>NC_044033.1:300333755-301533755 GCF_901765095.1 Microcaecilia unicolor
TAAGACCGGCCCTGCTTGCCCAAGATCACAAAAAGTAGCAGCGGGATATGAACCAGACTTCACTGGTTGTATTGGTCTGCGTGACTGGTCACCAGGAATTCCCACTGTAATAGGTTGCACTCTGCAGGTGAGGAGAGACTGAAGACCTAATGTGTCCTTTTTGTTTTAGAATTCGTAATAAGGGTCAGGTTCTTAGTGGTACTATACGGGCGTAGTCGTAGTGAGGTCCCAGAAGCCATTCCCTTGGGAAAGAGTGATTTGGGTTTTGAGTTGCTGATTTACTGTGGATAAAAGGGAGGGTTGGGTTCATGTTCGGTATCGTCATGAATTCATGGATCCAGCAAGGTTTGGTGGTACTGCAGACCTTGCCTTGGGGCAGTGATAGGAAGTTGATCTATGTTGGAGACTTGTGATATGGTTAGTTTGGTGCTGTCTATCTATTAGTTGTGACATGGAAAATGATAAATAGCTGTAAGCAGGGGCGTATCTGGAATCCGGCGGTAGGGGGGGCCAGAGCCAGAGAGGGGGGGCACATTTTTGCCTCCCTTCCCCCCCCCCCGCCGCCGACGCCTCTCTCCACCCCCTCCCCACCGTCAACCCTCCCCCGCTGCTTACTTTTGCTGGAACCCCCGCCAGCCGAGGTCCGACCCGCAATCTCCATATTTCGTCTTCCTTCGTGGCCATGTGCTTCAAGGAAGTAACGCTGCAGTGCTGATTGGTTGAATCCAGTTCGGCGTCTGACGTCGCAGCGACGTCAGACGCCGAACTGGATTCAACCAATCAGCACTGCAGCGTTACTTCCTTGAAGCACATGGCCACGAAGGAAGACGAAATATGGAGATTGCGGGTCGGACCTCGGCTGGCGGGGGTTCCAGCAAAAGTAAGCAGCGGGGGAGGGTTGACGGCGGGGAGGGGGGCCAGGGCGAAATCTGCGGGGGGCCCAGGCCCCTGTGGCCCCACGCAGATACGCCCCTGGCTGTAAGATGGTTTTGACAAACGTTGGGTATGGGGATAGGTCTAATATTTGTATTTTCAAAAGTTTCAATAAAGCTGCGGCCGGTTATTGCTACATGCCAACTTGTTGTGTTTATTGAATTGTAACTTCAGAATTGGGAGTGCGAATGCCAAAGTTATGCTAACAAGGAATATGAAGTTCAGTGCTGAGGGAGAGGCTGATGAAGATTTTGCACTGGTGCTGGAAAAGAGAAGTTTTCTATGAACAGACAGCAATGTGGCATCCTAAACTTGAGGTTCTACCCTGTTCCCAAGAGTTTGAGCTGAGCTCATACAGAACTGCCGTGGTGAGCCAACAGCACTGAAACTATACTGCTGGAAGAGCACAGAAAATTAGCTTGACAGTGCTCAAAGGAAATGGTATGCAAGTGAAAACACGGAGGGGGGGGGGCATGCTTGGCGCATGCGCAGAAGATTGAGCCCAGCTCCTGTGCACATGCGCCAGGTAAACCTTTAAATGTAAACGTTTCAATTTTTTTTTTTACTTGGAAGGCTTATATTTAAACGCAGGAAACAAGCGCCAATGTGTGCTTTCACTTTTGGGTTTGCTCGGACTCGTGAACAGTTGTTTCTTACTACTGGCTCTTAGGGGCTTCCACGGTCTTCCTTCTGCTTCAAAATTAAAGAAAAACTGGCAGATTTAAAAGAAAGAATCATGAGAAATCCTCTTTTCAAACACCCTAATGCCTGCTTTGAGCTGTCATTATTTTGTCAGCGGTAAGGGTGGCTTTGTTTTGTGCGTTGTTCTTAGAGCATTGGGAGGGTATAGGAAATTACCTCATTAACATCTGTTTGACTACATTAGCATGCTATTTGTGTTAATCTTTGGCGCACTCATCGTTTCCCGCGCTCGAGCCACTAAGCGTTCTGTGCTCACTAATGTGGTTGCTAGTCCGGTTCTAATGGCCTATAGCGCCTGCATTTGCTTCTGAACATTGGGGCCTCAGAGATGCACAAGACGCTGTGTGGAATTTACCGCCCAGTGCAGATTTTACTTCTGGCCCTCCAGATCACTGCTTTTGTTCCTTCCCTTCCTCTCTTGTCTGCCCCCACTTTATTCACCTGATGCCTGGGTTGACGTGGCAGATACAGATGCAGCTGCAGCTCTCCTGTTCAGCACCTATCACGAGAGGAGGCAAGTAGCAATACACCAGTAAGAGGACAGTGGCGTTCCTTGGTTGGCTGCGCACTCCCCCCCCCCCACCCCCGGTGCAGCACGACAGTGTCCCCCCCACCCCCGGCGCATCACCTCCAAGCTCCCCCCCCCCCCCCCCCGGGTACATTCTTCTTACCTGTTGGGGTGCTGGGAGCAGCCACGCGGCTGTTGGCTCTTTTGGTTCCCTTCTCCCTCTGCCCTGGAACAGGAAGTAACAGCAGGGGGAGCAGGGAACCAGCGGAGGACTCAGATTCTGTAAATATAAAATTGAGTTGGGAAAGAGATTAAAAATGACAGGTTGGGGAGGGAAGGGATAAGACCATGGAGGGGAAAAGAGGGGTGAGCAAAGTTGACAGAGAGGAGGGAGGAGCAAAGGTTGGTGGTGTGAGGCTGAAGAAGAAAGAGATGAGAGAGAGGCTAAGAGAGCTGCAGGAACATTTAAAAAACCTATTTTCAATCAAAATGTATGGTTAGCACAGATAGTTCTGTTACAGCTTTGTGCAAATGTGGTGCAGTCCTGCTGCAGAATCTTCCCCTGAGCTGCCGCAGGAGACCAGGGACTATAAATGTATGTCAGTTATTTAAACACAGCATGGTATCTGCAGTATTACCAACCAACCGTGAAAAAATTATAATAAATGGATCTAGCCATAATTTTTTGCAGAGGTGTGTAGTTTTTGTGTGTACTGTCTTTTTTTCTCTGATGCCTATCCTTTGCTGCCAGGCTAGTGACACTCAAGAAATCATCAAAAAATTGGGTTGCCAGTAAATTAAGAAAATCTCAAACTGTCAGTGAAAAATATTTAAAAGTAGTTGGCCACCCTGGATATCTGACTAGATTCTACTAGAGCACTCTGTGGGAATGAGGACTGTGGGAATGCCGCAGAAATTGCGAGATTCCCGCGGGTATGGAAGAAGTTGCCATGGGATTCCCGTGGGGCTGGAAGATTTGCCGAGGGATTCCTGCAGTAGTCAAAATCCGACTCCAGAATGAGGTTCGGAATTCACTGAGAGAGGCAGTTGGAGCACCAGACTGAAGTTTGAAACACTCATTGGTTGAATAGTGAATGTCATCTTAAAATCCACGGGAAAGCTGGAGATTGGTTAGATTCCATTGGGGATGGGCAAAATTTCAGTCCCCATGCAACTGTCTAGATTCTACCCAGGTGGCCTCCCTGTAGTGTAAGGAGGCCCAAGGAAGGAGGGACCAACTTACAACTACTCCCATGTTTTCTCAGGCGGAGCTCTCCCACTCTGGGGGCTCTACAGAATTGCCTCTGGGGGAGGTGTAACATAGGGTTAAAAAAAGAAAAGAATAAAAAATATAGTTTTTTACATGGACGTCTGAAGGATTTTTGAGGAGCAGTGCAGCATGTCTCTGGGGCTGTTCGGGGAGAGCCTGGAGCTGGTCGGATAGTGGCAGGGCTGCAGGAAGGCAGCGCCACGATTTTTTGAGCCCGGGGATGTTTCGGCATGTCCCCAGGCGTGGTGAGGCGAATCGGCGCTGATTTTGAGGAGCGTCGGTTTGTGGGGTGTGGAAGCGCTGCAGGAGGAGCAGCATTGCGTTTCCGTGGCCCGGGAACGTCCTCGGGCCTGTGAAGAGGACCTGGCAGCGTTGCGAGGCAGCGGCGGGAGACAGCGCGGTTTGTTTCCTTGGGGGGACCGTCGTTGGGCTGAGTGGGCGACGGAGAGAGGAAGGAAGAAACAGTGGCGGGGCGGCTGGTGGGAGGCCTGTCCGTGGCTGCCAGAGAAGTTCGTCAAGAAGTTGTGCGCGCATGTGCATGAGGCGGTGCGCCTCATGCACAAATCGGCAACGCGCGTTTGTCCGAGTAGGCCGAAGCCGGGCCTAAATTTTGGGCCAGGCTTCGGAGGTTTTTGTTTTTGATCCCGTTTTCGTTTTGGGACGTCCGGGACCAGATCCAATGGGAGTGGTCGTGTGTGGAGAAAATCTACAGTCAGGTAAGGGGTTTTAAAACCCAAAATTTTCATTGGATGATTTTTAAATTGTAAAGATTGCGTTTTTTATTTTTAAAAATTCAGTGGTTTAAGGTTTTGGAATTATTTTTGCATATTTGGGATCGGGGAATTTTAGTTGATTTTTCTAGTGGTTTAGTTTTTAAATTTTAATATTTTTAGGGGGTCTTTTGAGGGAGGTCTGGTTTTAAGGGGTTAGGAAAGAGTTATTTTTTTAATTTCGACGTAGTGTGTCCGGGAGGCGGTTTTGGAATTTTTGAGATAGGTTTTAAATTTTGGGGGGAATTTTCTCTGGGATTTTTGGAAGGTCGTTGTGAGGCGGGGGTTAAATGTCAGGATTTTTAAATTTTAAAACCACAGTTTAATAGGGGAAGGGTAGTTTAATTGGCATGGGAAATTTGGGGTAATTTAATGAAAGTTTAAGGGTTTTTATTTTAATTATTGATTTTTCCCAATGATTTCTATGGGAAATCTTTAATTAAAATGGAGATTGAGCAGTGCTGCTCAACATTCCGCTTGTCAGCAGGAAGGTTCGGAATGTTGAGCAGGACTCGGGATTGGCTGGCTGGGTTTGGAACCCCAAGCCAAGGGCCCGTCTCCTAGGTAACGGTCAGTGAGGCAGTTGGCAGAGCATTGGTGACTGCGAAGGTGAGAGGAAGTGTTTTTGGGTTGTGTGGCTGAGGTGTTGGATAAGGAGTGGGTTCTGTGGTTGAGTGAAGATTGAAAGTGGCTGGATTGTTGAGGTTGGGAACAGAGGGTGAATTGTATGAAAGTTGGATGCTGAAAGAAGGTGTTTTGTAAGGATTGTAGGTTATTTGAGTAAATTTGTTTATGAATGGGAATAAGTGGGTGTAAAAGGTAAGTTTGGTGAGAGTACAGATGAATATATGATAAAGCTCATTAGTTTAGGGAAAAATAAGTAAGACTAGGGTATTAGTGAGGGTATAGTTATTTTTATTTTCTTAGTTAAGTGTTGCCCAGTGTTTTAAACTATATATATTAAAGTCATTTAGTGGGGGAAAGGGGTTTGTTAGGAAGATAGGGTTTTCCTTCCAATTATTTTTGTTAAGAGCGAGGTGTAGGGTGACGGTGTCAAGAAATACTGGAAAACACCTGGGCCCCTACGCAAGAAAGACCGCGGAGGATACTTCACCAAAATCAACCGCAGCTAAGTGACAACACAGTGACAGGACAGAGAATTAACACATACTTACCTGAGTTGGGTCACTGGGGTTGCCACCGAGGTCCTGTGAGAAAAGGGGGGGAAAAAAGGACACAAAGTATCAATTCTTTAAAGTTAAGATACAACGAAAAGTTAAGAAAGAAATTAGTCAAAAAGAAAGGTTTAAACCTAATACTTATCTGATAAAAGTCTTGGTATCGATACCAGCAAGAGAATTCTGAAAGAGAGAAAAGGGTTATATGATTGTAATATAAATTTGATATTGCACTTAGATATAAAGATTGAGCTATTGTTGAAAGTTGGGGAGATTGGGATATTAGAAGGAGGTCATATTATTGCATTTAAATATTGTCATTTTGATGGGTTATAGACTGATAGAAATTGATATATGCTTATCTATTTAATCTGAATAAAAATATCGTTTTTGTTAATCATTATTTCGTTTGGTTCTTTCAAAAGCAGGATTAATCCAAATTTAGTTAATTTTTCCCCTCATTTTCTTTGAGAATATGAGGCGAGGTTAGTGAACTGTCTGCTCCCCCCCGTTCTTGGTGAGGTGGATCTGGATGCCGAAAGTAATTTTGGGTATTCAGAGACTCTGCGCACTAAAGCACGAGAGGGGAGAAATGACAGAGGGGCTTACTTGAATCTTGTACTGCTGAACTCAGCAAAAATATGTAAAAAATAAACTAGATGGGGAGAGAATGACGTGCAGTATAAATCTCCAGGCATCAGTCAAAAGAGAAGAGTGAAAACATGGTGCAGCTGGTGCCAAAGCAGTTCTTTCTTACCCAGATGGCTCTCATGTCCACAGGGACTTGCAAGGTATTGTAGCAAAGAGAGATATGGGAAAGAATAGGGTAAGGAAGAAAATTAGGAGGTAAATAGGTGCCTGGAGAGAAGTAAGAGAGTATATGAAGAGTTTTATCAAGGTCCAGTGGTAAAACATGTAAAAAGAAGAGCGAAAAGGATAGATACGTACATGTGTGCATGTATGTACACATTCACAGGGTGAAGAAGAGCCATATATATAGAGAGAGAGACATATCTGTATGTGTATATTTATATATATACCTATCTATATATTTATTTATTGTAATGAGTTGCTTGGGTGTGACACCATTTGGGAACCGTGTCAAGACACTGGTTTCCTCTGGTAGCTGGGATACAGGAAGTGGTAACAAAAAGAGAAAAAAAAGCACAAAAAGAACCAGATCCCAATGCAATCCAGGATTTTTTGGCTTCCAAGCCGAATATTTCCAATGGCAGAAAAAATAACGTTCCAAGTAAAGCCAAAATCCATCAAAATTCCACTGCTCTGGCTGTAATCTCCTTAAACAGGGGAAGCCTCATAATTATATTCCCTGATATATCATATGCAGTTATTTTATAATTGATAAAGCTTGTTCATATCTCAGTCCACAAAATCCTCAAAAGAAAACTGGGGAGAGTGTGAACCACCCCTCCCCCTCAGGCAAAGCTTTTCAAGCTCACTAGTTCCCATCTCCACGTTCAGCAGAAAAGAAAAATAAAGGAAGGGTTTAAACTTTCCCCTTCCAGAAGCACAGCTCTGCAATACTGGGAAAAACAGGCAAATAAAACTGCCAATTTAAAGTTCACTGGGACTCCCAAAATACTTGGTAAATCTCACACACTTTCTGAGAGACCCAGATCCTGCAACTGGGTCCTGCCCCTCCTCCCTCTTACTAGTAACTGGCAAACTCCCCGTACCTCCCGCTGGGACTATGTGGGTTAATAGCTGCTCCCATGTGCTTACACACTGACCTGCTTGCTTACTTCATTTGGTAGCCATTTTCATTTCTTCCCCTCCTAAAAGGAGGGGTAACTCTGACACAGGCTAGAGCTCTCCCTGTTCCACAAACTCTATCAGGGCTACTCTTCCTCCCATCTCAGCGTTCTCCTTGTAAGGCTGGACCCTCCTATCTCCAGCCTCGCTGTGAATCCATGTTGTATTGCGTCGTGAAGTAAACCACAAAAGTGGAGGGATGGAGAACACTACAGACGAACAGTCAGCAGAAAGAAAAGTAGTGAGGTCAGCACGACTTTTCCAAAGAACCAAGGAGATGTTACAAGCAAAACAGTCTTTATTGAAGCAAAGACTTGACACGGCACTGTGTTTCAACTGTGTGTAAGCCTCAGGAGTCTGTGTAGATGGTATCAAAATGTCTGGTCACAATACACAAAGCAGCATATAAAACCAGTCTTGAAAAAGACGCCAAATATATAGCTGCGAAAAGCGACAGAAGTTAGTGTAGCAATGATACGGAAACTGCCTTTATATGCTGTTTTGTGTATTGTGACCAGACATTTTGATACCATCTACACAGACTCCTGAGGCAGGCACACAACCGAAACACGGTGCCATGTCGAGTCTTTGCGTCAATAAAGACTGTTTTGCTTGCAACATCTCCTTGGTTCTTTGAAAGAGTTGTGTTGGCTACATTGCTTTTCTTTTTGCTGTATTGCTTAGTAACCAGGGGTATTGAGCTAAGTCTGCATCCTGGGTCATCCCCAAGGACTGGCCCCAAAAGCTTCCGGGAAGGTACTGAAGTACTGGGCGCTCATGCCTCCTGGGGCCATGCTGAGTTTTCATCTTTTCTAGAGGTTCTATGCCTGGGCTGAGGAAAAGAGGGTCTTACTGTTTGGCTTAAGGGGCCAGGACAGAGTCTTTGGCTCATATATATCATCAGACCTTGATTTGTTTGACTGGTTTATGCACTGGGAATTCAAGCCCTACTCAAGGGCATAGGAATTGTCCAAGTATGAATACATTGTAAATTAAGCTGCCTTTTGTAGTTGTAAGGGTATTATCCGCTCAATTTTAAATGATTCCAAATGTTTTTTTTCCAATGTATTTAGGGCTCCTTCGCATTCGGTAGCACCGCTTTGTAAAAGGAGTCCTTAGTATGGTTCCTAAAGCCTCTATTATATAATTATTTGGTAGTACTTTAGATTTCTTTCTTCTATTAAACATTTTTTCAACATATTAAGGGGCCCTTTTACTAAGCTGTGGTAAAAGGGGCCCTATGCTAGTGGTGCCAGCTGTTTTTGCCATGAGCCAGGGCCCTTTTTACCACAGGTGGGTAAAAATAGCCAAAAATGAAATGGCTGTGCGGTAAGTTCATACTTGCCACGCGGCCATTTCAGGGGGGAGCACTTACCGCCACCCATTGAGGTGGCGGTAAGGTCTCCCGCGCTAACCTGGTGGTAACCAGGCAGCTTGCGACGCTGCCTGATTACTTCTGTGTAACCCCCTGTGGAAATATTTTTTCAATATTTCCAGTAGTGTTGGAAATGATGTGCGCTGGGGATGGAACTACCGTCAGCACCCGCATTGGGCCAGCAGTAGTTCCTTTAGTGAAAGGATCCCTAAAAAAGGTCAAAAGAAGCAAAATGATGCCAACTTGGGTGAGGCAGTGAAAGCGAAAAGGGCATCTTTCAGAAAATGGAAAGCAGACCCTAAATAGAGATGAGCACAAGCACTGGCAAGTTAGATGTAAAAAGGCAGGCCAAGAGAGACTTTGAAAAGAAGCATGCCGTAGAGGCAAGAACTGATACTAGAAACTTTAGGGTCAATATTCAAAGCAATTTAGCCAGGCAGGAGAAGCTCCTGCCTGGTTAAATTGCCTGTGTGGGGTTATACGCTGATATTCAGTGGAATTTAACTGGTTATTGGCAGTGAATATCAGCACTAACTGCTAAAGCCCTAGCCAGTGAATTTTGTAGGTGGTCTGGAGGCAGAGTCAGCACTTAACCGCGTAAATGCTGAATGAATATCGCACTTAACCGGATAAGGGATAGTCAGCCATACAAACTGGGATATTCAGTGCCAGTTCCCGGACATGGCCCAGCATTAAATATCCAGGCATAAGATCGCTGTAAACCAAAAAAATGCTGAACCACCTCTGGTTGAATAATTACCCCTTCATTCCTTCATTTAAACCTGAAGCAAAAAGCTGAGGGATTTGGTTGGACTGCTAGAAAATCAAGTGGTGAAAAGAGTGCTCAGGGAGCTTAAAGTACTAGCAGAAAAACTAATGAGTTTGTTTGCCTTGGTCATTTTTAAGGATAGTGTTAGGGTTATATACATACCAAAAAACATCTTTGATGATAATGATTCAAAGGAACTAAAGCCATATCACTGTAAATAATCAAATTGACAAATTCAAGAGCAGCAAATCACCAGGACTGGATGGTATTCACTCCAAAGTCCTGAAAGAGTTCAAATAGGAAATTGCCATCCTGTTACTAGTAATGTAACCTATCATTTTTATTAATCATGATATCTGAGGAATGGAAGGTGGCCAGTGTAGTGCCAGAGATTAAAAATGGCTCTAGGGGTCATTTGTGAAACTGTAGACCAATGAGCCTAATGTTGGTGCCAGGCAAAATGGTTGAAGCTGCACTAAAAAACAAAATGATTGATCCTACAGATTGACATGGCTTAATGTGAATGAGTGAGCATGAGTTCTAAGAATGCAGGTCTTGCTTTGCCAACTTACTAAACTTTTTTGAAGGTGTAAACAAATGGATAAAAGTGAGCTGATTGATAAAGTGTACTTGGATTTTCAGAAGACTTTGACAAAGTCCCTCATGAGAGACTGAGTAGGAAGTTAGAGTCATGGGTCAGGAAGCAGTGCCCTTTTGTGGATTAGAAACTGGGTAAAGACTGGAAACAGAGAGTAGGACTAAAAGATCAGTTATTCACATGGAAAAAGGGTCAGAAATGAAGGATCTGTACCAGGACTTGTACAGTTTAATATATTCATAAGTGAAATAAGAGTGAAGAGTCACATAATAAATGATATAATTATTCAAAGCCATTAAAACGGATGATTGTGAGACTTTCCAGAAGGTTCTTATGAGGCTAAGAAACTGAGCATCTGAATGGCAGATGAAATTTAATGTGGACAAGTGCAAAGTGATGCACATAGGGAAAAATAATACCAACCATACTATAGGTATAAAATGCTGGGTTCTGAATTAGAAGACCTACCCCAAAAAAGATCTTGGAGTCACTGTGGACAGCACATTGAAATTTTCAGCCTAGCAATAAGGCCAGATTAGGTCTTTATGAATTGGAGCTTCATATCATAAATAAACAATTGAAGCGTTCTAAACAAAAATATTTTGAATTCAATAATAAGGCAGGTAAGCTTCTGGCCCACAAGTTAAAGTGTCAGAGTACTTGTAACTATATCTACCAGGTATTAGATGAAAACAACCACTGGTGCACAAAGGAAGCAGATATTAAGCAGGCCTTTTTGACATTTTATACACAACTCTATACCCCAGAAAGCAGTCCCACAGACGCAATGATAGATGCTGTTCTCGAACAGATTACACTACCAACCTTGGCCCCTACGGAGGTTGAGGCTCTCTCAGCTCCTTTTACAGTTGAGGAAGTGTTGTGGGCTATTAAACACCTTCCTAACGGCAAAGCTGCTGGCTATGATGGTTACAAATTTTATAAAACATTCAAGGGTTTATTGACACCTCTGCTCACTAAAGTTTACAATTCCATTGACGAGGACATGGTGTTGCCTCATTCCAGGTGATTAGCAGCATTGACAATATTACTCAAACTGGATAAAAATGCCCACTTCTGTGGTTCCTAAAGGCCTATATCTCTCTTGGGTACTGATTACAAAATATATGCACTAAAATTCTGGTTCATAGATTACAAGAGGTGCTTTCCACTTAAATACAATGCAATCAAGTGGGCTTTACTCAGGGCAGGCAAACCTTTGATAATACCTAAAGATCACGACATCTAATTGACAGTGTAGAGCATAATGCGTATCCAGCCATCTTGTTTCTAGATGTAGAGAAGGTCTTCTGGCCCTACATGCTATCTATTTTGAAGAAGGTAGAACTCTGTGGGCCTTCTCTGCATTGGATACAAGGATTATATAAATATCCACTAGAATTGCTCAAGTTGAATGTTTCCTTCACTAAGCCCTTTGAACTCTTCCGGGGCACGTGTCAGGGCTGCGCGCTGTCACCCACATTCTGAGTGAAGGAGTACCCAAGTGGTTAGTGCAGTGGCCTTTGATCCTGGGGAACTGGTTCAATTCCCACTGCAGCTGCTTGTGACTCTGGGCAAGTCACTTAACCATTGCCCAAGGTACAAAGAAGTACTTGTATATACTATGTATAACTGCTTTGAATGTAGTTGTAACAACCACAGAAAGTCAGTATATCAAGTCCCTTTCCCTCCCCTTCTCTATGCTTTATCTATCAACCCCTTAGCTTATTTAATTCACACCTCTTCTGCTATTATGGGATTCACTGTGGGGGAACAACCCTTAAAGTCATGCTGTTTGTAGATGACATCCTCCTTGCCCTAACCTGTCCCTCCACTTCTTTACAAGCTGTAGTTGATATCTTAGAGCGTGTGTGCAAAAAACAGAAGAAACCAATCTTCGCAAGAAACAACAACAACAAACAAAACAGCGGAGATGACTAAAAAATCATCAAATGGAAAAAATAAAAAATAATAATAAAATCATGAAAAAATAAAAACTAATAATGAAAATAATAATAAAAAAATTTTTGTAAAAAATATGTATAAAGAATTAATAAGACAGCGACTCTTTGGTTGTGAAAATTAAAAAAGCCAACTTTATTCTTCAATGGATAGCAAGGAGAAAAGGACTCGACACAGCTGTGTTTCGGCCGTACAGGCCTGCGTCAGGAGTCTTCTCACTGTATGCTGATTTCTTATACTACCCAAATTGCAAAGGGAATATATGTATCTCTTTACTGATATATACAGTGAGAGTCGCCGTCTTATTAATTCTTTGTACATATTTTTTACAAAAAAAAATTTTATTATTATTTTCATTATTATTTTTTAATTTTTCCATGGTTTTATTATTATTTTTTTATTTTTTATTTTTTCCATTTGATGATTTTTTAGTCATCTTCGCTGTTTTGTTTGTTGTTGTTGATATCTTAGATGCATATGGACGGGTGTTGGGGTTTAAAATTAATTTGCAGAATTCTGAAATCCTTAACTTTAATGTGGAGGCACAATCCTTACTGCAATCCTTCCCTTTTCACTGCCTCTATTAGATATTTAGGGATATCTCTTTCAAATACTATTGGGCAGATATATGAGAAAAAATTTCCCACAAGTTGAAAGAATTATTCACAGAGTTAGATCAATGGGAAGGTCTTCAAACCTCCTGCGTGGGACTAATTTCAGATCTTAAAATTATTATTCTCCCCAAATTATTGTATTCTTAGCTATCCCTTTATTCTGAAATCCTTTTTTATAGCCCTTCAAAAAAGAGCCTCTGCCTACATTTGGAAAAAGAAAACCCCCAGAATTAATTATCGAACCCTGTATCAACTTAAAATCCATGGTGGTATGGGGGTGCCCCACTTTGAACGCTATCATAAAGCAGCATTTTTGCAAATTGGGGCACTCTGACACCCCTTGGACTAGAATTGACCAGCATTCTTTGGGGGAGGTTCCACTGTGGGCCCTTCCATGGCTACCCTTAAAACAGTTGAAAACTCTGGTGGCTTATACCCAGGGTCTACTGTGGTCCCCATTGCTCACTTGGATTAAAATCAGAGCCCAGTTTATCCTGCACCATCTTAATATACCCATTATGTTGGCACCCTGCTTTCCGCCTGGGAGGATTCATAAAACCTTTGTTACCTGGGCAGCATGGTCCTTACGTACCCTGGGACAGGTTTGGATTGAGGGTGAACTTCTTCCTTTTATAGAATTGCAGGAACACTATGGGTTGCTTAACAGGGAGTTTTTTCAATATAGACAGTTAAAGAACTTTCTGCTTTGGCGGGTCAAAGAGAACCTAAGCTTAATTGAAACCACCCTGGAATTGGCCTTGAACTCGGGAACGGGTAAGGGGGGGGGGTCTCTAGATTATACAAGGGGCTATTGACAGACACTGATTCTATAATGAAACGTATCTCTAAATGGGAAACACTATCTTATACATATGACCCCAAACAATGGGATAAAATCTTTTGATATCTATTCAAGGTTTCTACTGCCACTCCTATGACTGAAAATGGTTATAAGATTTTTTTATCATTGGTATTATACTCCAGAGAGACTGTTTAAAGTATATAAAACTGGTTTACCATTATGTTGGCGTAATTGTGGAGGGCAGGGCTCCTTCTTCTACATTTGTTGGACATGCCCTGCACTGCAGACATTCTGGAAGGCACTGCTCCAGGAACTTTACACATTTTTGTCAGTCACATACCCCTCTTACTATTTCATAAGATTGTGGGAATCCCAAAAGACCTCCACATGTTGGTGACATATTTTTACAGCAGCTAAGACGGTCTTGGCTCAGCTCTGGAAACAACCTGCTCTTCCGCCTTTGGAAACTGTCTTGAAAAAGGTGGACTACTACTGTCTGATGTCTCAGCTATCGGTTTCCAAATACGACAGACTTCTTTCTTATTATAAGATATGGGATATTTATGTGGCTGGAGGCACCATGATCATGCTCTATAAGAGCTTTTCTTTAGTCTCTTTATCCTGGGCCTCCAGTACCCATAACCATGGCGCCTATGTGAGATTTGTTGGAGTTTTGGGTGGGAGGGGTGGAATAATACTGTTAAACTATAATAAGCATGTATTGAGGATATGATGGTACTTTGTTATATCTTTGTGTTGTATCTGCTTGCTATTGACTAAATAAACATTAAAAAAAAATTAAAATTTCAACCTAGTGTGTTGCAGCTGCTGAAAAAGCACATAGAATGTCAGGGATTATTCAAAATAGAATGGAGAAAAAAAAATTAACAATATCATGCCTCCATATAGGTCCATAGAATGACTGCGACATGAGTAATATGTGCAGTTCTGGGCGCCCCATCTCTAAAAGAATATAGCAGAACTAGTAAAGCTTCAAAAAAGGAGGAGGGAGAGAGGCGATATGATAGAGATGTTTAAATATCTCAAGGGCATTATTGTACAGGAAGTGAGCCTTTTTCAACTGAAGGAAGACTCTGGAACGAGGGGGCGTACGATGAAGTTAAGAGGGAATAGGCTTAAGAGGAAGCTAAGAAAGTATTATTTCACGGAAAGGGTGGTGGAAGCATGGAATGGCCTCCTGGTGGAGGCCTCCTCGTGGAGTCGAGGACTGTATCAGAATTTAAGAAAAGAAAAGCACATGGGATCCCTTAAGAAAAGGAAGAGTTAGGGTTTAAGTAGGAGAGGTAGACTGGATGGGCCATTTTGGCCTTTATCTGCCGTCATGTTTATATGTTTTTAAAAAAATTATAAAGGAGATAGACAACCTTCCTTGTAAAGAAAAGCAAATCAGTTTGTACTGTACTGTTCAGATTCGAAAAGAGGCAACTGAGAAGGCCTATAAAAGAAGTGTATAAAATCATTGGAGAAGAGGAATGGTTGTTTAACCTCTCTCCAGCACTTTTCAATTTATATACTAATGATGTCCTGATTAACCAGCTCAGCAAATTAATTTATGTAGATGACCTAGGTCTTGGCTTGCAATCTTGCAGCTTCTCAGAATTAGAGGTTGGTCTAAATGCCAATATGACTGCAGTTCAACAATACTGTCAAACCTGGTGAGTTACTTCAAAGTTTCATTGATATTTCATTTATATCAATTTTCTAACACTCTCCTTATCATTGGCAATCAAAATAACACTTGATAATCAAGGCACTATATGGCATTTAGAGTATGATCACCATAAAAGGGAAAAAACCTCAGAACCCAAGTTTCACTAATAATTTCTTTACATATAGTGATAGGATTTTCAGGTCAAATCAGCAGAAATAAGGCAGTTCGATCAAAAACTTGATTTGACCACAGCATCTTCAAACAGCCACGGGTGAAACTCTGGCCATAGTCGGTGGGGTCTTCAGCATGATTGAAGCACTTTATTAGAAAAGCTAAGTTGTTTTAAAAAAATGTTTTTTTGATTTGTCACAAAACGAAGGGTTCACCAGCAAACCAATGTAGCATACTACTACTACTACTATTTAACATTTCTATAGCGCTACAAGTTTAATGATTGAAAGTGAAGGAGATTTTTATGCCGATGACTGGAATGATCCTGAAAATCCTATCACTACGTGTATAGAGTTCATTAGTGAAGCTCAGGTTCTGAGACTTTTTCCTTTTCATGGTGATCATACTCAAATGCCGTATAGTACCTTGATTTTCAAGTGTTATTTTGATTGCCAACGATAAGAAAAGAGAAAATTGTACACAGAGTCTCTTCTTTACTCTGCAATAATAATTTTTGTAGTTTATTTCATTTATATCACACAAATGCAGCAAAAGAATTTAACATGAATTGCACCATGAACCAAATCCAGTGTAACTTGGGGTCACTTAACACAGCGTCCTCACTTTAAAAAAAATTGGCAGTTAAACTAAAGTTTTGTAACAACGTGATCTGAAAGTTGGCTGGAACAAATGGTGATCCATCTGCAAAATCTGATTGAGGATTCTAACACTGAGCACTGCGCACCAGTCTGGTCCAATCTGCACATGTGCATTTGGTGGGCACAAGGCTGAACTCCACATTATATGTCTCTCTGCAACCTGCTGATACCCAGCGGCTACCAGTGCTGAATAATATCACCTCACCAGACTTCATAATTGGAGCACCACAGCTAGTTTCTCGCTCAAATCAAAGAAATTCAAGAGCTTTCATTTCACTGTGACATTTACGATCTCCCCTCCAAGATGTTTACTGTTGAGAAATCCAATCTAGGTTCACATTCCAGCCTTGAACCAACTGTAGACTGTCTGTGCACAAGAGAGGGTGACTAGAAACTTTCTACTCTGGCCCTTGTACAAGATGTAGGGGGCCCTTTTACAGAGTGGCGGTAAGCTTAACACGGGCTTACCGCTCGCTCTTCCGGGACTACCACCAGCCCAATGTGGCCACTGGAGAAGTCCTGCCCTGAGTGCAGACCATTTCCGGTGGAAAAAGAAAACCCCCGGAAGTGGTTTGTGCAGCACTAACTCAGCAGTAATTGGGCATCACCGCCCTGCCTGGTTAGTGCTGGGTTAGCGCGGGAGCCCTTATCGCAACCTCAATGGGTGGCGGTAAGAACTTCCCGCCTCATGGCAATGCGGTAACAGTTATCTCACTGCATGGCCATTTTTTTTCGGCTTTTACCGGCTGCAGAAAAAATGGCCCCTGCCACTAGTGCGGGGCCCTTTCATCCCACAGCTTGGTAAAAGGACCCTCTAATGAGGTCACAACCTAGTTTTGAACTCCCACATTGATTGCGGTCATGGCCAAACCAATTTCTGTTGGGCTGTGGCCAATGTGCATTCAACGAATAGCACTAGGGCTTCAGAGATTACCCGCACTGCCCCAATGGGGTTAACCAGTTGTCAGTATATGTCCACAAACAAGTCTTCACAAGATGTCAAGCATGACTTTGCATTGTATATAAAAATTGACTGGTGGTCTTGAGGCCTTGCACACCGAATCTGAGTCTGCTATTGTTTGGTTTAGTCGAATGATAAGCACACACTAAGAAGAAAGTCTGGAAGATGTGTAGAGGGGGGAGAAACTGAATGAGGGAGTCAGAGGTGCTGTGGGGTGTGAGTAAGGGGATTGGAAGGGCTATGGCATATGAGAAGACCAGAGAGGGAAGAGGAACAGGCTGTGAGTGAGGCAGTCAGATGGAGTGGTGACAGAGATGGGATAACAGAAGCTCTGGGAGACTGAAAAGAGTGAATAAGGAGATCAGCAGGACTGTAGTTTGTGATCCTAGGGAGTGCTATTAGGAGGGAGAGAGGAAAGATAGATTGAGGAGAGCCTGCAGTGGTACTCCATTCTTCTGCCTCTGTAGAGTCAAACAGCAGGCTATGAATTTAAATCCATAAGGCTGCTGAGGAGAGCAAGCAGTGTGGGCCAGCCTGTCACATCTTCTCCCCCCCACCCCCCCCAGACTAGAGAGCCATCTGCTTGTGGCCCAAGGAGGGGGCCAAAGAGGAAGAAAAGGAGACTTTCTGGATAAGGTAAGATATCAGGCAGGATCAATTAGTGAACATTAGGGATGTGGGGAATTTGAAGACCATCAAGAATTGGAAAGTGGGACTTGGGAGATGTAGGAACACTGGGGGTGAATAAAGATTACTGGGGTATTAAAGAGGTTAAAGAATGTGAGATAGATATATATATAGAGAGAGAGAGAGTGTGTGTGTGAACATGTACAAGCTTGTATGAGAGAATTTGGGGGCGAGAGTTTATATGCCCTCCATAGTTCCCTTTCCTTATTAAACCTTGTGAGTGTGTATGTATGTAACAGTGAATACCCAAATACTGAGAGAATAGAGTAAAGGAGAAAGAGAGAGGCAGGGAAAGATGTACTCGCTCATACATACCGAATCTACCCAGTACTGAGAGAGATAGGGAAGGCAAGAGAAAGAAAGACACAGATTCAGAGAAAGAAAGGAGAAGAGACAAATACTGTGACATATATGCTTAATGCAGAGCTAGCATGAGGCCAGGATCTGGGCAGGACAGGGTTAAGGCAGAGCAGGTAGTGACTAGTATGGAACTCAGGTGACCCAGACCATTAGTAAATTATGTGTAGTTTGCTTATGATTCCTGCAAGTATGTTTATAAACCTGATTTCCAGGCAATCTGTATAACAGCAGGTGATAAAATTATAACTTATTAAGACATCCCTGTACCATATTTGAGAAATGGCAGCGAGGGAAGGACCTGATTAGCTTTAATGTGTGTTTCCCTCTCCTTGACTGCTGTCTATAATTGATAACATATTAGAAACAAGACTGTCACTTTGTCATATGAAATAATCACCTTGTCCTATGAAATAATGATACTTTTGTTTCGAAAGGGGAAAATAAATGTTGATGATTGTATTCCTGCTTTAAAGACACCTCATTTTCACATTGCTGGGTGTCTGCAGGCTGCCTGGAACTGTTAACTTAATGGAGAGCAGTTTATCTCATACTTTAAGTAGGCTTTTAATTCTGGAGGATATGAATGCCAAAGTATTATAAAGGGACTGACTTGCTGTCTCTGTTCTTTCTCTTTAATTAACTTGTAAGCCACATAATGTAACAAGATTGGAAAGGTGTTCTCCGTGGAGTACAAAAAAAACTTTTAAAAGCTTTCTTTATATCCTTTTTTCCCTCTTAGGCTGGAAAAGCCCGGGAAACCTTCCAGCCCTGCAGCTGCCAAGCTACCATCATCATTCTGGTTTTTGTTATTAAGTGTTTATATTTCACAATCATTACAACTGCCTGGAAATTTTGGGAAAGTTTTAGTAAAATAAAGTAAAACAGTTCTACTAGTGCACATCATGGAGAGAGAAGGAAGGAAAAAAAGTACTATATATGTATCCAAAAGAGATACAATTATTAACGTCAGCAATTATCATCCCAAACTATATCAAGAAACATTATTAGATTCCTTATCCGGTAAGAAACATTCCAGTTGTTGGTGGTGGTGGGAGGGGAGAGGGGTCCAAAAAACTATGGCAAATGCCCTCCCAGACACATACAAGGAAATTGAGGGAAAATGAGGCTCCCAAGGCCAAAATTTGAGATTTTAAAGCTATGAAAGCCTTGTGATGAAGTTGAATAGGTCTGGCCACATCAAGGAACATACAGATCTTCT
Source organism: Microcaecilia unicolor (assembly GCF_901765095.1). Classification (NCBI taxonomy): domain Eukaryota; kingdom Metazoa; phylum Chordata; class Amphibia; order Gymnophiona; family Siphonopidae; genus Microcaecilia; species Microcaecilia unicolor. The sequence continues at coordinate 300,352,739 of NC_044033.1, forward strand.
GACCACAAAAGGCAACATGCTTTTTCCCAAAATAAAGTTTCAAACCTTTTTTTTTCTATCTCAGAAAAAAACTTAATTAGCATTGTAGTCCGAGTTGGTGTATCATTCTGGGGGATTCCAGAAAGACAGATAAATCCAAAGGTTGCACAGGCTCAATATGACCCACTTTTCCAACCTCTGCAGTGTCTGTAACTCAAACACCTCTAGGTAAATAATACAAATTAGCTAATGAGAGAGAATCCACTGCCAAGTAGCAAAGCACTTCCTTAAGATATTTTTTAAAGAATTCCAATGGAGTAAGACAACAAGCACAAGAAAGATTTAGCAATCTCAAATTCCTAGCCCACGACATATTTTCAAACATTTCCAAGGAATTATGAGTCCACAAACTGGCCGTAACAGTTGAAACCATGTTGTAGCATGGTATAGATATTTGAGATTCTGCTGTAACTAACCGAGCCTAGATATCATCCATCCTTTTTCTCTTGATCAGAAAAGGAGCAGTGTAATGCCTTTTCGTTTGGGGGGGGGGGGGAGCTCTGCCCCTAGCTCCACCCCAAACTCCCCACTTCCAGCTCCACTCCAGTCCCACCTCCAGCTCCACCCCAACTTCAGCATTCCCCCTTCCCTTATGTACCATCCCATAGTACCCCCCCCCCATGTCATCCAGCATTTCTGTCCTTCTTTACCTTTCAGACTCCCCCAGGATGTCCAGCATCTCTCTCCTTCCTTCTCTCCTATGGTGTCCAGCATGTCTCTCACCTACATCTCACCCTCTCCCCTCCCCCCCCCCCACCATGGCCAGCATCTCTCTTCTTCCCTCCCCACTTCATGGTTCCAGCATTTCTCTACTCCACTACCTTTCAACCCCCCCAATATCCAGCATCTGTTTCTTTCCGTCTTCCCCATGGTGTCCAGCATTTCTCTCCTTTTCTGTCCCCCTTCCCCTGTGGTGTCCAGCATCTCTCTCCTTCCCTTCCCTCCACATGGGTGTCAAATCTCTCACTCCTTCCATACCTCTCAACCCCAGATGTCCTTGCCTTCCCCCTATAGTGTCCAGTCTCTCTCTCTCCTTCCCTCTTCTCCCTCCTGCATGGTGTCCATCATTTCTCTCCTTTCCTACCTCTTAGCCCTTTCCTCTGGATGTGCAGCATCACTCTCCTTCCCCCTCCCCTTGGTGTCTCTCTCTCCTTTCCTCCCCATTCCCCCATGGACTCCAGCATCTTCCTCATTCCTTTCTCTCCCACAACGTGTTTGTTTTTTTACCTCCCACCTCAATGCTACAAATAATAGAACAGGCATTGAGGCTGGCCAGCACATTCTCAAGAGCTGCCAGATCCCAACCCTATGAACTTCCTGTTTCGGAAGTGGCAGAAGCCAGCAGACCAGGAGCATGTGCAGATGCTCAAGGACCTGTGCTGGCTGGTCATGATATGTCTGTAGTTCTGCCAATTATAACATCACCATCCTAGACGAGGGAAGTAAGGAAGGAAACTCCTCATCGGAAGGAGTCAGGGATGGAGGGAAAGATGCAAAATGTTAGGGGTACTGTTGCACCTGTGGCTCCCCCTGTTCCAATGCCTATAGATCAGAACATTTCAAAAGGTCTTCCTCAGAAAAAGTGCACACTTTGGTTGTCTCTTTCAAGGAAGCCTCTGTCCTAGATACTACAGTCCATATATCGTTCAGTGTTATTTCACCCTCATGTGGAGAAGCACCTATGAGCATAAATCTTTCTTTCTCAGAAGGTAGAGAAACCACCTTAGGAAGTGGAACAGTTATTAAACCCATTTCTAAATTATTAACCTGCAAAGATTCCACAGTTGATGCAGAATTTGAAGATGTATGCCAATCCTCAATATCCAGAGAAGGACCAACAGCCTCAGAAAAAGAATCACCATGTGGAGGTGGGGGTGTCCAAAACCCTGAGGAGATTTAAGCCTCCACAGGGGAGAAAGTACTCGCATGATTGATGAAATAACTGGTGCAACATGTGAGTTCATAGGTCCCTTAATCACTGACTTGTTTACCAGAACTTCCTTTTGTTTATCTCTTCCACATGGAAAAGAATGGTAATTTCTTATTCCTGCTCCTCAGGTGGGTCTAATGGGGGATCCAAAGAGGGCAAATGTGAAAACCTGGTAGGGTTTGATTTAAATTGCTCCTGCTAAAATAACTGAGATCATCAGCAGTTGCCAATGTGACCCATGGGGTGTCTGAAATTGTCTCCCAGTTGAAACAGAGGAAAGGAGAGGAACCCTCCAACAAACAGAATCTTTACTCTCGTTATCATCCATTCCCCTTCTCTCTTGCCCCTCCCTTACTATAACAGTTAGGGTTGCCTCCCCTCCTCTTCATCCACTGACAGAACGAACTCAGCCAGTGATTCAGGCCTCTCTCCTTGTCTTCAGTATAAGGAAAAATAAATTGCCCAGGAAATTTAATTGGGAATTCTTTTCATTTAATTTTCAAATGAAACAAAACAGCTTGTTTCATTTGTGTTTTCATGTTTGAAAACAAATGCAGATCCTTATATATAGCATCCTACACATACCAACTCTACACAGTTTAATATCCATCAATGCTTCCAGCAGTATAGCACTTTACCTACATGTGACGGGATGGACAGCAGCAACCAGGTCAAACCAGTTGGTGGTCTTCCTCTAGCACACCCAGAACACTGCTGTTTTAGTGCAATGATAGTATTTCTGGCTGGTTCAAATCTTGAGGTCCCCTATTGGTAAATAGGCCATAGCCCAGAAAGTGTTTGCAGAACCTTCTGCCAGAAGCCATATCCCCAACAATGAGGTTTACCATGAGTTTGGTGGTGCTTCTTTTTACAGGTGTAAGGATTCTTACAGGAACCTCTCTAGCCCAGTATTCTCTTGTGTTCAGGACCATATCAAGTCAGAGTAGAGAGGAGGTCTATAACATCTGGTTACACCATCCCCCTTCCTGGAATGGCAGTGGTATTACCCAACCTTATATAAGTCATAAACCCCAACAGCCTTGATCTTCATGCCCAGTCCTTGAGGGCTGCCAATGGGCCAGGTTTTCAGGGTCGCTCTAATCAGTATGCATGAGAAAGAGTTGTATACAGTGGAATTAGTAGCCATGCAACTCTCTCTCATGCATATTCATTAGAGATATCCTGAAATCCTGGCCCATCGGCGGCTCTCAAGGACTGTGTGTGAAGACCAAGGCTCTAGAGAGTGTGTAATGTGGTTTATGGCTGCATGTTCTGTTAGGAGAAGCACAGTGTGTAGGACCCAGCCCTTTGGCCTAATGTATTCTTTTCTGTCAGACGCAATTTCTCCAAGTGGGTTAGTTTTGTGCATATTATGACAGGATGAATTTCACTCCTAAGCCAAGGCGTGTGGAGTATGATCTCAGTCTCTCAAATTTACTGCTAACGTTCATCATAGTACTTCCATTGTGCCAGCTTCTTTCTGGAGTTCATAAGATTTAACTTGTATAGACAACTAGCTGTCCCCGCTGGTGTTGCTCAGCAATAGGTTAGTACTTTATAATTGAGAAAAGCAAGGTTTATTTGTATGTAATAACACTATATAAGTATGCTGAGTGGTGAGTGTGTGTGGAGGTGTGCTACTTTGGAGTGTGTGAGAATTGGTGAGTGTCAGTGGGGGAGTGGTACCGAGGGGTGAGTGTCAGTGGGGGTGTGCTATTCTGGGGTGTGTGATTGGGGTTGTTTTGCTGAGGGGTGCGTGAGAATGGGTGAGTGTAAGTGGGGTGTTTTGTTGAGTGCTGTATTAGAATGTGTGAGTGGGGGTGTGTGAGAATGGCTGACTGTGATTGGGGTGTTTTGCTGAGGGTGTGTGTGACAAAGTGTGACACTGACATTGAGTTTAATACTCCCTTAAATCAGAAAATGTAGAGACTAAATCCCTACCTAGCACTAACATTTCTTTTCTAATCAACTTGTTTAGGTTCATTTTCTTGATTAGTTGTTTTTTTTCAATCTAGCAAGTGCCTGCCATTTGGCGTTCACCGTTTTCCTGTCAAAACACAGCCTTCTTTTCAAGGGCATATTGAAATTCAGTTTCCCGCCCTTTTCGAAGAGCGTTCCCCTGGCAGGATAGTGAATTCATTCACAGACATATACTTCTCAGCTTGACCCCAGTACTTTCTCTCTACCATGTTCCCAGCAGTCTCTGAACCTCCCTTGTACTGAAATTATTAGGGAAGAGGGTTTTAGAGAATGAGAGAGGGACAACTGCACAGCCGCTGTCTGTTCTTCTCCCTAGCAGTCTCTGAGCCATCACTGTATCCCAAGCAGTCTCTGTCACAATCTCCCAACCCTTCAGTTTGTCGCTTAGTAGTCTGTCTCATCTCATGAGATGAGCTGGGGTAGTGAATTCATGCACACATACACACACACGCTTCCCAGCCTGACCCCAATACTTTCTCCCTACCCTGTACCTACCATTCTCCGAGGACAAGCAGGCTGCTTGTTCTCACGACTGGGTGACGTCCGCGGCAGCCCCCACCAACCGGAAAAAAGCTTCGCGGGACGGTCGGCACGCAGGGCACGCCCACCGCGCATGCGCGGCCGTCTTCCCGCCCTGTGCGCGACCGCTCCCGCCAGTTCCTTTTTTTCCGCGACTGGAGAGAGTTGTGCTTTTGCCACTCTCTCTGTTTTCAGCCGCCGGATTTTTCGACCGCGTTTATGCGGATCGTTGCTTTGCTTCGGATTACCGTTCGGTTTTTCCTTTTTCTTGTTTGTTAAAAAAACAAACAAAAAAAAACAAATCTGCGCGTGTGGAGCACGCGCTCCCCTTTTCCCTCGCTTCTAGCGGGGACGCCACGTTGCGGCCTAGTGGTCGCTCGGTCGTTTATTTTTTCGTGGTGTGATTTTAGCCACCATTGACGACTTTGACTTCGCCGACGCGATTTTTCCGTCGATGTCCTCGAAGGTCCCGAGTGGATTTAAAAAGTGTGGTCGCTGCGGCCGGCCGATCTCGCAGACCGACACCCACGCTTGGTGCCTCCAGTGCCTCGGGCCGGAGCACAATCTCAAGTTGTGTGCTTTGTGTCTCGGTCTCCGGAAACGGACTCAGGTTGCGAGGGAAGTTCTGCGGGACCGTCTTTTTGGAACTTGCGCCGGCCCCTCGACGTCGACCTCGACGGCATCGGTATCGAAGGCCGGTTCTTCGGTACCGGTATCGATGCCCGAGACATCGGCACCGATGGCAGCGACCCCAGGAGAACAGGTCCCGTCGGCCCGCCGGTGAGAGTGGGGTTGAGAGGCCGCGCGGGCAGTCGGCCCCGGTCACTCCCTCAGCTCGTGAGCCACGGGACCGAACCCTGTCTGACCCGGTACCTCGAGACCGAGGGGGATCGACCTCCTCCTCCTCCATGCCCTCCGGCGCCGGTGACGTGCATCGAAAAAAGGACAAGAAGCGTCGTCACCGGGCGCCCTCGGTGCATCCTGAAGAGGAGTCGACGCCGAAGCGTCATCGTCGAGAGGAGAGGTACCGACGCGTCGGGGTTCCGGCACCTCGGTGCCGTCTCCTGGCTCCCAGCAGCTTCCGGCACCGACACCCTTACCGGCCCCATCGCCTTTCCCGGCAGCGGGCCTGGACGAGTGCCTCAGAGCCATCCTTCCGGGGATCCTGGAAGGGCTGATGCGCCAGGCTGTGCCGGCGCCGGGGGTGCTTGCGCCCTCGGCGCCGATGACTGTGGCGCCGGCGAGCTCTAGCCCGGCGCCGGGGCTGTCGACACCGCCGCCGCTTGCGGTGCCGGTCTCGACTGCCACGCAGGTGGAGTCCCCGTCGACGTCGATGGAGGGAGCTCCGTCCCCGCCGGCGCGGGAGTCCACCGCTCGACGACACCGAGACCTCGGTGCCTCGACGTCGAGCCGGGCCCGGTACAGGACTCAGCTACATGAGCTAATGTCCGATACCGAGGATGAGGACTCGTGGGGGGAAGAGGAGGACCCTAGATATTTCTCCTCAGAGGAGTCTACGGGCCTTCCCTCGGACCCCACGCCTTCACCGGAGAGGAAGCTCTCACCTCCTGAGAGTCTCTCCTTTGCCTCCTTTGTGCGGGATATGTCTATCAGCATTCCCTTCCCCGTGGTCTCTGTGGAAGAGCCGAGGGCCGAGATGCTCGAGGTCCTCGACTATCCATCACCACCTAGAGAGTCCTCCACGGTGCCGCTGCACAATGTCCTGAAGGAGACGCTGCTCCGGAACTGGGTGCGACCATTAACTAACCCCACCATTCCCAAGAAAGCAGAGTCCCAGTACAGGATCCACTCTGACCCAGAGCTCATGCGGCCCCAATTGCCCCATGACTCAGCGGTCGTGGATTCTGCTCTCAAGAGGGCACGGAGTTCGAGGGATACCGCCTCGGCGCCCCCGGGGCGGGAGTCTCGCACTCTGGACTCGTTTGGGAGGAAGGCCTACCAATCCTCCATGCTCGTGACCCGCATCCAGTCATACCTGCTCTATATGAGCATTCACATGCGGACCTATGTGCAACAACTGGCGGACCTGGTCGAGAAGCTCCCGCCGGAGCAGTCCAGGCCTTATCAGGAGGTGGTCAGGCAGCTGAAGGCGTGCAGAAAGTTCCTGTCCAGGGGTATTTTTGACACCTGTGACGTGGCATCTCGTGCTGCGGCCCAAGGTATAGTGATGCGCAGGCTCTCATGGCTGCGTGCCTCTGACCTGGACAACCGCACCCAGCAGAGACTGGCTGACGTCCCTTGCCGGGGGGATAACATTTTTGGTGAGAAGGTCGAGCAGATGGTGGACCAACTGCATCAGCGGGAAACCGCTCTCGACAAGCTCTCCCACCGGGCGCCTTCAGCATCCACCTCAGCAGGTGGACGTTTTTCCCGGGCCCGGCAGGCTGCACCCTATTCTTTTGCAAAGCGTAGGTACAACCAGCCGGCCCGAAGGCCTCGTCAGGCACAGGGACAGCCCCAGCGCGCTCGTTCCCGTCAACAGCGTGCGCCTAAGCAGCCCCCTGCGCCTCCACAGCAAAAGCCAGGGACGGGCTTTTGACTGGATCCACGGGAACATAGCCGCCCTCAAAGTGTCCGTACCGGACGATCTGCCGGTCGGGGGGAGGTTAAAATTTTTTCACCAAAGGTGACCTCTCATAACCTCCGACCAGTGGGTTCTCCAAATAGTGCGGTGCGGATACGCCCTGAATTTGGCCTCCCTGCCTCCAAATTGTCCTCCGGGAGCTCAATCCTTCAGCTCCCATCACAAGCAGGTACTTGCAGAGGAACTCTCCGCCCTTCTCAGCGCCAATGCGGTCGAGCCCGTACCACCGGGCAGGAAGGGCAGGGATTCTATTCCAGGTACTTCCTTGTGGAAAAGAAAACAGGGGGGATGCGTCCCATCCTAGACCTGAGAGGCCTGAACAAATTCCTGGTCAAAGAAAAGTTCAGGATGCTTTCCTTGGGCACCCTTCTGCCAATGATTCAGAAAAACGATTGGCTATGTTCCCTGGATTTAAAGGATGCATATACTCACATCCCGATACTGCCAGCTCACAGACAGTATCTCAGATTCCGCCTGGGCGCACGGCACTTTCAGTATTGTGTGCTGCCCTTTGGGCTTGCCTCCGCCCCACGAGTGTTTACAAAGTGCCTCGTGGTGGTGGCGGCGTACCTACGCAGGCTGGGAGTGCACGTGTTCCCATATCTCGACGATTGGCTGGTCAAGAACACCTCGGAGGCAGGAGCCCTCCGGTCCGTGCAGTGCACTATTCAACTTCTGGAGCTGCTGGGGTTTGTGATAAATTACCCAAAGTCCCATCTCCAGCCATCCCAGTCTCTGGAATTCATAGGAGCGCTGCTGAATACCCAGACGGCTCAGGCCTACCTTCCCGAAGCGCGGGCCACCAATCTCCTGGCCCTGGCTTCGCAGACCAGAGCGTCTCAGCAGGTCACAGCTCGGCAGATGTTGAGACTTCTGGGTCATATGGCCTCCACAGTTCATGTGACTCCCATGGCTCGTCTTCACATGAGATCTGCTCAATGGACCCTAGCTTCCCAGTGGTTCCAAGCCACCGGGAATCTAGAAGATGTCATCCGCCTCTCCACCAGTTGCCGCACTTCACTGCTCTGGTGGACCATCCGGACCAATTTGACCCTGGGACGTCCATTCCAAATTCCGCAGCCTTCGAAAGTGCTGACGACGGATGCATCTCGCCTGGGGTGGGGAGCTCACGTCGATGGGCTTCACACCCAGGGTCTGTGGTCCCTCCAGGAAAAGGATCTACAGATCAACCTCCTGGAGCTCCGAGCGATCTGGAACGCACTGAAGGCTTTCAGAGATCGGCTGTCCTACCAAATTATCCAAATTCGGACAGACAATCAGGTTGCAATGTATTACGTCAACAAGCAGGGGGGCACCGGATCTCGCCCCCTGTGTCAGGAAGCCGTCGGGATGTGGCGTTGGGCGTGCCGGTTCGGCATGCTCCTCCAAGCCACATACCTGGCAGGCGTAAACAACAGTCTGGCCGACAGACTGAGCAGAGTCATGCAACCGCACGAGTGGTCGCTCCATTCCAGAGTGGTACGCAAGATCTTCCGAGAGTGGGGCACCCCCTCGGTGGATCTTTTCGCCTCTCAGACCAACCACAAGCTGCCTCTGTTCTGTTCCAGACTTCAGACACACGGCAGGCTAGCGTCAGATGCCTTTCTCCTTCATTGGGGGACCGGCCTCATGTATGCTTATCCTCCCATACCTTTGGTGGGGAAGACCTTACTGAAGCTCAAGCAAGACCGCGGCACCATGATTCTGATAGCGCCCTTTTGGCCCCGTCAGATCTGGTTCCCTCTTCTTCTGGAGTTGTCCTCAGAAGAACCGTGGAGATTGGAGTGTTTTCCGACTCTCATTTCGCAGAACGACGGAGCGTTGCTGCACCCCAACCTTCAATCCCTGGCTCTCACGGCCTGGATGTTGAGGGCGTAGACTTCGCTGCGTTGGGTCTGTCTGAGGGTGTCTCCCGGGTCTTGCTTGCCTCTAGGAAGGATTCCACTAAAAAGAGTTACTTTTTCAAGTGGAGGAGGTTTGTCGTTTGGTGTGAGAGCAAGGCCCTAGAACCTCGCTCTTGCCCTGCACAGAACCTGCTTGAATACCTTCTGCACTTGTCAGAGTCTGGCCTCAAGACCAACTCAGTAAGGAATCACCTTAGTGCGATTAGTGCTTACCATTATCGTGTGGAAGGTAAAGCCATCTCTGGAGAGCCTTTAGTCGTTCGATTCATGAGAGGCTTGCTTTTGTCAAAGCCCCCTATCAAGCCTCCTACTGTGTCATGGGATCTCAACGTCGTCCTCACCCAGCTGATGAAACCTCCTTTTGAGCCACTGAATACCTGCCATCTGAAGTACTTGACCTGGAAGGTCATTTTCTTGGTGGCAGTTACTTCAGCTCGTAGGGTCAGTGAGCTTCAAGCCCTAGTAGCTCATGCTCCATATACCAAATTTCATCACAACAGAGTAGTGCTCCGCACCCACCCAAAGTTCCTGCCGAAGGTGGTGTCGGAGTTCCATCTTAACCAGTCAATTGTCTTGCCAACATTCTTCCCCAGGCCGCATACCCGCCCTGCTGAACGTCAGTTGCACACATTGGACTGCAAGAGAGCATTGGCCTTCTATCTGGAGCGGACACAGCCCAACAGACAGTCCGCCCAATTGTTTATTTCTTTCGACCCTAACAGGCTAGGGGTCGCTGTCGGGAAACGCACCATCTCCAATTGGCTAGCAGATTGCATTTCCTTCACTTACGCCCAGGCTGGGCTGACTCTTGAGGGTCATGTCACGGCTCATAGTGTCAGAGCCATGGCAGCGTCGGTGGCCCACTTGAAGTCAGCCACTATTGAAGAGATCTGCAAGGCTGCGACGTGGTCATCTGTCCACACATTCACATCTCATTACTGCCTCCAGCAGGATACCCGACGCGACAGTCGGTTCGGGCAGTCGGTGCTGCAGAATCTGTTTGGGGTGTAAATCCAACTCCACCCTCCAGGACCCGAATTTATTCTGGTCAGGCTGCACTCTCAGTTAGTTGTTCTTCGTAGGTCAATTTCTGTTGTACCCTCGCCGTTGCGAGGTTCAATTGACCTGGGTTATTGTTTTGAGTGAGCCTGAGAGCTAGGGATACCCCAGTCGTGAGAACAAGCAGCCTGCTTGTCCTCGGAGAAAGGGTATGATACATACCTGTAGCAGTTGTTCTCCGAGGACAGCAGGCTGATTGTTCTCACCTACCCTCCCTCCTCCCCTTTGGAGTTGTGTGTTTCATCTTTTGCTAGTTATTCAACTGGCGGGAGCGGTCGCGCACGGGCGGGAAGACGGCCGCGCATGCGCGGTGGGCGTGCCCTGCGTGCCGACCGTCCCGCGAAGCTTTTTTCCGGTTGGTGGGGGCTGCCGCGGACGTCACCCAGTCGTGAGAACAATCAGCCTGCTGTCCTCGGAGAACAACTGCTACAGGTATGTATCATACCCTGTCTCTGAACTTTCCTTGTACTGAAATTGTTAGGGAAGAGTGTATTAGAGAATAAGAGAGGGTCAACTGCACAGCTGCTGTCCATATTTCTACCCACCAGTCTCTGAACCCCCGCCTTGTCCTAAGCAGTTTGTCGCTTAGCAGCAGCAAGAACTTTCCAACTTGCAGCCTATTCATTTAATGGATGAAGGTATTGGTCCCCCTCCCCTGAGTGCCCCCATGAACCGAATCACTTCAAACTACACAATAACCTCAGCAACGATGAATAGAGTCTGCATGCCGTGTTTTGTGGCCGTAGCTCTTCAAGGGCCGAAGGAGTTCAGACATGGACGGACAAACAAACAAATGCATGTGTCTGCTTTATATTTATAGATTTATCCAGGTGCACTTGGAAGTTCTTTTTGATCAAGTCTGTGGCACCCAAAACGATGTGATCTTTCTGCCACATTTTCTTAGTCTTGGATTGCAGTTCTTGGTACTTGAGGATCTTCCCTCTCTCCACGAAATTCACCGAGTAGTCATTTGGGACAAAGACCTCTATAATCAATACTGTTCCGAAGTTTTTCTCTTTTACTACTATATCCTGTTTTCTGGCATCCAGCATTTTATCAGTCAGGATGAGGATATCCCAGGTGATCATAACTTCTTATGATCACCTGGGATATCCTCATTGATTATAGAGGTCTTTGTTTTCTATAGTTCTCTTAGGGTCATGATCCCAATGTGTTTCTGGTACACTGATATTGTAATGCTTACAGAATTTCCAATGTGTGAGACGTGCCACCTTGTTGTGCCTTTCTGTATAAAAATGTTCCACCATCAGCACTTCACAGCCAACTACAAGATGAGTAACTGTTTCTAGCTGTTTCTTACAGAATCTACATATGTCTGTTCCATCATTTTTTTTCAGGGCTTACTGTAAACCATCTTGAACCTAATCCGCTGTCCTGGGCTATAACTATTAATTGCTCATTCTTAGGTTTCAATTCACTTTTCCTTAACCATTCATGTGTCCGATGTTGATCCTTGAATGGTTCCTGGAGTAACATTTTGTATTTCCCATTGTACTTATGCAGTTGCCACTTGTTGTTTGTCCCTTGCTGTTCCAATTCCTTGAAGAGAGTTTTCTCTTCCTTCGCAAATTCTGTTGCTTTCTTCCCTTTTGGTACTGATGGATTTTAAACTATTCCTTCTCTTGTTAGAATGCTTGTCCAAGTTAATGATAGAACTGGATTCTGGATATTTTCTTTTAGGCAGGCGGACCCAGGTCCCCGACCGTATTATTGAAAGGAAAGATGGATGCCCATTTTGTTTCGATAATACAGGTTTCCCCGCCCCTTCGCGGCGCTGTCATTAGAGATGGATGCCCTTAGAGGTGGTCGTCCCCATTCGATTATGCCCCTCTAAGTCTACAATACCAAAGCTGTTTGTGTATGTAGGAAGTGCTAGTCGATTAACAGTATGTATCCTAATCCGTGATGTTAGTGCACTCTTCCATATCAGTTTTAGTCTCCTATAATATATTTTTTTTAATGTTTCTCTCTGCGATTTCTGCTTGATAGTTGTTCCTTCCTCTACTTCTAGATATTTATATACATCTTCCTGTTCAAATTCCTTTATCTCATAGTCATCAATCAGATGTTTTCAGTAAACCAAATGAAGCAGCAAATGCTGGAACATGATTTTGCTATTGCAAACCTTGTCATGCAAACAGAGAATCATCTAATCTTAAATTTTGCTGCTCAGTGAATATAGCCTACGAGAACAGTGGAGTTGCCTGTGTTTCTTGAACTGGTTAGTGGCCTCCATCAAAATAGAACAGTGATGAGGTGATGATGCTGAAGCTAGTTGCAATTAGACATATGTCTCTACCACAACAGACTGCTGGTCATCCAATGGAATATTTTATATTGGGGTCACTGTCCACTGGATTGATAGAGTCTTAAGAGAGGAAGTCTGGTTGTCTGGCCTTAATACTGAAGGGTTCCCACATATTTGAAGTTCTTGCATCAGTTCTCAAAGATATTCAAACAGAGTTTGCAATCAGACAAAAATTGTTAGAACAACAGACAATGATTCCAACTTTGTGAAACTCTTGTCTGTAACTGGACAGCATGATGATGATGATAACGAAGATGAAGATGCAAGTGATATACTAGACAACACTACTTCTAATGCAGATGATGATGACAATGATGAGAATAAAGTATTTTTTTGCTATATAGAAGTCAAGTGTTTCAGACAGAGATTCCTTTGATCAATACCTGCAAACCCAGTCAGAACACATCAGTAATACTGCAGCCTGACCTGATTTGAAGGAACTTTTTATCAGACTGAACACTCCACTTCCTGTTAGTGCAGTTGTTGAACACCTTTTTAGCTGTGCTGGATTAATGACTCATAAGGGCACTCGCATGAGTGACAGTCTTTTTCAACATTTAGTTTTATTAAAAGCAAAATGGATTGAATTGTAGAGCAATAAAGTTGTTGGAATAAAAACATTAACAATAGTTACATCCATTGTAGTTGTGGTACTTTTACTTTTTATTCAAGAAGTATTATTTTAGGCAATAACTTTTTTACTTAAGAAAAATTTTTAATGTGTTCTTCATGATAATTTTACTTTTACTTAAGTATTAAAATATGTATTTATTTTTGCTTTTACTTAAGTACTTTGCTCTAGTACTTTGAACAACACGATAACCTAGTCCCGGCACACAGGAACAGGAGAGAGACAAACCCCAGTGCCGGGCCCCCCTTGGAGGCCGGGCAGAAGCAAATGCACTGACGCTGGAAAGTAGGGGGGGCGGGGGGTGTTGGCAGCCTAAGCGAGTGAGGGGCAGTGGCGGCAGCTGTCTAGAGTCTGTGGGGTGGGGGTGACAGCTACATCCCGAGTGGGGGGGAGGGGGGGCGACAGCTGCATCCTGAGTGGGGGGGAGGGGGCTGCGGTGGCCCTTAGGTACCCATTTATCAAGAACACCTCTGTTCACAAAGATTTTATTTTTCCATCAATGTGAGTTTTCCCAAGAAGGAGTTGTTATCTTTCTCTTTTTCTTTTGGCCCAGGATCCTCAATAGTAAAACCATCTGTGTAATAATTTTGGCTGCACAACAGTGTATTCAGTTAATTTCATAATATTCAAAGATTACCCTTTTATATGAATTATGGCCTTATTCATCTTATTTTAACAATGTACTTTAGGTGTTAGATTCAACTTGGGTAACCTTTCTCCTGGAGCCCAGCAAATGTATCTAATTCCTCCACCTGTGGGTCATTCTCCTGCAGTTCTTCTTCCTCTTCAGTTGACCTCTGTTCCTGTCCCTGTCATGCTTTCTTATGTTTCTGGAACTCCTCTCTCCACCTTCACCTCATCTACCACAGAAACCTTTCCTGTTGCTAGCTCTAAATGATGTGGCTGCTGTGGCACCTCTCCTCTTTGTTAAATCCCCTTTCTCCCTTTTTAGTTCTCTTTCTGCAGCATCACTCAACTGTTTCAAGAAATCTTCACTCAGGTACCGTTCTTTAATTTGTCCAACCAAAGATGTTAGATTGGCATCAGTTGTCTTTTGAAGCTTGTCCTTTAATAATTTTCTTCTTTCCTCCAATTTTTGACGAGCTTTCTTCGTGTACCCTGTGTAATCAAGTACAGGGTTTATAGCATAATAACAGTACATTATCTCCTTTTTATCTGTAAAAGTCCACCCAATAGTTTTTGAGCCTCTTCATTTTTTTCATTAGTTTCTGTGTTTTATCTCCTGCTATAGTGGGTCAAGTTCACCATGGTTTATGACTGTATCAGGGATGTTTTACATAAGAATAGCCATATTGAGTTAGACCAATGGTCCATCTAGCCCAGTATCCTGCTTGCAACAGTGGCCAATCCAGGTCACAAGTACCTGGTAGAAACCAAAACAGTAGCAATATTCCATGCTACCAATCCCAGGGCAAGCAGTGGCTTCCCCAAGTCTGTCTCAATAGCAGATTATGGATTTTTCCTCCAGGAACTTGTCCAAACCATTTTAAATCCAGATACGCAAACTGCTGTTACTACATCCTCCAGCAAAGAGTTCCAGAGCTTAACTATTCGTTGAGTGAAAAAATATTTCCGCCTATTTGTTTTAAAAGTATTTCCATGTAATTTAATTGAGTGTCCCCTAGTCTTTGTACTTTTGGAACGAGTAAAAATATCGATTCACTTCTACTCGTTCTACACCACTCAGAATTTTGTAGACCTCAATCATATCTCCCCTCAGCCATCTCTTTTCCAAGCTGAAGGTTTTGCACTAGTGCTACCTCCATCATTAGCCCTAGCGTATAAAAGCCAGAGGTGGGCACTTTTCATGTTGGGCGATGTGTGGCCAGTATGTATTCTTCTTTTTCTTTCCTACCAGACTTATGTAGTAGTTGCCGTCTTACTGAGATTTAGTTTAGTTTATTAGAACATGTCAGAGTGGTGTACAATAAAAAACAAATCATTCAACAGGAAAGGAACTCCATTATAGCAAGAGATCAGGGACCACATACAGGAGAACAAAAGTCAGAAACATAAGGAAAAAAAAAGTATAAATAAGCGTTCCAGAGTGGATAGTTCGGCATTATTGACCTGTGGCCAGGAAAGAAACTGCTTGAGAAAATAAGTGGGCCTTAAGGAGGGTATGAAAGCGAGGGAAGAGCTGCTCCATATGAAGATTGGGGGAAGGGCATTCCAAAGGGAAGGGGCAACCCAGAAGAAAGCTGTGGCGAGTAGATTGAAGAATCAAGAGTACATTTAGTATAGATATTATACAACCTCACTACTTGAAGGTATTCAGCAAGACTTGGGTACAAAACTTGTTCCCTCCCCCACAGAAACACTCA
This sequence comes from Microcaecilia unicolor, assembly GCF_901765095.1. Taxonomy (NCBI): domain Eukaryota; kingdom Metazoa; phylum Chordata; class Amphibia; order Gymnophiona; family Siphonopidae; genus Microcaecilia; species Microcaecilia unicolor. The sequence continues at coordinate 300,368,080 of NC_044033.1, forward strand.
GCTTCCCACTAGTTCAACTGCTAAATTGCTTGTTGTGATTCCCTTTGGCCCCAGTTTGTTGTGATCCTCTATGACCTTCATTGTGTCTTGTGTGAAGACTCCCTTGAACTGTTTAGTTCATGTCCAGTGAAGAGAGTGAAATATTACAGAGTTATTCAATGTTGTATAATCTTAAAGACAGAACAACTACCTCAAAGCAGTACATGTTTTGCGGTTAAGTTTAGTAAAGAGAGTTGGAGCACTCTATTGTCTCTGAATCGTTATGTGAAAGAACTTCTCTGTAAGGGCCTTAAAGGGAAATCCCTTCCTTCCACTTCAGAGAGAACCTAGTTCCAAGGAGAATGGTGTGCATAGGGAGAGCGAAGTGGATAGAGGATCAGGAAGAAAGACATGATCTGTGGGAGTCCCGGGGTGTGACTTGAGTGATGGACTACCTTGTGCCCCCACCTCCCTTATATGAGAGAAGGCCTCAGTAACAGTCACAGTAGACGGAGGAGAAGAATATACAACTGGTGCTGTTGAAAAACATAGTAACATAGTAACATAGTAGATGACGGCAGAAAAAGACCTGCACGGTCCATCCAGTCTGCCCAACAAGACAAACTCATATGTGCTAGTTTTGTGTATATCTTACCTTGATTTGTAACTGTCATTTTCAGGGCACAGATCGTACAAGTCTGCCCAGCACTATCCCCGCCTCCCAACCACCAGCCCCACCTCCCATCTCCCACCACCGGCTCTGGCACAGACCGTATAAGTCTGGCCAGCACTATCCCCACCTCCCAACCACCAGCCCCGCCTCCCACCACCAGCTCTGCCACCCAATCTCGGCTAAGCTCCTGAGGATCCATTTCTTCTGAACAGGATTCCTTTATGTTTATCCCACGCATGTTTGAATTCCGTTACCATTTTCCTCTCCACCACCTCCCACGGGAGGGCATTCCAAGCATCCACCACTCTCTCCGTGAAAAAATACTTCCTGACATTTTTTTTTGAGTCTGCCCCCCTTCAATCTCATTTCATGCCCTCTAGTTCTGCCGCCTTCCCCTCTCCGGAAAAGGTTCGTTTGCGGATTAATACCTTTCAAATATTTGAACGCCTATCATATCACCCCTGTTTCTCCTTTCCTCCAATGTATACATGTTCAGGTCAGCAAGTCTCTCCTCATACGTCTTGTAACGCAAATCCCATACCTTTTTTGTAGCTTTTCTTTGCACCGCTTCAATTGTAGCAAGATATGGCCTCCAAAACTGAACCCAATACTCCAGGTGGGGCCTCACCAACGACTTATACAGGGGCATCAACACCTCCTTTCTTCTGCTGGTCACACCTCTCTCTATACAGCTTAGCAATCTTCTACTTATGGCCACCGCCTTGTCACACTGTTTCGTCGCCTTCAGATCCTCAGATACTATTACCCCAAGATCCCTCTCCCCGTCGGTACCTATCAGACTCTCACCACCTAACACATATGTCTCCCATGGATTTCTACTCCCTAAGTGCATCACTTTGCATTTCTTTCCATTGAATTTTAATTGCCAAGCCTTAGACCATTCTTCTAGCTTTCGCAGATCCTTTTTCATGTTTTCCACTCCCTCCCGGGTGTCCACTCTGTTACAAATCTTAGTATCATCCGCAAAAAGGCAAACTTTACCTTCTAACCCTTCGGCAATGTCACTCACAAATATATTGAACAGAATCGGCCCCAGCACCGATACCTGAGGCACTCCACTATGCTTTTCAATCCTAGCAAGGGTATTTCTTCTTTAGCATTTGAAATGTTGATGACTCTGCCAGTTCAGGAAAAGAAATTCTAAACAATATTAATAAAACTGAATTCTGTAAATATGGAGCATACCCAGAGGGATCAGATTGTGTGAATTACGACTCTAAAATGCTGCTGGTCTCTTATCTTGCATCGCTGTTATATGACAGTTTTCCTGACGAATGTCTTGTTAAGAATGCATTTTCCGTTTGCTCTGAGTTAAAATGCCATAAATTGTTCCCCACCTCTTGTTTGTTGTTCGGTTGTGTGTGAGCTTGAAGCTTTGGCCTCTTGAAAGGGGAGTTTGAAAGTGAATTTTTTTGCTAAGAATGTGGGCCGGGCCTCATCACACAATATATGGTCCAATGTGCAGACAAAGGTGGAATGCGAAAAAGAAGATTAATGGACCAGTTTTAAACAGAATGCAACTGAGACAAAATTCTTTTGGCATCACAAGTTTGCTAGCAGTTGTGGAGCATTCCTAATCAAGCACATCTGCCTGTGTAATATTGACATTGATTGGCAGATGATCGAGAGCCCCGCGCTGTTCCAAACAGTGCTCTAAAAATAGCGCTGGTACAGCACGGGGCTTTACCGCCCCTATGGTCAGAGATAATAGCATGCAAATTTAAGCACGCTGTTCACTCTGATCATAGGGTAAGAGTGCAGGAAGACTGTGCCTGAGCATGCCTGCACTTGTTTGACAGGTCTAGGCTGTCAAAAGCTCAGACCTGTCAAACACAGGGGCTGGAGGTCCATGGGACCATCAGACCCCCAAGTACCCCCTCCCCAGTTCACACAAGTTCGGGTGGGCTGGAGATCTGGTGGGTCTCCAGCTCCCCTAACCCCCCCTAGCATCCCCTCCCATGAATGGTGGCCCAGTGGGCCTCGAGTCATTACCCTCTTCAGCCCACCCCTGGTGATCTTAGTGGCCCTTCCCCACCCCCCTACCTTCGGTGGAGGAGGGAGGTGACCTCCCTCCTCTTCCATCGGTGCTGCCATTGGTGTGAAGCCCCACCCTGCGCATTCCAGAATGCACTGGGCAGAGCCGGGTGCCGCAATTTTAGAGGCGGCGCCGATGGAAGAGAAGGGGGCCACCTCCCTCCTCCACTTAAGGTAGGGGGCGGGGAAGAGCCGCTAAGACCACCAGGGGTGGGGTGGGGTGGGGATTGACTCGCGGTCCACTGGGCCATCAGGGCTGCATTCATGGGAGGGGATGCCAGGTCCTGTCATCACTGGCATTCTTTTCCATTTTTTTGTTATGTTAATTATTTTAATTTTATGTTTTATTGTGCATTGCTTTGATCTGTTTCTCAGTAATGGTGGTATATCAAGCTCTTGAATAAACATAAACACTGTTCTTTAAGTAAGGAGGAAAGGGGATTGGATTTGATATACTGCCTTTCTGTGGTTACAATCAAAGCAGTTTACATATTATACAGTGGGGGAAATAAGTATTTGATCCCTTGCTGATTTTGTAAGTGTGCCCACTGACAAAGACATGAGCAGCCCATAATTGAAGGGTAGGTTATTGGTAACAGTGAGAGATAGCACATCACAAATTAAATCCGGAAAATCACATTGTGGAAAGTATATGAATTTATTTGCATTCTGCAGAGGGAAATAAGTATTTAATCCCTCTGGCAAACAAGACCTAATACTTGGTGGCAAAACCCTTGTTGGCAAGCACAGCGGTCAGACGTCTTCTGTAGTTGATGATGAGGTTTGCACACATGTCAGGAGGAATTTTGGTCCACTCCTCTTTGCAGATCATCTCTAAATCATTAAGAGTTCTGGGCTGTCGCTTGGCAACTCGCAGCTTCAGCTCCCTCCATAAGTTTTCAATGGGATTAAGGTCTGGTGACTGGCTAGGCCACTCCATGACCCTAATGTGCTTCTTCCTGAGCCACTCCTTTGTTGCCTTGGCTGTATGTTTTGGGTCATTGTCGTGCTGGAAGACCCAGCCACGACCCATTTTTAAGGCCCTGGCGGAGGGAAGGAGGTTGTCACTCAGAATTGTACGGTACATGGCCCCATCCATTCTCCCATTGATGCGGTGAAGTAGTCCTGTGCCCTTAGCAGAGAAACACCCCCAAAACATAACATTTCCACCTCCATGCTTGACAGTGGGGACGGTGTTCTTTGGGTCATAGGCAGCATTTCTCTTCCTCCAAACACGGCGAGTTGAGTTCATGCCAAAGAGCTCAATTTTTGTCTCATCTGACCACAGCACCTTCTCCCAATCACTCTCGGCATCATCCAGGTGTTCACTGGCAAACTTCAGACGGGCCGTCACATGTGCCTTCCGGAGCAGGGGGACCTTGCGGGCACTGCAGGATTGCAATCCGTTATGTCGTAATGTGTTACCAATGGTTTTCGTGGTGACAGTGGTCCCAGCTGCCTTGAGATCATTGACAAGTTCCCCCCTTGTAGTTGTAGGCTGATTTCTAACCTTCCTCATGATCAAGGATACCCCACGAGGTGAGATTTTGCGTGGAGCCCCAGATCTTTGTCGATTGACAGTCATTTTGTACTTCTTCCATTTTCTTACTATGGCACCAACAGTTGTCTCCTTCTCGCCCAGCGTCTTACTGATGGTTTTGTAGCCCATTCCAGCCTTGTGCAGGTGTATGATCTTGTCCCTGACATCCTTAGACAGCTCCTTGCTCTTGGCCATTTTGTAGAGGTTAGAGTCTGACTGATTCACTGAGTCTGTGGACAGGTGTCTTTCATACAGGTGACCATTGCCGACAGCTGTCTGTCATGCAGGTAACGAGTTGATTTGGAGCATCTACCTGGTCTGTAGGGGCCAGATCTCTTACTGGTTGGTGGGGGATCAAATACTTATTTCCCTCTGCAGAATGCAAATAAATTCATATACTTTCCACAATGTGATTTTCCGGATTTAATTTGTGATGTGCTATCTCTCACTGTTACCAATAACCTACCCTTCAATTATGGGCTGCTCATGTCTTTGTCAGTGGGCACACTTACAAAATCAGCAAGGGATCAAATACTTATTTCCCCCACTGTATGTAGGTACTTATTTTTGTATCTGGTGTGATAACGTGAGTTAGGGCAGGCCATGGAGCCAAGTAAGACAATCCATTCACACACTCAGCAAATTGTGGTGAAAGCAAATAATATTTATTAAAGATGTCCTGTAAGGGCTCCTGTTCATTGCACAGGAAGGGAGGAAAAAATGCTGAAGACTAGTTCTATAAACATAAAAGTGTCCTCAGTACTGTAGTTCCACCACGATGCTGCTGTGAGAAGTCTTGGCAGCCATTTTCAGGAAGCTGCCGCTAGGGGCAGGAGCAAGGGGAGTTTACTCCTGCCCCTGTTGCGGCACTGGAACACCAGGGAGGTCAGGTAGACTCTGGGGGGGGAGAGACCTATCTTGACTTGGAAATAGGGGTTGGGGTTGGGAGAGGGCTATGCATGATGGAGGAGTTTGGAGGGGAACCTATGGATCTCATTAGGGGGGTGGGAGGAGGGATCATAAGGAAATGTAGATCCTGGGCGATATTCAGCCGGGTCTGGACCCGCATAAACTCCAGCAGCCAGCTCCACCAGATTTAGCCCTCATTTGCAGTAATGGTACCTGGACATGGCCCAGCACTGGGGCTAATTTGGCCAGTGATGGTAAATGTTTAAGAAAACGCTAACCGTCGCCGGCTGAATATTGGCCAGACACATGTATAAACCCAGTTACAATAGCATTCCTTTTTAAAACAGGCTCCAAATAGATTCTCTCTTGGCCCTAAATCTAGATTCCCCTTTATAGTGGCTCTCCAAGTGTGCATTTTTGCTGGCCTTTGCCCTTCTCCCCCAGATTCTTTATAGGGCACCTAGAGATCCATGCCAAAATCGTTGCGGATTCTATAACAATGCATGTAACTTAATAAGCTTAATAAGCTAATGAGCACTGATAACAGTACTTAAACAATAATGAGCACATTGGCACTGATTAGAATTTACGTGCACAACTCAGTAAGCGTATTCTGTAACAAATTGCGCTGAAATTCTGATGCATGCAGGCAAAAAGGGGCATGGTTATGGGTGGGGAAATGGGTGTCTCATGGGCATTCTGACATTTATATGCATAGTTATAGAATATGGTCCAGTGTACTTAAATCTATGCACTGGGATTTACACCACGTTTGTGTTGGTGTAAATGGATGCATGCAGTTTTAGGTTCTGAGATATCAACTAAGCTTATTCTATAATCGGCGTCTAAATCTAGGTGCCAATTATAGAATACGCTTAGTCGGCACTGATTTCAGCGCTGATTTTTTAAGACACCATGTATAGAATCTCCCCCTCAGTGTCCATGCATTTCACCCAGCTCACATGTTGCATGCACTCACTTCCCCACACATGCTATGCTATATGGTCTGTGATCATCACTGCATCACACACACTATACAGTGAATGTTCTGCACTTCCTGCAAAAGCGCTATCCCTTTCTCCCTACCTTCTCGTACTTGGAGATCATCGAGATCTCTTGGTTCAGTGTCCTACTATGTCTGAGCACAGTGCCAGGTCTTAGATAGATAAAGTTGGGGGGGATTAGTTGATTGAGGCTGAGTATTTCTAATGGGTTGGGTATCTGTTTTTATGTTTAAATGTAATTTTATATTGGTTTCACTAGTGCTTTTAATTTTGTGTTCTATATATTGATTTTGGTTTTATTTTAAATAATTTCATGTTATGTAGGATTTTATGTTTCTTAGGTTTATTTTACTGCAATCTGCCCTCTACTTTCTATGATGGAAAGGGTGGAATGCAAGCTCTGATATTACATTCAATTAAACTGAAACTGAATTCTCCAATAGTATCCTTTCCCAGCCTCCATTCTTCCTTCTTCATCTTCATAACCCCCTCACTTCCTCGGACCCCAAGCTACCTGTTTGGTAGCATGTCCTGCCTTTCTAATATTATTGTTCTTTAATGCTTTCTTGTAGCACATTTGCTTCTTGTACAGGAGATGACTTTACATAATGGGCTGTGCTACACACTTACAGTGGGGGAAATAAGTATTTGATCCCTTGCTGATTTTGTAAGTGTGCCCACTGACAAAGACATGAGCAGCCCATAATTGAAGGGTAGGTTATTGGTAACAGTGAGAGATAGCACATCACAAATTAAATCCGGAAAATCACATTGTGGAAAGTATATGAATTTATTTGCATTCTGCAGAGGGAAATAAGTATTTGATCCCCCACCAACCAGTAAGAGATCTGGCCCCTACAGACCAGGTAGATGCTCCAAATCAACTCGTTACCTGCATGACAGACAGCTGTCGGCAATGGTCACCTGTATGAAAGACACCTGTCCACAGACTCAGTGAATCAGTCAGACTCTAACCTCTACAAAATGGCCAAGAGCAAGGAGCTGTCTAAGGATGTCAGGGACAAGATCATACACCTGCACAAGGCTGGAATGGGCTACAAAACCATCAGTAAGACGCTGGGCGAGAAGGAGACAACTGTTGGTGCCATAGTAAGAAAATGGAAGAAGTACAAAATGACTGTCAATCGACAAAGATCTGGGGCTCCACGCAAAATCTCACCTCGTGGGGTATCCTTGATCATGAGGAAGGTTAGAAATCAGCCTACAACTACAAGGGGGGAACTTGTCAATGATCTCAAGGCAGCTGGGACCACTGTCACCACGAAAACCATTGGTAACACATTACGACATAACGGATTGCAATCCTGCAGTGCCCGCAAGGTCCCCCTGCTCCGGAAGGCACATGTGACGGCCCGTCTGAAGTTTGCCAGTGAACACCTGGATGATGCCGAGAGTGATTGGGAGAAGGTGCTGTGGTCAGATGAGACAAAAATTGAGCTCTTTGGCATGAACTCAACTCGCCGTGTTTGGAGGAAGAGAAATGCTGCCTATGACCCAAAGAACACCGTCCCCACTGTCAAGCATGGAGGTGGAAATGTTATGTTTTGGGGGTGTTTCTCTGCTAAGGGCACAGGACTACTTCACCGCATCAATGGGAGAATGGATGGGGCCATGTACCGTACAATTCTGAGTGACAACCTCCTTCCCTCCGCCAGGGCCTTAAAAATGGGTCGTGGCTGGGTCTTCCAGCACGACAATGACCCAAAACATACAGCCAAGGCAACAAAGGAGTGGCTCAGGAAGAAGCACATTAGGGTCATGGAGTGGCCTAGCCAGTCACCAGACCTTAATCCCATTGAAAACTTATGGAGGGAGCTGAAGCTGCGAGTTGCCAAGCGACAGCCCAGAACTCTTAATGATTTAGAGATGATCTGCAAAGAGGAGTGGACCAAAATTCCTCCTGACATGTGTGCAAACCTCATCATCAACTACAGAAGACGTCTGACTGCTGTGCTTGCCAACAAGGGTTTTGCCACCAAGTATTAGGTCTTGTTTGCCAGAGGGATCAAATACTTATTTCCCTCTGCAGAAGGCAAATAAATTCATATACTTTCCACAATGTGATTTTCCGGATTTAATTTGTGATGTGCTATCTCTCACTGTTACCAATAACCTACCCTTCAATTATGGGCTGCTCATGTCTTTGTCAGTGGGCACACTTACAAAATCAGCAAGGGATCAAATACTTATTTCCCCCACTGTAAGTGGCTGGAAAGTGTGTCAGCTCAGGAAAAAACTGCTGAGCTACTGCTTTGATACTGGAGACAATCGGAGGGTTCCCAAATGTTGGATTTTGCTTGCTTGTTCTTAATCCTTTAAATTTAGGTGTGGAATTGCATTTTCTTTCCTGATTGCTGCATTTCCCCTGACTGTGCATGTGTTAAGATGGAATGCCTCCCTGCAGCGGATTAATGGCCCTCCTGTATTTATTGGCTCTCCCGGGCAGTGTCCTGTAGCAAGGTTGAGCTGGTATTGCTACAAGCATTTATTTATCACTTATCAGACCTGTGGCTCCTTGGAAGGGGTTATGCCTTTCACTGGAACTGTGGATGACTAATCCGGAGGCAAAAGTTTTCATTCACTTTTGAGACCACATCTGAAGAAGGGATTTTAGGTGGCCTTGAGTGCTACAGAATCTTTGGATTACTTGTTATGTAAGGGTCAGTATGTGGACACATAATTGTGCGCCTTCCCCTCCTCCAACCAGGCCGTTTTTTTCTTCAGCTAAGAGCAACTTGAAAGATTTTTTTTATTGTATTTTATTTACTGTACTTATTTAAGAAAGAAAAGTCAAGACCCAGTTTGTAGGTGAAATCTTTATATTAGACTAACATAATATATCTGTGATTAGCTTTTGAGAATTATCCTGTCCTTCATTTGCTCAGCTATGAATTTATTAGTTAATAATCTTACGCTTGCCTCTTTCCATAAGGTAAGGTACAATAGTTAAAAAAAGATGCCAAGTCTCATTCATTAGGACTGTGTCACACTCATTTGAAGGTTCTTTCACTCTCACAGTCTTTGAGCCCCTTCTCTCACTCATTAGGAGGGTGTCACACTCATTTGAAGTCTCTCTCTTTCTCTCTCTCTCTTTCTTCAAGCCCTTCTCTCACTTATTAGGACTGTGTCACATTCATCTGAAAGTTCTCTCACTCTCACACTCTTTGAGCCCTTTCTCTCACTTATTAGAGAGTCAGTGTCGTTCATGGATCCTGATCACTGCTTTCATGAGGGGCATATGATACGTAAGAGAAGAAAAGCCAAGTGGCCCAACCAGTAGGAAGAAATCTGAGCATATCTTCCTGCGTACTTTGCCTCCCTCTGTCCCGTCCCTTATTCCAGCATCTACAAGTCACATGCTCTGAAACTAGTTCTCATTCTTTAACCAGTGAGTGATCTACGTCATTTATAGAATAGCGGTAAGTGCATAAACGCTGCCTAACTTTAGGTGCCGGCAATTATGCCTTCTGAAAGCAGGTGTAAATGCCAGTGCCTAAGTTAGGCACCGATCGAGTCTATTCTGTAACAATGTGTGTAAATTCTGGGAACGCCCCCTGAAATGACCCTATCCGCACTGCCTTGAAATTACACGCTATAGGAGTTATGCGCACATTGTTATAAAATATGATGTGCGCTTAACTCCCAATTAAGGTCAGTTAACGCCCATAATTGGTTATTAGCAGCCAGTTATTGGTGCTGATTGGCTCATTACTCAATTAAGTTGTGCGTGCAAATTAGCAATGCTTACTGATTTGCACATGCAACTTTAGTCGCAATATATAGAATCCCGGGGATTGGGGGTAGTGCTGTAAGGAGCTGTCTAGATTTAGATGTCAAGTAGGTGAGTAAATGCTGGTATACTATTCATTTACACACATATATAAAAGACAATATTCCGGCTATGTACTATCATGTATGTATGCACCAATAGTTGATGGTGTGTACTTTACAGGTGGACATTCACATGGGTGGGGTGCACCACTACATGTTTCTTAATCTAGTTGCAAGTATTTATACCCGCTCTATGGCTTGTGTAAAGTGCTGACACTTAAAATATATGCAGTCATATTTTACCTATTACATTCATATTCTATAAAGGAAAATATGTGTATTTTTCATTATAGAATAGGCTCCAAGGGGCTAAATATCAATGTGGGCTATCGTAAGGATGGTTATTTTACTTCTAACTCATGCTACTTTAGCACAGGTCCCATTTTATGCAGTGAGGCCTAGTTACTAGTAATTGGGGTTCTTATGTTGGATTAGTCTTCTGGAAGATAATCTTGACAGAGCTTACTACTCAATTCTATGAACTGACTAACTCGCTTTAATTACTGCATATGTTGGTCTTATCCGTTCATTATCGAATGAATAAGTGATAACATCTGGATCACAATAATTACAACTCCTGATTCAAGCATTCTGCCAAAACACGACCAGTGTTGGGTCCTTCAATAAACTTTACAGTAAATGCCAACCCATTCTTGGAGGCCCATCATGCTTTCTTTATTGGGCTTGGTTTCCTGTGCTTTGCATTCCCTCTCTTCTGTTCGTTAACAATAAAATAACATGTCTTAACTGTCACACCACTCTACCAGCTCTGCATGTCTCCTTTGTGCCGCATCTCTCCCCATTCTAGTGCATGCCTACCTCACGCTACGTCTCTCCCCACGCTACTGCACTCACTTCTGGCTCACTGCTCCAGCCACCGGCTGCACCCCACTGTAAGACACACTCCCTATTTCATCTTTAGCCCTCACACGCTGGTCGTAGCCTCAGCAACAGATCCTGCTAGCTCTCGCTGCTTCCATGTGTTACCTGCCTGGACCCCGATCTCTTCTTGCTTGCTTCATGATCTGACCTCTGCCTGAACCTCAACTATGCTCTGCCTTGCTGCCTGACCTGACCTCTTCCTGAACTTTGACTATGCCCTGCCTTGCAGCCAGACCTGATCTCTGCCTGGACTCCGATTTCATTCTGCCTTGTCGCCTGACCTTTGCCTGGAATCCAACTATGCTTACTGTCTGCCAACCCCATCTCCTCTGGGCTTTCTACATCACCTGATTGCCCCACCAGCAGACCCTCCAAGTCCTGCTGGCTGCTCAAACCCGAGGGCTCAACTCTTATGGAACGGTGGTTGGTCCAGGTGAAGACTCTGAAGCTTCGTCGGCTGCATATCCACACTTGCTGGTGTCGGCACAAGGGCTCACCCTCACTGCACATTGCCTGGACATGATATTAATGGTAGCCATGTTGAGTTCATCCCTCCTATTAGGCACGTTCTTGGCGTCTAAAATTAGGTACCCTCTTATAGACTTGCTCTCGTTGCATCCACTCACTCAGAAGCTTCAAAGAAAAAAATATATCATTTTAAGCTGTTTTTTTCTCATTGGCAAAAGGATGCTACAATCGAATCATACACCCTAGATTCACTTTCTGGAAAATCTCACTCTGGCTTTCAGTTTCATTCTTTGGGTTGGTAAATTTCACTCTTTGGGGTGGTCCACCCTTGGTACCTCTGTAAAAATACATCACATAACAGATGGACAACACAATGAAAGTAAACAGTCATATAAAACCGTAATAAAATAGAAACGCTGTTGTCAAATTAGAGTATAAGCATGATAAAAGTAGAATGACAGTCCCCACCTAGTTTTCAGAATTCCAGCTATGGACTTCCTGCTTCCCAGTACACCTGATGCCTTGCATACGTGTTTTAGTGTGTATTCAGTGTGCACGAGTCCACATTTCTGAGTGCACCCTCCCCTCCTGTCTTTGCTATATAATGTATGTTTCTTAATCCCTGTACACTGCCAAAATAATACTCAGTTACAGTGTCCCTGCCTCACGGGACCAAGTCTGAGCATGGAGAGGTTAAGTGACTTGTGGGTGGCTGGAATGAGTGACAGAATTATGGCAAGATTGTGTTTCAGCGCTTGTGTCTGCATTTTTCGCTGTAAAACTGCAGATGCTTATTTGATTCACTCCCGCAGACCATTAAACAATATCAACTCCTCTTAAAGTGAGCAAAAAGGGAAGTATAACATGACCACAGGGGCATAATTCACACAAAAATAATTTGTTCTTTTCCTTTTTGTTGCCTGCTGCTGCCAGCCATTATCCATTCTGTCTCTTCATTGCCTGCAAGTGCTCCGGCTGCTCAGGTTTGCTCAAAATTGCCAACGCTGATGGTAGTGCACACTCGAGACACAGGGGCCGGCACAGTCAGAGTTTGAAAGATAAGGGAGCAGACTAAAGGCTCTACCTGAAGCCACAGAGCATCACAGGTAGATAGAGAGGGGTCTGTACACTACAGGTGTTCTATTTTGGCAGCAGTTTTTCAACTTGTCCACATGTGGACACACCCTGTGGGTCATTTCTGCCTATATGCTTTGCACAAAGTTTTGAGGGGAAACATCATGTGTGCTTCATTTTACCTGGGGACATTTGCTCCTTCTTTTAGTTTAGGTACTTTTACCTTAAAAAATAATATATATAGAAAATGTAATCTGTAGTTGTTATTTTTCTCTTCTGACCCAAATGCTTCCTGGAAGGCCTCTGCTAAACAGGCCTAAAAGCACACACATGCTTTCAGCTGCACTAGAGGAAGGGCAAGTTTCGAATGACTGTTTCATTGGGTACAGTGGCATATCATGGGGGGTGAAGGAGGGCCATGGTTTCTGTACACTGGAGAACCAGAGTCCAGAGGGCATTGGAAAAGGGTGAGTCACACGGATGCTGCAGGCCTTTCATTTCCTGTCTTCCTTCTTCTGGGGTAGCCTCTTCAACTGGCCGGGCCAGCAGCAGAAACAGAGGCAGCAGTACTAGAAAGGATATGAGTTCCACAGAGCATTTATGCTCCTGTGCTCTCAAAAGCCCTGCATTTTCCTTCATCCTCAGACACACACTTCCTGGTGTCATAGGAGCAGGATATGTCAAGGCCTTTAAGAGTGCAGCAGCCTAAAGGCTCCCTGGCACTTGTTTCCTTCTAGCATTGCTGCCTCTGCTATTTTTACTCCTCATCCAACCAGCTGAAGGGGCTTTGGCAGGAGAGGAAGTGCTGGACTATAGGGAGGCATGAAGAGAGAGGGGGAGAATCCCCACTGGAAGATGCTGCAGCTGGACCATATAGGATGCAACAAAAGAAAAGAGGGTAGGTAATGGACCATGGAGTGGGAGTAAAAGGGAAGAGAGAAAAGTGATGCTGGACCATGGAGTGGAATGCAGTAGGTGGGGATGGAGAGGGAAGAGAAAGGGTAAAAGTTGGATCATTGGGGGGGGGGGGGGCAAGAACAAGAAAGGAAAGATACTGGACCATGAGTGGGGAGAGGAAAGGGAAGAGAATGTGGAGATAATAGACCATGGGGTGGACAGGGAAGAAGAAAAAAGATGATAGACTGTGGAGTGGGGTATGAAGGGGGAGAAGGACTAGGAAGGGAGCTGAATAGGAAGGGAGTGGAGTGATGCTGAATGAAGGAGAGAGAGGGGGGAGAAGGGGACTGATACTGGTAGATGACGGTTGTGTGAGAAGAGGACTTATGCTGGGAAAAGGAACTGATGCTGGGACTGGGAGAAGAGGGCTGGTGGCTGACAGGCTGGATGAGAGAAAGGGGTTAGGCAAAAGGTAAGTAAGGAGATGAGTTAGAAATGAGGTGAGAGAAGTAGATGGAAAGCTGATAGGTGGGTGAAAGGTTAAATGAGGGAGACTGAGGACTGGAGGGTGAAAAGGGGGTATAAATTTGAATTTATGGAGAAGCAGAAAAGAAAGATATGGAGGGAAAACCTGAAACATATATTTGTCAGAGTCAGGTGAATGGAAGAAGACAGGAGGAGAAATGGACAGTGAATCGTGGAAAGAGAGTTAAGAGAAGACAAAGAGAGGAAAGCAGAAAACAGAAACCAGGACCAATCTAACTGGGAAAAACAAAATGTACAGCCAACAAAAGTAGAAAAATGTATTTTTAGTTTTGAATTTAGTAAATTGGAATATGTCATCTTTGGGAAATGTGTATCTTTGATGCCTGTATTTGGATAATCAATCCAGTGAAAACATAAGATTGTGCTTCTCACAAAAAAATCAGACAACTTGAAGAAATTAATTAAAACATTTTATAGGAAAATTATATACAATTGCAGTTTGGTGTTTTCTGTAAAATAATGTATGGTCTTCAGTGTGGTTGTCTTTGTATTTTGCTCAGTGCAGAAGGAAATGCAGTTCTGTATCTTGTGAAAAGGGTCCACTTCTTCCCAGCAAGGTGGAGCCATCCACCAGCTGTTTTTCCAGATCTCACCACAATTGCAGACAGTGGCTAGGTCAAATGATTTTTATTATCAAGCCAATAACAGCTGTCACAAACTTCAGTACATAGGTTATCCCCAAACAAGCAGGTTCCAACCACATAGGTTTCCAGTAAAGCAGGTAAATAAATCAGGCTTCCAAATAAATCAGGCTTCCACTAAACCAGGTGAATAAAGCAGGCTTCCAAATAAGTCAGGCTTCCATTAAAGCAGGTAAACAAAGCAGGTTTCCAAATACATCAGGCTTCCAATAAAGCAGGTTACTCTCATGACCCACACCCTTTCAAACCCTCAGGAGCTGGCCATCCTTTCTTTGGAACTCTCCCACTCCATAGAGGCTTCTCCCCCCTCCTGGGATTCCTCCCCTATCTGATCTACCCCCCCCTTCCATATAATCCATCCAATCATCTTCTTACCTCTTCATGGGCTCCTCTCTATTCCAGCTGGGCCTCATGGTATATTGATTGCATACCAGGGGAACTGAGCTTCTTCCTTCCGCCTCCCCCAGTGGGTGACGAAATTATAGGCTCAGCCTAGCTATCCCCCTGGCTCCCTCTGCTGGAGCTGGGAGTCCATTCTCTTGTCTCCAGACTGCTCTCTGCCTCCCTCCTTGCAATGGCTTCTGGTACTTGTATTTCAGGGTCTAACTGCTTCATCCTAGCCACCCTGGCGGTAGCCTTGTCACAGTCTATACTTCCGAGTATTGTACTGCAATAAGAGCCTGACTTTTTGAGGGGGTTACAGTTCATTTTTGCATGTATATTTCTATTTCTGTTTGTGGTCCCCTGTTCTGTATTTGTCAAGAGTCTGTCTGAGTTTTACATGTGTGACTAAGGTCATTTGGTCATTTGTAGCTTCGGTGAATAGATCAATAGCAGTCCATCTTGTTGTGTTTCCCCAGTAGTAGGTGTACTGGTGTTCTGGGGCCTGATGTAGTATTTTCAGTGCTGCTTTTTCATAAGTAGCATTGGTGCTGTTATGGTATGGCTGGTTCACTCTTGGCTGAGTGATCTTTTTTGTACGTCTCTGTATTACTTTATAATATTTTTGGCAGTTGACACCAGAGAAAAGTTGGGTTGCTGTTACTGATGTGACACCAAAATGAAAATATTAATTTAAAGTTTACTATTAAATAATATAATGTCAATTATGTATTATTATAGGCTCAATCTTGGTGAGTGTGGATGTTCTAAGAGCCTGACCCCTGCTTCTTTTAAGTACATGATAATACAAAAGCCCAGTAGTCATAGATATTGTCCATCCCCTCTTTTCATACTCATCTGTCTAGTTTCCCACTTACACTCTGCCACCTGATCCCACATGACAGCAGGAGGAGTCAGTGGCTTGGCAGGCCAGGCACTTCTTTAACCCCTTTTTCCTGTCACTGGTGTTTCTCCCAATGTACACTGGAAATCCATGGAGTATCTGGCAGGTCAAATAGCTGATCTGAGCGGTGAACTGCTTAGAAAGGCGCCATTGGCAGAAAGAGCAGGTCATTTTGTAAAGTTTTTCTGTGTGTAAAGCAAAATGAACTATAGCACCCCCCCCCCTCTCCTTTTCCTACTGGGCTTGATAGGAACTACGTTTTAATATATTGGGGGTTGGTAGAGGAGGTTCACTCAGTCTGCTATAGCATTTTGAAATACTGGGGCCTATTCCTCAGTCGCTATATATTTTTTAATATATTGCAAATTGGAATGAGGGTCCACTTCTTGTTCACCTCCCTCACTTGTGAGAGGTAGGTGAGCAAGAAGACAAATTACAGATAAATCTTACCGGCATAAGAAGTTACATAGTAACATAGTAGATGATGGCAGAGAAAGACCTGTATGGTCCATCCAGTCTGCCCAACAAGATAAACTCATATGTGCTACTTTATGTGTATACCTGACTTTGATTTATAACTGCCATTTTCAGGTCACAGACCGTAGAAGTCTGCCCAGCACTAGCCCTGCCTCCCAACCACTAGCTGCGCCTCCCTCCACCGGCTCTGCTACCCAATCTCCGCTAAGCTTCTGAGGATCCATTCCTTCTGAACAGGATTTCTTTATGTTTATCCCACGCATTTTTGAATTCTGTTAACATTTTCATCTCCACCACCTCCCGCAGGAGGGCATTCCAAGCATCCACCACTCTCTCTGTGAAAAAATACTTCCTGACATTTTTCTTGAGTCTGCCCCCCTTCAATCTAATTTCATGTCCTCTAGTTCTACCATCTTCCCATCTCCGGAAAAGGTTAGTTTGCAGATGAATACCTTTCAAATATTTGAATGCCTGTATCATATCACCCCTGTTTCTCCTTTCCTCCAGGGTATACATGTTCAGGTCAGCAAGTCTCTCCTCATACGTCTTGTAACGCAAATCCCATACCTTTTTTGTAGCTTTTCTTTGCACCGCTTCAATTCTAGCAAGATATGGCCTCTAAAACTGAACACAATACTCCAGGTGGGGCCTCACCAACGACTTATATAGAGGCATCAACACCTCCTTTCTTCTGCTGGTCACACCTCTCTCTATACAGCCTAGCAACCTTCTAGCTACGGCCACCGCCTTGTCACATTGTTTCGTCACCTTCAGATCCTCAGATAATATCACCCCAAGATCTCTCTCCCCATCCGTACATATCAGACTCTCACCGCCTAACACAAACGTCTCCCGTGGATTTCTACTCCCTAAGTGCATCACTTTGCATTTCTTCACATTGAATTTTAATTGACAAACCTTGACCATTCTTCTAGCTTCCGCAGATCCTTTTTCATGTTTTCCACTCCCTCCTGGGTGTCCACTCTGTTACAAACCTTAGTATCATCCGCAAAAAGGCAAACTTTACATTCTAACCCTTCGGCAATGTCACTCACAAATATATTGAACAGAATCGGCCCCAGCACCGATCCATGAGGCACTCCACTGCTCACCTTTCCCTCATCCGATCGAATTCCATTTACCACCACCCTCTGGTATTTGTCCGTCATCCAGTTCACCACTTCTGGTCCTATCTTCAGCCTGTCTAGTTTATTCAAGAGCCTCGTGTGGGGAACCATGACAAAAGCTTTGCTGAAATCTAAGTAGATTACGTCTACAGCACGTCCATGATTCAGTTCTCCGGTGTCACGATTGTGGTCGTGATCCCTCTCAGACTCACCTTATTTCTGGCAGTCAGTTTCTGAGCTGGCTTCTGTCTGTTCTTCCTGAGTTAGTTCTGTCTCTTTCTCTGTGTGCTGGCTGCTTCCAGCATGGCTCTGATTACTCCACTATACTGCACCTGTGTGTGTTAAGCCTCTCTGTGCTTCAGTATGCTTTCTGCCTGTGTCTTGGTTTGTGTTCCTCTTGCCCTCTGGTGGCCAGAACCAGTGGCTGCCATAGACTTTCCAGACTTTCTTTCTGGTCCGGTCCAGATATTCCAGCCCTCCAGACTTGGTTTAAAGTTTGGCAGCGAGCCTCACCCGTAGCTGCCTCATGATTCCTGCAGTGAGTTTCAGCTGCTGATGGATTTATTACCACCTGGAGCCTTCTGAGTTTGCCTTTGCATCGTCTAAGGTCCCTGGTTTGTTGGTGCTTTGTTGCACTTCTGCCTAGTCTGGTTTCTTGTATTGTTCCTTGTCTGATTATAGTTAGTCTTTGTGTAGTTTAGCTTAGGTTTATTTACTTATTTCCCTAGTCTTGTTTCTGGTCTGTATTCCTTGTCTAGTTTCTGTTTGTGTCTCTTGCTTAGTGGCTGCTCTGCAGCTTTGAGTCTTGTCGCTTGTCTGTCAGTATTTGTACCCTGTTTTAGTGGCTGCTCTGTAGCTTTCAGTCCTGTCTCTTGTCTGTCAGTATTTGTACCCTGTTTCAGTGGCTGCGTTTCAGCTTTCAGTTCCTGTCCTTTAGCTTGTCCATTTCCTACTTTGTGTAGTATTGTGTGTCTGTGAGTCCTAGGCCAATTTCCTGCCTTGCTGCCCATGTATATTCTTTTCCCCTCTGACCCTCAGTCCCTGTTCAGCCTAGTGGTATCCAGTGCCTGCCCTATCCTGTAAGTCCTGCCGGCCGCCTGCACCCAGGGGCTCAACTCCTTGGGAATGGCGGTCAAGCGCAGGTGAAGTCTAGCTGTTTCTGTCAGAGTTCTGCCTTGTCTCTGGTGTGGGGTGGTTTTGCCTGCCACTGCTGCTCCACGGCAGTGGCCCAAGGGCTCACGAACCTAGTTTCTGCCTTGAAAGCCTGACATCCGGTCACCCAGTCAAAGAATTAAATGAGATTCGTTTGGCACGATTTCCCTTTGGTAAAACCATGTTGTCTCGGATCTTGCAACTTATTGGCTTCCAGGAAATTCACTATCCTTTCCTTCAGCATCGCTTCCATTACTTTTCCAGTAACCGAAGTGAGGCTTACCGGCCTGTAATTTCCAGCTTCTTCCCTATCACCACTTTTGTGAAGAGGGACCACATTCGCTGTTCTCCAATCCCACAGAACCTCTCCCGTCTCCAAGGATTTATTAAACAAATCTTTAAGAGGACCCGCCAGAACCTCTCTGAGCTCCCTCAATATTCTGGGGTGGATCCCGTCCGGTCCCATGGCTTTGTCCAACTTTAGATTTTTAAGTTGTTCATATACACTCTCTTCCGTGAACAGTGCTATATCCACTCCATTCTTATATGTACTTTTGCCAGTCAATCGTGGTCCTTCTCCAGGATTTTCTTCTGTGAAAACAGAACAAAAGTATCTATTTGGCAAATTTGCTTTTTCTTCATCGTTATCTACATAGCGGTTCACAACATCTTTCAGTCTCACAATTCCCTTTTTAGTCTTCCTCCTTTCACTAATATACCTGAAGAAATTTTTGTCACCCCTCCTTACCTTTCTAGCCATTTGTTCTACCACTTGCGCTTTTGCCAGACACATCTCTCTCTTGGCGTCAGCACAGCAATCTTCACTAATGCTCGCCTTTTACTCCACCTGAATCCAGGAGTTCCCAGTGCTACAGATTTATGGGGCATGTTTACTAAAGTGAGGTAACGTTTTGCACTTCACTGCAAAAGTTCAGGTGCAGTAAGTCCAAACTTGTGTGGCAGGGTATGAGCCCTGAATAGCACAGTTCCTTACCATACAGACACTGCATGACATGCAGTGCCAGATGCCCCTACACTGTCTAGCACTGGCATGTAACACAGTTCAAGCAACATGAAACTCCCTGCCCCCGGTGGCCAGATAGCTGATTCCCCCCCCCCCCCCGACAGGCAAGACACCCCTCCCGACCCCTCCAAAAATCAAGACACCCATCCTGATCCCCCTCAGGGGGATAGGGGGAAGGACCACTAAGGATCAGGTAGGAGGTCTTGATTTTTGGAAAGGGATTGGATGGGCGTTCTTGATTGGAGGGGCCTGTCTGGGTGATTTTGGCTGTCGAGGGGCATCAGGAGGGGTACTATTGGACTGCCGATGGCTCTGTTGCACCTATGGCCTCCTATTGAGGTTGTGGTATTTGTAGCAGTCATGACAGCTAATGTGCCGTTATAACCTGAGTGCTAGATGTCACCAATGGCCATTCTTCTGTTCCACCTTTGACATGCCTACTCGCCGCCTCTATCAGCATTAAGCAGTTAGCATGGGATTTTTACCATGCTGGCTGTTTTTTTTTTTTTTAATTATTATTTTATTTTAAGTTTTACAAATAACTTCAAGATAATACTTGAAATCAGCAAAGATGAATTACAAAAGAAAACAGGTCGAATATTTTACATCCTATATTGGTTATCAATAAATCTATACTTTAACAAAAAAGAAGAAAAAGGTCAAAAAATTTTATGTTCAATTTACAATATAGAATATAAGTATTTCTAAATTTATACATCTATAGTCCACAACATTGAAGGCATATCTCAACCCTTTTATTTATATTTGAAAACCTTTACTTTAGGAATTTTGGGGACAGGGGAGGAAGTTCCAGGAATTCCTAATATTTACGGAGTAGATGTTACTATTTGTCTTGGCTGACTTGAGGGTAGCAAAGCTATTTTAGAGTCCAAAAAAAGAATTCAGTTGTTTAGGGTCAAGGAAAACATATCTAATGGAATTCAATTTAACAACACATTTACATGGGAAGTTTAACCAATAAAGTGCTCCAAGTTGGAAAGTCTTAGATTGTAATTTTAGAAATTCTTTACGCCTTCTCTGGGTTGCCTTAGAGACGTCCGGAAACATTCTTATCTTAAAGTTCATGAAAAGTTGGTCTCTATGAAGAAAAAATTTCTTAAGAATCCAATCTCTATCTGGCTGCAGCACAAAGGAGACTATTAAAGTCATTGGCACCAAACCTAAATTATCATCTTCTATTGCCTGTGTTAGATTCAAATCCAAAACGCCAAAGACGTTTCGGGTCTTTGACCTTCCACTTGTTCTTGTTCTCTTCTTTTATATGGTAATAAGTAGTAAATTTTTGATATGGGAGGAAATGCAGTCTCAGGAATTTCCAGAACTTCACACATGTATTTTTTTAAAAGTTAATGCAGGTGCAATCATAGGTTGTTTTGGAAAATTTATCAATCTTAGTGTGTTAGATCGTTGCGCATTTTCCAAATTTTCTATCTTGTTCTGGAGATATGAGTTTTCTTTTATTAAATTAGCTTGTACTTGCTGGATAGTTTGTATCTCTTTTAAATTATTCTCCGTTAGTGTTTCCAAGTTTTGCAACTTTGTCTCCATTACAGGTATTTTATTTAAAGAGATTTGAGATTGTTCACATATGGAGGAAATTTTTTTAGCCTTCAGGACTCATGTGTGCTTCTCTGCATTATGGAGCAATAGTTAATGCCTTTGTTAAACTGGTAGTTAAATAGAAGTGTGGTAAGAGTGCACATTTGTAAACATATATTTATTGTTTGTAAAAGTTATTCCTGTATCAGTCGCTAAGCTGTACACACAGCCCGGCGCTGAGTGACATACACAGCTTGGTTCTCCTTGTTACTTCAGCCTCTAGGAAAGAGAGAGTACGGTGCAATAGAACTGAACCATTTTATTAACAACTAGTAAAAAAGGCCCGTTTCTGACATAAATGAAACGGGCGCTAGCAAGGTTTTCTTCGGAGTGTGTCTGTTTGGGAGAGTGTGTGTGAGAGTGACTGTGTGAGAGAGAGAGAGTGAATGTGCGAGTGTGTGTGTGACAGATTTTTTTGTGTGTGTGTGTGTTTGTTTTGTGGCGGGAGGGTGGAGGTTGGGAAGGGCGATTGAATGAGTGTCTGTGTGTGTTAGTGATAGAGGTGTTTTTTGTGAACTCCATTGGGGGGGGGGGGGGGTGGGAGGCATGGATGGTGAAGTTGGAGGGGGTAGTGTTGGCTTGTGTGTCTCTGTGTGTCAGAGAAAGAGAGACAGTGTGTATGAGTGTTAGACTCTGTGTCTGACAAATAGAGTGAATGTTTTATTGTCTGGGGTGTCAGTGATACAGACATTGAGAGTGAGGGCATTTTTTTTTTAGTTAAATTAAGCTGTACCTTGTTTCTTTATAGGGGAGTCTGTCTTTATTGTGGCACAGGTGCTTGCAGAACTGTTTTTTTTTCCCTATCGCTGGTATGTGTGGAGAGAGAGAGAGAGAGAGTATGACTGTGTCAGAGTGCGTGTCACAGAGTGTATGAGAGAGATATTGTGTGTGTGAGAGTGACTGACTGTGTATGTGAGAGAGGTGGAGTGTCAGAGTAAGTCACATTTTTTGTTTGAGTAAACTGTACCTTGTCCAAAAGTTGTTGTGGCAGCGTTAAAGGGCTTCGTTGAAGTTTTTTTTTTTAATTCTTTTTTGCTGTTCGCTGACTGAAGCAGAGTACAGCTGGTTCACCTTCAGCTTTCCCCTTCTCTCTCAGCTGTGGTCCCGCCCTCATTTCCTGTTTACGCAAGGGCGGGACGCTGATAGAGAAGGGGAAAGCTAAAGGCGAGCCGGCTGTACTGTGCTTCAGTCAGGTTAGTAAAATGATTTTAAAGGTATGGTTGGACAGCAGGAAACAAAGGAGGGCTGTTGATGGAGAAGAGGGAGCTTGACGGGAGGGGGGAGAGTATGGGGGTGTTTAACGGCGACTCGTGAGGGAGTCGGTCGGGGAGGAGGGGGAGGACGCGGTTGTCTGAATTCGGAGAGGAGAGGGAGGTAGGCGGGAGTGTGCTTTGGGGAGGAGGGTGGGTGATAGGGGCTGTGTGCGGGTGACAGGGTCCAGTGGCGACTTGGGATGGGCGAGGGAGAGAACCCCGGGGGGGAGGGGGGTGTTGTCGCGTGTGTGGCTGAGGCCGGTTGTCTTCTTTCGTTGATTGACTGAAGTTCAGACACTCGTGTTTTGCCAGTTTTTTAGTCCGTTGGAGTTGTGAATGGGTACTGCTGCTGGTGACGCACCCGGAAGTGCGTGATGTCATTTCCGAAGTTGGAGTTATAGAGAGCACGAATGCCTCAAGGTTTTGTGCCATGCAGTCAGCTTCAGAACGTTGGAGGTGCTTTTTATTATATAGGATGTTGAATAATTAGACAAGAAACAACAAGGGCTGGGCATTGCTAGTATGCATTCTGTTCATTAGCACACCTTCTAAAATTTAAGGGGTAATTATTTTCAGGTTGCCTAAAGTTGGGCACCAGGGTGCTACGCGATAAGTGTTAATTCTATATCGGTAATTTAGCCATGAGCACGTCAGTGGCGTAGCCCAGGGTGGGCTGGGGTGGGCCCAGGCCCACCCACTTTAGGTTTAGGCCCACCAAGTAGTAGCACACCTATAATGTTGCTGGCAGGGACCCCAAGCCCCACCAGCCAAAAACTCCCAACAACTTTTTGCTGCCGGTGAAAATTTGGTATTTAAAAGGTATATGGGGGAGAGGGGATGTTTGAAAGACCATATGGCATGCAGGCGAGAGAGGGAGAAACCAAATCATTTGTAGG
Organism: Microcaecilia unicolor; assembly: GCF_901765095.1. NCBI lineage: Eukaryota > Metazoa > Chordata > Amphibia > Gymnophiona > Siphonopidae > Microcaecilia > Microcaecilia unicolor. The sequence continues at coordinate 300,391,434 of NC_044033.1, forward strand.
ACAAGGCGGAGTGCTGCCCACCCAAATTGGGTCCAGGCCCACCCAAACATGGGTGTCTGGCTACGCCCTTGGAGCACGTACGCTAGCTCAGTGGCTGGTGTAAATGTTTGCGCCTAACTGACAGTATTCTATAACCTGTTTGCACAAGTACTGAGCACGCCCCTGACCCGCCCGTGCCCCTCTCAGCTCCACACCCCCTTGCGGTTTTTGAAGATTACTGACTAAGGTACAAAGAATGGTCCAAGATTATTCACCATGTAAAAACATAAATAATTAAAAGCCCAACACGGCCGTGTTTCACCCTTTCCGAGGAACAAGCCCTTCTTTGCACCATTGATCTGCTGTTTTCTTGTCCATATCGGATTTTGTAGATCGTTTGTCCGTCTGTTTTCTAAATACCGACTAAGGTCAGTTAACACAGGTAACTGCAAATTTGTGCCAATATCCAACAATTAACACCAGTTATCATCGATAAATGGTTGTTAATGACAATTAGCAACTAATTAAGCAATTAAGTTATACATGTAACTGACGCAATTCTATAATTACGTGTGTAACTTTGTACACTAAGCATCAAAATGTGCACAGAAGTTTATAGAATTAGAGGGTTAGTGTGTGTTAGTCAATTTAACAAGTATTATCCTATGAATTAATGCGTATTATGTCAATTAATGAATATTTTAAAAATTCTCATTAAAACAAATGCTAAAAGAACTACAAAAATGTCTGAAAATCAGGAGGGGGGGGGGGTCTGAAAATGGTCCAGAAATTAGACTTTTTTTTCTGTGCCTGCGCAAAAGAAAATAAAAAGCTGGTTATGGAAACTAGAAATATGGAAGCCACAAATGCAGAAGATATTAACTTTAATCTTTTAACAGTCAAACAAACATATTTCAAGCAAAGCAATAAGGTTGGTAGGCTCCTTGCTTTTAAGCTGAAAGTTCAACACACACAATATCAGATCATGAAAATACGTGATGAGCAGAGCAAGGAACTTCTGTTCCATGTGCTCATTTGATAAACCTCTATACTGCTTTTTCTGATTCAGAATCTGTTAAAGCCAAATTTGCACAGTTTTATAAAGATATGAACCCAGCAGACACTTCTGCCTTTGAGACAGATAGAATGGCTGCCAGTCCCCCTACCTGTGCTTTTTTCATAGGAGGAGACAGACCGAGGCTGAGGTTAAACTAGCAATGATAAGCAGGGCACTGGGTTGGATGACTTTTCAGCATGGAAAGTTGCTACTATTTGGGTTTCTGCCAGTTACTTGTGACCAGGATTGGCCACTGTTGGAAACAGGATACTGGGCTAGATGGACCATTGGTCTGACCCAGTTTGGCTATTCTTAGTTCAGCCAAATTTTATAAAATGTTTGTTAGCCTTCTGTCATCGCAGTTGACCTCTTTATTTAATTCAGCTCTACAGGGCAGGGATTTGACTGGTGCAGTGAGCTTTGCTGGAATTACAGTTATACATGTGGAGGGTAAGGTGTCCCACTCATTGTTCCCACCCACCAATTCCCTCCGAGACAATTCCAACCTAGGACAATCCCCCCCCCCCCCCCCCCGGGGACAATTTCCACCTAAGGATACAATTCCCACCAAGGGCTTTTCCTCCCTGGATATTTCCCACCCACCCTAGCCTTTTTTTTTAACCGACTGTAGCTTCTTTCTTGTATCGGGCCCCATAAGTCCTGGCAGTACTTTTTTTTTTTTTTAACGGTGTCTGAAACAAGGAGGTTAGAGCAGCATACGGATGTACACAGAGGACGTATAGAGGGGCATTTTCAAAAGGGATGTCCAAGTTTCAATTTGGATGTCCTTGCAAAACGTCTCAATCCAGGGGCGGGGAAACCTGTATTTTCAAAACAAGATGGACATCCATCTTTCATTTCGAAAATACCGTCGGGGACGTCCAAATGCTGAAATTTCGCCATCCCTAGACATGGATGTTTCTGATTTTTGGCGATTTTCGAAACTAAGGACGCCCATCTCATAAACAACCAAACGCAAGCCATTTGGTTATGGGAGGAGCAAGCATTTGTAGTGCACTGGTCCCCATGACATGCCAGGACACCAACCAGGCACCCTAGGGGGCACTGCAGTGGACTTCATAAATTGCTCCCAGGAACATAGCTCCCTTACCTTGTGTGCTGAGCCCCCCAAAACCCACTACCCACAACTGTACACCACTACCATAGCCCTTACGGGTGAAGGGGGGCACCTAGATGTGGGTACAGTGGGTTTCTGGTGGGTTTTGGAGGGCTCTCTGTTTCCTCCACAAACGTAACAGGTGGGGGGGGGGATGGTGCTGGGTCTGCCTGTCTGAAGTGCGCTCACCCACTAAAACTGCTCCAGGGACCTGCGTACTGCTGTCGTGGACCTGAGTATGACATCTGAGACTGGCATGACATATTTTTAAAGATGCTTTTTGAGGTTGGGAGGGGGTTAGTGACCACTGGGGGAGTAACGGGAGGTCATCCTCGATTCTCTCCGGTGGTCATCTGGTCATTTCGGGCACCTTTTTATGCCTTAGTCGTAAGAAAAACAGGTTCAGGTGAAAACGTCCAAGTGCTTGTCAGGGACGTCCTTTTTTTCGATTATGGATCGAGGATGTCCAAGTGTTAGGCACGCCCAAGTCCCGCCTTCGCTACGCCTCCAACACGCCCCCTTGAACTTTGGCCGTCCCTGCACGGAGTGAGTTGTGGATGACCAAAATCGGCTTTCATTTATACCAGTTTGGATGTTTCTGTGAGAAGGACGTCCATCTTCTGATTTATGTCGAAAGATAGGCGTCCTTCTCTTTCAAAAATGAGCCCAGTAGTAATTTGTTATAAATCATAATCAGTGTGACATTTTGAGGGGCTGAATTAGGTTAAAACCTAGTTTGGGGTGGGGAGCATTGCCCCCCTTCCCTCCACATAAACTACAGTTTGCATGTATATATTTATTCATTTACTTATTTATTACATTTAGATCCTAGATTAAACACGAATTAAGATTAAACCTAGTTTGGGGGTGTGAGGGGCATTTCCCCCCCTGGACATGAACTGCATGCCTGGAAAGGGAAAGGGGTATGTAAAACATAATGTTGTGGGGGGGGGGGGTAGGGTGTGAGGGGGTACTGACCCCACCCCCACCCCCAAAACGATGTGGAATAGAAAAGAAAGGGAGATTATTTGTCCTAGTGTGTTTTGCAGTTTTTGTGTAATGGGACGGCATTTTTCCTCCCTGGTGTGGTGGGAATTGGTTCAGTGGGAATTGTCCAGATGGGAATTGGTGGGTGGGAACTGTCCAGGTGGGACCTGACCTAGAACCCTGTATGGACTACCTAGAGTTATATCTAACTACAGGTGACAAACTACGGGTGAAAGAACTGACTGAAAAAATGTATTGCCCTTATAAAACAACAAAGATCAATCCAGGTTCATCCGTGGCTGGCAAGCTGCTGATAATGTCTAGCGCTTATTAAATTTAATCTGAGCAGTACAATATCAAGGAATTCCTTCACTTCTATTGTTAATAGACACAGAGAAAGCTTTCGACAGATTGGAATGGGGGGTTTATGATTAAACTACTATAAAAGAGGGGCTTGGGGTGAATTTCCTGAAGTGGAGACAATCCTTGTACATACACCTTCCAACTTGCATGAGAGTAAACAATGAGCAGAGCCTTCAGGAGTGTCTGCATTCCCGCTGCTATTTGCTCTCACAACAGAACCATTGGCGGCGCTGAGGGCAAATGTAGAGTGCAAAGGAATTAGGGCTGATGAAAGGGATTATAAAATCTCACTGTTGGCAAATGATATAATGTTTGCTGTTAGTCAGCCCTCAATCATTCATGAATTGAAAGATTAATGGTAGGCTATCAGGATTCAAAGCTAGCATGAAAAAAATCCGTAATCTTGAACATTTCCCTTTCAGAACGGCAAGTAAAAAATCTCAAAGACAGCTGTGCCTTCAAATGAAAGTATCAGATACCATCAGTTAAAACAGTGCTTCTCAACTCATTCCTGGGGACACACCCAGTCAGTCAAGTTTTCAGGATATCCACAGTGAATATGCATGAGATAGATTCTCATGCACTGCCTCTTTGATCTGCAAATCTATCTCATGCATATTCATTGTACATACATCAAAAAATCATTGGTAACTATATCAGAGAAATACAAATACAACTCTATTAACATACCAAATACACAATAATGTTAAAACCTTGCTGAATCGCAAGCTGATTAGCAAGGACCCCTGCTATACCAGTCATCAAGCTTTTACATCGGACTCAAGAAAGAAAAGTATCTTCTTAATATGTTTATCCCAACTGTCACACTACTTCTCACAATTTGTCCATAGTCTACTGAGTTCCTAGAACTGTTTAATAGGCACTATTATTTGCAGGAAGTCTAACTGAGCAATCTCTAGCGGATCGTTCAAAGCGCTTGCTGTTAGTCTTTACATAACATTATGTTTCACCTAATATGGCATCTTCGGGAGACTAAGGCTCATACAGCATATCACAAATCTTACTTGGGCCCTGCCAGGATAGGAATTACTGCTACAGGGAGCCACAAGAACACGGACTTCCCTGTCAGCATCTGACTCAGCAGTGGAAATGACGCAATATAAACCTCCTATCATTCAAGGGATCTTCATTGTATGAGATTAATATTGGATATTTGGCTCATAATATGGTGTTGTTGCTATCATGTAAAAGCTTGATGAGTGGTATCGCAGGGGTCCTTATTAATCAGCTTGCAGTTCAGCAAAGATTTTAACATTATTGTGTATTTGGTATGTTAATAGAGTTGTATTTGTATTTCTCTGATATAGTTATCAATGATTTTTTGATGTATGCATAAACGATTAATCATTGTCCAGTTGTATTACTGAGATGTATATTCATTGTGGATATTCTGAAAACTTGTTTTGGGTGTGCCCTGAGGACTGGGTTCAGAAACGCTGAATTAGGATCTCCGCTGATCTGTCCTTGCTCTTCCAGCTCTTCATCTTTTGAATTCCCTAGTGATGCGTCTGGATCAGTGGTCCAAGTTAAATTTGTCATGAGCAGGGAGAATGTAATGTGTCAGAATGGTTACTTTATCCCAGTTCTGTTCTCTCTTTCTAATGCTGCCCATGCAGGTATCTGACAGAGATATCAGGATGCTGCAGACACAGGTATTTAGCTACCTTTGGAAGTGTGAGCCCCCTAGGTTTCCCAGGAGGATGCTTTATCTATGCAGGGAGTTGCCCACTTGTCTTATGTCTATATCCTGTGAGCCATTACTTGTTCCAGATAGTTTGTTGTAAACCGCTGTAATCTTTATTCTGTGACTGACGGTATACCAACTCAGTAAATATTGTAAATAAAATGTAATAAATAGTACTTGATAGCTCAGCTTCTGACTTCTACAGAGTGGTGGTGGCACCTACTTTAGCACTGGGTACAGAACAAACTTTTGGGGAAGGAAGACTCTAACCTATATGTATGGACTTTAAACAAATGAGGAAAGCATCCATAGGCAGTGGAATGAGGTAGCCAGGGCCACCGAGGGGGGGGGGGGCAAGTTTTCCCCGGGCCTAGTGCCAGGGTCTGTCTCTCTCCTGCTCCTGATGGGACCCGGGTGATCGCTTCCCAACAGGAGCAGGAGAGAGAAAACTCCAGCACCGGGCCCCCCTTAGAGGCTGGGGAGGGGCAGACCAGGGGCGTAGCTATGGGGGGCCACGAGGGCCTGGGTCCCCGCAAATTTCGTCCAGGCCCCTGGTTTGGCTGGCGGGGGTCCTCAACCTGAAGCCTTCTTCAGCGCCGGTCTCCTGTGCAGCCGCGTTCGCTGCCTTGCTCTTCTTTCTTCTTGCTCCTCCTGTGCATGCTGACGCTCCTTTATGTGAAACTGAGGAGCATCAGCGTGCACAGGAGGAGCAAGAAGAAAGAAGAGCAGGGCAGCGAATGTGGCTGCACCGGAGACTGGTGCTGAAGAAGGCTTCGACTGGCAGGGGTTAGGGACCCCCGCCAGCAAAGGTATTTATTTTTGAGGGGGGAGTGATGAGGCAGTGAGGGGAAGTGGCAAGGAGGTGAGGTGGTGGGGGGAGGGTGAGGAGGCGAGGCATGGCAGTGGGGGGGGGGGGGGCGGCACTCAAAATGTGCCCCAACCTCTGGCTCTTGCCCCCTCCCACTGTGATGTCTGGAGCAGACACAGGGCTTTGGGAGCTCTGGTTTGGCTGTGGGGGTCTCCAGGGCAGGCAGTGCAGTGGAGAACAGCGCTGGAGGAAGGCATCTGCTGTCAGGGCTTGGGGATCCCCGCCAGCCAAGGTATGTGGAGTTGCGGCAGGGGGCAGGAAAGTGGTGTAAAATGTGCCACCCCACTTTGGATTCTGCGACCCCCCCCCCCCCCAATTTTTGTGGTCTGGCTATGCTGCTGTCTGGGGGGGGGGGCTGGCAGAGGCGGTCCTGGGAGGGAACAGCAGCAGTGGCCTGGGCCTGGCTCAGTCTCTCCGCGGCCCTGGAGGTGGCCTGTTGGAGCCATGGCCTTACCAATGTTTTGGCCAACACAGCATTAGCTAAAGATCTTTAGGGTGTGGCCAGAGATTGTTTTGTTTGGCCTCGCTAAACAAAAAGGGATTCTGCTGCTCCTGCCTGAGCTGACTATATAAATACACATACAATGTTAAATAGACACAGAATTTACCAAGATTGAGGGTAACTGAGCTCTAGTTTAAAACAATTTCCAGCAGGTAAATACACGTGTGATTTTTAACTGGTTGTATGAACCTTATCTATTCTTTGCAATATTAGATTTTTATTACAGCTGTACTGAATAGCATATTTTACTTTTGGTCCAAATATGAATTCTCATTGAATTCTTTGACTGGGTGACCGGAGAATTGAATCATGGACGTGCTATATACGTAATCTACTTAGATGTCAGCAAAGCTTTTGACATGGCTCCCCACAGGAGGCTCTTCAATAAACTAGACAGGCTGAAGATAGGACCCGACGTGGTGAACTGGATTAGGAACTGGTTGACGGGCAGACGCCAGAGGGTGGTGGTTAATGGAATTCACTCGGATGAGGGAAAGGTGAGCAGTGAAGTGCCTCAGGTATCGGTGCTGGGGCCGATTCTGTTCAATATATTTGTGAGTGACATTGCCGAAGGGTTAGAAGGTAAAGTTTGCCTTTTTGCGGATGATACTAAGATTTGTAACAGAGTGGACATCTGGGAGGGAGTGGAAAACATGAAAAAGGATCTGCAGAAGCTAGAAGAATGGTCTAAGGTTTGGCAATTAAAATTCAATGCAAAGAAATGCAAAGTGATGCACTTAGGGAGTAGAAATCCACGGGAGACGTACGTGTTAGGCGGTGAGAGTCTGATATGTACGGATGGGGAGAGGGATCTTGGGTGATAGCATCTGAGGATCTGAAGGTGATGAAACAGTGTGACAAGGCGGTGGCCGTAGCTAGAAGGTTGCTAGGCTGTATAGAGAAAGGTGTGACCGCAGAAGAAAGGAGATTTTAATACCCCTGTATAAGTCGTTGGTGAGGCCCCACTTGGAGTATTGTGTTCAGTTTTGGAGGCTATATCTTGCTAGAATTGAAGCGGTGCAAAGAAAAGCTACAAAAAAGGTATGGGATTTGCGTTACAAGACTTATGAGGAGAGACTTGCTGACCTGAACATGTATACCCTGGAGGAAAGGAGAAACAAGGGTGATATGATACAGACGTTCAAATATTTGAAAGGTATTAATCCGGAAACAAACCTTTTCCGTAGATGGGAAAGTGGTAGAATTAGAGGACATGAAATTAGATTGAAGGGGGGCAGACTCAAGAAAAATGTTAGGAAGTATTTTTTCACGGAGAGAGTGGTAGATACTTGAAATGCCCTACCGCGGGAGGTGGTGGAGATGAAAATGGTAACGGAATTCAAAAATGCGTGGGATAAACATAAAGGAATCCTGTTCAGAAGGAATGGATCCTCAGAAGCTTAGCGGAGATTGGGTGGTAGAGCCTGTGGGAGGCGGGGCTAGTGGTTGGGAGGCGGGGCTAGTGCTGGGCAGACTTCTACGGTCTGTGACCTGAAAATGGCAGATACAAACCAAGGTCAGGATTGGGGTCTGAACCCCTCTCAAACTTACCTCTTTCCTGGGGTCAGTTCTTAGCTGGCTTCTGTTTCTTTTCTCTTTCCTTTCTGAGCTGGCTCTGTCTCTCTGTGCTGGCAGCTTCCAGCAGCATGGGGCTAATTGTCTCTTCACTGCAGCTGTGGGTGTAGTCTGAGTTGCTCTAACTCTCTTTGGGTGTACTGGCTTCAAGTGTTTCACAGTTTTGCATTGGTGTGGGTTGGGCCTCTCTGGGTCAGTGTGTTTTGCCTAGGTCTAGGGAGTGTGACATCATCAGGGAGGGCCTTGATAAGGAAGTGGTGTTGTTTCCTTCAGGGCCTTTGCAACAGTTGTGTTTGCTTTAGGTAGGGTGGTGCAGTGTGCACTTCTGACTTGTGTCTAGGGTCCCTGCTTGCTTTTGCTAAGGTCCAGGTTAGTGTTAGTGCAGTGTGCACTGGTGTCTATGTGTTTAGCTTTCCTGCTTTTCCCTTTGGTTCCCCTGTTTTCCCTCTTGGTTTTGGAAGCATTGCTATGTGTAGGGCTTTGGAAGCTCTGTTGATATTAGAAGTACTCCTGGGTTTGGTGTGTTAGGAACACTGCAGAGTTTGCTGTTAGAAGTACTTCTGGTGTTTGTGCTATTGGGAGCATTGCAGTCTTTGCTGTTGGTGTTGGTGATTTAGAATCACTTTGGCTTATGTGTTAGCTTCACTGCTTTTTCCTTGTGGCTCCCCTGTCTTCCCTTTTAGTGCTAGGAGCTCTTCTGGTGCTTGCCAGAGTAATGCTTAGGAAGCACCTTGTTAGTTGTATCTAGCTTGCTAGAGCAGTGCTTAGGTAGCTGGTTAGTTCTGTGTTTAGCTTATTAGTGTAAAGCTCTGCTTGTAGCTTGGTGCTTAGTAGCACCTGTGTTAGCTTTGTGTTTAGTTCCCTGCTCTGTTAGTCTAGGGCTGAGGAAGTCCCTTTCTTGAGCAGGGATTAGGAGCTCCTGTTTAGTATAGGGCTTAGGAAGTCCTTTTGTCAGTTTACTGTTAGGAACACTCCTGCTGGTTTAGGGCTTGGGAGCAAGTAGATCAGTTTAGGTTTAGGAGCACTTCTGTTTCCAGTCCTGGTCCCTATGTCATCCGGTATCCAGTAAGTCCTGTCGGCTACTCGAACCCAGGAGCTCAACTTCTGGGGGGCTTAGTAGCTAAGTGCAGGTGAAGCTGTGTGGACCAGTCCAGTGTGCTCCAGTCCCATGTTCCAGTCCTGTGTCCTCCAGTCCGGGGGACCAGTCCAGTGTGTTCCGGTCCGGTGTGTGTTCCAGTCCGAGGGATTGCAGTCCAGTGTTCCAGTCCTGTGTCCTCCAGTCCGGGGGATTCCAGTCCAGGTGTTCCGGTTCGCTGGGCAGTGCCTGCAGTCCCTGCCGGTGTGCTTACCCAGTGTTGGTTGGTGGGTTTTGCCTGCTGCTGTCGCTCCTTGGCAGCAGCCCAAGGGCTCACGTTTGCTCCAGAGCCCGGCCCCGCGGGCTCTGAACATACACAAAAAGTAGCACATATGAGTTTATCTTGTTGGGCAGACTGGATGGAACGTGCAGGTCTTTCTCTGCCATCATCTACTATGTTACTGTGAATATGAATAATGGGTATTGAGCTTTAACATAACAAATAATAAAAGAAGCAACGTGATATCAGAGATCAAGTGTTTATTTCCATAGGATTTCGCACAGTAGACCCCTGTATTAACTCATATTTGAATTTAAATCACTATTGGCCAAATAGAATATGTATCCAGGGCACTATTTTGGGGCAGAATCAAATCAAATATGAATGTTCGGTTACAGCCCTAATTTATTAAGATTTTATGTTTTACACAACTGCATGTTTATATATTTATTGTTTATATTATCTTATACTATATAATTCTGTATACTCATTTCTTTGTGTTTGATTTTAGCGCATAGATTCCTGGAGGCAGGCGTTGTTTGCTGAAACATGGTGCCATGTCGAGTCTTTCCATTGTATATCGTTCACCATCTCTTGTCTCCTTGGTCATATTTGGAAGTATTGTGTTGATCACGCTTCTCCCCTGTCTCTACTATGCTTTAACTAACATCTATTCACACAGTATCACAGTTCTAACACTTTTATCAGGAAAGATCCCTTACAAAAATATTCTATTTATAGGGCAATTTCTCTAGCCTATCTCAGTACATCATCTACTCTGCTTTCTTTCTTTACTATCAGACAAACAGAATTTTTTTGGCAGCTAAGCTATGCCTGAACTGATTATATAAATATACACAGAATTTTAAATAGACACAGAATTCATCAGTTTAACCCAAATCTCCCTTTTTTCCCAAGGTTTAAAAAAATTTCCAGCAGGTAAATATACATGCTGATTCCTTCCCAGCAGTAGCAGGTTCTGTCTCGGATATATGCCCTGCTTAATGTTCCGTCGTTGAATAAAGTCAAGCATCTTCTAAACTGAGAAAGTGACACTAGAAGGAATGCTAACTGATGAAGAATGGCAGGACATGTATCAAGCAAATTGCTAAAATAGCTATTTTTCCACAAATCTAGTGGAGAACAGATATAAATTGCTTTAGGTGGTACCTAACTCCTGCTAGATTTCATAAAATGACTGTAACCATCTTGAGTGTTTGTTGGCAGCGCTGTGGACAAATGGGATCAGTGCTGCATGTCTAGTGGGGATGCCCAGTTGTGCAGGAGTATTGGGCTAAATGTATCTTCTTTATAAATTATATAAGGGGATTTAAATACAAGGAGGCATCAAGATTTTCTTTTCTGCTGCATGCCACCTGCTTTGGAACAGGTCTCGAGTAACTTCTGTGCTGTGGCAGCATGGTGTGAAGTAGCCAGTGCATGAAACAGAGAAAGTGAAACGGAGAGGGCTACTGCGGCCATAGCCTGACCATCCTGGGCTAATTCTGTAAATGGTGCCCAAAGATAGGTGCCAAAATGATGCACGCTGAGCTTTAAAGGGTTCTCTGCAAGGAGCAACCTGTACAGAATACTAGCTAAGTGCATTTCGTTCCTTACTTTGGACGCGAGCATTGACACTTGCCAAAGGATGGTGTAAATGCTCACACTCATAAGGACATAAGAGTAGCCATACTAGGTTAAGCCAATGGTCCATCTAGCCCAGTATCCCATTTCCAAACAGTTAGAAAATATAAACATGAATACAATAAATGAGGTAAACTTGAAAACAACAACAGCACTGGAATTCAATACCAGAGATATAACACAGTGTTAGCATAATACTAATGATACACCTAATAAGCATAGCAGAGGCTATGGAATATATCTCTTAAGCAACCTGATAACCTCGATAGGGATCATCTGAAGAGTTTTGATACTGTTTGGAATCGTATGTGATCCGGACTCAGAAATCATAATTTGATAGATCTGAGGAGTAGTCACCGGTGCCTTGGAGTTAACATTGGGACTCATCCATGGTTCCAGGATACCTCTAATGTATTTCTCTTGGCATTGTATTCTTATTTTTATTTTTTTTTGTCTCCATCATTCTTAGAGACCCTTTTACAAAGCAGCACCAAAAAGTGTTCTTATTGCATCCTTATGCAGGTCTTTCTCGCGCACTCAAGCCATTTTTAGTGCAGCAATAAAATGAGCAATTTTTGTATTAATGGCCACACGTTAGTGTTGTCATTAGCGCGTGGTCATTAACAAAAATTCGCTCATGAGCCCTTACCGCCACCTATTTTGAAGGTAGTAAGGGCTCACGTGCTAATCATGCACTAATCGATAAGTATCTAACTTAAACACAATCAGTGAGTCAGCCGTTGTATAAACCGCTACAGACTGCACGTTCAGTGAGAGGGGAAAAGTCTCATAATGTCATCGTGCTTATGTCCTCGAGTTCTTACTCCTCGCACGGACGTTTTTAAACATTCGTGACTATATGTAATCACTGACAAAAACCCCCAGCCACCTCAATGTCAAAATATAGTGGTACACAAGTAGCTTTTTTTTTCCTTTATTTTATGTTGTGTATATTTTTCTTTTTAATACTTTTTTGATGCTTTTTTAAATTGTTTGATTTGTGAAATGCAATCCTATTCTTTAAAGCATTCTTATTATGAAGGGCAATCAATCACTTATCTGCATGTTCTATGCCTTCTCCGGACCCCGATAGGTTCCTGTTTCGCCTGGGCTTCGTCGAGAGATCTGGATTTATTGCAGATTCGTGTTCTTCTTACTCCAAATGCAGATCATGCACTAATGAGCATGTGGCAATGTAGCTGTGCTAATTACTACAGACATGCCCCCTCTGTGCCCCCCAGACATGCCAACCTCTGCAGTAAAAACAGAAATAATTTTTTACCACATGGTGTGCGTGTGCTACCCTGGAACTTACTGCAGAGTGCCTGAGCGTGCCTCGCGGCAAAGGAGCCAACTTTTCAAAATTATTGGGGATGCTAAGTCCAATGGAAATAACCCCTCCCTGGACACATACAAGGAATTTTCTCAATATTGGGGGTGCTCAAGTACCCACAAAGCCGGCTCCTAAGCCCCACAGTAAGCCCTTTTAGGCTGCGTTGAGCACACACTAGTGCTTACCACAGCTTGGTAAAAAGACCCCTTACTTTGCTAGTCCACTAGGGAGGAAATATGGGGAGGTTTAGGAAGGGTTTGCTGATGGTTTGCAGTTAAAAATGTAAGCTGTGTTATTAAAGCAATTTTTCACATGTGTTGTCAAAAAACAGAAGAAAACCTATCTGTTGGATTGGAAAAGATTTACAGGTCAGTGTTCAAAAGCAGTTATTCTGGTAACAGCACCTGCTCTCTGGATAAATACTGCTGACCGGGATAGCGCCTTGGAATATCTTTACAGACTGTCTGGCTCTATGTAGATAGCGCTGAGTCAGAGTTGGGCAGAGGCAGGGCTGTTCCATAATTTATCCAGATAGTGGCAATGTTCAGTATTTAGGACAGATAAAAGGCTGCTCTAACTTAGCTAGATAAGTTGTCTGGATAGCAGATTAAATATTGCAATTCAAACATGCGTGGGATAAGGAATCCTGTTTAGAAGGAATGGTTCTGCAGAATCTTAGTGGAGATTAGGTGGCGACGCTGGTAATTGGGAAACAAAACGGGAGCTGGGCAGACTTCTACGGTCTATGCCCGGATCATGACTGAATAGATAGGGATGGGCTGGAATGTAAATTTTAAGGGGCTTCGGCGTTAGCTTCAGAACTTAGTACAAGAACAGTGCTGGGTAGACTTCTACGGTCTGTGCCCTGAGAAAGGCAAGGACAAATCAAACTCGGGTATACATATAAAGTATCACATACCATGTAAAATGAGTTTATCTTGTTGGGCAGACTGAATGGACCGTATAGGTCTTTATCTGCCGTCATTTACTACGTTACGTTCCAGCGCTGACCACCTTGTCAGGATAGCAGTGCTGAATATGTGGATATTCTTTGAGCACCACGGCTGGTATTTAAAAATAAACACCGATCATGGTGGCTGAATATTGACCTCTTAATACGTAGCACGCTTAAGGGCTCTTTTTCTAGAGTGGTACAATATGGGCTTAGCACGTTTTAACACGGGACTTCCCGCATGCTAAGCCCAGATTTTAAACAGCGCATATCAGAATTTTTCTAAAAATATTTATATGCAGGTTAGCGCTAATTGCTGAGGTTAACACAGGAGCACTTAACGCCTCCATTTTAGGAAGCGCTAGGCCTTGGATTCTGTATATGGCGACTAGAGTTCTGTGTGCAAATTGACACGTGTAGCTGATGTGCGCGGAACTTCATTGGGTAACAAGACAATCAGCGCTGATAACTGGATGCTATCAATTATCTGTACTAATTGGCACTAATTAGGATTTACACGAATAGCTCGCTAAGCGTATTCTATAAAACAATGCGCATAAATCAGACTACAGGTTTTAGTTGGTGTAAATGGCTTCAACTAAATTTAGATGAGGTTTATAGAATAGTGCTAGGCACTTTTATCAGCGCCAATATTTTAGGTCCCATGTATAGAATTCCCCGCATTATAGGTGTCCCGCACTAACCTTGAATTATCAGGTTAGTGTGTGCTAATCAGAATGTACTGTCTGGATAACACTGGAATGCCCACTCTCTGCCCATGACAAGCCCCTTTTCAAACATATTTTTAAAAAATAGTTAACATGCTCTTAGCGAATGACAGGGAAATTATGGTAAATTGCTTTAACTCATTTTGCGGTAAACCTTTTCTCGCATGCTAACTGTGCATTAGGGCTTAGCACAGTGATGGTCCTACCAGCACTGTTCCTGGGGCGGCATCTCCCCCTTTCTTCCTCCACCCCCTTCCTTGTGTTTACCTTCTTCCATTTTCCAAAAAGTGACGGCAGCGATTCCCATACACTGCCCTGTCACCAGCACTGGCCTCTTCTCTTTACTGTGGCCCACCTCTCTGATGTAACTTCCTGTTTCCTCAGAGGTGGGCCGCAGTACAGAAGAGGCCAGTGCTGGCAGCAGGGCAGCATATGGGAATCACTACCTCCGCCACCTTTTGGAAAATGGGAAAAGAAGGTAAACTCAGGGAAGGGGTGGAGGAAGGAAGGGGGGAGATGCCAGACCATAGCCCGAGGGGAGCAGCATCTCCCATTAGGTTTTCAGGCAGTGAGCCATCTCATTTTGTTCTCTCAGCTCAATGAGATTTGGTTTGCCCCAACACAAGCACCACGCTCCACCCAGCAGTCTGTTGCTATACTGAGTGTTGCTCGCTGCCACATGGAGTTAATCCTTCCGGGCGCAGTCTTTATACTCACTCATGCCCTTGGGTAGAACGTCCTGAAAGTTTATTATAATTCCACTGCTCAATGTGCTCCTCCCACACTGGGGTTTCATCACTGTGTTTTGGTGCAAATTCTCCTGTGCTCGTCCCTTTGCGGGCTCACCAACAGCTTCCCACTGGCAGGAAAAGCCACCATCTTAGAAGCTGCCTCCATTGTCTTCATTTATTTATTTTTATGTATTTATTGCATTTGTATCCCACATTTTCCCACCTCTTTGCAGGCTCAATGTGGCTTGCAATATATCATGAATGGTGGAAGTATATGAGAAAATTGACTTTTAGTATTACAGAAGGATCTTGGTTAATATTATAGTTATAAACATGATAGTAGTATAACAAGTAGCTATTATATGACAGTTCTGGATGTATGTGGAGGAGTTCACATTTGTTGATCTTTGTGGTATGTCTTGCTAAAGAGATTTACACTTCAAACCCCACTTAAATCCAAACAGTCCCAAAATCCACACTTTCACTTGGCGTCAACCACTGTCGTCACCAAGCCACAGTTCCATGAGGGCAGTGCTCCATCCAACTGTCAATTTACATTCTAAGTGTATGTGGGATGCTACTTTGAAATCTGCTTTGCAGTTTGGTTCAAAGTCTGTTAAATATTCAAATCATTACAGCGTGCTCTACAAGAGTCCAACTTTTGAGTGGTAAATGCCCCTATTGCCCCATGTTGGGTGCCCAGTTATGTACCCTGGTCCTGTGGTAAATTTAATTTGGGTCTTACCTTGAGGTCCCGTCGAGCATGGGAGGGGGGATCAGGTTCATAATTCAATCTGTAGTTCAGGGTGCAGCTGGGACTAGAGTTGTCTCCAGTACGCTGGAGAGGCATCACACTCTCAGCTGCATCTGAAAACCTAAATAATCCACACCTCACCAGTAGTCTAGGTAACAAATGCTGGCTCAACTATGGTACATATCTACAGTTCATCTTAAGGGTGCCATATGATGAATTATCTCTTTTCATTTCCCAGGTGCTCACTAAGATTCCTCCCAGTACATTTCCACAATACTCATGCCCAGACCTCTACCGGGTGTTGTCTGACTCCTGCTCCTACTACTACTACTACTATTAAACATTTCTATAGCGCTACTAGACTCTTTTGCATCAAACCTCTGTGACACAATTCAGCTTCAGTTCTTCAAGGGGCTGTCTTTTTGTTTCCATCCACCTTCACTGCCATTCTTAGGGGAACAAGGCTCCCTGGTCACCTGCTCCCAACCCTGGGGTATCTTTTCCCACCAGGTTTTTATTGCTTCCTCTTCCACCTCCCATTTTGGACGAGGGCTATATTATGACATCTCTTCTTGTAGAGAGAAGTATAGTCCACTCTATTCATTTTTCACGTTCCTCTTTTTAAGGTCTGGGCTCCTCCCTTGTTCCCCTGGGTCTTGGCGGAAGGCTGAGAACCAAAAAGACCCTGCTAATCACTTGCTCTCCCTTCGTATTTCACTCCAGTCCTGTCCCTTTTTGCTTGGGCTGTCATAAACCAGTCCCCCAGCCTTCCCTCAGCAACTGTTGACATCTCCAGGGGTCCTCTAGCTACTACTGACACAAAGGTAATTCCCAATCCGGAAACCCAGCAGAGGGTAATTTCCTGAGCCTTTACTATGTGTTACACATTCCATTTTGGCCCTCGTATGTGACTGAAGAGGATCTCTGGCTTGAGAATTCAGACACAGAGTTATTTCTGGCTTAGGGATCTGGGTCACAGTCTTTCTTGTTGATTTACGGGGCTGGCTGCACCACTAGTCAGACTAGATGTGTACTTTGGAAAGCACAATTACAGGGGTGACCGGTGCCAGTGTGGCAAAAGTCATCAGCAATAAAGAAGAGTCAGGACTGCCAGTGCAGGGCTTCTGAGTGAGTGTTTGTACTCAAAATCTGTCATGTCATGCCCCTTCTGAATTTCTGTTTTGGAGGGGATGGGATGCAATGAGCCTTGAGTGCACCCATATGCTCAGAAGCTCCCGTGCCTGTTACTCTCTCTGGCTCTTCTTTAGTGCTGTAGAGACAGGCAGCAATAGCAGCATCATTGATGGCATTGACAAGGGGTAGAGGTAGGATGAACAACAGAAAAGGAAAGGGGAGAGATGCTGGACACCAGGAGAAAGACAGTAAAGGGGAGCTGTTAGACACTTAGAGGATAGCAAATGGAAGATAGGGGGAGATGCTGGACACTTGGGGACATAGAGAAGAGAAGAGGAGATGCTGAACATTTGGAAGTGGGGTAGGGGAGATGGATATTTTTTTTGGTGGGGGGGGGGGAGAGGGATGTGGCCTTGAGTTGACCCTGGTAAAGCACATGACTGAAGGTTCATCCAGGGCATCAGACACCCTTGGACTAGCTCTCAACATACACATTTCTTTTGAGCAGTGTGGGATTCAGAAAGATGGACCACTGATTTAGGTATTACATGTCACTCACATTGGTTTAGGGTCATCTCCAGCTTTAAGTTTCTCTTATCTGCTCTTTTGTCTAAGGGTTTCATATCAAAGGCCAGGAATATTCTAAAAATCTCTTTTAGCCACAGTCTTCTCAAGACGTCTCCAAGATTAATGACTAGTTTAAATAAGTGGCCAATGTAACGCCCATTTTTAAAAAAGGTTCCAGGGGAGATCCGGGAAATTATAGACCAGTGAGTCTGATGTCGGTGCCGGGGAAAATGGTAGAGGCTATTATTAAAACAAAATTACAGAGCACATCCGAGGACATGGATTACTGAGACCGAGTCAGCACGGCTTTTGTGTGGGGAAATCTTGCCTGACCAATTTACTTCAATTCTTTGAAGGAGTAAACAAACATGTGGACAAAGGGGAGCCGGTTGATATTGTGTATCTGGATTTTCAAAAGGTGTTTGACAAGGTACCTCATGAAAGGCTACAGAGGAAATTGGAGGGTCTTGGGATAGGAGAAAAAGTCCTATTGTGGATTAAAATCTGATTGAAGGATAGGAAACAGAGAGTGGGGTTAAATGGGCAGTATTCACAATGGAGAAGGGTAGTTAGTGCGGTTCCTCAGGGGTCTGTGTTAGGACCGCTGCTTTTTAATATATTTATAAATGATTTAGAGATGATTTAGAGAGAGAATGTGACTGCTGGGGATGGGACAGGAAGAGAGAGAGAATGTGACTGCTGGGGATGGGAGAAGAAGGGAGAGAGAGAGAGAGAGAGAGAGAGAGAGTGTGACTGCTGGGGATGGAACGGGGAGAGACAGAATGTGACTTCTGGGGATGGGAGGAGAAGAGAGAGAGAGAGAATGTGACTGCTGGGGATAGCACTGGAAGAGAGAGAGAATGTGACTGCTGGGGATGGCACTGGAAAAGAGAGAGACTGTGACTGCTGGGGATGGGAGAGGAGAAGAGGGAGAATGTGACTTCTGGGGATGGGACTGGAAGAGAGAGAGAATGTGACTGCTGGGGATGGGAGAGGAAGAGAGAGAGAGAGAATGTGACTGCTGGGAATGGAACAGGAAGAGAGAGAGAATGTGACTTCTGGGGATAGGAGAGGAATAGAGAGAGAATGTGACTGCTGGGGATGGCACTGGAAGAGAGAGAGAAAGTGACTGCTGGGGATGGGAGAGGAACAGAGGGAGAATGTGACTTCTGGGGATGGGACTGGAAGACAGAGAGAATGTGACTGCTGGGGATGGGAGAGGAAGAGAGAGAGAGAATGTGACTGCTGGGGATAGCACTGGAAGAGAGAGAGAATGTGACTGCTGGGGATGGCACTGGAAAAGAGAGAGAATGTGACTGCTGGGGATGGGAGAGGAAGAGAGGGAGAATGTGACTTCTGGGGATGGGAGAGGAAGAGAGAGAGAGAGAATGTGATTGCTGGGAATGGAACAGGAAGAGAGAGAGAGAATGTGACTTCTGGGGATAGGAGAGGCAGAGAGAGAGAATGTGACTGCTGGGGATGGGAGAGGAAGAGACAGTGAATGTGACGCCTGGGGATGGGAGGAGAAGAGAGAGAGAATGTGACTGCTGGGGATAGGAGAGGTAGAGAGAGAGAGAGAGAATGTGACTGCTGGGGATGGGAGAAGAAGGGAGAGAGAGAGAGAGAGTGTGTGGCTGCTGGGATGGAACGGGGAGAGGCAGAATGTGACTTCTGGGGATGGGAGAGGAAGAGAGAGAGAGAATGTGACTGCTGGGAATGGAACAGGAAGAGAGAGAGAGAGAGAATGTGACTTCTGGGGATAGGAGAGGAAGAGAGAGAGAATGTGACTGCTGGGGATAGCACTGGAAGAGAGAGAGAATGTGACTGCTGGGGATGGCACTGGAAGAGAGAGAGAATGTGACTGCTGGGGATGGGAGAGGAAGAGAGGGAGAATGTGACTTCTGGGGATGGGACTGGAAGAGAGAGAGAATGTGACTGCTGGGGATGGGAGAGGAAGAGACAGTGAATGTGACGCCTGGGGATGGGAGGAGAAGAGAGAGAGAGTGTGACTGCTGGGGATAGGAGAGGAAGAGAGAGAGAATGTGACTGCTGGGGATAGCACTGGAAGAGAGAGAGAATGTGACTGCTGGGGATGGCACTGGAAGAGAGAGAGAATGTGACTGCTGGGGATGGGAGAGGAAGAGAGGGAGAATATGACTTCTGGGGATGGGACTGGAAGAGAGAGAGAATGTGACTGCTGGGGATGGGAGAGGAAGAGAGAGAGAATGTGACTGCTGGGGATGGGAGAGGAAGAGACAGTGAATGTGACGCCTGGGGATGGGAGGAGAAGAGAGAGAGAATGTGACTGCTGGGGATAGGAGAAGAAGAGAGAGAGAGAATGTGACTGCTGGGGATGGGAGAGGAAGAGAGAGAGAGAGAGAATGTGACTGTTGGGGATGGAACAGGAAGAGAGGGAGAATGTGACTTCTGGGGATGGGACTGGAAGAGAGAGAGAATGTGACTGCTGGGGATGGCACTGGAAGAGAGAGAGAATGTGACTGCTGAGGATGGGAGAGGAAGAGAGGGAGAATGTGACTGCTGAGGATGGGAAAGGAGGAGAGAGAGAGAGAATGTGACTGTTGGGGATGGAACAGGAAGAGAGGGAGAATGTGACTTCTGGGGATGGGAGAGGAAGAGAGAGAGAATGTGACTGCTGGGGATGGGAGAGGAAGAGACAGTGAATGTGACGCCTGGGGATGGGAGGAGAAGAGAGAGAGAATGTGACTGCTGGGGATAGGAGAAGAAGAGAGAGAGAGAATGTGACTGCTGGGGATGGGAGAGGAAGAGAGAGAGAGAGAGAATGTGACTGTTGGGGATGGAACAGGAAGAGAGGGAGAATGGGACTTCTGGGGATGGGACTGGAAGAGGGAGAGAATGTGACTGCTGGGGATGGCACTGGAAGAGAGAGAGAATGTGACTGCTGGGGATGGGAGAGGAAGAGAGGGAGAATGTGACTGCTGGGAATGGGAGAAGAAGGGAGAGAGGGAGAGTGTGTGACTGCTGGGGATGGAACGGGGAGAGACAGAATGTGACTTCTAGGGATGGGAGAGGAAGAGAGAGAATGTGACTGCTGGGAATGGAACAGGAAGAGAGAGCGAGAATGTGACTTCTGGGGATAGGAGAGGAAGAGAGAGAGAATGTGACTGCTGGGGATAGCACTGGAAGAGAGAGAGAATGTGACTGCTGGGGATGGCACTGGAAGAGAGAGAGAATGTGACTGCTGGGGATGGGAGAGGAAGAGAGAGAGAATGTGACTGCTGGGGATGGGAGAAGAAGAGACAGTGAATGTGACGCCTGGGGATGGGAGGAGAAGAGAGAGAATGTGACTCTGGGGATAGGAGAGGAAGAGAGAGAGAGAATGTGACTGCTGGGGATAGCACTGGAAGAGAGAGAGAATGTGACTGCTGGGGATGGGAAAGGAAGAGAGGGAGAATGTGACTGCTGGGGATGGGAGAGGAAGAGACAGTGAATGTGACGCCTGGGGATGGGAGGAGAAGAGAGAGAGAATGTGACTGCTGGGGATAGGAGAGGTAGAGAGAGAGAGAATGTGACTGCTGGGGATGGAAGAGAGAGAATGTGACTACTGGGGAGGGGGGAGACTGACTGCTGGGTATGGTGGCCAAGGAGAAAGAGACTTGTATGAGTGTCCTGATTCATGACAGGATTGTGGCTCTTGAATTATTTTGCACCCCAGCCAGTCATGTTTTCATGATATCCACAATGAATATTCATGAGGGAGATTTGCATGCACTGTCTCCACTGCATACAAATCTATCTCATAAATATTCATTGTGGATATCCTAAAAACCTGACTGACTGGGGTGTCTCCAGGATCAAGTTTGGGAACCACTGATTTAGCGCATGTTCTAATCCTCTTAGTACCTGTCAAGCTGTAGTAAAAGGATCCCTACATTATCTATATTATGTAAACATTTAGAGGTCAATAATAAAAGCTCTTTCCATGGGTAAAGTGGCATTTTACTAGCAGAAATTGAGGCTTTCATTATTGTCCAACAATCTCACCCTGTCTGCAGATAAAAGTATGCCCATTGTACAGTGCACAGTTTATTTGCCTGCCTACTGAAGAGATGGTTCAGGGGGCAGGGCAAGGGTGAGTTGAGGGGAAGGGCAGGAGGCAGGTTTTTCTTTTTCATAAAATAGGCTGTCTCCAGGATTTGCTTGAGTCCCACAACAAGCAGCAGTAGCTCTGTTTCTGATTTTGACTCCAAAAAAGAAAAGAAAGAAAGAAAACTTATGAGGAGAGGTTAAGACGGCTAGGACTCTTTAGCCTGGAGAAAAGGCGGCTGAAGGGTGATATGATAGAGGTCTACAAAATAATGAGTGGGGTAGAGCGGACAGATGTGAAGCGTTTGTTTACGCTTTCTAACAATAATAGAACTAGGGGACACAAGATGAAATTAGAATGTGGTAGGTTTAAAACAAATTGGAGAAAGTTTTTCTTTACTCAGCGTGTGGGTAGACTCTGGAACTCATTGCCGGAGAAGGTAGTGACGGCAGCTGGCCTTGCTGAGTTTAAAGGGGGTCTGGACAGATTCCTGAAGGAAAAGTCCATTGATCGTTATTAAATTTTGGGTTTTTGCCAGGTTCTTGGGGCCTGGATTGGCCGCTGTCGGAGACAGAGTGCTGGGCTTGATGGACCTTTGGTCTTTTCCCAGCGTGGCAGTGCTTATGTACTACACCCTGAAAAAGGCCTTCTCATAAGCATAATGCCAAAACCCAGTGATGGGAATTAATCAGATCAAATCAATTCTTGTATACCACTAATATCCCCTTACCAGATTTCAGTGTGGTTTACATTCTAGGTGAGACAAAAGCTGATAATGTTACTGTGAGGTATGAGAACAATTAGAGACCATTGGTGTAATGCATGAGACCAAAAACATTATAGGAAAGGATAATGGATGATACTAGAAGGTAAAAGTCAATGGGTTGTTGTGAAGCAGTCTTTGGAAACAGAAAGGTTTTTAGCCTCTTCCTGAAGCTAAGGTAGCTGTTTTCTGTTCTGATGGCAATAGATAGAGAGTTCCATATTTTAACTCCAAGTACAGGGAATAGAGAGCTGAATATCTTCTGATTTCGAATTGTCTTTTGAAATGGTGATGATAGCAGCAGTTGTTCCTTCAGTCTGTTAGACTGGACCAAACATAGTGAAGCAGTCTTAGCAAGAGGTGAAATCCTGTAAGATTTGAAAAACTGAACAAGTAGCTTTGAACCTGAGTCTTTCTGCTATGGGAAGCCAGTGCAGTTTGTTAAGATGAGTTGAAACACTAGTATATCTATTCAATCTGTATATTAGTCTATCAGCTGTATTCTTTATGATTTGCATTTTTTCTGATATTGACACTTAATACCAAGAAATAGACCATTACTGTAATCCAAGTGAGGTAGGACTAACATTTGGACTAGTAGTGCAAAGGCTTTTTGGTTGAAGAATGATCTGACTTAGACGTAGCTGTCTCATTTTGAATAGTGTTTTCTTCCATAGCTGGTTGCTCTGGGAAGAGAAGGTGAGTGATGAATCAAGCAAGACCCCTAGTACTCTGGTTTCAGACTCAACTGTAAAGCTTTGACCTTTGGACAAAGATATTGATGATGGGACCTCAACTCCTTGATTTCGGAACCACGGGACCTTATTTTTTTGCGCATTCAATTTCAGAGCCCAGGTGCTAATAGCGGTCATGCCATTTGCTACAGACTGAGTTGTATCTTTGTTTGATGCTGTCATTGGTAAGAGAAGCAGGATGTCATCCGCATAGGATAATAGTAGTTCATTAAGACCCAGGTGTATTGAAGCAAGGGATGAAATGAAGAGTGTGAACAGGATAGGTGAGAGAGGAAATCCCAGGAGTCCAGTAGTTGGAAAGTTGGTTGTTTTGCTTGACAGAATAGCTTCTGTTTGAAAGGAATTCGCTGAACCATTTGATCACAGTCCCTATTATTCCTATCTGATCTCGGCATTCGAATACCAATGTGAGGTCAACAGAATCCAACGCCGCCGATATATCAAATTGGAGAATAAATTCCTTGGTCGCCTTTGCATAGGTGTTGTTTGACATATATAATTAGAACTAGCAGCAATGATCCCGTACCATGTGATGATCAGAAGCCAAATTGTGACCAGAGTTGTTTACTGATGTAGGTTTCTAATACTTTAGTAAAAACGGGTATGCTTGCCACTGGACAGTAGTTTGCAGGCCTTGTTACATCTAGCCCAGATCTCTTCAACTGCAGAGTGAGAACAATTTTACCCATATTAGCAAGAAAAGAGCCATCGAGTAACCAGTTTACTGCTTCCATAGGGATGGATCTGAGAAGGTATTTTGGGCATTGATCCTGGGAGCATTTGTCTGGGGAGCATTTCAACAACATTGATCTTACATCCTCAACTGTTAGTGGTTTGATACATTTTGAGTCCTTGGATTGTAGGATCTTTGGTGATTGAGGCTGAACTATGGGTTGGACTATTTTCCTCTGTTGGAGTAGCTTTAGATAGTTTGGACCTAATTTGAAGGATCTTATTGGTGAAATGATCAGCTAGGTCTTGGTTGGTGGGTCATGTTTTCTGTGAATGTTCATCAGAAGCTAGTTTTTAAACTAATGAGAAACGTCTTTTGTTTGTCAAGATCATCTTGACCTATTAGGCTGCTTTAGTACTGACATTTTGAATCAACTACCTTCTTTTTTTAGCATCAGAAGGCTGATTTCCATTTGTATTTATCAGTAGTATCTTTGTTCTGTCTCCATTGCTTTTCAAGGCATTGACATTCCCTTTTTAGGATGGATAGTTCCTCTGTAAACCATGGTGAATTTCTACACGTCTTGAACTTTTTAGTGGTAAATGGAGCAATTTTATCTAGTATGGCTTTCACCTTGGTATCCCAGTGGGATTTGATCGAACCATGTGTAGGAGATGAGATAGTGAGGGAATCTGTTAGCTCAGACCAGAGAGTGACCTTGTTGATTTTACCTCTGGTGGAGATGAGTTTAGAGGACTTGTACCTGGTACAGATATCAATGGTGAAATCCAGTTGGAAGTGGTCAGACCATGGTACTGCTTCCATTTGAATGAACTGATCAAGCTAGTAGGATAGGAAGTCATGAAGTCTAACATTTGGCCTTTTTATGAGTTGCACCCTCAGTTAAAGGGATGTGGGAACCAAAAACAAATTAAGAACCCCTTCTCTATGGGCCTAATCAGTCAGAATTGTCCTGAGTTACTTCCTTAACATCACCAGGCCTTTCCCCTTCCTTGGTCCCTAAGGCACTCCTCTCTCCTGGCTATTCTGGCTCCAAAAATATTTTTGTAGGCATTGGTGTTCTCCTGCAGTGAAAGATTTTATCAGCCTTTTATTTGGTTTCAGAGATAGGGTCCCCCAAGTTATTTAAATCTGTTTTGACTTCAGTGATGTTGGCAAGCATCTTTGATTTGATATGATTTTTTTTTGCCGTCTTTCCATAATGCACCATAGATTGGAAAGCGGGCATTCTGGCATTCAACTACAAGGAACATGTGTTCATCAGCAAGCCAGGTCACTGCAGGTCCCACCGTGAATCATTGTCCTTGCTTTGAAATTGTTAATATTTAAAGCTGTGTGCCTGCTAGCCACTGAGGAGGAATTGGTTTTGGAAGGTTTAGTTTTAAGTTTTCAGCCCAAAGAGGGGACCTAATAAAGGCAGATTCAAAGGGATTATCTTAGCCACCAGGCAGAGCTAGTGGTTTAGATATCCATACTGCTGCAGGGCTGATTTATCCCACTTAATAGTTTTATTGTCACTTTTTTGTATGTAGATAATTATTGAGTTTCCTTGCAGGAGTCTGGCCAAGTATTTCTCCAGTCCTTGACAAACATCCAGAAGCCAATGCTCTCTTCCACACAACAAATATTTAAGGGACTTTACTGGATTTAAGGAAAATCCTGTGGAGATCAAGCCTGTATCTAAAATACTTTTTTGACATTATGTTTCAACATTTTTTATTGATGACAATCCAATATTAACACTTCACAAATAGAAAAGCTCCAGAGAACACACACACACGTGTAAAAGCAGAATACACATAATAGTCAAGGGTACCATTTGTCATCAAACTAATAAACCGTTTATCCCCCCCCCCAATCATATAAGTTAACAGCAAATGATTAAACATCTGATTCCAATACAACCCCCCACTTTGCTACCCACCCCCCATAAGTCACAAAAGCCCCCTCCCGCATCCCACCCCCTATTGATATGATTCAACAATGCAACAAAAACCCCCAGCATACTCTCCTACAGCTATTGAATACAAACTCCATAAATTTAATGAGCCCTAACATAATCCCAGAACACTTTTTTGACATTAAATTCCCAACGTGTTTATGGTTTGTATTACAACTATTCTTAATCAAATTCACCATGAAATGTTGATTCAGTATTGATTTTTTAACTGTCATCCCAGTGCAGTCAGAGAAAGAGAAGGCTAGCTTACCTCCAACTGATAACACCAGTGCTTTTTTTGTGCCGGTACAACGTACCAGCACCTTTTTTGTGAGGTCCAGCTCACCTGCCTGCACCCTTCCATTCATGCACCCGTGCTCCCTGCTTTGAAATCTTTAATTTACCCGAAGTTGCAGCGAACCGGCGGTAAAAGCAGCAGGCAGGCAGGCTCGCCTCCTCGTCGCTTCCCTTCCCTCTCAGTGCGTACGGGAGGGGAGGTCAGCAAAGAGAGATTCGCTGGACATGGTTGGAAGGGGAGGACAGGGGAGAGAGGAGAATCATTGGACATGGATGAGAGGGGAGGGAAGGGGAGAGAGGAGAATCGCTGGACATGAATTGCAGGGGAGGACAGGGGATAGAGGAGAATCGCTGGACATAGGAGGGGAGGGCAGGGGAGAGAAGAGACATGCTGTCTAACAATATGACAAGGCTGTAAATGTGCTCAAAAAACAGCTCAACTTAGCTTTTGTTTTGAAGTGTGGAACTCTCCCCGACAGGTGCCTGTTTCGCACAACTCGGCTTTCTCAAGGGGTTGTTGTCGCACCAATCAACAAGACAGGCTGTCCTTACTCAAGAGACTTATGAGACTCCCCTGCTTTCAAATAATGCTATGCTGATTGCATACGTGTAACAATTCTACTAAGTAATGAGAGGTATATTTACCACATTTGAGTAGAATATTGCCATTGCTAGTAGATAGTTCTTCTCTAGATGAGCAGCAGCAGTGGCAAAACAAGCTGCAGCCATGTGGGTCCGGACTCTCTATACATGCGGCTGCCAGATATGCCGTGGAACAGAAATTGATGTTCGGGGGGGGGGGGGGGGGGGTAGGATCCTCAGCTGCATGCTGCATTGCCAACACCACAGTTTTACCGTGGAGTTGGGTGATATTTTCACTTTCCCCACTACCAGAAAAATGGTATAAAAGTTTTGAGAGGCACCGTCTATGTAACTCTTTGAGTCATTCAGGTTGAGGACTGTAGCCCAAACACTTTATTCAGTAATGCTGGCTTCCGGCCCTACAGGCCAATTGAAAAGTTTATAATGCTTTATGATTCCTGTAGCTTGATGAATCTCTTTCTTAAGTGTCAATTTGATGAAACACAGGGATGTGTGTATAATTTTTCATTGCTTCTTTATTATGATAGGGCCAGCAGTTACCGCAGATAAAGGGCTGGGTATAATAAGCATTTTTAAAAATACACACAATGTAAGAGAGACCCTCTATTACAGGTGTGGGCAATCTATGGCTCGTGGGCAAAATGCAGCCCACTATTGAATTTTGTGCGGCCCCTGAGACCATGGGAAATATACATAGAAAATGTCATTAACCAGAGTTTTGTCAATTTTAAATACTGTATTTTGCAAATTTTTTCAGAATAGCCATTATAGCAGTTTGTTTTATCATGTTTAGAAATATTTTTACGTATTTATTTATTACAGAAAGTTTGTAATGCTCTGGGCATTTCAAGTTGTGATATTACATAATGTTGTAGCCCGCTGGGGGTAGCACTGACAATCATGCAGCCCTCTAGAGGCAGTGTAGGCATTCATTCAGTCCTATTCATGTAGTCCTCTAAGGCAGTGGCATAGGAATGGGTGGGGCGGTGGGGCGATCCGCCCCGGGTGCACGCCGCTGGGGGAGTGTCGGCTCCGCTGGTTCCCTGTTCCCTCTGCCCCGGAACAGGTTACTTCCTGTTCCAGGGCAGAGAGAGCAGGGAACCAGCGGAGCCGACGCAGTTCCCAGCGACGTGCAGTTGGGGCGGATCAGCCCTCCTGCCCGCTCTCCGCTTCCCTATGCTAATAAGAATGAGCTCGGGGGGGGGGGGTTGCGCCGTGCTGCACCCGGGGGGGGGGGGGGTTGCGCAGCTGCGACCCGCCCCGCGTGTCAGCCGCCCTCGCTAAGGCACTGCTCTAAGGGTAGTACAGGCATTCATGCAGCCCTCTAGGGCAGTGTTTCCCAAGTCCGGTCCTGGAGTACCCTTTGCCAGTCAGATTTTCAAAATATCCACAATGAATGTGCATGAAAGAGATTTGCATATAATGGAGGCACTGTATGCAAATCAAGTTCATATTCGTTGTGGATATCCTGAAAACCTGACTGGCAAGAGGTACTCTAGGATTGGATTTCGGAAACACAGTTCTAGGGGTAGTACAGACATTCTTGCAGCTCTCTAGAGGCAGTACTGACATTCATACAGTCCATCAGGGTTAGTACAGGCATTCATGCAGCCCTCTAAGGGTAGTACTGACATTCATGCAGCTCCCGCCCGCTCTCCGCATTCATGAGGTCCTCTAAAGGCAGGACAGACATTCATGCAGCCCTCTAGATGCAGTGCTGACATTCATGCAACCTTCTAGAGGCAGTACAGACATTCAGGCAGCCCTCTAGGAGTAGTACAGACATTCATGCAGCCCTCTGTGTATAAAGGTTGCCCACCCCTGCGTTATTATAAATGGCCCAAAGGTTCCTTGTGACAACCAAAGAATTGATGTTTTCTAAAACGTGTATGTCCCCAAACATTCCTATTTAGGACCTTTCCACGAACTGACATAATTCTTAACATACTGGGATACACCGAAGGTCCATCAAGCCCAGTATCCTGTTTCTAACAGTGGCCAATCCAGGTCACAAGTACCTGGCAAGATCCCAGAACAGCAAAACAGATTTTATGCTGCTTATCATAGAATATGCAATGGATTTTCCCCAAGTCCAGCTTAATAATGGGTATGGACTTTTCTTTTTTTTTAAACTGCTAACTGCTTTTACCACATTCTCTGGCATCGAATTTGAGTTTAATTACTCATTGAGTGAAGAAATATTTTCTCAGATTCTTTTTAAATTTACTACTTAGTAGCTTCTTTGCGTGCCCCCTAGTCCTAGTATTTTTGGAAAGAGTAAGCAAGTGATTTACATCTACGTGTTCTACTCCATTCATTATTTTATAGACCTCTATCATATCTCCCCTCAGCCATCTCTTCTCCAAGCTGAAGAGCTCTAGTCACTTTAGCCTTTCCTCATAGGGAAGTCGTTCCATCCCTTTTATCATTTCCCTCGCCCTTCTCTGTACCTTTTCTTATTTCACTATATCTTTTTTGAGACGCGGCCCACTGAATAATAAAGTGAGTTTGAAATCCAGGTGGGGTGTTTTTATGGCTGTGATGGTGTGAGCACATCACTGTGTGTTACAAGCTGTTGCACTCTTTTACATCAACTAAGTCTTGGTCTCTGGTGAGGTGTCCTCAAGGGGGGGGTTTCCTCTGATGAGCCACCTTACCCATCTTCTGAGATGTGGTAGTGGGTTTACATATACTCCGTTCTGAAGCCCCTTAGCTGGAGTTTGAACAGCTACAGCTGGAGGGACTTTGACTGTGGTTAGGGAGAAGCAGATATTTAATTTGAACTTGGGCCTTTAAAGTTCCAAATCCTCTTATGTAGCTGGTTTTCTCTGGGTTTTTGAGGTTAGCCACTCCTTTACTTGCTCCTCTTTTCTCATTGGAGGTTTTCATTCCCAGTCAGATAATTCAGAAAGCTCCTATGAACAGTGTTTCAAGGTAGAGTCACCAGCGCTGCCAAGGAATAGGTTTCATCCAGCCATCCACACACACACTCTCCCTCCCTGCCTCTCTCTCTCTGTCTTTTTCTCTCTCTGCCTGGACAGAGAATCAATACGCAACTCTTACTCACTCCTGTGGCTGATCATCAAGCAGACAGAATCCCCGCCAAGAAGAATTACTGGATAATCATACAGTCAGCAGCAGAGGCAGCTCTTAGGGCCGCAGGAGAGCAGGATTAGGGAATAAGAGCTCCCTCAGTATGCAACACCAGTGCCATTAGGCAGGCCTTGGATTATGAACCAGCCAGCACTGGACCAGTTACCCAGCTGTAAGGGGAGAGGGGCTTATTCTCATCTGGGCACACACATTGAGGCATAGGTCTATGCCTCAATGCATTTCTCCAACACTTCTGTCTTGGTACACATGCCTTGATGTGTGGGGTTTTTTGTTTTGTTTTTTGGATCTTGAGTTCCTGAAAATCTTCTGTTCAGTCCTTGGTTGATTTATTTCTTTAATTTATTTATTTATTGGGATTTATTAACCACCTTTATGAAGAGATTCGCCGAAGGTGTTGTACAGCAAGTAGAGTTTAATATAAGACTTACAATTTTGCTAACAGCATAACAATAGTAAAATGGGATTTAGTTATGTGTAGATCAGCTTTCAAACTCTGGAGAATTAAATTTAGAAATACGAGAATTGAATCAAATTTGGTGATTTGCAGTACAAGATCACAGTGTAGTGCCCAGGTGGATTGTCCTTATAATAAAAATTGTAGTTCACAGACCATGAAAGTAGAGCTCTTATAGCTGTATTGTTCCTGAGAATACTAAATCCTTTAGGCTGTGGCACCTTCTATTGAACCACCAAAATGGATAGTAAGACGTGAGGTTTCAGAGACACATTAGTCCCTTCTTCAAATGCCTTATTCTTGGATGTGAGTCTCAGAAGCGCGTATACAGTACTAACTTAAGCACCATCTTCAGTGAATCAATACAAGGGAGGGGCATAGCTAGACCTCAACATTTGGGGGGTCCGGAGCCCAAAGTGTGAGGTGGGGAGCACAGTTTGGCCTGCCTCCCTGCCGCAACCCCACATACCTTGACTGGTGGGGGTCTCCAACCTTCGCCAGCTGAACCCTTTCTCCAGCACTGTTCTCTATGCATTGCCTACCCTGCTTCATCTCACGTCGTGTGCACGCTCAGTTTCAGTAAAACTGAGCATGTACATGACATGAGAGGAAGCAGGGCAGGCAATGCGCAAAGAACAGCACTGGAAAAAGGCTTCAGCTAGCAGGGGTTGGGGACCTTCGCCAGCCAAACCAGGGGCCCCAGATCCAATGTGGGAGGCTCAGGCCCCCTGTAGCTATGCCACTGGTGGTGGTGGTGGTGGTGGGGGAGTTAAAGCACAGTCATTATTAACCTCTCTCTCCTCCCTGGCACATTCTCATGTGCTTTCTTAAGGGCTTTATTTATCTTATCAGCCAGCCTGTAGAGAGGCATGCTTCCTCCCCAGATATATGAAGCACTCATGAAAATGACATTAGTATGCAGGATGAAATGTGAAAGTGAAAAGGGCTTCTTTCTTGTATGTTTCCCCTAATTAAAGTGAATTTTTATTTCACTGTAGATGGATAAGAGGCTGCTCTGCTCCCAGATAATGAAAAATTGCTTTATAGCAAATCCTTTTTAATTTTTTTTTTAATTCTGTCAGGGGAAATAAGGAAAAAGCGCCAAAAGACACAATCTCTTGAGGGAGACTTTTTAGCTTGGCAGGTCCTGATTTTGGAACAAGCATCTTAGTGTTTTGAGGGATTTGTAGTCCTGCTGCGTGTGTTAGAAAGCAGGATAAACCCAGCGGATCTCTGAGGGAGAGGAAGGGACTGTAGAGATTATTAGTGGGTATGGAAAGGGAGACTGCTGCCATTTTCTGTGTTTCTGTGTTACGTATCAGAGTGCCCCAAAAAGGGATGTCAGAAAGCCAGGAGTGGCTTAAAAGTTTTCTTCCCCTCAAGAGCTCTATTCATAAGGTGAGCCTAAGTTCAGTCCTCGAGAACCACAATCAGATCAGGTTTTCAGAATATTCCTAATGAATGTGCGTGAGATAGATCTGCACACATGCTAGCTCTATTGTATCAAATCTATCGCATGCATGTTCACTAGGGATATCCTGAAAACCTGGACCATTTGCAGCTCTTTGAAACTGAACTTGCACGCCTCTGGCATGAGTTGACCGTAGGCATTGAAGGGGCCAGGCTGAGTGAGAGAAATTGGGAGTACATCTGCAAGGAGTCAAAAGAGCAAAATGGAATAGATTCACTTGGAGATATTTTGGTTACTTTTTAGCCTATTCTGGTAAGCCGTAAACATCCATTTGTCTTCAGTGGCTGCAGCCTAGAGTAACACGGATTTCATATTTTTCTTGCCACTGATGAAAAGGGCACCCTACCCTCTCTGATGCCCCGATGCTCAAAAGCAAGTACAAGCAATAGAGGCCATTAGAACTGGACTAGAGTCTGCATTTGCTTGCGCCAAATGTTCAGAACTGATGAGCGTGTGAAACAACAATCTCGCCAGCTCTGAGCACAATGAGCATGCAAATGCATGCAAAAGAGGTCATCCCCTATTCCTCTCCAATGCTCAGCAGGCAGTGCACTAAACAAGGGCACTCCTCCTGTGGCAAACCCTACACCAGCTCAGAGCTGGCATTAGGGTTGTGCTGAGCCGTGGGGAGGGGATGACCTCCTGTTAGAATTAAAGCACTGGTGGTCCAGTGGACTGCAGACCCCCACCCTCTGAAAATAAATAAAACCCTGGGGGTCCAGTGGGACCCCTGGCCAGGACCACCCCCTCTCCGAAGACTAGCCTAGCCCTAGTGGCCTAGCGGATGCCACCCAAATCCCTCCTATCTTGAAGAAGGAAGAGGGAAGGAAGGAGTCCTAGTCCCTCCTCCTTCTGCCTGGCACGTCATCAAAATAACAGCACCCTGTCCTGCCCGGTGCATCCTGGGATGTTTAGCAGTGGGGAGTCTGGGGTCCAGCAGACCACCAGGCCCTTATGTCTTTGGGGGGGGTGGGGGGTCTGGGGTCCACTGAACCACTAGGGCTGGTGACAGCCTTCATCCTATGCATGCACTGAAAAGTTATGCTTAACGCACAACTTCTTTGCGCATGCGCCAAGCACCATCCTGCCTAACTCAGTGGTGTGCTGGAGCCAGCTCACGCCGGTTCATTAGAGTCAGTTGTTAATTTTTCTTAATTTTTGTGAGCTGGTTGTTGTGCCAGATCAGCTGGGTCAGGAGCGATTCTCCTAAGTACGATCCTGTCCATGCAATCTCCACTCTCTGTACAGAAAATTACTGACATAAGTTTCAGCGGCAGTCTCGCGAGATTGCTGTGCGAACTCACCGTAGTCTTCTGAGATTGCCACGGTAACTCACGGCAGCCATTTTTAGAGAACAGAAACTGCATGGGCAGTAGTGTTCGAGAATCACTCCTGCCCCAGCTGACCACTGAACCACCAGTGCTGTGTAAGATAAGCCAGGGGAGCAGGTAGCAGGAGGGGGTTTGGGCTGTGGTTGACATGTTGCCTGCTGCTCAAGGGAGAGAAGAAGACAAGCTGTGTGAATGAGAGGGAGAGAAAGGGACAAGCTGCAGTGGATGAGAAGGAAAGAAGGGGGACAAGCTGTACGTGGATGAGAGGGAGAGAAGGGCAAGGAGAGGGAGACGTTATATATGGAGGGAGGGGTAAAGAGAGAAATGCAGCACATAGAAGGAGATGGAGAGGGGGACATGTTGTTCATGGATGAGAGGGAAAGAAAAAGGGGATATGCTGCTCATGGTTGTTTGCTTTTTTGGAAATATATTGCTCATGGATGTTTGCTTTTTTGGAAATCTTTTCTAATTTTGTATTTAGTGGAGTATGGAAGAAAATGTATTTCTGTTACTTTTTACAAGTATTTTTACTGTGTATAGAATCTGACTTTCTTGTGGGGGGGGATCTTAAATTTTTGTCTGCATTATTTTGTGGTCCCCTGTGAAAGAACAGTGTATTTTAAGCTTCTAAAATTGCCTTTATGAATTCTGAAATGCATTTCTCCAGTTTGGCCAACAGGTGATGCATGTTTATGTTAAAGCTGTTATAGAAAAGTGAATGCCCTCTTTTAGTTTCATTCAGTGAAGAAGTGAATCTACAGTACTGTGAGCAGTATACTTTTAAAACTTGTTGACTGGGCTCTGATTGGCCTGGAGTTTGAACTTACACAGCAGTTGTTGCTGGCTGTTGCTTCAGTCTTAGCACGGGAGAAAAGAGAGACAGATCTTTTTGCTGAGGCTCGGTGAATTATCTGTCCTGATCTTCCCATGTACTGTTTAGACAGTATTCAAATGTTTAGTTAATGTTATAATTGATTCATATTTCAGTTATTATTATTATTAGCATTTGTATAGCGCTCCTTGTTATTGTTTGCTGATTGCAGTATTTTTTGTTCATTGTTCAATTTTTTAAGACAATAAACAATTATGTTTGTTGACTCTGCTGTCTGGACTGATAAAGAATCCTCGTGGTTTGTGTGTTGGATCTGTGGGTGCTTTCTGGGAACCGTGGGACCACTGGGAGTGTGGCTCCAGTAACCTAGAAATCACAGGGGATAACTTGAGAGCGGGAGATTCGCCCAGAGGCTGTTGTGACCCAGTCGGTGGGAGGAGGGTGCTAGTGTAGAGCACAAGCGACAGGTGCAGGTGGACCTGAGCTGTGCTGGGATAGACCCTCTAAGTGGCCTTGGGGTAACCCTAGGCAGGTGACTAGGCATTTAATGACACCCCTATTTTGTATCAGTTGAGAGTCTGGCCATGTTCTGCATGTGTGACTGAGTTGAAGGACTCTGCTGGCATGTAGTGTCATGTAGGAATGTGTAACAGTCCAACTTGTTCCAGTTTCCAAGTAGTGGGTAGATTGATATATAGGGTGAAAAATAGTTTGACAGGAAATCATGTCAGATTTAATGTCAATAAATTTATTGTGAAAAGAATTAGCAGATTGGGATGAATAGCAAACATCTTGGATGAATAGCAAACATACCCCCTTGTTTATTAAGCCACACTGACGGTGTGCTAATGCCGACACAGCCCATTCACTTTGAATGGGCTGTGTTGGCATTGCCGCACGGCTTAGTAAGCAGGGGAGCATAGATTGGCTACAGATACAAGAATGCAGTGAAAATCAATTGTTCATTTGGAATTTACTGTAAAGAATATTATAGGCCCTGTTTACTAAGCTGCACTAGAGGTGCATTAGGATTCTTAGCACACGCTAACCATTAGCTTGCGCTGTGTAGGTGACCTCAATATTCCTATTGACGTCTACACAGCACACGATAATTTTGTGCATACGCTAAAAATACTAGTGCACCTATGTAAATTGGTTGCTGCCTGCGCATATCATTTGTACCAATAGAATGTATAATACAGTTACGTACATATCTACGTTTTATTTTTAGAGAGAGCCTGTTGTTAAACATTTACCAGCACACCACTGCCCTAACTCCCGAACAACTCCTTGATGCTCAACACTATGAGCACACCTAAATTTGTATCTCATTAGAGTTGTTCCGACTGATTTTCTCCAGTGCTGTTTAATACTGTGCTGGAGTTTTGAGCATCGGGTCCTTATACCTTCCTAGCACATGGGCATTTAGAAACATTTAAATCAGTGCCCTTCAAGCCCTGTCTTTGTAGAACCTCTCAGCGGTTACTCAGATTTTAGAATATGTATGAGATAAATCTGCATATACTGGAGATGCACTGTATGGAAATATATATCATGTATATTCACTGTGGATATCCTTAGTGTTGGGTGGTTACACGGTATCCTGACGCTCTGAGATTGTGTGAATCCCAGTTGAGCTATATATTATCAGTTTGAAGGAAAGTTTCATTTCCAATTTCAATACTGTGGATATTCTTCTCCAAACATCTATTCAAAAAATCTGCTAGTTTGGGCAGTAAAATACCATGTGAGGTAAAATGACAATCTTTTTGACCCGATCAGCACAGTGTCTGAAGCTAAAAAAAATCATTGTAACACAGAAACTGACAAAAATAATCAAGGTCCTCTGTCCCAGAAACTTTCCCATTGTTTATCCAATGAGGAAGTTCCCAGTATCCTTCTCCTAGACTTTCTCCTTGCCTAAACATCTTTTCAACATCTTTTCTGATGACCTGATTGCAACACTTCATAAAATTTCAAGGCCTCTTTAGGAAGAGTACTTATCTTATGAGCTGCATCAGCTAATTCAAAATTAAAACACACAAGGAGCGGGTTTATTCAAGATTGAAAGTTATAGACTTCAAAAGAACTAACTTTGTCAAGATGGGGGAATACTTCAAGGAGTTATTAGTTGGATGGGAACAGCTGGGGGAAGAAGAAAAGCAAAGGGAAAAACTGAAAGTAGCTATTTTAAGAGCATAAGTACATAAATAATGCCACACTGGGAAAAGACCAAGGGTCCATCGAGCCCAGCATCCTGTCCATGACAGCGGCCAATCCAGGCCAAGGGCACCTGGCAAGCTTCCCATATGTACAAACATTCTATACATGTTATTCCTGGAATTGTGGATTTTTCCCAAATCCATTTAGTAGAGCAACAAACCTTTGTGTTAGGAAAGGAAATAAACATAAAGGGAAAAGAAGGCTGCTTTGGTTCTCAAAAGTAGTGGCTGAAAAAGTAAGGGAAAAGAGGTTAGCCTTCATAAATTACAAGACATCACAGAAAGAGATGAGGCAGCCTGGGCAAAGAAATCATATTAATTTGGTGTTTAACTTTTCAGTCCTGCAAGTGATGGAATGCCATCTGGGTTTAATTTGCTCAGAAGTCTAGCTTTTGCTAGACTAGAGGTTAGAAAGGTCAGAGAGAAATGAAACTTTCTTTGTCCCTTTTTGAGTTAATGTTAGTTCAAAGGTATTATTTACCACATCTGGAGGCCATTATGAGCAAGGCATACTGGACAGTTTTGCAGGCAGTTTAAAGGATTAGGCTAATGCTGGTTAGAAGAAGATAGTTTAGATATAGATAGTGAAGGGAAGTCTTGCCTCACCAATCTAATGCATTTTTTTGAGGGGGTAAGCAAACATGTGGACAATGGGGAGCCGGTTGATATTGTATATCTGGATTTTCAGAAAGCGTTTGACAAAGTGCCGCACGAAAGACTCCTGAAGAAATTGCAGAGTCATGGAATCGGAGGTAGGGTATTATTATGGATTAAGAACTGGTTGAAAGATAGGAAGCAGAGAGTAGGATTGCGTGGCCAGTATTCTCAGTGGAGGAGGGTAGTTAGTGGGGTCCCGCAGGGGTCTGTGCTGGGTCCGTTGCTTTTTAATGTATTTATAAATGACCTAGAGATGGGAATAACTAGTGAGGTAATTAAATTCGCCGATGACACAAAATTATTCAGGGTCGTCAAGTCGCAGGAGGAATGTGAACGATTACAGGAGGACCTTGCGAGACTGGGAGAATGGGCGTGCAAGTGGCAGATGAAGTTCAATGTTGACAAGTGCAAAGTGATGCATGTGGGTAAGAGGAACCCGAATTATAGCTACGTCTTGCAAGGTTCCGCGTTAGGAGTTACGGATCAAGAAAGGGATCTGGGTGTCGTCGTCGATGATACGCTGAAACCTTCTGCTCAGTGTGCTGCTGCGGCTAGGAAAGCGAATAGAATGTTGGGTGTTATTAAGAAGGGTATGGAGTCCAGGTGTGCGGATGTTATAATGCCGTTGTATCGCTCCATGGTGCGACCGCACCTGGAGTATTGTGTTCAGTACTGGTCTCCGTATCTCAAAAAAGATATAGTAGAATTGGAAAAGGTACAGCGAAGGGCGACGAAAATGATAGTGGGGATGGGACGACTTTCCTATGAAGAGAGGCTGAGAAGGCTAGGGCTTTTCAGCTTGGAGAAGAGACGGCTGAGGGGAGATATGATAGAAGTGTATAAAATAATGAGTGGAATGGATCGGGTGGATGTGAAGCGACTGTTCACGCTATCCAAAAATACTAGGACTAGAGGGCATGAGTTGAAGCTACAGTGTGGTAAATTTAAAACGAATCGGAGAAAATGTTTCTTCACCCAACGTGTAATTAGACTCTGGAATTCATTGCCGGAGAACGTGGTACGGGCGGTTAGCTTGACGGAGTTTAAAAGGGGTTAGATAGATTCCTAAAGGACAAGTCCATAGACCGCTATTAAATGGACTGGAAAAATTCCTCATTTTTAGGTATAACTTGTCTGGAATGTTTTTACGTTTGGGGAGCGTGCCAGGTGCCCTTGACCTGGATTGGCCACTGTCGGTGACAGGATGCTGGGCTAGATGGACCTTTGGTCTTTCCCAGTATGGCACTACTTATGTACTTATGTACTTATAATTCTAGATGATTTAGATTTTGTCTTATAAGGAATTCTGATTTCTGCTTATTTTAGAATATGTTTTATTCTGTTTAATTAATAAGTTCTATTTCTATGTAGAATATCTTTTTAATCCAGTGTCTGATTTTCAAGTGAGCTTTGTCTGCAGTTTAAGAGGTCATCATCTGGTTTGAATTATCCACAGTCCTAGCTAGGTGAAAGAGGTCAGGAAAAGTCTTGATGAATAGCTAAATGTAGGACTGGTCTCCTAAAAGTAATAATAAACCATGTCTGTGTGCCATTAAGTAAGATTAGCCCCTCAATGAACCCATATGACCGGGAATCTGATTATGAGAAATAATAATAAAATACAGGAGATAGGTGCCACATTGTCTAGTTTGAGAGGCCCCAGGTCATAGGTCAGTTTAGGAAATATCTGAAACCTATGTAACTGATATTTTTAAGTAAATGTATAGTAATA
This sequence comes from Microcaecilia unicolor, assembly GCF_901765095.1. Lineage (NCBI taxonomy): Eukaryota > Metazoa > Chordata > Amphibia > Gymnophiona > Siphonopidae > Microcaecilia > Microcaecilia unicolor. The sequence goes on from NC_044033.1 coordinate 300,429,715, forward strand.
ATTAGTTCAAGACAGGGTAATCAATCTATTCTTTACCATCTGGTGAGAAAGGGGGGCTAGAGAGGTGTAGGACCCTATATAACTGGGAGCAGAAGCAGCTTACGTTAGAAGGAGAGAAGGAGCTGAGACGAGAGAGACAAGACACAGAGAAAGCTAGAGCTGATGTCCTACTTTGTTTGCTGGCAAATAAAGAAGATTTATCTCTCATTCTGGTGTGTGGTGTTTGACTCCTGAAGTACCACAGATTCTGCTAACAATAGTGGTAATTCCTGCAACAGAGATAGACAGGAAAAAATACCTGGAAAAGCTAAGGGAAGCTGGAAAGTATTCAGGAAAGCAAAGATGCAAATGGAAGTTAGTCAATACAGTAAAACTGAATGACAAGACAGTTTGCTTAGATAAGTAAGTGATAAGAGGAAGTGCCATAGAGACATTGTGAGGCTCAAGGGTGAAGGGGGGAAATATGTAGAAGCTGAAAAGGATAAAGCTGAACTACTTAACAAATATTTCTGTTCTGCGTTCACAGATGAAGGGCCAGAAGTAGGACCACAAAAAAAAATGCTAATGGAAATTGATGTGTGGTAGACCTGGACCAATTCTCAGAAGATGTGCTCATAAGGAGATAGCTAAACTAAAAGTATACAAAGCAATAAGGCCTGATGGGATACACCCAAGGGTACTCGAGGATTTCAGAGAAGTTCTGGCAGCTCTGCTGTCTGGCTTTTTCAGTGCTTCTTTAGAATCTGGAGTGGTCCTGAAAGACAAGAGAAGGGCAGATATGGTTCCTCTCCACAAAAGTGAAAGTAAAGAGGAGGTTGGGAATTACAGGCCTGTTAGTCTGACCTCTGTGGTGAGTAAATAAATGGAAATGCTTCTAAAGCAGAGGATTGTGAGGATATTGGAATCAAATGGATTACAAGGCCTGAGGCAGTATGGTTTTACTAGAGGCAGTTTCACTAAAAGAAGCATACGGGTGTGAGAGGGAAGAGAGAGCAGGGCAGGCAACACAGCGGTGCCAGAGGCCGGTGCTGGAGAAGGCTTCAGCTGGCGGGGGTTGGGAACCTCCGCCAGCCAAGGTATTTGCTGCAGCAGTGGGTGGGGAGGGAGTGGCAGGGCCGGTGGGGAAGGGCAGCGGCGGGGCGGCAAACCAAAATTGCCCCTTCACCTCAGGCTCTGGCCCCCTCTCACTGCGAGGTCTGGCTACGCCCCTGGACTGTACCTTTAAAAAGATATAAACAGGATGGAATCAGTCCAGAGGGCAGCTATTAAACTGGTCATTTGGGGAGCCTGGTGCGAAGGTGGCGGACCTCACGCGTCACCTAGATAGGATTTTATATAGTGCTGGGGAGGAGACGGCTGTCTTGGTACATGTGGGTACTAATGACATAGGAAAATGTGGGAGAGAGGTTCTGGAAGCAAAATTTAGGCTCTTAGGTAGAAAGCTGAAATCCAGATCCTCCAGGGTAGCATTTTCTGAAATGCTACCTGTGCCACACGCAGGGCCCAAGAGACAGGCAGAGCTCCAGAGTCTCAATGCGTGGATGAGACGATGGTGCAGGGAGGAGGGCTTTAGATTTGTTAGGAACTGGGCAACATTCTGGGGAAGGGGGAGCCTATTCCGAAAGGATGGGCTCCATCTTAACCAGAGTGGGACCAGGCTGCTGGCATCGGCGTTTAAGAAGGAGATAGAGCAGCTTTTAAACTAGAAATGGGGGGAAGGCCGACAGTCGCTCAAAAGAGCATGGTTCGGGATAAGGTATCTTTCAAAGATATCACCATAACAGGGAAGATAGAGTATCCTGATAGTGAGGTTGCAAAAGAGATTGTAGTAGATCGGGTATCTTTAAATAACAATAAAAATCAGACAAAAGATTGCCAATTAATACTGTCAAGTACTAAGCATGATGTACTTAGGAACAACAAACATAGTTTGAAATGTCTATATGCGAATGCCAGGAGCCTAAGAAATAAGATGGGGGAGTTGGAATATATTGCACTAAATGAAAAATTAGATATAATAGGCATCTCTGAGACCTGGTGGAAGGAGGATAACCAGTGGGACACTGTCATACCGGGGTACAAATTATATCGTAGTGATAGGGTGAATCGGATTGGTGGAGGGGTAGCATTGTATATTAACGAGAGCCTTGAATCAAATAGATTGAAAATTCTGCAGGAAACAAAACACTCCTTGGAATCACTATGGATTGAAATTCCATGTGCAAAGGGGAAAAGGATAGTGATAGGAGTGTACTACCGTCCGCCTGGCCAGGACGAACAGACGGATGCGGAAATGTTAAAGGAAATCAGGGACGCAAACAAACTGGGCAACACAATAATAATGGGGGATTTCAATTACCCGCATATAGACTGGGTTAATGTAACATCTGTACACGCAAGGGACATAAGATTTCTTGATGAAATCAAGGACAGCTTCATGGAACAGCTAGTTCAGGAGCCGACAAGAGAAGGAAAAATACTAGACTTAGTCCTTAGTGGTGCTCATGATCTAGTGCAGGGGGTAACGATACGAGGGCCGCTTGATAACAGTGATCATAATATGATCGGTTTTGATATTGGCATTGAAGGAAGTGAAACTAGGAAATCAAGTACGCTAACGTTTAACTATAGAAAAGGTGATTACGACAAAATGAGAAAAATGGTGAAAAAAAGACTGAAAGGAGCAGCTCGCAGAGTAAAAAACTTGCATCAGGCGTGGATGCTGTTTAAAAACACCATCCTGGAGGTTCAGGACAAATATATTCCACGTATTAGAAAAAAGGGAAAAAAGACTAAACGTCAGCCGGCGTGGCTAAACAGTAAGATAAAGGAAATCATTAGAGCCAAAAAACAATCCTTCAGAAAGTGGAGAAGAGAACCAACTGAAAGTAACAGGATAGATCATAAGGAATGCCAAGCCAAATGCAAAGCGGAGATAAGGAGGGCAAAAAAGGACTTTGAGAAGAAATTAGCTTTGGAAGCAAAAATACATAGTAAAAATTTTTTTAGATACATTAAAAGCAGGAAACCGGCCAAAGAGTCGGTTGGGCCGCTGGACGAAAATGGTGTTAAAGGGGCGATCAAGGAGGACAAAGCCGTAGCGGAGAAATTAAATGAATTCTTTGCTTCGGTCTTCACCGAGGAGGATTTGGGGGGGACACCGGTGCCGGAAAGAATATTTGAAGCGGGGGAGTCGGAGAAACTAAACAAATTCTCTGTAACCTTGGAGGATGTAATGGGTCAGTTCAGCAAGCTGAAGAGTAGTAAATCACCGGGACCTGATGATATTCATCCCAGAGTATTAATAGAACTAAAAAATGAACTTGCGGAGCTACTGTTAGAAATATGCAATCTGTCCCTAAAATCGAGTGTAGTACCGGAAGACTGGAGGGTAGCCAATGTTACTCCGATTTTTAAGAAGGGTTCCAGAGGAGATCCGGGAAATTATAGACCGGTGAGTCTGACGTCGGTGCCGGGCAAGATGGTGGAGGCTATTATTAAGAATAAAATTGCAGAGCATATACAAAAACATGGACTGATGAGACAAAGTCAGCACGGATTTAGTGAAGGGAAGTCTTGCCTCACCAATCTAATGCATTTTTTTTGAGGGGGTAAGCAAACATGTGGACAATGGGGAGCCGGTTGATATTGTATATCTGGATTTTCAGAAGGCGTTTGACAAAGTGCCGCACGAAAGACTCCTGAAGAAATTGCAGAGTCATGGAATCGGAGGTAGGGTATTATTATGGATTAAGAACTGGTTGAAAGATAGGAAGCAGAGAGTAGGATTGCGTGGCCAGTATTCTCAGTGGAGGAGGGTAGTTAGTGGGGTCCCGCAGGGGTCTGTGCTGGGCCCGTTGCTTTTTAATGTATTTATAAATGACCTAGAGATGGGAATAACTAGTGAGGTAATTAAATTCGCCGATGACACAAAATTATTCAGGGTCGTCAAGTCGCAGGAGGAATGTGAACGATTACAGGAGGACCTTGCGAGACTGGGAGAATGGGCGTGCAAGTGGCAGATGAAGTTCAATGTTGACAAGTGCAAAGTGATGCATGTGGGTAAGAGGAACCCGAATTATAGCTACGTCTTGCAAGGTTCCGCGTTAGGAGTTACGGATCAAGAAAGGGATCTGGGTGTCGTCGTCGATGATACGCTGAAACCTTCTGCTCAGTGTGCTGCTGCGGCTAGGAAAGCGAATAGAATGTTGGGTGTTATTAGGAAGGGTATGGAGTCCAGGTGTGCGGATGTTATAATGCCGTTGTATCGCTCCATGGTGCGACCGCACCTGGAGTATTGTGTTCAGTACTGGTCTCCGTATCTCAAAAAAGATATAGTAGAATTGGAAAAGGTACAGCGAAGGGCGACGAAAATGATAGTGGGGATGGGACGACTTTCCTATGAAGAGAGGCTGAGAAGGCTAGGGCTTTTCAGCTTGGAGAAGAGACGGCTGAGGGGAGATATGATAGAAGTGTATAAAATAATGAGTGGAATGGATCGGGTGGATGTGAAGCGACTGTTCACGCTATCCAAAAATACTAGGACTAGAGGGCATGAGTTGAAGCTACAGTGTGGTAAATTTAAAACGAATCGGAGAAAATTTTTCTTCACCCAACGTGTAATTAGACTCTGGAATTCGTTGCCGGAGAACGTGGTACGGGCGGTTAGCTTGACGGAGTTTAAAAAGGGGTTAGATAGATTCCTAAAGGACAAGTCCATAGACCGCTATTAAATGGACTTGGAAAAATTCCGCATTTTTAGGTATAACTTGTCTGGAATGTTGTTACGTTTGGGGAGCGTGCCAGGTGCCCTTGACCTGGATTGGCCACTGTCGGTGACAGGATGCTGGGCTAGATGGACCTTTGGTCTTTCCCAGTATGGCACTACTTATGTACTTATGTACTTATGTAGACCTCAATATATGTACTCTGGAAGAAAAGTGGGAAAACAGGGATATGATAGAGACATTTCAGTATCTCTGTGGCATTAATGTACAGGAGGCAAGTTGAGTTCAACTGAAAGAAAATTCTGGAATGAGAGGGCATAGAATGAAGTTTGGGATGAGCATATGGGATGTCTTAGGGAGAGGAGGATATAGTGGATGGTATGGATGGGCAGACTGGAGGGGTCATTTGGCCTTTATCTGCCATCATGTTTCTATATAAACAAAGGCATAGAGGAGGTAACCTGCACGTTCTGCATGGAGCAGAGCGGCAGGTACGACTCTAGCCACCTTGCTGGGCAGACTAGATGGACCCTGCTGGCCGTTATCTGCCATCTGTCACTATGTTACTGCACATGCTGCATATGCTGCTTTCCCACAGCAAGCAAACCTCTTTCATTTCCTGGATGAATTTTTTTTTTTTTTTTTTTGTGAATCCTCTGATGATGACACTCCGTTTACTCAGTTCAGGGGCTGAATCAGCAGCAGAGGGAGGTGCAGAAGTCAAAGCAAAGCTACTTTTGCCACTTTTGATAAGGCAACATTGAAACCCCAAAATTACAAAGAGTGCAAATACTCTGCAGGGTTAAGTAGGCCTGCTTCTGTGCTGCAGGCAGTTAGTGGGGGGTTATCCAGGGGTCTATGGCACTCTGGACGGTACCCAGCGCTGTGAAATGACATATTTAAAGGCTGCATGCAGTAGTTAAGAACTGAAAGTATGCCTTACCCCATGCTGCTAGAATTTATGTTGATTATTTTATTTTGATCACACTTTTTCAGTAGTAGCTCAAGGTGAGTTGCATTCAGGTACACTGGGTATTTAAGCATGGAAGAGGTTGTTATAACCTTGAAAAGCTATAAAATTTGTTTTGTGTTTAACGCGTGCATTCTGCCAGCATTAAGCAGATGAGCAACACTGCCACAGATCCAGTACTAACAGTCAGTCGGTCCAGGGAATAGCACCACAGTCATAATCCAAGTGAAATGCAGCATTACCCTAACCAGACCAATCTAATGGGCTGTGCAATTTTCCCACAGTACAATGAACATGCACAGGGTAATCCTATGAAGTGGATGCCTACATATGCACATATATATCATTAGAATGCCAGCACATATGTGTGTATGTGCACACATATGCGTACAAAATGACAGTATCACGCCACCTAAGCACTTTTCTATCACTATGCACAAATCTCTGACAGCGCATACTTTGCAGGTGGGTGTACACATAAGTGGTGTCTGAGCGGAACTTGGCAAGGGCACACATTTATGTAGGTGACTTATAAAATACTGTAAATTAACATATGTGTGTCTTGCATGTAGGTAAGGCTCCAAACTGTTCTGAATACGGCACTTTGATTAATTTTTTCACTAAAGAAGTATAATAGTTTGTCTCATTACTATGTTAGGGTGCACTGTTTGCCATTTGGTGCCAGAATTTTGTTCAAATTGTCGTGTTTTCTCTTTAAAACTCAAAATGGCATGGTTCCATCTTATTTTCACGGACATTTTAAGATGGCAAAAAATAATAGGGACTCGAGGACGGGGTATGAAATTTTTGAATATTTGTTCTCTTTCCAAGCAGCTAGATTTGGAATAGAAATTTCATCTATAATTAGATTGTCTGCTTCCTATTTCATATTTTTTTGTAACATTAAAACATTTTTATGTAGGAAGCACATATTGAATACTGTATAATGCTTATGTGACAGCTGAAGATCAGGATACATTGACTATTTAATAAAATGTTCACTATGTTAAGAGGATAGGGAGGTAGGGATAATTCTTCTATTTTTATTGTGATTCCTGGAAATTGACCAGTATCTTATTATGTGAAACGCTCTGAACTGAAAAGCTAATGCGGATAATAAGTTTTGTTATTATTTACACCAGTTCTATGACTGACATAAGTGCTCTCGCCTAAGCATATACACACACATATACCCAGTTACAGTAGCATTCTATGAAGGAAAGAAGGTGCCTAATTTCCTTTATAGCAGGCTTGCCCAACCTATGGCCTGCAGGCCAGAACCCAGCCCCCCTGAGTGCCTTCTCTTGGCCTACAGGAGCTCAACAATTTTTGAGGGGAAATGCAGATTCTTTCCGCAGGATGTCTGCTTCCCCACCGCAATTTGTCCATCTGCATGCTTGAGCCACACAGCGCTGAATGTTTGGGTTGGTTTCGCGGTTTCAAGTCACATACTAGTAGTTCTCATAGGGCTGGCTGTGTTTACTAAGGTGCGCTATAGGCATGTTAGTGTTTTTAATGTGCGTTAATGGTTGACACTCGTTTAGCATTTAACATGTCTTAACTTTAAAGGAGCTTTTAAAACGCTAACACGCCTTAGTAAACATACTCTTTCAGGGCCTATTGTTTGCCCAAGGGTTGAGCCAGTCCTGATTATCATGACAAAGCCAGAACTAGTTTAATTGGTCTCTATGATCTGGAACTCTAAATTATTCCTGAACCACCCTAGCCTATTGGAAAGCCCCATCAGGCAACACTGGAAGAGATTCTATATTTCAATTCCATGGTAGGGGAAAAAATAGTACAAAGAATGTTTTTATTGCCGGAGAATGTGGTGGCAGTGGCTGGCCTTACAGAGTTTAAGGGGGGTTTGGACAGATTCCTGAAGGAAGAGTCCATTGAACATTATTAATTTTTTTTTTTTTTTTTTGGGGGGGGGGGGGGGGGTTGACAGGTTCTTGAAGCCTGGATTGGCCGCTGTCAGAGACAGGATGCTGGGCTTGATGGATCCTTGGTCTTTTCCCAGTATGGCGGTGCTCATGTGCTAAGGGATTATCCTATTTTTTGTAAAAATATGCAGGGCTTCATGTTTAAGATTTGCCGGTGTTTTATACATAGGCGTATCTCCAGGGTTATTGTGTTGGAGGATGGGGAGTGTCCAGCCCTGGGTCACAAGAGATGGAATCCTTGGGCCTGTTTTCTGCCATATTCCCCAGAGAATCATTAGCCTTTTTTCACTTCTGGCAGGCTGAAATGTTCAAAGTTTTCAGCTGTAGCAAATTCAATCTCTTTACTGGAATCCGCATATCTGACAAACCATATCATGAATTCCTTTGATAGAGCTACAAGCTGGAACCTGAGAGATAGCGGGGTGGAGAGGAGGCAGGGTTAGGATGTGCTCTGGAGGGCTGGGCGAGTAATCTGCAATGTTCACGGCATCTGCTGAGGATTGCATTCTGAGTGGCATGTGGAATCCCAACATCAGCCACTCAAATCAGAATAATAATAACAGCAAATATTATTCTTTGCAATCTTTTCAATCTTATCTTTCCTAGCTTCTATTTTCCAATTCTCTTCATCCTTTTCATTTTTTTGCTTTTTTGTGTCTCTCTGTCCGTTCACATCTGTTTGTCTGTCTTAAACATAGACTAAGATGGCAAATAAAGACAGCTAGCCCCATCCATTCTGCCCATTCCCCTCTCCCCCCCCCCCCCCAGCTAATGTTTTCCCCTTCCACCGCTCTTTCACATTTAGAGTACCAATAGAGGATCATTTGGCCCACCTGGGTGGCCCAGGTGCCCTGCCTGCACTGCAGCTAAGGGCATCTCCCAGCTGTTTGCTTTACAGTCCTATCCACCTGCACTGCCCTTGCTGTTAATCTCCAATCTGTCTTTTATCTTTAGCCCTCAGTCTCCTTCAGTCTCTTTCTTCTCTCATTGCTGGCATCTTAAATAACAGTTTTTATCTCTGGCCTTGCCCCTTTTGTTTGCTGCTGTGCTGAAAGTTATTCAGAGACAAAATCTTATGCTGGTTCCTTTTATATCTATTTATACAAATGGGTATTGATAATGCTCCTTACATTAATTGGGAGCGGGGTTGGACAAGATGTAATGGGCTTAAATTGCTGCAGGGAGACTGAGGTGAAACATTAGGATGACCTTTCTAAGTACAAAAATGGAAAAATGGTCAAACAAGGGGTGGTTTAACCATTATTTTTTTTTAATTTGTACCCCACGCTTTCCCACTCATGGCAGGCTCAATGCGGCTTAGGTACTTATTTGTACCTGGGGCAATGAGGGGTTAAGTGACTTGCCCAGTCACAAGGAGCTGCCTGTGCCTGCAGTGGGAATCGAACCCGGTTCCCCACCCCCCTACCCCATTAGGCACACTAGGTGATTATCTAAGGTGGCATTTTCCAGGAGGTGGCAGAGACCAGCTACAGTCAAATCAAAATAATTAGCAGGGCCGGTTCTAGGGTTTCTGGCGCCCTCCTTTAGCCTATTAGTCTGCACCCCCTTCCCATCCAGGGGCAGGATTACTATGACTCTGCCCCTACAGTAGTCACACCCACAGTAGCCACACCCCTTTTACTAGCCATGGCACATATAAACAGGCATCCTTGAAAATATTGCACCAGTATAGGAGAAGAAAAATAACTTTTGGGGTTTTTTTTCCATTATAAATAATTTCTGTAAGCTGTTACAGCTCCAGTATACCCAAAATGACACAAACCAAATTAGCATACAGACCAGGAATTAGGAGAACAGTCTTGCCAAATCTGAAACAATGTGTTACCAAAGTCTCAGAACCTAACAGTTCCTACTACTACTTATCATTTCTATAGCACTACTAGAGATCCCTATTCAGACACTTGGCCTTGCAGTCACACATGCAAAATAGATATAGCCCATCTTCAAATTCTTCAAAAAGTAACCCGATATCCTAAGAAGCTAGACTCTGCATGCAGCACAATACCAGAAAAACAGAAAGAAACACATTGTTATACATTGCAAAATAAGACAACAGATGCAAATTCTCAAATTGGACATATTCCAAACACTAAAATGAAATAAAATGATTTTTTTCTACCTTTGTTGTCTGGTGACTTTGTTTTTCTGATCATGTTGGTTCCAGTATCTGATTCTGCTGCTCTCTATCTGTTATTTTAATTCCGTTTCCAGGGCTTCCTTTCCATTTATTTCTTTAGTTTCCTCCTTTCTTCTTCAATTTTTGCCCTACATACGTAAGTAAAAGCTGGGTGCTCCAAAGACTTGACTGGAGGAGGTATAGAGTGGATCCAGCTTCTACCTGTTTTCTCCATCCATGTGCAGTTTTTCTCCTCTTTTCCCTTTCTCTCATCTCCGTCAGTATGCATCTCCTTCCTCTCTTCCCTCCCCTCCATCCATATGCATCTTCTTCCTCTCTCTTCCCTCTCCTCCATGTCCAGCATTTTTCCTTTCCCTCTCCATCCACATCCAGCATTTCTCCTCTATCCCCTCCATTTATGTTCATCTCACTTCCTCTCTCTTCCCTCACTTCCATCCATGTCCAGCATTTCTCCTCTCTCCCCCCTCCATCCATGTGCATCTCCTCCTCTGTCTTCCCTCCCCTCCATCCATGTCCAGAATTTCTCCTGCCCTCCCCTCCATCCATGTCCAACAACTCTGTTCTCTCCCCTGCCCTCCCCTCCATCCATCCATGTCCAGCAACTCTCCTCTCTCTCCTTTTCTCCTCTCCGTCCATCCATGTCCAGCAACTCTCCTCTCTCCCCTTTGCTCCCCTCTGTCCGTGATCCCCTATTTAGTGTAGTGGGTCCAATTCTTTGGAATAATTTAGCACAATTCTTACGTGTTACTAATTATCAAAGATTCAAGACTGGACTTGAAACTTATTTTTTTTTACAAGACTTATAGGGCTTCTTTTACTAAGGTACGCTAGTGATTGGTGTGCACTAAATGCTAAGAAGCCCATAAGAATAAAATAGGCATCTTAGCATTTAACGCACACTAATTGTTAGCGCACTTTAGTAAAATGAGCCCTTAATGATTAAATATCTTTATTGTAAGAAATATAAGAAACATGAAAGCAGCAGTGTATGGTTAGCAATATCAGAACACGCAGAACTGTATTTTTCCTTTCTTTTACTATTAATAATGGTGTTCTTTCTTTTATTTATTTTAAGATTATTTTAATTTATATTGTACACTGCATAGATGTTTTTTGCATATGCGGTATGTCAAGTAAAATAAAAGCTCTGTGCAGGGAGAGCTGATATAAATAAAAGATTTAAGTGTTATTGTTTGCTTTTGTCCCACTTTCCTCACACACTCTGGTATTAAGCAGTCATCAAGCCCCAAATTAGCATGGCCTGGAAGGGAAGCTTGTTTTTGAAGCCGATGCCTTCAGTGCTTCCAGATAGTGCCAGGAGGGATCACTGTGTGCTTTCAGGTTCATATTTTTTAAATTCTTTTATTTTTGAACATTGGAACAGGAGGTACAGAGACAAAAGGGCAGCACCCCCGAATGATGAGACATCATATAGTAACATAGTAAATGATGGCAGATAAAGACCTGTACGGTCCATCCAGTCCGCCCAACAAGATAAACTCATTTTACATGGTATGTGATACTTTATATGTATACCTGAGTTTGATTTGTCCTTACCTTTCAAAAGCAATAGTACAATGCCATAATAATAAAATGGTATATATCACAATCCAATAGCATTATACCCACTCAACGAGGGAACAGCTATAATTAGAGCACTAACAGCAATTAAGTACACAATTCCCGCCCCTCCATCCAATGTAACTTTATTTTGGAGGCGTGGCCTAGTGGTTAGGGTGGTGGACTTTGGTCCTGGGGACTGAGGAACTGAGTTCGATTCCCACTTCAGGCACAGGCAGCTCCTTGTGACTCTGGGCAAGTCACTTAACCCTCCATTGCCCCATGTAAGCCGCATTGAGCCTGCCAAGAGTGGGAAAGCGCGGGGTACAAATGTGACAAAAAAAAAAAGAAAGAAAGCACATTCAAACAAGAAATCCTATAAGAAAAGAAAGAAAGCACATTCAAACAATCACACCAAATATTGCTCTTAGCCACACCCAGTCACATCACCATTCAACCATATTCCACCCCCCACCCCATGAAGCCTTCATACTCTCCTAGCCCAGATGGAGGAGCCATAACTTGATACTGTCTCCAGATTGCAACATATTGATGATAATCTGGTTTAGGATTCTTTTAGTAAGTGGTGATTACAAATTTGACCATCTCCCTCATCCTTTGCTCCCAACATTCTACAGGTGGTCCTTCAGTCAATGCCCAGAATTGTAGTATTATTTTTTTGATTAACAACAGAGAGAAATAAAGAAACTTGCGGTATGGGAAAGTACGACTCCGGGCCATCAGGCCATTCTGTGCCCCCAACAATAAAGTTTTGTAATACCATTCAATCTGTCGAGAGGCTATCCGACTCAAAATGGCCAGAACCTCCCGTGAGATCGTGAGCCCAGGACACTCAAGGAAGTATGGACAAGGGTTCCCAGGTGTGATTTGCACCGTAAACATGACCCATCCTCTCAGAGACCCCACTGTACTCCCCTGGCTCATGATAAATAAGCTCTATGGAGTATCTTAAATTGAGTCTCTTGCAAATCTACCACTTTAATCATGTCAAAAAGTACAATGAAGAGCTCCAGGAAATGCAATAGGTCATGAGCCATCCCCAAATCCTAGTCCCACTGCCTAGAGAGCTGATCGACACCATCCAAGGAAACAGTCATTTTCAACAGTCTATATCAGATAGATAAACGATTTGTCCTGGGTGGCACCTTCAACAAATAAAAATCTAGCTTGTCCCACTGCCAAGAAGACCCCTATTGCCCTTGCAGAGTGCACCAATAATGGCGGGCCTGCAAATAGGGTAAGAAGTGTATAGCAGGAAAATGCCATTGCTTCTGCCGGCAGTCAACGGAAGGAAACAACCCATCCCCCAGATCCAACAGGCTACCCATATCCCCACGGCCTATCCTAGTCCATTCCCTAAATGGCGAAGCTCCCATATGTGCTGGAAAATTGACATTGCCTTTGAATTGTAATAAGGGAGAAGCCTCCACAACTCTTCCTTCATAGAAAAAATCCCTTGTGGTAAGTATATTTAGCCAATAAAAGCAGGTCTTTCCATGAGCGCAGCCTAGTTGCTGGGAGGCAGGTTCACATGACCCCCTCCTTCCAGTATCATTGCCCTGCATTTGCTGTTGGAGCCTCACCCAGAGCCTTGTAGTCTCTGTCGCATGGCACACAAGTCTATTAGGGGGTCTTCGCTTTTTTGCTTCACTTTCTGCTTTAATTCTGTCCTTCTCTGTGATCTGGTCTGCATCTGGCCCTCTAATAATAAAGCAATGTATTTAGTTTAATGCAGTGATGTTACAGCAATGCTTGGGTTTTACTTTCTTTCAGCCTCTCAATACCTGTTACTTTTGTTGGTGGCTAATGTCTCTTTTAGCTCTCTCTCACTCTCTTTTTTAGAGGAGATTTTTCAAAGTTTCTGCTCCCTTGCTTTTTTGACATAGGGATATTTTGATGGATATATCCCAGTGTAATGTTTGTGTTGGAGCAAAGGTGTGACTAATCTGCCCCCTTTTTAGAGTTATCATATGGTTGCAGTTCATCAAAGACCGGTCAAGGCAGCTCTAGTTTTGTCTCCCTTGCATCTGTAGTTGCTTTTCTTAGATAAATGGAAACTACAAGTCCATGAATGCAACAGAACCAAAGTCAGTACTGAGTTTATCCTGTCTTTGAAGACCTGCGACCATCTGATAACCCAATTTTCTGGATCTTTTTTTCAGATTCTCCTCGCTCACCCTTCCTCGTTCCTTTCTCTCTTTTCCGCTGCGGATTTTCTGAAAGCTGCTCATAGAAGGTGATGGATGGTTTGTAATTTCATCCAATCACAGGAGTGGCTAAGCATTGCCAGCCCTCAGGTGTGATTGAGAAAATTGAAGCAATGCATCAAATCCAGGGTGAATACCATTAACTCAGCTGCCAGTGTCTCCTGCCAGTGTATCGCTTTCTCTGCAGAATGAGAGCACAGTTTCATTCCTGAGAGGAAGGCATGGAGGTGGAATATGGGATGGAAGGGACAAGGGGGAGGAAGAGGAGAGACCTTCTCATCTACACACTTCCTTTATCTGAGAAGAAAAGACCTACTTCTTTGAAGGGGGTTCATTGTAAGGCAGCAATTCCCAGATTATGTCCTTCAAATTCTCCAACTAGTCAAGGCAGCCAGGGCATGCAAATTAACCTGATTTTTAGAGACACTATAAGCAAATATACTCTGGAATAGAATATTCATTATTATTATTATTCATTTATAAGAGCCCCTGCTTCATGAAACTTACAGTCTAGTAAAGACAGACAGATGAACGTAAATATAGGAGTGGGATATTTGAGGTCTAGATTTGAGAACCACTGGCATGGCAAAAATCATTGCCTAATAAGAGCATTGCTTGTTGGGGTTCACAATTTCTCTCTAAAATGTTGGACATGGTGATGGGGATATAGAAACTGTTTCATGCTTTGTATTAACACCACCAGCAAGGTTCATCACGTATCAAGCTATTTGCATAGTCATGGCCACAGAGCAGAGCAGTTCTCCCATTGGGTGAAGATGCCACAGAGCAGGCTTGTATGCTCTACTTGAAAGTAGCTGGCTTCCCTTCCAAGAACCTACTGAGAGAGAACAGATGATCTTCTTGTGGTAAACTGGGAACTTGGGTCAGCTCTTCAGTTAGCTGCATTCAGCTCTTGCTGAGTTTGCACCTACTTTTTTACTTAGGCTGAAATCCATTAACTGCTGACATGTGAGTTATATTTCAGTCCTTCCCACTGCCTTCCAGTCATTACTGAGCTCTCTTTCATTCTGCTCCTGCTTAACTTCTTTCCAGCTATTGCTTCATTGCCTTATTTTGGTCCTGGCCTTCCTTGTCTGCCAACCCATTTTGTCTTGCCCCCTTCCCACTGCTTGATCTTAACTCCTATCACGTGGCGTTTCTCTGGATTGCACAAAGATTTGGGTACCCCTTATAGAATCCGGGGGTCTGTATCCCACATTGGTTTCTTTTCTCATATGCATTCGTTTGATTGCAGGAGATAATTATATAAAGGAATGGAGGCATCTACGTTTCTTGCTATCAAGTGGAGGAGCACTTTAATAGTTAGACTGAAAACCAGGGAATCCCAGTTCAAATTCTGCTACTACACCTTGTGATCTTGGACAAAGTCATTTAATACTCCATTGCCTTAAGTACAAGAATTATTGCAAGCCCTACAGGAACAGGGAAAAATCTAGCTTACCTGAATATAACTCACCTTGAGCTACTGTTGAAAAAGATGTGAACTAAACCCCCCCCCCCCTCCAAAATGCATATTTATTAATTAAATAAATAAGAATAGTAGTGATGATGATGATGATAAATGATAGCAGCAAAAATATGTGTCTATAATTTAGGTATAATTACTTGCACCATCCATAGACCTGATGTAACTGAAGGCACCCAAAGATATGCACAAATGTTAAGCAGTATGGACTAGATTCTATATATGTCAGTGAAAAATTGTCAGAAAAAAAAAGTACTAAGCAGGGCTGCCGAAAGACATAGCCGGGCCCAGGGCAGAACCAGACTGCTGCAAGCCAACCCCCCACTCGCATCGCTGCTCCCATCCGCCCCTTACCTTTCTGTCTTTGCCTTGGAACCCTGGTAACTAAATCGTGCTGTGTAGATAGTTTTATAGATAGTGTTTTTGCAGTTGGGTAGATGTAGGAGTAGGTAGGTTGTTTTCTAGGCTGGCATTTCTTGAGATTAGTTCAATCATATTAAGCATATTTTCGGGTGCCATTCCGAATAGTATCTTGAAGATTCGGGTGCTCATAGCTGGTAGCCAATGTAGTGTTTCAAGCAGTGGGGAGTTGCTCTTTTGTATTTCGATTTTTTGAAAATCAGTCTTGCTGCCATGTTTTGGACTGTTTGCAGTGATTTTAGTGTGTTTTTCTTGCTCCCTACTTATGCTGCATTGCAATAGTCTAGTTGCAATACTATTGTTGATTGGGCCATTACCCAGAAAGATTGTCTAGGGAAATATTCTCTTATTCTTCTCAGCTTCCATAGTGTTCTGAAACATTTTGATGTTACTGATGATATTTGATTGTCCAATGTTAAATGTTTGTCAAGAATGATTCCTAGTATTTTAAGTTGTGTTTCAATGTGGTATGTTTGTTGGTTGATTGTGAATTTTTGTGGGGTTGTGTGGGCTAGATAGTACTAGTTTGTCTCTGTTCAGTTTGAGTTTTAAAGTTGTTGTCCATTCTTGCATGAAGTTCAATCCTTTCTTGTTTTGTCCTGTATGTTTGTGATATTGTTTTGGAAAGGTATGAAGAAGGTAACGTTGTCTGCATATATAAATGGGTTGAAACCCCACACTCAGAGTTCCATGAGGTTGATGTTTGGTTGGATATCTTTACAATGTAGGATCTGGTCTTTAGGAAGCCGTTGAACCATGTTTCCACTGCACCGCTGATTCCTATGTTGTCGAGCAGTGTCATTAGTGTGGTGTGGTCTACTAGGTCAAACGCACTTGACATGTCAAAATTGTAGTAGTCATACGTTTTGTCCTTGGCATATTATGCTTCTGAATTTCATTATCAAGGTGGTTATGACCGTTTCAGTGCTGTGTTCTGGTCTGAAACCTGATTGGGATTTATGAAGAATTGAGAATTTTGTCAAGTATCCCGTTAGTTGCTGTGTTACTAGACCTTCCATCGTTTTGGTCAGTAGTGGTATTGAGGCTACTGGTCTATAATTTGTGATATCACTGATCTTGCTGGTAGTGTTTTTGGGGATAGGTGTTAGTACTATGCTGCCTTTGTTTGAAATTGACCTCTTTCAAACATGTATGTGATGTGTTTGGTGAGGTACTCGATGAACCAGTCTGGTGGGTTTTTCATAATGTAGTTGGGGTACTTGTCAAGTAGGCAGTATGCATGCACATATTTTGTCAATAGTATTTTTACTGTTTCTAGTTGGGGTGATTTGAACATGGTCCATGTTCTGTCTGCTGCAGTGTGGTTGTCCTCTGTTTCACAGTCCTGTAGTTAGTCTGTGACGTTTATTTGTGCTTTTATAAGGTTTGATCTTGTGTTTGTTATTTTGTTTTTGAAGTATTGTTGCAAGCTCCTCTGGAGTTGGTGATGTTTCAGTTGTTGCCAATATGTTCTGGGTTTTCAGTAGTTTATTCATGAGTTCAAATATTTTTTTTGTATTGGTCTGGTCAAGGTTTGTATATGTACTGTAGTGTTCTGCTTTCACTTTCTTTATGCTGTTTGTGTATGTTCTTATGGCTTTTCTCCATATCATTTTGTTTGCGTCTATTTTGTTTTTGGCCCATGGTCTTTTTGTTATTCAATTAAATTTCATGCAGAAATTGGGCACACACCCTGTTTCACAATTTTGAGCACCATATATTGAATCTGGGGGTATATGTGTAACTGTGCATCCTGCCAGACCTGCCACACTTAGGTTCTGGCCACGTGTATGCCCCATGTGCTAACGCATTATGCAAGATACAGAAACGTGGCATCTTCTTGTGTATATACATGAGGTTTATAACCAAATTTGTCCAGATTTCTGGTCTCCACCAACCTCCACCTAAGTTCATGTGATGATGAAGGATGCTGTGGTTTGACAGTGCATGGAAGTGCTCCCCTTTGTGTGTTTAGTTTCTGGAGCAATGTAAATGTGAGGGGGGGGTGGTTATAGAACTCTGCCCCTCACCCATAGAGAGCCTGAGACACCTTAAGAGCACTAGTCCCGGAAGTGAGCCAGGAGGAGGAATGGAGCTTAAACCAGAAAGTATATAAGACAGAGCCTGACTGAGGTTAGGCAGGCCCAGAGAGAAGAAGGAATTGAAGCCCCAGTGTATGCCACCACCACTGATGGTTAAGAATTGTGACCTGTCTGAGGTAAGCCATTTTTGTTTCTTGTTTGAGACTGAGAAGCCTTGCTCTGAGGTTAGGGTTACCATACGTCCAGTTTTACCTGAACACGTCCTCTTTTTGAGGACACGGCCGGGCAACCGGGCGGGTTTTGCCAGCCTGCCCTTTTGTTTGGATTTGTGGACGAACAGGCAGGTTAGTGGACGGATGGGCAGACGGGCGTCCTATCCTCCCCTCCCCTCCTTTACATTAGTGTGGTGCCATGGTGGTCTAGTGACCTATTCGGGGCAGGAAAAAGCCTCCTTTTTCTGCCTGGCGTGTCTGCAGACTGTCTTTGTCCCGGTGCTGATTCAAAATGGCTGCCAGGAGTTCAAGCAGGCCTCGCGAGACTTCCAAAGAAGTCTTGCAAGGTCACTGCTTGAAATCTTGGCAGCCATTTTGAATTGGCACCAGGAGAGATAGTCCGCAGATGCGCTGTGTAGGAAAGAGGGAGCTCTTTCTTGCCACGATGAGAGGTCACTAGGCCACGAGGACAGCACACTAAGGTAAAGGAGGAGAGGGGAGGGGTAGTGAATGGAGTCATGTGGGTGAAGGGAAGCTGGAAAATTGGGGAGGGGAGCTACATGGGGGGAGAGAGGGAATCTGGCTTTCTTTGTGGGAGGTCAAAATGACGGGGGTGGGGCAGGATGTGGCTGGGCAGGGTGAGACAGGGGGCGGGGCATGAGTGTGACAGAGACGGGGCATATGTCCTCTTTTTTCCTTAGGGCAAATATGGTAACCCTATCTGAGGTCTGGTCGGAGCCAGACCCTAGTACTCGAGAATCGAGAAAGACTCACAGGCTGTGTTTGAGGTGGGGCTGCCTACAGATTGTGTTCAGGCCTTGCGGCCCTGAGGCCTGCTTAAGACTGCTTATTGAACTACAAAGGCTTTCTATCTTTTGTTCCTGGACCTGTGACTTAACAGGCCTCAGGATTCAATTAAATAAACACTTGTTTTCATTTGTATCCCTTTGTCCAGCTGTGTTATTTCACAGGCCCACTCTTAACCCACACTGGGGGTGTCACAGTAAGCTATGGAGAGACAGGATAGTGCAGAGTGTGTGTGGAGAGTGAGAGGGAGGGTTTGACCTCAGAAGCCATGCTGGGAGCAAATTGGCCAGCCCTGCATTAATGCAAAACGATAAAGGAAAGCCTGGCTCACCCTGATAATGCAGGTTTGTGAGAGACACAAAGAGAAGGAGAGGGGAGGGGAAGGCTTCAGCCCTCTTCCCACTGATTGCTGTGAGTCATGAATGCTAATGGACTGCTATGCTAGAGAGTCAGGACAGCTTCCTTTGGCATCTCATCCTGACAGAATGTAAAGAAGGTTCAGGAGCTCCGGATGAAGGTGGAAGGGTCTAAGAGGCAATCTGAAACTGCTGCTTCAGACGGAGGGCCCTTCTCTGATGGTGAGAGTGTCCTGAAGATCTAGGGGCCCTGCTTCAGAAGGGATCAGCCTGCTAGCTTCCCAGAATAACTCATAATAAACTGTTGTCTCCAATTAATTTCCAGAGAGAGTTTTCAACCAGGTGCTAAAACATTGGAAAAGTTTGATTTGTAGACTCCAAATCAGATATAACCTGACATCAGCTATCATATACAAACCATACCTCATATTATTAAAATTAACTAAGAACTAACAAGTGGTTGAGTGTAGGGTTACCATATGGCTCCAGAAAAAGGAGGACAGATGGAGCCATTCAGGGTTTTACTTCCATTACTTTCAATGGAAGCAAAACCTGGACTGGATCAATGTGTCCTCCTTTTTCTGGAGTCATATAGTAACCCTAGTTGAGTGGAACAGTGAATCTGCAGAAGGGCTTCTTAGTTCTGTAAGTGTTCAGACAGCTTGCAGAGACAGGAAAAATGATGAAATCATATATAAATTTATAGACAAAAATCAAGTGGGGGAGAAAACCTTAGTAAATTAGGTTCTCTAGGAAAGGACTCCTCTTTCCAAGTTGAAGGTACTTGTGGTAGCGTGGCTGGCAGACAGACTAGGAGCCCCACAGACACAGGGTGCAGTGTAAATCAGAAGGAAACTTTATTGCTGAACAGGCAAACAAAACCACAGTCTGTTTCTATCACAGACTCAGGGCTTAACATAGCAGCAGACAATTTAACAATGGTTTCTCCTCTCTTCTGCAGTCCTGTCCTGTCAAGCTTCTACAGCATAACTCAAGTCACTAATGCCTAACTCCAGGCCTGACTCTGTTTGTGACACTCAGGTCAGAGTCTTCACAAATAAATACACTCTATCTTTACAGTCTTCCGTTCCTTGTCTTATCAATAGAAATCAAACAAAATAAAACATGGAAAAGAAAATAAGATGATACCTTTTTTATTGGACATAACTTAATACATTTCTTGATTAGCTTTCGAAGGTTGCCCTTCTTCCTCAGATCGGAAATAAGCAAATGAGGTAGCAGATAGTATATATGAGAGAAACATCAAAGCATTACTTTGGCTGTCTGACAGAGTGGGAGGGTGGGGGTATGCATGGGGACATCAAAGCATTTCATTGATATTCTAACAGAATGGGTGTTGGTAGGTGAGAGGAGGGTAATAAACAGAGAAATACAGCTTTATGTTTTATAATGAGTTAGAAAACCCAGATCCTTATTAAGTCCTGTTTGTTGGGTGTCAAAATATTCAATCATTCTTATTTCAAAGGTCTTACGTTCCTGTATTGTTTTAAAATTACCTTTCAGTATTCTTACTGTGAAATCACTGGTGCAGTGTTCTGGTCTTGTGACGTGTTGGCCCACAGGGGTGGGGGCCTGACTGGCACCGGCTATTTTCATGTGATGTCTGTGTAGATTGAATCTTGTCTTAAGCATCTGGCCTGTTTCTCCAATATAGCATCCTTCGTTACATTTCTTACACTGAATGATATATACCACATTGGAAGATGAGCATGTAAAATAGTCCTTTATGTTGAGTATTTTTCCTTTGTGAATGACTGTGGGGTCTTGTGAAATGTTTTGGCATAGTTTGCAGCTGGCTGTGTTACACGGGAACGTGCCCTTTTCTTTTTCCATCTGTGTTGGAAGTTTACTTCTGATCAGCTTGTGTTTTAAATTTGGTGGCTGTCGGAAGGCCAGCACTGGTGGGGATGGGAATATCTCTTTCAGTAATTCATCTTCCTGAAGTAGTGGCTGTAGGTCTCTTATGATTTTCCTCAGTTTCTCCAGCTCTGGGTTGTATGTCACTACAAGGGGAATTCTGTCGTTGGCTTTTTTTCTTTGTACTGTTCCTTCTCTTGTAACCCCTGGGAGATTACTCTTTACCTCCAGGTGCAAACCATTGGAAACAGGGCTATTCCTTGCTTCCCTAGTTCTCCCCTACAAGTACTGCAGCCCAGCCAGCACCTGTATAAGAGGCATGGAACCAAAGAAGCTTAGAGATGATTAGACGGCAGCACCAGTAATTGGGAAGCAAAGCTGGGCATACTTCTATGGTCTGTGCCCTGATCATGGCTGGACAGATTCAGCTTCAGTAGCTGAAGAACAAGGTCAGTGCTCAGCAGACTTCTACAGTCTGTCTCTCATCATAGCTTGCAGGATAGGCCAGTGCCAGGCAGACTTCTACGGTTTATGTCCTGATCATGGCTGGACAAATAGGCCTGTGGTAGGCCCTGATCATGGCTGAAGATCAAGGCCAGTTCTGGGCAGACTTCTACGTTCTGTACTCTGATCATAGCTGGACAGATAGGCCATGCCCTGATTGTGGCTGTACAGATTTTAATGGACTGGAGTGGGGCTTCGATGACAGCTTCAGGAGTCTTCAACTTCAAAACAAGGACAGTGCTGGGCAGAATTCTACAGTCTGTGCCCTGAAAATGTCAAGTACAAATCAAGATCAAGTGTACATACAGTATGTAGTATCACATCATACCTTATGCTTTCAGTTTATCTTGTTGGGTACACTGGTTGGACTGTACAGGTCTTTATGTGCTGTCATCTACTTTGTTACTATGTTCCTTCACTTCCAGTCCTCCTGCAGGAGACCTCTGTACTCAGGGTCTTGGTGCTGGAGACCTCTTCCCTTGGGGCCTCTCTGATCCACTCAGCTCCAGGGCATTTAACCACCTCCTGGCCTGAGCCCCACCCCTCTGACTTAGCCTCTGACATGGCAGGTTAGCGCCACCTGCAGTAAGGTGGCTTAACTGCAGTATCAGTGAGGGAGTGTTCTCAGGGACGCATGCTGCTATACCACTCACTCCCTCACAGTACCTTACAAGGAACTTTTGTTTTTATGTCCAAGGGGTTTGAGAAAATTCACCAATGGATGCTACTCAACGGCCTGAATTTTAACCCCAACAAAACTAATATCTTATGAGTGGGAGAAAGGGATGTTGACATGCTAAACTTAGGTTAAAATTAGCCACCTTGGAAATCCCCTCCAATTGGTCCGGTAATGGATTTAGCCTTTGCTAAATGCTAAGAAGCCCATTTTATACCTATGGGCTTCTTAGCATTTAGCACAAGCGAATCGTTAGCACACCTTAGTAAAAGGATTCCTAAGATACTTGGAGTGACACTTGACTCAAATCTGAGTATGGAGACACATATAAATGAAATTGTTAGGAATGCAATTGGAAAATTAAACCTTCTGTGTCCAATTAAACCATTTTTAGATGTTTCCCAGTTACAAACAGTATTGTTAGCTACTGTTATGAACCAATTAGATTACTGTAACGTGTTCTTGGGTATACCAGATTTGCAGATGTGCAGATTAAAAATCGTGCAGAATGTGGTGGCAAAATTTGTTTTAGTGGGTAAATCTACTGACCATACTATCCCACTCCTTATAAGATTACACCGGCTTCCAGTGAAGGCCAAAATTCATGGTAAACTTTTATTATTTGTTTTTCAAATTGTACATGGCTTGGCACCTGACCAGTTTTGCTCTGTATTGCTGCTAGGTTTTTCATTCATCTCAAGAAAGGCGATTGACAATTTCATCCATGCTTTTATGCAGAAAATCTACAACAAGGAAAAGATCAATTGTAGGTAGCTTTGGAACAAATTACTGCGTAGTCTAAGAACAATGGATTGTTATTTCATATTTAGGTGTCTCCTGAAATTCTATTTGCTTGATTATTATTTATTGAGAGGTTAAGCTTTTTTATGGTTAATGTTTTGCTTAGTTTTTGTGTTATGTATTATGGGATTATAGCCCATCCTTTGCTGTAATCTGCCTTGAGCTGCAACTGGTTAAGTGGAATCTAATGATCAGATTAGACTAGATTAGATTAGATAGATAACATCTGTGAAATTCTATATCTATGGTAAAAGAGTCTAGATATGCTCCTCCCTGAAATGGCTGCATGGCAATTGCTTCACTTGCTGCATGGCCATTTCTTGAAAAAAACAAAGACCTGCCTTTTACCTGCTGTGGTAAAAGGGGGCCTCGGCGCACGTCAAAAACACGCACCGATGCCAGCGCACACCCCCTTTTGTCGCAGCTTTGTAAAGGGACCCCCTTTATAAAGCTTTTTCCACATGTAAAGCATGTTTTACACTTGGTAAATGGCTGTTATAAAACTGTTCGGCATGTGTGTAAGTACGAATGCAAACAAGATTGTTCCTGGGAACATAGATGGAACTGGGACACACATGGTACACTTATGGAGAGTCATATAGCAGACTGCTTAGATTGGAAGATCAGGTACCTAATTTTAGTCTATTTTACATAGAGGGGCATAATCGAATGGGGCCGGCCATCTATAAGGGCGGCCATCTTCAAGGCCAGCCCCGAAAAACGGCGTCCCGACCGTATTATTGAAACAAGATGGCCGGCCATCTTTCGTTTTGATAATACGGTCGGAGCCGGCCAAATCTCAACATTTCGGCTGGCTTTAGAGATGGCCGGCATTGGTTTTCAGCGATAATGGAAACTAATGGCGATGATCTCAAACCCGGCCAAATCCAAGGCATTTGGTCGTGGGAGGAGCCAGCTTTTGTAGTGCACTGGTCCCCCTGACATGCCAGGACACCAACCAGGCACCCTAGGGGGCACTGCAGTGAACTTCAAAAATTGCTCCCAGGTGCATAGCTCCCTTACCTTGGGTGCTGAGCCCCCCAAATCCCCCCAAAACCCACTCCCCACAACTGTACACCACTACCATAGCCCTTAGGGATGAAGGGGACACTTACATGTGGGTACAGTGGGTTTCTGGTGGGTTTTGGAGGGCTCCCATTTACCACCACAAGTGTAACAGGTAGGGGGGGATGGGCCTGGGTCCACCTTCCTGAAGTGCACAGCACCCACTAAAAACTGCTTCAGGGACCTGTATACTGCTGTCAGGGAGCTGGGTATGACATTTGAGGCTGGCATAGAGGCTGGCAAAAAATGTTTTTAAAATTTTTTTTGGGTGGGAGGGGGTTGGTGACCACTGGGGAAGTAAGGGGAGGTGATCCCCGATTTCCTCCGTTGGTCATCTGGTCAGTTGGGGCACCCAAAAGGAGACCAAATGAAGCCGGTCAAATGCTCGTCAGGGCCAGCTTTCTTTTTTCCATTATCGGGTGAAGCCGGCCATCTCGTAACCACGCTCCCGTCCCGCCTTCTGTACCCTGCTGACACGCCCCCTTGACATTTGGCCGGCTCCGCGACAAAAAGCAGTTGACGCCAGTCAAAATAGGCTTTCGATTATACCGATTTGGTCGGGTTTAGGAGATGGCCGGCCATCTCCCGATTTGTGTCGGAAGATGACCAGCCTTCTCATTCGAAAATAAGCAGGATAGGTACCTATGGGAAGATATAAAATTGCCACTGAATTGCTGTGGTGATCAAGGCTGTAATGAAGCTGTGTACATCTATACCAGCTCAGGAGCTGCTGGAAATGTGCATGAATACAATATATGCAAATGCATGTATTTTATAAAGACCACACTTCGCCCAAAATCCACCCTGAACATGCCTACTACAGAGCTATGCACAAATACGCAGGGGTGGGGGTTGTTTTATAAGCAGCGTTCTATACATATATACTCAAATATACACATGAAAGTTTTCCCTCGTGGCCGCGCGTTCGCGTTCTCCCCTTTTTGTGGCCCTTTTTGCTGCCACCATCGACGATTTTGACCTCGCCGCCGCGATTTTTCCGTCGATGACATCGAAGATCCCAAGCAGCTTCAAAAAGTGTGGTCAGTGCGGCCAGCAGATCTCGCTTTCCAACACCCACGCTTGGTGCCTTCAGTACCTCGGGCCTGAGCATAATCCCAAGGTGTGCAACTTGTGTCTCGGCGTAAAGAAGCGGACACAGGTAGTGAGACAAGCTCAATGGGACCGTCTTTTTGGAGCTTGTACCGACCCTTCGGCGTCGACGTCAGCAGCATCGGCACCGGTGGCGTCGACTTTGGCACCGGACATGGCGTCGACCTCAGGAGTACAGGTACCACAGGCCCGACGACCACCTCTCGCTGGGAGCAGTGGGCAGCCGAGTGGGCCTCCACCTACCTTGGCGGCTCCTGCTATGCAGGGCCCTCGGGACCGACCCCTTTCGGACCTGACCCCGAGGAGGCGTGTGGATTCCACGTCCTCCTCGTCGGTACCACGGAGCGCCGATTACGTGCATCGCAAGAAGTCAGCTAAGGAGCATCGTCATCAGTCGCCCCCTTCACACGGTACCGGGAGCTCCAGGGCGTCGAGAGATTCGGCACCCGAGAAGCGTCGATGCCGGGAGGACCGCTCCCCCTCCATCCAGGAGGTGTCGGTCGTCGGGCAGTCTGGTACCGTCTCCTGGCCCCGTGCAGATTCTAGCACCGACTCCTGCACCGGCCCCTCAGCCTTTCCCGACAGAGACTCTGGACGAGCGCCTCCGGGCCATTCTTCCAGGTATCCTGGAAGGGCTGCTGCGCCAGTCTCTCCCGTTGCCAAGGGTGCTTGCGCCCTCAGCACCGTTGATGGAAGCGCCGGCTGGCCCTGTGATGCAGTCGCCGACACCGGTACTGCTTGCGGCATCGGTCTCAGCCGCCACTCAGGGGGAATCCCCGTCGACATCGATGGAGGGAGCTTCATCCCCACCGGCGCGGGAGTCCACCTCTCGACGTCGTCATCGAGGATGTGGTTCCTCTGAGTCGAGACAAGCCCGGTTTCGGACGGAGGTTAGGGAGCTCATGTCCAACACCAAGGAGGAGGCCTCGTGGGGGGAAGAGGAGGATCCCAGGTATTTCTCTTCCAAGGAGTCCTGTGGTCTTCTCTCTGACCCCACTCCTTCACCGGAAAGGAAGCTCTCGCCACCTGAGAGCCTTTCCTTTGCCTCCTTTGTTAAGGACATGTCTGTGAGCATTCCCTTCCCCGTGGTTACTGTGGATGAGCCGAGGGCCGAGATGCTCGAGGTCCTCGACTATCCATCAGCACCTAGAGAGTCTTCCACGGTTCCGTTGCACAATGTCCTGAAGGAGACACTGCTTCGGAACTGGTTGACGCCTTTATCTAACCCCACCATCCCGAAGAAAGCAGAGTCCCAGTATAGGGTCCACACTGACCCGGAGTTGATGAGGACTCAGTTGCCACACGACTCCACGGTCGTGGATTCTGCTCTCAAGAGAGCCAAGAGTTTGAGGGATACCACCTCGGTGCCCCCGGGGCGTGAGTCTCGCACTCTGGACTCTTTTGGGAGGAAGGCCTATCATTCCTCCATGCTCGTGACCAAGATCCAGTCTTACCAGCTCTACACGAGCATTCACATGCGGAATAATGTGAGGCAACTGGCGGACCTGGTTGATAAGCTCCCGCTGGAGCAGGCCAGGCCTTTTCAGGAGGTGGTCAGGCAGCTGAAGGCGTGTCGCAAATTCCTGTTTAGGGGTATTTGTGACACTTGTGATGTTGCATCCAGAGCCGCTGCCCAAGGTATAGTGATGTGCAGACTCTCATGGCTGCGCACCTCTGACCTGGACAGCCAGACCCAGCAGTGGCTGGCGGATGTCCCTTGCCGGGGGTAACATTTTTGGCGAGAAAGTCGAGCAGTTGGTCGAACAGCTCCACCAGCGGGAAACCGCCCTTGACAATCTCTCCCACTGGGCGCCTTCAGCACCTTCCTCTTCAGGTAGACGATTTTTCAGGGGAAAGAAGACTGCTTCTTACGCTTACACCAAGCGTAGATACTACTACTTAGCATTTCTATAGCGCTGCCAGGGTTACGCAGCACTGTACAAGTTTAAACATGGGGAAGGACAGTCCCTGCTCAAGAGAGCTTACAATCCTCCTTCCCGGCAGCCTTCCCAGGCTCAACCCCAGCGCGCTCGTTCGCGTCAACAGCGACCAAGCTGGCCCCTACAGCTCCCCAGCAAAAGCAGGGGACGGGCTTTTGACTGGATCCAAGGGAGCATAGCCGCCATAGAAGTGCCCGTGCCGGACGATCTACCGGTTGGGGGAGGTTAAAATCTTTTCACCAACGGTAGCCTCTCATAACCTCTGACCGGTGGGTTCTCCATATAGTGCGGTGCGGGTACACCCTCAATTTGATCTCCACTCCGCCAAATTGCCCACCAGGAGCTCAGTCCTTCAGCTCCCACCACAGGCAGGTACTTGCAGAGGAACTCTCCACCCTTCTCAGCACCAATGCGGTCAAGCACGTACCACCAGGGCAAGAAGGGCTGTGATTCTATTCCAGGTACTTCCTTGTGGAAAAGAAAACAGGGGGGATGCGTCCCATGCTAGACCTGAGAGACCTGAACAAATATCTGGTCCGAGAAAAGTTCAGGATGCTTTCCTTGGGCACCCTTCTCCCCATGATTCAGAAAGACGTTTGGCTATGCTCCCTGGATTTAAAGGATGCTTATACTCACATCCCGATACTGCCAGCTCACAGACAGTATCCGCGATTCTGTCTGGGAACACAGCATTTCCAGTATTGTGTGCTGCCCTTTGGGCTCGCCTCTGCGCCACGGGTTAAGTGCCTAGTGGTGGTTGCGGTGTCGCTACACAAGCTGGGGGTGCATGTGTTCTCATACCTCGATGATTGGCTGGTGAAGAGCACCTCGGAGGCAGGAGCTCTACAGTCCATGCAGAGGACTATTCAACTTCTGGAGCTACTGGGGTTTGTGATAAACTACCCAAAGTCCCATCTCCGCCCAGTCCAGTCACTCGAATTCATTGGAGCCCTGCTGAATTCACAGACAGCTCATGCCTATCTCCCCGAGGCAAGGGTGCAGACACTTCTATCCCTCGCCTCCTGGGCCAGAGCGTCCCAGCAGATCACAGCTCGGCAGATGTTGAGACTCCTGGGCCATATGTCCTCTACAGTCCATGTGACTCCCATGGCACGTCTTCACAGGAGACCAGCTCAATGGACCCTAGCTTCCCAGTGGTATCAGGCTACGGGGAATCTAGAGGATGCAATCCGACTGCCCGCCAGTTTTCGCACTTCTCTCCGCTGGTGGACAATTCGGTCCAATTTGATCTTGGGACGCCCATTCCAAATTCCTCAGCTGCAAAAGGTGCTGACGACGGATGCATCTCTCCTAGGGTGGGGAGCCCATGACAAAGGGCTTCACACTCAAGGACTGATGTCCTCCAGGAATCCGGTCTACAGATCAACCTCCTGGAGTTGAGAGCAGTCTGGAACGCGCTGAAGTCTTTCAGAGATCGGCTGTCCTTTCAAGTTATCCAAATTCAGACAGACAACCAGGTTGCGATGTACTACATCAACAAGCAGGGGCACCGGATCTCGCCCCCTGTGTCAGGAAGCCGTCGGGATGTGG
Source organism: Microcaecilia unicolor (assembly GCF_901765095.1). NCBI lineage: Eukaryota > Metazoa > Chordata > Amphibia > Gymnophiona > Siphonopidae > Microcaecilia > Microcaecilia unicolor. The sequence goes on from NC_044033.1 coordinate 300,458,152, forward strand.
CGTTGGGCTCATCAGCATGGCATGCTTCTCCAAGCCACGTACCTGGCAGACGTAAACAACAGTCTGGCCGACAGATTGAGCAGACTCATGCAACTGCACGAATGGTCGCTCAATTCGAGTGTGGTACGCAAGATCTTCCGGGAGTGGGGCACCCCCTCGGTGGATCTTTTCACCACACAGACCAATCACAAGCTGCCTCTCTTCTGTTCCTGGCTGCAGGCCTATGACAGGTTAGCGTCAGATGCCTTCCTCCTGCATTGGGGGAACAGACTTCTGTACGCGTATCCTCCCATACCTTTGGTGGGGAAGACCTTGCTGAAACTCAAGCAAGACCGCGGCACCATGATTCTGATTGCACCCTTTTGGCCCCGTCAGATTTGGTTCCCTCTTCTTCTGGAGTTGTCGTCCGAAGAACCATAGAGATTGGAGTGTTTTCCAACCCTCGTCACTCAGAACGAGGGGGCACTTCTGCATCCCAACCTCCAGTTTCTGGCTCTCACAGCCTGGATGTTGAGGGCGTAGATTTCGCCTCCTTGGGTCTTTCTGAGGGTGTCTCCCGAGTCTTACTTGCTTCCAGAAAGGATTTCACTAAGAAGAGTTACTTGTTCAAGTGGAGGAGATTTGTCGTCTGGTGTGACAGCAAGGCCCTAGAACCTCGCTCTTGACCTGCACAGACCCTGCTTGAATACCTTCTACACTTATCGGAGTCTGGTCTCAAAACCAACTCAGTAAGGAACCATCTTAGTGCTATTAGTGCTTACCAATATTGTGTAGAGGGTAAGCCTATCTCTGGACAGCCTTTGGTCGTTCGGTTCATGAGAGGTTTGCTTTTGTCAAAGCCCCCCATCAAGCTTCCTACAGTGTCAGGGGATCTCAACGTCATCCTCACCCAGCTGATGAAGCCTCCTTTTGAGCCACTGGCTTCTTGCCATCTGAAGTTCTTGACTTGGAAGGTCATTTTCTTGGTGGCAGTCACTTCAGCTCGGTGGGTCAGTGAGCTTCAAGCCTTAGTAGCCCATGCTCCCTATACCAAATTTCATCATAACAGAGTAGTCCTCCACACTCACCCTAAGTTCCGGCCAAAGGTGGTGTCGGAGTTCCATCTGAACCAGTCAATTGTCTTGCCAACATTTTTCCTCGTCCTCATACCCGCCCTGCTGAACGTCAGTTGCACACATTGGACTGCAAGAGAGCATTGGCCTTCTATCTGGAGCGGACCAGCCCCCATAGACAGTCCGCCCAATTGTTTGTTTCTTTTGACCCCAACAGGAAGGGGGTTGCTGTCAGGAAACGCACCATCTCCAGTTGGCTAGAAGATTGCATTTCCTTCACTTACGCCCAGGCTGGGCTGACTCTTGAGGGTCATGTCACGGCTCATAGTGTTCGAGCCATGGCAGCGTCAGTGGCCCACTTGAAGTCAGCCACTGTTGAAGAGATTTGCAAGGCTGTGACATGGTCATCTGTCCACACATTCACATCTCATTACTGCCTCCAGCAGGATACCCGATGCGACAGTCGGTTTGGGCAGTCAGTGCTGCAGAATCTGTTCGGGGTTTAGAATCCAACTCCACCCTCCTAGACCCAGTTTTAGTCTGTTCAGGCTGCACTCTCAGTTAGTTGTTCTTCGTAGGTCAATTTTTGTTATGTCCTCGCCATTGCGAGGCCCAATTGACCCTCTTTGTTGTTTTGAGTGAGCCTGGGAGCTAGGGATACTCCAGTCGTGAGAACAAGCAGCCTGCTTATCCTCGGAGAAAGCGAATGATACATACCTCTAGCAGATGTTCTCCGAGGACAGCAGGCTGATTGTTCTCACCTACCCTCCCTCCTCCCCTTTGGAGTTGTTATTTCTTATTCCTTTGCTTTTTACTTAACTGAGCGGGAGCGGGAGCGCACGGGTGGGAAGACGACCGCACATGCGTGGTGGGCGTGCCCCGCGCGCGGGACCTCCCGCGAGATTTTTTTCTGGTTGGAGGGGGCTGCCATGGACGTCACCCAGTCGTGAGAACAATCAGCCTGCTGTCCTCGGAGAACACCTGCTACAGGTATGTATCATTCGCTTTCTGTTCTATCAGTATCTTCAGCCTTGGACAAAATGCAATCACTTTCACCCCTACGGTTAGCTCCAAAAAGATCTTATTCATGGATAGATCCCCCAAACAGTGGATTGTTCACTTCAATCATACTGTTGGCGAGGATCTGGTAATCAGTCCACATGGATATATTGAAAGGTGGGTGTTGGGTTGCAAGTTCATGAAGATCTTTGGATCAAAATCTGGCACTACACCTTTTTTTGCTCCATTCTTTTCTGCTCCAATTAAGGTGTTGTTTAGGATTTACTTGACTCCCCAAATTTTGCATAAATGGAATTTTAACATTGCAGCTCTGTTAGTACCTTCATTCATCTGCAGAGCGACTGTCCTTGTATTCAGGACTTTCAGGGAGATGCATGTTGCAGTCAAGCAAATTGCACAAGCAGAAATTTCTTTTTCTGAAGGGGTGGTACTTTTAGAGGATAGCCCTTCTTTGAATAGTTGTCTGCTGCAGGCATTATTATTAACCACAAGGTTGGTGGCAGCTAAACAATGGAAATGTCAGTGGCTGAAGAAAGTTTGAGAGGTGGTAGCCAAAGAGTGAAATTACATAGGAACTACGAGGGACTGTAGATAAATCGTAGTTGATTTGGAGGCCCTTTCTCCAATGCTCTCATCTGTAGATGACTGTGCTTATCATTAGTATGGTTAGGGTAGATGGCAGGATGAGGGAATGTATACCTTCATGTGGACAAGGGGTGGTGCAGCTCTCTTAACTTTGTTTCTGACTTTGTGGTGCCTGGGGTGGGGGAGGAGGATTTATGGTCTTGGTCTTGCTCGAGCACTCTAGTTTGGGATAGAGCCTTTGCTGTTAATGTTTTTAAAATGTGGTTTCCTTTTTTTTTTTTTTTTTGGTTTCTTGGTTTGTTTGTTTTATTGTGAGGATTGTTATATGTGAACCATGGCATATGCTGATGCTAGCTTTTGAGGCTTTTTAAAAAACATTTGCAGCCTGTCTGGTGCTCTGTTTTTGATCTGTTTGGTTGGTATGGCTAAGCAATACAAAGATTTAAAAAGAAAAAATATGTATGATTAATATTCATTGTGGATCTCCTGATAACGGATCGAAAATACTGGGGTCAATAACCATTTTTGTGGAACGTTCTGTAGTATCCACGAAATGGGTCTTGCTGGAACAAAGGTTAACAGAGAGGAGATGGATACTTAAGCCCAATGATCATGTTTTAACTTAAGATGCTTAGCGATTGTTACGTGTCCAAGACTATGTATGTGAATATTGTTACCCGCCTTGGACAAAGGCGGGCTATAAATGTAGTAAAAAAATAATATTTAGGCTGAGGATATTGAAGGGTCAGTGTCTACAGCTCCAGAAGTCAGGGAGTCCTAATTGTTGCACAATAGTGAAACCTACTGGCCAAAGATTGTGGAAGGAGCTCTGATTCATAGCCCCTGGCAATTCTGGGATGTATGGGTTACACGGGAAAGGATTATAATGGTTGAGATAAGAAAACATAGTTATAAATGAAGGCTGATGGCACCATAGCCCTAGTTAGGGTAGGCCTGCCTTAAACTGATACCCTAAAAGAGCAGGAGAATGTAACTGAACCATAAAACAAACATTCATAGAGCTGCAAATGTTGTGGGTGTGAGGAGTTCGGAGTGCCTGCATCAACATTACACATAAGAGAAAAAAAGCTGAATAATCTAAGCAATTCCTACACCCCCCCTCCCAGCCGCTTACTCATCCTACACTATAAGGAAACACCTCTGGGGTCTGAGCTGCTGATAGAGGGTAAATCATTCTAGTAGCCTCTCAGTATTACAAACGGCTTCAATTATAGCTGCGTAAATGGTTGCAAGGGAAGAAGGATAATGTGGTTATAGAAGCTGTCAAACCAAATACATTTTCTCGGCTGTGTGGATCTTGCCACATGGTCTCACTGCTTTTCTGTCCCCACAGCTGGGTCCAGATGGTGGGGGGGGGAGCTTGGAGGAGGTACTGTCACACAGCAAAATGCTGGGGAAACGGGATGAGCAGATCCGACCTGCTGGGAAAAAAATAAGTTAGATCCTAAGTCAAAGTGGTAATCCATGGATATAAGACAATCGTGGTGTTTGAAATTAATAAAGTTCTAGAATTTCTGCAGAGGTGATTAAATGCATAGTATAATTTTTATTTTACTTTCCTTGCATTACTATATAGACAAAGGAAGGCAGATCCCAATGAACCTTTAGTCCTGTTTCAACCCAATGATCTATGTAACCATTGCTGTACTTCTTCCTCTTGGACAGTATTTTCTTTTTCACACTCCACCATCTCTCATTCTGTCTACTTTTCTCTCTTTTCTTCATTCTGTTCCTTCCTTTCTCACACTGTTTCATTCTTACTTCATTGTAATCACTTTGTGGTTTCAACCTTTGCAATCTCTCTCATCCCTTTTCCTTACCTTTCAACCCTTTCCTATTTTCTGCCTCCTTCTTTCTCTCCCTTGTTTCCTCCTGTCTATTTTCTCCTCTTTCTTCATCCTCAGCTCCATCCTCCTACCCTCACTCCCTCGCTCACTCTCTAAAGTTACCTCTATTCAAACAAATGATGATTCTTGGATAGCCTTCTTTCATCATTTCCATCCTCAGAGGTTCCTTCAAAATGATGTTCTTTATCTGGTTACTACTACTACTACTGGTACTAATCATTTATATAGTGCTACTAGATGTACGCAGCGCTGTACACATTATATATGCAAGTACTTTCTCTGTCCCTAGAGGGCTCACAGTCTAAGGTTTTTTTTTTTTTGTACCTGGGGCAATGGAGGGTTAAGTGACTTGCCCAGGGTCATAAGGAGCTGCAGTGGGAATCAAACCCAGGTTGACAGGATCAAAGCCTGCTACACTAACCATTAGGCCACTCTTAATTCCTCAAATCTCATGAAGAGCGCAGCCAAACTGAAACAGCTGTGTCCATCAGTGTCCTCCTTTACCTCTTTCAACCGTGTTATTGTTTTGTCTGTACTTCCTGAGAGGCAATTACTGCTATTGTATACTGCATGTTGCTGCAGTGGGATTTGAACTAGGGGCTTCATGGGAGAATGGATCAGCATTTTGGTTCTGAGCCAATAAGTAATACTAATGACTCCAATATAGAGCAAGCTATGATCATGATAGCAGCATCCAGATGACCACACCCCAGAAGGAGTGAATAGCCCCAAGAGAAATGTTTAGTGGTATACTGAACATAGAAGTTATTTCCACCAACTAAATCCTGCCTAGCAATCATTGGAAAGGAGCTGACATTTAAATTTCTACTTACAGTCTTGGCCTGCAGTCTGATCTCTAAGGTACCTATGTTTGCTTAGTTTCTCCTCTTGAACCTATGCCACTCCTTTTCTTAATCTTCTGCAGCCCCTTGCTCTCTTCACCCTTACTCACAAATTTTGTTCTGGACACCACGTGCACGATCTACACCAGTGTCCATCCCTGCTCCAACAAGACCGCCTGATTGGGAACTTGTTTGCTGAGATATTAAACCTTCCATATAGGCAACTGCTGTCCCTGTACCCTAGCCCAGATGATGGGAAAACCCAGCAAGGACTGCTGGGGCCACAGACTATGGAAAAATCAAACGCTGAACCTATAGATACTACAGACTGCAGACAGAAAAGGTAACCTTGATACCTACAGAGCCAAAGCATTGGCCTTCTGGGCCTCACCTTGTCACTGCAGAATGTATGGGTGGTTATGAGGGTTCCTTAACCGATTCAATATCTTATTTCTGATGTACAGGAGGTGCTTATGGTGCAAGTGAAGGACTGACTCAGTTCATTTAGCTGATGATGACTTAAATTAGATCTCCATCTGAAGAAACAACAAACCTTTCATCAGAACTTCTTGTACATGTTTGACAGTTATTACCATGCCCATACTTATGTGGGCTACAATTAAGACAGATTATTTTACCACTAACTCGTGCTATTTTAGCACAGGTTTGATTTTATGCAATGAGAGCTAGTTCCTAATAACTTGGGTTAACAGCGAATTACCCATCTTAACAGTAGCCCATATTGATAATGTCCCCTCTTAAACAGATATTTGAAAGTGCTTTAATTGCACAGGATAACATGCAAGCTATCAATAAGTTTGTAATCCCAAACTGCAGGAAGGGGCGGGGCAATGCCAGAGCATGATGGGTGTGGGGGTGCATTCTGCTCCAATAGAGTGCCGCCTGAGACCCCTGCCTCAGGTGGCCTAATGGTTTGGCTGCCACTGTACATGCAGCTTGTCACCTCCTCCAGCACTTTAACCTCTGAATTCTATTAAGGTTGGCCAAAATAATTAGTGGGTTCCAATGATTTAATTATTGGAGCTAACAAGCACTTAATTGGCACTAATTATGATTTGGGCGCCAATCTGGCTACTCGCTATGCTGTAACAGTGGGCACCTAAATTGGATCGCGTGCAACTTAAAAGGGGGTGTGGCCATAGAAGGGGCATGGGCAGGTCAAGGAGCGTTCACAAAAGATATACACGATGTTACAGGATCTGCGCCTATTTTATGCACCAGGATTTACACCAGGTTTCAGCTGGCATAAATACTTGCACCCAGAGTTGAGTGATGAATTTAGTACCCAATGGTGAACGCCAAATTTGGCACTCAATGCTATTCTATAAAGAATACTTATCCAGAAGCACCCTCTATAGGATTGCATTGAGCGCCGAATTTTCGGTGCTGTATTCGTCACTGCATTATACTTGGCTATGCATAGCTTTGTTTGTGCATCTGCAAACAAAGCTTTGCATACAGATGGACAGACTGACAGACAAACTGACACTTCACAGTAGGTGGTATTGTCTGATGTTAAACATGCCTAAAAATAAAACTATGGTGGGAAAAAAGTTGCTTCAGCAACACACATGAGTCAACGGCCTGACGTGGAAATAGTTCAGCAGAGGTGAGAGATTAATACTCGTAATTGTAGCACATGACGTGGGCTACAGACAGGATGGTTCACAAATAAATGTCCAATAGGCTGCCCCCTGTGTCATATGATCACTGAGCCCCTTCAGCTTGAATCAACAATCATTCACTATTTGTGTATACCCCCCTTCAATGTCACTCAAACAACTAAAATTTTTGTGTATGTGTACTTCGATTTCAGGTGCTTACTGATATTCATAGTAAGCACATCCCCATAATATCATCATTAGTCCATAGTGATGCCTCTGTGCTCAATATATCTATTTCACATTTTCTTCCCAATAAATCTTAATGAATAGCATGATAATTTAAACAGAATCTCCATTTTCAATTTGAAGATGGTTCACAGTCAGCTTAAAAATATTAGCTTCTGAAGATATAGGGAAAGATGGGCGGTGCAAAATACAGGGTTTTTTTTTTTTTGTTAAGGAAAACCTTGTCCAATCTACCATAAACCCAACACTGGGGAGAAGGTTCAACAGTGAATAGCATTAGGCATGGATGCTATTCAAAAATACTGTCCTGGAAGCCCAGACCAGATGTATTCCATGTATTAAAAAAGGAGGAAGGAAGGCCAAACAACAGCCGTCATGGTTAAAAGGTGAGGTGAAGAAAGCTATTAGAGCTAAAAGAAAATCCTTCAGAAAATGGAAGAAAGATGCAACTAAAAATAATAGAAAAAAGCATAAGGAATGACAAGTCAAATGCAAAGCGCTGATAAGGAAGGCAAAGAGAGTCTTTGAAAAGTAGATTATGTTGGAGGCAAAAACACACAGTAAAAACTTTTTTTAGGTATATTAGAAGCAAGAAGCCAGTAAAAGAGTCAGTGGGACCGCTAGATGACCGAGGGGTAAAAGAAGCACTCAGGAAAGACAAGGCCATAGCGGAGAGATTAAATGAATTCTTTGCTTTGGTTTTCACTGAGGAAGATGTGGGAGAGATATCAGTGCCAGAAATGGTATTCAGTGCTGATGAGTCAGAGAAACTGAAACAAATCTCTCTAAACCTGGAAGATTTAATGGGGCAGTTTGACAAATTGAAGAATAGCAAATCACCTGGACTGGATGGTATACATCCCAGAGTACTGATAGAATTGAAAAATGAACTTGCAGAACTATTGTTAATAATATGTAATTAATCTTTAAAATCAAGCATGGTACAGATACAGAAATTGGGGCCACAAGCCTGATTAAAAAGAACTTCCAAGTGCACCTTGATACGTTACCTGTACATATTATATCGTATGAACTCTAGAAGGAGGTCCTCTTTGGCAGAATGCAATTATTATAAGATGAGCAGTAGCAGAGATCCCCAACCAACCTGAAAGAGCTTGAGCTATTTTGCCAAGAAAATTAGCAAAAACTGCACAATGCTGCTGTGCAAAGTCAGTAGACCCTTATTCTAAATAACTCATGGCTGTTATTGCTGCAAAGTAGGCTTCCAGCAAGCATCAAGTCAAGAGTATGAAGACTTCTGCAATCGTGACTTTTTGGTTTCCTATTATTAACTACTTTTTCAATGTTCCTTCAACTGTTCTTTCATGTTGATCATTTAGAGCAGCAGTGCCACAGTGAATTCTCAGGGGTGTTGCGACAAATCCTGACCTCCCTCCTGCCACCACCTGAACCGCTACTGTTCCTCCCAATCCTACGTCAGCCTCCTCTCTGTCCCTGCTCCCCCCCCCCCCCCCCCCCCACATACCCATCCCTGCCTTCTGCTTCTCTAGATCAACAGCAGCAGAGCAAGCTGCAGCCATGGGGGACCATACTCTTCATATACATGTTTTCATCCTATATAATAATTCTCACCTCCAACGTTCTAATGTGCCTGGTACCGTGGCTCCCTCGGAGGTGGTCTACTAGGCAGTTTAGAATGCACTGATGTCAGTGGTGTCAATGACAGCTGATTCCAAGGCAAGAGGAGGAGTAGGGAAACACGCGCAGCGTGTTTCCCTACTCCTCCCCCTGCCTGGGAAACAGCTGTCAGTGCCCCCCCTCGGTGCAACACCCAAGCCCCTGCCCTGCAAAACCGCGAGCCAGGCAGGGGGAGGAGTAGGGAAACACGAGGAGCATGTTTCCCTAATCCTCCCCCTGCCTACCAATCAGCTCTCAGTACCCCCCCTCGGCGCAACACCCAAGCCCCTCCGCCCCGGCGCAGCACCCAAGCCCCTACCCCCCCCTTGACGCATCACCCAAGACCCTCCCCCGGCGCATCACCAAAGCCCCTACCCCCCCCCCCTCTTGGGCACATCAACTCCCTCGCCACCCGCAGCCGCCAATACTAACGCTGTCCGGCCGCTGCTGCTTCTCCTGTGGAGCAGCAGCGGCCGGTACAAAAAGAAAAAAGCCATAAAAAGATTTTTAACCTGAAACGCGGCTCCGTAGACAGCCATCTGGCATTGGCTGTAGTCACTGCAGCCACTCCTCCTCTCCCCTCCACGTCACTGCCCCTGCAGGAAGACCTTGGAGGAGCGCAGCGACGTCAGAGGGGAGAGGAGGAGCGGCTGCAGAGATGACAGCCAATGCCAGATGGCTGTCTATGGAGCCGTGTTTCAGGTTTAAAATCTTTTTGGGCATTTTTCTTTTTGTATCGGCCACTGCTGCTCAACAGAAGACACAGTAGCGGCCGGACAGCGTTAGTACTGGCGGCTGCGGGTGGTGAGGGGGTTGATGTGCCTGAGGGGGGGTAGGGGCTTGGGTGATGTGCTGGGGAGGGTAGGGGTTTGGGTGATGCGCCGAGGGGGGAGGGGAGGGTCGCTGGACATGGGTGGCTGGAGGGGGGCAGGGGGAGGGGAGGGTCACTGGACATGGGTGGCTGCAGGGGGGGGGCAGGGAAGAGGGAGGTGGGGAGGGGGCCTGAGACCAGATGGGTGGCTGCAGGGGAGACAGAAGGGATGCTGCAGGGGGGGCAGGGGGAGAGGAGGGTCACTGGACATGGGTGGCTGCAGGGGGGCAGGGAAGAGAGGTGGGTCGCTGGACATGGGTGGCTACAGGGGGGGCAAGGGGAAAGAAGAGGAGGGTCGTTGGACATGGGTGGCTGCAGGGGGAGAGGAGGGTTGCTGGACATGGGTGGCTGCAGGGGGAGAGGAGAGTCGCTGGACATGGGTAGCTGCAGGGGGAGCAGGGGAGAGAGGAGGGCCGCTGCACATGCGTGGCTGCAGGGGCAGAGGAGGGTTGGTGGGGAGGGGGTCCTGAGACCAGATGGGTGGCTGCAAGGGGGGCAGGGGAGACAGGAAGGACGCTGCAGGGGGGGATTACCTTGCTAGCGCCCGTTTCATTGCCTACCGAAACGGGCCTTTTATACTAGTTTTCTATAACAGACCATTTGCTGTTCATGATGAGTGAATTTTAGAGAGCTCATTAGCGGTTTTCATTGCGAGCAGCTGTTTCCGCTGAAGTAAATATTTGTGACAGATACATTTCTTTTTGGGTCACACAGACAACATGTGGAGACTCCTGAGGCAGAGGGGCCAAAACTGTGTTGAGTCTTGGTCATTGGAAAATAAACTTTTAGAAGTTTTGGAGAATCGTCTGTGTATCATTTGAGTCACCTTTGCTGTTTCCTGTGCGTTTTCACATCTGCGAAGGCTTCTGTTCTGTGTGTACAGAGGCTTTATGTTCTGGGTATGTGACTAAGATAAGGTATTTTATGAGCATGTAGTGTCTGTTTAAAGATTTGTAGCAGTCCAGTTCTCTTTTCCTAACAAAAGGTGTATTCTAAGGATTAGTGTAATACTTACAATGCTGCCTTTTCATATACTCCATGGAAGGGACATGGCTATTCAGGGGGTTGGTCACTCAGTGGTCACCCTGCACCTTAAAAACAACTCTGCATATGAGCACCAACACCATTTTTGTAGGGGAAAAAAAGCAATAGTGGAGGCCATCCCTGGAATGATCCCCACAGTAACTGGTGACCAGAGCCTCACTAGGACACAGGGTTAATGAAGTTGCAGAACCAGGGAGCTACATAAGCATTTGGAAGATTCAGTGTAAGGAGAAAAGGAAGTCCAGCAAGTGACCAGCAGAGCAAAGACAATGGAAGAAGCTTGGAGGGGTCCAGTTAAAGGGCACCCTGATTTAATAATGCTTTTTAGGTGTATTTGTGATCAGATGATTCAGTTCAGTGGACCCTGGTTCAAATCCCACTACAGCTCTTTGTAATTCTTTTATTTTTTTCGCCAGGCGGTTTCAGCTCCAAAAAACAGGAGCTACAGATCCATAAATGCCAGAGGATATAGTCAGAACTGCATTAGTTTTTTCCTGATACTTGAAATCAGGAAGAAACTAATGCAACACAGAGAGCTGCCAAGTGATGCACACCCTCTTGCTTGCCCTCGCTTATAGACAGCTTGCACATTCTCAATCTCATACTCATTTCACTTTCTGCAGCAGCACAGGAGAGGTGGGGATTTCAAATCCTAAAGTACACAGCAATTAGATGCCCCAGAACTGCTGTATTTAGTGGGATTACAATGGATTTCCACTCAGACACAATATTTGCTAATCCCATTTGGAGCTGAAAGGATGGCTCTGATCCGAGGGCTGTTACAGTTGATCTTACTTTGAAGCAGTCAAGCCTCTTGGCAGCACAGATCCTGTCACCTATTTAGAAAGAATTTAGGGATCCTATGGTCAGCCTCAAATAAGCCAAACATTTAACAGATGGTATTATTTTGCAATGTTTCCTACAAGTTTCTGTCTACAGTGCGTAATGTCTTTTTTTTTTCAATTTCAAAATATACAATCACATTATTACAATGCAACTAAAGGTTATCAATAGAAATCAAACAAAATAAAACATGGAAAAGAAAATAAGATGATACCTTTTTTATTGGACCTAACTTAATACATTTCTTGATTAGCTTTCGAAGGTTGCCCTTCTTCGTCAGATCGGAAATAAGCAAATGTGCTAGCTGACAGTGTATATAAGTGAAAACATTCAAGCATTACTATGACAGTCTGATGTCCCCATGCATACCTCCTACCACCCCCATCCTCCCACCCTGTCAGACTGTCATAGTAATGCTTGAATGTTTTCACTTATATACACTGTCAGCTAGCACATTTGCTTATTTCCGATCTGACAAAGAAGGGCAACCTTCGAAAGCTAATCAAGAAATGTATTAAGTTATGTCCAATAAAAAAGGTATCATCTTATTTTCTTTTCCATGTTTTATTTTGTTTGATTTCTATTGATAACCTTAAGAGTGGACTAAAACGGCTACCACACTTCTCTACTTAAAATGCAACTAAAGAAATTAGAAAAAGAATAAACCATTAATTATAAGGAAAATAACAATCCACAATTTGGGAAATTGAGCCAACATATTAAGAAAATCAAGGAAATAGAATCAAGGAAAACAATAAACAGAATAGGCTCCAAAGATCAGGGACAGTCCTCAGCCAGCTATACGATATTCCAAATGTCTATTTCCCTCAGGAAGAAGATCGGTACTTATACAATTTGATCTATCATATGCATTTGATCTGGTTGATCATAGTAGTTTGTTACAGGCATTGGAAGAAGTAGATATCTCTGGGCTAGTTTTGAAATGGTTAGCCAGTTTCTTAACACAATGATCCTATAGAGTGAAGAAGGATGGAGTGTTATCAGAAATTTGGTATGCTGACTGTGGAATCCATGAAGGATCATCATTTAATATTTTAATGAGATCCTTGAAAGTAGAATTGGAGAAAACAGAAAATGAATATTGCATCTATGCAGATGATATCTGCATTCTGTTTCCCTTTGTAGCAGATGATAGAATAGATTTGAAGGGCCTAAGATACTGCCTAAATTTAGTTGAAATTTGGGTTAATTCTCAAAAAACCTAAACTAAATTTTCATGGTTTGGTTCACCAGATGACATCAGGAATGAAGTACTGTTATCTGCTCGAGTATTAGGTGTTTAGTGGAGGAGTGGCCTTGTGGTTAGAGCACTGCTCTTGACATCCAGAGTTGGCGGGTTCAAATCCCACTGCTGCTCTTTGTGATCTTGGGCAAGTCACTTAATCCTCCATTGCCTCATATACAAACTTAGATTGTGAGCCCTCTAGGGACAGGGAAATACCCAATGTACCTGAATGTAACTCACCTTGAGCTACTACTGAAAAGGTGTGAGCAAAATCTACATAAATAAATAATTCCCGTACACTGTAAGATTCATGTCTGAACTTTCAATTCCTCTTTAGAAACCACAAACTCCAATAATTGCTTAGGATTAGTAAAGACACAGGAATTATGTGGGTGGGGTACCGGTACTGGAAATGGTATTCGAAGCTGATGAGTTGGAGAAACTTAATGAATTCTCTGTAAACCTGGAGGATGTAATGGGGCAGTTCTACAAACTGAAGAGGAGCAAATCTCCTGGACCGGATGGTATTCATCCCAGAGTACTGATAGAACTGAAAAATGGGCTTGCGGAGCTATTGTTAGTAATATGTAATTTATCCTTAAAATTGAGCGTGGTACCAGAAGATTGGAGGATGACCAATGTAACGCCAATTTTTTAAAAAGGTTCCAGAGGAGATCCAGGAAATTATAGACCGGTGAGTCTGATGTCGGTGCCGGGCAAAATGGTAGAGACTATTATTAAGGATGCTGGGCTTGATGGACCTTTGGTCTTTCCCAGTATGGCAATACTTATGTACTTATGTACTTATGTACTTATTTTGGAAACTAAGGCAACAGGTTCAAGGAAACCGAAGCAAAAAGTTCATACCCAAGGCTTGTGCATGAGAACGAGGAGCCAAGAATTCCTGGCATCTCCTCTGGGTATTCCTCGATAAATCAGGAAAAACTCTAATCTTAGATCCAAAGAAATCACAGTCCATATAAACTTAAAGAATGTATTGCATTCAAAATCTGCACCCTGGTCCACAAAATTATTCACAGCGAAGCCCCGATCTACATGACAGACCTCATAGACCTACCAACCAGGAACACAAAAAGATTAGCATGAACATTCCTGAACCTCCACCACCCTAGCTGCAAAGGACTAAAATATAAATCAACATATTCATCCAGCTTCTCATACATAAGCACGCAATTATGGAATGCACTACCAAACGCCATAAAAACAATGCACAACTTAACTTCCGAAAATTACTAAAAACCAACCTGTTCAAAAAGGCATACTACAACTGACCTATCCTAAATACCAGACAACGAAACCGATACTAGAAATAGACAAAAATGAACTCTTAATACTTGACTACTTCACCTATTCTGTCTATTACTGAACTCTAACGCATTACCACTTGACTTCTCACTCCGGAAAAGAATCTTTAAAACTTGACAGCTTAATTTACTCTGTCATATACGAAATATATAGCAATAGCACTCTGTATTTCTTAATCCGGAAATGGCGATCGCCATAACGGTACAATGTAAGCCACATTGAGCCTGCAAATAGGTGGGAAAATGTGGGATGCAAATGCAACAAATAAATAAATATAATGAAAATATAATTAACTTCTTGTAACACCAATTGTATGCTATGCCATGACAGTGCTCTGTAAGCCACATTGAGCCTGCAAATAGGTGGGAAAACGTGGGATACAAGTGCAATAAATAAATAAAATTCTTATCTTTAATAAGAGTCTCACAAAGTCCTAGCAGTTCATATACTTGTAATGTCTTTTATACTGGATTGCTATCTTTTCTGTATAGGCTATTAATTCCCTTTATTCCTGGGCGATTGCTTTGATCACTACATCAGATTCTGCATGTGATCATCTCTCATTTAAATATTACATTAGACTGCTCTTGACAATGTGTCTGTATGGCTGCACCGTCCCTCTGCAACTCTTTACCTGTAGATATAAGTCCAGAAACTACCTGTTACCTTTGTCCGATTTAAAAAGTTGTTGAAAACATGTTGGGTTTTTTTCAGGCTGACCCATATTCTTAGTACCCGATTTTTCTTTTAGGCATGGCTGTGCTGCAGGGTAGCCCTTTGTTCCATGCTGCTGTCCTCCTCTTATACCTTTAGTTTGTATTTTTTTTGTGTGTGACAGTTTTATGTAGATATAATTTTTGTTACTGGACTTGCAATGTAACCTAGGCTACCTAATGTTTCTTGACTCTTGGTCCTCGTTTTTAACCCTATGGTGGCAAATCTGTAAATTCGGGCCCAAATTTGTGCCATTTCCACAACAGCATCTGGGTGTCCAGATGCCATTACAGAATACTAGCAGAAATGGGCACTGGTGTGCCAAAATATGCCCACCCACTTCTGGCAGGTCATTGGCTGGCGTAAATGAGTGCACGTAAATGAAACAAATCTCCTGTACATTTTATAAGATGCGCTTGTCAGTGAGAGACACATCCATCTCCTGCCAAACTCCACCCATGTGTACACCCCCCTCACAGATGTGTGCAGTACCACTTACACATGCCTCTATACAGAAGCAGTTAGGGCAAGTGTGCGTGTAAATGGCAATTAAGACACCATTCAGGTGCACATGTGGTGCCTAACCACTTTTGCACAGTTATAGAATTGCCTTTTATAGATTTAATTGTAACCTGCTTAGGTTTAAAATAATAGACGGTATATGAAATAAAATACAACTGTGACTAATATAACTATTTTCCCATTTCAAAAGAAAACACCCTACAAAATAACCCAAATCCTAAGGGAGACTAGAGGTGTCTGACTCCACCTCCTGCTACCTTTTAGTGTCTACTAGGCTGATTTCAAGCAGAAAAAGGACTACAGATGCCACAGTGCATTGGGATGTAAGATCTAAAGATGGTAGCCATGAACCGGCAGCAGGTTATGTTGCGCCTGTCAATCAGCAATATCAGTAGGGTGAGGGTTAGGTTGCGCTTGCTGATCAAAGGTAGGTTGGCACAGCAGTTTAGGCTGTGCTAGTGAACGAGAGGTGGCTGGAGCAGCAGGTCAGACAGGTTTTGTTAATCAGAAGTAGCTGAGGCACTAGCATAGGCTGCACTTGGCACAGCCATTGTGCCCTGCACCTGTGGAACTGCTGGTGAATTGTCAGACTGGAGAAAAAAAGAGCAAGAGCAATGGCTGAGGATCCAGAAGATTAATGAAGTTTAAATGGAGGCATTCAAAGGGGAGATAAGACACTTCTGATATGAAATAATGTAGGACAATATATGAATGTGAAAAATGCATTCAGCCAGTAATGAAGTCCATTTAGAGCCTGACTTGAGATAATGAGTCTTTGTATTAAAGTCTGTTGCTGTGAATGAAGAGTGCTGGGCCGTGCATGATAACCTCGCCACATATAACTCCAAGCTTCCACTGAAGCTGTGAAAAGGCCCTGTGCCTATATCTCTACACCTACCTGCCAGCCATTTGAGTAAAGGATTTCCTGCAGAGCTTATAAATGTTAACAGGATTGGCACCCCTTCTATATATAGTCAGTTAAAATAATTCACTTAACATCTACAGAAACCAAACACACTGTGGTCCATGGGTTGATATTCGAAGGGCTGCTGAGCAGAGATGGCATACAATTGTCAAAGAAGGGATGAAGCAGCTTCTAGATGGGGAGGGATGGGTGAACAAAGCCCTTAAGTTATGTGGTCAGGATTCATATAATTTGGAGTATTGGTACTTGCAAAATGATAGCACTCACACGATCGGTGGTTTGTTTGTATTTGAGCAATAGATTCTTTTCTCCTCAATCTTTCTCCCTTCATCTTTTACTCTCTTCCCCAGCCAGCCTGGGATGGCTCTGGGAACCCTTACTGGTTTGAGTGCTTCAGGGATGTCTACTCCAGGGCTCAGGGACAGATACAGTAATGGCAGCCATCTTTCCTCCTGTCTTGAACCTGAGCACACATCGACTCCACCTGTAATAAACAGATACCATGTACACAGTCTATACCTGTAGTGTAAACATAGGATGCTGTATACTACACCCACAACACATGTAATGTAAACAAAAGATGTCAAAAGAAAAAAGAAAAACAAGATGATCCCAGACGACAAGAAAGGTGTCAAACACGCACTATGAATCTGAGAACCCTTCTGTTCCCTTTTCCTTTATACTCACTACTGTCACTTCAGGTCTGTCTCAGCAGATATGCAACAAGTTTCTTGCAACAAAAATACAGAGGGAGGAAGGGGAAGCAGCAGACTGATGCAGAGGCTTATGGGCGTTCCCATACTTCACTACCATGAGTGGTTCACACATGTTTAGCAATAGGAATATGAAATAATTAGGCTAATCTTGTCTGAGGGCAGATTTCCTTCTTGTTCTTACATGTTTCATCAGCATAATAATAATAATAATAATAATAATAAAAAAGGTTCCTCATGGAGAATAGGGGTTTGGATGAAAACACAATACAGGAAGGATTAGAATGCTCAAAAACTGTACACTAAGAAGGTCTTTTCATTTTAGCATTTTTATACTAATGTGTAGAAATTACATAGATGGAACTGTTTCTATAAGAATAGCCATACTGTATGGTCCATCTAGCCCAGTATTCTGCTTCCAGCAGTGGCCAATCCCGGTCACAAGTACCTGTCACAAACCCAAATAGTAGCAACATGCCATGCTACCAATCCTGGGGCAAGTAGACTGTGGACTTTTCCTCCAGGAACTTGTCCAAACCTTTTAAAACCCATATACACTAACTGCTGTTACCACATCCTCTGGCAACAAGTTCCAGAGCTGAGTGAAAAAAATATTTTTTCCTATTTGTTTTAAAAGATGTAATTTCATTGAGTGTCCCCTGGTCTTTGTACTTTTTGGAAAAGTAAAAAATTGATTCACTTTTACCTATTTTACACCACTCAAGATTTTGTAGAATCATATCCCCACTCAGCCGTCTCTTTTCCAAGCTGAAGTGCCCTAACCAGTCTTTCCTCATATGAGAGGTGCAAATGATAAAACACTTTCCCTCCTAATTGCTAAGCTGCGCTAGCAACTGCCATGCACTAATGCCAACACAGCCCATTCACTTTGAATGGGCTGTGTCAGCTTTGCCGCACAGTAGCGGCTAGCGCAGCTTAGTAAACAGGGGGGTTATTGTATATTTGACCTTTATTGCTGATCTAGGCTCTCTAAGTTGGAAACCACTGGACACCTGATTCCTAAGTATAGATTTCTGGATCCAGAAGACTTGAGTTCAGGATCCTGAGTCAGAGGGACATCCAGGCCAGAAGGATCCTTTTCTGGGACTGCCGAGTCAGAAGGACTGTCCCCCAGGATTACTGAGTCAGACAGACTATCCCCCAGGACTCCCAAGTACGTAAGTACATAAATAATGCCATACTGGGAAAAGACCAAAGGTCCATCGAGCCCAGCATCCTGTCCCCGACAGTGGCCAATCCAGGTCAAGGGCACCTGGCAAGCTACCGAAACGAACAAACATTTTATACAAGTTATTCCCAAAATTGTGGATTTTTCCCAAGTCCATTTAGTAGCGGTCTATGGACTTGTCCTTTAGGAAACCGTCCAACCCCTTTTTAAACTCTGCCAAGCTAACCGCCTTCACTACGTTCTCTGACAATGGATTCCAGTGTTTAATTATGCGTTGGGTGAAGAAAAATTTTCTCCTATTTGTTTTAAATTTACTACACTGTAGTTTCATCCCAGGGAACTGCTACATATTACATACATACATAGTAAATGATGTCAGATAAAGACCTGTTCGGTCCATCCAGTCTTCCCAACAAGATAAACTCATTTACATGGTATGTGATACTTTATATACATATCCGAGTTTGAATTTTCCTTGCCTTTCTCAGGGCACAGACCATAAAAGTCTGCCCAGCACTGTTCTTGAACTTTCCATATCTATTCAGTTACGATCATGGCATAAACCATAGAAGTCTGCCCAGCACCGGTTTAGCTTCCCAATTATCGGTGTTGCCACCCAATCTCCGCTAAGATTCCGTAGATCCATTCCTTTTAAACAGGATTCCTTTGTGTTTATCCCACGCATGTTTGAAACTGCTGAGTTGGAAAGATTGTTTCCCAGGATTGCTGAGTGAGAAGTCCTCTGACCAATGACCCTGTCAAAGAGATACTGTCCTAGGACCTCTTAACCAGAGACCTTCTGCCCTAGGACCCCACAGTCAGAGACTTCTACCCCAGGATTCCCCAAACTGAAAATGTATCTAGAGACCAAGATGGAGACCCTCTCCCCCAAGACCCCCAAGCTAGAAATCCTTTCTCCCATAACTCTTGATTCAGAGGGACTCAGCCCTAGGGCTTCAAAGTCAGATCTTCCACCCTGGGACTCCCTAGCTACTCACAGACATACATCTTCACCTTCCAACTATCCTCCCACTCCACTCATTGACCCCACCGTCCCCCACCCTACAGGTCCCCCTATACTTACCATTCCTGTCTCGTATCCTCCATTGCCCCATGTAAGCCGCATTGAGCCTGCCATGAGTGGGAAAGCACGGGGTACAAATGTAAAAAAAAAAAAAAAAAAGCTGGCCATTTGAAAATGCAGGGATGGAGCTAAGGTCACTGACTTCACCTGAACCCCTAACATTTTAAAAATGACATTAGTTCCTGTGAAGTCTGACCTCCGCTGAATCTCTGCCATTTTAAGTGTCTGGCTTTGAGGACAGGATCCAGGAAGGGTAGATATAGGAGGTGCTACAGGATGGGGGTGAGTTAGTTAGTGGATAGGGTGGGTGGGATAGTTAAGGAGGTGAGTCGATGAGAAGGGTGTATTGGCAAATGGGTCAGGATCAGGTAGGTAAGTGGGTGGTCAGGGGAGTGGTTGAAAGAGGTTCCAGGGCAGATTCCCTCTGACTCAAGTATCTTGGAGCAGAGAGTCCTTGAGTTGGGGGGTTTGGAGCTGATTCCTTCTGATTCAGAAGTTCTGGGGTACAGGGTCTCTAGTTTGGAGGCAACTGGCGCAGGGCTGGACCACAGAGCCTCCAGTTTCTTTATGGTGAGAACCATAGTTAATTAAGCTAGTGGATTTTCTTCAATTTATTTCATCGCTGCACTAATGGTGGCATACATTTCTACTCTGTTTTAGCACAATTTGTCCTAGCACACATTTTAAAATGACAGAGGTATATGCATTGCAAGTTAATGTTTTTTTAATATGTGAGTAAAAAATAAATGTACCCCAGGAATCAGAGGGTAAAGTGATTTACCCAAGGTCACAAGGAGCATCAATGAAAGAAGCAGAATTGGAACCATTCTTCCCAGCCCACTGCTCTAACTCAAGATTCCTCTGCTGCTCAGTGCATCAGGCTAGTTGACTGCCATTGGAAGCTGTTAAAAGCAGTTTTATTAAAAATCTTTAAGGAGCAGCACAGTAGTTATACTCCTGATTGATAAGAACATCAGTGTACACAGAGATGCTCGAATCTCCTTAGTGTGTTCATATGAATAGCAGTTCACTTCTACACAGAGGAGAATTGCTCACTATGTCTTTCTATTTAAATACCATAAGAGGAAGCAGAAAGGTTGTTCTATAAATAGTGTAATTGAATAAGATGAATACTGTATGTTAATGTAGGAATACTACAGCTGAACTGTGGATATTTGTAAATACAGTGACTCATAATGCTAGAGCAGGGGTTCTCAACCCAGCTCTGGGGACACACCAAGCCAGTCTGGAGATATCCACAAAGACTATGCACGAGATAGAATTACATACAATGGAGGCAGTGCATGCAAATTTGTCTCATGCAAATTCACTGTGGGTGTCTAAAAACCTAGCTGGCTTGGTGTGTCCCGAGGACTAGGTTGAGAACCCCTTTGCTAGAATGATGGCTGTTGTGGTCAGACAAACAGGTTACAGGCTGTTTTCCTTGCTGTCTTTCCCTGCAATTGGGACTTTGAGTCCGTAGTCCTGCAGCACTGCTGCAAAGACTCACCTCGCTGCATGCACCCAGCAAGTGATACATTCTCGTGCTATCTAGTATTTGTCAGGTTTACTGACTCCTGACCTTATTAAACTCTGTTTCTACATCTGCCATGGAGAAGAACCATCCTGATTGTGATGACTCAAAGGTTAGATAATTCCATAAATGTGAACAGCTTTTCTAACCTTTCTCTGAGTTCTTCACTGGGGACAGATCACATGCACCTGTCCTGCTGTTCTGTGCTCTCTGCTGTTCCTGTAGTTCAGTTTATGGAGCCTCTCAATCCTGGTTCTGGCAGTCCCAATCTCCCTAGGTCTTTGAAGCCTGACAGCCTCACTCCTGGGTCCCTTACAATCGTGTAGCTCCACCCCTCTTCTCCTGGGTTTCTGATAGCCTCTTCCCTCTTGTCCTCAGCTCTCTGGCAGACTCTTTCCCTCTGATACTGAGGTCTCTAGAAGCCTATCCCTCTTGCACTAGGGTCCCTCTGTTTCATGTCCTGGAGTCTCTGACTCCTGCAGCCTTTCTCCATTTTGTTAGGGGAGTAGTGAGAGGGAGGGAAGAGAGTGAAAGTACCGCTTCAAACTGGCTAGCTGCTGTAACACAGGGACGGTGACACCTACCATGAAGTTAGGTCCCTGCTGGGGATTTCTCTGTGGGTATGCGCTGTTCATGGTGCTGAAATGTGACTCAGTGGTCTCTTCTGTCTGTTTCCTGCCTGCCTGGCTGCTCCTTGTAAGAAACACAGGACTCAAAGCAACCCAGGCATTCAGGAAGTGACACAGTAAGCTTGAATTAGAGCCCTAACACTTAAGCGCATGGCATCCTTATACAAACCTAACACACAATTTTAACTCCTCGATGCAGTAAGCAAATAGCATACAAGTTACTGCAGCATCAAAAAAAGCAGCACACATCGCTACAATAATATGCAGTTGTTTGCTGCAAATGTATTCCTTTCTGTCAGTTTATGAGTGGGGACTGGCTCATTTGAGACATAAGACAAAAAAAGCCTCCCCCCCCCCCCCCCGACACATATCCTGGTATTCTAGAGACGTCCCCCATCCCGAGACTCAACCCCTTTCCCCCAACTTGTGGTAGTCTTGTGGACCACCTTCCCCCTTCTCTGGACTGATCGTCCTACCCTTGACACACAATCCCTGATAGTCTACTGGCCTTCCTTTCCTCTGGATCTAATCCTCCTTTTCTCCAACAGTGGTGCCCTTCCCTGGATACTCGTCCCCCAGACCCTTCCCCCCACCCCCCCCCCCCCACCTCATAAAATCATAAGGGAGGGCCAGTGCTCACTTGCTCCTGCCTCTGAGGCCACCATGGTCCAAAATGGTGGTGCCTGGCCCCTAGTTCTGCATTCTGATCCACCACTAGGGGTCAGTCTACTGAATATGACAACACCCTTAGTGTTCATCTTCTTTACCACAATGTCTGCTTGTCTAACTTGGCCCCAGTGTTGTTCTGGCACAGAGAAATTTAAATGTGACCGTTTCTATTTTGAAAACTCTGCTGTTTTTTCTCAATGTGTAGTGTAGTGAATTTGTACTCTTTCCTTCTATTTGTCAGAATAGGTGGCCAAGTTTATGGATAGAGTCTGATTTTGGCTATTTACTTTCATACTTCATCACTTTTAAAGTGTTTAGAACTGTTGATGCTGGTTAGTATGACTGGATACCAGTGACAACAGCTGTATTTGTGCAGTGTGTTTTGATAAGGCCCATGCTACCTTCAGCTTTTGGGATATATAATTTCAGCATCCACTAGTTCTTACAGGAATGGAGAAGTGTTCTCTGAGATTTCTGTAAGGCCAGTCTATAATTTTAGAAGAGACTGGAGGATGCTGATTGATCACTTGTATCTTATTCTGTGCTGCTGAAGTACTTTCCATATCCATCTCAGTCTCCTGTAATATTCTTTACTGATCTCTTCTCTCAGTATTTTGTGCCAGATTGTTGCACCTTCTTTTACCCCTAGATATTTATATACGCCTTTCTGCTCAAGCTGATGTATATTGCAGTGTTCAGGCAGGGAGATGTTTTCAGTTTTGCTTAGCTTTCCTTTAAGAAAGGTCACCTTGGCACACTGTTCCAGACAGAGGCATCCTAATGGGCAGACAGTACCAAATAGGAGCAGATATAGTAGAAAAATGGGGGCTCTGGAGCCACTGGGAGGAAGGAAGTGACCTTCAGGGGAACGGTGTCACAGAAGTCTTTTGCCACATCTTCATTTATTCTGTTTTAAGCTGCCACTTGTGCTGGTATTCAGTCTTGGTGGTCCTGGGGCTCACAGCAGGGGATAATGGACACCACCTGATTAGTCAACAAGGAATAAAGCCACGTGCCAGGAGCTGCAGAGAAGCAGGGTTATGAGTGTTCAGTTTGATAGGTTCATGTCAGGGACTCTAAAGCAATTTAAGGTTAAACTATTCATGTTTATATTACCCCATAATTCCTTTCACTGGGTCTCTAGCATTTTCTGTTGGGGCTGTCTAATGTATTATCAATAAATCTGGCTTCTGATCTAGGGTTTTAACTGATAAACAGTGAAAAAACACACAAAAAAAAAACATAAAATAGGAATTAATTGGACAGATACTAGAAAATCCCACTTCCTCTAGTACAGTGGTTCTCAAACCTGTCCTGGGGCATCCCCAACCAGTCAGGTTTTTAGGATATCTACAATAAATATTAATAAGAGAGATTGTATGCCCCCTCCCCTAACCTGTCCTGGATCTTCCATTCAATTTTTTTTTTAATTTTGTTTTTATTAGATTTAAATTTACATTTAGTCAAACAACTTAAATGTCAGAAAAAGGAAATTTACATATCAATCAAATGCACAAGAAAATTATTATACAATTTAGACCACAATTTATCTAAATTTCAGACAAGAAATAAGGAAAAATAATCAAATATAAAGAAAAAGAAATTAAACTAAGAGCGGTGCCATGCAAAACACTCACAGCTGAATATCAGCGTTACCATCCTATGAAACTATCTGGTTTTGAGCTCGAATACTTTCTTGAGCACTTATAAAAACTTTCATTTTTTGAGGATCAACAAACATGTATGTAACAGAATCTGATGATACAATGCATCGACATGGAAATTTCAATACAAACAAACCCCCTAAAGCAAGGGTCCTAGATTTAAGACGTAAAAGGTCCCATCTCCGCATTTTAGTATCTTTATTCAAATCAGGGTAAATATGAATTTGTTCCCCTAGAAATTTTTCATTTAAATGTTTGAAATATAGTTTAAAGACATTATTAATATCCAACTCTAACATGAAAGATACCAAAAGGGTAGTCCTTTCTGTTACAGTGTCCAAAGAGCTCTCTAAAAACTCTGTTTAGTTCAGGTTGATTCTGGGCATTCAGGGGGGTGGATTTCTTGGTCCCAGATAAATATTGTGCTTTAGTAATAGGTGGTAGACCCTCTAATGGAAATTTTAATATATCTCGAAAATATTTACGTAGCATGTCTATTGAAGTAGTTAGAGGGGCTTTAGGAAAATTTATAAAGCGCAAGTTATTCTTCCCCCCCTGATTATCCAGGTATTCTAATTTTTTCTTCGTTATTTCACTGTCTTTAGAAGCAACCCCTGCAAACGACTGCAAAGTAGAAAGGTCAGCCTTCAGACTCTCAACTTGATTCTCTTGGTGTAAAGTTTTCTCAGTTAGCATTTGCTGTGTTTGTTTTAAATCAGAAATCTCTTTAGTGAAGGAGTTGGTTACCTTTGTAAGTAGCGAGTTCATCCCCTGAATTGTGTCCCATAGGGAGTCCAAAGTGACTACCGCCGGTCTTCTTACTTCCATTTCGCCAAGCGTTGTAGCTCCCAAAGGCGCAGGGGTCGAGATGGTAACAACTTGCCTGTTCAGATGTTCCCGCCATTGGGACAAAATTCACCGAGGTGCCTCCTTGAATTGGGTGGTTACTCTCCTCTCCGGGGGTTACAGCACTCATTCCTCCCTCAGCGATAAGGCTACAACCGGGTCGTGGTGGGGCTGGGTTTTCGAGCGGGCTCAAAGAAACCGCTCCTTCGCTGTGATTCGCAGAATCCTCTGCAGATCGATTCAAAGTGGGTGTTTGCATAGCCCGTGGAATGACGCCGACCTGCTCAAGGATCAATTGCCGAGGAGCGGGAATCCCTCCAGGGGTCGAGGAGGACAGCGCTCTGGATTTTCCCTTCCTTTTCCCCATATCCTGGGGTAAGGTAAGCTCACCAGCAGTTCACCACTCCGAGAGATCAGGAGCTCTCTCACACACTTCCGCTCCGATCTGCCATCTTGTCCCGCCCATTCTATTTTTATGCCTTTTCTGTACTGAGTTCTCAGCTGTGGGCCAGAGAAATACTAAGCCATGGTACCTGTGCAGTAAAAACACTGATAAACACCCCTAAGAGGAAAATAAACACCTAAATTGACCGCATATAGACACCTAAAATAGAATCCTCTTCATAATCCCTTCTATCTACCATTCCTAGCAGATACTAATATCCCACAGTATCTTGTACTTGACTCCTTTATTCCTTTATTCCTTCCCTATAAGGGAGTGGAGGAGTAGAGGAGTGGCCTAGTGGTTAGAGCACTGGTTTTGCAATCCAGAGGTGGCCAGTTTAAATCCCACTGCTGCTCCTTGTGATCTTGGACAAGTCACTTAACCCTCCATTGCCTCAGGTACAAACTTAGATTGTGAGCCCTCCTGGGACAGAGAAATATTCAGAGCACCTGAATGTAACTCACCTTGAGCTACTACTGAAAAAGGTGTGAGCAAAATCTGAATAAATAAAATAAATAAGCCATTATGCCAAGTCTCATCATGTCATATGTTCTAAGACATCAACAAAAACAGAACAAAATCCCTCACAGAAATCAAGCAAGCAAAGTACAGTAAAGGTAACACCAGAAAATCAGGAGCAATGATGTGTAGGTCATATAAAAATTTTATTCAAACATCCAATAGACTTGACACAAATTGTGTTTCAGCCACAAAGGCCTGCCTAAGGGGTCTCTTTACACATCTCAAAGCCACTGGATCATGTATGAAGCAGCAAAACATTTTGCAGATTCTATATAGCATGACTTAAGTTATGTGCACTAATCCATTTGTATTCTGGATAACAAGCCAATTAGTGCTGATAATTGTCAGTTAACAATTATTGATGCTAATTGGCATTAATTAGAATTTACACACACCACTATCTAAGCATATTCTATAACATGATGTGCGTAAATTCTAAGTTGCATAGTTGAAAAGGGGGCATGGCCATGGTGAAATGGGTGAGTTGTGGACATTTCTAAAATCTATGCAGTGTTTTATAGAATATACCTGGTCCATGTCTAATTTAGGCATCAATAGTTTCACCAAGTTTTACTTGGCGTAGCTGCCCGTGTCTAAATTTAGTCACATGGACGGGCACTCAATGTATTCTAGATTTAGGCATACTTTATAGAATATTCCTAGGCATAATTTTTTTCCACACAGATTTTTCGGGCGCCATATATAGAATCTATCCCTATATGTTAATGAGGGCCATGAATCAAATAGCTAAAAGTTCTGCAGGACACAAAATACACATTGGAGTCCTTATGGATAGAAATTCCATCTAGAAAGGGGAAAAGGATAGTGATAAGAGTGTACTACCATCCACTTGGCCAGAATGGCAGACAGATGTAGAAATGTTAGCAGAAATTAGGAAGGCTAACAAACTAGTTAATACAATAATAATGGGTGATTTCAATTACCCCGATGTTGACTGGGTAAATGTAAAATCAGGGCGTGCTATGAAGGTAAAGTTCCTAGATGAAGTCATGGACTATTTTATGGATCAGCTGGTTCGGGAACTAACAAGAGGGGCAGCAATTCTAGACCTAGCCCTTAGTGGAGCGCATGTTCTGGTGCAAGAGGAAACAGTGCTGGGAACAGTGATCATAATATAAGTTTTGATATAATGACTGAAGTTAGTACACACAGGAAATCCAATACATTAGTACTTAACTTTTAAAAAGAAGACTATGATAAAATGAGGAGAATGATTTTTTTTAAAAAAAACCTTAGAGGAGCAGCTGCAAAGATCAAACATTTAGCTCAGGTGCAAATGGCATTCAAAAATACCATCTTGGAAACGTAGATCAAATATATTCCAAACAGGGGCATAGTCAGACCTGACATTGGGGGGGGGGGGGAGCAGAATTAACATGGGGGGGGGCACTAGGCATATAGGCATGAGTAGTGCTCGGTATACTCCTAAATAATGCCTGACAGTGCACTTGATAATGGATTTCTAAGTAAAAAGTCTGTCCTGCATCAACATAAACAACTTGCACACTTTTGGAAACCTTGGAAGCACTGACATTTTTAAATGAAGTTGCATTATTCCGTAACTTAAACTTTATCATTATAGTACACTTGAGTCTGGTCAACCTCTCAACACACATCACAGTCTGCTGGAAAATAATTACTACAGTGGCACATATCTGTCAACTTTATTTTATAAGAAATATAAAATGCCTTATTAATCTGTATTAATAAAATAAGTCTTCTTGTCCCTTCCTCTGGTTCTACTGCTTTCTCTACTTTCTGAAGCTGCCATGAACCAGTTCAAGTCCCTGGAGTTCCTGAGAGTGTTCCTTCCACCCTCTTCTCCTTATGAAGGAACAGACAAATAAAGGGTTGTCTGCCAAATTACTTTGTGAAGTAACACTAAATCCTGCAAAGAAGCTTCTCAGAGCCTATGTGGCAAGCTTAACAGCACCAATTCTGAACACACAAATATCAGTAACTGTACCTTTAAAACAGAAGGCATGAATATACAGAACCACAATATGCATCCTATTGGAAAAGGCAGACAAATCAGGCTCCTATGGATCCACGCATAAATTACATGCCAGCAGAATCTCTCAGCTTGGTCACTCACAAAACACAGACCAATCCTCACCAATTACAGAATAGAGGACCAAAATTAGAAAAGGAAACACTGAGAAATCACATCATCTGTTAGCAGTACAGCACAGGAGAAATAAAAATAAAAAGGGATTATCACTTTCTGCCCCAAAATAAAACTCACAAATAAATTACCTGGACACCCAAGAAGAGTTCAAAACTTGTGGGATAACAGTGAGCTGTATTTTCAAAGCACTTAAGACTAACAAAGTTACATAGAGGGACATAATCGAACATCTCTAAGGGCGTCCTTCTCTAAGGACGTTCCGGCGAAGGGGCAGGGAAACCCGTATTATCGAAACAAGATGGACGTCCATCTTTCGTTTCTATAATATGGTCGGGGACGCCCAAATCACAACATTTAGATTATCCTTAGAGATGGTCGTCCGCAGTTTTCGGCCATAATGGAAACCAAGGATGACCATCTCAAAAACGACCAAGCTCTTTGGTCGTGGGAGGAGCCAGCATTCGTAGTGCACTGGTCTTCCTCACATGCCAGGACACCAACTGGGCACCCTAGGGGGCACTGCAGTGGACTTCACAAATTGCTCCCAGGTGCATAGCTCCCTTATTTTGTGTGCTGAGCCCCCCCAAACCCCCCCTAAAACCCACTATCCACAACTGTACACCACTACCATAGCCCTTAGGGATGAAGGGGGGCACCTACATGTGGGTATAGTGGGTTTCGGGTGGGTTTTGGAGGGCTCCCATTTACCACCACAAGTGTAACAGGTGGGGGGGATGGGCCTGGGTCCGCCTGCCTGAGGTGCACTGCACCCACTAAAAACTGCTCCAGGGACCTGCATACTGCTGTGATGGAGCTGGGTATGACATTTGAGGCTGGCATAGAGGCTGGAAAAAATATTTTTTAATGTTTTGAGGGGGTGGGAGGGGTTGGTGACCACTGGGGGAGTAAGGGGAGGTCATCCCTGATTCCCTCCGGTGGTCATCTGGTCAGTTCGGGCACCTTTTTGAGGCTTGCTTGATAAAAAAGGGACCAAGTAAAGTCGACCAAATGCTCATGAGGGACGCCCTTCTTTTTTCCATTATTGGCTGAGGACGCCCATCTCTTAACCACCCCCTGTCCCTCCTTTAGTACACTGCCGACACGCCCCCGTGAACTTTGTTCATTTTCCCGACGGAAAGCAGTTGAGGATGCAAAAAATTGGCTTTCAATTATGCTGATTTGGGCGACCTCGGGAGAAGGACGCTCATCTCCCGATTTGTGTCGGAAGATGGGCGTCCTTCCCTTTTGAAACTAACCTAGATAGTAGTAACCTATGGAACTTTAAGTGCTTTGAAAATGAGCTTAGGTGACTGTATCCAACTTATTAGTGGAACATAACCACAGAGGCATGATATGTCACATTTTCAATATGGTAATACTAGAGCCCAGCTAAGGAACAGGTTATTTTGAGTTAGTGTTCACTGGACCAAACTTGTTTTCCTTGTACCATCATTATCCAGTTGGCTAAACAGTGTCTTAAAAGTGGAGAATAAAGAATTTTTAAAAAAAGAATATTTATATCCCAAGCAAACTCGGGGTTCAATGTGACTTACATTTGAAAACAGAGCAAGACAGAATAATAGAATTCAGTTATATCGTGGGAGCAAATTGATGCATATATCTTAACAAAGTTGAGATTAGCATATATACCCAACTGGGCATTTAAAAGTTTATCTTTTAATGATGCTGCGTGTTCAGGAATCATAACCATATGTATAAACATGCACACACCAGAAAAGGCATCTATACCCACAGTGCAAAAGTAAACAACAACAGAGTACATCCAAAGCTTAATTTTTATTTTCTCATTTCCATCATCCAAAATTCTAGACAGCGGTTGTACAGATCAGCAGGACCCAAAACAGTCCACAAGTAGTCAGAAACAACACAGTTCATATCTAATTGTTCATCCACCCTTAGGATTCACCTTTGGGTTTAAAAAGCAAAACCACGTGCATGTAAGGACTGGATAAATGAATTAAAGCAAAGTTTAAAGCAAATGCCCTTAATATGTAATACTTGGTAGCAATAATGAAACAGTGATGGAATATTCACATAGTAGGCAGCCTGAGCCAACAGATTTATTTTCCACTGAACATAATTAACTTTGTATGAACTTGGTGGCTAACAGTGTGCTGAACTGGACAATGCTGCCACATTCAGACTGACCCTGGATAGAACTTCTGCATGAAGGAAGCCCTTCCTCATTATTCAATACCTCTCTGTGAAATAGAAAAGGCAAGTGTATTTTTATAATATACAACTGCAATCCACAAAACAAAAGGAGCAAGTTCCCACATGCCATCTTTTTCTTTTGATGTAGGCACAAAAAAATGTTAAATGCTCCCAGTTCTCAATCTAATTAATGTTTGGGTTTTTTTTTTAATTGTATTTATAAATCATAAGTCTGATTGTTAAGCACCTGATCCTCATAACATGATTCTGTTTTGGTAGCCCTTTACTTGGTGAAAACATCTCTGCACAAATACAGGCAATTCCTATAACCAACCCCTCCTCATGACACAATGATTTACAGCTTATACTTAATTGCTCAATACTTCCCCTGTGTACACCCACATGCTTCAAAGCTGCCACATTTGAAAATATAAGCGAGATCAAATAAAAATGTTACCAAAAATAAAGGACGACAACGTGGATAGAGCAGCTCATAGGTTTGCTTACTTTGTTTTGGGTGAGTGGGGATGACCGACAGCTGCGCGGAGGAGAGGGAAAGGGAGAACAACCTAATTGGCTTCAACTTTTTGACATCTCCTGTTCCAGCTCCCTGTACTGCTGTCCTTCACCTTCACCACTCCCTGCACTGCTGCCCATCTTCAATTTTCTGGGCTGCCGGCAGCATCAGTGAGGTAAGCACATTGTCTTCAGCGGCCCCAGGAGCTCTTCCTTTGTTGCAGCGTGCCGCCTAGGCAGGACAGGAAATTGTAGCAGAGACAAAGCTTTCGGGCCACTGTGTTTACCTAACTGATGCTGCCAGTGGCCCAGAAAATTGAAGGACACTGGTGCTGGGAGCGGGGCAGCAATGCAAGGAGCGGTACAGGGAATGGGAGGGTAGCCAGTAGTGCCTAAAACACAGGCACTTGACTGGCCCATCAGGGTTGGGGAGACTGAGGCTGGAATGGGAGGACTAGGCCCCTGTAGCTTTTCCACTGATTCCATGTATTACAAAAGGCAGAAGGAAAGCCAAATGACAGCCGACATAGTTAAAAAGTGAGGTGAAGGAGATTATTAGAACTAAAAGAACATCCTTCAGAAAATGGAAGAAAGATCCGACTGAGGATAATAGGAAACAACATAAAGTGCTGATAAGGAAGACAAAAAGAGACTAAGAAGATTGCCTTGGAGACAAAAACATAATAACAAATTTTTTAGGTGTATTAGAAGCAAGAAGCCAGTAGAAGGATCAGTTAGGCCGCTACATGGCCTAGGTGTAAAATGGGCATTCAAGGAAGACAAGGCCATAGTGTACAGACTAACCCCCAGATTCTCTAAATGGTGTCCAATAATGCACACGGAAACCTGTGCACACTGCCACTTGGTGTGCATAGCTTAATTAGTTAACAAGCCATACATTGTCGATAATTGACCACTAACAAGCAATTATTAGTATTAATTGGACTTTATGCGGATGTCCCTCTACGCATATTCTACAAAGTTATGCACTATTTTTCCAAGGTGCACAACCGAAAAAGGCGTACGATGAGGGAGTGTGTCTAAAACATATGCACATTATTATAGAATTACGTCTAACTGTGCATAAACTGGATGCAGATATGTTAGCCTACCCTGAGCAGGCCTAACTGCTGGTGCATACATTGTTCAGCTCTAAGCGTGATTCAGTACAATACATTTTTCAGCATGGTTTTCCCCAACCTTTCAATGGTGGTTAGATCAGCTTCAAATGTATTGAGGAACTTAGATGTGCTGGAGGGTTTAGGATGCTGCTCATAATTCTGGTGATTGGGCCATGGTATAAACTGGTGTTTCAACCTGTATTTACCTCACATTGCTTACTAGGGTGCTTTGTGCTTGACCCTAGATCCATGCTACGGGTCTCTCATTGGAACACTAAAGAGTATGTGTAGACCAGTGGCCTAGTGGTAACAGCTTAGGCCTGAGAGTCAGATGACCAGCATTTGATTCCCACCTGATCTACAGCTGACCTAATCCCTCTGACCCTGAGCTAGTGTTTTGGGACTGACAACCAGATCTTGCGGACAGATGTGATCTGGGAAGAAGTGTTTAAAGTTGAATATTGGGAACGTGCAACATGGCTGTTTTGTCCTCTGAAGGGTCCCTTAGGTACTTTGCCAAAGTGACATCATTGAACCTGTCCTTTGCCACATAGAAGGATGTCTTATAGACTGTTGTATAGACTGTGGTTGGTCTCTTAGACTTCAATGGAGCCTCATTGTTTGAGTCTTCAGACTGTAGTCACCCTTCTCTCAGAGATATGTGTACTTCTTCATTCAGAAGTGTACATGTTCTTCTACTATGGCTGTATAGCAAATGAAGTGGCCTAGTGGTTAAAACAGTTGACCCCCGACCCGAATGACAAATCCAAGTTTAGACAACTGTCAGGAAACTCAACAAAATTAACCCATGGATGTAGACTTTCCCATTCTAAGAGGGATTGCTACACAAGGAAGGAGGTGGCTGAGTGGTTAGAGTCCTTGCCTTATCCTTCTGGGATGGGGAGTCCAAATCCCATTATTGGTTGCTTCCTTCCCCCCCCCCCAAACTTACATGCACGTTGAATGTCCCTCCTCAGGGACACAGGCTTTCCCATTCTAAGAGCCACGGCTACACAGGGAAAGAAGTGGCAGAGTGGCTGGAACACTTGACCCCCATACTGGGGTGTCAAGTTCAAGTCCCTTTACTGGTGCCTACTCACCTGAGCTGCTGATATTTTGCATTTCTCTCCTCAGCGATGCAGGCTTTCCCATTCTAAGAGGCATTGCTCCACTAGGAAGGAGGTGACAGAGTAATTAGAACTAGATGATGCCACATTCTGGGGTGACAAGGTCAAATCCTATCTCTGGCCCCCATCCCCCACAGGCTTTCCCATCCCAGGAGTTCCCAAGCAGAGGAAGAAATAGCCTTGTGGTTTGAAAATCCTGCACTGCCCTGGGGCCAGCCAATCACCACAATCATAAATATAACTTTTGCACAGTAGCTTGTGTACCTACATCCCTGGGGAAGGAGGCTTGGGAGTTGTAGGCAACAGTTAGTCTCTCCCAGGTCCCCCTATGCCCATGAGAGGATCCTCTGACCTTGGAGGACAAAATACCATTTCTCCTTGCAGAGAAAAAGGCAAACTAATAATACACCATCAGCACAAGAAAAATTAAGCTGTCTTCTGCACAAAGCCATTTTTGCCAGTGTCCCCACACACATCACATCATGACGTCTTTATGCATTGATGTCAAATCAGTTTCTATACAGTGTGTTAATCAGTGATTTTGGTGATTCTATATATACTGCAGAACAAAGGTAGGCATATTCTATAAACAGCACAGATTTTTAGGCAAATTACATAACGCACAAAAACCATGACACTAAGCATACGGTACCTTTACCGAATTATACTTAACATGCTTTTAGTCAGCACCGAGGAAGATGTGGAAAAGATACCTGTGCCAGAAATTATATTTAATGGTGATGAGTTGGAGGAACTGAAACATGTCTCTGTAAACCTGACAAACTAAAGAGAAGCAAATCACCTGGACTAGGTGGTATACATCCCAGAGTATTGATGGAACTAAAAAAATGAGCTTGTAGAACTATTATTAGTAATATGTAATTTATCTTTAAAATCAAATGTGGTGCTGGAAGATTGGAGGGTGGCCACTGTTACGCCAGTTTTTAAACAGGGTTCCAGAGGTAACCCAGGAAATTATAGACTGGTGAGCCTGACATTGGCGTCAGGCAAAATGATAGAGACTATTATAAAGAACAAAATTACAGAGCATATACATAGACATGGAACAATGGGATTAAGCCAACATAAATTTAGCCAAGGGAAATCTTGCCTCACCAATCTGCTGTATTTCTTTGAAGGAGTGAATTAATATGTGGATAAAGGTGAGCTACTTGATATTGTGTGTCTAGATTTTCAGAAGGTGTTTGACAAAGTACTTCATGAAAGACTCCTGAGGAAATTAGAACGTCATGGGATAGCAGGCAATGTCTTATTGTGGATTAAGAACTGGTTGAAAAATAGAAAACAGATAGTAGGATTAAATACTCAGTGTTCTCAATGGAGAATGGTAAATAGTGGGTTTCCCTACGGGTCTGTACTGGGACCGCTGCTTGTTACTGCACACAGCTCCCCTTCCCCATTTATCTTTGATTTGTAAACCACTTGGATTTTCCTTGTTATATTTGCAGTATATCAAATAAACTGAACGTGAACCTTTATAACATATTTATAAGTGATCTGGAAATGGAAATAACGAGTGAAGTGATTAATTTGTTGATGACACAAAGCTGTTAAATCGCAAGAGGATTGTGCAAAATTGCAAGAGGACCTTACGAGACTGGGAAACTGGGCATCCAAATGGCAGGTCATGTTTAGTGTGAGCAAGTACAAAGTGATGCATGTGGGAAAGAGGAACCCGAACTATATAGCTACATGATGCAGGGTTCCACATTCGGAGTCACTGACCAGAAAAAGGATCTAGATGTCTACTATGAAGTCAGTGTGTTACTTTTTTGTGTGTGTTTCTTGATATAAATGAAGCTGTTCTTATTTCTGACCTATCCGATATTGGAGTTCTTTTCATTTTTCTAATTTGTTTTGTATTGTAAACCAGTGTGTTGTATTTTACGAATGGTGGTATATCAAATAAAATTAAACCATAACCATTTATTTATTTGATTTATTTATTGGGATATATTAATTGCCTTTATGAAGAGATTCACCCAAGGAGGTGTACAGCAGGTACATTGTAGCATAAAACTTACAATTTTGTTAACACCATAATAATAGTAAAAATGACCAAATATAAACATAAATACTATAAATGAGGTAAACTTGAGAATAGCAAATTAAAACCTAATAATAGGGCTACCATGAAACTGTAACAAAAATATACACATTTAACAGCACTGAACTTCAAATACCAGAGATATAATACAATGTCAGCATAATACTAATGAAACACCTAATAACAGGGGCGAACTGACAGGGATGAGACATTTTGGTTATCTGCTGGCAGAGGCTGAGACCTGCGGGGGTTCCCTAATGCCTTGGGGGTGCTACACCTGGGTGGCCGTGCCCCTCCCCCCTCCTATCCCTGAGCTTTCCCTGTATGCCTGAGGGCTCAGGGTGGACTGTGGTCCATTGCTGGTCTCAACCCCTTTGAGGGTCCTGGGTCCCATATCCTTCCTCCTCCGCCCCTGGGTCCCACATCTCTCACTTCCGACCCCAGGTCCGGCATTCCCCCTCTCTTACACTCCATCCCCCAGATCCAATGCTCCCCCTCACCTCCCACCCACTGGGTCCAGCACTCCCCTTCTCTTATTCCCCCATCCCCTGTTTAACTCAAAAGTCCTTTCTCTACAGGGCCCCGGCTGTTGCCTGCTGACCAGAACCTCTCTGCCGCGGCCCACCGTTGCAGAAGCAGGAAGTTACATCAGAAAGGGGTGGGCCACAGCAGAGAAGGTTCCGGTCAGCAGCAGCTTGCCGTGCAGCTGAGGAGCCAAGTGCAGATATATAGATGGGGACAAGATGGGTGGTACAGAGTCAGTTGGAATAAATAGAAGGGTAGCTAAACTCAAGGCAAGTTCTTTGTACAGTCAAACAAGATATAAGTAATTGATCTAAGTTTCAGTGTATGTAGCAAGCTAGTCCAGATGCAGAGCGGCGTATAGTCAGTCACCCTATGTATTAAAGCTTGGGAGAAGAGCCAGGATTTCACCTGCTTCCTGAAGTAGAGGTAGTCTCGAGTTAGACATAGCCCCTCTCGGAGTAAATTCCAGAGCGTGGGGGCTACTCCTGAGAAGGCTTGCTGGTGGGTATCACATCATACAATTGCTTTTGATGAGGGTACAGATAGTGATGCTCCTTGAGAGGACCTTAGAGGTCTCAAAGGTGTGTAAAGGGCTAACTTATTCTTTAAGTACTCTGGCCCATTTTGTCTGAAGACCTTGAAAATCAGTTTTAAATTTAGCCCTGTAAGGTACTGGTAGCCAGTGTAGTTTTTGCAGGAACGGTATGATGTGGTCTTTCCACTTTCAGCTTTCTCTCAGTCATGCTGCAGCATTCTGAATTAGGTGGAGCTGATGCAAACTATTTTTGGTTTGACCAGTGTTTAGGGCATTACAGTAGTCTAGTCATGATTTTATCATGGCATGGACCACTGTGGTCAGACTTATCTTTCAGTATATGGAGAGAGATTTCATAGCTGCCGCAGGTGGTAGAGACAATTTTTAAAGGTTGTTTGAATTCGCAGGATCAAAATGAGTGGTGAGTCTAGCAGTATCCCAAGATAGGGGGAGTTCATACTTCCCAAAAGGCATTTTGAAGTCAGGTATTTGTCCACTTGTATAAGGTACCCAAAGAATCTCTGTTTTGCTTGGGTTCAGGCAGGTTTTATTGTTGTTTGCCCGTTCCTGAGATGCAGTTAGGCAGGCAGGCAGTTTACTCAAAGCTGTGGGTAGACCTGGTTCAATGGGTATAAGTAGTTGCACATCATCAGCATTGATATAGAATTTAGAATTGATGATTCTGTAAAACCTTCTGCTTAGTGTGCAGCAGCAGCAGCTGAAAAAGCAAATAGAATGTTAGGAATTATTAGGAAAGGAATGAAGAACACAACTGAAAATAATACCTCTGTATCGCTGTTTGGTGTGACCGCACCTCAGATTTGTGTGCAATTCTGGTCACCGCTTCTCAAAAAGGGTATAGCGGAATTAGAAAAAGTACAAAGAAGGGTGATGAAAATGATAAACGGGATGGAACGGCATCCCTATGAGGAAAGGCTAAAGCAGCTAGGGCTCTTCAGCTTGAAGAAGAGGCGACTTAGGGGAGATGACAGACGTCTATAAAATAATGAGTGAAGTGGCACAAAGTAGATATGAATTGCTTGTTTACTGTTTCCAAAGTACAAGGAATAGGGTGCATACAATGAAACTACTAAGTAGTAAATTTAAAGCAAAACAATTAAACTCTGGAATTTGTTGCCAGAGAATATGGTAAAAACAGGTAGCTTATCAGGGTTTGGACAAGTTCCTTAACCCATTAGTGCCAATGTTCCCATATGTGAGAACAAATATGGGAACATTGGGCACTAATGGGTTAAAGAAAAGTCTGTAAACCTTATTAAGATGGATTTGCTTATTCCTGGGATAACCAGCACAAAATCTGGTATACTCTTTTGAGATCTTGCCAGGTACTTGTGACCTGGATTGGCCACTGTTGGAAACAGAACTGGGCTACAGGGAACGTCAATCATTCTCAGTATGGCAGTGCTTATGTTCATATGTTTTGCATCTGTTTTAGCACATGCTGTTTGGAAGTATTGCATGACAGAGGCAAATAAAACTTTCACTGTTTATAAATAATCGGGTCAGTATTCAAAGTAGGCATTTAAAACTAATTCATGTATTCAGTGGTGCTTTCCTGGTAGTGAATGATGCTCATTACATGGACAGTGGTGACCGCCCGGCACTGACTATAAGGATAGTCAGCATTATTCAGCCGCTCACTGTATAACTATGAGGCATATTTTCAAAGCACTTAGCCTTCCAAAGTTCCATAGGTTTCTATGGAACTTTGGAAGGCTAAGTGCTAACCTAGACGTGACAAGTACCAGGTCTAAATACGAACGTCCATCTTTTTAGACTTGGACTTGCCTTCCTTCCTTCCTTCCCCTTCTGTGATCAGAGTTGAATGTCCATATTTTGGACCCTCCCTAGTCCTGCTTAAAACATGCCCAGACCACGCCCCCTTTCCGTATGGACATAATGCCCTGTTAGATGTCTAAGTCCTGCCTTTGTAAAATTGGAATTTGAACGTCCATTCAATACAGACATCTAACTGCCAATATTAGGACATCCAAAACAGGAATAGAGCTTCTAAAATAACCACCACGATCTCTCATGTACCCCCCCAACTCCTATTGTAACCCTCCTTGGGGACTTTATAGTGTCCAGTCTGTCCTGCAGTAGCATTTTGGCCAGAATATGTGTTAAAACAGAAAATCAAACAAAACATTTTGTTGGTGATTTTTTAAAACTGTTGTTGTGAAATGAAATCAAATGAAATAAGAGGACAGTCCTAAAAAAAACAAACAGACATAAGAACGACATTATTCATAGAAGTGTCAGTACCAAGTGGCTGTTCTGAAGTGCTTGTGGAGAAAGAGAAGATCCTCAAATTCCAAAAGTTGCAATCAGAGACCAAGAAAATGTGGCAGAAGGATACAGAAATAGCCCTCACATATTGGGTTCCGCCAGCCTGCTTAAATAGAACTGTCAAGCACATCTTGATATGCTGTTGCCTGTTCATATTAGACCAGTGCTTCCCAATCGTGGCTGTGACCCATGGTTGTAGCCAAATAAAACTGTGTGCCCCTTGGAGGTGCAGACAAATGATGCATTTATTAAGAGCTCACCTAAAGTGGTGACCCCATGTGGGTTCTGTGACCCCTTTTGGGATTCTGACCCACAGTTTGGGAAGCTCTGTATTAGATTCTAAGAATTCCAGAAAGTAGCTCTTCTTGACACAAAGCAAGTATTCCAATGAGCATCAGCAGTAAATTTGAGTTTGGGCTTGTACCCAGATTACCCTGGTTTACAACTAAGGCTCATTCCTCTCATAGATGTGTGATTCTAACTCATTTATTTATTTATTTATTTTATTTATTTGTTACATTTGTATCCCACATTTTCCTACCTATTTGTAGGCTCAATGTGGCTTACATAATACTGTAACAGCGTTCACCAGTTCCGGTATGAACAAATACAAGGTGTAATTGTGGTAGAATAAGGTTCATGTATGGTAGTTATTTTGGGGGAACATTAAAGAGGAAGAGGGAGAGTTGGGGTGTGTCCATTACGATCTTTGGTTTTGTTGTGTTGCAGGTACTCAGGTTCTTATGTTGGGTCGGTAGGATATGCCTTCTGAACAGGTTTGTTTTTAGTTCTTTCCGGAAATTTAGGTGGTTGTACGTTGGATGCATACATTGATTTGTATTTGAGTCGTTTGCAGCTTGGGTAATGGAGATTTAGGTATGTTCGTGCTGATCTTGTTGTATTTCTGGTTGGCAGGTCTATGAGGTCTGTCATGTATCCCGGGTCTTCACCGTAGATAATTTTATGGACCAGGGTGCAGATTTTGAAAGCAATACATTCTTTGATTGGGAGCCAGTGCAATTTTTCTCGGTTTGGCGCTTTCAAAACGTGTTTTTCCAAATATAAGCCTGGCTGCTGTGTTTTGAGCGGTCTGAAGTTTCTTTGCAATTTGTTCTTTGCAACCCGCATAAATTCCATTGCAGTAGTCTGCATGGCTTAGTTCCATTGATTGTATCAAGTTGCGAAATATTTCCCTCGGGAAGAATGGTTTCACGTGTTTGAGTTTCCACATTGAGTGAAACATTTTCTTTATGGTAGATTTCGCTTGGTTCTCTAGTGAGAGGTTCCGGTCGATTGTTACTTCGAGGATTTTCAGGCTGTCTGCGATAGGAAGGGTATAACCTGGGGTGCTTATGTTTATGGGTTTGTATGTGTTGTATTGGGATGAGATGATGAGACAGTGTGTTTTTTCTGTGTTAAAATTGGAATGCATTTGCCCATGAGTCCATGATGTTCAAACTGAGCTTGATTTCATTGGTGATTTCTGCCAGATCGTGTTTGTAGGGGATATATATTGTGACGTCGTCAGCATATATGAATGGGTTAAGGCCTTGAATGGATAAGGACTTGGCATTCTGTGCTCAGCAATTACAACAGCCGGTTTTCCTCCAATGAGTCTGTTCCTCCCTACCAGGACTACACCTGCTGTCTGGCCATAGGATCCAGTTCAGAGAAGGCGGCCATGTGTAGTGTCAGAAAGACAATCTCCCTTCACAAGATGCTAAGGATGGGAACAGCAACCTTATAGAAACTAGACAAATAGAAAGTTCTGGAAGAAGACAGCAGGGCATAGCCCACACCTAGCAAAGAGAGTAGCAGTGGCAAGTGGTGTGGCCCAAGCTAGTCAAAGCACAAACAGGAAAAACCTCTACGCCAGAAAGACCAAACAGGAAAAAGTAGAGGCTGATCAAAGGATGAATCCAACACTGGAGATGTAATGGAAAACTACTTTATTGATGCAGATATTGAGGGACCTGACACGGCCTGTGTTTCAGCGTATCACACCACCTACATCAGGGGTCAAATGAATATTTCATCTAAGAGAATATATTCAAATGCTGCAAATATCAAACTGGAGAACTGCAATTCAGTCGGGCTGATCAAGAGTCATACGCAACTAAACCAACACTGACAAACTCTGCGGGGTCTGCTCGTGTATATACAAGCCTCTACTTTTTCCTGTGTGGCCCAAGCTACACAGAACACATTATCAAGAACTCCAGCTTAAAGGAGGCCCAGGTGGGGTTTGAAATGTTTACACCATGGTGTTGAGTGACCCAGGAGCAGGGTGACTACCTCAACATATAAGAGAGTGACCATGAATAGCACAGGAGATCACTGTGGAAGTTTGGAGGAGGGCACTGAGGAGGAGTCCTGTGACCACTGTAGGTGCCAAACTGGCATGCCCCTGACCCAAGGCCTTTTCCCACTTCTGTACTCCACAGTAATTGCAGAGAGTCTTGGGGACCCAGAGAAGGTGAGCAGCTATCCATAGTGTCAAAAACTTGCAGCAGCCTGTCCTTACTGCAAGGATACAGCTCAGAGCCAAGCAAGGTGTGGGGACCCTGCACAAGATTATAAAGCATGCCTGATAGATTCCTGAGCCTCTGACTTCTTCCATCCTCAGCACAGAGCTGTAGTAACAATCAAAGGAGCTCCGCTGATATTCTTACACACACAAGAGCGAAGCTAAGAGCGTGACACGCTCTCTAAGGTTATTTATACCTCTTGCAGAGACCATAAATAATTTAGAAACTGGAGACAGAAATTGATTAGAAATGCATTTTTTTTATGGGGAGGGTTATTTTTCCTCCCCTTGAGCAGTGCTGGCTGAAATGGGAGTTCTGGAAACTCTTAGATAACAGCTAGGTGCTGATGAGCATACAGCATTTGTTAACCCTTTGTGGTTCTTCTGAGGCCACTAAAGAAGGGAGGGGTTTTGCTCACACTGTTTTCAGTTATAGCCCAAAGGCAAGTTATAGTAGTTATGCTCCTATCCCAGAAGGGCTTACATCTCTGTTTTTGCCTGATGCAATGGAAGGTTAGGTGACTTGCCCAAGATCAGAAGGGGTTGCAGTGGGATTTGAACCCTGGTTTTCCAGCTCATTGCTCTAATCGTTAGGCTAGGCCTCCACTCTAATTAGCTTGCTATGCATACTTGCCTGGCTTTGAGATACTCTGCTGTTTAGTCATTGCACTATTGTCTTCATTCCTTTAAATTGTATTGTTAAAGAGTGCCATGTGAGCTGCACAGGCTGGGATTGTGCTGTTTCTTTAGCACAGGTTTGTCCAAGATTAGTCCTTGAGGTCTGTGATTTGGACGTCCTTTTTAGGTCCATTTGTGAAGAAAAGACGTCCAAATGCAAGACATCCAAAACAGAGGAGGTGTGGCTTAATGGTTAGTGCAGCGGGTTCAATTCCCACTGCTGCTCCTTGTGACTTTTGGCAAGTCAAATGCACAAGGGGTGTTTTTGGATATGACATCTGTCTGAATTTGGACATTTTTTGTAAAACG
Organism: Microcaecilia unicolor; assembly: GCF_901765095.1. Taxonomy (NCBI): domain Eukaryota; kingdom Metazoa; phylum Chordata; class Amphibia; order Gymnophiona; family Siphonopidae; genus Microcaecilia; species Microcaecilia unicolor. The sequence continues at coordinate 300,499,854 of NC_044033.1, forward strand.
TCCAAAATCAGAACAGGAAAGGTCATTTTCTACAAAAACAAGTCTTTTCCTTTTGAAAATGCTGTTTGAAAAAATGTTTCGTGATTTGGATGTTTTATTTTTTGGTCCATTTTCAAACAAATACAACCAAATGCAAAATGTACAAAATACACAAGAAAATCCACAATAAAATAAAACCATTCACATGTTCTAAGTGTGGTAAAAGCTTTGGTTGTAATGTAAATCTCAAAGTGAATCAGAAAGTCCACACGGGAGAGAAACCATTTGCACGTATAGAGTCTGGTAAAAGGTTTGGTCAGAAGGTAAACCACACAATACACCACAGAATACACACAGGAGTGAAACCATTAACATGTCCTGAGTGTGGTAAAAGCTTTGGTTGGAAAAAAAGCCTCACATGGCATCAGAGAATCCACACAGAGGTGAAACCATTTACATGCACTGAGGAGGTAAAAGCTTCAGTTGCATTGGGCCAGGTAATTAGGGAATGTACACTCTTGCTATGAAGTATGGAAAAATAGCACTCTGGCATTTAGATATATGTAATGAGACCTCCTTTCCATCTATAGATCTGAATTCAAAGCTCAAATCTACTGATAAACAATAGACAAAAGGCTCAGATGTTATAAAAAAAAATAGAAAAAGCTTGGCATCAGGTAGAATAGTGGAAAAGTGACATCCCAGGAAAGCAATAGGGCCTCCTTGAGGGCACTGCAGTAGACTTTATAAAATGCTCCCAGGTACACATCTCACCACTGCTCCCTTACCTTGTCTGCTGAGCCTCCCAAAACCCACTACCCTCAACTGTACACCACTACCATAGCCCTTACAGGTGAAGGGAGCATCAATATGTGGGTACAGTAGGTTTCTGGTGGGATTTGGAGGGCTCACAGTTTCCTCCACAGGTACGGAGAGGTAGAAGCCTGGGTCCACATGTCTGCAGTGCACTGCACCACTTCTAGACTACTCCAGGGACCTGCATGCTATTCTAATTGACCTGAGCATAACATCTGAGGCTGGCAAGTAATATTTTTAATCACATTCTTTGGGGTGGGAGGGGGATAGTGACCACTGGGGGTTAAGGGGAGGTCAAAATAACTTTACAGGAACTTCTTCATCCAGCACGTAAACCCTCCAGGGCGTCTGGAAAAATCTATCACTGCTGCCTTAGTAATACCCACATCATGGGGTATTACAGTAGCAAGGCATAAGGAGGTAGAGTTTGGCTACAATAATCAAACTTGATGATCAGGCTAAGGAGCTCTCACTCCATGCATCTATTCAAATCAGGCTCCAAGCTACACCCCCCCCCCCCCCAAACACACACACACACACACACACATTGAATGCATCAACTTGCAGCTCTGACTTTCACATTGAGGCAGTGGCGTAGCCAGAAGTCAATTTTGGGTGGGCCAACAGGTTGGATGGGTGGGCACTAGACAGTGGTGTGCTGGTAAATGTTTAACAACAGGCTTTCTCCCCGGTCCACCTCTGCGCCCCCCCCCCCCCATCCACCTCCCCTCAAAATTGCAGAGCTGGCTATAGCCGGGGAGAGAGCCTGGGGGAGGGGAGGCAATGCATTACTCTCTCCAGGAAAAAAAAAAACATTAAATGATCCCAGGTTCCAATCTAATTCATGTTTAATGTGGGATAAAATGCCATAAATAAGTAAATAAATATAAACTTTTAATGTTGAGCACCTGATTCTCAAAGTGGACATATTCCAAACACTATAATGAAAATAAAATGATTTTTTCTACCTTTGTTGTCTGGTGACTTTGTTTTTCTGATCATGCTGGCCCAGTATCCGATTCTGCTGCTATCTGTCCTCTTAACTCCATTTCCAGGGCTTCCTTTCCATTTATTTCTTTACTTTCCGCCTTTCTTCTTCATTTCTTGCTCTATATCCGTAAGTAAAGCTGGGTCCTCCGCAGACTTGACTGTCCAGTGGATCCAGCTTCTGCCTATTTTCTTCATCCATGTGCAGTTTTTCTCCCCTCTTCCTTTTCCCTCATCTCATCTCCTTCCTCACTCTTCCATCCCCTCCATCCATGTCCAGCATTTCTTCTCTCTCCCTTCCCTCTCCTCCATCCATGTCCAGCAACCCTCCTCTCTCCTGCCCTTCCCTCCACCCATGTCCAGCAACCCTCCTCTCTCCCGCCCTTCCCTCCATCCATGTCCAGCAACCGTCCTCTCCCCTGCCCTCCCTTCCATCCACCCATGTCCAGCAACCTTCCTCTCTCCTCTTCCCTCCCCTCCATCCACCCATGTCCAGCAACTCTCCTCTCCCCTCCATCCATACCCAGCAATTCTCTTCTCTCCCGTCCCCTCCATCCATCCATACCCAGCAATTCTCTTCTCTCCCCTGTCCCCTCCATCAATCCATACCCAGCAATTCTCTTCTCTCCCCTGCCCCCCTCCATTCATCCATACCCAGCAATTCTCCTCTCTCCCCTGCCCTTCCCTCCATTCATCCATACCCAGCAATTCTGTCTCCCTTACCCTTCCCTCCATGTCCAGCAATTTCTCCTCTCTCCCTGGGCCCTGCCCTCCCATCCATCTCCTGCTCCTTCCCTCTGCTGTGCCCCATTTCTCCCAGTCCTATCCACCCTCTACTCATCACCCCTCCCAGTCCCATCCTTCTCTCTGCTCACCACCCCTCCCAGTCCCATCCATCTCCTGCTCCTTCCCTCACTCTGCTCACCACCCCTCCCTCTGCTGTGCCCCACCTCTCCCAGATCAAGTTGCGCCCCGCCCGCCCGCAAGGTCCAGGATAGCCGATTCTGTGACAGTCTACCCCTCTCTTCCTCCCTCCGGCGCTTCTACCTGGGATCCCGGCAGCATTGGCTATGTATCCACGCTGCCTTCACACTGCCCCGGAAGCCCTCTCTTTAAGAGAAGGCTTCCTGGACAGTGCAAAGGCGCCCGCCCGTGAGGTCCAGAATCGCGCGATTCCGACTCTACCCCTCTCTTCCTCCCTCCCTCGGCGCTGCAGTAATGTACCTGGGATCCTGGCAGCATTAGCGACGTATCCACGCTGCCTTCGCACTGCCCCGGAAGCCTTAAAGAGAAGGCTTCCGGGGCAGTGCGAAGGCAGCGTGGATACATCGCTAATGCTGCCGGGATCCCAGGTACATTACTGCAGCGCTGAGGGAGGGAGGAAGAGAGGGGTGGAGTCGGAATCGCGATCGGCGGTGGCAAACTGTTTGGGGTCCGGGAGCTGACGGACTCTGCTTCTGAGTGGGGTGGGCCTGGGCCCACCCAGGTCCACCCGTAGCTACGCCCCTGCATTGAGGGTTCCCTGGGAAAACCTCATGGTGGAACAAGGCCTAAACTAAGTACAATTTAGAGATAAGAAAATCAGAGCTACAACTCCATGCATATCGTGCAGCAAAACCAGAAATGGACCAGCCTGTTCAGCTTCATCTGAGCCTCCCTTACCAGGAGAGAAGGCAGAAAGTGCCAAGGGGTGCAGAGCAGGACAAAAACACTATGACAATTTGAGAGATGAGGTCTTTACCACACGCCTGAAGATTCAGCTTAATTTCCACTAAGTTGACCAAATGGCAACAGATCATCAAGAACAGTGAAAAAGCACAAAAGGCCCTTTTGTGATTTTTTTCTGTTACTGTTGTCTGTGTACTTTTGACCCTCTCTTCTATTACAACAGATCATCAAGGTCACGTCTGTCCTGCCTTAGTTTTGCTCCCATTGTGTCTATGGCAGGGATTCTTAACCCAGTCCTCGGGACACACCCAGGCAGTCAGGTTTTCAGGAAATAAATATGCAGAGATAGATTTTCATATAGTGGAAGCAGGACATGAAAGTTTATCTCATGCATATTCATTTTGGATATCTTGAAAATCTGACTGGCTAATTGTGTCCTGAGGACTGGGTTGAGAACCCCTGCCATAGGCACAATGGGAGCCAAACTAAGACAGGACTGACATGACTTTGGTGATCTGTTGCCATTTGGTAACCTTAGTGGAATTTTTTTTTTGTTACATTTGTACCCCGCGTTTTCCCACTATGGCAGGCTCAATGCAGCTTACATGGGGCAATGGAGGGTTAAGTGACTTGCCCAGAGTCACAAGGAGCTGCCTGTGCCTGAACTGGGAATCGAACTCATCTTTCATATCATCATGATGTCCTCCCTCAACCCATCACCCCCCCCCCCCCCATTCACTCCATTACTGTCCTGAAGAGCATCTGGACCCAGAATGATCCCTTGCATACAGACAGTCCCTTCTGTACCCCATCTCATCCTTCCTTATGGGTGTTCTTCACTGTAGAAACCCACGTGAGATCAGGAAACACAGGACCTGTCAACACACAAGGCTTCACAGGCCCCGTACTAAACTTTCATGCTGGAGATGGAGTTTCTGCTGAAGAGTCAGGGCCTGGCTGTTCTTCAGAACGGTAACGCTATACTGGCAAGTCCAGGTTAAAGCATGGCACTTGCATTTGGGTGCCTCAAACATTTTGCAGTAGAGGCTGTTGCTTATTTGTGCCTAGGCTAAGTTCAGGCTTCCTTCTACGTATTCATCGTGGAAAGCCTGAAAACCAGACTGGTTAAGTGTGCCTCCAGGATAGCTTTGGAAATACTACTGTAAATGAAGTATGTTGCCACTGGCGGTAAAGGCAGGGGTGTTTAATGTGTTAAGGGAACCTGGACTTGCCAGGAGCCAAGCAAGTTAACTTGTTCTTTTAAGCTCACAGTGGCACTAGAAACTATCTTAGGAGAAGTCTTCACAGGCTGTCACCCCTCTCAGTGCACCTGCAGGCTCCTTCAAAGCTGAATCCTCAAAGGGAACAATTAGAAATCATTTCACAAGCAGCTAAACACTGACTGAATCAAAATCAGGAGGACAAATGTGTGTCAGTCTGGCAGTGTATAAGAGAAAACCGGATTCTTTTCAGGCTGTGAGGGATTTTTACCCAGTTGTGGTGTACCATACAGGAGCTGTGGAGACCAATCATAGTAACATAGTAGATGACGGCAGAAAAAGACCTGCACGGTCCACCCAGTCTGCCCAACAAGATAAACTCACATGTGCCATTTTTGTGTATACCTTACCTTGATTTGTACCTGTCTTTTCCAGGGCACAGATCGTATAAGTCTGCCCAGCACTATCCCCGCCCCCCAACCACCAGCCCCGCCTCCCACCACCGACTCTGGCACAGACCGTATAAGTCTGCCAGCACTATCCCCATCTCCCAACCACCAGCCCTGCCTCCCACCACCAGCTAAGCTTCTGGGGATCCCTTCCTTCTGAGCAGGATTCCTTTATGTTTATCCCACGCATGTTTGAATTCCGTTACCGTTTTCCTCTCCACCACCTCCCGCGGGAGGGCATTCCAAGCATCCACCACTCTCTCTGTGAAAAAATACTTCCTGACATTTTTCGAGTCTGCCCCCCTTCACTCATTTCATGTCCTCTCGTTCTACCGCCTTCCCATCTCCGGAAAAGGTTCGTTTGCGGATTCATACCTTTCAAATATTTGAACGTCTGTATAATATCACCCCTGTTTCTCCTTTCCTCCAGGGTATACATGTTCAGGTCAACAAGTCTCTCCTCATACGTCTTGTAATGCAAATCCCATACCATTCTCGTAGCTTTTCTTTGCACCGCTTCCATTTTCCAATCAGATCACTTTTTCACATATCTCTCAACTAGCGGTCACAAGCGGAGCATAGGGATTCATTCTCTGTTCATGACTGTATTTTGCACCCATCCTTCCCTAGCATCTATCTGTATGGTTATTGTTATGTTTTAAAAAAGTACAAAAATAACATAAGAGTTTCCCCTGCCAACAAAACCCTCCTTGATTTCTGAAAGGATCTGATACATTGGACTCTGGGTGTAGCCTGCTAGCTCTGGCAGGTTCTGGTGCTGGATTCTCTCACATGCTGGAGTCTTACCCACGTGTGCTCAGATCACCTTAGGCATAAGTCCTTAAATCCAGTTCTTCTGGCTGTGCTTTCTTGGCTTATTCATGGAACTTCTCCCCCCCCCCCCCCCCCCCCCCCGCCTCCTGGCTAAAAAAAAAAAAAAAAAGTGTTCTTTAAAGTAAAGCAGAATGAAAATGATGGATAATATTTTAAACCAGAATATTTTGTAGCTTTTGAGGTGCATGTAATTCATTTTCCTCTGGAACAGAATACTGCAGCTCAGACAATTTTTAAAAACTATCACATTTTTACCTCTGAGGCTTACTGTTCCGCTCATGGACAGCATGGCAGCTTAAGTGTGGAGCTCTCTCTCTTTTCTACCCAGATTATCATCACAGCAAATCGCCTTGTCATCCCAGTTGGTGTTCTTTTTCAATATTATTTTTTTATAATGAAGTCTATGAAAGCTGAAAATCAATTTAATTTGGCCTCTGGTCTTAAACGCTACAAATCCGACTTACTTTCTCCTGACAAACAAGGTGGATCTAGAACTTCTGGGAACATTGAGGACACGGTAATATCTGAACTTAAATCTATTAAAGTCATTCTTTACCCACTTAGGGTTTTTTTTACTAAGCCACGGTAGCATAGGAATATAATGGATGTCTCAGCATTTACTGTCAGCTGATTTCTACCGCGAGCTAAAAACGCTACCGCGGCTTAGTAAAAGACCTCATATTGAATTATCCCGTGACATGAAAAAGGAGATTGAGGAAATGCATGCTAAACTTGCAGCTTCTCAATTGTATGCTGAGGCCTTAGAGAAACACACAAGGAAAGTGGAAGCTGTGTTGCCTCCAATCAAATCCAATGCTGATGCCATTAAAGGATTAAGAAAGGATCTTAAAGATTTAGTGAACAGATCCCGTAGAAATAATATAAGAATCTTAGGCCTTCCAGAAGGAGTAGAAAATCAAAATATGGTATCTTTTTTTGACAGATGGGTTACCTGGATTCTTGAATATTGATTTCACTCTGGCCCTTGAAATTGAAAGAGCCCACCGGTCACCATCTCGTCAATTAGCTAGTGCGTCACACCCCAGACCTTTGGTGACAAAACTCCTACAATACCCACAGGCCCTTCAAATCCTCATGGCTGCAAAAGATAAACCTTCTCTATTATATCAAGGCAAGAAAGTACTTATTTTATCAGACCTAGCAAAAACCATTGCTATGAAAAAGAAAGCATTTCTAACTCAGACAAGATTTAAAAGATTTGGGAGCCAGTTTCAGATTAATGTACCCTCCAAGAATGAAAATTTATGTATAGTAACCATATCACCCTTATATAGTGCCTGAAGTTCTACATGAATGGATCATGCTAATAAAAATGGGATGACTACTCATATATTGATAATATAGCTACATGTTTCCCTTTGAGCAGGGACTGACCTTCCATGTTAAATTGTACAGCGCTGCGTAACCCTAGTAGCGCTTTAGAAATGTTAAGTAGTAGTAGTAGTAGTAGTAATGGGATCTCCTATTCTCACCTTTATATATGAATGAGTCTTGACCTTGATATCACAGTAACTTAACTCTGAAGTTCTTGGTAACTATACAATGCTTCATTTAATTACATATATTATTTGTTATTATGTGACTATGACGCCTTTCTATATCATTATATTATCTCACCTACAATACATGATATGTTTTTGATTGCACTTATGCTTTTCCAAAATTTGTGTTGACTTTATGCTTTGCCTACATAAGCATTACTTCTTCTTTATCTTTTTCCCTATATTTGGGTTGACATGTGCTTCTTATTCATATAGGGACCCTTTTGCAGAGTGGCAGTAAGCCCGATACGGGCTTACCGCTCGCTATTCCAGGACTACCACTGGCCTGACGCAGCTGCTAGCGGTAGTTCCGGGTCGAGTGTGTGCCATTTCCAGGGGCAAAATCCACGGAAATGGTTAGCATCATGGTAATCGGGCATCGCCGTGCACTGCCCAGTTACTACCGGGTTACTACGGGAGCCCTTACCGCCACCTCAGTGAGTGGAAGTAAGGGATCCCCACCGCAGTTAGAGTTTTCTTACTGCATGGCCATTTTGTTTTGGGAGCTTTTTACCCCTGTGGTAAAAAGGACCCTGGTGTGCTGGAAAAAATGGCCCCAGCCGCTACCGCAGGGCCGTTATTTTTACAGTTAGGTAAAAGGACCCCATAGATTGAGAGCTGTTTAAGTTTTCAAATGCTTCTAATGTCTACTGGAATGTCGCTGGTTCTTTATTTTAACTATGTTTATAGTTCTGATGATGGGATTACTGATTTCCAATATAGTCTCATGGAATGTCAATGGATTAAATCATCCAACTAAATGCCAAAAATTCTTTAATCATGCTAAAAAATGCAATCATGACATACAGGGCCGGTCTTAGCAAGTGCGGGGCCCTATGCAGACCAATTTGGTGGGGCCCCATCCTAGCCCCGCCCCATCATAGCCCCGCCCCCACTCCAGCTCCACCCCATTGATATTATTCAATTTTTAGAAAATTTGTTATTTATGAAATTTCAAATAAAGACAAATGAAGCTAAACTTGTACAGAAAAACTGATTGAAATAATAAGCACAATGCTATCATGACCCCCCCCCCCCCCCGAAATTATTCAGTTCAAGTCCACTACAATTAGTTCCAATTCTCATAACCCCGGGGGGGGGGGGAGGTCAGAGGTGCGGACACACAATCTCTCCACTGCAAAACACTATACACAAACTTGTGCAAAAACACACTCATAACCTTACCAAACCATAACAGCACTAATTCCATGGACAGGACGAGAACAACCTTATGCGTGGAAAGGCAGAACTGTAATTACACCAGGCTCTAAAACACCAATACACTATCTCGTGAAAAAAAACAAAACAAAAAGGGCTGCAAATGCTACACGCTAGCAGGATACTGCACCTTGATCACACATGACACAACAGATATGAAGGCAAAATACGGAACTGAAAAGTTACCTCAAGAAATCAGACTCAGCATACAGCAATACTAGAAAAATTGAAACTTACATGCAAAATATCACAGATGCACATTTCCAAAAGCTGACATATTCCAATTAATAAATTCTGAATAAAATACTTTTTTCTACCTTTGTTGTCTGATCATTTGTTTTTTCTATTCACTTTGGTCCCAGTGTCTTCTGTTTTATGCAGTGTCTTTCCATTTGATATTTTTTCTCTCACCATGTCCACCATCCTCCTGTGTCCTGTCTACCATCTGTAGCCCTGTCCCTATCCTTTCTCCAGTTTCAGCATCTGCCTTCAAAGTGTTCCGATCCAGCCCTTAAATTCAGCAATTTCCCCTCCATGCATATCCAGCATTTCTCCTCACTCCCCTCCTTCCATGTACATCTACTTTCCTCCCCTCCCCTACATCCATGTCCAGCATTTCTCCTATATCCCTTCCCCTCCATCCATGTGCATCTCCTTCCTTTGTCTTTCCTTCCCTCCATTCCTGCCCAACATTTCTCCTCTCTCCCCTGCCCTCCATGTCCAGCAATTTCTCCTCTCTCCCTGGGCCCTGCCCTCCCATCCATGCTCCTCTGTCCCCTGCCCCCTCCATTGATCCCTATCCAGCAATTCCCCTCTTTCCCTGAGCCGTGCCCTCCCATCCATGCTCCTCTCTGTCCTCTGCCCCCTCCATTCATCCCTATCCAGCAATTCCCCTCTCTCCATGAGCCCTGCCCTCCCCTCCCATCCATGCTCTTCTCTGGCCCCTGCCCCCTCCATTCATCCCTATCCAGCAATTCCCCTCTCTCCATGAGCCCTGCCCTCCCCTCCCATCCATGCTCCTCTCTGGCCCCTGTCCCCTCCATTCATCATCCCTATCCAGTAATTCTCCTCTCTTCCTGAGCCCTGCCCTCCCATCCATGCTCCTCTCTGGCCCCTGCCCCCTCCATTCATCCCTATCCAGCAATTCCCCTCTCTCCATGAGCCCTGCCCTCCCATCCATGCTCCTCTCTGGCCCCTGCCCCCTCCATTCATCCCTATCCAGCAATTCCCCTCTCTCCATGAGCCCTGCCCTCCCCTCCCATCCCATCCCATCCATGCTCCTCTCTGGCCCCTGCCCCCTCCATTCATCATCCCTATCCAGCAATTCCCCTCTCTCCCTGAGCCCTGCCCTCCCATCCATGCTCCTCTCTGGCCCCTGCCCCCTCCATTCATCCCTATCCAGCAATTCCCCTCTCTCCATGAGCCCTGCCCTCCCCTCCCATCCATGCTCCTCTCTGGCCCCTGTCCCCTCCATTCATCATCCCTATCCAGCAATTCCCCTCTCTCCCTGAGCCCTGCCCTCCCATCCATGCTCCTCTCTGGCCCCTGCCCCCTCCATTCATCCCTATCCAGCAATTCCCCTCTCTCCCTTGATCCAGTTTTAATTACTGATCATGCAATGATCCATCTTAAGTTATAGCTTGACTATAGTAAACCAAAGCACATATGGATTTAATAATACATTTCTTGAGGATTCAGATTTCATCCAAAAAACTGATAATGTTATAATGAATTTCTACACATTGCATGAAAATATACATCCTCCACCACCTACCACCTGAGAAGCCTTCAAAACTTGTCTTAGAGGTGAAATAATAAGCTTTGCTACCTGGAAGAAAAAACAGGAATCTATGCAACTTCCTCAACTAGAAAATAAAATTAATGAACTGGAAAAACTTCATATTAATTCTAAAAGCCACAATATACTTATGTCTCTGATTCAACTTAAATAGGGCTCCATTCCTTTGGAACAGTCTGCCCCTTGTGATTCAAGCTGAATCATCTCTGAAAAACTTGAGTTTCAAGACTTATCTATGTAGTGAGGCCTTTAATTGAGTCAGGGCCTACCCCCTCTGAACATTAGTGTGATGCTGCTGTTACCTCCATGATGTGATCGTTATCTAAATGTGTAGTTGAAATACAATGTCTTTATAGCAATATATCTGGCAAGTAATCTACCAGCTTTATTAGCTGAAGTATAGTGACCAGTTTTATATACAGCCAGATTGTTATTAGCTTGATAGCTACATAATTTATGATTTATGGTTTATTCAGATTTGTTGAATTGCCTTTTTTCCTAGATAATTCAAGCTAATGTACAATAAAATTAAACTGAGGAAAAGAACTCCAATTTGTTCATATGAAGGTACACCAATCATACAAGAAATAATTATACTTAGCTACCGTGGATTTTGTCACCTATTATCAACATTTATTCAGCACTTCTTGTGCAAATCCTACAGATCCTACAAATAGCTTCATAGAAAGCCTTCCTCATCCAGTCCTTTCCCATGTACAAAAGGATTCTCTTCGTGCACCAGTTAAAGTTAAAGAAATTATTATTATTATTAACATTTGTATAGCGCTACCAGATGCACGCAGCGCTGAACACCTGACACAGAGAGACAATCCCTGACACATAATAACGTTGTCCATTAAAACTCTGACTAGCAACAAGGCACCCAGATCAGACGGGTATACGGCTGAATTGTACCATATCTTCCATGGCAATCTATCTCCCATTTTGTCCTCTTTATATCACTTCTTATGGCAATATCCTACATCACAAAGTTGATTGGCTGAAGCACAATTATTATTTTACCCAAACCAGGACGTTTAATAAAGTTCAAAATTTTCATCCCATATCTTTACTTAATTTAGACTGTAAAATTATGGCTAAAGTTTTAGCTACAAGACTGGATTCTATACTTGGTTCTCAATCTTAATTAAGTTGGATTCATGTCTGGAAGATTCATTGAAGACAACGCTAGAACATTTCATGACTTTTACAAACACCAAAATATCATCTTCTTTCTTGGCTATCTCTTTGGATACAAAAAAAGCCTTCTAAGTTTGTTAAATGCATGCAAGTAATGTATACTAAACCATGTTCCAGAATTCAGATAAATGGTGATCTTTCTGATAATGTCATTCTAGCTAGGGGTACCAGACAGGGATGCCCACTATCCCCTCTCTTATTCAATGTAGTTTTCGAACCCCTATTGATTGCCGTTATAAATAACATTAATATATCTGGTGTGGTTATTGATCAGCATGAAGTCACATTGTTGGCGTATGCCGATGACCTCATGTTCTTTTTGACAGATCCAATTATATCAATTCCAGCTCTTCTTAAACTAGTTAATCATTTTTCTTCATTTTCTAGATATCACGTCAACTAGGATAAATCTGAAGCCATGCCCATGAATGACCACACAACACAGACAGATTTAGGTTCTGCTAACTTTCGCTAGGAACGATTCTGTTCAATATATTTTATGAGCGACATTGCCGAAGGGTTAGAGGGTAAGGTTTGCCTTTTTGCAGATAATACCAAGATTTGTAACAGAGTGGACACCCTGGATGGAGTGGGAAACATGAAAAATGATCTGCAAAATTTAGAAGAATGTTCTAATGTTTGGCAATTCAATGCAAAGAAGTGCAAAGTGATGCACTTAGGGAGTAGAAATCCAAGGGAGATGTACGTGTTAGGTGAAGAGAGGATGATATGCACAGACAGGGAGAGGGATCTTGGGGTGATAGTATCTGAAGATCTGAAGGCGACGAAACAGTGTGATAAGATGGTGGCTGTAGCCAGAAGGATGCTAGGCTGTAAAGGGAGAGGTGTAACCAGCAGACGAAAGGATGTGTTGATGCCCCTATACAAATCCTTGGTGAGGCCTCACCTGGAGTATTGTGTTCAGTTTTGGAGGCCTTATCTTTCTAAAGATGTAAGAAGACTTGAAGCGGTCCAGAAGAAGGTGACAAAAGACATATGAGAAGAAACTGGAAGACCTGAATATGTATACTCTAGAGGAGAGGAGAGACAGGGGAGATATGATACAGACATTTAAATAGTTGAAAGGTATTAATATAGAAACAAATGTTTTTCAGAGAAGGGAAAATGGTAAAACTAGAGGACATGAACTGAGGTTGCAGGGTGGTAGACTCAGGAATAATGTCATGAAGAGGGTGATTGATGCCTGGAATGCCCTCCCGAGGGAGGTGATGGAGAAAAAAACTGTGGTGGAATTCTAAATGGTGTGGGATGAACACAGAAGATCTCTAATTAGAAAATGAATGGTATAAAAAACAAAACTTAAAGGGTTGCATATGTGTTTGCATGTCAAGTGGTGCTTAGATGGCAACTCTGGCTGTATCAACTAAGGCCGGTGCTGGGCTGGCTTGTACCTCCGTTCACAGGATAAATCCCTCCTCTCAGTACCCTTCTCCACCACCGCCAACTCCAGGCTCCGCTCATTCTGCCTCGCCTCACCCTATGCTTGGAACAACCTTCCTGAACCCTTACGCCAAGCCCCCTCCCTGCCCATCTTCAAGTCTTTGCTTAAAGCCCACCTCTTCAATGCTGCGTTCGGCACCTAACCCTTACCGTTCAGTGAATCCAGACTGCCCCAATTTGACTGCCCCGATCGGACCGACCGTTCACTTGTCTATTAGATTGTAAGCTCTTTGAGCAGGGACTGTCTCTCTTTGTTAAATTGTACAGCACTGCGTAACCCTAGTAGCGCTCTAGAAATGTTAAGTAGTAGTAGTAGTAGCTTGAGTCCTGCATATAGCAATCTGGTTGTAGGATGAGCTGATGAGAGCTTCAACAGAAATTCCAGTAATTTGGAATGTGAGGACAGTGCCAGGCAGATTTTTACTGTCTGGTTCCCGCAAATGACAAGACAGATTCAGATAGGTTGGAGTGGATTTTGACAGCAACTCCAGTGATTGCAACATAAGGACAGAGCAGGGCGGACTCCTTCGGTCTATATCCCAGAAACACCAAAGAAAAACTATGATCAAGTATATAATATCACGTTCATTGTTGATTTTAATCTTGAATTGCTAATGAATATGACTGGGCAGACTGGATGGACAATTCAGGTCTTTATCTGCCGTCACTTACTATATTACTAAGGGGTCCTTTTACCAAGCTGCGGGAAAAAGAGCCCACCAATATTGGCAGGGGCTGTTTTTCCCATGTGCCACGGCCATTTTATCCACAGCCGGTAAAAGCACCCCCAAAAAATGGCCATGCAGTGAGATGACTCTTACCACGTGGCCATGCAGCAGGGAGTCCTTACCACCATCCACTGAGGTGACAGTAAGGGCTCCTGCATTAACCCGGCGGTAACCAATTACCTCCAGGTTATCACCATGCAAGCCATTTCTGGGAGTTTTGTTTTCCCCCCAGAAATGGTGCATGCTTGGGGATGAGACTACCGCCAGTGACCATGTTGGGCCTGCAGTAGTTCTGGAAGAGCGAGCGGTAAGCCCGTATTGGGCTTACTGCCGCTCTGTAAAAAAGCCCCTATGTTACATAGAGACAGAGAACAAATGATGGAATTAAATATGGATAACATCCTAAAGAAAATAAATACCTTACTTCAAAGGTGGACCCTATTAACTTTCTCTTGGTGGGGTAGGATCAAAACTATAAAAATGACACTTATGCTTTATAGTGATTATTATATTAGTATGTTACCAATGTTGGCTCCGCCATTTTATTATAAGAATATAGATAGATATGGAAATGTAAACAACCTAGAATAGCATTAAAGACTTTCAAAGATTCTAAAGGAGACGGAGATGTTGGATTCCCTGCTTTTTCTACTTACCACCTTGCTAATCTTTTACGTTATGGACCCCAATGGTTATCTAATCAAACTGACCAATCTTTCAGTCCTGAATGGCTCCTGATAGAAAAGGCACTTCTTTATAATATGGTTCTTAAATGCCTGCCTTACACTAAACTCTGGACTATTTCCTCTGATATAGAACCCGTCCGATCTACACTCATTGCTTTACTAGCTTTAGATAAAATCTTACCTACTCCTTGTTGGCAGTCTGTGACTGCACCCATTTGACCTAACACCAACATGTTGGCAATCTTGGTGTCAACTTGGAATATGGTCCTTAAATCAAATTCCTATTGAGAAATCATTTGTATCTTTTCAGTTTTCAATGGAGAAATACAACCTTCCCACCACACAGTTTTAAAATTGGATACAATTTCAACATAATATTAAAAAAGGTCTCCCGAATATGTTGCACTTTAAACCGATTTCCAATCTAGAAAAAGATTGTAATTTGGCCATTATACTTGGCCATACTACCTCATTCTTTTATAAGAAAATGAGAATTAAATTGTTTCCTCTTAGTTCATCTTTAAAACCAAAATGGGAAGTGGATTCCAATTGGATGGGTACTGACACAGAACAACAAAACTTTTTTTGTTGTGTTAACAAACCCATTCTTTCTACCAGCCTCACTCAAACATTGTACTTTTTAATCCATAGAGCACCTTGTACCCCACATAAAATATTAAGGCTGGTCTTTCACAAGATGACAAATGTTGGCATTGCATCTCATCACGAGGGGATCTAAATCATATGATATATAATTGCCCCTTGATTTTGTCTCTCTGGACATCAATATGGGCGGAAATTAAAAACTTTCTCCCTATAAATGAAGATTTGACTTTTTCTGTAATTTTATTTGGATCATTAGCTCTCTCCAGACCATTAAATAAATGGCAATCTCGATTACTAGATATTGGCGTAACTGTTACAATACAGATGATCTTCTCAAATTGGAAAACTGCATTGTTGCTTAATACTACCTTTTGGTGGCATTCCGTTGCCATGATTCATGGATATGAATGCAGAGCCGCTGAATGTACCAATATATATATATCAATTGAAAAAAATTCTGGTCACCAATTGCCTCTTTCCAATGTGTATCTTTGATATTCCATGGGCACCTCTATAAGGTTATTTCTTTTTCAGTTTAATTGACATGTCTACAAAAGTACTATTTGTTTGGGGGGGGTTCCCCTTATTTTTTTTTTTTTTTGCTTTTGATTCTAAATATTGATTTGTACGCTATAGCAATACCAGCATGACATCTCCCATCATCTTACTATAATGGTTATTCTTTATATTGTTAATGATAGTTCTTGTTTTATACTGAGTATTGTTTATATCAGGGGTTCCCAAACTTTTTTGGTTTATGGCACCCTTAGAGGGGCATAATCGAAAGGGACACCCAAGTTTTTCTGAGGATGTCCTCACAGGACGTCCCCGTGAAGGGGCGGGGAAACCCGTATTATCGAAACAAGATGGACGTCCATCTTTCATTTTGATAATACGGTCGGGGACGCCCAAATCTAGAAATTTAGGTCGACCTTAGAGATGGTCGTCCTTAGACTTGGTCATTTCTGATTTTCGGCGATAATGGAAACTAAGGACGCCCATCTCAGAAACGACCAAATCAAAGCCCTTTGGTCGTGGGAGGAGCCAGCATTCGTAGTGCACTGATCCCCCTGACATGCCAGGACTCCAACCGAGCACCCTAGGGGGCACTGTAGTGGACTTCAGAAATTGTTCCCAGGTGCATAGCTCCTTTACCGCGTGTGCTGAGCCCCCCAAAACCCACTACTCACAACTGTACACCACTATCATAGCCCTTAGGGATGAAGGGGGGCACCTAGATGTGGGTACAGTGGGTTTCTGGTGGGTTTTGGAGGGCTCACATTTACCACCACAAGTGTAACATGTAGGGGGTGATGGGCCTGGGTCTGCCTGTCTGAAGTGCACTGCACCCACTAAAACTGCTCCAGGGACCTGCATACTGCTGCGATGGACTTGAGTATGACATTTGAGGCTGGCAAAAAATATTTTTAAAGAATTTTTTTGAGGGTGGGAGAGGGTTAGTGACCACTAGGGGAGTAAGGGAAGGTCATCCCTGATTCCCTCCAGTGGTCATCTGGTCTTTTCAGGCACCTTTTTGTGGCTTGGTCGTAACAAAAAAAAGGACCAAGTAAAGTCGTCCAAGTGCTCGTCAGGGACGCCCTTCTTTTTTCGATTATGGGTTGAGGACACCCATGTGATAGGCATGCCCAAGTCCCGCCTTCGCTACGCCTCCAACACACCCCCGGGAACTTTGGTCATCCCCGCAACGGAAAGCAGTTGGGGACGCCCAAAATCGGCTTTTGATTATGCCGATTTGGATGACCCTGGGAAAAGGACGCCCATCTTCCGATTTGTGTCGAAAGATGGGCATTCTTCTCTTTCGAAAATAAGCCTGTTAGTGTCCGAACAATTTTTTGCAGCATCCCCCCCCCCCCCACCCCCACCCCCAGGTCTCCCTTTCCTTGCAGATCTCTCTTCTCAGAAAGTTCAGTACAGCATTCCTTGCAGCCCCTCTCCTCCCATAAATCTAGCACACTTCTGCCTTCCCCAAATCAAACTTCACTAGCTACCCTCCTTTCTCCAGGTCCAGGATCACTGCCACTTCCTTCTCCTTCCCTTCCGCCGCTACAGTGCTTGCAGCTTACATTTTCGGACCATCCGCAATTCACACAGGCAGGCATTCCGGGGCCTCCCCGGTCTGCCATGTCCGGCCATTCTCTGATGCAACTTCCTGTTGTCAGGGCTGGACGCGGCAGAAGGAAGTCTCTGCAGTGCCTGTGTGAATCGCGGACAGGCCGAAAATGTAAGCTGCAGCAGTGGTGGGGGAAGAAGCAGGAAGTGACAGATTCCAGACCTGCGGGAGGGGAAAGTAGGGTGCAATGCTGGATTGTGGGTGACAGGAGGGAGGTCAAGATGTGCCGCAGCACCCTTGAGAGTTCACTGTGGCGCACCAGGGTGCCACGGCACACAGTTTGGGAAACACTGGTTTATACTGTATTTTTCTATTTCTTGTCAAAAATACAATACAATTATGTGAACAAAAAAAAAAAATTACCTCTGAGTGATTTCTTCTGCCTTCATCCTTCACATCACTTCATGGGATTTCGTAGTTGTGATCAATGCATAGCTGCCAAGTTACCCTATTCCAGCAGGCACATTTTACACCAGTCCTGGATTTCTAGCACCCCTAACCTGGGGGCCCTTTTACCAAGCTGCGGGAAAAAGCGCCCTGTGCTAGCAGCAGGGGCCATTTTTCCCGGGCACCAGGGTCCTTTTTACCGCTGTGGGTAAAAAGACCCCAGGCACATGTGGCCATGCGGTAAGAGAACTCTTATCGCATGGCCATGTGACGCGGAGCCCTTACTGCCACCCAGGGGCTCCTGTGCTAACCAGGCGGTGCGTGCTGCCGATTACTGCCGTGTTAACGCCACGCAAGCCATTTCCGGGGATTTTCTTTTCCCCCCAGAAATGGTGCATGGTCAGGGCAAGACTACCCCCGGCGGCCACGTTGGGCTAGCAGTAGTCCCGAAAGAGCGAGGAGTAAGCCCGCGTTGGGCTTACCGCCGCTCTGTAAAAGGGACTCCCGGTGCCTTATGAGACTCACAGCATTGATTTCAATGGGTACAATCAGGAGCTACAAATCCCACACTGCCATGGGATGTACAGTACGTTCAAAACTGATTGTAATAGTAATACGTAATTTAGTTTTATATACCATCACATATTAAAAGTTCTAGACCAGGGGTGTCCAACCTCAGCGTATGCATGAGGTGTATTTGCATGCACTGTTTCCATTGTGTGCAAATAGATGTCTTGCATATTTAGTAGGGAGACCCTAAAAACCTGACTTGCAGCCCTCAAGAACCAAGGTTGCCCACCCTTACTCTAGACAGTTTATAATTATTGCTAAATAAAAAAAAAAAAACAATACAATATTGCTACAATGTAACAAAGTATTAGAATTGTAAGGTCATAATACATACTTTTTTGAATTACCAAGTTTTAAGGCATTTGCGAATGCACATATAGGATCCGATTCTATATATGGCACCTAAAACAAATTGATGCCAAAAAAAACCCAGTTAAGCGGTTTTCTATAAGCCATGCCTAAAGTTTGGCGCGGTTTATAGAATGCCACTTAAGCGGACAGGTCACGTGTAAATTTAGGTGCATCGATTTGCACCAACGAAAGTGTGGTGCAAATGCCCACGCCAAAATTTACGCGCGGAGCACCATTATTCTGTAATTTTACATGTTCAACTCAAACCCATGCTTCCGATCTGTCCCGAAACACCCATGACCCATTTCCACACCCCCTTTTTTGGGCCGCACCTAAATTTATGCACCTACTTCCCAATTAAATCTGACAGTGTCAATTATTGCTTGTTAAATACCCAATTATTGGCACTAATTGACTCGTTATTCAGTTAAATTCTGCACGCAAATTGGGCACGTGCCTAAATTTGCGTGCGGACTTTTTGGCGGCTTTTATATAATCAGGGAGATAATGTTGTTCGAACCTCAGTTCAGCAGGGGGACAATGCCATAAATATGGAGCAAGAGCTGTAAGTAACTTCTTTCGAGATGATGATAAACAAATTTGTGAAAAGAATGATAAATCCAGTTTAATAGAGTGAAGCCATCTACTTGCACTACTCCGGGATCGTATACATAAAAGATTAGCCAAGTATATCGGACTTGTTCCATTTAAAATTTTAAAAACCAAAACACATTTTAAACTCAATATGAGTTTTAACAGGTTACCAATGTAAAGATATCATCAATGGCATTATACTATCAAACGTTGTTTCTGCTGGGACTGGTAAGCTGGCAGCTATGTTGACCGCTGTGACACAGGGAACCTGAACAGTGTTGGCAAAGGTCATTCCTGTAGCGCAGAGGGGCTCATTGACTATTCCTTAGCTCTGATGCAAAAGAGAGAACTCCCAGCGCTAACGCTGTTAATGTCAGGAATAAAGATTTTATTATAAGAGGTCGCAGGTTGCAACTTAGGGGTCCTTTTACAAAGCCGCAGTAAAAAGTGGCCTGCGGTAACATGGGCGTGTCTTTTGGGCGCGTGCTGGGGTATTTTTTACTGCGGCTGAGATAAAGGCCATTTTTTAATTAGCATGCACCTAATTACGACCTGAGCCCTTACTACCAGCTATTGACTTACTGCCGGGAAAGCCCCCTGTGGTAGAAAATAGGAGGAAAATAGACAAATATTTTCTACCACAGGATTCGGTGTGCACCAAACTTGGAATTAACGACAGGTGCGCGTGCTACCCCAGCGGTAGTGCTGATTTGGCACTCTACCCGTGCGTTAATTCTCCTGTGGCTTTGTAAAAGGGCCCCTTAATGACCTGTTTTCTGATGCTCTTTGGTTTTAAATCAAAGCAGAGCAAACCAACAGAAATAAATTGCACCAATCTATCCTTTTCCGCAGTATACATTTACAGGTCCTGAAAGCAGGAACCGCTTATGCAAATAAGTCTTTCCCATAGTTTGAGATTTGCTCTACCAAACTCTTTGCTTGGGGCAATTGTGAAAATATTCTATATATTTATACAAGCAAAAAAGCCCGTTTCAGAACAAATGAAACGGTGTTGTATAAGCGTTTTCTCGTCTCTGTCCCCTGTCCTCCCCTCCATGTCAAACAGTTCTCCCCTCACCTCCCCAGTGATTCTCCCCTCCCCTCCATGTCCAGCAAATCTCCCCTCCTCTCCTCTGCCCTCCCATCCCATCTCATCCATGTCCAGCAATCCTCCCCTCCCCTCCATACCTGAGGGCGCAGCAGCGGCAGGCTCGGCTCGCGTCGCCTCCAGCCTTCCCTTGCCTTCCCGCTCAGTGTCCCGCCCTCCTCTGACATCATTTCGTCTTTCCGCGAGGGCGGGACACAGAGGGAAGGGAACGCTGGAGGCGAGCTGACATAAGCTCATTAGCATACAGTTATGAACCCAGCGAGCCAGCCATCCAAGGACGCAGATTGACCAATTATTATATAGAGAGATATGGGGGAAACAACAACAACAAAATCCCCATCGATTCTGCAGGGCTGAGGTTGTTGCTAGTGGTACAAATAGCGCAAGCCTGACAGCCAGCTCCTTCAAATTAGAGCCTCAAAAACACTGGAGCACAACCTTGGCAATAAATTAGGAGCTAAATTTAGCACCTTGGGTGCAGACTGACTAGAAAAGCCCCCAGGTTAGGTGTGGCGTCCTAAGTCACATCTCCAGCCTCATTTACCCTGCTACCTTCTAATTGTATGGTATGTGGCCTTCCCTCCTGTAGTGTTGCTAGTTCATCTTAGGATGGGCAGGAGTGCTGCTTAAATTGCAGCTCCAGCAGTGAGGGAAGTGAGGCCAATGGCGGATGGACTTCTACGGTCTTTGTCCTCAATATGGCAAAACAGATCAGGATGGGCCGGAGTGGACTTTACCATAACTCCGGTAATTAGGAAGTAGGGCCAGTGCAGGGCAGATTTTTTACAGTCTGTGTCCTGTATGTCACGTAGCAAGGACGGATCAGGATCAAGTATGCATATTTTATAACACTTTCATTTCATATGTTATTAGCGCAGGTGCTGTGTATCTCAGTGGGGGAGGGGAAGACATCTTAAAGTGGAACTTAGCAAGTAAAATGTTGTGATGATACTATTGGATTGTTGGTTCAATAACGATTTCAGGATGTCCACAGTGAATACACATGGGATAGTTTTGCATAGAGTGGAAATAGTATATGCAAATTTATCTCATATATATACTCATTGCGGGTATCCCGATAACCTGACTAGCTAGATGTGTCCCGAGGACAGGGTTGAAAATCACTGTTTTAGGATCTTTTCTGGTTATGTGCCCAAGAATACTCTTATCCCCCATGAAAGTGTCCTTAAGTATGTGTTCAATCGGATATAATATGGATCCAGATTTGCCACAGGCAGGGAAGCAGTGGTGTAGCCACTGGTGGGCCTCTGCCCACCCACTTTGGACCTAGGCTCACCCAGCAGCAGCAAAGCAGCCATGTCGCTGGCAGGGATCTCTAAGCCCCCCCAGCTAAAGACTCCCGGCATCTTTTCCTCCATGAGGTCACTTAAGTCCACTCCCCTGGTACCTATAAATCCTTTATTTCTTCGCTGGCAGTGAGCAGCAACACATTCCCTCTACTGATGCCAGCCCAAGCCTTCCCTCTGATGCAGCTTGCTGTTCACCGGACCAGGAAGTTGTGTCAAAGGGAAAGCTCATAGCTGCCGCGAGCAAGGGGGAATGAGTTGCTCCTCACTGCCGGCAAGGACCTAAAGGATTTAAAGGTACCCGGGGGGGGGGGGGGGGGGGGAGCTGTCAGGGGAGTGGAGTTAAGTGACTCCCTGATTGCCTGGGGGGGGGAGGAAGAGAAGCCGGGAAGGGGTGGGTTTGTCATCCCCACCCACTTTTTAGGCTCAGGCTTGCAAGGAAGGCCAAAATGTGGTTCGAATTTGTGAATCCAAATCTATTTGTCTATTCCTTAGCTAAGATTGTTGACATGCTCCAGTCCTGGTTTTGCCCCCATTGTCCATAGAGATGTGTGATTTCACTTTCTCTGAGAAAATCAGGCCCACAAGCCCAGAGATGCAGCCCCCCTTGTCCAGCGCCGGGGCCGCCTCATTGCCTGCCCTGCTCTTTCTTCCTCCTCACGTCCTGCACGCTCCCTTTGATGAAATTGCTCAGTTTCACTAAAAGGAGCATACAGGACGTGAGGGGGAAGGGAGAGCAGGGCAGGCAACGCGGTGGTGGAGAAGGCTTCAGCTGGAAGGGGTTGAGGACCTCCGCCAGCCAAGGTATTTGCTGCGGCGGGGGAGGGGGAGCATCAGGGCGGTGGGGGGGGGCAGTGCTGGGGCAGCAGATCAAAATTGCCCTCTCCCACCTTGGGCTTTGGCCCCCTCCCATCACAAGGTTTGGCTATGCCCCTGTTTGATAGATGATACTCTTCATCACTTCTATATTTGGTGATTATGTGACAAATTTATCTCTGTACTGCTTTATTAATTTAGAATTTCCTCACACCTTTTTCAGTAGTAGCTCAAGATGAGTTACATTCAGGTACACTGGGTATTTCTCTGTCCCTGGAGGGCTCACAATCTAAGTTTGTACCTGAGGCAATAGAGAGTTAAGGGGCCCTTTTACAGAGCTGCAGTAAGCCCAACACGGGCTTATCGCTTGCTCTTTCGGGACCACCCTAGCACAACATGACTGCCGACGGTAGTCCCACCCTAAGCACGTGCCATTTCCAGGGGAAAAAGAAAACCACCAGAAATGGCTTGCATGGTGATAACGCGACGTTAAATGGGGTTTGCCGTGTGCTGCCCGGTTACCGCTGGGTTAGCACGGGAGCCCTTATTGCCACCTCAATGGGTGGCCTTGCGGTAAGAGTTCTGTTATCGCATGGCCATGTGTGCCTGGGGTCTTTTTACCCACTGTGTTAAAAAGGGCCCTGGAATGCGGGAAAAATGGCCCCTGCTACCAACGCAGGGCCATTTTTCACACAGCTTGGTAAAAGGGCCCCCTAAGTGACTTGCCCAAGATCACAAGGAGCAGCAGTGGGATTTGATCCGGTTTGGATGTCAAGACTGGTGCTCTAGCCACTAGGCTACTCCTCCACTCCTTTTGTCTCATTTAATTCTTCTAATGTTCTGTTGTACCTTTGTTCTGTTGTAACTGTTTATTCTTATAAATATCAATAAAGATACGTGGACTAAAAAAAAAATCCCCTGTTTATGTCTGTGCATTGGGAGGAATACCAAATGGCCTCATTACAATGCATTGTAACATACTGGGTACTCATGTGTACTGTGTGAGTTAACTTTTGCACTGAACCTTTGTTCATTGTGTGCCCACCTCACAGTAACTGCAGACTTGTGCTTAAGGTGACTTCTGCATCAGCCTCTCAGAACCTCAGTCTTGAATCCTTGGTAAGATGTCAAAGCTTGTTTTGTTGAGCTCTCTTTCAGTGTTTGCCCAAAACACTATTTTATCTGTAACATTTGTTTAAAAATTGCAATAAAAATGTTAATTTTGTAAAATGGAGGAAAAACACTTCAGTATGTGTTCTGCATCTTAACTGGACCGTGTGCTTGGTTAACCTGATGGCATTACAAAGGCAGATAGCATGGTAACACAGCGCCATCTGGTGTACACTAGAGATGTCTGCACCTTGTGGATAACACCATTTGCTGTGCAATTTTATAGCTGACCGCATAGTACTGAACAATGTATATGAACCCCTTTAGAAAAAAAAAAGTATTCAGATGGCTCAAAGGCATTCTTTTTTTTTTCAGTTCAAACTTTTTTATTAACTTTTAGAAAATATAACAAAACATAATTAACAGTACAACAAGGATGGATATCACAGAACAAAGGCATACGTTAAAAGGAATTACAATATGTTTAGAGCGAAGGAAGCATTTAAAAGAAAAAAGACATAACTATAGAATGATGGATATTATAAAGATACAATTAACAAGAATTATATTGCTATAAAATTAAAATTTAAGCAAACAGAGAGCAAAAAAATACTATACTGTAAAAAGACAGAAACAATTTGTTCTGCAGATTGTGCAAACAGAAAGTCTGGAGCGGAATCGTTTCCCACCGTTGTTTTTTCAGCAATGGCTGAAGCCGGTGATAGAAAACCCCATAGAGATTTGGTGAAAAGTCTATGAGTCTCCTAGGGGTAGTTGAGGCTTCTTGGTTGATTTCAAATAAAACCCCACTCCAGACTTTCTGTTTGCACAATCTGCAGAGCAAATGTTTTCAATCTTTTTACAGTATGAAATTAAAATACAATGAAGTAAGATAAAGTGTAAAGTCAGTGAGGATTAGACTGAGCCAAATGTAGCTCTACTGGTTTCCATATATCTTTATTTTTTTTTCTTTTTATATGTTTGATTTTTTAGCTGATTTCAATTTCAGTTTGAAAGTTTAGTAGATGGAGTGCCACAGGAATGTAGTATTTAGATTAGAAACATTTTTTCAATTACTTAAAATCATTCCAGCACTTTGCCAGGATTCCCAGGACATGCTGGATTCATCTATTTTAAATTTTGGGTTGTTCCAAATAGAAATATTAAAGGATTGCCATCTATTGATCTATTCTAAAAGAGCAAAATGTGTATCTAGTATTGTTTTATTATCTGTTGAAAGGAGGGTTACGTCTGTAGTTAATATAAGTTTCATTGGAACGAAGTTCAGTAATGCATTTTCTATTGCTAACCAAACTGGTTTGGAAGAGATATTTTGATCAAACTTTAACCAGAAACAGCCAAAACAGACAAGGGAGGCTAGATAATATGAATAAAAGTCAGGAAAACATAGTCCTCTATTGTCTTTGGATGCTTTTATCATTAGAAATGTTATTCTGGGGATCAAAGGCATTCTAAGATCATAATTTCTTGGGGGAAGTCAGTCTTCTGTCTGTCCTCATCTAGGCATATGAAGCCACCTATAGCCATGTGGAGCTGGCCTCTGCTGTGCTGTACTCACTTTTTGTTTGGAAGGAATATTGCCAACTCATACATACACCATTAATTGTGGTTTGGAATTTGACAAATAGAAGCTCACTACAATTCCTGAGTGACGTTTTTCAAGGATTGCATTGACCAAAAAGCAAAAAATACTAGGAGCCTTCACAATCGGGACAAATCCTTTAATTGCAAAAAATATGTCTTGTACATCAATCTTGTACGTTGACCCGACACGGGCCATGTTTCGGCGCAAAGAAACCAGCTGAAAGCTGAATGCACATCAACGTGACTTAAGTCCGGTAACAATGTATGCCAAACGTTCCTGCTTTTTCAACACAGGAGCAGAGCGTCCCTCTTTCTGCAAGCTGTGTCGAGTCTGATTCTTTATGTCGTTGTTATTTATACCTTTTGGATTCAAATAAAGAAATCTTTTAGAATACAAGGCTGTTTGACTCTTTCATTTGGTACATTCCTCACTGTTGTGTTTCTTTGTACCCACTTATCCCTCCACTGATTCACAAAGCTGTATAATCTCAAAAATCTTGTAACCGAAGCGGAAACTTTCTTTACCCACAGAGAGAAAATTTTGTTTATGTAACTGGGGGCAATGACCCAGGAGATCTTAAACCAAACAAATGTAATTAAGAGGCAACTAGAGCTTAAACAAGAGAAGACCTGTTTTTTATTTTTTTAACAGGCTTATGATGTATAACTGGGGTTCTCAACCCAGTCCTCAGGACACACTCAGCCAGTCTGGGTTTCAAGATATCCTCCAAGATTATGCATCAGATAAATTTGCATGCATTGCGTCCATTGTATGCTGATCTGTCTCATGCATATTCATCGTGGATGTCCTGGAAATCTGATTGACTGGGTATGTCCCAAAGACTGGAATGAGAATTCCTGATGTACAGTGTTGATTTAATTGGCTGGTTCTTATCTGTGATGTATGTCAAACTGGACTATGGTTTTAGGCTGCCTGGAACAATTATTGGTTGATTGTATAAAACAGAGTGTAGTTTCATGATAATATATAACATATAGGATATTCTAAACCCTTTTGTATCTCAGTACTAACCAATGTTTTATCATGATGTTTATTGTTCTATGCATCCCCCCCCTTCTGTTTTTATGTCAATTGTTTTGTTTTGTTTTGTCTTTGTCAATCCATTTTTAAAATATTTAAACCACTCTGATGTAGTGCTTGAAGGACAGTATAGCAAATGTACTGAAATAAATAAAATAAAATACATTTTAAAATGAGGAATGGCCAACTACTGCACCAGAACAATGTAAAGGGTCCTGGTTGATGGGGGAGATGAAACGCAAGGCCGAAGCTGGAGGGCACCAGCAGGTAAGGTTTAAGTTTTATTGACTTCAATAACCGTCTTCATCAAGGACCATAAAGCAGTGCATAAAAAAATAAAATAAAACAGGAGACAGATGCAATAATAATAAAGATATATACAGACCTTGAAGAGGAAACGTAAGGGGAGCTTGTACAACATGAAGTGGAGGAGTAGCCTAGTTGTTAGTGCAGCAGACTTTAATCCTGGGGAACTAGGTTCAATTTCCACTACAGCTCCTTGTGACTTTAGGCAATTCAACCCTCCATTGCCCCAGGTATAAATAAGTACCTGTACATACTGTGTAAACCACTTTGAATGTCATTGCAAAATCCACAGAAATGCATTCCCCCTATTGGATTAGACCGTAGAGAGGAATGCGCAACATCAATAACAAACATTATTACTGCCTCATTTGTACTGTTTAGTGTATGTAGCATGTCCTTGTACACTGGGGTGACTAGGAAGATCTGAGACATTATGGACAGGTTAAGTCATTCCTGGTCTTAGAAACAGAGGAAAATGTAGGCAGATAAAGACCATATGGCCTATCCAGTTAGCCAATCCATGTCATCTACTCTCCCTATCACTCCCTTAGAGATCCTGTCTTGAATTCAGATAAGTACATAAGTAATGCCACACTGGGAAAAGACCAAGGGTCCATCGAGCCCAGCATCCTGTCCACGACAGCGGCCAATCCAGGCCAAGAGCACCTGGCAAGCTTCCCAAACTTACAAACATTCTATACATGTTATTCCTGGAATTGTGGATTTTTCCCAAGTCCATCCAGTAGCGGTTTATGAACTTGTTCTTTAGGAAACCGTCTAACCCCTTTTCAAACTCTGCTAAGCTAACCGCCTTCACCACATTTTCCGGCAACGAATTCCAGAGTTTAATTACGCATTGGGTAAAGAAATATTTTCTCTGATTTGTTTTAAATTTACTACACTGTAGTTTCATCGCATGCCCCCTAGTCCTAGTATTTTTGGAAAGTGTGAACAGACACTTCACATCTACCTGTTCCACTCCACTCATTATTTTATATACCTCTATCATGTCTCCCCTCAGCCGTCTTTTCTCCAAGCTGAAAAGCCCTAGCCTCCTTAGTCTTTCATCTTCAACACGTCCACCAGGAGGCCGTTCCACGAATTCACCACACTTTCTGTGAAAAATTATTTCCTCAGGTTGCTTCTGAGTCTATCCCCTTTCACCTTCATTCTATGCCCCCTCGTTCCAGAGCTTCCTTTTAATAGAAAGACTTGCCTCTTGTACATTTATGCTGTGTAGGTATTTAAATGTCTCTGTCATATATCCCCTCTCTTGCATTTCTTCGAAAGAATACATATTGAGATCTTTAAGTCTGTCCCCATACGCTTTATGACAAAGACCACTGCCCATTACCCTCTGGACCAACTCCATTCTGTTTATATCTTTTTGAAGGTGCAGGATCCAGAATTGTACACAATATTCTAAATAAGGTCTCACCAGAGTCTTATACAGGGGCATCATCACCTCTTTTTTTTTTCCTATTGGCCATTCCTCTCCCTATGCACCCAAGCATCCTTCTAGCTTTTGCCTCAGCCTGTTTGGCCACTTTAAGATCATTATATACGATCCCATCCAGGTCCCAGCCCTCTTTCGTCTCCCCCTAAACTGTACCGTTCCCTCAGGTTTTTGCAGGCCAAATGCATGACTCTGCATTTTCTAGCATCTTAGCTGCTGAATTCCAGACTATTACTCTAACTTCCCTAAGTCCTTCCTCATGTTATCCACACCATCAGAGGTGTCTACCAAACTGCAGATTTTGGTATCATCCGCAAAGAGGCAAGCCTTACCCAACGGCCCCAAAGATGCCACTAGACCACCAGAGTTTAAGGAAGGCCTGGAGAGGACCTACAGGGTGGGCAGCCCAGAGTGCCAGATCTCTGCTGGGATGGCGGTGGTGCGACCCATTTTCTGAGGGGGCAGGCAATAGAAGTGGAGAGTGATCACAGGTGGGGTGGGGTGGAATGCGGGGGGAGAGAGTTTTGGTTTCTGCTGAAAATTCAGTGGTATTTTCAGCAGAAACCCAAACCTGGATTTCGGGTCAGTTTCTGTGACAAATCTGAAGCTGAAATTTTTTCAGCGTCTAGAATAACCAGAAGGAGAATAAGCGCCAACTTATGGCGAAGTCGAAGAGTCTAGTGATTGGAAAAGGAGATGGAAGAGCCAAGTTTTAATGAGAGATTTACATTTCTGATATGATGTCCAAAGGCAGAAATTTCCAGAGGAAAGGGGCTAAAGCATCTGAAAGCAGAACTGCGGGTATACTTCAGTCTGATTCCAGAGGTTGGAGGAATGGCCAAAGGGTTGGCATGAGAGCATAGCCAGGATGGTAAGGAATCAGACAAAAATTAAAGATAAATGGGGAGTCCTGTGCAAAAGGTTTGATGAGTGAGCATAAAGTCTTTGGTTCTGCTGTCAGTGGGAAGCCAGTGCTGCTTAGCTAAGAGGTGTAACATGGTCTGAATGTGTTGCACGAGAGAGCAGTTTTACTGCTGTGTTCTGTGGCAGTTGAATAGTTTTTAATTCTTTAAGGTGACCTCAGTCAGTGTCACAATAATCTAATCAATTACATGTTAAAGGCACAGATCAGAACTTTCAGGGTGCTTTTGTCTAAGAAAGGCCTAAGGGACCAAATTCTTCTCTTCGTCACAAGAGCGATGTGGGAGGAAAAGGACAACATGTTATTGAGAATTCCCCACCATCTTCTTTTCTGTCCTTCCCCAAATTGCATGTTTATAGTGATCAGTTCAAATGTCCTTCAGATGAAGGACTCTGATCTTACAGGGCCACTGAGTGAAGTGGCCAATGTTTCAGTAGTGATGCCTGATGTAGGGTTACCATATTTGCTCCCCCAAAAAAGAGGACACATGCCCTGCCTCCTGCCATACCCCATCCCCCACCACCCCACCCCTCCCCCTGTCACATCCCACCCCGCCCCTGTCACACCCCATAAGGGTGTCCTATCCTCCCTTTCCCTTACCTTCCTGTACTGCCCTGGTGGTCTAGTAAGCTCTTTGGGGCAGGGAAGAGCCCCCTCTTTCCTGCCCAGAACGGCTGCAGACTGTCTCTTGCTTTCTCCGGTCCTGGCGCTGATTCAAAATGGCTGCCGAGAGTTCAAGCAGTGACCTTGCAAGAATTGATGCCGGGACCGGAGGCAGGAAGAGACAGTCTGCAGCCAAAGAGGTCCAAAAAGAGGACATGTCTATGTAAAACCGGACATATGGTAACCCTACCTGATAGCGCTGTCCTGATACATAATGGGACAGGTAGCATCACAGAATACAAACAGTATGCTGCTTTCTGGATGTAAATTCAAATTCAGGATTAGTTTTAAATATTTCTACCAGAATTGGATGGATTAGCAGCTTTGTCACAGTATGCAGTATACAGAACTGTACAGCATGACTTACATAATTGAAGGTCCCTTCTTCAAAGATCTAGGTTGGCATATTAGGACAAAGCTGCATGACTTTAAGGCCTCAGAGCAAGGCCACTTAACCACTGAGCAGACTGACTGGGTGGCTGCCTATGGTGGCACTTCTGGGAAGCGGCAAAAAGCAGTTGCACTTCAAGAAAAACTGTAAATCTTGACATACTCAAACTAAAAAAAACCCCATCAGCATATATTGTTAACTTCACGGGGGGGTGGACACTTTTTAAACAGCCCTTTTACCCTTATTTTTCAGGGCTACCAATTTACCCAGTTCCAGAAGGGAGATTGTAGGCCAGTCCTGGTTTTCTGAAAGCCTCATCATGATGCATTATGGGACCTGAAGCACTGATATCAGTGGGCAGAATTAGGGACTACATATCCCTTACTGCTTTGAGATGTAAGTTGAAAAGCAGGATTGGCCAAAAAGTTTCCCTCTTGGAACTGGATCACTTGGCAGCTCGGCATTTTGTGTGTATACATCCATATCTGTGTTTATATAATGCAGGGTTTCTAAACCCAGTCCTCCAGCCATAGCTAGCCAGTCAGGTTTTCAGGATACCCACAATGAATATTCTGGAGAAAGATTTGCCGTCATAGTATACATATTTATTTATTTTTGTTACATTTGTACCCCGCACTTTTCCACTCATGGCAGGCTCAATGCGGCTTACATGGGGCAATGGAGGGTTAAGTGACTTGCCCAGAGTCACAAGGAGCTGCCTGTGCCTGAAGTGGGAATCGAACTCAGTTCCTCAGTTCCCCAGGACCAAAGTCCACCACCCTAACCACTAGGCCACTCCTCCACTGTTGCTACTATTTGAGATTCTACATGGAATGTTGCTATTCCACTAGCAACATTCCATGTAGAAGTCGGCCCTTGCAGATCACCAATGTGGCCGCGCAGGCTTCTGCTTCTGTGAGTCTGACATCCTGCACGTACGTGCAGGACGTCAGACTCACAGAAACAGAAGCCTGCGCAGCCTTCTACATGGAATGTTGCTAGTGGAATAGCAACATTCCATGTAGAATCTCCAATAGTAGCAACATTCCATGTAGAATCTCCAATAGTATCTATTTTATTTTTGTTACATTTGTATCCTGCGCTCTCCCACTCATGGCAGGCTCAATGCGGCTTACATGGGGCAATGGAGGGTTAAGTGACTTGCCCAGAGTCACAAGGAGCTGCCTGGGCTTGAAGTGGGAATCAAACTCAGTTCCTCAGGACCCTAACCACTAGGCCACTCTCATATATATCTATTGTGGGTATCCTGAAAACCTGATTGGCTGGTGTGTCCTTTGGACTGGGTTGAGAACCCCTGATATAATGTGGTCTCCACGAATGCATTCTTATAGAATTGTTCTGGGAGAGGTCATGTGAGGTGATCATGATGGTCCTCTTTCTATTTTGCTGCATGCAGGGACTCCTGCTTCTGATGTTGTTGGGAAAATCAATAGGAGAGGGGTTCTCAACCCAGTCTTCAGGACACACCCAGTCAGTCTGATTTTCAGGATATCCTCAAGGAATAGCATGAGCTAGTTTTGCATGCACTGCCTTCATTCTATGCAAATCTGTCTTATGCATATTCATTGTGGGTATCCTGAGAACCTGACTGATTGGCTGTGTTCCTAGAACTGGGTTGAGAACCCCTGCAATAAAACATACAATAGGGTAAAACCAGGACTAGACTAGCCTGTTCTGTATGACATGGAGTCAGGCCTTCCCCCTTGGGGATCAGTAAGGTTCATGCCCTGTTGCCCTATGGCAGGAACTGCTTTGTATGAGGCATAATAATGTAACCATTTATCTAGAACCAGGGGGAGGGAGGAGAATTTACCACCCCTACATCTATTCAGACCACACTTTCTTGCTCTGACAGTGTGCTTCTGAAAACAGTAATTTGAATTGTACTGCAATAATGATCTAGTTATGTGTTCAGTGAACATCTAATTAGAGCCATGTAGAGAGTGTTGCACATGCTATGTTAATTACTAGTGTCTTTTTAAGCACATTTATTTATATACATTTAATATATAGAGAGGGTAGACTTAAGTGTACTTTATATAACTACTACTATTTATCATTTCTATAGTACTACTAGATATATATAGCACAATATGCATTAAAAAAATAATTTTTGTTCCACAGAGCTTACAGTATGTTCCATAAGAGTGTGTTAGGTTGCACATCCCATCGCAAGGCAGGGCGAACACCCCAACCCCAAAAAGGTGACACGAACAGATCACAGAAGGACAAATAGTCCCCTCTAGCACAGTTAGGGTAAACATCTAAAACCCTGCTTGGATGGTTGTAGCTAGACAGGGAAGGCTTCGTGGGAGGTGGCAGGGGAAGACTAACCAATTCAGAAATTATATGGGTAATTCCCTGAGCACTGAGAGTAACAAGAGTACCCAGAAACTGAACTAAAGCCCAATTAGCATATGGTTTGCATAGGATTACAAACTGAGTAACTTGGCTTGCACACAAGACTTGAGAGGAGGGGGGAAAGGTCCCCATTAACCCTAGAGGGGCCAGAGTGGGAGTACTGGTGCCCCACCAGACTGCACAGAGCCCAGAGATGGATGGAGTATTGAGATCTTTGGACTCACCCTGAGTAAAGAGGAGGACTCAGACTAGGACCTGGCGGGGGGGAGGGGTGGGGAGGGCAGGAGGTTAGAGACTGATTTTTCTCATTTGGGGATTTTTTTTCATTTGGGGGGGGGGGTGAGAGGGTATGTGTCATTGGTGTGTGACTGGGCCTTCTTTGGGGGGGGGGCTGGAATATTTGTGGTGGAGGATAGTCAGCCTATACCTTCAGGTAGGCAGTGGGCAGCTGTTGGATACTCAGCCTACACCTTTGGGTAGGCAGAGACATTACAAGGGGATTAGGGTATTACTTATGATGAGAATGATTAAAACAAATATGTATATTGAATAGGTGCATAGGGGGTTTTCACAAGGAAGTGGGTTTTTAGCCTAGATTTGAATAGGGCCTGAGATTGAGCCAGATATACTGACTCAGGAAGTTTATTCCAGGAATGTGGCCTAGCAAAATAAAAAGAATGGAGTTTGGAGTTGGCAGAGGAGAAAAGTAGAGATAAAAGTAACTTACTATATGAATTGAGTTCCCGAGGAGGGGTGTAGGGAAAGATAAGAGAGGAGACTCTGCTCCGAGGGGATGAGTGCTATGTATTACTATACACTTGAAAGATTAATACCACCAGACTCGTACCCTGTGAGATTCCAGCGAGAGTGGACATGCCGCACTTGAAAGGAAGCTATGGAATAAGAAGGCAGAGGATGAAGGTTAAAGGGGATAGACACAGGAGTAATCAAAGGGAGTATTTCTTTAAGGAAAAGGTGGTGGATGTGTGGAACAGCTTCTGATGGAGGTGGTGGAGACAAAGACTGTATCTGAAATCAAGCAAGCTTGGGACAAGCACATAGGATCAGGGCTGCTGAGAGGGGGGGGCAGGGGGGACAAAATTCCCCGGGTCGGTGCCGCAGTTCCACCCGCCCTCCGTCGTCGATCGTGTGCCACCGGGCTGGGCCCTCTGCATTGAAATCACAGCACCTCTCTCCTCCGGGTGAAAGCGCTGCAGGCAGCAGCAGATCGCCTCCCTTTGGGCCTCCTTCCCTCCCTGTGTCCCGCCCTCGTCTGACGTAACTTCCACGAGGGCGGGACACAGAGAGGGAAGGAGGCCTGAAGGGAGGCAATCTGCTGCTGCCTGCAGTGCTTTCACATGGAGGTGAGAGGTGCTGTGATTTCAGTGCGGCGGGCCCGGCCCGGTGGCAGACGGAGGGGGGAAGGGGGAAAGGCAGCGGTGACCTCGGGGGGGGGGGGGCCCTGGGTGGCCTTCCCCCGGGCCCGGCCCAGTCTCTCAGCGGCTCTGCATAGGATCTCTAAGGCAGATAGGGAGAGTAGATGGCATGAATGGGCTGACTGGATAGGCCACATGGTCTTTATCTGCCTTCATTTTCTATGTTCTTTCCATGTTTGGATGGGAGGCTTGGTTTAGTGTAGGCCATTCTTGCCCCTTCTTGAGTATATATCAAACTATATCCCAGCCTAGAGTCAATGTCAAAAAAACCCTGTCATCAGAAAACAGACTGAGATCCAAGCTTTATCCCTATTGCATTTATGCTAGGATAATACACTCATCCAGGACTTTCTTTCCAGGGATAAAGTGCACTCACCTTGTACTCCCCCATATATGGTGAGGATGTTTCTTCTATCCCTCTACCCTTCCCCAGTGCAGTCTTCCCTCTCCTCTTCTACCTCATAACCCCTGGTGCACTGCTTCCCTCTCCAGTTCTGCCCCATGCAGTTCTTTCCCCTCCTTCACTCCACACCCCTTTGATCCTCCACCTTTGTGCAGTCCTCTCATTTCTGTTTCATTCCCACCGCTGTAGCTTTCCTAGTCTCCTTTCTTCCTTCCATCATCTCTCCTCTGATACTTCCACCCTCCCTTCTCCTCCCAGGATCAAATAGGAGCCAAAATGCTTATCCTCCCTTTCTCCCAGAAATCTGATTAAGGTTCAAAAGATGCTTCTTCCTTTTTCTCATGACCTGCCAAAAGCCCTGAACAGTGCTGAAGTCACATGACACTGTTTCCTCTTGGGTCCTATCAGTGCTGCTGCTTTCTACTCCCAGGTCTGTCAGCCTAGAAAAGTCACTTGCTCCAGGTAAACAAGCTAGTGGATTTCCCAAACCTGGCATCTATAGACTTGTAGACTTGTCTTTCTTGAAAAATTGGGAGTGTACGTCCCAGCTTGCAAATTATAACACCTGGCCTAGAGTTGCCAAGTTACCCAGTTCCAGGCTGGAGATTCCTTGACCAGTCCTGATTTTGCACTTGCATCCCAAAGCAGCATGGGATTTGTAGTGCCTTATCCTGCCCATTGAAATCAGTGCTGCAAGTCCCATAATGCACCAGGATTGGGTGGTCAGAAATCCAGGACTGCCCAAAATCTCCAGCCTGGAACTGGGTAACTTGTCATCTCCCACCAGCCTAGTCTCCAGCCTGGAATTGGTTGCAAGCTGTGTGTTCCAGGTGTCTTCCTTCATCTGTAAGAATCCTCTTTACCTTTTTGAATTATTAATATTGCGTCCACTGGGAGGCTGTTCTCTGCATTCACCATCCTTTTGTGAAAAAATAGTTTCTTATGTCACCCTTGAGTGAACCTCCCAACTTTGAACCTTGTTCTAGAATTTTCTTCCTACCAGGGGTATAGCTACCACTAAGTGAGCCCAGCAAAATGCCCAGAGCTGCTCAATGGTAGGGGCCATCAGCTGCGGAACCCTCGCTCCATCATCTCTTTTCCCCCTAGCGTCCAGGTCTCTACAGCTCCTTCCGCCGGTCCTCCGCATGCCAAGATGGCTCGTAGAAGACATAGCGCTGAAGAAGGCCTCTCTCTCATGCTGGTGGAGTCTTTCCTCTGACATGTCTCACCTCTCTGATACTATTTCTTGAGGGTGGGACACGGCAGAAGAAAAGCTCCACCGGCCCAAGAGAGTCTGCCATCAGTGTCTGGCACAAGTCGCCTCAGCGTGTGGAAGGCCCATGGAGTGGGGTTGTGGTTGTAGAGACCCGGACCCAGTCCTGGGGAGAAGAAGAGAGGAAAGAGACAGAAAAAAAGATTTAGAGCAAAGGGGGAAGGGGGAAAGCAGAAGAAAGAGAAAAAGAGAGAGAGATCTGGAACAAAGATACGAAAAAAGTATGTTTTGATTCAGAAATTATTAATTGTAATATGGGAAATGTGGATCTCTGATGTCTTGCACTTCAGTTTCTATTTCTATTACTGTGACAGGGTTTCTATGTAGGTCTTGAGTGTGTTTGCTTGTTGAAGGGTTTGTTTATTGGAGATTTGATAGAGTGTCTCATCTCTCCTCTCCCCCCCCCCCCCAAGTCCCCACCACCTTAGAAGAGATGATGTTATAGGAAGCCCATCTCAGTTTTCTGTCTGGAGCCTATTCAGTCCTAGCTACACCACTGCTTCCTACCAAAATAATGTGAGAATCCAACTTGCTAAGACTTGAACCCTGCACAGAAATGTCTTAATTCAGGAAGTTCGATCATGTCACTCCTTTGCTAGTCTCTCAATTGGCTTGATGTATGATGTCAATTTAAGCTCTGTACTCTTATCCACAAATTATTCTATGGTTGTATTCCACATTATTTAGTGGAGTTATTTACAATGGGAACAACAGTTTATGCTTATAGATCTAAGAAACGTTGTCTGTTGCAGTTTCCTACTGTAAAGCATGTGAAGTATGTCCTATCATAGTTCTGGTTTTGTTTACTGTTCAGTGTAGTGAGATTGGTAGAATTGCATTTCTGTTTTTGTGAATTGTTAAATTCTCATCTACATTACTTAATGTAGCTTTGGTGTTTATTGTACTGAGATAGTTATGATTAGTTTATGTATAATTATACTTTTTTTTATTTTCCTTAGTGATGGCCTAGTTTTTACTTAAATTGTAACCCACATTGATCCTTAGTTGGTATATAGCGGAATATAAATTGTTATATTGTGTTGTTTTGCTGGGTGCCAAGTAAGGCTAATAAATGGTTTCAGTGTATAGCAACTGTAAGGCTCCCCTCCCCTTAGCCTTGTAATCTCTTCTCCAACCCCGTTCACCCCAGGGTGCTCAATTGAGGATTATATCTGTGGAGAAAGCCACTGCCTAAATATCAGCCAAGAACAAGGGATGTGTTCACATCTCCACTGTCCTGAGGGACTCATTTGGAGGCATGCTTCATGTGGTTCCTGGAAGACTAGTAAGAGAAGATATGCAATTAACCCTCCACAGAAGGACTTCTCTGTCTTCCTGCTGCAAGGAAAGAGAAAAACAACCTTTATTGATGTATTACTGAGAGACTTAGATTGCATCAGTCAATCAGGAAAGCAAGAGAGAGATTCTGGCTAATGCAACACAGGTGCTCTCCACTGCTCAGCGAATCTAAGAGCAGCACAGGTAGGTATTGTCCAAAGTATTAACCCCCTGCCCCAGGAACTTCAGGACTTTTAACTTCAACTGTGAAACTAAGAACAAATACAGCACTTCTATTGAGGAAAAACATCACATTATAAATCTTGGTTTTTCTGCTTGGATGGGTTTCATCTTGATAGTGTGCCAGAGTTAAATTCTGTGGTCCCTCTTAAATACTTGGGTCTATATTCCAACCAGCACACTGCAGAGGTACTTAGGTGGGCAGAAAATCACTTATAATCTACAACACTTTTATATTAGGCTAATATCCTTAATACTGTAGCAAGTTTTTACATTATTGAAAAATTCAAAAAACACTAAGATGGAGTCAGCAGTCCAGCAGCGAGAGGGGTGCTATCCAGTCTTTTGCACTGAGTGTTACATGTATGATTATCTCCCAGCTGGTGAGATGTCATATGTGTGTGCCCGATGCAAAGAGCTCCTAGCTCTCAGAGATTGTGTCCGTTCTCTTGAGGCTAGAGTAGCAGATTTGGTGGAGCTGAGGGAGACAGCAAGGTACATAGAGGACTTACAAGGATGTTGTAGAGAAGTCCCACCTCCAGTCTAGTAGCCCCTGTGCTACCTTGGAGAAGGGAGGTCTCCTAGAAGGAGAGCATCACCCTGGTGAAGTAGAAAGTACTCTTGTAGCCAGGACCTGCCCACCAGGGGATGTACTATCCTCTTGCACCGAGGATATGTCTCCAAGTGATGCCCAGGAGGGAAAGGTTAGGACAGCTGTTGTAGTTGGTGATTCGATCATTAGACATATAGATAGCTGGGTGGCTGGTGGATGTGAGGATCACCTGGTCACTTGCCTGCCTGGTGCGAAGGTGGAGGACCTCACGCGTCACCTAGATAGGATTTTAGATAATGCTGGAGAGGAGCCAGCTGTCTTGGTACATGTGGGTACCAATGACATAGGAAAATATGGGAGAGAGGTTCTGGAAGCCAAATTTAGGCTCTTAGGTAGAAAGCTCAAATCAGGATCCTCTAGGGTAGCATTTTCTGAAATGCTACCCGTTCCACGCGCAGGGCCCAAGAGACAGGCAGAGCTCCGGAGTCTCAATGCGTGGATGAGACGATGGTGCAGGGAGGAGGGTTTTAGATTTATTAGGAACTGGGCAACATTCTGGGGAAGGGGGAGCCTTTTCTGAAAGGATGGGCTCCACCTTAACCAGGGTGGGACCAGGCTGCTGGCATTTAAAAAAGATAGAGCAGCTTTTAAACTAGAAACGGGGGGAAGGCCGACAGTCACTCAAAAGCGCATGGTTCGGGATAAGGTATCTTTCAAAGATATCACCAAAACAGGAAAGATAGGGTATCCTGATAGTGAGGTTGCAGATGACACCGTAGTAGATCAGGTGTCCTTAAATAAAAATCAGACAAAAGATTGCAAATTAATACTGTCAAGTACTAAGCATGATGTAAATAGGAACAACAAACATAGTTTTGAAATGTCTATATGAGAATGCCAGGAGCCTAAGAAATAAGATGGGAGAGTTAGAATATATTGCACTAAATGAAAAATTAGATATAATAAGCATCTCTCAGACTTGGTGGAAGGAGGATAACCAGTGGGACACTGTCATACCAGGGTACAAATTATATCGTAGTGATAGGGTTGATCAAATTGATGGAGGGGTAGCATTGTATATTAACGAGAGCTTTGAATCAAATAGATTGAAAATTCTGTAGGAAACAAAACACTTCTTGGAATCACTGTGGATTGAAATTCCATGTGTAAAGGGGAAAAGGATAGTGATAGGAGTGTACTACCGTCCGCCTGGCCAGGATGAACAGGCGGATGGAGAAATGTTAAAGGAAATTAGGGACGCAAACAAACTGGTCAACACAATAAAAATGGGTGATTTCAATTACCCCGCTATTGACTGGGTAAATGCAACATCAGGGCACGCTAGGGAGGTAAAATTCCTTGCTGAAATCAAGGACTTTAAGGAGCAGCTGGTACAGGAGCCGACGAGCGAAGGAAAAATTCTAGACCTAGTCCTTAGTGAAACGCATGATCTAGTGTGGGAGGTAATGGTGCTGGGGCCACTTGATAACAGTGATCATAATATGATTGGATTTGATATTAGCTTTGAAGTAAGTATACACAGGAAATCAAATAGGTTAGCATTTAACTTTAAAAAAGGAGACTATGATAAAATGAGAAGAACGGTGAAAAAAAAAACTTAGAGGAGCGACTGCGAGGGTCAAAAATTTACATCAAGCGTGGATGCTGTTCAAAAACACCATCCTGGAAGCCCAGGCCAAATATATTCTGTGTATTAAAAAATGAGGACGGAAGATCAAACAACAGCCGGCGTAGTTAAAAAGTGAGGTGAAGGAAGCTATTAGAGCTAAAAGAAAATCCTTCAGAAAATGGAAGAAGGAACTGAAAATAATAAGAAACAGCATAAGGAATGTCAAGTCAAATGCAAAGCGCTGATAAGGAAGGCTAAGAGGGACTTCGAAAAAAAGATTGTGTTGGAGGCAAAAACACATAGAGGGGCATTTTCGATCAGGGACGCCCATCTCTAAGGGCACCCATCTCCGAGGACGGCGCTGCGAAGCGGCGGGGCCAACCGTATTTTCAAAACGAGATGGGCATCCATCTTTCTTTTCGAAAATACAGTGGGGGCAACCAAATCTCAACATTTGGGTCAAATGCTGAGATCACCAGCTGTAGAGATGGGCACTCTCGGTTTTCAGCCATAATGGAAACCGAGGACGCCCATCTCAAAAACGAACAAATCCAAGCCCTTTGGATTGTGGGAGGGGCCAGGATTCATAGTGCACTGGTCCCCCCTCACATGCCAGGACACCAACCGAGCAGCGTAGGGGGCACTGCAGTGGACTTCACAAATTGTTCCCAGGTACATAGCTCCCTTACCTTCGGTGCTGAGCCCCCCCAAACCCCACTCCCCACAACTATATACCACTACCATAGCCCTAAGGGGTGAAGGGGGGCACCCACATGTGGGTACAGTGGGTTTCTGGTGGGTTTTGAAGGGCTCCCATTTTCCACCACAAGTGTAACAGGTAGGTGGGGATGGGCCTGGGTCTGCCTGCCTGAGTTGTACTGCACCCACTAAAACTGCTCCAGGGACCTGCATACCGCTGCGATGGACCGGAGTATGACATTTGAGGGTGGCATAGAGGCTGGCAAAAAAAGTTTTTAAAGTTGTTTTTTTAGGGTTGGAGGGGGTTAGTGACCACTGGGCAGTTCAGGCACTTTTTTGTGACTTGGACCTAAAAAAAAAGAGACCAAATAAAGCGGACCAAATTCTCGCCAGGGACGCCCTTCTTTTTTCCATTATCGGCTGAGATCGCCCATCTCTTAAGCACTCCCTGGCACGCCCCTGTCCCACCTTCACTACCCTTCCGACACGCCCCCGGGAACTTCGGCCGTCCCGGCAACGGAAAGCAGTTGGGGTTGCCCAAAATCAGCTTTCGATTATGCCAATTCTGGCACCCCTGAGAGAAGGGCACCCATCTCCCGATTTGTGTCAAAAGATGAGTGCCCTTCTCTTTCGAAAATGAGCTGGGTAGTCAAACTTTTTTTAGGTATATTAAAAGCAGGAAGCCGGCAAAAGAATCGGTTGGACCGCTAGATGACCGAGGAGTAAAAGGGGCGATCAGGGAAGACAACGCCGTAGCAGAGAGATTAAATGAATTCTTTGCTTCGGTCTTCACCAAGGAAGATTTGGGTGGGATACCGGTGCGGGAAATGGTATTTGAAGCTGACGAGTCGGAGTAACTTAATGAATTCTCTGTAAATCTGGAGGATGTAATGGGGCAGTTCTACAAACTGAAGAGTAGCAAATCTCCCAGACCGGATGGTATTCATCCCAGAGTACTGATAGAACTGAAAAATGAACTTGCGGAGCTATTGTTAGTAATATGTAATTTATCCTTAAAATCGAGCGTGGTACCGGAAGATTGGAGGGTGGCCACTGTTACGCCGTTTTTTAAAAAGGTTCCAGAGAAGATCCGGGAAATTATAGACCGGTGAGTCTGATGTCCGTGCAGGGAAAAATGGTAGAGACTTTTATTAAGAACAAAATTACAGAGCATATTCAAAAGCATGGCTTAATGAGTGGAGGAGTGGCCCAGTGGTTAGGGTGGTGGACTTTGGTCCTGGGGAACTGAGGAACTGAGTTCGATTCCCACTTCAGGCACAGGCAGCTCCTTGTGACTCTGGGCAAGTCACTTAATCCTCCATTGCCCCATGTAAGCCACATTGAGCCTGCCATGAGTGGGAAAGCGCGGGGTACAAATGTAACAAAAAAAAAAAGTCAACATGGATTTAGTGAAGGGAAATCTTGCCTCTCCAATCTACTACATTTCTCTGAAGGGGTGAACAAACATGTGGATAAAGGTGAGCCAGTTGATATTGTGTATCTGGATTTTCAGAAGGCATTTGACAAAGTACCTCATGAAAGACTCCAGAGGAAACTGGAGAGTCATGGGATAGGAGGTAGTGTTCTATTCTGGATTTAAATCTGGTTAAAAGATAGAAAACAGAGAGTAGGGTTAAATGGTCAGTATTCTCAATGGAGAAGGGTAGTTAGTGGGGTTCCCCAGGGGTCTGTGCTGGGACCGCTGCTTTTTAACATATTTATAAATGACCTAGAGATGGGAGTAACTAGTGAGGTAATTAAATTTTGCTGATGACACAAAGTTATTCAAAGTGGTTAAATCACTGGAGGATTGTGAAAAATTACAAGAGAACCTTACGTTACTGGGAGACTGGGTGTCTAAATGGCAGATGGCGTTTAATGTGAGCAAGTGCAAAGTGATGCATGTGGGAAAGAGGAACCTGAATTATAGTTATGTCATGCAAGGTTCCACGTTAGGAGTCACAGACCAAGAAAGGGATCTAGGTGTTGTCGTTGATGATACGTTGAAACCTTCTGCTCAGTGTGGTGCTGCAGCTAAGAAAGCAAATAGAATGTTAGGTATTTTTAGGAAAGGAATGGAAAACAAAAATGAGGATGTTATAATGCCTTTGTATCGCTCCATGGTGTTCAATTCTGGTCGCCGCATCTCAAAAAAGATATAGTGGAATTAGAAAAGGTGCAGAGAAGGGCAACAATAATGATAAAGGGGATGGGACGACTTCCCTATGGGGAAAGGCTAAAGCGGCTAGGGCTCTTCAGCTTGGAGAAAAGGCAGCTGAGGGGAGATATGATAGAGGTCTATAAAATAATGAGTGGAGTTGAACGGGTAGATGTGAAGAGTCTGTTTACGCTTTCCAAAAATACTAGGACTAGGGGGCATGCGATGAAGCTATAATATAGTAAATTTAAAACGAATCGGAGAAAAGTTTTCTTCACTCAACGTGTAATTGGGCTCTGGAATTTGTTGCCAGAGAATGTGGTAAGGGTGGTTAGCTTAGCAGAGTTTTAAAAAGGTTTGGACGGCTTCCTAAAGGAAAAGTCCATAGACCATTATTAAATGGACTTGGGAAAATCCACCATTTCTGGGATAAGCAGTATAAAATGTTTTGTACTTTTGGGGGATTTTGCCAGGTATTTGTGACCTGGATTGGCCACTGTTGGAAACAGGATGCTGGGCTTGATGGACCTTTGGTCTTTCCCACTATGGCAATACTTATGTACTTACGTACTCTTTGAAAGCAGTTGGAAACTGGAAATCATTTTAAGGAGCTGTAGTCTGACATTTTGAACTGTAAATTTCACACAAGGCTGAACATAAAATAATTTTTACAAAATCCACAACAAATCATGTACAGTGATCCATGAATGAGAAGGAAGCAGCAGCCTGTACAGTTTTCAGCATCCAGTGAAGCTGCTGTTGTTACCCACTGAAGTGACTTTCACACTGAAAACTAGAGGAGGTGGGGTGAAAGCAGTTCTGCCCCAACAAGGTGTGAAGCTCTGGAAGTGAAAGGACAGCTCACACCTTCCCCTTCGGCCTCCCACTTTAAGGGAACCCTTTACCATGTGCTCACAGAGATTCCAAGTTGTGCAGGTCCAGTCTGGAGATTTGGGGATAGTTTAGGGACTTGCAGTACTGATTTCAATGGGCATAATCAGGCACTACAAATCCCACACTGCTTTGTGATGTAAGTTCAAAACCAGGACTATACCAGAATCTCTAGTCTGGAACTGAGTAACTTGGTGTCTCTGTTCTCAGAGCAGGGACAGTGGAACACTTTTTTGGTTGGATGGACCATCTCCTGCCCCATCCTTAAGCTCTCATTGCTGATGCTATGCTGAGCTAAATGATATTCAGACCATGACCCCAGTAACCCACCCTATTCTGCTGCTTATAGCTTAGACATTTGATAGGGCAGAGATTCAGGATATTATAGGTGACAGCAAATGGAATGTGAGTGCATCTATCTAATGGCTTTATGTATTCCTCAGGGCTACTGACTTCCGTAAATCTTCCAGACTTTCGTAAACCACATCATTCTGTGGGTCTGCAAAATCTTTAATGGGCATTATATTTCATAAATGATCTGTATTCCTTGTGTTGAAGCGTCTCACCTTCTAACATCATCAGATGCACCTAGTTCTTTTGTTCCAGTACAAGAGCATGAGGGAGCCTAGGCCAGATTAGGGGGAGTTTAAACTCATTCCAGTGTATTCTGCTAGTTGTAGTCCTTTTTGAAGGGGGAATTGTGACTTCAGGTCTCAGGATGCACTGTTATGAGAA
Source organism: Microcaecilia unicolor (assembly GCF_901765095.1). Classification (NCBI taxonomy): domain Eukaryota; kingdom Metazoa; phylum Chordata; class Amphibia; order Gymnophiona; family Siphonopidae; genus Microcaecilia; species Microcaecilia unicolor. The sequence goes on from NC_044033.1 coordinate 300,543,503, forward strand.
GAATCAGTGTGATACACGTGATCTCAGGTTCCCATGTTTATGTTTATTTTGATTTAATATACCACCTTTCAGGGCTGCCGAAATACTGAGCCGGGCCGCTGCCACCCCCCCTCCCAGGACTGCCGCAGCCACCCCGCTTTCCAGGACTGCCAAGGTAGCGGTAAGGACTGGCTCCTCCACTATCTTGGTAGTAACCCCCTGCAATATATATATATATATATATATATATATTTTTTTTTTTTTTTTTTTTAATCCAGCAGTGCTGGACTTTGTATGACTGTCAGGATATATTGTGTTCTTTTGACTCCTACTACTACTTAACATTTCTAGAGCGCTACTAGGGTTACGCAGCGCTGTACAATTTAACAAAGAGAGACAGTCCCTGCTCAAAGAGCTTACAATCTAATAGACAAGTGAAGGATCAGTCCGATAGGGGCAGTCAAATTGGGGCAGTCTGGATTCACTGAACGGTAAGGGTTAGGTGCCGAACACAGCATTGAAGAGGTGGACTTTAAGCAAAGACTTGAAGACGGGCAGGGAGGGGGCTTGGCGTAAGGGCTCAGGAAGGTTGTTCCAAGCATAGGGTGAGGCAAGGCAGAATGAGCAGAGCCTGGAGTTGACTCCTGGTTGACTAATCTTGCCTAATGGTTAAGCCAGCCCTGCATGATTACCTTACATCTGACTCCTAGCATCCAGAATATAATTGCAGGGAATAGGAGCTGCTTTACCATGGGGGTTTAGCCCCCTTCCCATTCACAAAGTAAGACTTACTTCCAGCACTGAGTTTTTGTAAGTGATGTGAAACAGGGAATGTTCAGCACACCAACCAGAAATGTATAAAATTAAGCAAAAACATTTTTTTATTGGGATTTATTAACCGCCTTCACGAAGAGATTCATCCAAGGCGGTGTACAGTAGGTACAGTTTAACAGAAAACATACAATTTTTTTAAACATCATAACGATAGTAAAAATGACCAAATATAAACATAAATACAATAAATGAGGTAAACTTGAGAACAGCAAATTGAAACCTAATAATAGGACTACCATGAAACAGTATTATATTACATTACACATCATTCTTATATTCCACAAAAGCCTATGCAGTGCCATGTGGAGCACAAAAGAAAGAAAACCGAAACATAATTCGGGAAGTACAATCTGAAAAATCAAACAAAAAAAAAAGAAAACTCACATATTTGATAAATAGGAAAGGTTTCAGCTGTTTTCTAAACTTTAAATATTCCCTAAGAGCACAAGCAGGTCCTGGGAGAGAATTCCAAATCTAGGCTGCTTGATAGGACAGTGGCAAATTAAAATGTCTAATATTTTTTAACTGGTTATTAACTAGTTTAACTGAAGGAAACTTTAAAACAATCTGTCCTCTAATTAATTGTCTTTCTAACAAGGAGAATTATAGTCATATCTCCACTAAGGGAACGAAAAACAATAGAACACAATTTAAAATGAGCTCTTGCCTTCATAGGTAGCCAGTGAAAATAAGATGAAATATGAGCGTTCTCTTTCAACGAGAAAATAATTTGTAAAGCAAGATTTTGAATAGTCTGCAACTTTCTCAACACTGCATTCATGCATGCCAACATAGGCAAGATTATAATAATCTAATGTAGATAACAATACGGCTCACATTATTAATCTAAAAGAAGATATTTCAAAATGCCTACAAATAGCTCTTCATTTTCTTATCAAACCAAGGGGGCCTTTTACAAAGCTGCATTAGCATTTTTAGCTTACGGTAAAAATCAGCCAGCTTATTTTTACTGCAAGCTAAAAATGCTAGTGGTACTTTGTAAAAGGCCCTCCGAAGGAGCTCTTAACCACTTGGTTTACTTGTTTTATCATTGTAAGCTCACTGTCTACCTCTGCCCCAAGTAAGCAAATCACAAACTCAAAGTTATTCTGCCCCATAGAAAAACTCTCTTTACCTAGTATGTGCTTCGGAGGGCCTACCCATCAAAATGGTGTTTTATCTGGATTCAGCTTTAAGCAGAATGACATCGCCCACTGTTCAACAATATTAAGACAATTCCCTATTCCACTTATCATCTCATCATATCCCCTTGGAGATGGCATCAAAATAGTAATATCATCTGTGTATATATATACGTATAAACCTTCAACTTATCGAGTGCTCTACCCAGAGGCTGCAACAACAAATTAAATAGAACAGGGGGAAGAGGAGAGCACTGCAGGACTCCACAAGAGGTATCAAAAATATACACATTTAAAAGCACTGAAATTCAAATATGTATTTATTTATGACATTTATATCCCACATTATCCCAGCAATCTGAGTTCATACAGTAAACAAAGTGAACATACTACCACCAGACTAGAATACATAGTAGATTGCCATAGAAAGAGAAAGTAATAAAAATAGAAATTCAAAATATATCTTATTGGAATTTAAAGGCACCTGGGCACCATAATAGTCCAAAACACTTATTATTTCAGTGGAGGAAAAACCTCAGGCTGGGTGGTTCTTCTGAGGTTTTTCCTCCACTGAAATAAGTGTTTTGGGCTATTACGGTGCCCAGGTGCCTTGAAGTTCCAATAAGATATATTTTGAATTTCTGTAATTAACCTTTGTGCTTGAGTGATTATAAAGTAATAAAAATGATATCTTTCTTCTCTTTTTTTTTTGTTTGTTTTAAGAGGCCATGGTAGATCAGTGTTGCCAGAAAATACTCTTCTGTTTTCAACTCTTTGGCATTTCTTATGCCTTGTTTGGGGAGGGGGGGAGGTGGAGAAGGCAAAATGTTATAAAGACATGTCTCACAGTCTTCTCTTCAAACACCATTAGCATTGATGTGTCTCCTTAAAAACGGTCTTTCTGCAAGTATTGGGAGGGGGGTTGGGTGACCTGGGAGCAGTGAGATGCATGTTTGCTTTAAAATATGATCCGCTCTGGTCATTAACAGACAGTATTACCGATAATGCATCTTCCACCCCTTGATTTCAAGGAGCTTACACCCCTGGGAAATTCTCGATGCATATTGCAAGAAACAACAGGTTGGAAACATACTGCTGACTCTGAGGTTGGAATGAAAGTTCGTTTTGCCTGTGCCTAGGGTGTTGTACTGTCTAAATACATGCAAACAGGCATTCTGTGTGTGTGCATTGAAGTGCGGCATCAGAATAGCTTGTGTTATCAGTAGGGGTTTGGCTGCAGGCTTAATTGCCATAGGGAGGCTCAGAAGCACTTTCCAATTAAAGTGTCTAGGCTGACGCAAAGCCTTCTAGGATACAGACACCAGTGCATAGGTCAGCTGTGTAAAACACACATGGGTAATGCGTGTCCTGTTTTGAGGGAGATGGACAATGAATTCCATTTCTCCATATGAATTGTACTTGTATATTGTTGCAAATATTTTTGTGCAGAAAAGGCAGAGAAATTGAAGTAGGACTGGGGAGGGAAGAGGAGACCAGCCTTCATTCTCTCTAGCATCACATGTTTTGAAAACAGTCAGTGTACCAATTATGTATAACTAGGAGAAGAGAAGGATGTGACAAACACAGTCAAATACTTCAAGAGTACAAGAGGCAGTTTTCAAGCAAGGGGGCATAAGAGGTTGGGGGAGGGGCTCATGTGTCAGATAGGGAAGTGTTTTTTCTTTTCTGGAAGGATGGTGGATTCATGGAACAAACTGCCAATGGAGGTATTGGAGGCTAAAACTTACAGAATTCAAGAAACCATTGGTGTAGTTTCCCTGTTTAGCAGAGCAGGGCATATTAATTGTGGTGGTGGGGGGGAAGCCAATTCAGCACTAGCACCTGGTGCATTTCAGGAGATATCCCCTCCCACCCACTCCCCACTCAAACTACACCTTTGCAAAAAAGCTTTGGAAAAGCACAGAGGCCTCTCATTATCAGGGAAGCAAAGGATAAAGCCGGAGATGAAGTGGGTTCTGTGCAGGGCAGGCCCAGCTTCCAAGGAGAGCCCAGTGCTGGCAATTGAGTAAGACTGCTCTGCTGGCCTTGTCCTTCTTCCGGCCGGATCCCGCCTATGCGGAAACAGGGAGTTACTTCACAGGAGGTGAGATGTGGCAGGAAGAAGGAAGGACCCATGGCTGGCAAAGCAGTCTCTCTCGATTGCTGCTGTGTTGGAGTGGGGGGACTCGGGGGAGGGCATTCTGGCAGGGCATTGAAGATTGTTTGCCCCTAGCCCGACTTTGTGTCTCAGCGGCCCTGGTTCTGTGGTTTAGTAAGAGGAAAGGAAAATGTGTCTTAGCAGACGTTTAATTCAATAGCAAATTCAATAGCAGGATGTGGAATTTTGTTTCACTCTAGGACATGTGAAGGGCAATTCTATAACTGAAGCACCCATATGTTTGCAGCCCTCACACACGGAAATGTCTAGAATACTATGAGGTCGATATTCAGCCTGCGGGAGTCATCCCGCCTAAGTGCTGCAATTGGCGCTGACTCCGGATATTCAATGCTGGGCTATTTCCGGTGACCCGCATTGGAATTTATGGAGGTTTTTTTAGCTGGCTCAAACTTAACCGGCTGTGTCAATTTCAGCGTTGGACGGTTAAGTTTATAGCAGCCAAAGATAGGACTGCTATTTAGGCAATCAGATTTGGCCGCTAAACTTAGCCAGTCAGCCCTCGAATATTCATGGATAACTGGTTATATCACATGATATAACCGGTTAGCTGCTGTACGCTAACCGCAAATATTCAGCGGAGATAATTGGCTGTCTCCCACTGAATATCAGCAGTTACATAAGCACATACGTATTGCCATACTGGGACAGACCAAAGGTCCATCAAGCCCAGCATTCTGTCTCCAACAGTGGTCAATCCAGGTCACAAGTACCTGGCAAGAGTTTATGCTGCTTATCCTAGAAATAAGCAGTGGATTTTCCCCAAGTCCATTTTAATAATGGTCTATGGACTTTTCCTTTAGGAGGCCATCCAAACCTTTTTAAAACTCTGCTAAGCTAACTGCTTTTAATACATTCTCTGGCAATGAATTCCAGAGTTTAATTACACATTGAGTGCAGAAAAATTTTCTCCTAGCTTCATTGCGTGCCCCCTAGTCCTAGTATTTTTGGAAAGAGTAAACAATCGATTCATGTCTACCTGTTCCACTCCACTCATTATTTTATAGACCTCTATCATATCTCCCCTCAACCATCTTTTCTCCAAGCTGAAGAACCCTAGCCGCTTTAGCCTTTCCCCATAGGGAAGTCATCCCTGTTGGATTATTTGTAGTAAATAATTAGCAGATTTTAGTAAACACAGCTTCAGCTTTAGAAATGTTAATTTCTTTCTTCATCTCTCTCTCATTCACCCCTGAATAATTCACTGCTGAGTCACTTTAAAGTTGAAGTAACAAAACATCTGTTTACTCACAGTTTGCAGTTAGATTATAATCAGACAGGCTTATATATACATATTACTATACATTTGTCTTATCAGCTCCTTCCATGTGCTTAGATGGTAATGGATGCTCACACCACCATAGATCCTCTCAGGTTAGGAGAGATCATGAGCTCCATGTGCTCCATGTGCTGCATCTGCTGTGTCTAACCCCCACAGGAAGTTGCATAGCTGTGTGACCTCTCTAAGTAATTCACATCAGAGGTCACAGAGTAATCACAGAGAAATAATAGGTGACAGGCAATGCATGCAAAATACAATACATTCCAACAAACCCCTTCTCATGCATAACTGTCATGCAATTATTTATTCATACAAAGTCCAAGCTTTATACGCAGATTCACAAAATGTTCTCTGGGTAACGGTTTGGTCATGATGTCAGCTGTCATCTCACTGGTGTGACAATAGTGTAGACTGATGACCCCTTCTTTCGCCAACTCTCGCACGTTGTGGTATTTCGTTGCGATGTGCTTGGTGCGTGACTGAACCTTGTCATTCTGTGACAGTCGGATGCAGCTCTGATTATCTTCCATTATCTGGATTGGTCTCTGTTCAGCTATTCCAAAATCCAGCAAAAGTTTTTCAATCCACATCAGTTCTCTGCACGCTTCCGATACGGCCACATATTCAGCTTCTGTAGAAGACAAACTCACAATACTTTGTTTATGACTGGCCCATGAAATTTGTACATTTCCATACATAAACACATATCCACTTGTGGATTTATAATCAGAATGATCCCCTGCCCAATCTGAATCACAGTAACATATTAGTTTTGGATTACTATTGGCTGAAATCTTTAATTTACAATCAATGGTACCCTTTAAATACCTTACCATCCTTTTAACTGCAGTCCAATCTGATTTGGTAGGTGAGCTGACCCTTCTGCTCAAAATTCCTACTGCATTTGCTATATCAGCCCTGTATGTGGTAGCTAGATATAAAAGCTTACCTATGGCTGATCTATATTGGATGTTATCTGGTAAAGGTTCTCTTACTGTTTCATCCTTCAGAAAATCAGTGATCATGGGAGTGCTTACAACTTGGGCATCTTGCATACCTAAACTTTCAATAAGCTCATTTATTTTCTGCTTCTGGCTTAGAAGATAAGAACCATCATTTTGTTTCTCAATTTCTATACCAAGATAGTATGACACATTACCCAGTTCTTTTATCTCAACATTGAGGTTTAAACACTTTACAATGTCCTTGTACTCTTGCTCACTTTTGCTTGCAATGAGCAGATCATCAACAAAAGCTAAAATGTATGCATATTGTCCATTTCTGCACCTAGTGTACAAACATTTATCTGCTTCACCTTGCTTAAATCCTAAATTTGTCAATATTTCATGCAATTTGTCATTCCAACATTTTGCACTTTGCTTTAATCCATAAAGACCTTTGTTTAATTTACACACTAGCTGTCTTTGTTTTGTATTTATGAAACCTGTTGGTTGTTCCATGTACAAGTCTTCAGTTATATCTCCGTGAAGAAACGCTGTTTTCACATCAATGTGGTTGACTTGCATGCCTTTTGAGACTGCAATGCTCAGAAGTGTTCTTATTGTCGTGTGTTTCACTACAGGTGCAAACACTTCATCAAAATCTTCTCCATATTTTTGAAGATATCCCTTTGCCACTAATCTGGCTTTATACCTTTCCACTTTTCCTTGTGCATTCCTTTTTAACTTGAATACCCATTTGCATCCTATAGCTTTCTTGCCAGGAGGTAATTTGTAAGAATCCAAGTATTATTTTTATCCAATGCATCAATTTCTTCTTGTGCAGCTTTATGCCATTCAGCAGCTTCTTCTGCTGGCATTTTCTCAATCTCATCCCATGTTAAGGGCTCTTGAGCTTCTGCTGACTTTGTTAGGTAAGACAGTCTTGGGGGTGGAACACCTTTGTTTTCCCTGGATGAGCGTCTGACAACAGGTTGGTCTGACCTTTCCGCATCCTCTAAATCTGAGAGTCCTTCTCCAATTGATTCCCCTTCTCCAACTGTACTGTCTTCTTCAATGATCCTTTCTGTGTCTGTTTCCTCTGCCTGTTCCTCGTTAGATACAGATGAGTTGCTTTCAGACATCTGCCTTGGTATGGCATTTATATACACTGGCATGTCTATTATGGTTCTAGTTTCATATTCTGGATGATAAGGCTCATCTGGGATAATCCAGCCTTTATCAACCCTTTTGTTTTCATCAAAATATGTAACATGTCTTATGCCAACAATGCCAGTTTTCAGATTCAAAATTCTATATCCTTTGTGTCCTGGAGTATAGCCAACTAAAATGCCCCTTTCTGTTGTGGAATCCAGCTTATGCCTTCTTTGCTTTGGTACATGAGCATATGCTGTACTTCCAAATGTTCTTATGTGTGACAGGTTTGGCTTCCTACCATGCCATGTCTCATGTGGTGTGCGCTCAGCGCCTTTAGTTGGCATTCTGTTTTGTAGGTACACTGCTGTGAGAATGGCTTCCCCCCATAGTCTTTTAGGGAGATTGCTATCTGACAGCATACATCTGGTCATTTCCACAAGTGACCTAAATTTTCTCTCTGCAACAGAATTTTGCTCTGGTGTATAAGCTACTGTTGTGATATGCTGAATGCCTTCTTGTTCTAGAAATGTGCGCATGCTTTGTGAAGTGAACTCACCACCATTGTCGGTCTGAAGAACCTTTGGTTTTCTTTCAAATTTATTGCTCACCATGGCTACGTATTTCTTCAGCATGTCTGTGACTTGACTTTTTTCTTTCAGCAAATAGGCCACACAATATCTAGAGAAATCATCCAAGAATATAGCACAAATCTGTTATTTCCCAATGATGGGATATTAAACGGTCCACATAAGTCACTGTGTATTAAGTCCAGCACTTTATTACTCCTATTTCCTGTGTATGCAGGAAATGAGGGTCTCACACCTTTTTGAGTAACACAATCTATGCATTTCTCCATTTTACCAGCATCTGCACTTATCTGAATGCCGGTGGCCAGTTGCTTACTGTGAAGATCCTGGATCACCTTAGAATCACGATGTCCCAGGCGGCGGTGCCAGATTTCCAGACTACATTTACCATCATTCTTCCTTACTTGCGCCATATGTGAGGCTTCACCTGAAATGTTCAGCTTATAAACATCATTATGCATAAAAGCTTCAGCATACACTTCATCATTTTTAGAGATTGTGCACTTACTGTTTTCAAAATGAATCACAAATCCCTTCTTATCTAATGTAGATACACTAAGCATATTGCAAACTGCTTGGGGAATATACAAGACATCACTTACAGGAATTTCTTTAACTTCATTAGACACTTTGCATTTTAAGAATCCAATACCTTTTGCTTGGATCTTAGCAGTCCCTGCGTTTGCAGTTTTAAGAATACCTTCCTCTGGACACATTTCCTGAAAGAAATTCTTACAATTGGTTAAATGGCATGTGCTCCCCGAATCCAAAATCCAAGTACTTTCATTTGAATTATTATTTACCATAGTCAAAGATTTTTCTGCCATTAGAAAGCCCTTGTGTTTATCTTTGTCCTTCATACATTTCCTGGTTTGAAAATTCTTTAGTTCCATTGGCTTAGGTGAGCTAGAGGGAGTGTTTTGTGTTTCCTTACACCATTTAGATACATGTCCCTCCTTTCCACATGAGTAGCAAATCAGCTTGCCCTTGGGTGGAGTTTTCCCATAGCTCCGCCTTCCTCTGTTCTTTGCCAAGAAATTTGTTTCATTTCTCTCTGACTTGCTTTGAGAACACATCTCCTCAGAATCATTTATTATGCATTCCTGCCTTAGTTTTGATGTTGCCTGTTCAAAAGATTGCCCTTCAATGGCCTCATTTACAGACCTAAAAACATCAAACTTCTTTGATAGTGAGGTAAAAAGAAATGCTCTTTTCAATGCATCACACATGGGAATTCCAGAAAGTTCTAACTTTTGAAATGAAGACATAAGATACATAATGTGATCATTACATTTACTTTTATCCCTTAATTTGGTTTCATTTAACTCTGCCAACCAAATTGGTTGCTGCTTTGCATATGTAGTTGCATACATAGTTCTCAGTTTATATAAAATGTCCTTTGGTGTATCTTTTCCCTCCACTAATATGGCTTGTTTCTCTGAGAGAGCTTCCAAAAGCATGCACTTCACATAATAGTTTGCATTGTCCCATTCAGCCATATTTTCAGCTGTTCTGTCTTGGTCTAAGCATATATTTAATCTTTTTGCTCGAAGGAGACATATGAATCTTAGTTCCCACTGCCGATAATTAAACTCAGTTAATTTAGGCACCTTGAGAGAATAGAACAATGGTGAATTTCTTCCCTCAGCCATTTTCTTAGCCTTCTGTCTGCTGTGTGGGGGGGAGAGAGAGACAGACTGAATCTTTCCTTTAAAACTTAAGAGAAAAATGTGGCCTTTTTTTCTGCCTGGTAATATTTCTCTTCTTTTTCAATTCCTGGCCCTGGGCCCATAACCCTTTTGTTGGATTATTTGTAGTAAATAATTAGCAGATTTTAGTACACACAGCTTCAGCTTTAGAAATGTTAATTTCTTTCTTCATCTCTCTCTCATTCACCCCTGAATAATTCACTGCTGAGTCACTTTAAAGTTGAAGTAACAAAACATCTGTTTACTCACAGTTTGCAGTTAGATTATAATCAGACAGGCTTATATATACATATTACTATACATTTGTCTTATCAGCTCCTTCCATGTGCTTAGATGGTAATGGATGCTCACACCACCATAGATCCTCTCAGGTTAGGAGAGATCATGAGCTCCATGTGCTCCATGTGCTGCATCTGCTGTGTCTAACCCCCACAGGAAGTTGCATAGCTGTGTGACCTCTCTAAGTAATTCACATCAGAGGTCACAGAGTAATCACAGAGAAATAATAGGTGACAGGCAATGCATGCAAAATACAATACATTCCAACAATCCCATCCCCTTTATCATTTTTGTCACCCTTCTCTGTACCTTTTTTTAATTCCATTATATCTTTTTTGAGATGCAGTGACCAGAATTGAACACAATATTTGAGGTGCGGTCGCACCAAGGAGCGATACAAAGGCATTATAACGTCCTCATTTCTGTTTTCCATTCCTTTCCTAATAATACCTAGCATTTTATTTGCTTTCTTAGCCGCCACCACACACTGAGCAGAGAGTTTCAATGTATCATCAACGATGACACCCTTATCCCTTTCCTGGTTGATGACTCCTAATGTGGAACCTTTCATTATATACAGTGGGGGAAATAAGTATTTGATCCCTTGCTGATTTTGTAAGTTTGCCCACTGACAAAGACATGAGCAGCCCATAATTGAAGGGTAGGTTATTGGTAACAGTGAGAGATAGCACATCACAAATTAAATCCGGAAAATCACATTGTGGAAAGTATATGAATTTATTTGCATTCTGCAGAGGGAAATAAGTATTTGATCCCCCACCAACCAGTAAGAGATCTGGCCCCTACAGACCAGGTAGATGCTCCAAATCAACTCGTTACCTGCATGACAGACAGCTGTCGGCAATGGTCACCTGTATGAAAGACACCTGTCCACAGACTCAGTGAATCAGTCAGACTCTAACCTCTACAAAATGGCCAAGAGCAAGGAGCTGTCTAAGGATGTCAGGGACAAGATCATACACCTGCACAAGGCTGGAATGGGCTACAAAACCATCAGTAAGACGCTGGGCGAGAAGGAGACAACTGTTGGTGCCATAGTAAGAAAATGGAAGAAGTACAAAATGACTGTCAATCGACAAAGATCTGGGACTCCACGCAAAATCTCACCTCGTGGGGTATCCTTGATCATGAGGAAGGTTAGAAATCAGCCTACAACTACAAGGGGGGAACTTGTCAATGATCTCAAGGCAGCTGGGACCACTGTCACCACGAAAACCATTGGTAACACATTACGACATAACGGATTGCAATCCTGCAGTGCCCGCAAGGTCCCCATGCTCCGGAAGGCACATGTGACGGCCCGTCTGAAGTTTGCCAGTGAACACCTGGATGATGCCGAGAGTGATTGGGAGAAGGTGCTGTGGTCAGATGAGACAAAAATTGAGCTCTTTGGCATGAACTCAACTCGCCGTGTTTGGAGGAAGAGAAATGCTGCCTATGACCCAAAGAACACCGTCCCCCACTGTCAAGCATGGAGGTGGAAATGTTATGTTTTGGGGGTGTTTCTCTGCTAAGGGCACAGGACTACTTCACCGCATCAATGGGAGAATGGATGGGGCCATGTACCGTACAATTCTGAGTGACAACCTCCTTCCCTCCGCCAGGGCCTTAAAAATGGGTCGTGGCTGGGTCTTCCAGCACGACAATGACCCAAAACATACAGCCAAGGCAACAAAGGAGTGGCTCAGGAAGAAGCACATTAGGGTCATGGAGTGGCCTAGCCAGTCACCAGACCTTAATCCCATTGAAAACTTATGGAGGGAGCTGAAGCTGCGAGTTGCCAAGCGACAGCCCAGAACTCTTAATGATTTAGAGATGATCTGCAAAGAGGAGTGGACCAAAATTCCTCCTGACATGTGTGCAAACCTCATCATCAACTACAGAAGACGTCTGACCGCTGTGCTTGCCAACAAGGGTTTTGCCACCAAGTATTAGGTCTTGTTTGCCAGAGGGATTAAATACTTATTTCCCTCTGCAGAATGCAAATAAATTCATATACTTTCCACAATGTGATTTTCCGGATTTAATTTGTGATGTGCTATCTCTCACTGTTACCAATAACCTACCCTTCAATTATGGGCTGCTCATGTCTTTGTCAGTGGGCAAACTTACAAAATCAGCAAGGGATCAAATACTTATTTCCCCCACTGTAGCTATGATTCGGATTCCTCTTTCCCACATGCATCACTTTTCACTTGCTCACATTAAACGTCATCTTCTGTTTAGATGCCTGTCAGGGTCACCGGTCTATAATTTCCTGGATCTCCTCTGGAACCTTTTCTAAAAATCAGCGTTACGTTGGCCACCCTCCAATCTTCCAGTACCCCGATTTTAAAGATAAATTATATTACTAACAATAGTTCCGCAAGTTCCTTTTTCAATTCTATCAATACTCTGGGAAGCATACCATCCAGTCTAGGAGATTTGCTACTCTTCAGTTTGTCAATTTTCCCATTACATCCTCCAGTTTTATAGAAATTTCATTCAGTTTCTCCAACTTGTCAGCTTTGAATACCATTTCCGGCACCTGTATCTCTCCCAAATCTTTCTTGGTGAAGACTGAAGCAAAGCATTCACTTAATCTCTCCGTTATGGCTTTGTCTTCCCTGATTGCCCCTTTTATCCCTCAGCCATCTATCGGTCCAACCGATTCTTTTGCTGACTTCTTTCTTTTAATATACCTAAAAAAGATTTTACTATATGTTTTTTCCTCCAATGCAATTTTTTTTTTCAAAGTCCCTCTTTGCCTTCCTTATCAGCGCTTTGCATTTGACTTGACGTTCCTTATGCTGTTTCTTATTATTATCAGTCAGTTCCTTCTTCCATTTTCTGAAGGATTTTCTTTTAGCTCTTATAGCTTCCTTCATCTCACTTTTTAACCATGCTGGCTGTCATTTGGTCTTCCTTCCTCCTTTTCTAATAAACAGAATATATTTGGCCTGGGCTTCCAGGATGGTATTTTTGAACAGCATCCACGTCTGATGTAAATTGTTGACCTCTGCATTCTCCTCTAAGTTTTTTTTTACTGATCCTCTCATTTTATCATAGTTTCCTTTTTGAAAGTTAAATGCTATCGTTTTGGATTTCCTGTGTGTACTTACTCCAAAGCCAATGTTAAATCTGATCATATTATGATTTCTGTTATCAAGCGGCCCCAACACCATTTCCTCCTGCACCAAATCATGTCTCCACTAAGGACTAGGTCTAGAATTTTTCCTTCTCATGTTGACTCCTATACCAGCTGCTCCATAAAGCAGTCCTTGATTTCATCAAGGAATTTTACTTCCCTAGCATGCCCTGATGTTACATTTACCCAGTCAATATCGGGGTAATTGAAATCACCCATTATTATTGTATTGCCCAGTTTGTTAGCCCCCCTAATTTCTGATAACATTTCTACATCCGTCTGTTCATCCTGGCTAGGCAGACGGTAGTACACTCTTATCACTATCCTTTTCCCCTTTACACATTGAATTTCAGTCCATAGGGATTCCAAGATGTGTTTTGTTTCCTGCAGAATTTTTGTCTATTTGATTCAAGGCCCTCTTTATCATACAGTGCTACCCCTCCACCAATTCGATCCACCCTATCACTATGATATAATTTATACCCTGGTATGACAGTGTCCCACTGGTTATCTTTCTTCCACCAGGTCTCAGGCAGGCAGTGACCAGGTGATCCTCACATCCACTAGCCACCCAGCTATCTACATGCCTAATAATCGAGTCACCAACTACAACAGCCGTCCTAACCCTTCCCACCTGGGAAGTAGCTCCTGGAGACACATCCTCGGTGTGAGAGGAAATTAAATCCCCTGGAGTGCTGACCCTGTCTACAAGATTATTTTGAGCTGCACCAGGATGATGCTCTCCTTTTAGAAGAGCGCCCTTCTCCAAGGCAGCACAGGTGCTGCCAGATTGGAGGTAGGACTTCTCCACAACGTCCCTGTAGGCCTTCTCTGTGTACCTCTCTGTTTCCCACAGCTCTACTGTAGCCTCAAGAGAATGGACTTGTTCTCTGAGAGCTATGAACTCTTTGCATTGAGCACACACATATGACCACTCACCAACTGGGAGATAATCATACATGTGACACTCAATGCAAAAGACCCCTCTCGCTACTGGACTACTGTCTACATCTTAGTATTATAGAGTGTTTAATTAAAACTTCTTAATGTACTAGGGATATCAGATGAATATAAAGAGCCTTAAGATTTATTTATTTATTTGTTGCATTTGTATCCCACATTTTCCCACCTATTTGCAGGCTCAATGTGGCTTACATCGTACCGGAGGTGTGTTTGTAGTCTCCGGTGTTTACAAATACAGAGTGATGTTATAAACTTCATGGGACAGCCACATAAGGTCGTTGAACAGTGGTAGAGTTGTGTTTTGTGCATTTTGAATTCTAGTGTTATTGTGTTGCAGAGATCAGGCAACACTATCAAAGTATTTGTCCACAGATCTGGCAGCACCACCTGCTTCCCAAAAGAAATAGATGGGATTAGGAAAGGAATGGAAAACAAAACTGAGGATGTCATAATGCCTTTGTATCGCTCCATGGTGCGACTACACCTCGAATATTGTGTTCAATTCTGGTTGCCGCATCTCAAAAAAAATATAGTGGAATTAGATTGGTTTAATTTGTAATGTATTTAGTGTTTGCTTCTCAGAAACTAGTTAAATGTAATTAAAACTCTAATGAAAATGCCCCTCTTGTTATCCTAATTAGAATAATTGACTATAAATGAAGAGTTGAGCTAGGGGGAGGGTGGGTGGGAGGGAATGAGGACCGAACTGGGCCCTACCGTGCCTTCTAGAGACCATCTGTTATCTGTTAATGCTGTGGCAGAAAATTCAAGGTTTAAAACTGTGGGGAAAAAAAGGTATGGAGATTAGCTATTAAAGTTTGCTTTTTTTTTTTTTTTTTTTTAAATCTGTGTTTATCAATATCCTACAATTCCTCTTTTAAACCCAAGTTACCAAGTACAGAATAAAATATTGACACCCACAGAAATGTCCTCTTCTCTTAGAACTCTCAGAAAGAAAGTTAAGTGGGAGCTTTCTTCTCTATATAGTTTGGATTCTAAGGAGACTGTTTCAAACAAACCCTTTGAAGCTAGCCCAGTAATCAGATTGCCCTTAATAACCTTTGCAAATATTCTACTTCCTCACACCTTAATTAACACCTAATTCAGGTCAGTAGTCATGCTACCTCTCCAGCAGGCAAGAACAGAAAATAACTTTCCTTTAGGACAGTTGAAGCCTTGCTACTATCCTTTTTATATCTAGAGAAAGTTTCAGTTTAAAACTATGGGGAAAAGGGTTGTATACTATGAAAACTAGTAAATAATGCTTGCTTCTCTCTCTTTTATTTTTATTTTATTTTTCTAAGACTGACCTAGGCCCTACTGTGCCTTCTAGAGACTACCTGTTAATACTGTGGCAGAAAATTCAAGATTTAAAACTATGGGGGAAAAGGGTATGGAGACTAGCTAATAACGTTTGTTTTTTTTATTTAATTAAATTCTAACTGTGTTTATCAATATCCAACAATTCCTCTTTTAAACCCAATATTTAAGTTACCAGGCACAGAATAAAATAATGTCACTTACTGTCCTCTCAGAGCTTCTCAGAAAGGTTAGACGACTAAATGCAATTTAACTGGCCAGGAGCCATTCCTGGCTGGTTAAATAGCTCCGAATATCCGCCAGCAGTATGTGTATAAAGTGTCAGCAGCATGCCTAAGAACTATTCTGCAAACACTTAACTTACACAATGTGCATTTGCAAAGGGGGTGTCCGCATGGGTGGGAAATGGGCGGTGCTCTCATTCAGTAACTGACAGAATAATGTAGATTACACACTTCCTTGCCATGTTTAGGTGCCTGCACCTATGTCAGGTCTGTGTCTGGAGTAAATGCAGGATCTAAATGTAAGGTGCACCAATTGATTTCACTAATGTCCTATTATGGAATCGCGGTGCCAAGATTCTGTTGGTGAGGCCCCACCTGGAGTATTGTGTTCAATTTTGGAGGCCGTATCTTGCGAAGGATGTTAAAAAAATGGAAGCGGTGCAAAGAAAAGCTACGAGAATGGTATGGGATTTGCGTTGCAAGACGTATGAGGAGAGACTTGTTGACCTGAACATGTATACCCTGGAGGAAAGGAGAAACAGGGGTGATATGATACAGACGTTCAAATATTTGAAAGGTATTAATCCGCAAACGAACCTTTTCCGGAGATGGGAAGGTGGTAGAACTAGAGGACATGAAATGAGATTGAAGGGGGGCAGACTCAAGAAAAATGTCAGGAAGTATTTTTTCACGGAGAGAGTGGTGGATGCTTGGAATGCCCTCCTGCGGGAGGTGGTGGAGAGGAAAACAGTAATGGAATTCAAACGTGTGGGATAAACATAAAGGAATCCTGCTCAGAAGGAAGGGATCCCCAGAAGTTTAGCCGGTGTTGGGTGGCAGGGCTGGTGGTTGGGAGATGGGGATAGTGCTGGGCAGACTTATACGGTCTGTGCCAGAGCCGGTGGTTGGGAGGCGGGGCGGGTGGTTGGGGGGGCGGGGATAGTGCTGGGCAGACTTATATGGTCTGTGCCCTGAAAAAGACAGGTACAAATCAAGGTAAGGTATAAACAAAAAATGGCACATGTGAGTTTATCTTGTTGGGCAGACTGGATGGACCATGCAGGTCTTTTTCTGCCGTCATCTACTATGTTACTATGTTATATGTTACTATGTTATAGGATAGGCTGCTACCACATGGCCTCGGGCGCCTAGATGGAGCCACCCAGTTATAGAATTGCCCCCCAAAAGGTGGGATGAATGTCATCATATAGTTCATACTGAGCTCTGATGTCTTGTTTCTTCAAACAACTTGTTCCCAGGATTCTCAGTCCCTTCTCTTCCCAGCCTGTTATTGGTAGTGGTGGTGGGGTGTATCTTATTGAACACAAGATGAACCAGCATATTCAGGATTTCCTCTGAAAACTGCTTCCCCTAACCATAGGAGCCAACTTTTCAAAATTATTGGGGGTGCTAAGCCCAGTGGAAATAACCCGTCCCTGGATACATACAAGGAATTTTCTCAATATTGGGGGTGCTCAAGCACCCACTGCACCCACAGAGTCGGCTCCTATGCCCCTAACAAGCAATGTCATCACTTCTGCTAAGAGCATCCCACCCACAGCCTGTGCTTCCAAAATACCAGGCATCCCCAGTCATGAAGTGAACCAAATGAGGAAGTGCCACATGGAGGGGATGGGTGACATGGTATCATATCTGGCTTTTTCAGCAATATCAAATGCTGGGGAGGGAAGAATGTGGATGCAGAGTTCCCAAGGGTGAGGCAAATAACCCTATTCTCTACTTTTCCCCACTTTCCCATTTTCTGGCTTCTGGAGTGTGGGAGGTAGGTGGACATAGAAGTGTAACCACAGGGGAACCTCGGGAGCCTGCACCCGCTCACCTTTGACTGGGACCCCCTCTGCTTTAATGGCTGGCGGGGATGCCAAACCCCGCCAGCTGAAGAGGACTCCTGTTCATGTCCTGCCTGTGCTGTCTGAGCAGCACTTAAGACAGCAGGCACGGTTCAGTCACTGTTGCCGGCTCTCTCACACATACTGGTGGTATTGAGAAGTAAAGAAGGAGTGAAGATTGGGGTCAGTGAAGTCCCCACTGAGTAAAAAGCATTTAAAAGGAGCTGAGAAGCCAAGGAGGATCCAGAACCCATTCCAAGGAGGAGAGATTCACAAGAGCAGGAGTGACAATCCACGACCAAGGAGATCAAGTGAACCCAGAATTGCGAGCAAGGGTGAATCCTTCAGACATCATTTTACTCTTTTTTTTTATGGACTCTGTGTCTAATTTTATACACCTGAGTTGTGTCCATTAAGTGCGTGTTTTGTTAATGAATCACAATCGGGCTTCCATTTTGCTTTTTTTCCAAGTTTGGGTAGCCTACTCCTGCCCAGTGGCAGTTGAGAGAATCTTAAGCCATGAATCAGGGACCCTTTATCTATGTTCTGTGTGAGGGAGAAGAGGGTGGAGCAGGAGAGTGTGAGTTTTAGCTGCAGACACAAACAAATACAGTTTTATACCTGCCTCAAGGTTCACCCTCAGCCTCATTTATTGGAAGACCTGTTGCCTGAGATCCTCCAGGTGAAGGAGGGAGAGGGAGACAGGATAGAGTGAAAGTGCAAACAAAAAAAAAACCCACTTGTTCCAAAGGCCAGATTTCATCTGGGGACAGGGAAGCATAGAGGGCCAGTAAGGCTTGCTCCAAGAGCCTTAGTTTGGGGACCCCTGCAAAACAGAGAGTCTTGAAATTATGAATTTATAATTATCAGAATAATTGGTCATTATTAGAGTGCATCTTGCAGGCCAGGTGCTGTTATACAGTAATACAAGGATATGATCACAAAGGACTGGAAGGCATAGGAGTAGTGGGAACAAATGAAATAGAGATATTCAGTATAATGGCATCTTCTCTCTCTCTGTCTTCCCAAGTAATAAAGATAACTTTCATGTACTTGTTAATACCAATCATCCCAGAATCCTCCTGGGCAGCTACTTTGGCTAAGTGCAAAATTGGATTCAAAGCAATGCAAGCAGAAAGTGGATTCCACGAAGAGCTCTTAATTAAGCTACCCTTAATGGAAACAGCATTTACTGATATTTAATACCCTTCCTTGAGGGGTTACAGTCTCAGAGGCACAACTGATTGCCTTTAACCGTGGCTGGGAGTTAACTGATAGTAAACATCCATCCAGAGGGGCTTGTGTAATGAAATTTCCAAAGGATTATGTTCCAGATAGCTTGGAATGAAGCTGAATATTTTGTTTCACTTCCAGTAGTGTTCATGAGGGCAGCCAGGGAATCCGGAGTCATGCAGGTTGCATTTCGCTACTTCCGCCATGGAGCTTAGACCCCCAAGATCAAGCATAGGGAAGTTAAGTGCCTGCCAAAAGTAACATAAATGAGTGCAGACATAATCAGAACCTGGGTCACCCACACTGGTTTTCCCAGTAGTATGGAGGAGTAGCCTAGTGGTTAGTTCAGTGGGTGGAGAACCAGGGGATCAGGTTCAATTCCCACTACACCTCTTTGTGACTCTGAGAAAGTCACTTAACCTCCATTGCACCTGGTACAAAAACTTAGATTGTGATCTCACTATGGACAGAGAAAGTACCTGCATATGTAAACTCCTAACCCTTACTCACTTGTTCAGTACCCATGTTTTATCATTCCCACCTTAGTAATTCCTTTATCTCTTGTTTGTCCTGTTTGTCTGTCCTAATTAGATTGTAAGCTCTGTCGCGCAAGGACTGTCTCTTTATGTCCAGTGTACAGTGCTGCGTAGGTCTAGTAGCACTATAGAAATGATAAGTAGTAGTAGTAAACTGCATAGGTTGTACCACAGAAAGGAAATATAGCAAATCCTTTAGCCTTAACTATTACAAAAAAATGCAAGTGCCAGCCTGTGAACTCTTAAGTTGTAGCACAAAATCAATAGAGCAGTTGGCTGTTTAGTTGCCAGCTGCATCACAAGGGAGCACTAGATGTGAGGGGGTAGAGGATGTCAGGGTTAGGGGAGCAAAAAGCAGGGCATAGGTGGGCTGGTGGAGAGGCAGGAGGATGGATGCAGGGAAGATGTTGGTGTGGATGCTAGGGGAAAAGTGGGCAGGGAGCTCTGCTGCTTAGCTTTCATACCTGTGGGGAGAAAGCAGTATAGGTGGGGAACAGTTACCAGATTGGAGGGAGGAAGGGAGAGGCAGCAGGCAGAATTCAATGGTGATATCCTGAAAACCCCGACTGGCTGGGTCGGGTGTGCCCTGAGGACTGGGTTGAAAACCTCTGCACTAGGGAATATCTAGACAAGTGGTGTGCTTTACCCATTTGTCTTCATGGCAGATTGAGTTTACTTAGTATGGTGTTATTTGTGGCTCTATGTATTACAGTTGTTACCACTTTGTTTTCTCAAAAAGGACATTTTATTATTGAATAAGTTGCTTTTCAAATTTTGTTGGAATGGGAAAAAACCAAAGACTCCATTGAAATTGTTGTTTGGTAATTGGCAGAATGGAGGTATGGGTCTCTCAGATAGTCGCAAATATAATCAAGATGGTTTCTTGATAGACAAACTTTTACTTCATGTGAATATGAAATGAAATATGTTTGACCATGGCATTGCTGCATGCTCCCCTCAGTATTTTACCTACAAAAAACTGTTTTACTTCACCCATTGCATGATATTTGGTGTGACCTAGTGAAAATATGGAGGGGTAAGGGAACCTGACAGTTTCAGATCAATTGCCCATTAGGGATAATATTCAATTTTACCAGGCTTGGAAATTCTGAGCTTTGTTCGCTGGGCACAACTTGGGATTACACGAGTAGCACATGTTTTGTGGGCTGATGGATCTGTGCCTACCTGGATGGAATTCCAAAATTCTGACACTAAAAGCAAGGTCATAAGTATAAAAGGCAGCAGACAGTCTGCTTAAGTCACTGGTGCCCCAATGCTGAAAACTCCAGCGCAGTTTCGAAAATAACTTCCCAATGCTCAATTCTAATAGTATGCAAATATAGACACGCCGTTAGCGTTGAAGCATTAGGAAGTTAAGAGGGATGGTACCTGGTGCATGCACTCCTCCGCCCTGTGAAAGCATTGTCACGTGACTCCCCTAGTAACAGACATTCGGTTACATTCTGCCAGGGGCAGACTGAGAGTGGTCTGGGTCCCCCGCTTGGCCACTGTCCGACACCCTCTACCGTCACAGCTGACACCCCTACAATCCCAGTTCTTTCCTACCTGATACTCCTCCACCTGCAGATGCAAATTTCAAAAACTGACATATTTCAATCACTATACAATAGGTTAACAAATACACAAAAAATGGAAAATATGATGATACCAATTTATTGGATCAAATATATTTTCCAGTTAGCTTTCAGAGGCCAAAACCTCTTTCCTGAGGTCAGGACAGTATACTGCTATTAAGGTATTCTGTTCTGACATGAGAAAGGAGGGTTGGGTCTCCAAACATTAGCAAAAATGTATTAAAATTAGTCCAATCATCTTATTTCCATTTTCTTTATTAACACAGCTACCACACTACTTTATACTAAACTAAAAATAAAATTCATTTTTCCTACCTTTGTTGTCTGGCCGTTTACGTTTTTCTAATTGTGTTGGTCCCAGTCTCTTGTTCTTTCCTTGATCTCTTCTTAACTCTCACCAGTGTCTACCCTCTCTCCCCCTTTCCATCCAGCATCTTCTCCCTCTCTCTATTTCCCCTTTCCGTCCAGCGTCTGCCCCCTCTCACCCCCTTTCCATCCAGCATCTGACCCTTCTCTCTCCTCACTTCCATCCAGAGTCTCCTCTTTTTCTCCATCCAGCATCTGGCCCCTCTCTCTCTTCACTTCCATCCACTCAGGCCCCTCTCTCTCCCCAGTTCCATCCAACATCTGCATCCTCTCTCCCCCTTCCATCCAGCTTCTATCTCCTCTCTCCCCTTCATCCAGTGTCTGTCCCTCCTCTCCCCATTTCCATCAGGCATATGTCCCTTCTCTCTCCCTCATGCAGTGTCTGCCCCTCCTCTCCCTCTTTCCATCTGACATCTGTCCCCTCTCTCCTTCTCATCCAGCATCTGTCCTCCCTTCCCCCTCCATCCAGCAACTGTCCCATCTCTTCTCCCTTCCATCCGACATCTGTTCCCCAGTGGTGTTCCTAGGGGGGCTGACACCCGGGGCGGATCGCTGATGCGCCACGCCCCCCGGGTGCAGCGCCCCCCCCGGAATAACGCGACAACCCCCCCCCCCCGGATGCACGCCGCTGGGGGGGGTGCCGCGCGCCTGCCAGCTCTTCATTTTCATGCTCCCTCTGCCCCGGAACAGGAAGTAACCTGTTCCAGGGCAAAGGGAGCATGAAAACGAAGAGCCGACAGGTGCGCGGCACCCCCCCAGCGGCGTGCACCCGGGGCGGACCGCCCCCCCTTGGTACGCCACTGCTGTTCCCCCTCCCCACTCCATTCTCCATTCATCGTCTGTCCTTCCCCATCACCCAGTCGCCTTGTACCTGGGATCGTCCTTATTCCTGCTCAATTTATATGTCCCCACTATCACCCCACCTAATCCCCATATCCCCACTCTTCCACCCTACCTTCACTTACAATCACACCCTCCCCCTTCCATCCAGTGTTACAGTCTTTTTTTCAGCCCCACTCAACACCCAAACCCTCTCTCCCCTACCCACCAGTCACCCCCACTGGCACACCAGGACCAAGCTATCCCCACTCCCACCCAATACCCCCCTGCCGCAGCCACCACTGCTGCTGCTCTGCTGCTGTTTCAGCAGTGGCGGCAAAAATAGAAAAAAAAGATTGCGGGGCTGCACTGTTCCTTTCCCACTCGCAGCTGACCGGCTCTGCCCCGGATCAGAAAATTGTTAGAGGAAGGCGGGACTGGCAGCCGTGAACAGGAGGAACAGTGCGGCTCCGCGATCTTTATTTCTGTTTTTGCCACCACTGCTGTAACAGCAGCAGCAGTGGTGGCCGTGGCAGGAAGGTAGTGTGTGGGAATGGGGAGAACGGCGGGCATCCGGGCAGAGCCTCTGGGCTCTCGAGCACTGCCCGGTTGCCGAACGGTCAGTCCGCCCCAGCATTCTGCAATCTGGGGGTGAGCTGGGCAACAGTGTTGACATCCATTAGATCAAAGAGGAAAATAAAGGGTATAGAAATGGAAAATTCAACCAGGATCCTACCTAGGTGGGATCTGTAAAGATCGCATATTTACAAGAAAGGACATCTCCTGTTCTTGCAGTAATATATAGATACAAGGAAACTGGGCAAACTCTTAAGCGATTAGTCTACGCTATGTGAGCAGTTTCTTCAAAGCCACCAATTTCAGCACCGCCAAAAACCACCGATTTTCAGGTTCCTGCTTAATTGACGAATAGGACCCGAGTTGCAAAGCCTATATAGACACCCTAACGCCAGCTCCGAGCTGGCGTAGGGTTTCCAGCAGTAAGGGCACCCTTGTCCATTGCGCTGTTCTCTGAGCATAGGGGACAAATAGGAAATGACCTCATTTACATCATTCTGACTGCAGTAGCATGCTATTTGCGCTAAACATGGGCAAGCTCTTTGTTTCCCTCGGTAAGGGTCTTTGAGCATTGTGTGCTGGTAAATGCGGGCCCAGTTGTGTCTAAGGTTGCCAACTGGATGCAGATTTGCCTGACAAGGTTTATCCAGTCCTGGGTTTACCCCCAGTGCATGCAGAGACTTGTAGTCTTGCTTCTTAGGGATTGCAGTGGGGAAATAAGAACTACAAGTTCCAGCATACAATAAAGTAAACCCAGGACTGGAGCCAACCCTGTTGGGCAAATCTGGATCCGTTTGGTAAACTTAGCTGTAGCCCTGTCTCTGGCTATCAGCCCCCTCCCTTGATCAGCTTATGAGCACTGAAAAGTTTCACTGACACCATGCAGGATTCTCTCTTGTGCTGTACACTCAGCCAAGGTCTCGCAAGGTCACCTTGTCAGATACAGTGCTATCAGATTTGGCTCAGGCTAGAGCAGTCATGCAAACTCTAGTAATCTGAACTAGATCCCTGACAGTTCAAAACAGAATGAGGAGTAAGACCAAAGAAGGGGGAGGGGAAGGTAAAAAACTGAGAAGAAATTTGTACAGCTACAGCATGCCTGCTCCAAAGATACAACTTAAGAGCCCCTCATGGACAGGCACCTGATTGTAGCTCACCTTGAACTACAACTACAAAAGGCAGGAGCTAAATCCAAAAACTAAAGGGTTGATATTTAATAGGGTTTAAGCGGACAACACTTCATTTCATTCTGGGATTGCAGCACTACAGATCCCAGAATGCAGTGGGAAAGAAGTTAGAATGCTGGGACTTATGCCAACCACCTGCTTTAGGCCATAGTGCAGGGGTTTCAAACTCCAGTCCTCAAGGGCCACAAATCATTTGGGTTTCCATGATAGCCCTGATGACTACATATAAAAGAGACTTGCACACCCACTACCTCAATTGTATCCAAATCTCTCTCTTGCATTTTTATTAGGGACATCCTGAAAACCTGACTGGTTTACAGCCCTCTAAGACCTGGAACATGAGAACCCTAATCTGTAGCCTTTTAGTCCTGATTTCCCCTGGGACGCTTAGAACCACAACTTCTAGCATGCAGTGTGGCAGAACCAGGGCTGGCACAGTACTCTGAGTATCTCGTGCCACCTGCTATTCTTAGTCCCGTGTTTAAGTGTGACTGGCCTAGAGAAGCATTAATCCTATCATAGAGTTGTTTAAGCAGAGCCTTAAGGCCAGCTAACAGCATCCACTTTTCAAAGATGATGGAACATTTTCATTAAAGTACCATCATCTCTGCATCCTCGCCAGAGATCTCCAAATTAATTATTTATAAGATATGTATTAAAATAACATTAAAAAATCTCTCTCCAGCTGCTCTCAGATCTTTCCTATGGAGGAGACACAGATGAATGGGAGAGTTGCTGAAAGGTTTCTGCACTATATCTCCATATATGCTGAGATAAACGATGCCATGGACAGCCGTGGGTCCCCCTTCAATGTCATGACCTATCGGAAGGCTGCTCTGATGAGATAGCCCTCTTCTGAAGGTGCATCCACACAGGAGTTGTCATGCAAGACTTTTCTTCTCCCATCACTAAAGTGATAACAACATCAATGGCATGGCATGCCCACTCCTCCCTCCCACCCAATCTGGCATTCCTTGTATTTTTAATGACTTTCTGCACCTGCGCTGCTTGTAGCTGGAGGAGACAGATGCCAGCATACACATATTACAATAGTTCCCAAACCTGGACCTGGATCCATATGCTTCCAACAGCAGTCCTGGTTTTATCCTGTTGCATACAGGGACTTGTAGTCTTGATTTTCTTAAGGAATGCAATGGGAAAATAAGAACTACAAGTCCCTGCATGCAATGCAGTAAACCCAGGACTGGATCAGCTCTTCCAGGCAAATCTGGATCCAGTTGGCAATCTTACCCAGCATTCAGATGTGTAGTCTGCTGGCTTAGGGCCCCTGTGCTGAACGCACGCCAAATTGGAGTTACTACCCAGTTACTGCGTGGGCTTTGCGGTACTTTCAATTTTGGCGCGCGTCCGCTATTCACGTCTGAAAAATAATTATTATTTTGTGGCACGCGTAACAGACACACGCCAAGTGGCATTTGACATACGTAGGTCATTTCCACCCAGATTCTTTACCGCTAGGTCTATGGCTGGTGGTAAGGTCTCGGACCCAAAATGGACGCGCAGCAATTTTGATTTTGCCACCCGTCCATTTTTGACAAAAAAAGAGATCTTTTTTACAGGCACGCTAAAAAATGGATCAGCGCTTGCCCAAAACCTGCACCTATACTACTGCAAGCCATTTTTCAGTGCACCTTTGTAAAAGGACCCCTTTGTTTGGGGAAGGGAAGAGGTAGGAAGGACATATCGGCAGCTAGAGTGTGGATGTCAATTTAGTACCAGCAGTTGGAGAATTTGGGGGGCACCAACTTCATAGTATGCTAGTCAGGTTTTCTTGATATCCAGAATGAATATCCATGAGAGAGATTTGCATGCACGGCTTCTACTACATGTAAATCTTTCACATGACTATTCAGTGACTGGCTGGGGTGCAAAGATGCACGCAAATGATCTCAGCTGGAGTATGTGTGGTAAGAAAGTCTTGCTTCAGTATGTGCAACCGAAGTCAATCCTTGTCCCCTGGATTCTATAAAGGTTGTCCAAATTTCAGCACCCAAATTTGGGCACAGATCCCAGATCCATGCGAAAACTGATTAGTTAATGATCCGTTAACTATCAGTTATTGACGTTGTCACTAATTAGGACTTACGCACAAACCTGCCTACGTGCTGTTCTGTAACACTGGGCACCTAAATTTCATAATGCGCAACTCAAAGGAGGGCATGGCCATGGGAGGGACATGGGCACGTCAGGTGCATTCTAGAAATTAGGCTCAATGTTATAGAATACTGGGATTTCCGTGCCCAACTGCCATCAGTTGGGCACCAGGATTTACACCAGGTTTCAGGAGGCATACGTCTGTGGGAATTGTACACTAAAACTAAAGGTTACTGAGCACTAAGCAATCTTTATAAAATTTGCACTTAGTGAGGATTTTAATGGTGCCTAACTTTGGATAAGCGCAAGGAGTGTGGGAATGACCAAGCAAATGTTCCAGGAATAGGATACAAAAGCCTTGTATTAACATATGTTCAGTCCCAAATGATAGCAACAAATAGCATACAGTGCTTGATTGAAGCCGGACCCTATACAGTCCATGTTTCAGCTAATATGTCTTCATCAGGGATCCTGTAACACACTGTATACAAATTACACAATGAATTGGGATAGTGCAGAGCCTCAGTGAGATGAATTCATAGAGCTGCAGATTGCAATCTCCTCTGAATCAGTATCAGAGGAGATTGAAAGCTGCAGCTCAACGATCTCAATAGCAGACTATGGACTTTTCCTCGAGAAACTTGTCCAAACCTTTTTTAAACTCAGATACACTAACCACTGATACCACATCCTCTGGCAACGAATTTCAGAGCTTAACTGTTGAGTGAAAAAATACTTTGTCCTGTTAATTTTAAAAGTATTTCCATGTAACTTCCTAGTCTTTGTACTTTTTGAAAGAGTAAAAAAAATCAATTTATGTTTACCCGTTCTACACCACCCAGGATTTTGTAGACCTCTATCATATCCCCCCTCAGCTGTCTGTTTTCCAAGCTGAAGCTTTTTCTCGTATGAGAGGAGTTCTATCCTCTTAATCATTTTGGTCGCCCTTCTTTAAACCTTTTCTAATTCCACTGTATCTTTTTTAAGATATGGCGACCAGAATTGCATACAATACTCAAGGTGAGGTCGCACCATGGAGCAATACAGAGGCATTATAATATTCTTTGTCTTATTTTCTATCCCTTTCCTAATACTTCCTAGCATTTTGTTTGCTTTCTTAGCCACTGCCACACACTGGGCAGAAGATTTCAGCATATTGTCCACGATGACACATAGATCTTTGGAACCTAGCATCAAATAATTAGGATTTGGATTATTCTTCCCAATGTGCATCGTTTTGCACTTGTCCACATTAAAATTCATCTGCCATTTGAATGCCCAGTCTTCCAACTTCCTAAGGTCTTCTTCCAATTTTTCATACTCCGCATGTGTTTTAACAGCTTTGAATAGTTTTGTTTTTCCTGCAAATCGTTCCCATTTCCAAATCATTAATAAATATGTTAAATAGCTCCAGTCCCAGTACAGATCCCTGGGGCACTCCACTATTCACCCTCCTCCATTGAGAAAAATGGCCATTTAACCCTACCCTCTGTTTTCTGTCCAATGACAATTCCTAATCTGCAGAAGAGCATTGCCTCCTATCCCATGACTTTTTCTGAGGAGTCTCTCATGAGGAACTTTGTCAAAAGCTTTCTGAAAATCTAGGTAAACTACATCAACTGGCTCACCTTTAACAACATGTTTATTCATGCCTTCAAAGAAATGAAGCAAGTTAGTGAGACAAGATTTCCCTTGGCTGAACCCATACAGACCTGAACCCTTGCTGACTCTCTCCCATTAAACTATGTTTGTCTATGTGTTATGTAATTTTATTCTTCATAATAGTTTCTACTATTTTGCCCGGCACTGAAGTCAGGCTTATTGGGCTGTAATTTCCCAGATCACTCTGGAACTCTTTTAAAAATCAGTGTTACATTGACCTCCCTCCAATCTTCAGGTACTACAGATGATTTTAACACATGTGGATTGTGAAAAATTACAGGAAGGCCTTATGAAACTGGAAGACTCAGCATCCAAATGGCAGATGAAATTTAATGTGGACAAATGCAAAGTGATGCACATTGGGAAGAATAATCCAAATCATAGTTACCTGATGCTGGGGTCCACCACTCAAGAAAAAGATCTAGTTGTCATTGTAGACAATACCTTGAAATCTTCTGCCCAGTGTGCGGCAGCAGTGGCCAAAAAAAGCAAACAGAATGCTAGGAAATATTAGGAAAGGGATACAGAATAAGACCAAGAATATTATAATGCCTCTACATTGCTCCATGGTGTGACCTGGAATATTGCGTTCCGTTCTGGTCACCGTATCTCAAAAAAGATATAGCGGAATTAGAAAAGGTTCAAAGAAGAGTGACCAAAATGAAAAAGGGGATAGAACTCCTTTCATATGAGGAAAAGCTAAAGAGGTTAAGACTCTTCAGCTTGGAAAAGAGGCAGCTGAGGCGGGATTTGATTGAGGTCTACAAAATTCTGAGTGGAGTAGGATGGGTAAAAATGAATCAATTTTTCACTCTTTCAAAAAGTACAAAGACCAGGGGACACATGATGAAATTACATGGAAATACTTTTAAAACAAATAGGAGGAAATATTTTTTCATTCAAAAAATAGTTAAGCTCTTGAACTCGCTGCCAGAGTATGTGGTAACAGCGGTTGGCGTATCTGGGTTTAATAAAGGTTTGGACAAGTTCCTGGAGTAAAAGTCCATAGTCTGTTATTGAGGTGGACATGGCGGAAGCCTCTGCTTTCCACGGGATGGTTGCATGGAATATTGCTGCTAATTGGGTTTTTGACAGTTACTTGTGACTTAGATTTGCCACTGTTGGAATCAGGATGCTGGGCTACATGGACCATTGGTCTAACCCAGTATGGCTATTCTTTGATGGTGTTCATTTCAGCTTAGGTCACCTAAGATCCAGCTACCTTTTTATCACTCACTACATACTAAAAATATGTTTTTGTGTGTCTATGCACACTCTCATTCTTTCTCACACACACACACACATTCTCACACAGACAGCCTCAAACTATGTCACACACACCCACACTCGCACATTCACTCCGTCTCTCTCTCTCTCACACAGTCACTCTCATACACACACTCTCAAACATACACACTCCGCTGAAAACCTTGCTAGCGCCCGTTTCATTGGTCTCTGAAACGGGCCTTTTTTACTAGTATATAATAAGTACACAAGTAATGCCATACTGGGAAAAGACCAAAGGTCCATCGAGCCCAGCATCCTGTCCCCTACAGCGGCCAATCCAGGCAAGGGCACCTGGCAAGCTACCCAAACGTACAGACATTTTATATGTTATTCCCGAAATTGTAGATTTTTCCCAAGTCCATTTAGTAGCGGTCTGTGGACTTGTCCTTTAGGAAACTGTCCAACCCCTTTTTAAACTCTGCCAAGCTAACCTACGTTCTCCGGCAATGAATTCCAGAGTTTAATTGCACGTTGGGTGAAGAAAGATTTTCTCCTATTTGTTTTAGATTTACTACACTGTAGTTTCATCACATGCCCCCTAGTCCTAGTATTTTTGGAAAGTGTGAACAGACGCTTCACATCCACCTGTTCCACTCCACTCATTATTTTATTTACACCTCTATCATGTCTCCCTCAGCCGTCTCTTCTCCAAGCTGAAAAGCCACTACTACTACTACTATTTAGCATTTCTATAGCGCTACAAGGCGTACGCAGCACTGCACAAACATAGAAGAAAGACAGTCCCTGCTCAAAGAGCTTACAATCTAATAGACAAAAATAAAGTAAGCAAATCAAATCAATTAATGTGTACAGGAAGGAGGAGAGGAGGGTAGGTGGAGGCGAGTGGTTACAAGTGGTTACGAGTCAAAAGCAATGTTAAAGAGGTGGGCTTTCAGTCTAGATTTAAAGGTGGCCAAGGATGGGGCAAGACGTAGGGGCTCAGGGGCTTAGTCTTTCTTCATAGGGAAGTCGTCCCATCTGCGCTATCATTTTTGTCGCCCTTCGCTGCACCTTTTCCAATTCTACTATATCTTTCTTGAGATGCGGCGACCAGAACTGAACACAATACTCAAGGTGCGGTCGCACCATGGAGCGATACAACGGCATTATAACATCCTCACACCTGTTCGCCATACCTTTCCTAATAATACCCAACATTCTATTCGCTTTCCTAGCTGCAGCAGCACACTGAGGAGAAGGTTTCAGTGTATTATCAACGACAAAACCCAGACCCCTTTCTTGGTCCGTAACTCCTAACATGGAACGTTGCATGACATAGCTATAATTCGGGTTCTTTTTTCCCACATGCATCACCTTGCACTTGTTCATGTTAAACGTCATCTGCCATTTAGCCGCCCAGTCTCATACGGTCCTTCTGTAATTTTTCACAATCCTGTCGCGAGTTAACGACTTTGAATAACTTTCTGTCATCAGCAAATTTAATTACCTCGCTGGTTACTCCCATCTCTAAATCATCAAACATATAAATGGCAAGTGACCAACTCACCTGCAAATGCGCAGTAGAGACTTCCCTCTCTGTCCCGCCCTCGCATCAAGACGTGATGACGTCAAAGGGCGGAACAGAGAGGGAAACGGAGTCAGACTGTCGGACACTGCCGCTGCCGCCTGGAAACGAACATCGCGCAAACCAACCTCCACCCTCCCCCCCATCCCCGCCGCCGCTCCCGCACCCTCAGTATCGGGCCCCCTGCACTGACCTGGCAGCGCCTCTCACCTCCGTGTGGAAGCACTGCAGGCAGCAGAGTGATCTGCTGCTGCCTGCAGCACTTTCACATGGAGGTGAGAGGCGCTGTCAGGTCAGTGCAGGGGACCCGGCACGGAGGGGGGAGGGAGCAGCAGCGAGGAGAGTAGCTGGAAATCTCGCCCGTTTTAACGGGCTTAACGGCTAGTTTATAAATATATTAAAAAGCAGCGGTCCTAGCACTGACCCTTGAGGAACCCCACTAACTACCCTTCTCCATTGTGAATACTGCCCATTTAACCCCACTCTCAGTTTCCTATCCTTCAACCAGTTTTTAATCCACAATAGGATATTTCCTCCTATCCCATGACCCTCCAATTTCCTCTGTAGCCTTTCATGAGGTACCTTGTCAAACGCCTTTGGAAAATCCAGATACACAATGTCAACCGGCTCCCCTTTGGCCACATGTTTGTTTACTCCTTCAAAGAATTGAAGTAAATTGGTCAGACAAGATTTCCCCACACTAAAGCCGTGCTGACTTGGTCTCAGTAATCCATGTCCTTGGATGCTCTGTAATTTTGTTTTTAATGATAGCCTCTACCATTTTCCCCGGCACCGACGTCAGACTCACCGGTCTATAATTTCCCAGATCTTCCCTGGAACCTTTTTTAAAAATGGGCGTTACATTGGCCACCCTCCAATCTTCCGGTACCACGCTCGATTTTAAGGATAAATTGCATATCACTAACAGTAGCTCCACAAGCTCATTTTTCAGTTCTATCAGTATTCTAGGATGAATACCATCCGGTCCAGGAGATTTGCTACTCTTCGGTTTGCTGAACTGCTCCATTACGTCCTCCAGGTTTACTGTGAATTCAGTAAGTTTTTCTGACTCATCCGCTTGAAATACCATATCCAACACCGGTATCCCACCCAAATCTTCCTCGGTAAAGACCGAAGCAAAGAATTCATTTAATCTCTCCGCTACGTCTTTGTCTTCCTTGATCGCCCCTTTTACCCCTCGGTCGTCCAGCGGCCCAACCGACTCTTTTGCCGGCTTCCTGCTTTTGATATACCGAAAAAAAAATTTACTATGTTTTTCTGCCTCTAATGCTATCTTTTTTTCGTAATCCCTCTTGGCCTTCTTTATCTGCGCCTTGCATTTGCTTTGACACTCCTTATGCTGCTTCTTGTTATTTTCAGACGGTTCCTTCTTCCATTTTCTGAAGGCATTTCTTTTAGCCCTAATAGCTTCCTTCACCTGGGAGATATCGGCAGAAATCTACTTTAATTAAACCAGTGTGTCATTGGACACCTTGAAAGTGATATCAAGGTTCCATATGATTTATCCTGAGTAGGCAGCCCTCAGTTCACCATTGGATCCCTCTCAAGTGTTGCTGTAGGTGGTGGTTGAATGGAATCAGCCTATCACCAAAGCAAATAAGACAGGGGTGTAGCCACAGGTGAGTCTGGGAGGGCCACTATCAGCTGAAGCCCACCCAGCAATGGCATACTCTTGGTGTAGCTGGCGGAAATTCCCAAGCCCCGCAAGCTGAAGACATTGGCAGCCTGCCATGACCCCCCTCAGGCTACTTTGGAAGTCAGCAGCAGCAATCCTGAGCCACTGACACTGACATCCTATGCATATTCAGTTATTGCACATGTTCAGTTCATGAGCAAGAACTGAGGATGTGCCAGATGCCGGCATAAGTGCTTGGGAAAGCTGCTGCTGACTGCCACAGTTGTCTTGGTGGAGTTATGGCAGGCTGCTGATGTCTTCAGCTGCCAGGGCTTAGGGATCACCTCCAGCTAAGGTATTTTATTTTTTAAGCTGAGCAGGGGATAGAGTGGGACAGAGAGGGCAGGCAGCGGGGGATAGCAAGGGGTGGAGAGAAAATGCATCATGCCAACCCACTCGACTTGTTCGCCCACCCAAAATTTGCCAACTGGCTACACCACTGAAATAAGATCAAGAGAACTGGGCTGCAATTCCCAGCTGATGCAAGAGTGATCACTGGCACCAACCAGAAGGCCATTTCCTGCACAGTCTTAGAGAGCTTCTCATTCTTAGCTGCTCCAAGGCCTCGCAGGTTAAGGTGCATCAATAAATCCATCCTATGCTAACTCTGTGGCCACGCCAGGCTCCTTGTAATGCTTCATTGCGAGAAAGATTAAGCCCCAGAGACCTATGTGGGGCACCAAAGGCAATGTGTTAGAACTCTTGCTAATGCTCCAGTTCAAGTCAGGGCAAGCTTCTGACGGGACTATGGGGAGAATTAAGAACTGCAGTGCAGCCAATGATGGGAAGCTGTCCAGATCTGTTGAGGAGGGTGGGCAAAAAAGGTGCAGATATATCTGAGCAAAATTGGAAGATTAAACAGAAATAAATGATGGAACATGAAGTATTTGTAAGAAAAGTCTGAGTACATAATGTTACACAGGTTATCTTCAAAGACTAATTGATAGAGCATGTAATACATTTGATTAATGAATGCAAGTCTCATAAGTAGCTAAATATTTAATGTTTTATTTGTATTTATTTAATTTTGTGTTTGTTTTTGTTTTTTAACCCTGTCCTAATTTACTCAAGATGGCTTATAAGTTATGAAGAAAACCAATTTTAAAGAGAACCAAAATGTCAGTAGGACACTTGTGACCATACAGGAGACTAAAATCAAGTGATGCAAAATCAGCTAGCTGCCTAATTAAACAAAGACATTTAAATCTAAGTACATGAACCATAATGAATAAACATTATTCACAATAAACAAATTATCAAAACCACAAGTACCCCTTACAGCCCTTCCTTCAACACTGTAAGTCACCCCTCCAAGTAATGCTAAACATTTCTTGCTGTCTTCTACCACCATCATCCCTCCCTAAAAACTGCACAAATACATATTTTACAGCCCAGAAATTTATTTTTGAAGTATGGACTTCCATTCCAACCTTTTGCCCTTCTACCCTTTTTTTTGTTTTGTTACATTTGTACCCTGTGCTTTCCCATTCATGGCAGGCTCAATGTGGCTTACATGGGGCAATGGAGGGTTAAGTGACTTGCCCAGAGTCACAAGGAGCTGCCTGTGCCTGAGGTGGGAATTGAACTCAGTTCCTCAGGACCAAAGGCCACCACCCTAACCACTAGGCCATTCCTCCTCCATGCTTGATCCCAAAATTTAGATCAGTTTCTCATGGCTCATTTCCAGGCAGTGCCAACTCTTTTATTAGAAGAATTAGGTGGTCAGCTAGAGCAAAAGAGTGCATGCTTTTCCTTAAGATGACACATAACTATATTGCTCCCATAAAAAACAGAAAAAGAAAAACCACTAACAAATTTAAAATTTCTGGAAATGCACAGAAAATGAAACAAAATGTACAGGAAATGAAACAAAACAAATGTTTTGGGGTTGCATGCCCTTACCAGTCTCAACCTTTACTAAAGGTCTTCAGTGTGTTTATCAATAAAGACCGAGGCAAAATTAATGTTATTTTTCTGACTCCCTCACTGTTTGTTTTGTTTCAAACATACTTGTAAAAGTTTTTAGTATCAGATTTTGTTTTACAGCAAGCGTCTTTTCAAAATCTCTTGGCCTGCCTTATGGACTTTACATCTAACCTGCCGGTGATTGTGCTGATCCTTATTTTCCTCATTTGGGTATACTTTCCATTTTCTGAAAAATTCGCTTTTGGCTTTCACTGCCTCTTCCATGTCACCATTAAACTATGTTGGCAGTTGTTTGCTTTTCTTTTATTGTTTGTAATGTGTGGAATTTATTTTATCTGGGCTTCCAAAATGGTATTTTTAAATCATGTCCATACCTCATGCAAACGTTTGATCCTGAAAACTGCTTCTTTTACTTGTTTTTTTTTTTTTTTCAAATGTATCTGTCTTTTTGAGTGAAAGGGGAGGTAAGCCAGGCCAATAACTTCAAGCAACAGGGTATACCCCCGCTAAACAAAATATATTATATTCCCAAAAATAGAGAAGGAGTGCAAGGCCCTGAAGAAGATAACCTAAACTTACAGAACATTTCTGATATATTGGAACAATCCTCAGACATTATAACTAACAGAGTCATAACGATTGTTTCTTTGGTATTTGAGCAGGACTACAATGCTATTTTAAAGCTTTATTTCAGAAATATGAATGCTCAATTCTATGGTTCTAAAATATGGATTTATCCTGACATCACCAAGGCTACACAACAAAAAAGGAAATCATTTCTGACATTAAAACAAAAGACTATAGATATAGGGGCTTCTTTTTTTCTTGCCTACCCATGCAAGTGTGTGGTGAGGCTGGGGCAAACTAAATACATCTTTTTTACACCGGAACAACTAAAATCGTTTGTAGAGATGAAACAAGTGAAGTGAAAGTACCTGGAGGAAAATGTAGCCAGAATTTCTATTTTGAAAATTGCTTGTATTCAATCTTCTCTAACTCTTTTCCCCCCCTCCGTTTAAAATTGGGGTCTAAGAAAGGTTATAATTATCTCATGTTTATATTTTCTTTAATTATTCCATTCTTAAATAATCTTCAGTGAAAGCTAGTTTAAGTACTTTTTGGAATAATAAGTTTTTGATTTCTACCTGAATTTCTGTACAAGGTTTATCCTTGAATGTATATAATTTAAAATCATAAATAAAGAATTAAAAAAAAATAACTTCAAGCAACACATGTAGTATTAGTGGTTCCAATTTTTATTTAACATAATCTGGAAAGACCATGTAACAGCATTGCACTGCAAAGGTACCTGAGCCAATAAGGGGGTAATGCAGCCAGCTAGGATCCTCCTCTGATAACAAAGCTGTAATGGAGTAGCCATGTAAATAACCCCAGAGAACTCCTGCCACTACAGCAGTAGCATGAATTGCTGATGTCCCATCCTCTGATGATACACATTGGTATCCTAGACAGTGAGGCTGTCAGTTCTGTTTGAGAGGCAAATCACTAGGGTTCCCTCTTTCAAGTACTTAGGTATCATCATTGATTTTGCTCTGTTGCTCCTCATGCAGGTAGCGCACTTCAATCAGCACTACCGCTGGGGTAGCGTAGGCGCCCAACGGTAATTCCAAAGTTGGCAAACACCGTTTCCCACAGTAGAAAATCAGCAGTGCAGCCACATTGGCACATTCTGCATGATTATCGCGTGACCCTTACCGCTAGGTCAATGGGTGATGGTAAGAACTCAGGCAGTAAATAGCTGTGCGCTACTTTTAATTTTACCACATGGTCATTTACTACCCCATTTTAAAATGCCTTTTTTTCCCCAGCCGTGGTAAAAAAAATGGCTCAGCACATGCCAATTTCATGCATCCATACTACCGCAGGCCACTTTTTACTGCAGCTTAGTTAAAGGGCCCCTCAGTCATTTTCTGACTGTTCCCCTGAGTCAAGGACACATTTTTGCATTCAATCTTAGTGAAGAAATTGTTTTTACGGCCAAGGACTGAAGATTTAACGTGGAGTGGCATAATCAAAAGGAGCGCCCAAGTTTTCCTGAGGACGTTCTCACAGGACGTCCCGGCGAAGGGGCGGGGAAACCCGTATTATCGAAACAAGATGGGTGTCCATCTTTCATTTTGATAATACTGTCGGGGACACCCAATCGTGAAATTTAGGTTGACCTTAGAGATGATCGTCCCCGATTTTCGGCAATAATGGAAACCGAGGACGCCCATCTCAGAAACGACCAAATCCAAGCCCTTTGGTCTTGGGAGAAGCCAGCATTCATAGAGGGGCATAATTGAACGAAAACGCCTATCTCCATGGGCGTTTATCTCCGAGAACGGGTCCGTGAAGGGGTGGACCGAACCGTATTTTGGGAAAAAATAGACATCCATGTTTTATTCAACAATGTGTGAGCTGGGCGTTTTTGTTTTTCAGCGATAATGGAAAATGAAAGCGCCCAGCTCAAAAACGAATAAATCCAAGACATTTATTCATGGGAGGGGCCAGGATTCGTAGTGCACTGGTCCCCCTCACATGCCAGGACATCAACCGGGCACCCTAGGGGGCACTTTTACAAAACCAAAAAAACAGGTAAAAGAGCTCCCAGGTGCATAGCACCCTTCCCTTGTGTGTTGAGCCCCCTAAATCCCCCTCAAAACCCACTGCCCACAAGTCTACACCATTACTATAGCCCTAAGGGGTGAATGGGGGCACCTACATGTGGGTACAGTGGGTTTGGGGGGGGTTGGACGACTAATAAGCATTAAGCAGCACAATTGTAACAGGTAGGGGGGATGGGCCTGGGTCCACCTGCCTGAAGTCCACTGCACCCCCTAACAACTCCTCCAGTGACCTGCATACTGCTGCCAGGGAGCTGGGTATGACATTTGAGGGTGAAAATAAAAAGTTGTGAAACATCATTTTTTTGTGGTGGGAGGGAGTTAGTGACCACTGGGGGAGTCAGGGGAGGTCATCCCCGATTCCCTCCAGTGGTCATCTGGTCATTTAGGGCACTTTTTGGGGCCTTATTCGTGAAAAAACAGGGTCCAGGAAAAGTGTCCTAAATTCTAGCTAAAAACGCATACTTTTTTCCCATTATCGGTGAAATGCGCCCATCTTTGTTCGGCAGATAACCACGCCCCAGTTCCGCCTTCGCCACACCTCTGACACGCCCCCATCAACTTTGTCCGCATCCGCGACGGAGTGCAGTTGAAAACGTCCAAAAATCGGCTTTCGATTATACCGCTTTATTCGTTTTTGTGAGATAAACGTCCATCTCCCGATTTAGGTCGGAACTTGGGCGTTTTTCTCGTTCGATTATAAGCAGGATAGTGCACTAGTCCCCCATGCCAAGACACCAACCAGGCACCCTAGGGGGCACTGCAGTGGACTTCACAAATTGTTCCCAGGTGCATAGCTCCCTTACCTTTGGTGCTGAGCCCCCCAAAACCCACTCCCC
This sequence comes from Microcaecilia unicolor, assembly GCF_901765095.1. Lineage (NCBI taxonomy): Eukaryota > Metazoa > Chordata > Amphibia > Gymnophiona > Siphonopidae > Microcaecilia > Microcaecilia unicolor. The sequence goes on from NC_044033.1 coordinate 300,581,081, forward strand.
ACAACTGTACACCACTACCATAGCCCTTTTGGGTGAAGAGGGGCACCTACATGTGGGTACAGTGGGTTTGTGGTGGGTTTTGAAGGGCTCACATTTACCACCACAAGTGTAACAGGTAGTGGGGGATGGGCCTGGGTCCGCCTGCCTGCATCCACTAAAACTGCTCCAGGGAACTGCATACTGCTGTCATGGAGCTGGGCATGATATTAGAGGCTGGCATAGAGGCTGGAAAAATATATATATATTTTTTTATATTTTATTTATAGTTTTCATCCAAATTTAACAACTCACAAGAGAAGATTACAATATGAGAAAATTTACAATATCTCTAATATCTATTACAATTGAAATGTTTACACTCTACTTTCAACCAGAAATATAAAGTAATAGGATCCAAGAAGAGAACAGGAAAAAAAAAAGGACAAAGTTTTTACAGTGGGAAAATATTTTTAAAAATTTTTTTGAGGGTGGGAGGAGGTTAGTGACCACTGGAGGAGTAAGGGGAGGTCATCCCCGATTCCCTCTGGTGGTCATCTGATCATTTAGAGCACATTTTTGTGGCTTGGTTGTAAGAGAAAAAGGACCAGGTAAAGTTCTCCAAGTGTTCGTCAGGGACGCTCTTCTTTTTCCCATTATTGGTTGAGAACGCCCATGTGTTAGGCACGCCCCAGTCCCGCGTTCGCTACGCCTCTGACACGCCCCGTGAACTTTGGTCATCCCCGCGACGGAAAGCAGTTGAGGATGCCCAAAATCGGCTTTCGATTATGCCGATTTGAGCGACCCTGTGAGAAGGACGCCTATCTTGCGATTTGTGTCAAAAGATGGGCGCCCTTCTCTTTCGAAAATAAGCCTGATAGTAACATACATAGTCTATGATGGCAGATAACCTGTGCAGTCCATCCAGTCTGCCCAGCAAGATAAACAAAAATCATATTAAAAAGCTCTTTGGGTTTGTTTGATGAAATGCTGAAGAAATTTGAAAAAATATTTTTAGAAACTAAAATCTCATCTGTAGAGGCCTTTCAGTGAATTTCCTGCAATATGTTCTTACACTCTGTGCTCATCATTTTACATAAATGCTCAGTGAACCAGGATAAACTTCTAGAAAATCAAAATCATTGCTAAAATGAAAAGGGACTGCAAAGTAAGAGGATTTGAAGAAACGATCAGAGAATTTTAAGAATTCCAGTTAGTGAGGCTGCAGGAGCAGGCAAAATGAAAGAGTACCCTGCCACCACCTGTGCTGAGCTTTCCCGCTTTCTGTCCTCTTCCTGTGTCATGTCCTGCTACAGATTTTTTTTTCTCTAAATTCCTAACATTCCAGAGTTAGCCTAGTTACAAACTGAAACTGCTAGCCATAGTGGTAAATGTTTAAAGTATATATCTTCATTCAGGCTTTTTGTGACGTAATTCATATGTGTAAGTCCATGTCCTGAAGGGCTTATAATGTCAAAACCCGAGTAACTCTACAAATGACTCACTCAGTTCACAAAATAAGTATATGTGAAAACACCCTACTGGCAATCAATATGACCTAACAATTGGTCAATTTTGATCTGTCCTCATCATAGGCTTAAAAAACCTTCTTCTAAAGGCTTTCAAAACCCAAGTTCAAAAGCCCTTGTGTTAAGCGCCTTCAAATTAAATCATTTAAGTTTCTATTCAAAATTCAGGCTAGTACTTAACTTGTGTTCGCATGGCTAGTCCTCTCTGCTTAAATCCACAGTCTTTCAGTGTGCTGGATCGGTTTCACTGTGGAGCACCCCGGACCAACGGTGGCCAGTGTTTTGCCCCAATTCCAGTGGGCTGTGCTGCATCAGAGTCCAAACTGACGGGGGCTGCAGATAAATCAAAAGTTCTTTAAAAGCAAATCAAAAGCATCCATATGTCAACTGCGCATTCATTTCACATTTAAATCCACTCATTCTTACTTCAATGACAGCATTCCAGTTACCGTTATGGTCAGGAGGTCCTACAGGCTTTTTCTTTCTTTTAAAAGAAGATATATATTTCATTGTTTTCACATACACTTATTTTGTGAACTGAGTGGGTCATTTGTAGAGTTACTTGGGTTTTGAGATTTACAATTCAATGACCACTTTTTTTGAATTATATAGTGTCTCCATTTTAGCAATGCTCAAAGTGCACTGAACTCCCATACATTCTCAGCTGCACTGTTACACAGTTCACACACACTTGTCCTTAATGTTTTAAACTATGTGACAGGTCTGCGCAGTCCCTTCAGCAGCACTGCCTGGTTAAGTGCAGCTGAATTGTAAAGTGAGAGCTTATCCAGATGTTCCTACTCAAAGATGATAGCAATTTTGGTTATTTATTTATTTATTTATTATTACATTTGTACCCCACGCTTTCCCACTCAGAGCAGGTTCAATGAGGCTTACATAATAACAGGGATTACAGAGCATTGATGAAGAAAAAATAAGTTACCGTATTTTTCGGACTATAAGACGCACCGGACCATAAGACGCACCTAGGCTTTAGAGGAGGGAAATAGGAAAAAAAAAATTTTCCTTTTTCCCTCCTCTAAAACCTAGGTGCTCCGGTGCGTCTTGTCCGAGTTTTGGACCGCCGTCCCGTACTTACACGATTCCATGTTCCCTGGTGGTCTAGTGACGTCGGGGCAGGAAAGAGCCCCCTCTTTCCTGCCCATCGCGCTGCTCTCCGTGCTCCTCACTGCTTTCTGACGGTCTCGGCGAGATTCAAAATGGCCGCCATTTTGAATCTCGCCGAGACCGTCAGAAAGCAGTGAGGAGCACGGAGAGCAGCGCGATGGGCAGGAAAGAGGGGGCTCTTTCCTGCCCCGACGTCACTAGACCACCAGGGAACATGGAATCGTGTAAGTACGGGATGGCGGTCCAAAAACGCTACCTTCGGACTATAAGACGCACCCCCCATTTTCCTCCCAAATTTTGGGGGAAAAAAGTGCGTCTTATAGTCCGAAAAATACGGTAAGTATATCAGAATAAAAAAAAGTAAATAGGTAGATATGGGCAAGAGTGAAGGGAGTAGGAGAGGTATGAGCAAGGGTAGGTGAGCATTGGAGGAGGGGTAGAGGAGGCGGAAGGGGGATGGGACATGGGATAAGCGTAGGGAAATTAGGTGGGAAAAGTGGTCTAGATCATTATTGTTGTCTCCTGGATATGTGATGGGTTGATAGGATTAGTCTTGGTCATTTGGGTAGGCTTGCTTAAACAGATGGGTTTTTAGTGATTTCCAGAAGGGTAGATAGTCACTAATTGATCGGATAGGTCTGGGGAGGGCATTCCAGAGTTGGCTGCTTAAGAAGAAGTTGGATCCATAATAGGTTTTGTACTTGAGTCCTTTGCAATTGGGGTAATGTAGATTGAGGTAAGTACGTGAAGTTACAGACATGTTTCTGGTGGGAAGGTCAATCAGATTGAGCATATAGTCCGGAGATTCTCCGTTGATAATCTTATTGACATCATGAGTAGTTTAGCTTTGAGGCCTTGTTTGGTTGAATTACCCAAGTAAAGGGAGAAGTTATCAGCATGGGCTACCATTAAGACAGGTTATTTTACCACAAGTCATGCTGTATTAGTACAGGGTCCCATTTTATGCAAAGAGACTGTGCTACAATAACCTGACCTATTCTAAAATAACCCTTAAGAGTAGCCCATACTTCACCCCTAAGGACCTAATTCTATTTATGGCACCTAAAAGGAAATGGAAAGGGAATGGGACTTGATATACCACCTTTCTGTGGTTTTTGCAACTACATTCAAAGCAGTTCATAGTATATACAGGTACTTATTTGTATCTGGAGCAATGGAGGGTTAAGTGACTTGCCCAGAGTCACAAGGCGTTGAAGTGGGAATTGAACCCAGTTCCCAGGATCAAAGTCTGCTGCACTAACCACTAGGCTACTCCTACACTCAAAATTGGCACTGATTGAAAAGACACTTAGGCATATTCTATAAGCCGCGCCTAAAGTTAGGCACGGTTTAAAGAATATGCCTAAGCCTGTCCACACGACTAGAATTTAGGTGCAGCAAATTATGCCAATGAAAGCCTGGTGTACATGCCCACGCCTAACTGTAGGCGCAGAGCAGGTTATTCTATAACACTGCATGTTTCCGGAAGGGCGGGACCAGAGGCAGAGCCGAGACAGAAGGGAAGGCAGGCTAAAGCGCCGTGCCTTCTCGACTTTCACTACTGCCGCCGGACCCCGAGGTAAGGACTTTTAAATTCATGCCGGCACGCAGGAAGGTGAGGGGCAGGCAGAGGACTGGGAGGTCGGGCTGCCACTCGGAAGGGAGAGAGAGAGAGAGAGAGGGAGGGAGGGAGGCGCGGGGGGTCTGGAACTCGGAGGAGAGGGGGGCATGGAACTTGGAGGACAGGGGGGGAGGAGGGAGGGGGCGATTCTCCTGCGATTGAATCCTCACCTCCAACATTCTGTGGCTGGCTGGTGCTGGTTTCCCTTCCCTCTCATTGAACTTCCCTCTGACATCATCATATTCCAACGCGAGGGTGGACCAATGGGAATTGTGTTACAAACCCAGGCATCCAGAAGTAGAACATTGGAGGTGCAAATTATTATATAGGATTCTTTGTGGTTTGTCCCACTCTTCTCTGTGATAAGATTTTTCTTGGATGGTTGCTTTCTTTACAATAAAAATATCCTCACTAATGGCATGATTTGTTGGGATTAGCATGGATTTTTAACATGCTGCAGTATTGCATATGGATCATTTAGTAAGCTAATTGTCTAGTGCTCAGGTTAAAAAAATCCATTTCAATTCTTAAAGCAAACTTGTTACATTGGCCCCTATTTGGAATAAGAGAAAGGGGATGGGATTTGATATACTGCCTTTCTGTGGTTACAATAAAAGTGGTTTACATATTATATGCACATGCTTATTTTGTACCTGGAGCAATGCAGGGTTAAGTGATTTACCCAGAGTCACAAGGAGCTGTAATGGTACTCAAATCCTGTACCTCCAGGTTCTCAGGCCACTGCTTTAACTGCTAAGCCACTCAATAAACTGGTCAACACAGATAAATAAAACCAAGAGTTGCAAAAGGTAAACGCTACTGTTGTACTCAATTCTCGCAGACAGAGTTCAGGGACATTTAGCCCTCTAAAAGTAATCACTATTTTCCTGACTCTTAACCTCTGTAATGTTCAAAGAATACACATCTTTAAATTGCCTGTGCACAGTGTTTCTTTTCGGCACATCGGTGGCGGCTTCAGATCAGATGAATATTTACTGTGCTCCTGGCAGCGAACTCTGGTCTCCAAGTCAAAGTTCTCCAATAATAATCTCTGACTGGAGAAACATAACGCTATATGCAGAAGAGTATTGTAAAGTCTGCTCTGTGTTAGCTGTCTCAGAGACCAATATAATAAAGTGGGGGAGGTTTAGCACAGAGCTTTGCACAGGTTCTGCACACAGTTTTCTGCATGATTGTGGCTGCCCTATGCAGAAAAGAGTTTCATACACAAAATATCTATGTTCAAAATCTCAAAAAAACGGTAACAGAATTTAAAATGTGTTGGATAAATACAAATTCCAATATTGAAGAATGGAATCAAATAAAACTCAGCGGTACTTAGATGGTAATTCGAGTAATTGGGGAAATAAGGCCAGTGCCGGGTAGGCTTCTACGGTTTGTGCCCCGATTTATGGATAGACACATCTGGATGGGCCAGAGTGGGCTTTAACAGGAATTCTAGAAGTTGAGAAGTATGTCCAGGACCGGGCAAACTTCTACAGTCTGTGCCCTAAAAATGGAAAGGACAGATCAACATCAAGAATATATAAGTTATATTCATCATAAGCCCTGAGTTTATCATTGCCTCGTTCTTGCTTCTCCCTTTAATAAGTTCAGGCCCAACAACTTATCCGTGCCAGGCTTCACCTTGCCTATCTCTGACAACCTTCAAATATTGGGTGTTATAGTAGATCGGAACTTAACGCTGCTGGATCATACCATCTCAACCACCAAGAAAGCATTCTCCTGCCTCTGGAAGCTAAAGCGAGTGAAACCATATTTCCCAAGGGGAGTTTTTTGCAATCTAGTCAGATCGTTAGTCTTGAGCAGACTAGATTACTGCAATGGCATCTACGCAGGGTGCACTGGCGTACTCTTAAAGAAACTACAAACCATCCAAAACACAGCGGCTCGGCTCATCTTTGGGGTGTCAAAGTTCACCAGTTCCAGTCCACTTCGCGAGAAATTACATTGGCTTCCTGTACAAGAGCGTATAACTTTTAAAACCTGTGCCCTAGTCCACAAGATTCTCTATGGAGCAGCCCCTGCGTACATGGATGCCCTTGTCCACCTACCACCAAGAAACTCACTCAGAACTGCCTGTTCCTACTTAACCCTCCACTACCCTGCGTGTTCTAGGCTGAAGTATAAAACCATGTATGTTTCCACCTTTGCCTACGTCGGTACTCACTTGTGGGATGCCCTACCAAAATCAGTGAAAATGGTTCAAGATTATCTGACTTTTAGGAAGTCGCTTAAGACCTGCTTATTTGAGCAAGCGTACCCCAAAGATCCAGTCAAGCCTCACTAACCTCAGGACGCTGCCATTATGGTCTGACGCTACTATTATGGACTGACCCATTTCTTTATCCTTACCTCTCTGCCCTGCTTACCCCTTTCCATTTATTGTATCCGGTCTATTTGTTATTCAAATGTTGTTAGCCACATTGAGCCTGCCAGAGGTGGGAAATTGTGGGATATAAGCGCTGTAAAATAAATAAATAAATCTTACTGAGCTGAATGGACTCTGTAGGGCTTTATCTGCCATCATTTACATAGATATTGGCATACTGCTCTTTTAAATGCAATGGTAATGATGCAAATATGTGTACAGTAGACCTGAAGACCGAGTGAATTCTAAGATGGTGTTATTGTATCTGCGTTATCTGCAATAGTTAATGAACGGTAAATGTTTTTTCTTTACAGTAACTGGGAAGGTGTTGAGCATACTCCCCACAGTTGCTGCAGAGGTTTTACCATTTTCACACGTTAATTTTTGCAACATGTGGAAATCGTTAATTTTTGTTGCACTTTATTTAAAGGGTTTTAAAGATTTTGCCTAGGAGAAGCAGGATCTGAACCCTGGCTTCCCAGGTTCATAACCTGTTTCTTATAATCACTAGGATATTCTTCCGGGCTTTTCTTTCAGGTAAACTCACACTATCAAATCAAAATGCAGAGACTCTTCCAAAAAGCAAATTTCCAGTCAGGATGGTTGTTAAAGTACAAGTAGATTTTGCTGATAAATTCCTCTAGGTCTGAGTTTCCCTCAGGGGTGGATTAAACGGACCATTGGGGCAATAGGGCAGTGCCCGAGGGCCCACAGCAGCCCAATGGCCATTCTTTCCTAGCTACCATCTAACATATACTGGGTGCAAAGACCAGGTTCTAAGAAAATTACAAATGGCATAAAACACTGCCGTATGACTGCGTCAGAAAATCTCGCTATGAAAGAGCTACACCACTACTCCAGGCCTTGCACTGGTTCCCAGTCAAGGCAAGAATAGCCTTTAAACTGTGTACACTAGCCTACAAAATCATATTCGGTCTATCTCCCAAATACATGACAGAACTAATAAATCTACCGATACGCAACATAATGACGGAATCGAGAAACTACCTCACTCTCCACTTCCCCAATTACAAGGGACTGCAATACATCACCGTTTACTTGTCGAGCTTCACATATCTATGCACTGAGAATTGGAAAGCCATCCCAAAAGCACTAAGAAACATGAACAGCTACTTAATCTTCTGAAAACAAAGCATTCTTCTTCAATAAGTTCTTTTACGAAGACTCAAAGGTGACTAGACATGCTAATCAGATAGTTCCTTGTTAATTTGAATATCACCACAAAATCTATGCCCTTTCTTTCCTCCCTGCCACGGATATAGATCTTTTCATCAAATGTAACTCCCCTATTCATTTGTAAGCCACGTTGATTGGAAAATGTGTGATATAAATACTGAAATAAATAAATAATCTAGTTTCATCATTTTTGATAGGTGTTTAGGAACCCATGACTCTTAGTGCCCGGGGACTCAAGATCACTGTCAGTCTAGTGGAGGAGTGGCCTAGTAGTTAGCGCACCAGTCTTGACATCCAGAGGTGGCCAGTTCAAATCCAACTGCTGCTTCTTCTGATTATCACTTAACCCTCCATTGCCACAGGTACAAAATTAGATTATGAACCCTTCAGGGACAGGGAAAAAATACCCAGTGTACCTGAATATAACTCGAGCTACTACTGAAAAAGCCACAGACCTACACAAGCAGCATCAGTCACCAGTGCTAAGCTGGGGCCAATAGGCACCAAGCCTTCCATGGGACAGGCCAGAAAGACACCACCCCTCTGTGGCATGGCTAGAAACTGCTACAAATGGTTCCCCTAGAAGTAGGGGAGGACTGAGGCAGTGTTAGCAAAATACAAAGACCCTTCAAGGGATGGAGAGAGGTAGGCAATAACCAGTAAAAGATTGTCACATAAGTAAAATTTATTTAGGGTTGTGGAGTAGAATAAAAGAAAGAAAGTCAGGATTAAAGAACAAAAATGCAGTACCTCTTAACACATTCAAGGTTTGCAATATTAAAGTAACTACACAGTAGGCAAGATCACAGCACACTATCCCTTCTAGCATTAACATCAGCAGTGCTCTTTCAGAGTTCTGTAGCCCCTGGTGCTGTACCTTAACTTTAGAAGACAGTCTTATCTCATGGCTGCACCAGCACAGTGTCTCTGTCACAGCATAGAGTTACCTTTGCAGTCTAGAAGTAGAGCCACCCTGACTCCCAGAAATGCAATGTACGGAGTATCCCAAGGTGTCTGAGTGTCCCAGATTAACCAGTGTGGGCTGGGGCCCTTCCACTGTGTTCCACTAATGCAGAGTAGGAGGTTCCTCGGCTCCTCTGACTGCTGGCATAGCTTCCTACTGGCTCTTCTCAAGTCTTTTGCCTCTCACTAAAACTTGTCTTTCTTAACTTAAAACCCCAAAAGGAGGCAAAACCCAAACTACACTCAATTTCTTCTTATATCCACGTGTAAGTGTTCCCTACCACACACTGGAACCTTGGTGGACTTTGTGAGACTAACTGGCATACAAGGGGGAATATTTGAAGGTAGTGAACCGCTGCTGCTGTGGCTTCACTAGACACCAGGGATGTTTTTTGGAAGGGGGAGGGGTCACTAGATTACCGGCGCAAGTTATTTTTTTATATTTCCAAGACTTTTATTAATGACAAAATATAATAAAACACGTCCAGCACATTTGCTATAAAATGAATAAAGTGTCAAAGCTTATACAATAACAGTAATGGAAAATTCCTTCATCAATGATTTTTCAGATTTTATTTCCCCTCCTCCGCCCTCCTACTTATAGCTTCCCCCACCCTCTATATATATTGTACAGAAATATTATTTATTCAATATAAAGATCATTTAGGGACCCTTTTATCAAGTGGTGGTAGGGTTACTGTGCTGGTAGCATGTGGTGAAACAGCATTACTGCAGGGCGGGGCCAGACACCCTACAGTAGTTCTGGCTTCAGCGTGTGTCATTTCCTGTGCTAGAAAATAGAAATTTTTTCTAGCGCAGTGGGTGGGAAGTAGACGTCCATTGCCACATGCTGCCTGATTACCACCAGATTAGAGTGTGAGCCCTTACCTCCAAGTGGCGATAAGGGCTGAGGCAGTAATGGCCACACACTAATTGTGAAATTAGCGCACAGCTATTAAGGTCTTTTACCACGGTTCTGTAAAGCAAGAAAGCTACAAAGACGGCAAAAAGCTTCTAGCTGATCTGTCTTTTTCAAGACGTTTGTTTTTCATCTTTGAATTACTTGTTTCCTTGGCTATAAACATATGTATAGACCCCTGACGCAGGCATCTGCTGCCGAAAAATGGACCGTGTCGGGTCTGACCAATAAAGTATAACTGAGATGCTCTCCATTTTGAAGGCTCCTTGTGCTTTTTTTGTGGCTATTAACATTAGCGATGGCCATTAATGTAAACAAAGGAAAATCAGCCATTTTACTACTGCGGTAAAAATGGCCTTAGCACATGGGAAAAACCTGTGTAAGGCCACGCTAAGGCCACTTTATACCATTGCTTAGTAAAAGGACCCCCATAGTTAGTGCATGTGCTTACCAAAGTATTGTTCTGCAAGTATTAAAGAGAGTGGCAGTTTGCCCTGAGTTAAAAAAAAAAGATCAGCCTGGATGCTAAAGAACTTATTTATTTATTTAGATTTTGCTCACACCTTTTTCAGTAGTAGCTCAAGGTGAGTTACATTCAGGTACACTGGCTATTTCTCTGTCCCAGGAGGGCTCACATTCTAAGCTTTGTACCTGAGGCAATGGAGGGTTAAGTGACTTACCCAAGATCACAAGGAGCTGCAGCCGGCCACCTCTGGATTGCAAGACCGGTGCTCTAACCACTAGGCCACTCCTCCACTCCTTGTTAACTTTTGCCCAATTTTGAATTTCCCTTTTTTTTGGAGACTATAGAACATGTTGTATATGAGCCATTGGTAAGTTATCTGGAGGTTTCATCTCCTCCATCCATTTCAGACTGGATTTAGAACAGGCCACAGGATAGAGCTGATTTTTCTGTCTCTAATTGATGAGCATAGATATTGCATGCAGATAGAGATTCTGACTCTGTTTGCGTTTTTGGATTTATCGGCAGCTCATGATACTCTTCACCATCAACTGCTTTTAGCACATCTTCAGCATATGGACATTCAGGGTCAAGTGATTAGGTGGTTTTGTTCTTTTTCACAACATTGATTCATTTTAGTTTCCTGGGGTACTAAATGTTCTAAGTTCCAAGCTTTTACTTGTAGTGTGCCCTGAGGATTGCTTTTATCATCAGTCCTATTTAATATTTATTTAACCCCTTTGCCGAATGTCATGCAGTGACTAGGATACGTTGCCATGCATAAGCTGATTATGTTCAGCTTTGAATGATCAGAGACGTATTAAGGCAAAGGTGAACTAGGCTTGTACCTAGGGCCCAAATGTGCAGTGGTCCCTATCAGATGTGCTTAGCATTTAGGAGGTTAGGTTTGCAAGATCTCTGGATTTATTTAGGACAGTACAGATATTTGCATTAACATGTTGAAATCCAGCATCTGTGACTGTTCCTTATTTCCCAACCAGAACATTAAGGTCATTAGCTCAATACAGATTGGTTGTGCCTTCTTTTACTGAGGCACATCAGGTGTCTACACACGAAAGCGAAGTAGAATCTTTACCAAAATGTATAAAGAGCCTTAAAACACATTTTCGTACCCAAGCGTTTGGTCTTTCTGATAGTTCAGGAGAATAGGGAAATGAGAGTAGTAACTGGGTTTTTAAAAAAAATGAACTAATGTTGTATACATAATTAAATCTGTGATATCTTTTTTGGAGTTCCTTTCTGTTTTCTATGTATGTATTTTAAATTGTAAACCGCCAATATCCATGGCTGCCAGGCGATATAAACAGTTTTAATAAACGATAAATGAAAGGTTGAGACATAGTGTGAATGACCCGGAAGAATGGAATGAGGATGAGAGGCATTGGAAAGTGATGGGGGTACTGGGGGAGGGGTATGAGAAGAAGGGTATGGGTCTCTGAAGGATTTGAGTGAGGGTGGAAATGGGGTTAAAGAGATGGTGAAAGAGAGAGGCAATAGGGGATAGGAAAGAAAGAGATAGAAGAATGGCATGGAGGCAAAGGAAGGAGACGCAGAGATAGAGTTGGGGGTGATGAAGGCATGAGAGGCAATGGAAGGTAGTTGAGCTCAGAGAGTGAGTATAGAGGATGGAATCAAGGAGTAGGGAATGGGTGAAAGATGAGGGGTATAGGAGACTGTGGAAGGAGAGAGACAGGTGGCAAACGAATTGCTGGAGAGGGGATGAGTGGAAGCTGGGAAAAGCCAATTGATTATAGAGGTGAAAAGAAGAAAACTAAGAAGAGAGTAAGGAAAAGGGAGAATGAGAGTAAAATCAAATGGGTAGATATAAACGCAGAGAAGAGAAGAGTAAAAAAATAAAAGGAAAGCAGTGGCAGACAGATGTAGAAAAGGAAAAGAAGAAGATGAGAGCAGAGAGAAGGAATGGAAAGGCAAACCTGGAAAACACTTTTAGGAGAAGACTGACACAAGGAAAGTGGAAAAGAGACTGAGACTAGCCCAATCAGAAAAATAAAATGTCCAGACAACAAAGATAGAAAAGAAATATAAAATATTGAATAATTTGTAAGGATTTGGATATGTCTCCTTTGGAAAATGTGCATATTTTTTATTTTTATGTTTTGCAGAGTACAGAAGAAAATGCACTTCTGTTTCCCTTTGAATAGTATTTCACTGCTTATAGAGTCTAGCTTTCTTGGGGGTTTCCATTTCAGTTTTTGTCCACATGTTTTTTGTATTCCTCTGTTTTGTATCAGGTGAGGGTCTGTCCATGTTCTGCATGTGTGACTGAGGTGAAGGATTCTGCTAGTATGTAGTGTCTGTAGGAATCTGTAACAGTCCAGCTTGTTCCAGTTTCCCACTAGTAGGTAAATTAGTGCTCTAGGGCTCAGTGTAATATTTCTAACACTGTCTTTTCATACGTGAGTCAGAGCTTTTATGGTGTAGTAAGTTTGGTGCTCTAGGGCCCAGTGTAATGTTTATGTACAAAGAACTTGCCATGAGTTTAACCAACCATCAAATTATCCCAACTGACTCTGTACCCACACATCTTCTTCCCAACATATATGTGCACTTGGTCCCTCAGCTATATGGTAAGCCGTATTGTAGAAAATCTTTAGTATCATATCTATGTTTGTTGAATTTTCTAATGCATGTTTATTAGGTGTATCATTAGTATTATGCTAACATTGTTATATGTCTGATATTTGAATTCCAGTGCTGTTAAATGTGTATATTTTTTAAACTGTTTCACAGTAGTTCTATTTTAGGCTTCAGTTTACTGTTTTCATGTTTTCACCTCATTTATTTAATTTGTGTATTCTTGGTTAACTTACTATTGTTATGCTGTTAACAAAATTGTAAGTTTGATGTTAAACTGTACCTGCTGTACACCGCCTTAGGTGAATCTCTTCATAAAGGCGGTTAATAAATCCCAATAAATAAATAATAAACAATACTGTATTTTAAATACAGATACCGGCATAAAGTATGTTTTCCCTGCATTTTTTAAGAGGTTACCATTGTTTTCCATATTATCTGACTTTTCACTTATCTAACAATGGCTCAGTCCTGTTTGCATTGGATAATCGAGACTGTTTCGTACTTCCAATGAAGCATGGGTTATGCTTCATTGTTCTTTTGATATGGAATAAAATGTCCCTGCTATTGTATGTAGCTGCTAACCGGGCCTTCATCAGATGGGATGCCTCCTGTCCCTTTTGGATAAGAATTCCTTGACCATGTTGATCCAAGCTACTGACCACTAAGATGGGGATTATTGTGACTTCCTTTTTCAAGGTTTTTCAGAAAAATTTATATGGATGCAGTTACTTCAAACCCTACTGCTTGTTTGTTGTCACGGGAAAAATCCTATAAACACGTAACACCACTATTGCACAAGTGACGCTGGTTTCCATTAAAAGGATGGACACTGTTTTAGGGGCCCTTTTACAAAGGAACGCTGAAAAATGGCCTGCGGTAGTGTAGATGCATGTTTTGGGCACGCGCAGAATCATTTTTTAGTGCACCTGTAAAAAATGCCATTTTTAAATTTTTGCCAAAAATGGATGTGCGGCAAAATGAAAATTGCTGCACGTCCATTTTGGATCTAAGACCTTACTGCCAGCCATTGACCTAGTGGTATGTTCTCATGCAGTAACCAGGCAGTAATGGTCGGCACATGTAGAATGACAATTACTGCCCATGCGCCAGAAAATAAAAATATTTTCTGGCGCACCTAGCAGACGCACGTCAAAAATAAAATTACAGCAAGGGCCACGTGGTAGCCGGGCTGTAACTCAAAAATGACGCCCGTTGGGCACGCGTAGGCGCCTACGCAGCGTAGTAAAAGGGCCCCTAAGATTTTAGTCTTGAATGTTAAATCTTTGCGTGGCCTGGTGCCAGTATACATTGCAGATTTAATCCAGCTTTGTTCTTCTTCTCAGAGCTATGCCGGGGGCTTGGGATGTAGGTTTATCTGGTATAGTACAAAAGCAGAGATGACAAGTTACCTTGTTCCAGGCTGGAGATTTGGGACAGTCCTGATGTTGAACTTATATCCCAAAGCAGTATGGGATTTGTAGTGCCTGATCCTGCCCATTGAAATCAGTGCTATAGGTCCCATAATGCAACAGGGTGGGGTGGTCAGAAGCTCCAGCTGTATGCCCCTGTTTTCTGGAATGGGCACCTAATGGTCTTTGGAATGGAAACCAAATCTTTAAAAATCTTGAAGATTCTGGAAGTTAGTCAAGTCGTGGCTGTTTACGACAGAGGTTCTCAAACCTGCCCTGGGGGACCACCAGCTAGTTGAGCTTTAAGGATATCCCTACTGAATATTCATGAGACAGATTTGCATGACTGTCACCTCCATTATATGCAAATCTCTCTAAGGGATGTCCTGAAAACCTGATTGGCTGCTGGTCCCCCAGGTCAGGTTTGAGAAGCACTGCTCTTAGACATTTGGATGGCATAGCATTTGATACTCTGTGATGGCACATTCAGTGCTGCTGGCAGAATGGTTGATGGTGGCAGCAGGATTTGCAGGCAAGGAAGATGGCAATAGTTTTCTTTTCTTGTTTTGTTTTTTTCTTGATTCAATTGTAAATTGTTTCCCCTTTATGATATTTTGAATTATGAATATTATTGTAAACTGCTGAGTTTATTTTCTGAACAGCGGTGTAGATTCCTAATAAACATAAACATGACATTTTAGAGGATTTTGTTCTGAGGGTATTGTTATTCATTATGTTTTATGATTGCCTGTGCTTTTTTATTTGTGTCTTACGTGTTCACTAGGGAATTCAGTATATGGAGTCTAGTGTTATGTGCTATTTCCATTCTGAATTTTTGGTGAGGAAAAGTATTATAACGAAAGTAATGCGCCAAAACAGCTAAAAAATGGCAGATCGGCATGGAGCCATACTTACGCACCCTGTTAAAGAATAGCACCTAAGTGTTGCTGCACATATCTGAAAAGGGGTGTAACAAATGGGAGAGGTATGGGAGAGTCAGGGGCGTTCCCTTAAAATGCGCACAGTGTTATAGCATTCGGGAGATCAGCACCCAACTTGTGTGCCGGGATTTACACCTGGTTTCAGTTGTTTTAAATGCTCGCTCCCAAAGTTGGGTGCAGATTCTGGTGCTACACACTATTCTGGAAAGCGCTACCAGTCCAGAGCACCTTTATAGAACACTGTTCAGTGCTGATTTTTGAGTGCCATTTACTGATTCCAGCCCTCATTGTAAGCTGCTGTGAGTATGCATGAACAAGGCGAATGATCACGAGAGGAGAGGAGAGAGGGAAAATTGTTGGGCATGAGGGTGGAGGGGAGGGAGAGATGCTGCACGGGGAGAAGGGTAGAAGAGAGGAATAATTGTTGGACATGAGGGGAAAGGGAGAGGGAGAATATTGGATGTAGGGTAGGGTAGGGTTGGATGGGGAGAGAGAGGGAGAGATGCTGCACAGGAGGGGTGAATAACAAGAGAGGAAGAAATGTTGGACGAGGAGAGAGGGATGAGAGAGGGAGAAATGTTGGACATAGTGGTGGAGGGGAGAGAGAAATGGAGAGATACCTTGGGGGGGAGGAAGAGATGTTAGACCTGGGATGCAAAGAAGAGAGAGAGAGATGGTGGACAATAGGAGAGAGGAAAGAGGAAAAAGAGAGGGATCGATGTTGGACATGAGAGTGGAGGAGAGGGAAGAGGAGATGCTGCATAAGAGGTGGGGAGAAGGAGGGAGATGTTGGATACAGGGGCAGAAGGGAGTGAAAGAGAGATGCTGGACTATGGGTGGGAGGGAAGAGAGAGGGAGAAATCCTGGACCATGGGGAGGGGTCAGGAGGGAAGGAAAATGCTGGGGGGGGTGGAGTGGACAGGAGAGAGAAATATCAGGTTATGAGGGTGGGGAGGGGAGAAAGATGGATCCAGATGATAGGCTAGAAGGGTGGAGGGAGGGAGACACTGGGAATGGTAGAACCATGTGGGAGAGGTCAAGGGGATAGGGTGGCAAGGGAATGAATGAGGGGAATGGTGGAACCATGTGGGAGAGGTCAAGGGGATAGGGTGGCAAGGGAATGAATGAGAGTACAATGATTACAAGGGGTAAACATATGGTAATAGGGAGTAGATTGAAATGGAAGGCTGGGGAAGGAGTGAGATGGGGAATGGGAGAGCTAATGGGTGAAATAAGGAGATGGAAATTTGAGAGGTATCTGAAAAGTAAAAAGAAGGAAAGGGATTAGAAAGAGGGTGAAATTTCAGTGGACAGAGAGGCAGAAAAGAAAAGAAGAAAGAAAAGAGCTGAAATAGAAAGATCAGAGGCAAGTGTAGTGAGGTAATGGAATGAGAGGAGAAAAGACAAATGGACAGCAGCCACTTGAAGGAGAATTACCAGAGGACAGACAGGAAAGCAGAAAAGAGAAACTGGAACTAACATGATGGAATAATAAAATGCCCAGACAACAAAGGTAGAACAGGCATTTTATTTTGAATTTATTTACTGAAATGTTAGCTTGAGAAATGTGCATAGCAGATACCTTTTTATTGTGTTCAGTAGAAAAGGAAATACATTTCTGTTTTTATTTCTCCACTGTTGCAGCACATGCCGAGTTTCCCAGTTCAATTTTTTTCTACATATTTTCTAATTTGTGAACTTTTGTTCTGTATTTGGTAATGGTCTGTCAGTGTGTGATTGTAATGGCAGGTGGGGAGATTGGAGAAGAGGAAGGACTTCTCTATTTTCTGCCTTAGCTGAGGACCTCCTCTGAAGTTTGCCAAAATTCCCTTCTACTAAGCTTGGCAGATGGTGGCAGAATCATTGAGCCACCGACAACTAAGCATGCATGGGGTGCAGACATCGTTGGTTCAAGGAGTTGCTGCCGCTGCCTGCCAAGCTTGGTAAAAGAGAGTTTTGGCCATCTTTGGAGGAAGTCTTCAGCTGACAGAGTTTGGGGAGCCTCGTGAACTAAAGTATTTATATTTTGAGTGGGGAGCTGCTAGCAGAGAGTGGGGGGGCAGGAGCAGAGAGAACATTTTGTGCCCACCCAAAATTGGCCATCTGGCTACACCACTGCCCAAACCTGTCCTGGGGAAACCCCAGCCAGTCAGGTTTTCAGGATATCCACAATGAACATAAATGGGATTGATTTGCATATATTGCCTCCTTGGTATGCAAATCTATCTCATGCATATTCATTGTGGATATCCTGAAAACCTGACTGGCTGGGTTTGGGAACCCCTGGCTTGGAAGGAGAGGACGAGTTGTAGAGTCCATAACAGGAGGGGTGGGGGGGACTACATAAGATGTAGTGTAGAGATCAAAAGTTCTCAATTCAGTCCTTGGGACACACTCAGCCTGTTGGGTTGTCAGGATATTCACAATGAATATGCATGAGATAGATTAGCCTGCACTGTCTCTTTGTTATGCAGATCTATTGCATGCTTGTTTATTATGGATATCCTGAAAGCCTGACTGACTAGGTTTGTCCTCGAGACTAGGTTAAGAACCCATGGTAAAGATCAATGTTCATGAATCTGGCTTTGATAGGCAGAGCTACTTATAAAACACGTCCCTGGATTTCCTGTGCAAGGGTTGTGGTTTTGAGACTAATGTAAAAGCCAGAGCTGGTTCTTCCTTTGGCTGAAAAATATCACTTTCCTTTAGATCTAATCTAAACCAAGATGTTAAGAAAATGAAAAATAAATTTTTCTCAAGCTGACAAGACACTGATGGATGCAAACATGAAAGAGATGCCATTTAAGATAGTATGTGGCTTCTATCTTAGCCAAGTGCAGGGCTGTGATACAATTCTTTAAATCTGCCTAACGGATCAATGAAACAGTTTTCAAACACATACAGCTAGATACAAAACCCATTAGTAAATTTCCCCAGTACGTGAGACCCTTCCCTTTCACAATCACCTAGGGCAGAAAAAATTACTGGTGGATTTCTCCTGCTTTCTCTGTGGATATTTATTTGCCTGAAAAACAATGCACGCACTTGTACAAATGCAAAACTGTGTGCTGTTGGCTCTGCTCTGAGCCCACTCGCCTTCCCCATCAGTAAAAATACTTAATGCTGTCAGCCCACATGCTACCTTTACCCTCATACATAGTGGGCAAGGTTCGGACAACATACTTCAGGTGCACAGCATTTGCAAATTGCCACTTTGATTCCCAAACCTGTCCTAGGGGAACCCCTGTTAGTCAGGCTGTCAGGATATCCACAATCAATATGCAGGAGATCGATTTGCATACCAAGGAAGCAGTATATTCAGATCAATCTCATGAATATTCATTGTGCATATCCTGAAAACCTCACTGGCTGGGGTTCCCTCAGGACAGGTTTGGGAATCACAGGGCTAGATATAGTAGCAGTACTTCTCGATCCTGTCCTTGTGGCACACCTAGTCAGTCAGGTTTATGGATTCATTGTGGTGATCCTGAAAACCTAACTGGCTGGGTGCTGCAAAGAGAGAGTTGAGGAGCACTGTACTAAAGAGGTCTTCATGTTTGCATCCACAAGAAAAATGCAACACATTTAGCCTTTACAGCAGTTCTTCTCAACCCAGACACACTCAACCAGACAGGTTTTCAGGATATCCACAATGAATATGCAAGAGATAGATTTGCATGTGCTGCCTGGTTTGTATGCATGTTCATTGTGGGTGTCCTGAAAATCTGACTGGCTGGATGTGTCCCTAGGACTGGAATGAAAACCCCTGCCTGAGAGGACATTAAGACACGGGCATTTGGGACAGATTTTTCTCCCTTGTATATACTGTTACATTTAGGTTCCCCGCGAGTACTTCTCAGTTTTTACTAGAGGAAAACTGGTAACTCTTAATGTTTCGAGATGGTATAACTAGTTTTACTAATTAATAAAAGGAATCAACCTACAGGCCCTAGACCTGTGACTGTACTCCACCACCTCCATGACTGGCCTTTTGCCTCTTTTAGTACCCCCACTCTTACTTCACTTAAGTTGGCAATTTCTTCTGTCAAACCCTCTGGCTCTGCACTAGACCCATGGCCAGCACATCTTTTCAAGCGCCTAACCATTCATGTTCTTCCACTTATTTTGCCCTAGATTCAGGCCAGTTTATCGCTAGGCCATGTACCCAGTGTCTGGAAGGACACTCTGATCACACCATTTTTGAAGAATCCCAGACTTGATCGTACTGAGTCTGGTAATTATAGATCAATCTCTAATCTCCCTTTTCTTTCAAAAGTTTTAGAAAAGGTGGTGCATTATCATCTCATCACTTATCTTGATTCCACACTTGTCTTACATCCCTACCAGTCTGGTTTTAGGAAGCAGCAGAGCACAGAAACTCTCTTAGTAGCAGTGGCGTTCCTAGCTGCCACCAGGGGTGGATCGCCGCTGCAGACAGCACCCTCCCCCTGGTGCATCACCACCCCACCCCCACCCCGACACATTGCTCTTACCTCCTAAGGGTGCTGGGACTGGGAGCAGTTGAGCGGCTGTCGGCTCTGCCGGTTCCCTGCCACGGAACTGAAAGTTACATCAGAGGGAACAGGGAACCGGTGGAGCTGACAGCCACACAGCTGCTCCCTGAACCCCCCCTGCAGCATGCACCTGGGGTGAACCACCCCCACTGCCCCGCCCTCGGTACGCCACTGCTTAGTAGCCATGTATGACACCATCAGGACTTCACTTGACCAGCGTTTCTCTGTAGTTCTAGCTTCACTTGATCTGTCTTCAGCCTTTGACCTCGTTGATCATAATTTTCTCCTTCAACGTCTGCAGACGATTGGTATTTATGGTACTGTTCTATTATGGTTTCAAAGCTATTTATCTAATCACACTTGTCAAGTTGTTCACATAAAGTCCACTCACTTATTTCTCCTATTATTTCTGACATACCACAAGGTTCCATATTAGCTCCCATCGTTTTCAACCTTTTCTTGTCACCACTTCTTACTCTGATCCAATCTAATCACTATCTTCCTTTTTGCTACGCTGGTGATAACATAACAGTATTTAAGTCCTCTATCATGTTCCCCCTTCTTGCTCTGATCTCACAGATTCATTGTCTTCAAAAGGTTTCTTCATGGCTTTCCGAACATCATCTATTTTTAAACATAAAGAAGTGTGAATCTATACACTTCCCAACTCCTTACTCTGTTATGCTATGGAGTCCCTCCTCCTCTGCTTTGGCCCTTCCTGTTATGAACAACCAGAGTGTGCCTTTTAGGAAATCTATTAAAATTTGGGGTGTTCATTTTGATTATCGCCTCACCTTTAAGGACCAAATTAATGCTGTCATTAAGGCTTCTTTCATCGCGCTTCACAGAATTCATTCTATCCACCCATTTTTCTCGCACCTTCTCTTCGTGCATTGCTGTTCAGCTTAGTCATCACCCACCTCGACTATTGTAACTCTCTTTATGCAGGTCTTCCTCTTCTCTTAAATAGCTCCAACTCATCCAATCAACTGTGGTTCGTTTACTTCATCGATCTACACTTTTGACCACACTACACCATTGTTCCAGTCAGAACACTGGTTGCCTCTTTCTGCCCGAGTTCAATAAACTGCACATTTTGGTCTATAAATCTCATCTCCCCTCAGCAACAGACTATCTAACACGTCTTTTCATACCTTATGCACCATCCAGACAGCTTCGCTCCTCTGCATCCAATTCACTCTGGCTACCTCCTCCCTCTGTTGTTCACCTTGATGTCACCCATTCTACTGCTATGGCTTCAGAATACACTCCTTGTTCAACTCCATTTAGAACCTGCCAATGCAAAGTTCAAAGTAGCGCTGAAAACCCACCTTTTTGCAACTGCTTACTCCCCAACTCAATGGTACTCAATATAGGGGCTGATTTTCAAAGCACTTAGACTTACAAAGTTCTATAGCAACCTATGGAACTGTACGTCTAAGTGTTTTGATGGCAGTTAATTGCTTTTATTTAAACCGCATAGAAGCCACCTTGGCCCCTTGCGGTATATCAAGCCTCTGTAAATAAATAAATAAATATCCTAGTAGTTAGAGCAGTAGGCCAGGAGCCAGGGTTCAAATCCCACTGATACCCTTGTGACCTTGGGCAAGTCATTTCACCCTCTGCTGCCTCAGGTATAAACTTATGGGGCCTTTTACTAAGCCTCAGCAAAAAAAAGGCATTAGCACAACCTTACACGAGTCTTTTCCACGCGGTGCCATATTCTGTTTTCTGTATTTATGGTCTCGCGCTAATGTCGCCATTAGCATGCGGCTATTTTTAAAAATTACCATGTGAAATAATATACTACTGTGGCTAAGAATTATAGAATAACTGTTTATATTGATAGATATATCAATATGAACTAATAATATTGTGCGTTCTGATAGCGTCGTAATAAGAACAGAAAACTGGAGTTGTCAGCTGTTTGTTACAGTATACTACTACTTAACATTTCTAGAGCGCTACTAGGGTTACGCAGCGCTGTACAATTTAACAAAGAGAGACAGTCCCTGCTCAAAGAGCTTACAATCTAATAGACAAGTGAACGGTCGGTCCGATAGGGGCAGTCAAATTGGGGCAGTCTGGATTCACTGAACGGTAAGGGTTAGGTGCCGAACGCAGCATTGAAGAGGTGGGCTTTAAGCAAAGACTTGAAGACGGGCAGGGAGGGGGCTTGGCGTAAGGGCTCAGGAAGGTTGTTCCAAGCATAGGGTGAGGCGAGGCAGAATATGAATTTGAGAAGAAATGCATGCCCCGCATACTCCATTTTTAGCTATGTTATGCGCATATTAAGGAGGAAATTCTATATATGGCGCCTAAAAAATCAACACTGAAATCATTGCCAACTAAGCGTATTCTATAATCGGCACCTAGATTTAGGCTTACTGGGCCATATTCTATAACTAGGTGCCTAAATTTTGGAACGCCCATGAAATGCCCATTTTCTCACTCATAAACACACCCCTAAATTCTAATCAATGCCAATTAGTGTTCATAATTGCTTGTTAAGTGTTATCAGTTCTCATTAGCTTGTTAAGCCAATTAAGTTATGCATGGTGTTATAGGATCCACGCCGATTTCAGTGCCTAAATCTAAGCACACTATGAGGCATATTTTCAAAGCACTTTGGGAGGCTAAGTTCCATATGTTTCTATGGAACTTTGGGAGGCTAAGTGCTTTGAAAATAAGCCTCTATATAGAATCCAAGGGTAAGTGCCTAACATAGCTTAGTAAAAAGGCCCCTTAGATTGTAAACCCTCCTGGGACAGGAAAATACCTAGTGTACCTGAATGTAACTCAGCTTGAGCTACTACTGAGAAAACATGAGTTACAAAGAAAACTTTTAAGGGCACAGAAAGGGCTGTCAAGGAAAAATTCATTGAGCAATTACCTCAAGAGGCCAAACAGACTGTTTATAATTCTTTAGCGGGCTCCGCTTGACATACCATTTGGTTGCTTTGAAATGTGGAGGGTAATGGGATGTTCATAGAAAGCAGCTAAGGAGTTTTCAGGGAAAAACTGCTGAATGGGAATGTCGTTGCTGGACTGTGTCTCAGCTCTCTTCTGCCATAGGTCCTTACTTGTTTTGATGACCTTTCCCTTGGTTTTATATTTAGTTATGAAAAATAAGCTGATGAGAGCGTCTATGGGTAAAAGCACTAGGAGCAGTGACCTTCCAATCTCTGTGCTTGGAAAGAGGGGGTGAGGGGTGCACCATATCTGTTAATATGTATGATCATGTTTTCAGGGAGAGGGGTTTTGCCAATAAAAAGAAAGAACAAAAATCCCAAATAAACCCTGCAGGGTTCAAAACAAAACACAGAATTTTCCCAAAGCTATTGTGGGGTAGTTTTCTTTCACTCCTTTCACTCGCTCTCCGGGTTAGTGCAAAAGTGACTCAGAAGTAGAGTGTAAAAAATAAATACCACGTTGCCTGCACATCCCTCCTCCCAGCCTGGGTTTGCTATGTGCTGCCAGTGCCAGGATGCTTGGGTCCTGGTGCTCCAGTCAGTCAGAGTCCCTCCCCTGAAGGAGGACAGGACAGGATCCTAATACATTATTAACAATTCTCCATTGGTTCCTTCACTCTGTGTAGCAGACAGCGCTCCAGCACAGCTTCAACAAACACACACACACACACACACATAAACTCATCCAGACAAGGGAAATCAGCACAGGGCACAAATAATGTCTAGATGTCCAGACCTTCTCAGCTGTTCAGAGATAGAACCCCCTTCCTGATAACCTGTGTGAAGTAGTGCTTGTCGAGAAATCTGGTGGGACACTGGACATGGAGCACAGTGGAAAAGGTTTCAGGTGATGCCAGGAGGAGGCCGGCACATTTTCAGCTCTCTCCACCGTTTCTTTAATGCTTTCACAGAGAAAGAAGGGCGAGGTAGTTGTATCAGGAGGAGTAGAAGGATCTGCTTAGGATGCCCATCCAGATTTTCTGTTCAGTGTCCTTCTCCAATGAGGACTCCCAGGATGAGGAGAGCAAGGGGAGAAGTGCAGAGAGCTCGCATGAGTTCCTGTACCAGGATGAAGAAGAGGAAGAGGAAGATGAAGCTGCGGCTGACATTGTGGCCTTTGCCGGTGATTGCACACTTCATGGGGCCAAGCACATTTTCGTGGAAGGTGGCTGCGGGGTCCGGCAGGTGCTGTGGGCCTGTGCTTTTCTGCTTTCTCTCTCCATTTTTCTCTACCAGGTGGCTGACCGTGTCAGATTCTATCTGGAGTACCACCATGTCACACTGCTGGACGAGCAGGACAGCAACCAGATGATCTTCCCAGCAATTACCATATGTAACATCAACCGCTTCCGCATCTCACAGCTTAGCTACTTAGACCTGCAGTTTCTGGGCCCGCTAGTGGAGTTCAGTGAGGACGTGGATTCTGGTTTCACTATGGCCGATGTTACTTCCGATCATTCCCAGGAGAATTATGAAATGTTCCATTTCTATGACCGCACCTGCCACCAGCTGGAGGACATGCTTCTGAACTGCAGCTTTCAGGGGAAGCCATGCACAGCTGCTAATTTCTCTGTGGTAAGTGGAGTCATCCCCTTCTCCCTCCCTCATTCAGCCAGCTGAAAGGCAGTGGCATCTTGCAGGTACACAAAGGTAATATAAAGGGCTTTTTTTGAGGGGGTACTTGGGGGTATTGAGTACTGGCACCTTTTCCACTGTCTGCTAAAATTGACCCCCATGGTTCCCATGTTTTAATGAAAAAGCTCAGGCTCTAGATACCAATTCTGCCTTGTCAAAGATTCTGTGACTGGTTGCAGGGGGCCTGGCTATTGTGGGGTGGGTCCCTCAGTGATCACCCCACCCCTGAAGGGTGGCCTGGCATTTGAGTATCAGCACCTTTTTTGCTAGAAAAAATGCACTGTATAAACCAATCAAAATGAGAGAATCAAAAAAACACAACTACTATATTGGGTTAGAGCAAAAGCTCCATCAAATCCAAACTTGAGTCTTTGGTAAAAGTATCGGGTACTTTGAGAAAGTATACACAAAGCAAGTCATGTGTGGAGCAGTCCATCCACTATTCAAAACTGAAAACCCTTTGTCTTTCTGCAGAATCCTTCTACAGCAAAAGTTTAAAATCTTAGTGTTAGCCTGTAAAGTTTTTTTAAATTCAAGATCACTCTGGTATTTTTCAGATTTTCTGATTCCTTATACCCCAAATCGGGTGCTATGATTACAGGTGTAGAGTCGCCTTTATCACAATCATCTTTTGAATCTACAAGAGAATCGGGCCTTTTCTTTTCAGTCCCTTCTTTAATTCTCTCCCACAACATCTCCAGATGGAAGTTCATCCTGGATGTTTTAAAAAGGGCTTTAAGACCAATTTTTTTGTTTTTTTTTGTTTTTAGGATGGCATTTCTAGACACAAGGTAACAGGAGAGTGCTAGATCGGTGTACAAGAATGATAAGGAGCTGTTTTTAAGTTGAATGTTGATTGTTTTGAATTACACATTTACCTAGTGTGATCCAATTTTATGTAAGACTGAATAATTTTATACTGGACTGTTACATAATCCACTTTGATTGTTTACAATTAGAAAGGTGATATAGCAAATGTTATGAATAAATAAATAACTAAAAATGATGCAGCTGGGCTGTGAAGGAGAAGAGTGGTGCCTGGTACCATGTCCCTCTCACTTGGACCACCACGTAAACCATACTGAATCCAGCCAGGTGTCTGAAAAGGTGGGCATGTCCCTAGGGTAGCAGTAAACTTTGTGCACTTGACTTGGGTGGGTTTGCTGCCTGGCATAGGAGCCTCCTGCCACATCTACAGCTATATTTATGGTGTATGCATCCTGCTTGGTTGGGCAGCCCGCTAGCAAGCATAAAAGGAGCATTGATAGCTAATGGAGAAATAACTTCAAATGACTAGAGCAGTTCTCTGTCTTGGAGCTGGCTCTTAGAAAGATGTACAAATCTGTACAGGTGAGGTGCCAGTTAAACGTACAGTGTGAGTTTACAATGGTACGCTTTTATAAACATTTTAAAGTTTTTCTGTGTTTTATATTTTTATTGCTTTAAGTATAAATTTGTATCTCGTTTTGAGTGCGTTCTTGTAAGGTGAGAAATTAGAATTTGGAACTGAAGACCTCAGGAGGTTAGTAAATCAGGCAAAAATCCAAAAATGGTTCCAGGTTTCTGTTCTGCGGATTTGTGTATTAGTAGTAGATAGTGCTGAACCGGACCGAAACCCAACCTCATCCAGAGTGGAAGCCTTGTGGGACAGGAGGAGGGTGAAAGAGCATTTTCATGGCTAGAATTGACCATGGTGTTTCCAGATTTATTGAGTTGATAAAATTTAACTCAATTTATTGCCATGAGAGCTGTTCCATTCCCGTATATGTGTGAAAATGAATATAAGCAAGAAGCCATAAGGGGATGATCTCAGATCCGAACTGAGGTGCTGTGTTACAAGAAACTATTATTGTCTGGAGTAGCAGAAAAAGGACTGTCACATTAACTCTTTCTCCTCCTGTCCTTGCTGTTCTACTTTTCCCAGTCTAGTGTGTGTGTATGTTTGTATATGTACACCGCCTTGGCAGAACGTCTTCAAGAAGGTGGTAAATAAATTGTAATAATTAATGAATTTGTATGTATGTATATGTATAGATAGATATAGTTAAAGTGTGTGTGTGTGTGTGTGTGTGTGTGTGTGTGTGTGTGTGTGTGTGTGTGTGTGTCGCTTTTCCATGACCCAAGTAGCATGTGAAGCGAGACAGCTGTGGCCTGTAAAAGAAAACTAATGCAGTCTGTCTGTCTCTCCTCAAAATGAAACAGAGCCAAGAAAACCACAGAAGAAGAAGCAACCCACTATGGGCAGATTTCTAGGAATAAACAGGGCCAGCATATGCATTAGGTAAGACTAGGCATCTGCCTAGGGCAGGGGTAGGCAACTCCGGTCCTTGAGAGCTGCAGGCAGGTCAGGTTTTCAGGATATCCACAATGAATATGCAGGAGATAGATTTTTATACCATGGAGGCAGTGTATGCAAATCAAGTCCATGCATATTCATTGTGGATATCCTGAAAACCTGACCTGCCTGTGGCTCTCGAGGAGCGGAGTTGCCTACCCCTGGCCTAGGGTAGCAGCTGCTGAGGAACAGAAAATAGCAATAACAGTCAAAAAAACAATAGATTATGAGCCACACAAACTAGGAAAACTATTAGCACATTCTTTTACCTCCAGGGAGATGGACAATGATCAAACAGCACATTTACCCCCCCCCCCCCCTTCATTCTATTACATGACCACCTAAATATAAGCAACATTTGCTTGCTCAGATTATAGAGTTACACTTATGCGTGTGATTCACATGAAAGTGCTGGTTGGACACTGAGGAGTATTCTATCATTTTAGCTTACAACTTGCATAGTTGTGCAAATACAAGAGGGACATTTACATGGGCAGGGTATGGGCTTCTCCCATAGTTACGTAGAGATTATGAGAACATAAGTGCTGCCATACTGGGACTGACTCAAGGTCCATCAAAACCAGTATCCTGTTTCCAACTGTGGTCAATCCAGGTTACAAGTACCTGACAAGATCCCAAAACTGTAAAACAAATTTTGTACTCCTTATTGTAGAAATAAGCAATGGATTTTCCCAAGTCAATCTTAAAAATGGCTTATGGACTTTTCTTTTAGGAAGTTATCCAAAGCTTTTTTAAACCCTGCTAAGCTAACTGCTTTAACCACATTCTCTGGCAATGAATTCAAGAGTTCAATTACACGTTGATTGAAGAAATATTTTCTCTGGTTTGTTCTAAATTTACTACTACTTAGTAGCTTCATTGCATGTCCTCTAGTCCTACTATTTTTGGAAAGCATAAACAAGCGACTCACCTCTACCCATTCCACTCCACTCAGTATTTTATAGACCTCTATCATATCTCCCCTCAGCCATCTCTTCTCCAAGCTGAAGAGACCTACCTGCTTTAGCTTTTCCTCATAGAGAAGTTGTCCCATCCCCTTTATCATTTTCATCACCCTTCTCTGTACCTTTTCTAATTCCACTATATCTTTTCTTGAGATGCGATAACCAGAATTGCACACAGTATTCGAGGTGTGGTCACACGAAGGAGTGATACAAAGGCATTATAACATTCTCAGTTTTGTTTTTCCTTTCTATTTGCTTTCACAGCCACTGCTGCATACTGAGCAGAGGGTTTCAACGTAGCATCAATGATGACACCTAGATCCTTTTTTCTGGGCGGTGACTCCTAATGTGGAACCTTGCATCATGTAGCTGTAGTTTGGGTTCCTCTTTCTCACATGCATCACTTTGCACTTGCTCACCTTAAACATCATCTGCCATTTGGATGCCCAGTCTCCCACTATCTTGATTTATACACATTGGGGTACTAATTTGCTCATCTGCATTCCATTTTCATTAGCTGCTACCGTGATCGGAAAATGGCTCGGAGAAGCCTTTTGTGCATGCCATGGTTTATTACTTGCTCGTTAATGGCTCGTTAAGTTTAGTGCATGCTACAGACCATATAAGGGAGCAATTCCCTTATATGGTCTGTAGCCCCGCCTAGCGCATCCCAGGATGCACTGGGAGGGGCTGGGCGCCGCCATTTTGGAAATCTGGGTAGTTTGGAGGGTTTGCGTGCCTCGGATTCTGCTGTCCCCACACAGGGTGGTGCTCCGAGGGAATTGAAAGGAAAAAAAATCCAAGTGCTCGTCAGGGACATCTAACACGAGCTGGATGTCTTCCTGCAGCTTTTATGATGGGCGTCTTTCTTGGACGTGTTTTTCTTATATGTAATTAGGAAGGAATTCTCTGAAGAAGAAAAAAAGGACGTCCCTGTTTTTCTTACCTGCCTAAACTGACCACAAGCACAGTTCTCTCAACTGTCCCCTCCAAGGTTGTTTTCAGCTTGCGCCCCCCCCCCCCCACAAGATCGGAACATGCGAGGACGTCCAAATCAAAACTTTTTGGACGTCCCTCCCTCCAGGTCTCTCTCAGCCAATCCCAGCACGTTTAGCTGATACTGGTAACGGCTAAACGCATTGTGATTAGCTGAGAGAGACCTGGAGGGAGGGACATCCAAAAAGTATCAGGAGAAGGACTTCTCTGAAGGAAAAAAAAAAGGACGTCCCTGTTTTTCTTACCTGCCTGAACTGACCACAAGCACAGTTCTCTCAACAGTCCCCTCCAAGGTTGTTTTCAGCTTGCGCCCCCCCCCCCCCAAACATACACACAGGATCGGGACGTGCAAGGATGTCCAAATCAAAACTTTTTGAACGTCCCTTCCTCCAGGTCTCTCTCAGCCAATCCCAGCGCGTTTAGCTGATACTGGTAACCTGGATGAAGGGACGTCCTAAAAGTTTTGATTTGGACGTCCTTGCACATCCCGATCCTGTGGGAGGGGAGGGGCGCAAGCTGAAAACATTGCAGGAAGAAAAAACACGTCCAAGAAGGACACCCATCACAAAAGCCTTCCCCCGGTCTCTCTTGTACCTCTCGCTGCCTCTCTCCTCCTGTATGGCGATCGGGCTCTGCATATACTTGAACCACGCGGTGCAGGAAGTTGGGGGAGTCTCGCAGTTTCAAGTCCTGTGAGTCTTTCTGAACCCCCTGTACCACACGGCTCAAGTATATGCAGAGCCCAGTCACTGTGAAGGGGGAGAGAAGCAGTTTGAGGCAGCGCTGAAGAAGGAAAAAAAAACTCCATCGGAGGTAAGAAATCCTGGGCGCCAGGATGATTTGTAGAGCACTGCTCTAGGTATACCTGAAAATTCCTTTTAATCCAGGCTTTGGTACCCAGAAGCGTAGCTAGGTGGGGCGCAGGGGGAGCGGTCGCTCCCCCAACTGGATTTCTAGAAATATGGTGCCTATGCGCATGCATGCTTCTGCTCTGAGTCCTGCCTTCCTTCCCGCGCGGAGTCCGATGCTGACTTTGAGGAGCCTGCGCCACTGCCAGACGGTAAACCGACGCTTAGAGTCAGTGCCTGCCCTGCTGCTGCTCAGCTGCCTCTGTTCCGCTGTGAGCGCCATCCATCCGCCAGGAAGGGAAGTAGGGAACAACAGAGCAAACCGCGGAGGAGGACGGAGAGGGAGGGAGGGAGAAAGCTGTCGATGTCACGTCGTATGATCCTACGTCTTCCTCCTCAGCCGGGTCGTCCACGTCCCCCCCCCCCCCCCCCCCCCGCGCACACACAGTGCAGTTGTGCAGGTCGGCGCGGTGTTTGGCAGGCACCTGGCAGTGAGCAGAGCAAAGAGTCTGCCTGAGCCCAGCTGTCGACGATGCTCACGCGGAGCCTGCTCTCTCGGCTTCAGCTGAGCTCTTCGTCTTCGTGACTGAGTCTGACGGAAAAAGGTAAGGGACCATGACCATCATCATTCTGGACTGGGCCTCTGTCTGCCTGGGGATGGAAGGAATTTGGTTCTTCCTCTGCGGCACTAGCTGTTTGTTTTGTTAAAGATATCCCAATTCCCCCGCTTCACACGGCAGCCCAGAATGAATCATTTGATATATTCTCAGTTATAATATCTTTATTTTGTGCTAATTTTTCTACACTGTTCTATACTATACAGAGATGGCAAAACTTCAGTGATAATATCCTGTTTCTTGATCTTAATTGTTGCTGTAAGCTGCCTTTGGGACGCCCAGTGTTATAAAGATGGAATATGCTGAAATTAAATGGAAGTAAAATTAAACTCTTCTTTCATTGTGACACATGGAATCATATCTGCATCTGATGTCTGTTTTGGTGACCCTTTACTAGGTGAAAACATCTCTGCACAAATACAGGGTGTGAGGGGGAGTCCCTATAGCCTTCTTTGATGTTGGACTTGAGGGGATAGGACTCCTAGGAGGAGGCAAGGGAAACAAGGCGTCTGCATAGGTGGGGCAACCTGGACAATATTTTGGAGAAGACTCAGACTGACACATTGCACAATAAAGTGGAAACAAATCTGAGGTTTATATTGCGTTACTATCCCAGGGTGGGCAACCTGTGATCTACCATTTAATTTTGTGCAGCGTGTGAGACTATGGGAAATATATACAGAAAAGGGCCCACATAAAAGTCATTAACCAGAGTTTTGGTGATTTTAGCCCCTCAAGAAGTTTGTTTCCATCATTTTGGGTGTGTGTGTTTCTGCATGTGCCTAGACCAATGGTTCTTAACCAAGGAAGTGTGTTGTGGACCAGCAGCATGCACTCCTGCTGCTGGTGTTGCTAGAATCGTGGTTGATGAGTACAGGTCTGCTGCTGAAACAGAGCAGAGGGGTCAGCTCCAGTGGCCCCAATGCTCCACTCTTCAATCATGAAACTGACAACACTAGCAGCAGACTCTAAAGCAGCCGCCAGTGTCCCTAGGCTTGGGGTGCATTAGCAGTGCCTTGACATTTCTAGGAATGTCTAGTTGTACCTTCTCTGCTGTGGGATGCTATGATCGGCCTACCCTTCTAGCGCCTATTTTACAAAAGTCTGCTCCCCCAGACGTCAAAACCTAGCTACGCCTCTGTTGGTACCCAATATAGTGGGGAATATCTGCCACATTTTTGGAGGATACATTGCTTGGTACTTGAAGATCTTTTCTGTCTCCCCTTGAGGCACAGAATAATCGCTTGGCACTGACACCTGTATTATCAGTGCTGTTCTGGTGTTTTTCTTTTCCCACAATGTCCAGTTTTCATACATTGAGCTTGTTATCGGTTGGAATTGGAATGTCCCAGGCTTCCTCAGCGTAGATACTCGATTATTATCAAATTGTTGTTATACCTTTTGTTAGTCCAGCAGAAGAATTACTGAAAGATAGTGCTCAATGTAAACTCTCCAGATCTTGTAGCTGCTGCTGTGAGCATAACCAGCTGTTCTGCAGAAGAGGTCTATGTGTGTCTTCGAAAGAAAGAAAGAAAGAAAGAAAGAAAGAAAGAAAGAAGAAAGAAAGAAA
The DNA here is from genome assembly GCF_901765095.1 of Microcaecilia unicolor. NCBI lineage: Eukaryota > Metazoa > Chordata > Amphibia > Gymnophiona > Siphonopidae > Microcaecilia > Microcaecilia unicolor. The sequence continues at coordinate 300,612,690 of NC_044033.1, forward strand.
GAAAGAAAGAAAGAAAGAAGAAAGAAAGAAAGAAAGAAGAAAGAAAGAAAGAAAGAAAGAAAGAAAGAAAGAAAGAAAACCAGCAGCAAAGTATCAAAAATAGAATATGTACAGGTGCTTCACACTTAAGAGTTTCTCTCTGATTTTGGGAAACCCCTCTCCTGTGAATTCTTCGAGTCCTTGTGGAGCCGGATACGTTCTCAACGTCATCTACTGGATCAATTTCTCTTTCCTGGTACCAGCAGCTCTCTTCTCTTCAGAGGTACTTTAGACCAGTGCTTCTCACTCAGCCAGTCAGGTTTTTAGGATATCTACAATGAATATGCATGAGATAGATTTGCATACCAAGAAGGCAAAGGCAAATAATAAAATCCAAAACAGCAGCACTGTGCTTTCCATGTGGTTTTGCAAAGAGGGCCTTATAACCACAGGGCTAGATGATAGGGAATATCCTAAAATGGGGTTCCTTTTGGAAAGAACTGTACAGTACAAACCTTGCAAATAAAGGAGTGAGACACTCAAAATTTATTCACTGGAGGAAAGAAGGGATGGAGGGGGAGGAGACATAATGAAAACTTTCGAAATATTTGAAAAGTTTTGAAAAAGTATGAGAAGCTGACATTTTCAGTGGAAAAGGAAATGCAAGGATAGAGGCCAACTGAATTTTGCTTTCGACTTCGACACTGAAACTGACCTGAAAACCAGGTTCGGCCATGCTTCTGTGACATAGGGTCAACAGGTAATGTTCTAGAAATAACGCTTGTAAGAGGCAGACAATTTTCAAAGCAGTCTGCATTCATAAAGAGTACACGGCTCAGTTTCCACATTTGAAACAATAGCAGGGTCAGCAGGCAATTTCTAGGTGTGCCCAGTAGACTGGGGGGGGGGAGGGGGCACACACATTTCATCTCATCTTCTATTCCTCCCCCCCCCTCACCTAGGGTTACCATTCGTCCGGATTTCCCCGGACATGTCCTCTTTTTGAGGGCATGTCCGGGGCGTCCGGCGGATTTTGCCTGCACGCACGTTTGTCCAGATTTCTGGACAAACGTGGGCGTGGGCGGGCATGCTTGCGGGCGATTGGCGCCGTGGGTCTGGTCTGGTCTCCCCTTCCCTTCCCTACCATGTTCCCTGGTGGTCTAGTGATGTCTTCAGGGCAGGAAAGAGTCCCCTCTTTCCTGCCTGGAGCACTGCCTCCCTTGTCCATCATCCTTCTCGGTCTCGGCTGGGGATTCAAAATGGCCGCCGAGAGTTGAAGTCTCGTGTGGCCGCTTCAACTCTCGGTGGCCATTTTGAATCCCCAGCCGAGACCGAGGAGGATGCAGGCAAGGGCAGGCAGCGCTCCGGGCAGGAAAGAGGGGGCTCTTTCCTGCCCCAAAGACGTCACTAGACCACCAGGGCTAGATAGGAAGTGAGGGGGGGTATGTGACGGGGGGGTATGTGACGGGGCGGGGGAGGGGACTATGTGATGGGGGAGGGGAATAGGGGCGGAACGAGGACCAGAAAGGAGCGGGGCGGGGTATGGGCGTGATGGGGCGGGGCAGGGGCATGACATGTGTCCTCTTTTTCAGAGGACACAAAATGGTAACCCTACCCTCACCCTCATGTAAACAGTTACTACTTGGCTGGTGGGGATCCACAATCCCTGCCAGCTGAAGACATTCTCAGTGGAACCCCTGGGCCTTCTGAACACCGTTGCAGTCAGCAGCCATACTTCCATCCACCAACACTGGTACCCCAGCCGCACATCACCTCAGCTACAAAGATGATATGCACTGCTACGGGGTGGGCCTGAGCGAAAATTGGATGGGCCCCTGCTCACCCATGGCTACACCATTGGTTTGAAAATTGCCCTTCCCTAATTTGGCCAAAGGGGGTGGATTTGGATGGGGCAGGCTCAAGTGTTTGTACTTCACTTCAAAGTGGCTGCATAATCGGTGAGTGCTTTTCTACCCACAGTCCCCCTGGCTCCAAATTTTCCAGAGCATGTTCCATGGAGAAATCGCCCATGGAAATTAGCTTTTCAGAATTGTTTCCACAGTCTCTCACTTCAGAATAAGCCTGTAGCCTTCTGTTTTCTATTTGAAAACTAAAGTTATCTGAATGCATTCAAGAGTTGCCTCCAATCTGTCATCGTGGTTTTGGAAGTTTACATGCAGCGTGGATGCCAGTAAAATGGTACCAGGCCATCTACTCCAGCAGTGGCTGTATAGCAAGTTGTAAAATACCCAAGTGCATTAGTTTCCGGTTTGGATGAATATCAATTATTAATTTTACTGTTGATAATGAAATCTCACTAAACCTGCTCAATTTACAGTTTTGCTTAGCTTTGGGGCCAGGATGGGATCCACTGGGGAGAATGACATCGAGCTGGACTCTATGCCTTACTTAGCATCCCAAAGCAGTCTACGCACTTTCGGGGCCCATCTTTGCGGGAAGATCATTTCAAGCATTGTTTTTGTAAATTGTGTAAAATGCGTACTCAAAAGGTTCATGTGAGCTGTCCCTTACTGATTGCTAGTTCAGCCTAATGTCTCTATAAACACAGTATTCAGGGCCTCTTGCGAGTTTATACCTGAAGCAGTGGAGGATTAAGTGATGTGCCCGAGATCATATGGAGCAGCAGTGGGATTTGAATTCTTACTTCCCTGGTTCTCAGCCTGCTGCTCTAACCAGTAGACTACTGGTCCAGAAATATGAACACATTCAAAGAGAAAGCTATAGAAAGCAAGCAAGGAGACAAGGAAGGAGTAAAAGGAACTAGGTGACTACAGCACTAACGTCATGAGGATGCAGCTAAGCCAGTCTTCACTTTCCTCCAGTTGTATCTAAAGCAGTGGTTCCCAAACTATGGGTCAGGACCCCAAATGGGGTCACAGCATCGGTAGATGAGGGTCACAGAAACAGGGCTTCTCCCCCTCCGTCTGAACTCCCACTGTGACCTGTGCTTACCAATTGCTAAACAGGAAGTACTGCTGGGCTACCGCAGCAGCCCAGCAGTACTTCCCACCCCTAGCGCGCCGTCATATCTGGCACTACAAAAATGTATTTATTTTTGTAGCGCCAGAGAGTACCCGGCGGTGATCAGGTAGAGCTGCGCACTGCCCAGTTACTGCCGGGTTAGCACGGGAGCCCTTACCGCCACATCAGTGTGTGGCGATAAGGACTCCCCTTGAAATGGCCGCACAGCAAGTGCTTTACTTGCCGTACGGCCATTTCCTGCAGGAAAGAGAGAGTTCCCTTTTACCCGCTGCGGTAAAAGTGGGCCCGCGGCATGCATGAAAAATACACATCGATGGCAGCACAGACCCCCTTTTACTGCAGCTTGGTAAAAGGGACCCTCAGTTAGCATTGTAATGCACCCATGTGCTCAACTACCCTACCAAACTTTAAAAAAAAAATTTTGTTAGAAAAAATAATACGTTCAAATATTTTTTTAAATAAAACTTATCTTTTGAAGCTAACAGCTCATTAACCAGGGCCACCTTTCATGGGTCCCGATATGGACCATGTTTCACTGCGGCTGGTTCAAGGAACCCACACTTAACAAGCTGAAACTATTCGGTGTAATATATTTTAGCCTTGCACTGCTTTCAAAAATTCAAAGCAGGAAGCTAAGTAAGGGCTGTCTTTACTAAGGTGTGCTAGCGTTTTTAGCGCTCACTAAACGCCTCTCTAGCCTTAGCGCACCATAAGTTTTAGCATGAGCTAAAAATATTAGCACGCCATAGTAAACAGATCCCTAAGTGTGCATTGATTAAAGTATCTTTATAAGGAGAAGCAATTGACCTGTTTTGGTCTGTGATGGTCCGTTTTAAATTATGAGCACATTTGGAAACATTTTCTTTCTTAATTTCAAAATTGAGGTAGACGTGGTTTACTGTGGGATAATTGTTGATTGACTGTATAGATTTCTCCCAGTTTGTTAATTAAGTTGGATTCTTCTCTTTAATTTGGTTATCCTCACTAGAATAGAGTGTGGTTTTACTCTATATGTATGTTTGGACTTCAGCTGAGCTGTTTCTTCTTTGAGCTTTTATAACACAGAAATCAAAGAGTGGGGGATAGGGGAGTTGTAATAATGTCAGTGAAACCTGGTTGGGAGGTGGGGAGGTTACACGATACACTGCCTCCATATACAATCAATAGAGCTGAAGTTCATCTCTTCTCCCTTCCTCCTCTTGCGCCTTTATTCCCTTACCTGTCAGAATTTGATATTTCCGTTTGTGCTGAAAACTTTTATTTTTGTCTAATGTTTCCAGCTGAGCATTAAAGGCTCACCATAAGGCTGACCGACAACTTTTGATGACAGTCAGAATGGAGACCAACTTCCTTGTATTCCTCCTGGGACAAGCTAGGAGCAGCTGTATTGTGATTAGAACTTTTGACCTTGGGATGGAAATAATCCCTTGGCTCTTGATTAAGGGCAATGCTGATCTCTTCAGACGCCTGAAACATTTGTAAAGATGGGAGGTGTTATCAGACATTTGGGGCTGAGGAGGGCTTTATTTGCATGGATGATTTGCAATTGATAGTTCCCTTGGGTAAACAAACATGAGTGGTTGGAGGAAAAAGCTCAAGCTTGCATGAAAAGCATTTTGGATTGTGGTGAAAAAATGGCGAAGACATGAGGGTTAACAAAAGTAGTGTACCACCTCTTTTCCTAATACACATAGGGGTAGGCTCTCAAGTTAGGCGCCCTGTAAGAGTGCATTAAACGCAAATTCTATAATGCAATTAAGCACGCAGTTACTCACAAAGATACTTAATACAATGTTTGACAGAGAGCTAAAGAAGAAAAAAAGGGGACAGAAGGATGATGTAAACTGGCTCAATTTATTATCCAGACATGAATCCAATATACTATCTTCTAGGAGTAATATCCAATATCAGTGAACAAAAACAGTGGTGTACAGAAGGTACTTCAAGATGAAGAAAAACCCAACACTGCAATGTTTCGGCAAAACATTGTCTTCATCAGGGGTACTTATAAAATGAAACATAAAACATAAATCTTAATGTAATATACAAACTAAAATGTAATATTACATTTTAGTTTTTAATATTACATTAAGGTTTTTTTAAATATTTTTTTTATATTACATTAACGTTATAGAGTCACTGGCCCTGCAGACAGGAGTTTGTTCTTCATCTAGCACCCTCAGACAGCAGGAGCTAGTGAAGTCAGCCTCGGGCTTGCTGGTCAATGTTGTAATAAAAACACAAACAGCAAAGGTGAACAAAAAAGTCCCAAAACAAATGGTGCAAAGTGATAATTTATTGTAGATTTTCTGACTCAACATGAGCAACGTTTCGGCCGTAAGGCCTTCCTCAGGAGTCAATACCAAATGTCTCTCTGTCCATGAGATTGCTTTCACAAAACGTATAATATGGCACCAAATAGACACACTATGCAATCTTCCTCAAAAGGTTCAATGAATGCAATCTGCCTTGTAATGCCAGCAGCAGCTCTATGTGGAGATTGCTGCCATTTTCGCTCACCCAGAACAATAGCAAATCCTATTAAACAATAACCAAAGATTATTAGAAATAAAAGACTGCCTATGTGTGGTCCATTCTGTAAAAAGTCTAAAGCTTTTCCACTTGAATAGGCAGTGCCTTAAAATGTGAAGGACAAAAGGTTTGGGGTTTTTATTACTTATTTGACAGGTTTTTAATTTATTTGAAAGCTTCCCATATGTAGATATAAATATCATGAAATAAAAATTTTATATCACTAAAACGGCTTAAAAATTATTGTAGCTCGTAGAAACAGCACTTATAAACTCTGTATTTTGTGCTCATTTTTCTACACAATTCTATACAATACAGATAGCAAAATTTCAGTGAGGATTTCTGTTTCCTGATGGGTTCATCTTAACTGTTTTTGCAATCTGCCTTGGAAAGCCTGGTGTTTAAAAGACAGAATATATTGAAATCAAATGGAAGTAAAATTAAACTCTCCTTTCATTGAGGCACATGAAATCACTCCTTCATCTGTTTTGTAGAAGTTTACATTTTAGATACACAAATAGATTATTCTGTTTTGAACATGTTTCAGGGGCAAGTGGTTTTATAAGTCAAAATAAAAATAAATATTTGTTTCATGCAGATCTCTTTTGTTTAAATATAACTAAATGGGCTATAAGCCCTTAATGTAGTCCATTGGTTTTCTTATATTTTGTTCTTCTGATTACTTATACTGTGCCAAAACTGAAAACTCTTATCTCTATCTGGTTGATAATAAAAGGAGCTGATTGTGAACACTATCCACCCTAAATGGTTGTTTTCTGGCTGTACATGAGGAATTGTGGTATTGAAAAAATAAGTATATATTTTTGTTCCTAATCATGCATTCAAAGGTTATGTAATCCTTTCATGAAAGCCAATTAATTGTTTAATTTATTAGTGGAACATAACCACAAAGGCATGGTTTGGTCGCATTTTCAATATGGTAATACTAGAGCCCGTAGAGAATCCACAAATGTGGACAAGTCAACGAAGTCCCATGGATAATCACAATACAACAAGGCAGTGGGTAAAGAACCAGGAGTCCCAGTGTGAAATTGAACCAAATTTTATTAATCAATATATTGACTCGACACAACGTTGTGTTTTGGCCGAAAGGCCTACATCAGGAGTCTAAAATAAAAACAATATGTAAACATAATGTATAACAAATTACTGCTACTCTACCTATGAAAAGTTATTCTGTTATTATATTTCCTCTGTGTACATCTGTATGCTGGACAAGCTGGCATGTTTGAAAATATCAGTGAGATTAAATAAAAATGTTACCAACAATAAAGAACTACAAAGTGGATGCAGCAGCTCATAGGTTTGTTTGCTTTGTTTTGAGTGCATGCAGAATGATGGCTGCACAGGGAAGGGGAAACACAGACTAACCTGTGTTAGTTTTTACAAGGACCCGGAGGGAGGGCCTGCCTGCACGGCCGGGGGGGGGGGGGGACAGGGGATCATGGTGGGGCTGGGAGGGGGAAGGGAAAGAAGGGATTTGGGGGGCTTTAGTTTAAAAAAATAAATAAAAAGAAATTTTTAAAAACATAAAAAAACGTTATGCGTGTGTGCTGGCCCGATATTCATTGCCAGCACTCACATTGCTAAGTGGCCTTATTTCAGACAGCTCTTTGAATTTCGGCCTGTAGGAGTTAGTGAAATTCAAAGAGGCCAATTTATGAGTGTAACTCTTAAAATTAGGAGCATAAATCATTTGAATATTGGGCCTCCAGGGATAGGAAAATGCCTTAGTATAGCTGAAAACGATTCACTTTGAGCTAGAAATCCAAAATCCCTTCTTTTCCCCTTTACGTTCTCTCAAGGCTCAAGATCGCTTTTCTTTGATTAAGGCAGCAAGGCTCTGGACTGACTTTGCTGCTTTTATTCACTTCCCCAACAGTACCTTATATTTAGAAGAAGATTATTTATTTTACAAGAAGATTAATACTTTAGGCTAATTTTATTTTATGTAAAGTTTATGTAATTCCCAGAGATTGTTCTGGCCTCCTTGACTTTTGTAACCCGCTTAGAACTGCGGGATACAAGTTAGAAATGTAAAATGTAATGGAATCCTTTATAGAAGGAATGGGTCCATGGAATCTTAGTGGAGATTGTGTGGCTTGTGACCGTGGGTTGGGAGGGAGAGGGAAGGGATGCAACACGTCGGGGGCTCGGGGTGGGGGGGGGGGCTTCAAGTTAAAAAAAAACAGCCTAGGCCCACAAAACTCTTAAGCAGGCTGGGGCTGAACATCAGCTAGACCCGCATAAGCCCTACTGCCCAGCCCACCCATGTGTAGCCCCCAGTATTCAGTGCCAGTACCCGGACATGGCTCAGCACTGAATATTGGGGGCTAATTTAGCCGGCGACAATCAGTGTTTAAAAAAAACGCTGACCATCACCGGCTGAATATCAGGGGATTTATAATTGTGGGATATAAACAGTTGTTTTGACATTACATAAAATTAATTCTAGCAATTGTGTTGTTCAACGAAACTTCACACCTTGTTAACTTCAAAACCAGGTCATTCTTCTTATTGAATTCAACTCTAAATTTCAAAGACCCATCCATCTTTGTTATCACCTTGTGCTGCTTGCTTGAACAATTTTACTCTAAAGGAAGTTTGCTGGAAACCGGAAGCAACTCAATAATGGTCCTAGTGATGCAAAGAAAATCAGATGGGTGTTACTATAAGTAACTATATAAACAGGGCCAGTGCTAGGGTTTCTCTCTGTAGACAGAAATATTTTGGGTGGCAGCAGGGTAATAAGCCAAAGCAAATTTTATCACCACATCTAGGGTTGCAAACTAGCCGGTTTTCATCGAGGCTGGCCAATATTTCAATGGCCAGACCAGCTGCCGGCAAACCTCAAAACCAGATGTAGAAAAGATGTTTTTTTTTTCCAACACCAAGGCACTTTGGCATCTCCCGCTCTCCTTTCCTCTCCTGTTGCAGCATCTGGCTTCTGCCTCTGTCTCCACCCCCCCCCCCCCCACCACACACACCCCTCCAGGTCCACCCAACATCTCTCCATCTCCCCTTGCACCTCCCGGGTCCTGAAATCTGCCTTTACTGACAAATGACCCTCCCTTACTCCCCCAATGGTCATTGACTTCCTCCCAGCCCCCAAAGATGTAAAACAAACAGTACATACCAGGTTCTATGACAGCTTCAGATGTTATGGTTAGTCCTATTAGAGCAGCAAATAGGTCCCTGGAGTAGCCAAGTGTTCAGTGCAGTCCACTGTAGAGAAGGGAACCCAGGCCCATACATAACCCGCTCTAACTGTTACACTTGTGGTGGAAAGAGTGAGTTCTCCAAAACCCTACTATACCTACATATGCCTACAGGCATAAGGCCTATTGTAGTGGTGAACAATTGGGTACAGTAGGTTTTGGAGGGTTCACAATACAGTATAAGGGGGTAATGTTGAGGTGTGTACCTGGGACCTTTTACGTGAAGTCCACTGCAGTGAATTCTTTGCCTCGGTTTTTATGGAAAAAGATGTAAGAGATCTACCTGCACTGGAAATGGTTTTAAAGGGTGACGATGCGGGGGAACTGAAAGAAATCTTGGTGAACCTGGAAGATATACTAAGCCAAATCGACAAGTTAAAGAGTGATATATCACCTGGACTAGATAGTATACACCCCAGGGTACTGAAAAACTTCAAACATGAAATTGCTGATCTGCTGTTAGTGATCTGTAATCTGTTGTTAAAAATCATTCATAGTACCTGAAGATTGGAGGGTGGCCAATGTAACGCCAATTTTTTAAAAGGGTTCCAGGGGTGATCCAGGAAATTACAGACCGGTAAGCCTGACATCAGTGCCAGGCAAGATAGTAGAAACTATTGTAAAGAACAAATTTATGGAACACATAGACAAACATGGTTTCATGGGGTAGAGTCAGCATGGAATCAGCCAAGGGAAGTCTTGCCTCACCAATTTGCTTCATTTCTTTGAAGGCATCAATAAACATGTGGATAATGGTGAGCCAGTTGATGTAGTGTATCTAGTTTTTCAGAAAGCTTTTGACAAAGTTCCTCATGAGAGACACCTGAGAAAATTAAAAAGTCATGGGATAAGAGCCATTGTCCTTCTGTGGATTAGGAATTGGTTATTGGATGGAAAATAAAGGGTAGGTAGGGTAAATGGCCATTTTTCTCAATGGAGGAGGGTGAATAGTGGAGTGATGAAGGGATCTGTACTGGGACTGGTGCTATTTCACACATATATAAATGATCTGGAAATCAGAACAAAGAATGAGATGATTAAATTTGCAGATGACACAAAACTATTCAAGTTTATCAAAGCGTATATGAATTGTGAAAAGTTGCAGGAAGACCTTAGGAAACTGGGAGACTGGGCATTCAAATGGCAGATGAAATTTAATGTGGACAAATGCAAAGTGATGCACATTGGGAAGAATAATCCGAATCATAGCTACCTGATGCTAGGGTCCACCTTAGGAGTTAGCATCCAAGAAAAAGATCTAGCTGTCAATGTAGAGAATACATTGAGGTCTTCTGCCCAGTGTGTGGCGGCAGCCAAAAAAGCAAACGGGATGCTAGGAATCATTAGGAAGGGATGATAAGTAAGACCAAGAATATAATAATTAGGGGTCAGCAGTGATTAAAAATTTTAATTATGATCAGTCACGTGATTAATCACAATTAGTCACGGCATGCATTATGGGTATTTCTCACACCCTTTCCTACTGGCTCTCTCCTATTGAGCACAAACATCTTTCTTTGTTTCTTTCTCTCATTCCCCCCTCCCCAGCCTTCACCCAGATTCGCTCATACCCCTTTCACCAGCCTTCACCCAGTTTCTCTCATGCCCCCTCCCCAGCCTTCACCCAAATTATCTCATGCCATTTCATCAGCCTTCACCCAAATTCTCTCATGCTCCCATCCCTAGCCTTCACCCAGATTTTCTCGCCCCCATCCCCAGCCTTCACCCAGCTGTTATGCCCCCTTTCTGACCTTCATCCAGTTTCTCTCATTCCCCTTCACCCAGATTTTCTCCTGCCCCCTCCCCAGCCTTCAACAAAATTCGCTCATGCCCCTTTCATCAGCCTTCACCCAAATTCTCTCATGACCCCCTCCCCAGCCTTCACTCAGATTCTCTCATGCCCCCCCGTTCCCAGCCTTCATCTGATTTCTCTCATTCCCCTTCACCCAGTTTTCCTCATGCCCCCCTCCCCAGCACTCACCCAAACTGTCTCATGTCCCTTTTATCAGCCTTCACCCAAATTCTCTCATGACCCCCTCCCCAGCCTTCACTCAGATTCTCTCATGCCCCCCTTCCCAGCCTTCACCTGGTTTCTTTCATTCCCCTTCACCCAGTTTTTCTCATGCCCCCTCCCCAGCCTTCACACAGATTCTCTCATGTCCCCCCTCCCCTCATTTAACTCAATAGCAGGGCTCAGGCTCTGCATTTTCTCTTCCTCCTTGCTGCCTCACAGTCCTTTTTCTTCCACTGCACGGCAATCAGACTGCAGATACTAGAGCCGTGCCATGCAAGAAGTTGGGGAAGTCTTGCAGGACTTGAAACCACAAGACTTCCCCAACTTCCTGCATGGCGCAGCTCAAATTTCGGCAGAGCCTGATTGCAGTACAGTGGAAGAAAATGGACTTTGAGGCAGCGAAGAAGAATGCGGAACCTGAGCTGTTGAGGTAAACACGGGAGAAGGGAGCAGGTACGTGGCATTAATTACGTTATGAACGCATTAATTGCCTATCCCTAATTATAATGCCTCTGTATCGCTCTACGGTGCTACCTCATCTTGAGTATTGTGTTCATTTCTGGTCACCGTATCTCAAAAAAGATATAGCAGAATTAGAAAAAGGTTCAAAGAAGAGCGACCAAAATGATAAAAGGGATGGAAATCCTCTGATATGAGGAAAGGCTAAAGAGGTTAGGGGTCTTCAGCTTGGAAAACAGAAGGCTGAGGGAGGATACGATTGAGGTCTACAAAATCCTGAGTGGTGTGGAAAGGGTAAAAGTGAATCAATTTTTCACTCTTTCAAAAAGTACAAAGACCAGGGGACACTCAATGAAATTACATGGAAATACTTTTAAAACAAATAGAAGGAAATATTTTTTCATGCAAAGAATAGTTAAGCTCTGGAACTTGCTGCCGGAGGATGTGGTAACAGCGGTTAGCGTATCTGGATTTTAAAAAGGTTTGGACAAGTTCCTGGAGTAGAAGTCCATATTCTGTTATTGAGATGGACATGGGGGAGCCACTGCTTGCCCCAGGATTGGTGGCATGGAATAGTGCTACTTATTGGGTTTCTTCCAGGTGCTTGTGACCTGGATTGACCACTGTTGGAAACAAAATACTGGGCTAGATGGACCATTGGTCTCATCCATTATGGCTATTCTTATGTTCTTATGCTCTGCTGGGATATCTGTTTGGCCAGTCTACAAAGATTGCTGGTTCCTCCTACATCCCAGTGGCTTGATTTTATGCATTTTTTACTTGGACATTTTATTTTCGAAAATGATCTAAAAAGATAGATGCTTTGAGTACAACAACGTCTACCAGATGGCCATTTTTGAAAAAAAAAATAACCATTTTTCAGATTCAAACATTTTCACTACTGGATTATTGGATGTTTTCTGCAAAACGTCCAAAGTTGAATTTAGACATCATATTGAAAATGCCCCTTTTAATATCACAGAAATATAATTCATTGATCTTCCATATGAGTGCTGTACTATGAGAGGGCGGGTGGGGAAGGAGGAAATAAAAAGAAGGAAGTTGGCGCTAGTAATAATTTAGTTTTTGAATTACTGTAGCTACCAGCTTCCTTCTTTTTATTCCCCCCCTCCCCACCCGCCCTCTTTTTATCATGTAGATATTGAATAATATCATATGAGCAGATTGTTGATATGTGTATGAAGTTTTGTTTTGTACTTTTATGGCTGTTATCCCTTCTACTGAAAAAGATTTGAATAAAGAATTAAATTTTTTAAAACGGAATCATTATAGTTACTCATTAATTTTAAAAGTGATATATTACCTGTAATATATTACTTAGTAATATATATTAATATCGAACACTGGTTTACTCACACATTTTGCTGGGAAGCTCAGGCTTAGTGTGTTGCAGGCCTAATAATACACAGCATAACAATATAAATCAGGAAAATACAGTGTTATGTAATATAACAAAAATCCCTACTGCAAGCTGGGAAGAGTCTGCCTCACAGACTAACTCTCCTGTTTACTAAGCTGCTCTAGCGGCTGCCGTGTGGCAATGTCAACACAGCCCATTCAAAGTGAATGGGCTATGTTGACATTACGACACCGCCAGCCGCTAGTGCATCTTAGTAAACAGGGGGTAAATCATTAAGTCAAAATATATACCCCCTTTCAATCTATACCAAGTAACCAACATCATCGTAAAAATACAAGACAATAGTATAAGCAGTATAAAATGTTTTGTACTTTTTTGGGATCTTGCCAGGTATTTGTGACCTGGATTGGCCACTGTTGGAAACAGGATGCTGGGCTTGATGGACCTTTGGTCATTACCCAGTATGGCAATACTTATGTACTTATCCCTTCTGACTTTCCTCCTACTTTCTGTAGGAAAAACAATCTACAGACTAAAACAATATCTTTGTAATATGCTCCTACCCAAACTATGAGGTCCTTTTACTAAGCTGCGGTAAAAAGGGCCCTGTGCAAGCGTCAGGGGCCGTTTTTGCCGCGTGCTGAGGCCCTTTTTACCGCAGCGAAAAAAGACATGGCCTTGCAGTAAGATTTCACTTACCACATGGCCATGCAGGGGGGAGCACTTACCACCCACTGAGGTGGCAGTAAGGACTCCTGCACTAACCTGGCAGTAACCAGATAGTGTACGGCGCTGCCCGATTACTGCTAGGGAACTGTGGCGCTAAAAATAGGGACCCATTTTCCCTGGCATGGGAAATAGCGCACACTGGGGCTGGAACTATCGCTGGCACCTGCATTGGGCCGGCAGTAACTCCAGATTGCACCCGGTAAGCCTGCGTTGGGCTTTCCGCTGCTTTGTAAAAGGGCTCCTATGTAAATATTACACTCCCAGGCTCTGCAACATCACCCCCTCCTAATATCACCCCCCACCCATATGTACACACACAGTTAAGCATCCCAAACGGGAAATTCCGAAACCAAGAAAAAATACTCCAAACCTATCCCAAAAAATCCAATAAAATCAAAACACCCACCCGTTGTTGAAAAACTACAGATCTATAGTACCTCCAGAAGGATCTCCCAAACGGGCCACCCCCTTTTTAAAGGAGGCAACTAAACCAGAGGCAGCTTTCCCCACTCACCACCACAGGCTGCCTGTTATGGAGGGGTGGGACTGTTGCTTATCCACAACCATAAGAGTCCTCTTCACAGGCTGAGTTGTTCTTTCTTTCTGGGGGAGGGAAAGGGGAACAGCCACATGATAAAAATTCCTCCTTGACCCTCCAGACAAATATGGGCCCCCTTTAACATAATTCTTCCTAACATTCTTTATATCAGAAAGCATAAAAAGAGATTTTAGGGGAAATGTACAAACAAAACCCTTCCTAATATATAATAGGATGGAGCCAGGGTCTCAGTGATAGAGTGAATAGGGGAAGCAGAACAAGTAGAAACTTGAGTAGAAGCAGTAGAGTGGAAAATACAGGAGCAAGATATGAGACAAAGGAGTCCACATTAACGAACAAAGAAGCAGCTAGAATTATACGCCTACAGAAGCAGTACAGCAAAAACAAGGCTGGATCAATCTGTCATGAAATAAGTAAATTAATTTTGGACCTTATGGATATTTTGCCCTTATCAGAAATGCCAAATTGCCCAGTTCCAGGCTGGAGACTGTTTGGCCAGTCCTGGTTTTGAACTTACATCCCAAAGCAGTGTGAGATTAGCAGTGCTTAATCCAGCCCAGTGCTGCAAGTCTCATAATGCACCAGGATGGGGTGGTCAGAAATCCAGCCTAATCAATTTGGAACCACCACCCGGCTACCATGTGCACTGGGTGATAATTCCATTTTTTACATGCATCGGAATATATTTTTTATTTTCGGACCGCTAACTGGGTGGTAATCGGCATTGTTCGCGCACTGATGATTACCACTTGGTTAATGTGTGAGACCTTACCACTAAGTGAATAGGTGGCACGGTAAAGTCTCAGGCCAAAAATGGATGTGCATCAATTTTTTATTTGCCGCCACATCCATTTTCGGTTAAAAAAAGGCCTTTTTTGCAGGTGCGCTGAAAAATGGACCTGCGTGTGTCTAAAACATGCGCCTACACTAGCGCAGGCCATTTTTTGGTGCACCTTAGTAAAGGACCCTTTAGTAAATATCACCCTGAACAAAAAAATGCAGTTGTGAATTGGGCCAGGAGATGGCAGCATCAACCCACAAAATAATCCAGTGAAGTCGTTTTTTCTCTTGCTGGCACATAAGGCTGATATTCAGCAGCACTTATGCCCAATGATCAATTCCCAGCACTGTTCTGAAATAGCGCCCTAAAAATAACGCCGGAATTGCACAGGGAACTAATTCTCCAGTGATCAACATTAATAACATGCAAATTTGAGCATGTGTTACTAGTGTTGATCATCTAGGGAAAGTGCAGGAGGATTGTGCCTGAGCATACTCTCATGCACAATCCTCCCGCACACGTTTGACAGGTTCAGGCTGTCAAAAGCCCAGACATGTCAAACACAGGAGCTGGAGGTCTGTGGGATCCCAAACCCTCCCTGGTGGTCTAGTGCCCCCCTCCCCAGGAGAGCAACACAGAGGGCTAGAGGTCCACCTCCAACCTCCCAACCTCCCCCCCCCCCCCCCGACAAGGGCAAGGAGTCTGGAGGTCTGGTGGATCTCAGTCCCCCCAAACCTCCCCTCCCAACACCAAAAAAAAAATCACTGGTGGTCCAGTGGACTATACAACCCACCCCTCACCACCCTGATGATTTAGTGATCCCTTCTCCCCTCCCTCCCCCATACCTCATTGTGGAGGAAGCAGCACTCCCTCCTCTTCCTGCGCCACCTCCAAAATGGCGGTTCCCTGCCCAGTGCATCCTGGGATTCGCTGAGCGGGGCTTCCCTACCATATGGATGCACTGGGCAGGGCACGGTGCGGCCATTTTGGAGGCGGCACTGGAAGAGAAGGGAGTGCTGCTCTCTCTGCCATCAAACAATGAGTTACAAGGGGGAAGGGACCACTAGACCACCAGGGCAGGGTTGTGCATCCCACTGGGCCACCAGGGATTTTTTTCAGGGTGTGGGGGGTATGGGGGGGCCGGAGATCCACTGGACCTCCAGCCATCCATACCCTTTGGGTCAAGGGAATCAGGAGGCGGAGGTCAGCTTGACCTCCAGCCCCCTGTGTCACTGTCCCGGGGGGGCACTAGGTTACCAGGGCCTCAGCCATTGGAGGGTCCAGGGGTCCACTGGACCTCCAGGACTGATGGTGGCAGCCTGGGCTGACAGTGACAGCCCAGGCTGCCTAGCATGGAAGGGGGGAAGAAGACCCTTAACCCTAATGCCAGCTCCAAGCTGGCATAGGGTTAAGGCACTCTTCGGCCCGTACAGTCAGAGCGCAGTGCTCTGATCATACGGGTGGAATACTCGCAAGCTCATTTAAATGTAATATAAATTAACTCTATAGTATTCCCTGTGCGCTGCGCCAGATGCCCTCTGATCATCATCGAATAGCTAGTCCAGCACTAGTGGTCTCTAGCGCCCACATTTACTTTTGATCAATCGAGCTGTCAGTTGCACTAACAGACCAATGCTCAGAACTCCAGCGCTATAGCGAACAGCGTTCGGAAAACAGTGCAGGAACATTGATTGTGCATTGGCGTTGGGGGGGGGAGGAAGAATATACTTGTGCTGTTCGCATGCCCCTTCATGGTAACATGCCACATCCTTTTATTTGGTTATTATTTTAAGCAACATGAACAGCACAGAAAAGTGCACAATTATGGTTTTCAAATCACTTACTTGACAGATTCATGGTAAGCGCATACATGCCGCACGACAACAACAAATGCGCTTTTACTTTTGGTTTTGCTCTTAAAAGCACACATTTTTTTTATTTGAAAATTTTTAGTACTGCATTTCGATTAAAATTTTAATTGTGC
Source organism: Microcaecilia unicolor (assembly GCF_901765095.1). Lineage (NCBI taxonomy): Eukaryota > Metazoa > Chordata > Amphibia > Gymnophiona > Siphonopidae > Microcaecilia > Microcaecilia unicolor. Next base: position 300,629,350 of record NC_044033.1, read on the forward strand.
AATTAAAGGTATGACATTAATGTATTTATTTATTTTCACACTGCAGCTCCTTGTGACTCTGGGCAAGTCACTTAATCCTCCATTGCCCAGAGTCACAAGGAGCTGCTGTGGGAACAAAAGTAAATACATAACATCTTGAATTGCTTAATCATGATTACAAATTTTAATCAAAATACAGCCATAATTAAATTTAAGAATAAAAAGTAATGAAAAGATAATAAATACAAATTGACAAATCACAGAACAGCATTCAGAATAGCTGTAATTTTTTTGTTACATTTGTACCCCACGCTTTCCCACTCATGGCAGGCTCTATGTGGCAGGCAATGGAGGGTTAAGCGACTTGCCCAGAGTCACAAGGAGCTGCCTGTGCCGGGAATCAAACTCAGTTCCTCAATTCCCCAGGACCAAAGTCCACCACCCTAACCACTAGGCCACTCCTCCACTCCACTGTACACATCCTTACAGTTTTTACAGCCTACTTCAGAAAGGCAGCCCTAAAATATTTTAACTCTAAAACAAGATGAATCACCAGTTCCAATCAGTAAAAGTTTAACAAGTCTTCTCCTTCACAACAATTTTTCAGCTTTAGAAGCCATCCAGCGCAGTTGTCTGAGCATTGGGAAGGAATACCAAAGACCTCTTTAACATCCTTTTAAATGTATTTAAATATAATTTGTGGCCATCTCTGGCACGCACGTTATTTCTTGTTCTAGACCCCTTAGAACATTCTGTATAGATTAACACCGGCACTAGTCCAGAGCTAATCGGCTCTAACGCCAGTGTTGAGTTCTAAGCATCGGCCAGTAAGTAAGATATCTAGGCTGCTTCATTCTGTGGTTATAATAATGGATTAAGAACCAGGGGAGCTGAGATTCTATTCCCATTTCTTCCACTGACTCTGACAGGCAGAGGGACCTTGGGGTGATAATATCTGAGGATCTAAAGGCGATGAAACTGTGTGACAAGGCGGTGGCTGTAGCCAGAAGGATTCTAGGCTTTATAGAGAGAGTTGTAACCAACAGAAGGCAGGAGGTGTTGATGCCCCTGTACAAGTCATTGGTGAGGAGGCCCCACTTGGAGCATTGTGTTCACTTTTGGAAGCATAAAAGTAGACATACTGGGTCAGACCAATGGTCCATCTAGCCCAGTATCCTGTTTTCCAAACAGTGGCCAAGCCAGGTCACAAGTATTTATTTATTTATTTATTTATTGCATTTGTATCCCACTTTTTCCCACCTATTTGCGGGCTCAGTGTGGCTTACAATACATTGTGAATGATGGAAATACAATTTGTTACAGTACGATTATGGGTTACATTGTGAGGAGTTAGGAGAAGACAAAGTCAAAGTCAAAATATCATTTGGGGAATAGAACAATGGATTTAACAATGGGGAAATGATAGGGCGATAGAACAAATAGCATGAGAACATTAGGGTAAAACAATTTTATCTGTGGTAGAGTTTTAAGTGTGGTTAGAGTATGGGGAAAAAGATTTCAGAAGAGAGTGTATTGATGCATTCAATTAGTGTGTATGGACTTCATGTGTTTGATCCTTATGATAAATTTTCTCAAAGAGATGAGTCTTCAATAGTTTGTGGAAGTCGGTTAATTCGTAGATCATTTTCAGGTTGCGTGGTAGTGTATTCCAGAATCGCGTGCTCATATAAGAGAAGGTTGATGCTTTTGCACTTAGGGAAGTGGAGATTGAGGAAAGTTCGTGATGATCTTTTAGCATTTCTGGGTGGCAGGTCTATTAGATCAGACATGTATGCAGGGGCTTCACCGTGAATGATTTTGTGAACTAAGGTGCATACTTTAAAAGTTATACGTTCCTTGAGTGGGAGCCAGTGTAGTTTCTCACGTAAGGGTTTTGCACTTTCATATTTTGGTTTTCCGAAGATGAGTCTGGCTGCTGTATTCTGGGCTGTTTGAAGTTTCCTCAGTATTTGCTTTTTACAGCCTGCGTATAGTGAGTTGCAGTAGTCCAGATGACTGAGTACGAGTGATTGCACTAGGCTGTGGAAGACAGATCTTGGAAAGAATGGTTTTATTCTTTTCAGTTTCCACATGGAGTAAAACATCTTTTTGGTTGTGTTGTTCGCGTGAGTCTCAAGTGTTAGGTGGCGGTCGATAGTGACTCCAAGGATCTTTAAAGTTTCTGAGATTGGCAGATTTAGTTTAGGTGTGTTAATAGCGGTAAATTTATTTGTGTTGTATTGGGAGGTAAGTATGAGGCATTGAGTTTTACCTGGCAGAAACCCAAATCATGACAACACTCTATACAACAAATCCATACTACAAAGCAGTTGCTTCCCATTTCTCTCTCAGTAGCAGACTATGGACTTTTCCTCCAGGAAAAGTCCATAGTCTGCTATTGAGCAAGTCACATTGGGCCAGATTCTATATAGGTTGCAGGCAAACTAATTAATGAGCTGTTAAGAGTCAGTAATTGGTGTTAATTGGCACTCATTTGGGTTTACGTGTCAATCTGCCCTGCACCCCATTCTATAAAATGCATACCTAAATTTTATAGAGTAAAAAAGAGAGGGTTTTATAGAGTAAAAAAGTAGAGACTTGCACGGGAACGGGGTTTGCGGGAATCCTGCGGAACCCACGAGATTCCCGCGGGGACGGAAGCAGTTCCTTTGGGGTTCCCGTGGGGATGGAAGCAGTTCCTGTGGGGTTCCCATAGAAGTGTATGCTGCACTTGCGCCAGCCTATCACCTATCGAGTATCAAGTTCTTTGAGTGCTGTGATGAACTAGGGCCGATACCAGAAGACCTGTATGGTCTGTGTCTCATATATGGCAATCTGGTTTTGGATGGGCTGGAAAGGGTTTAGACAGCAACTTTAGTGGCTGGAACATGAGGACAGTTCTGGACAGACTTTTACGGTCTGTGTCCCCCAAATGAGAAGATGAATAATGTTAAGTAGTAGTAGTAGGCTGGAGTGGGCTTTGAGGGCAACTCCAGCAGTTGGAACATAAGGATAGGGCCAGGCAGACTTCTATGGTCTATGTCCCAGAAACGCCACAGAAATACTATAATCACATATATAATATCACAGTCATTGTTGATTTAATCATGAATTGATAATGATTGTGACTATTGGGCAGACTGGATGGACTGATCCGGTTTTTATCTGCTGTCATTTACTATTACGATTAATCATCTCTGCTTCCGGGCTGATGCGCAGACCTCAGCTCTGACATAAGCATGAGCATCAGATGTCACCTGACCTAATGGCGCATGCATATGGTGATCTCTTAGCACACAGTGCCAGTGAATCAGAGAAGTCTTATATGTGCGCACCAGAGTGTTCCAACCTCTGTTCCTTCCTTGCCTGCAGTGCTGTGGCTCAAACCCAGAGACTGAGAGAGCTGACAGGAATTTTTTTTAATGTACCATTAAATTCTTGTGGGTGAGGACAGGTTAAATTCTTGCGGGGACGGGCATGGACGGGTAAGATTCCCCTTGGGGACGGGCGGGGATGGATTAGATTCCCCACGGGGACAGGCGGGGATGGGTTAGATTCCCTACGGGGATGAATGGGGACGGGTTGGATTTCTGTCCCCGTGCAACTTTCTAGTTCCAAGTACACCACAAACCAAACCAAGAAAAAAAGCACAAATGGGCCTCCAGGAGCAGGACAAAGCCTACTTTTGTCGTGTTCCTGGAGGCTCGTTTGTGCTTTCTTTCTTGGTTTACCTAAATTTTATAGAAAGGTAAAAGAGAGGGTACACAAACACACCAACCAAATAGAAATGGGCCTTGAAGACCAAGGCAATCAAAAGTCCTTTATTAAAAAGGACCTTATTAAGGACTTTTGATTGCCGATTTGTACTTTTTTAATTTCTACCTACGTTTTTCTAGCACACAACTTAAAATGGGGCATGGCAGGGGCATTCCTAGAAATTAAGTGTGACGTCTTAGGATAGGGTCATTTACACGCTCAACTGCCATTAGTTGCGTGCCAGCATTCACACCAGGTTTCAGCAGGCATAAGTGCATAATATTAGCTTAGCACAGATCATCCCGGTGGCTAACTTTGGGTGACATTTACAGAATTCTCCCCATTATCTCCAAGTGTAAGCTCTTGGGAGCAAGACATTATTGTACTTGAACAGGTATCTCTACTACTACTACTACTACTTATCATTTCTATAGCGCTATTAGACGTACGCAGCACCACACTGGACATGAAGAGACTGTCCCTACTCGAAAGAGCTTTCAATCTAATTAGGACAGACAAACAGGACAAATAAGGGAATTAACTAAGGTGGAAATGATAAAAGATGGGCAATGAACAAGTGAGTAAGGGTTAGGAGCTAAAAGACACCTTGTACAGTGCTGTGTACATCCAACAGCCCTATAAAAATAGATGTGCAGCCACAGAGCCAGTTTAAGTCAGTGTCACTGAATATTGCAGTTTAAGTTCACTGAGATCTGCTGTTTATGCAATCTGTGTGAACAGAGGGCACACGCTGGAAGGAGTGGAAAATGTTTGCTGCATAAAGGAGAATTCTGACATAAAACCAAAAAGAGTGGGGAATAGAGGCATTATTCTCTCCATTTTGTGCTGATTTTTGCCTCTCCCTGTGCACTGTGGCTCTGGCCACATCCTCGTCCCCACTATCTCGCTGCTTTCAGATCATCAGACAAGCTTTTCCCAGGCGCTCTCTCCTGTTTTGGTGCAATCGATATGTCATCCTCAGCAACTATTTATCCCCTAGATTTCTGCTGGCCAAGCAAATGACTTTGTACATTTTTGTACTGAATTTTAATTGAAAAGACGTGCTCATTTCTCAAGCTTGCTCAGATGACTCCTCATGTTTTTCTAGTTCGTTAGAAATATTCCCCCATTGTATATTTTTTTCTCATAAACTCTTCCCTCCAGCTTCATACCTTGAAACTGCTTGTTTAAGGAAAAGGTCACCTTTTTATATGCATCCCTTTGAGGGGGTAGGGGCTGCCGTTAACTGTTCCACGCTCCCAGTGGGGTCGTGCTGGGTAGTATGGGAGTCTGGCTTGTTTTTGCTGTACACAACCCTGAGCGAATTTCTTCCAAAAGACAGTAAATAAATTCTAATAAAGAAATAATAAATAAGATGCCCTCCATGGCTCGCCTCGGTGGAACTCACAGTACCACTCCAGGTTCACTCACAGAAACTCCAATAAATAAAATATCCTGTCAGAACTGGCTGGCAAAATAAGAATGGAATCATTTCATTAGTCTCAGGTTCAAAGAAAAAGGTACTGTCCAAAGGAGTGGAGGAGTAGCCTAATGGTTAGTGCAGCAGATTTTTGATACTTGCAACCTGGGTTCAACTCCCACTGCAGCTCCTTGTGACCTTGGGCAAGTCACTTAACCCTCCATTGCCCCAAGTACAAAAAACTTAGATTGTGAGCACGGTAGGGACAGAGAAGGTACCTGTACATAATGTGTACATCTAGTAGAGCTATAGAAATGATGATTAGTAGTAGAAGAGGAGATATCCAGACTAGAATTTCAGAAAAGGAAAAATAAATCAGTTTTATAGAGCCTTGAGATCTCCCAGTGCTTTATATCCATCTCAGCATGACCAATTACTCATGAATCACTTTTCCAAATCTCAAAGAGGGGCATAATCGAATGGGGCGCCCATGTTTTCATGAGGGCGTCTTTGCAGGACGGCCCCTGCGAAGGGGCGGGGAAACCCGTATTATCAAAACAAGATGGGCGTCCATCTTTCGTTTCGATAATACGGCCAGGGATGCCCAAATCTCAATATTTAGGTTGACCTTAGAGATGGTCGTCCCCGGTTTTCGGCTATAATGGAAACCGAGGATGCCCATCTCAAAAACGACCAAATCCTACTACTACTACTATTTAGCATTTCTATAGCGCTACAAGGCGTACGCAGCGCTGCACAAACATAGAAGAAAGTCCCTGCTCAAAGAGCTTACAATCTAATAGACAAAAAATAAAGTAATCAAATCAATTAATGTGTACAGGAAGGAGGAGAGGAGGGTAGGTGGAGGCGAGTGGTTACGAGTCAAAAGCAATGTTAAAGAGGTGGGCTTTCAGTCTAGATTTAAAGGTGGCCAAGGATGGGGCCAGAATTCGTAGTGCACTGGTCCTCCTGACGTGCCAGGACACCAACCGGGCACCCTAGGGGGCACTGCAGTGGACTTCACAAATTGCTCCCAGGTGCATAGCTACTTCTACTACTACTACTTAACATTTCTAGAGCGCTACTAGGGTTACGCAGCGCTGTACAATTTAACAAAGAGAGACAGTCCCTGCTCAAAGAGCTTACAATCTAATAGACAAGTGAACGGAATAGACATAGCTCCCTTACCTTGGGTGCTGAGCCCCCCAAAACCCACTCCCCACAACTGTACACCACTACCATAGCCCTAAGGGGTGAAGGGGGGCACCTACATATGGGTACAGTGGGTTTCAGGTGGGTTTTGGAGGGCTCACATGTACCACCACAAGTGTAACAGGTAGGGGGGATGGGTCTGGGTCCACCTGGCTGAAGTGCACTGCACCCACTAAAACTGCTCCAGGGACCTACATACTGCTGTCAGGGAGTTGTGTATGACATTTGAGGCTGGCATAGAGGCTGGCAAAAAATGTTTTGTTTTGTTTTGTTTTTTTAGGGTGGGAGGGGGTTGGTGACCACTGGGAGAGTAAGGGCAGGTCATCCCCAATTCCCTCAGGTGGTCATCTGGTCAGTTCGTGCACCTTTTCACGGCTTGATCGCAAGAAAAAATGGACCAAGTAAAGTCGGCCAAGTGCTCGTCAGGGACACCCTTCTTTTTTCCATTATCGGCCGAGGATGCCCATCTCTTAATCACGCCCCAGTCTCGCCTTCGCTATAGTGCCAACATACCCCCTTGAACTTTGGTCGTCCCCGCGACGGGAAGCAGTTGAGGACGCCCAAAATCGGCTTTCGATTATGCCGATTTCGGCGACCCTGAGAGAAGGACGCCTATCTCCCAATTTGTGTCGGAAGATGGGTGCCCTTCTCTTTCGAAAATAAGCCTGAAAGTGATGTAAACAAAAATCAGTACAACCAGTGAGCAATGGGAACCAACCCCAAGACTCCAGTAGACTTACAGGCCTCTGTCTTGGTCAGTGACCATCAGTAATCCCAGGAGTACTGGTTTGAAGAGGCTGGTTGTAAGGCAACTCAACTGATTTCTAGGTGGACTTCCTCCCCAGGAGCATAGCAACCTGGAAACACACCCTGTGCAGCACACCTTCAGGCACTCAAAGAACTCAAACATGAAGTTGCTGATCTGCTGTTACTGATCTGTAACCTCATCCATAGTACCTGAAGATCGGAGGGTGGACAATGTAATGCCGATTTTCAAAAAGGGTTCCAGAGTGGATCTGGGCTGAATTCAGTGCCGGGCAAAATAGTTATAAAGAGTAAAATTATGGAACACGTAGACGAACATGGTTTAATGGGTCAGAGTCAGCATGAATTCAGCCAAGGGAAGTCTTGCCTCACCAGTTTGTTTCATTTCTTTAAAGGTGTCAATAAACATGTCAATAAAGGTGAACCGGTTGATGGTAGTGTATCTAGATTTTCAGAAAGCTTTTGACGAAGTTCCTCATGAGAGGCTCCTGAGAAAATCATAGTTTTGGGATAGGAGGCAGTGTTCAGTTGTGGATTAGGAACTGGTTATTGGACAGAAAACAGAGAGTAGGGTTAAAAGGTTCAAAGAAGAGCAACCAAAATGATAAAGGGGATGGAACTTCCCTCATTTAAGGAAAGGCTAAAGAGGTTAGGGTTCTTCAGCTTGGAAAAGAGACAGCTGAGGGGTGATATGATTGAGGTCTACAAAATCCTGTGGTATAGAATGGGTAAAAATGAGTCAACTACTGTTTCAAAAAGTACAAAGACTAATGAAGTTACATGGAATACTTTTAAAATAAACAGGAAATATTTTTTCACTCAATGAACAGTTAAACTCTGGAATTTGTTTCCGGAGGATGTGGTAACAGCAGTTTGTATCTGGGTTTTAAAAGGGTTTGGGCAACTTCCTGGAGGAAAAGTCCATAGTCTGTTACTGAGTTAGACATGGGGAAGCCACTGCTTTCCCTAGAATTGGTAGCATGGAATGTTGCTACTATTTGGGTTTCTGCCAGGTACTTATGACCTGGATTGGCCACTGTTGGAAACAGGATACTTGGCTAGATGGACCACTGGTCTGACCCAGAATGGCTATTCCTATGTCCCTATCCCCAGAATTCTGTAATACTGCATGCTCCTGACCGCCCATGCTCCTCCCATGGCCATACTCCTTTTCAGATTTGCACATAAGAATTTATGTGTGCATCTTTATAGAATAGTGCCTAGCAAGATGCACATGTAGATTTTAATTGTTGGCAGTTAGCGCTAATTGCTAGCACCCAGTTGTCATTGCTAATTGGCTCATTAATTAAATTGTGCAGACAAATTGGGTGTGCTCCCAAATTTGCGTGCACAATCTTGAGTGGTATATACAGAATCCGGGGGAATATGAAGAACAGTGATATTCAGTCACTGTGGGGGTGATTCTATAACAGGGTGCTTAAAATTAGGTTCCTAGAGGGTGTACGGTTGGAGCCTATTCTATAAAGGAAAGTAGATGCTTTCTTTCCTTTATGGAGTACTACCTCAGCACTTAAGTACATAAATGTTGCCATACTGAGACAGACCGAAGGACCATCAAGCCCAGTATCCTGTTTCCAACAGTGGCCAATCCGGGTCAGAAATACCTGGCAAGGTCCCAAAACAGTGTATTTTATACTGCTTATCCTGGAAATAAGCAGTGGATTTTCCCAAGTCCATTTTAATAATGGCTTATTGACTTTTCTTTTAGGAAGCTATCTAAACCTTTTTTTAACCCCGCTAAGCTAACTGCTTTTACCACATTCTCTGGCAACGAATTCCAGAGTTTAGTTACACGTTGAGTGAAGAAATATTTTCTCTGATTCATTTTAAATTTACTACTTTGTAGCTTCATTGTGTGCCCCCTAGTCCTAGTATTTTTGGAAAGAGTAAACAAGCAATTCACATCTACTTGCTCCACTCAGTATTTTATATACCTCTATCATATCTCCCCTCAGCCGTCTTTTCTCCAAGCTGAAGAGCCCAAGCCATTTCAGTCTTTTCTCATAGGGAAGTCATCCCATCCCCTTTATCATTTTTGTTGCCCTTCTCTGTACCTTTTCTAATTCCACCATATCTTTTTTGAGATGCAGCAACCAGAATTGCTCACAGTGTTCAAGTTGCGGTCATACCATGAAGCGATACAAAGGCATTATAACATCCTCAATTTTATTTTCCATTCCTTAAGGGGTAATACTATATAATGCACCATATCGAAAACGGAGGATAACAGTAGTTGAGCATCAACACGGGTAAAACGACAGTGACACATGTAAATGCACTTAGGACCAGGTGCATTCTATAACTGGGCACCTGAGAGTTCTCGCACATAACTACAAAGAGGACGTTCCCATGGGTGGATCATGGGTGTTCCCACTATTTTGCAGGCACTTTATAAAATTTTTGCATTTGCGCATGGAGCTGCCACATGTAGGCGTGACCATATATACCAATTAAGTGGTTGTGCCTAAAGTTAGGCGCGATACTGTGTATTTACACTTGTATTCTAGAACAGACATGGCACACAAATGTGCCGTTATAGAATACTCACTGTGCAGCCAGATTTTAGGCACCTAAGTTATAGCGCCTTCTATTGAATTGACCCCTTAGGGCTAGATTCTATATATGGCTATTCTATAAGCTACGCTTAAAGTTAGGCTCAGTTTATAGAATATCGCTTATGCCCAGGAATCTCGTCCAACTTTAGGCAGGACCGTTTGCAAGAACTGAAATATGGTGCTGAATTCTGCACCTACATTAGGTGCGTATTCCTGTTATTGTATAATTTTAGGAATGTTCCTGTTACATCCATGTCCCTCCCATTTCTGTGTCACCTTTTTTCCGATCACATGTAAATTTTATGTTCAGATCCCGCACTTAAGTTTACGTGTATAAATGCCAATTAAATCTAATTAGTGCCAATATTTGCTGATTGGCTCATTCAGTTAAATTGCTTGTGGAAATTGGATGCGAGTGCAGTTTTTGGTGACTTTTGTAGAAATACTACTACTACTACTTATCATCTAGTAATGTTTAGGTGCAAGCCCGTACGTCAGCCACAGGAATGGTGTAAGTGTGAGCGCCAAAGTGCCGCAGATTGCAGCATAACTTACGGTGTTCTGTAAGTTGTGAATGCAAGTGTGAGCCGAGCCCTTCCCATACCCCACCCCTTTGTGCTCCCATTTGCAAATACATGCTATGCAAGTTAAGCAGGTGTTTTCAGATAGCGCCTAGGTGACCGGCACTGGTCAGACTTCCCAACTACCGGACTTGCTGTCAAAGCCTACTCCAGCCTTGAAACCGATCTGTTTTTGCGGTTTACAGGACCCAGATAGCGACTGAATATCGCCTCTGTCCATACAGCTGAGCAAAATACCCACAACTCCATCCCAGCACTATAGGGACAGTGCCAGAGCACTACCCGCACAGTACTGCTGAAAATTTATCGATAGGGATTTGTACATGTAAAAGGCAAATCTATAATCTGGGCACTTGCAGTTACGGACCACATGCTTGCATTTTTACACGTAAGTGTACGTTTACCCACGAAAGCGCTATTATGCAAATACCCACTTAACTTACATGGAGGGGCATAATCGAACGCAAACGCCCATCTCCATGGGCGTCTATGTCCGCGAACGGGTACGTGAAGGGGCGGGACAGACTGTATTTTCGAAAAAAAATGGGCGCCCATCTTTTTTTTCGATAATACGGTTTGTGCCCGGCAAATGCATCGGATTTGTGCGGATTTGAGCTGGGTGGTTTCATTTTTCAGCAATAATGGAAACCGAAGGCACCCAGCTCAAAAACGAACAAATCCAAAGCATCGGGTCGTGGGAGGGGCCAGGACTCATAGTGCACTGGTCCACCTCACATGCTGGGACACCAACTGGACACCCTAGAGGGCACTTGTAACAATTAAAAAAAATTTAAATACCTCCCAAGTTCATAGCTCCTATCCCTTGGGTGCTGAGCCCCTCAAATCCTCCCCAAAACCCACTGCCCACAACTCTACACCATTACCATAGCCCTTATGGGTGAAGGGGGGCACCTACATGTGGGTACAGTGGGTTTTGGGTGCGGTTTGGAGGGCTCCCATTTACCACCACAAGTGTAACAGGTGGGGGGGGATGGGCCTGGGTCCACCTGCCTGAAGTCCACTGCACCCACTAACAACTGCTCAGCAAAAAAAGTTTTTAAAGTTCTTTTTTTTTGGTGGGAGGGAGTTAGTGACCACTGGGGGAGTCAGGGGTGGTCATCCCCGATTCCCTCCAGTGGTCATCTGGTCATTTAGGGCACTTTTTTGGGACTTGTTTGTGAAAAAAAGGGTCCAAAAATGACCCAAATTCGCGCTAAAAACGCCTTTCTTTTTTCAATTATCGGTCGAAGGTGCCCATCTCTCCTCGGCCGATAAACACGCCCCAGTCCCACCTTCACCACGCCTCCGACACGCCCCCGTCAACTTTGCCCGTTTCCGCGACAGATTGCAGTTGAAGACGCCCAAAATCGGCTTTCGATTATACCGATTCGGGTGCCTTTGCGAGATGGGCACCCATCTCCCGATTTGGGTCGAAATATGGGCGCCCAACACTTTCGAAAATAAGGCTGATAATGTGTATTTGCAAGTGAGATGTACATAGGAGATGGAGCATAGGCGGGGCTTACACAATACTGTTAGTTATGTGCATCTCTGCCGCATTTAGACCTCCACACTTAATGCCAGGTCTATGGCTGGAGTAACTGCAGGCGTGTGAATGTTAGGCATGGTGATACCAGGTTACGCTAGTATTCTATAATGGAATCTGGGTGACCAGGTTCTGTTTTAGAAAGAGCTCCTACTGCATATCCTCAAGTCACCTAAATGGAGGTGCCCAGATCAGTGGCGATCCTAGGTCAGCTGCCACCCGGGGCGGATCGCCGCTGCGCATCCCCCCCCCGGGTGCAGCGGTGTCCGTCCTCCCAGGGTGCAGCACTGCACACACCCCCGGCGCAATGACACCCCCCTCTCCGGTGCATCAAGCCCCCCTGGCGCAATGACACCCCCCTCACTGGTGCATCAAGCCCCCCCCCCCCCCCCCCCCCCCCACCGGGTGCATTCTTGGCTGCTGGAGGGTGCAGAGAGCAGCCGCACGCCTGTCAGCTCCATTGGCTCCCTGTTCCTTCTGCCCCAGAACAGGAAGTAACCTGTTCCGGGACAGAGGGAGCAGGGAACCAGCGGAGCCGACAGGCGCGTGGCTGATCTCTGCACCCTCCAGCAGCGTGCACCCGGGGCGGACCGCCCCCACTTCCCCGCCCTTCCTATGCCACTGGCCCAGATGTAGAATTGCCCCCTTAGTAACCACCAATAGATATGGGTCCCTATGAATATGGAGCACTATATATCGGGCGGACGCTGGGTGGAACTTTTTTTTTTTTTTAATCTCTTCTGGATAGTGAATTCAGTACTAATTATGGCAACCTTTTCTATCCCAGTGATAACAGGTAGAGGGCGATATGGAGATCTAGCTTCTCCTTTTAAACAACAAGATTCTTACATGAAATTCCTTGAGTTGCTTCCCAAGTCAGATCTGTTTCTCATACTTTGAACATAGCGTTGAGCAATGCAAGATTAGTTAGAAATAAGATTTTGATTTTATATGACATTCTTAATGGTCTATCTTTATATATATATATTTATTTATTTTATTTATTTTATTTATTGATTAGGATTTATTTACTTCCTTTTTTAAGAAATTCACTCAAGACAGTGTACAGTAAGAATAGATCAAACATGAGCAAAAGGCAATTACTGCAGTAAAAATATTCAACTAACAATACAAAGTGTGGTATGGTATACTACTTACAATGTCAACACAATACATAATAGAATATTATAATTGATGGTGAAGGGTAAAGCAAAGTTGTAACATATAGATGGGTAAGAAAGTAGGAAGAGTTAGAAAGTAAGGTGACTCATTTAAAGAAAGTTGCACATGAGGTCAGAAAGATGGGTTAAATATTATCTCAGCTAGGGTAAGAGTGGATAAACGTGTCCCACTGCAGTATATGCAGCCCCAGTCACTCCTTGGGTGTGTCAGTGAGACTAATGAGTTAATTACTTCTTCCATTAAAGGCCTGGTTGAAGAGCCAAGCTTTCACCTGCTTCCTGAAGTAGAGGTAGTCTTGTGTTAAGCGGAGCCTTTCAGGCAATGCATTCCAGAGTGTGGGGGCTACTCTGGAGAAGGCTCGCTTGCGAGTATCACATTGTGTAATGTCTTTTGGAGAGGGTGTGGTTAGTAATATATATGTGGTATAACTGAATCTTGGTTGTTAGTTGAGGGCTTAGTACTTTTGAATCAGTTATACCCGCCTCAACATTTAGCCTTTTGCCAGTTACAGAAAGATAGAAGAGGTGGGGGTGTTATAATTATTTTTAAGGATTTCTTAAAGTTTATAAAAAAAGAATGTAGTAGCTTAGAAAGTATAGAATGTTTGAAATTAACCTCTTCTATTTTAAACATTGCATTGTTTTACTGTGCGCTGAGAATTCTTTACACAGATTCTTCCAGTTTGATTGAACTTTTAGTTGACCTGAACCTCTCTCATAATTGTCTGATTCTCGGTGATTTTAAATTGCACATCGATGACAGTAGTACTGATGACTATGAGGCAGATGCACTAAAGCTAAATGAGCCTTTAATGACTCTCCAACGAGGAAAATTTGATCCGTTGCATGCATCAAAGGGCTTTTACCGAGGAAGCCAGCAGCTAACGAAAACGGAATGGAGATGAGCAATTAGTGTGAAAACCCCATTGAAACGACATGCACTAACCTTTTCCGATTGCCTTTACACAGGAAAAAGGCAGGAAATCTAACGAGAGGTCTGGACCTCTCGTTAGGACAGCTCTGTGCCAGGAAAAATCATTAAGTGAAAAAATAAACAAACTTTGAGCCAATCCCAGCGCATTAGCAGAGCTAAAAGCGCTGTGATTGGTCCAAAGGACGTCAGAAAACACATAAAAAAAAAAAAATAAAAAAAGGATCGGGAGGGGGCAAGGGCGCTCATCAGCAGCGTCCTGTATGGACGGCCTTGCCCCCCCCCCCCCCCGCTGCTCCCCACTTTCCGCCGCTCCCCCCCCCGAAAAAGCAAAATTCTAGCAGCCCCGGCCCCCCTCCCTTCCTCACTACTCTGTCTCCCCTCAGCTCCGCCTCCCGACATCCTCCGCCCTGTGCCCCGCCCCCTCTTGGGGTCGTCGCCGCCATTCCCCTCCTCCATCGGGCCCCCTCCCTCTTACCGGGCCCGTGCAGCGCCTCTCTCCTCTGTCCGAAGGCGCTGCACGGGCAAGAAGAAAGCTGATGCCTGCCTTCGCCCAGCTTCTGTCGCGCGTCTCTCTCCTCCTGGGCCCGCCCCTGTCTGACGTCGGTAACCTACGTAGGTTACTGACGTCAGACAGGGGCGGGCGCAGGAGGAGAGAGACGCGCGACCGAAGCTGGGCGAAGGCAGGCATCAGCTGTCTTCTTGCCCGTGCAGCGCCTTCGGACAGAGGAGAGAGGCGCTGCACGGGCCCGGCAAGAGGGAGGGGGCGCGATGGAGGGGGGGAATGGCGGCGACGACCCCAAGAGGGGGCGTGGCACAGGGCGGAGGATGTCGGGAGGCGGAGCTGAGGGGAGACAGAGTAGTGAGGAAGGGAGGGGGGCCGGGGCTGCTAAAGGTACGTTTGCTTTTCTTCTTGCTTTTTAATTTAGAATGCAGGGGGAAGTGGGGCGGGGGGAACGGCTACCACGGGTGGGGGGGGGCAAGGACGGCCATACAGGACGCTCCTGACCAGCGCCTTTGCCCCCTCCCGACCCTTTTTTTAATTTTTGTTTTGATTTGGGAGCCATGTGCTTGTGATTTGACTGTGTTTTGACTGTTTGTGGCATGCGCAGAGCAGCTAACATAACGCTTGGCTGCTCTGCGCATGATTTGGGGGCCGATTAACGATGTGTATTGTGATTCTTTGATACATTGTACGTGTCAATACCGATCTCAGCATGTGTGACTTTTTTTTTTTGGTGCATTTTTCGTTATTTTAAAATCGTTATGGACTTTAACGATTTAGATTTTTTTACGTTTGGTTGCTGCATCTGCCTCTAAGTGTTTAGTTTTCTTCAGATTTTAGACACGTTATGTTGGAAACAAATTATACATGTCCCTACACACAAACATGGACATTGTTTTTTAAATTTCAAGAAATAAACACAATACGTACTCAAGAAACATTTAGCCCACATCCCTGGAAGAAGAGGAAATGCAAATAAATCCAAGATGGACATATTTTTTATTGATAAAAGGTTGCTGGCTCATATAACTGGAATTATGGAAGTCTTAGAGGTCCTTTGGTCCGATCATTCATTGGTGAAGCTATATTTTAAAGTGAAAGCAAATAATTTAGTTACTGCTCCTAATACAAAAAAATATATTATTCTCATGCTCCTTTTGAATTATCTGAACTCAAAGCCATGGCAACTGCGAATTTAGCAAAATTTGATGGGGTCATTATTCAGACTGCAGGAGTTAGCCAGGCTGACTCTCTTAGTCGGTGCTCAGCCTGGATATTCAATGCTGGGCCATTTCCAGTAACCGGCATTGAATATCCAGTTTATTTTTGGCCAGTTTCAACTTAACTGGCCAAGTCGATATTCAGTGCTAACCGAGGAGTAGCCTAGTGGTTAGTGCAGTGGACTTTGATCCTGGGGAACTGAGTTTGATTCCCACTGCAGCTCCTTGTGACTCTGAGCAAGGCACTTAACCCTCCATTGCCCCTGGTACAAATACCTGAATATATGTAAACTGCTTTGAATGTAGTTACAAAAACCTCAGAAAGGCGGTATATCAAGTCCCATTTCCCTTTCCCTCCTTAAGTTGAAACCAGCCAAAGATAGGCCTGCTAGTTTGGTGGCCTAATTTGGCCTCCAAACTTAGCCTGTGATGCGCTGAATATTGGGAGATAGCTGGTTATATCATGCACTATAAACCGGTTTTCCACTAAGCACTAACCAGCAATGTTCAGCGGGAGATAACCAGCTATCTCCTACTGAATATTGCCGAATAGCCAGTTAAGTGCCATTTAAGCAGCCAGGAGCCGTTCCTGGACGGTTAAATGGTTTTAAATATCGGGGAGGGGGGGATTCTTCTGATGTTACCACAGCTGTAGTGTCCAGGAACTTTGTACTTTTGAGTTCACTTGATGCCATCACTTTCTTGCATGAACATCGGATGGCACAGTCGCATAAAGCACCTTGGTACATTGAAGATCTTAAACAGCACAAACAAAAATTAAGATGTAGCGAAATAAACTGGAGGAAATTTCCCTGCAGTGTCGCCCTTGAAACTTAGAATTTGGATCAACAATTTTATAGTTCAGCATGTCTCCACACTGAAAAAATCATTGTTTTATTACTATTATTGAGGCTGCACCTTCTGAGTCAAAACAGTTGTTTACCATAGTGAAGCATTTGACAACTGATCCTGGCTTTACTGGACATACCAAAGAGTCAACGTTATCCAGTCAAGATTTTGCTGCTGGACTTGCTTCCAAGGTGGCCAATATATTAAGTCAGTTTAATGATCAACAGATAAGTGTAGAAACAGTTTGTCACCGACAGAAGAGTATAGAGCACTGATCAAGTTGTAATAATGTTCTGTAGGGTAAACAATTTGTTCGACTGATTCTTGCCATCCTTCAGTTATTAAATCAATGAAAGATTTATGCCTAGGTTTACTAAGGTGCACTATAGGCATGTTAGCGTGGTTAACGTGCACTAATGGTTAACGCGCGTTAAACGCTAACAAATCTTAGTAAACATACCCTTTAGTTGATAATGTCTTTGCAGACATTATTAATCTGTCTTTTTAAGAAGGTCGTATGCCCGATCTCCTGAAAAAGGAAGTAGTTAGACCACTTCTAATAAATCCATCTTTAGAACCCAGTGTAGCCACTATAGACCAATTTTTTCACTTCCTTTTCTTAGTAAGATCATTGAAATTTAGTTTACGAACAGCTTTTAGACTTCCTGGACAAACATGAAATCCTTGATGCTAATCAATTTGGTTTTAGGTCTCTACGTGATACAAAAACATTACTCATTTCTATGCTTGACACATTAAGAGATGGTTTCGAGAAAGGAAAATGTTATCTTCTAGTGAATCACGTTACATCTGCAGCCTTTAACACAAAAGACACACTTTACTCTCATTAATTGCTTAAGATCAATAGGGCTAAACGGACTGTTACTGAATTGGTTTATATCGTTCCTAACAGGAAGGAAATTTTGCATTATGATGAACTCTGTTTCATTTGGAGAATTAGATTGTTTTACATGTGTACCTCAGGGTTCATCTTTATCAGCAATGCTGTTTAACATTTTTTTCCTGCCTCTTTCTAGATTGCTGAATTGTTTCCACTTAAAATTCAGACTGTATGCAGACGATATACAGTTCTTGTTAGAAAATCAGTGGATGAACCCTTTAGGACGCTAACTCTTTGCTTGAATGCAATAAATCAATGGCTGTAGTGTGATCACTTACAACTTAATATGACAAAAACTCAGATCTTGTTATTATCCAGATTCTCTTTAGGGGATATTCCTTCAAAATTCTGTATGAATAATTTGTCGATTCCAATTGATAATTCTGTTCGTAACTTGGGTGTTATGCTGGACTGTGAGTTTACCCAGGGCCGTGCCTAGGGTCTCTGGCGCCCCCCTGCAGACTATCAGTTGGCGCCCCCCCTGCAGACTATCAGTTGGCAATCCATATCCATCCATGCCCATCTGTCCCCTCCATTCATCCCTATCCAGCAATTCCCCTCTCTCCCTGAGCCCTGCCCTCCCAATCCATGCCCATCCATGCTCCTCTGTCCCCTGCCCCCTCCATTCATCCCTTTACAGCAATTCCCCTCTCTCCCTGAGCCCTGCCCTCCCATCCATGCTCCTCTGTCCCTTCCATTCATCCCTAATTCCCTATCCAGCAATTCCCCTCTCTCCCTGAGCCCTGCCCCTCCCATCCATGCTCCTCTGTCACCCTCCATTAATCCCTATCCAGCAATTCCCCTCTCTCCCTTCCATGACCCCCCCCCCTCGCATCAATGCTCCTCTCTCCTCTGTCCTCCCACTCCCATCATGCCCCAGTTGGCCTGGCCCGCCCTCTTCTCCCCTCCCCCTTCGCATCCATGCTCGTCTCTCCCCTGCCCTCCCGCTCCCATTGTTCAACTGCCCGCCCTCTTCTCTCCCCCCAACATCCCTTTTCTTTTTTTTTCTTTTTAAATTTACCTCCGTGGCGGTCCAGCAGCGCAGCGTCAGTGAAGGATGCGGCGCTCCCGACGTCTCTAGCCTTCCCTTCGCTGTGTTCCGCCTTCTTCTGACGTCATTTCCTTGAATGGGGGGGTGTACCTTAGAAAATTAACAAGCAAGAGCAAAAAGAACATTAAGATTGTTTAGATCTGTTTAATGAGACCACAAGGAGCGTATAACTTGTATAAATGAATAATCTGTAATGAGTAACTAGATGTTGATAATAAGCTAATGCTATAGTTTGAATTTTACGTATATTGGTCAAGTGTTTGTATTAATCTGCTCTGCTTGTTATTAATAAAAAGATTACGCCAATTAATAAATTCTGAATAAAATACTTTTTTCTACCTTTGTTGTCTGATCATTTAGTTTTTCTATTCGCTTTAGTCCCAGTGTCTTCTGTTTTATGCAGTGTCTTCTTTCCATTTGATATTTTTTTCTCTCACCATGTCCACCATCCTTCTGTGTCCTTATAGTAACATAGTAGATGACGGCAGAAAAAAGACCTGCACGGTCCAACCAGTCTGCCCAACAAGACAACTCATGTGTGCTACTTTTTGTGTATACCCTACTTTGATTTGTACCTGTGCTCTTCAGGGCACAGACCGTATAAGTCTGCCCAGTACTATCCCCGCCTCCCAACCACCAGCCCTGCCTCCCAACCACCAGCTCTGGCACAGACCGTATAAGTCTGCCCAGCACTATCCCTGCCTCCCACCACCGGCTCTGGCACAGACCGTATAAGTCTGCCCACACTATCCCTGCCTCCCACCACCGGCTCTGGCACAGACCATATAAGTCTGCCCAGCACTGTCCCCGCCTCCTATGTCCTTATGTGTCCTATCTACCATCTGCAGCCCTGTCCCTATCCTTTCTCCAGTTTCAGCATCTGCCTTCAAAGTGTTCCGATCCAGCCCTTAAATGCAGCAATTTTCCCTCCATCCATATCCAGCATTTCTCCTCACTCCCCTCCATCCATGTGCATCTACTTTCCTCCCCTCCCCTACATCCATGTCCAGCATTTCTCCTCTCTCCCTTCCCCTCCATCCATGTGCATCTCCTTCCTTTGTCTTTCCTTCCCTCCATTCGTGCCCAACATTTCTCCTCTCTCCCCTGCCCTCCCTTCCATGTCCAGCAGTTTCTCCTCTCTCCCTGGGCCCTGCCCTCCCATCCATGTCCATCCTTGTCCATCGATGCTCCTCTCTCCCCTTCCCTCCTCCATCCATCCATATACAGCAATTCTCCTCCCTCCCTTCCATGTCCAGCAATTTCTCCTCTCTCCCTGGGCCCTGTCCTCCCATCCATGTCCATCGATGCTCCTCTCTCCCCTGCTCCCCACCATCTATCCATATCCAGCAATTCTCCTCCCTCCCCTCCATGTCCAGCAATTAATCCTCTCTCCCTGGGCCCTTCCCTCCCATCCATGTCCATCGATCAATGCTCTTCTCTTCCCATCCCTCCCGCTCCCATGTCCACCTGCCTGCCCTCTTCTCTCTTCTATAGTATTTAAATTTACTTCCATTTCAGCAGCTGCGCAGCGTAAGTGAAAGAGCTGTCTGACATCTCTCCACCCCCAGCTTTCCCTTCGCTCGTTCATTCCCTCAGTGCCCCGCCTTCTTCTGACATCATTTCCTCGAGGGCGGGACACTGAGAGGGAACAAACGAGTGAAGGGAAGGTTAGAGACGTTGGGCAGCACTTTCACTGAAGCTGCGCAGCTGCGACGTCGGAGCGAAGTAAATTTAAATACCACCGGAGCGCCGGGATGGAGCGGAGGAGGCTGACTGAGGCACTCCGCGTGAGGCCCCCTTAAGCGCCAGGTCCTATGCGGCCGCCTCGGCCTAAGACCGGCCCTGCTGACACAATCATTTGCTGCCATTTTAGTGCTCTTCTGTTACTGTATTTCATAGTTCTTCTGTAGCTCTTAGATCCCCTTCACCTGAAATCATTATTTTCTTAATGTCATATCTTCTGAACTCTATGACACATGTTCTAGTAAAATTAGTAATTGAGCTTAAAGATGATAGAGACAGATGATAGAGCAAGGGGGGAAACATGAGGAGCATGCCTCATGGAATTATTTCCAAATTTGGTCATTTATTATCCCGCAGCCATGCAGAATAAAAAAAAAAAAGAGTTTTTCCAGCACATTGTGTGTGGGAAGTTTTGCACCAGGTCTGGGGTAGCGTAGAAAGGTTTATGGCTAGTGGTAGCCCCTCTCTCATGCCAGCCTGACTGCTCTGCCCCGGAATGCTTCCTGCACAGTCCCCAATCCCTGGTAGTCTAGCAGCCTCCCTTCCTCTCCCTGACCCAATAAGATCCTAAACCATGCTCCCTCTGTTCCTCCACAGTAAAGTGTAAAAATACCTGGTAGTCTAGTGCGCCCCCCCCCATCGCCCTGATCTGAATTCCTGATCCGACCCCCCCCCCCCCCCCTCCCACCAGCAACATCAATACAAAAATCCCTGGTGGTCCAGTGGGCACCTTCCCTACCCCCAGCCCAACATGCTTACCCTAACTTAAAGGAAAGCTCCCTGGAGTCTAGTGGCACCCCATGACCCCCTATTCAAGCTCCCCAGCCCCAGTACATGAAGGTAAGAGTGATAACTATTGCTCCTGCTTTGGCACCGCTATCTTCAAAATGTCAGTGCCCTGCCCGGCACGGTGCACCCTGGGATGCACCGGGTGGGGCCAGTTTACCATATAAGGGAGAAATTCCCTTATATGATAGAAAGGTGCCGCCATTTTGAAGATGGCGGCGCTGGAGGCAGGAGTGAGAAAGCATCACTCTTGCCTTCAGGTATGGGGGGGATTCAGGGTCCTTGAAAAGGGGTTAGGGAATTAGAGGGATGCTACTAGACACCACGGAGATTTCCTTTAATATGCAGGGGTGGGCTTGTCAGGGTGGAAGAAGGGAGGAGGGCCTACTAGACCACTAGGGATTGTTGTGCTGATATTTGGGGCAGGAGAGGGGTTCGGATTGAGGGTTTAGAATGGCAGGTGGGGGGGCTCACTAGACTACCAGGTATTTTTAAGCTTTACTGCGGTGGGGACAATGGGGTTAGGATCTGGTTGGGTCAGGGAAAGAGAGGGAGGCTATTAGACTACCAGAGATAGGGCCTGCAGAAAGCTAGGTCAGGGTACTAGCAATTATTTTTTAATTCAATGTCACTGTTCCTGTCAGTGCCTGAGCCAGTCACCTCTCAGACACTGACAGGAAAAGTGACATTTAGCAATGAGCTGTGGCTTATTGCCACAATTTCAATGCAGCAAATAATTTTAATAAGTACATAAGTAATGTCACACTGGGAAAAGACCAAGGGTCCATCGAGCCCAGCATCCTGTCCATGGCAGCGGCCAATCCAGGCCAAGGGTACAAACAATCTATACATGTTATTCCTGGAATTGTGGATTTTTCCCAAGTCCATTTAGTAGTGGTTTAGGGACTTGTTCTTTAGGAAACCGTCTAACCCCTTTTTAAACTCTGCTAAGCTAACCGCCTTCACCACGTTCTCCGGCAACGAATTCCAGAGTTTAATTATGCGTTGGGTGAAGAAACATTTTCTCCAATTTGTTTTAAATTTACTACACTGTAGTTTCATCGCATGCCCCCTAGTCCCAGTATTTTTGGAAAGCGTGAACAGATGCTTCACATTCACCTGTTCCACTCCCCTCATTATTTTATATACACCTCTATCATGTCTCCCCTCAGCCGTCTCTTCTCCAAGCTGAAAAGCCCTAACCTCCTTAGTCTTTCTTCATAGGGAAGTCGTCCCATCCCCGCTATCATTTTAGTCGCCCTTCGCTGCACCTTTTCCAATTCTACTATATCTTTCTTGAGATGCGGCAACCAGAATTGAACACAATACTCAAGGTGCGGTCGCACCATGGAGCGATATAACGGCATTGTAACATCCTCACACCTGTTTCCATACCTTTCCTAATAATACCCAACATTCTATTCGCTTTTCTAGCCGCAGCAGCACACTGAGCAGAAGATTTCAGTGTATTATCGACGACGACGACACCCAGATCCCTTTCTTGGTCCATAACTCCTAACGTGGAACCTTGCATGACGTAGCTATAATTCGGGTTCTTTTTTCCCACATGCATCACCTTGCACTTGCTCACATTAAACGTCATCTGCCATTTAGTCGCCCAGTCTCCCAGTCTCGTAAGGTCCTTCTGTAATTTTTCACAATCCTGTCGCGAGTTAACAACTGTGAATATAGTAACATAGTAGATGACGGCAGAAAAAGACCTGCACGGTCCATCCAGTCTGCCCAACAAGACAACTCATGTGTGCTACTTTTGTGTATACCCTACTTTGATTTGTACCTGTGCTCTTCATGGCACAGACTGTATAAGTCTGCCCAGCACTAGCCCCGCCTCCCAACCACCGGCTCTGGCATAGACCGTATAAGTCTGCCCAGCACTATCCCCGCCTCCCACCACCGGCTCTGGCACAGACCGTATAAGTCTGCCCAGCGCTATCCCTGCCTCCCAACCTCCAGTCCCGCCTCCCACCACTGGCTCTGGCACAGACCGTATAAGTCTGCCCCTTACTATCCCCGCCTCCCAACCTCCAGCCCCGCCTCCCACTACCGGCTCTGCTATCCAATCTCGGTTAAGCTCCTGAGGATCCTTTCCTTCTGAACAGGATTCCTTTATGTTTATCCCATGCATGTTTGAATTCCGTTACCGTTTTCCTCTCCACCACCTCCCGCGGGAGGGCATTCCAAGCATCCACCACTCTCTCCGTGAAGAAATACTTCCTGACATTTTTCTTGAGTCTGCCCCCCTTCAATCTCATTTCATGTCCTCTCGTTCTACCGCCTTCGTATCTCCGGAAAAGGTTCGTTTGCGGAATAATACCTTTCAAATATTTGAACGTCTGTATCATATCACCCCTGTTTCTCCTTTCCTCCAGGGTATACATGTTCAGGTCAGCAAGTCTCTCCTCATACATCTTGTTACGCAAATCCCATACCATTCTCGTAGCTTTTCTTTGCACCGCTTTGATTCTTTTTACATCCTTAGCAAGATACGGCCTCCAAAACTGAACACAATACTCTAGATGGGGCCTCACCAACGACTTATACAGAGGCATCAACACCCCCTTTCTTCTGCTGGTCACACCTCTCTCTATACAGCCCAACAACCTTCTAGATACAGCCTCCGCCTTGTCACACTGTTTCGTCACCTTCAAATCCTCAGATACTATCACCCCAAGGTCCCTCTCCCCGTATGAACCTATCAGACTCTCGCCACCTAACACATGTCTCCCGTGGATTTCTATTCCCTAAGTGCATCACTTTGCATTTCTTCGCATTGAATTTTAATTGCCAGACCTTAGACCATTGTTCTAGCTTCTTCAAATCCTTTTTCATGTTTTCCACTCCCTCCGGGGTGTCCACTCTGTTACAGATCTTAGTATCATCCGCAAATAGGCAAACTTTACCTTCTAACCCTTCGGCAAGGTCACTCACAAATATATTGAACATTAGCAAATTTAATTACCTCGCTAGTTACTCCCATCTCTAAATCATTTATAAATATATTAAAAAGCAGCGGTCCTAGCACAGACCCCTGAGGAACCCCACTAACTACTCTTCTCCATTGTGAATACTGCCCATTTAACCCCATTCTCTGTTTCCCATCCTTCAACCAGTTTTTAATCCACAATAGGACATTTCCTCCTATCCCATGACCCTCCAATTTCCTCTGTAGCCTATCATGAGGTACCTTGTCAAACGCCTTTTGAAAATCCAGATACACGATATCAACTGGCTCCCCTTTGTCCACATGTTTGTTTACTCCTTCAAAGAATTGGTCAGGCAAGATTTCCCCACACAAAAGCCGTGCTGACTTGGTCTCAGTAATCCATGTCCTTGGATGTGCTCTGTAATTTTGTTTTTGATAATAGCCTCTACCATTTTCCCCGGCACCGACGTCAGACTCACTTGTCTATAATTTCCCAGATCTCCCCTGGAACCTTTTTTAAAAATGGGCGTTACATTGGCCACCCTCCAATCTTACGGTACCACGCTCGATTTTAAGGATAAATTGCATATCACTAACAGTAGCTCCGCAAGCTCATTTTTCAGTTCTATCAGTACTCTAAGATGAATACCATCCAGTCCAGGAGATTTGCTACTCTTTAGTTTGCTGAACTGAGTATAGCATGCCGCAGTATTTTTGTTTTGTTTTGTTGGCAGCCTCTATTGCAAGGCTTTCTGCATGGGCCCCTAGGTGTCACTATACATAGCAACTATTAAGAACCATGTAAACAGTCAGTTACTATTTTTCACAGTAGAATTTACAACAAAGAAAATGAGATACACATCTGAATATGTAAGAGCCAGCCCAGCAGGTACAGTGTTATGGCACCAGTTACAGTGGGGAATGCATATGGAGCGTGCCTCGTGAAATTATTTCAATCCCTCTGCCCATGTATGGGTGTCTCTGTCTTGACTGTGCATCCGTATTTTGTTTGTGAGTGCACCATTTTGACCCAGGTGCTCTTGCCCCATTGAGCACCTGGAACAAAATGATACTGATCCACCCCTGGCAGTAATCTCATGATACTTCCACTGAGAGGCACATTTAACACGAATCAGAGTAGAGAGGTGTGGTAGCCGTGTTAGTCCACTTTTAAAGGTAATCAACAGAAATAAAACAAAATAAAACATGGAAAAGAAAATAAGATGATACCTTTTTTATTGGACATAACTTAATACATTTCTTGATTAGCTGACGAAGAAGGGCAACCTTCGAAAGCTAATCAAGAAATGTATTGTTATGTGCAATAAAAAAAGGTATCATCTTATTTTCTTTTCCATGTTTTATTTTGTTTTATTTCTATTGATTACACAAATCAGAGAAAGTAGTTTTTCACCAACATACAATGAAGCTGAGATATTTGTTGCCAGAGGATGCATTCAAAGCATTCAGCACAGCAGAGTTTAAAAGGGGCTCAACGCATCCAGCACAGCTAAGTTTAAAAGGGGTTCAGACAAGTTTAGAAGAAAAGCCCATAAGCTATTGCTAGTTAGGTAGACTTGTGGGAGACTTGGTTTCAGCAACAAGGACTGGATCCATTCTTTTGGATCCTACCAGGTGCTTGTAATCTGGGTTGTCCTCAGGATCTGGGCATGATGGACATTTCGTCTGATTTATGTTCTCATGATCAGGAGAACCAGTTTTAGGATCTAAAAATCCACTCAAAAGTTGGTTTTTAGGCTGGATTTGGGTGGACCACTTTAAGGGAGTCTTTTACTAAAGGCGCTCACATTTTTAGCACGCATTAAAAACACGCACTAAACGTTAGAGATGCCCATAGAAATACATTGGTATCTCTAACATTTAGCCTGCGCCTATTTTTAGCACGCACTAAAAACGTGAGCACGCATTAGTAAAAAGCCCCCCCTCCCCCACTAAGTGAGCTAAATCTGTCTGCCTTATATAAAACAATAGGCAATGGGATTAAAAGTAGGAGACATTAGCCTTTCAGACACTATTTTAAGTTTCTACCAACTGAGGCAAGAGTGCCACATAAAGGAAACAACCTAATAAAGAAAGCGTTTGACAGCAGTTAGACAGCGATGAATCTGATCTCTGCTCTTCAGTGGCCAGTCTGACAAATGCAGCAAGGAGACAAAGGGAAACTGGTCTGACTGCAGCCTGAGAGGTAATGAAAGACTCACTGCAGACTGTGGAGACATCTGCTTATGGATCACTCACTCACCTCGACTTCTGTCTTCAGACCTGCCAGTGCTGGGAAGAGGGAAACATGAAACTCCACCCACCCCCTGCCCCCCCTCCCCAAACAATCACATAAGCCTGCATGCTGGAAGCTGCACTAGCGGACTACCTAGAGCCGAGCTGAGGGAAGGAGACGGTTCTGTATTGTGGGAACCCAGGGGAGAGTCATCATCAGTGACGGAGAAGCCTCTGCTTCCCGGGGGTCTCTATCCTCTGAGAGTCGCCAGACCTCACGATTTAAGCCTGGAGAGGCTACAAACAGACGGACAAAATGAGGGAGAGAAAATAGCTAAAAGGGGTGGGAGAAAGCATGAATGAGAGAGATTTTGCAGACACTCTGAGAAAAAGATCAACTCTATTACACAGCTAAAAGAAGTAATCCATTTTCATTTTTCCTGCAAGAACCAGCAGGTGTTTCCTCTTTCTATTGAGTTCCCATGTTCTTATTTCAGTCTCATTCAGAAACCAGTGAAACACTTTCCTGGCTTCAGTTGGAGTTTGGGGATTGGCCTGGTGTTTCCTAAATGAGGTGGGAGATGATGGATGAGGGGAGTCAGGCCAGGGTGCAATCCATGCAACAGCTATCCTGTTTATGCCTGCAGCAAACCAAGGTCCACGGGCTGAAGTACATTTTCTCAGGCCGCCTGTCCTGCCAGCGCCGGGGTGTGTGGCTGCTGGCGCTCTTTCTTTCAGTGGCACTGCTCCTCACCTGGTCATCCAACCGCATCCGCTACCTGCTGTCCTCCCCAGTCCATACCCGAGTTCAGGTGAGGTACGCCCAAAGTCTTACCTTTCCAGCCATCACTTTCTGCAACAACAACCTGCTGCTGTTCCGCCGCATAACCAAAGCTGACCTGTACCTTACTGGCTACTGGCTAGGGCTGCTCGATCGAGAGCTTCACTTGCAGCCACCAGCCCGCCACCTGTTGAAGGACCGGCGCTGGGCCTGGCTAAAGCGGTTGTTGGACTTCTCACACTACCTACCTCCTCGGGAGCAGGAGGATCTGATAGCTCGGCTGTTGGACCGCCTTGGCCACCAGCTAGAGGAGATGCTGCTCTCCTGCAAGTTTCAAGGGGAGCCCTGTGGGCCGCAGAACTTCAGCACTGTGAGTCTCCTTTCCTGCATGCTTTTCATTATGCACCTTCGCCGATCTCCAGTGGATAAGCTGTTAGGTTCAGTCCCATTGCTGTTCTTGGCACTTGTATCCTTGCATCAGCACTCTGATGTATGCTGCCGGCGTTAGCTGGCAGATTTGCTCTTGTAAAGCTGGATAATCCTATTGGCCCAAGCAAGATTTTAGGGCCGAAGGGAGGGAAACTAATGGGAGAAATGATCATCTTTACTGAGAAGAGGTGTGTGGAAGGCTGGTGTTGGTAGAGGTCAAGCACACACACAAAGGGACCTCAGTGCAGGGCTTTCCAAGCCCATCTTGACCATAAGCCTCTAGAGAAGGTGAGGGAATAGTAAATAAGTTTAGGGAATAACAAGGTTGGTTGGATGGAATGGGATGATGGAGATACAGGTGGGGGGGTGAGACTGTGATGGAATGGGATGATGGAGACTGACTGGTGGGAGGTGAGACTGGGATGGTATGGGATGATGGAGACTGACTGGTGGGAGATACAGGGATGGAATAGGATAATGGAGACTGGTGGGAGGTGAGACTGGGATGGTATGGGATGATGGAGACTGACTGGTGGGAAATACAGGTAGGGGTGAGACTGGGATGAAAAGGGATGATGGAGACTGACTGGTGGGAGATATAGGTTGGGGAGGTTGAGAATGGGATGATGGAGACTGACTGGGGTGGAATGGGATGATGGAGACTGACTGGTGGGAGATACAGGTTGGGGGGATGAGACTGGGATGGATTGGGGAAGAAGGTATATAGGAAGAAAAAAGTGTATAGGGAAGAGGAGGTAGGGGAGAAAGAATATTGTCCAGAAGGATGTTGGGGAAAATAAACTGAGGGACGATTGTGTTGAATGAGATGGGTTGTGGAAGGAAGGGAAAGAGATTGTAATAGAGATGGCTTGAGGAGAGATGAGGCTGAGCCAGGGGCGTAGCCAGGCTACAGATTTTGGGTGGGCCTAGGCAAGAGGTGGGTGGGCACAAAGTGCTCTTCCCCTCCCCTAACCACCACCAACAAAAATATCTCAGCTTGCGGGGAAATGCTTCTTTCCACCATGGCAGCATGCAGTACGCACGCGCTGAAAACTGAGCATGCACAGGTGCTGGTATCGTGGAGAGTAGTGTTTTCGTTACCATTAGGGGGAAGACTTCAGCTGGCTGAGCTTGGGATCCCCACCAGCTACCACTAAACGTGTGGTACTGTTGGGTGGGCCTGAGCCCTAAGTGGGTGGGCCCCAGCCCACCCAGGCCCACCTGTAGCTACGCCACTGGGCTGAGCGAGTGGCAGTGTAGGGGATTGGACTTTGTATGAATTAAATAAATTGCTGAGTATGTCTGAAAAGCAGGGCTAGCTGCTTCGTTGGAGGGCCAGGCTGCTCTAGTGGTGGCCTGGCGTTCACAAGGCATTTTGCTAAGGTGGACCCTGGTAGAAAAAATCATAAACTTCTGTGGAATAGGGGCTGATAGCAGATTGTGTTCATCATGTGATCCTTGCTTACTTGCTCGCATCTTCTATGCTGCTATAAAACACTCCTATTGCATAGCAATTTGAGCCAGTCTACAATTTACTAAAAGTTTAATTAGGAAGCTGACAGTGTTTTTGGTTTATTTTTATTTATCTGTATTAGTATACCTTATGTCTTCTGACAGGTTCAAGAGTGGTTAATTAAGATCATATAGGGAAATAAGACTGGAAGGGACCTTCTTTACTCCATCTAGCTATGGTTTAGGTCTAAATGTATTGCATGGACTTGTAGTCCTGTTTTCCTTAGGGAAATGAACGGTAAAATCAGATCTACAACTTCATTCATTCAATGGGACAAAACCAGAAATCCATCTCACATAGTGCTAAAAACGGTGAATTTTCTGTATGGTCTGGGTTTCAGATAAGGGATAGCAAAAGAGCTGTGAACATAAATCTTTTCTGTTTTCATGTTCTCCCTCCAGTTCTCCATTAACCCGTCTCCTTGCAGTGGATAAGCTTGCCGGCCAATAAAGATCCGTCTCTGAGATTAACTGCTGAGCCTGGAAGAGCAGTATACAATCCTATCAGGGTAGAGGATATGTCTTAGCAACCCCTTGTAAAATATATGGGTTGCAAGCCATCACACTCGAGCTTTCTCACTCCATAAGCTGTTTGAGAGTAAGCCTCATCCAAAAGAGATACATTTAGGTATTCCATTCTTTCAAAGTCTAAATACTGGTTAGAGTCTTCAGAATAACAACTTTCCTGTAGGGCTACCTATTTTGGTCCTATTCCTAGGTCTCCTTTTTTTGTTTTGTTTTGCAGAAATAAAGGCATATGTGTCATTCAAACATCTCGTTTCTCGAGTCTGTTCTTCTGTTCATGCTTTTTCTTTGAATGAGTTGTAAGCACCTTTGTTGGAAGTGTTTAGACCTTGGAACAGGCAGGAATTACAATAGTTCAATCTTAAAAGTACTAATGAATGAAGAAGGCAGAAAAGGGCAGGTTTAAGCAAGTAGTAAATCACCTGCGTTTGTCACTGCATAAAAAAATGACTCCCTCATAAGTAGGAGAAATGAGTGTCAAAAGTTAAAGGCCTATTCGAGGTAATCCCAAGGATGTTAACAGACTTGTTTAACTGAATCAGGGCTCCATGGATAGCTGGTAGAACAGGAAGTGGTGGAGGTTCAGGATTCAATTTTCCATCTGCAAGTTTATCTCATGGATTTTATTTATGCTTATGTTTGATCATTTCACTATTGTTATGCTGTTAACAAAATTGTAAGTTTTAGTACCTGCTGTATATCGCCTTGGGTGAATCGCTTCATAAAGGCAATTAATAAATCCTAATGAATAAATAAAGTTTCACATACCAGAGAGATGTAGCTTGCAAAAAAGGGCTGTCAACAAGCTTCGTGTCATATGGAACAGGCTGAGATGGCCAGACAGGGACTTATGTTTCCATTTCTCTAATGACAGGGCTGTAGAATCCTGTATGCAAGGCTTGATCAATCAGCTGTTAAAATCTGATGTCTGTAACTATGACATCTCCTACCTGCCCTCCCTCATCCCCACTCTCTAGCTCTGCTTCTCTTGGGGTATCGGGATTTCAGAAGAGTTTCCAAATGACCCAGTTTAAGGAGAGAGATGTTTGTCCAGTCCCGATGCATTGTAGATGGTATTTGTTGTGGTCTCTGCTTCTATCATTTGAAATCAGCACTGCAGATATTAGGAGTGCATCAGGATGAGGTTGTCAGAAGGCCGGGACTGACCTCAAATCTACCTCCTTCAACTGGAGCATATGGCTGCTACTACTTGTAGTTTCTATAGCGCTACTAGACATGCACAGTGCTGTACACAAACAGAAGAGAGAATGTCTTCGCTCAACAGAGCCTACAATTTGCTCAAGACAGACAAACAGGGCAAATAGGGGATTAGAAAGTTACAGTTAGTATGAAAATGATTAAAACCACCAAAGTCTGGAAGAAAATGAAGATGTGGGACTCGGATAGATGCCCTAAGTGTCAGACTGGAATTGGCACCTTTCTGCACACCTTTTTGGAGTGTCCCAAACTGACTATATTGAAAGAGATCTTTAGGCTACTTACCACAGTGCTTCAGGCCACGGTACAGTGGTTCTATCAAGCGCTACTGCTGGGGGATCAAGCAGATCTAATTGATCAGGGGCTTTCTCAACCACAGAGGAGATTTTTATACATGACAACGCTGGCCGCTAAAAAGGCTATTTTGCAGTTTTGGACAAGTGTGGACCCGGTGCCATATAACTGCTGGTTGACAAAGGTATCAGAATTGGCAAAGTATGAGAATTCTCTGTATAAGCAATCCCTAAATATAGAAAACAGGCAGTATGCATTATTATGGCAGAAGCTTGAGGAACTAGTTAGGCAGTAAGGTTCCTCAAAGGAATAATTAAACATGCAGGCGGGAAGGGAGGGAGGGAGGGAGGACGGGTAGGGGGGTCTTTGGGTGGGATGGGAGGGAAGGTCATGAATGTTCTTCTTTCTTTTATGAATGGTACAGGTTACGGGGGATCCAAGGGAGGGTTGGAAGGGTTATGGGGGGGGGGGGTAATGATGAAAATATCAGTGTGGTCATGCTTAGATGGAGGACTATGAATGTAACACTGGGTAGACTGTAATTGATGACTGCGGTATTGGTGGAATGTGTGAGAGCTAGTAGAATGTAAGCATGTATTGCACTGATGCTAATAAAGATAAATAAATAAAAAAAACAGGTGAATAAGTGTGAAAAGGGGCTAACACGCGGGTAGCTTGCACCAAATCGACACTACCGCCGGGGTAGCGCAGGCGCCCAGCAGTAATTCTGAACTTGGCACGTGCTGTTTCCCATGGTAGAAAATAATTTTCTATTTTCTACTGCGGGGGCGTTCCCGGCGGTAATCGGCAGCAAGGCCACATTGTTGTGAACTGCCTGATTACTGCATGAGTAGCACGTGAGCCCTTCCACCAAGTAAATAGGTGGCGGTGAGGGCTCAGGCAGTAAATAGCCGCGCACTACTTTTAATATCAACGCACGGCCATTTACTGCCCCATTTTAAAAAGGCCTTTTTACCCACCGCAGTAAAAAAAAAAGGTCCAGCACATGCCAATTTCACGCACCCACACTAGCGCAGGCCACTTTTTACCGCAGCTTAGTAAAAGGGCCCTTAAGTTATAAAAGCAGCCTCAAAAAGGCAAATTTTTAGCCTGGATTTGCGTAGGGTCCAGAGACAGAGTATGACATACTGAATGAGGAAATATATTCCAGGCATATTGCACAGCATATGGAAGGAATGGAGTGTGGAGTTGGCAGTGGAGGAGAAGGGTACAGATAAGAGATGACAGCAGTTCCCTCGGAAGGGAGAAGAGAGAAGAGAAACTGAGGAGCTGCAGAATGAACACGCTTGTAAGGCAGAAAGAGACATTTGAAAGTATATTGAAATGGATAGGGAGCCAATGAAGTGACCTGAGGAGAGGGGTTATGTGAGTGTAGCGACTTCGGAGGAAGATAAGCCGTACATCAGAATTTTGAACAGATTGAACAGGAGAGAAATGGTTAAACCAAGTGGCAGTAATCTAAGCAGGAGGTGATGAGAATTTAGATATGAGTTTTGGTAGCGTGCTGAGAAAGGAAGGAGCGCATTTTGATGATGTTATAGAGAAAGAAACAATAGGTTTTAGCAGTCTTTGGATATATGCAAAGAAAGAGAGAGAGGAGTCATAGATGACTCTAAAGTTATGAGCTGACAAGACAGGGAAGGTGACAGTATATCCACAGAAATAGAGAATGGGGGAAGAAGAGAGGTGGCTTTAGGGGAAAAGATAAGGAACTCAGTCTTGGCCATGTTCCGTGGTAAGACTTCCATCAGCAATGTCAGACAAGCAGGATGAGACTTAGGCCTGGATTCCTGCCAAACTTTCCAGTGTGGAGAGATTGATCTTGGGATCATCAGCATAAAAATGGCATACTGAAAACCATGGGAGAAAATTCAGCATGGATTCAGCCAAGGGAAATCTTGCCTCACCGATTTACTTAATTTCTTTGACGGTGTGAATAAACATGTCGATAAAGGTGATCATAGGAGCTGACTCTGTGGGTGCTTGAGCACCCCCAATATTGAGAAAATTCCTTGTATGTATCCAGAGAGGGGTTATTGCCATTGGGCTTAGCACCCTTAATAATTTTGAAAAGTTGGCTCCTATGAAGGTGAGCCTGTTGATGTTATGTAATTAGATTTTCAGATAGATTTTGACAAAGTCCCGTATGAGAGACTCCTGAGAAAATTAAAGAGTCATGGGATAGGAGGCAATGTTCTGTTATGGATTAGGAATTGGTTATTGGACTTAAAACAAAGGATAGGGTTAAATGACCATTTCTCTTAATGGGGGAGGGTGAATAGTGGAGTGCCACAAATGGCAGATGAAATTTAATGTGGACCAATGCAAAATGTTTCACATTGGGAAGAATAATTCAAATCGTAGTTATCTGATGCTAGGGTCCACCTTGGGAGTCAGCATCCAAGAAAAAGAGCTAGATGTCATTGTAGACAATATGCTGAAATCTTCTACCCAGTGTGTGGCGGAGGCCAAAATAACAAACAAGATGCTAGAATTTATTAGGAAAGGGATGGTAAATAAGCCAAGAATATTATAATGCCTTATCACTCCGTGTTGTGACCTCATGTTGAATATTTAATTCAATTCTGGTTGCCGTATCTCAATAAAAGATATACCAGCTTATTTTCGAAAGAGAGAGACGCCCATATTTCGACCCAAATCGGGAGATAGGCGTCCGTTTCCCGTGGGCACCCAAATCGGTATAATCAAAACCCGATTTTTGGCGTCCTCAACTGCAGTCCATCACAGAGACGAACAAAGATCACTGGGGCGTGTCGGAGGCGTGGCAAAGGTGGGACTGGGTGGTTATCGGACGAGGAGAGATGGGCGTCTTTAGCTGATAATCGAAACAAGAAGGGCGTTTTTGACGAGAATTTGGTCCGCTTTATTTGGACCCTTTTTTTCAGGTCCAGGTCCCAAAAAAGTGCCCCAACTGACCAGATGACCACCGGAAGGAATCGGGGATCACCTCCCCTGACTCCCCCAGTGGTCACTAACCTCCTCCCACCAACAAAAACCCACTTTAAAAACTTTTTTTTTTTTTTTTTAGCTTTATTTTTATTTAGTCATTTTCATTGCCATACAGAGTCAATACCATCAAACAAATGTCATCAACAGGTACTTGTAACTGAATAACTCTTCTGAAAGCTTAACTGCTATAGTTATTAACAATAAGTATTAACCATGTCCCAGGTCCCCTGACTCTCCCACCCTCCCCTCCCCTTTCCCCTCTTGAGCTAAGTATTATGTGTCTTTATTGGCTTGCGTTAGCAGATGACCAGGTATTATACAAGTCCCATATTCTCTGATGTTGTATTATGTGTCCATTGCGTAGAGCAGTGAGCTTCGACATCAGTTGGATGTGTTTCAGTTTTTCCAACACGGCCGGTAATTCTGGTAGCCGAGGTCGCTTCCATGATGCCGCCAGCACCAGCTTGCCAGCGACAAATACCTGCGTAGCAAATTGGTGGATATGTTTTTTGGCCTCTGGCGGGGCGAAATGTAGGAGACAATAGTCTATTTTCAGCTGGTATTTTGTAGCAGTTACCAAATGCACAAAGTCCACAATTTTTTCCCAGTACCGGCGGGCATGTACACAAGACCACCATATGTGCTGCATATCCCCTACCTCACCACAGTCCCGCCAACATAGAGCTGATCCCGAGTGGTATATCTTGAACAAGCGGCTGGGCGTATAATACCAACTATATAATATCTTGTGTCCGTTTTCTACCATTGCACTGGATATTGACACTCTAAGCAGGGACCTAAACGCTCTAACCCATTGTAGTGGCTCATATGTGTTCTCCATTGCTCGCTCCCATCTTTGTGTGTAGAATTCTACCGGGTGGGTGCGGGCCAACAACGCTTTGTATATTCTGGAAATACCCCCCCTTCCTCCACCACCCATCAATCCCTTCTCCAGTTGTGTTTCTGTTAGATTAAGCTCCTCCAAGGCTCTGCGACGTATAAAGTCTCGTGCCTGGTAATACTGAAAAGCTTGCAGAGGGGAAAGCTCATGCTCCTGACATAGGTCTTGGAAGGAAGGAACCTGACCTTCCTCACACATCTGCCCCAATTCGCAAAGACCCATGTCCTCCCAGTCTCTATATGCCAAATCCACTACTCCTGGTCCAAACTGGGGGGCAAATCTAAGAAATGAGTGTTTAAAGTATTTCCGCTCTGGGAAAAATTGCTCCCGTATCTTACACCAAGTTTGTAATGGCCACTGGAGAATTGGGGGACTCCTTTTGGTAAGCTCTCTGAGTGTGTGCTTTGGCAACCATGGTACTGCTCTGAGCGGATAGGGTTCCAGCCAGCTCTGTTCTATACATGTCCAAATTTTTCCTGCGTCCCTCAGCCAGATAGCCAAAATTCGCAGGTGTGCAGCTATATAGTATGTATAGAAGGAAGGAACCCCCATCCCTCCTCTGTCTCTAAATTGGTACATCACCTCTCGTCTAACCCGTGGTGGCCTCCTCCTCCAGATAAACGAGAACACTCTACTCTGTAAGCCCCTGAAAAAGGTATCTGGTATGGCAATAGGTAGGGCCATAAACAAGTATAACAGCTTTGGGAGAACTATCATCTTAATGGCATTAACCCTGCCCGCCCATGACAGGGTCAAGCCCTCCCACCTCTCCAGTTCCTGAAAGATCTCTCGCATTTTATGAGGAAAATTGGTGTCAAAAATATCTTCTAATTGACGAGGTATATTAACCCCTAGGTATCTAATGTATTTACGAGCCCATTTATATGGGAACTGTGTCTTCAGCAACTCTAACTGCGCACTGGGTAAATGTATATCGAGTGCCTCTGATTTATTGAAGTTAATTTTAAATCCTGATACTGCCCCATAGGCTAAGATTTCTTCCCCAATAATTGGAAAAGCTGTCAGGGGATCCTTAAGGATTAATAGGATGTCATCTGCAAACAGGAGTATTTTGGTTTCAATCCCCCCTCCCTTTAGGCCCTGTATGTTCAAGTTTGCTCTAATCCTGGCTGCCAGCGGCTCCATCACCAGAGCAAACAGCAAGGGGGATAGCGCACATCCTTGTCTAGTACCTCTATAAAGGGAAAAGGGGCGAGTTAAAGTCCCGTTTATCCGTACCGCTGCTGTTGGGGTCTTATATATTATTTGCAGCCACTCTGCAAATCGCCCTCCTATACCAGCCTTCTCCAGAATCGCAAAGAGAAATGGCCAACTGACCCGATCAAAAGCTTTTTCTGCGTCTAGGGATAATATACATAGCGGGGTTTTAGTTATTTGTGCCCCTTGTAACACTTGCAAAGT
Organism: Microcaecilia unicolor; assembly: GCF_901765095.1. NCBI lineage: Eukaryota > Metazoa > Chordata > Amphibia > Gymnophiona > Siphonopidae > Microcaecilia > Microcaecilia unicolor. The sequence goes on from NC_044033.1 coordinate 300,665,604, forward strand.
ACGTCTTATATTATCAAAGGTCTGGCGATTTTGCACAAACCCTGCCTGGTCTTCATGTATGAGCAGTGGGAGATATTTCTGCAGTCTAGTGGCCATAATTTTTGAAAATATCTTATAGTCTACTCCTAATAGTGAAATAGGCCTGTATGAGCTGCATAGTTGAGGATCCTTGCCCGGTTTAGGCAGGACCGTGATCGTCGCCAAGTTCCATGTCGGTGGCAGACCCATAGTCTCATCTATCGAATTGAAAACCTTGACTAAAAGGGGGGCTATTAATTTCCCAAACATTTTATAGAATTTGTTCGTATATCCGTCAGGACCCGGGGCCTTATTAGGGGATAAACCTTTAATCGTCTGCTCCACCTCTTCTAACATAATAGGGGCCCCTAGGGTGTTGTCTAGGACCTCAGGGAGCCTAGGTAGCTCAATGCCTGCCAGAAAATTTGTAACCTCTTCCATCCCACCTTCAGATTCTGATCTATATAGCTCCATGTAATATTCCCTGAACGCCAATTCAAGAAATTCAGGGTCAGAATGCACAGTTCCCCCCGCGTCTCGTATACCCCCTATCAGATTCCTGCTAACCTGTTGTTTTAGTTTGTGGGCCAAGAGCCTGCTAGGCTTATTGCCAAATTCAAAGTGCGATTGGCGCGCTCTTAATAGTTTTTCTGCCACATCTGCTAATTCTAATTCGTGCAATTGATTGCGGAGGTCTGTCACCCGCAGCCTAATGCTCGAGGGGTTCTGAACAGTCTCCTGTTGCATAAGCGTCTCCGTCTGTACTAACTGCTGGCGTAGCTCGGTCTCCTTGGCACAGCGTGTCTTCCATGCCTGAGACCGCAGGGCTATCAGGTGACCTCGCACCACTGCTTTAAAACCTTCCCAGACAGTAGTGGGGGACACCTCCCCGTTGTCGTTGAAAAAAATATAATCTTTAATGTGTTGCTCCAATTGGTTAACAATATTGGGGTCAGTCAGCAAGGCGTCATCTAAGCGCCAATTATGTTGCCGTCTGACATGTCCCTGTTCCTTAAGCTGTAAAAGCACTGTGGAATGATCAGACCAAGTGCATGGATGAATAAGATGGTCCCCCACTATATTCAACATTGAGGTATCACCTAGCCACATATCAATTCTGGAGGAGGAGTGGTGTACTGCAGAAAAGTGAGTGTAAGCACGCTGTGTAGGGTTCTCGCGTCTCCAGTAGTCTATTAATTGCCAGCGTGTTATAAAGTCATGGAATTTCCGCCTATCTTGTCTGGCATAGTTTGTGTCAGTAGAGGTATTGTCTAATGTTGGATTAAGGGTAAGATTAAAATCCCCTCCTATCAGTAGGGACCCTTCGATATTTCTCGTGAGTACCTTATCTAGGTCTGCAAAGAAATCTCCTTGGTTTGTGTTGGGACCATATACATTTATCAAAGTATATACTCTGCCTGCCAGTGCAAAAACAATTAACAAATACCTCCCCCCTTTATCCTTAACCACCTTCTTGACCTCCCAGGGTTTAGACCCGTGGAATGCTATCAGCACTCCTTTACTTTTCGTGTTGTCAATACTAGAAGCAAAGTATATAGAAGGATATTGCTTATGTTTGCACAGATATTCATATCGGGCTTTAAGATGAGTCTCCTGTACCAGACCTATATCTATTTTGAGCCTCTGCATCTCTCTAAACAGCAATTGCCGCTTCCTAGGCACATTTAGCCCTCGTACATTGAGTAGCATACACTTAATGTCTCCCATTAGTACTTAATGTTTTAGGTGCCATTTTAAGCCCCTGCTCACACACTGGACATCATCCCTCTGCTTATGGTCATCTTGCTTCATACCAATTCCCTTCCCTCCCATCCCCTTCTCCCACATATATACCCCTCCCCCCTCCCACATCAACCCCAATTTCTTACAGAACACCCCTGTATATACCAGTAAGTGTTTAAGTGTGAGGAAGGAACCGCGTTTCTGCTTCCCACGTATCCCTTAAGTAACACATATCTCAAACTACCTTGCGTCCAAGGCTGGAGAGTTGCTTAACATGTGCAGTATCTGAAACCAACATTAACACTATTTGTGATAAAAGTAACAGTCTCACCACCTGAATTTTAGTTAGTTCATGTAATCTGTGTAGTAGATCGTTGACGTTGTAGCCTTTTATGGCCTTTTCCTACTCTCTGCCATTTTGGTGGGAGAGAGCGTTGGTTGATCTTTCTGTTCGTGTCTGCCTCTGTCCGGGCTTCTGGCTCCACAGCCTCCGGGCAAATCACTCGGGCCTCAGAAATTGATCTTATTTGGTGTTGTTTCCCATCTTTGTAAAAGACTAGTGCAAACGGATGTTTCCATCTGTATTGTATTTTAAGGTCTCTCAGGTGTCTGGTGAAGGGCTTTAGTTCTCCTCTGCGTCTGAGAGTAGCTGCTGCCAAGTCTTGATATATTTCAACGGCATATGAGTCCCACTTAAATTCCTGGGTCTGGCGCGCCGTATTCAACACCTTTTCCTTTAACTTGTAGTTGGAAAAACAAGCAATAATGTCCTTAGGTGTATTATTGCGCCCAGTACCCAGCGCCCTGTGCACTCGGTCTAAATGCACCGATTCCGGTTCCATAACTTCTCCGCTTGCCAATAACAATTCACAAACTACTTTTTGGATTACTTGTTCACAATTTTGATAAGTAGGGGTTTCCGGGATACCGCGAAATCTCAGATTGCTGCGGCGGCCCCTATTTTCTAAGTCCTCAAGTTTGTCCAGTAGTTGTTGTTGCTCACCCTGCATCTCCGAAATCTGGTGATCCAGTGCTCCCAGCGTTTCGCTATGGACTTCTACCTGGGACTCTGTATCCTCAAGACGCGAGCCCAACTCCCGTATCTCTCCTCGTAAGTCAGTTCCCAGCGTCGCCACTTCGGCCCGTAGGGCTTTCAGGTCCGCGCTAATATCTTGCAGCCAGGTTTGTATATTTGGAGACTCTCCCTCATCAGATATCTTATCTTTCGGCTGTTCCACCGGTTGCTCTGAAAGTTTGGATTTTTCTCCATTTACCGAATCTCTCGGTTTCCGAACCTCCGCCATTTTGTTTTTAGCCGCTACCGCACCACCGGAGAAAGCAAATCGCGAGAGGTCCGCCGATTTTCGAGCTGCGCTCATATGGTGATATTGCTCTGCTTTTTGGGTATTCCCCTAGCTGTTTTTTGACTTTCCAGCCCCTGTGAACTCCGGTTTATCGCTCGTTTTCTCCGTGGGATCGCGGGAGCTTCACTCTCAAGCGTCCATGCGGTCTGATGACGTCACTTCCTCACTTTAAAAACTTTTTTCCTAGCCTGTATGCCAGCCTCAAATGCCGTACCCACCTCCACGACAGCAGAATGTGTTCTATCCTCTGACAGCCTTTCCCTGATTCTGATGTGGGTCTCAGGTGAGTGTAACACCTTTTCTGTTAAGGGCACTACAGAGTCACATCAGCAATGCATTGTGGTGGGTGTAGGGAATTGGGCTCCGTGATTCCACTAGCTTGTGTTAAATGCTCACGATGTTGGTAGTTGGTAGGCTCTACTCCCATGGTGCTTTTCCCTCAGCTTACTGGGTCAGAGTGTGCCCTGTTTTGTTTCTGATAGTCCATGAGGTAGTGGCCATTTGTGTAAGACACTTTTAGATCCCTTTCATGTGTTAGCCACGTTACAGCACTTAGTTCTTACCTTGAATGTTGCTGAAAGAGGGCATTGTACACCATTCTGCCAGCTCGGACCTACTGCTAATCTCAGTAGCAGCAAGACTCGTTGCCAGTGGGGCACAACTTCTGATCTGCAGTTAACTGTGAGTAAATGTGCTTATTCAAATAAAGGACGTTTTTAGCGAGATTAGTCTTCAGGTGTGAACTGCTGTGCCAAGGTTATACAGCAGCAACAAGTCCTGTCCCTGGAGCACTTTTAGTGGGTACTGCAGTGCACTTCAGGCAGGCAGACCCAGGCCCACCCCCCCCCCCCCCCCCACCTGTAAGACTTGTGGTGGTAAATGGGAGGCCTCTAAAACCCACTGTACCCACATGTAGTTGTCCCCTTCACCCCTAAGAGCTATGGTAGTGTTGTACATTTGTCCCTCCTACGACCAAATGGCTTGGGACGTTTCTGAGCTGGGCGTTTTTAGTTTCCATTATCGCAAAGAAAAAACCCCGCCCATCTCAGAAGAGACCAAATCCATGGCATTTGGTCCGTCCAAACCGTATTTTCGAAACGAAAGATGGACGCCCATCTTTTTCGATAATACGGTCTGTCCCGCCTCTTCATATACCCGTTTTCGGACATAGATGCCCATGGAAATGGGCGTTCGCGTTTGATTATGCCCCTCGAAGTGGAATTAGAAAAGGTTCAAAGAAGACTGACCAACATAAAAAAAAAAGGGGATGGAACTCCTGCTATTTGAGGAAAGGCTAAAGAGGTTACTGCTCTTCAGCTTGGAAAAGAGATGGCTGAAGGGGGATGTGATTAAGATCTACAAAATCCTGTGTGGTGTAGAACAAGTAGAAGTGAATCAATTTTTTTTACTCTTTCAAAAAGTACAAAGACTACAGGACATTCAATGAAGTTACATGGAAATACTTTGAAAACCAGTAAGAGGAAATATTTTTTCACTCAAGGAATAGTTAAGTTCTGGAACTCATTGCCGGAGGGTGTGGTAACAACGGTTAGCGTATCTGGGTTTAAAAAAGGTCTGGACAAATTCCTGGAGGGAAAGTCTATAGTCTATTATTGAGATGGACATGGAAAAGCCACTGCTTGCCCTGAGGTTGGTAGCATGGAATCTTGCTAATATTTGGGTTTCTGTCAGGTGCTTCTGGAAACAGGACTGAGCTAGATGGACCATTGGTATGACCCAGTATGGCTAGTCTTATGTTCTTATGAGAGCACCAAGGGAATTATATATAGAGAAAAGAGAAGAGGTCTCAAGACAAAGTCCTGAAGTACACCAACTGATAGCAGTGGAGAAGGATCCACCAGAGCATACACTATCCCTCTCATTCTATAACTTTAGTGCCTAAATGTAAGTGTCATTTGTGTATTAAAGTAATAGCATGCTAGCAGTTACTTGGGCAAGTGTACATTTATGTGTGTAAGTGCTCTTCTGTTATTTAGGCGCACATTTCACATGGTGCATAATTGCAAGGAGGCACACATAGGGACGGAGCATTGATGAAGCAAAGTGCCACAAGTATGCCTGCTATTGACATGGCGCAAGTGTGCACACTGATTTACATTAGTATTCTATAACAGACTCTGGGCTGAGTTCACCACTATTGGATCATTTCAACTCGTTAGATCATTTGTGATTCTTGAGCTCTTTGAGGCTTTCCTTCCATTTTTTTCCTTTATGGTTGTTTTTTCACAGTGGATTTTTTTGTGATTCTATGTGTAGAGAATATTTTTTCCATTGGATCTTTTCCACGTGAAGGTGGAAGGCAGGAAAAAAAGGTGCTGGTAACTAGGGAGTAAATATTTTTTCAGACCATGTATCAGGATACTATGCACTGAAGCTCAGCACACTGTTCTTACTGGGCCTCTCAGTGCTCTAATTGTCCCAAACTAAGGAGAAGAGAAATACTGTCTCCGTGCCTCTAACACTCAAATTATTGGTGCGTTTTTTTTTACTTCTTCCTTCACTCCCCTTCCTTCTTTCTTCCTCCCCTTTTCTGTGCCTCTCTCCTCTTCCCTACTTTAAGCTAACACAAATCTGTTTATAGTTCTTTCTATTAAAAGAAGTCATAAACCACAGAAACAGTTGCAGATTTCTGATGGGTCTTTTTATGTATGACCATGAATAAATTCTCAGCTTAATGTTGCAGCAGTAAATCCTTACCATCAGCCTTAACATTACATCTGCATTATACTGGCAAGATTAAGGAAGCTGCTCTTTAATATAAACTGGCTTTGTGTATAGTGTGTGTGTAGTAACTGGTGAACTGCTAAGAGCAGGGTCCTGAACCACAGACTGATGTCTGAAGCAGGTTTGGGCAACCTGCAGCCCGCCATTGAATTTTTTGTGACCAGTAAGACCATGGGAAGTATACACAGAGAGCAGCCCACCCAAACGTCATTTACCAGAGTTTTGTTGTCAATGGAACCATTGAAAGGATGCAAAAGCTCAACTGCATAAACACACTTTTTACAAGTGACATCAGTACGTCAAGAGTCCTTTTGTTCTACATGTTTTTATGATTCTGTGAAGTTGATTGATTTGAACTGTTATGACCCCTGAGGAAGGCTTTTCAGCCAAAACACAGCCCGTGTTGGGTCAGTTTATAATTGGAAAATAAACTTTTGGGCGCTCATATTCTGTTGTTTGCCTTGGTCATTTGGTGCATTCCCACTTCCACCCTTGCTGTTTCTTCTTTACCATTGAAGGATACAACAATGAGACAAGACTTGTTTGACAGTGTTAGCAACTGTTTGGGAAAGACAGGAGTATATGGTAACTATTCTGGTAATAATTGATATTCACTCAGTCATCACATTGAGTTTTGTTAGCAGTGATTATTATTATTGTTCATTTTCTGTGTGTAGCCCGTTAGGGATAGTACTGACATTAACCTTTGTGTATAAAGGTTGCCCACAGATAGTATTGTGAAAAGAAGTTTGATTCTTGGGTGTGTTTTCTTCTTTTTCTCTTGGCCTTCGTATTTCAAGTTTTTAGTTAAAATTTGTTTTATGCACTTGTGCTTTATACATCAGTACATCCCCTCTAATATAGGAAGGGGATAACAACTGTAATTTACATGTTAGTAATCAGTTGGATAGATTATTGTAATTCTTTGAGTTTCAGCCTTCTGGGGAGAGCAATGCAGCATGTTCAACAGCTCCTGGTCAGAGGAAAATGTTCAGATCATAACAGGCCAGTTCTGACGGAGCTGCTTTCTGGTTGATTCTAGGACACAATTTAAAACCTTTGGAACAGTATTTAAGGCACTGAAATATTTGGAAGATGTTTTGAGTCATCGTCATCCTATAAAGGCATTAAGGTGAATGGGATGGGCAACTAGAGCCATTGCCTACCAGCAACTAAAGAGGTTGGTGGCGGGGCTGGAGACTGGCAAGATTGCAGAGCTGATGCAAGGATATTAAGGGCTTCTTTTACAAAGCCGCGCTGCCGAGTCTCAGTTCTGCAAATGAGAAGAAGCCCATTCAATTCCTATGAAGGGCAAGGGTCTGGAGAATTTATCAAACATACAGTGTGGCAAAATTGTCTTAGGGCATTGGTTCCAAAACCTGATCCTGGAGGCACCCCAACCAGACAGGTCTTCAGGATACCCACAATGAATATTCATGAGAGAGATTTGCATGCACTGCCTTTAGTGCATGCAGATCTATCTCATGAATATTCATTGTGGATACACTGAAATCCTGACTGGCTTGGAGGCCTCCAGGACCAGGTTTAGAAACCACTGTCTTAGGGCATTCTTTATGACTTTAGCCCAATGGATATTTCTAGATTGTAAGATACGACTCCCAGCCTAGGGTGTGTCTCCAAGTTGCCTTTCTTGGTTTGGACTGGGTAGGATGTATGTCCGTAGGGCGTGCTCTTGTAAAATGCACCTGTAGGGTGGGGCTCAGTAGATTTGTTCTAGTTTGCTCTGTGTGTAGAATGAATGTCCTTAGGATGTGTCTCAATCGAGTTTGTCACTGTAATTTATTTCTTATTTTTGTAGGCATGTTGATTATGTCTATGGGCTAGAGTTAGTAATGTGTGCTGATGCATTACTACACACTAATGGTATTAATGCACACCCATGGGACCTAGTTACTAGTAACAGGTGTTAACGGCATTAAAACGCAGTAACACAGTAATGCATGTTAATAACTCTAGCCCAATATGGGGTGTATCATTCTCTGTATGAAGTATCTTCATTAATGGTTCAAGCAGTCACTTTTCTGTCTCTTTTCCTGCAGGTCTTCACTCGCTATGGGAAATGTTACACCTTTAACTCTGGGCAGAATGGGAAGCCCCCATTAATCTCCATGAGGGGAGGAACTGGGAATGGCCTAGAACTCATGCTGGATATACAGCAGGATGAGTACATGCCTGTCTGGGGAGAAACAGGTAAGGAAGACTCTCAACCCATCAGCACCACAACAGCATTCAAAAATCAGAAGTCCAGTCACCTAGTTACAATTTGTACTGCCTCCTCCAAAGCGTGCTCATTATGAGACAACGCCAAGATCAGCTTTCTTTTTTATAGCCATCCAGATGTTTGTTCTGAGTTATCCTTTTGTTAAGTTTAAACAGGGCGGACTGACCATTCAGGCAACCGGGCAGTGCCCGAAGCCCCAGAGGCTCTTTCCAATTGCCCGCCGCACACTACAGCCCTCCCCGGTCCTACCTTTAAAGGTGTGCCGCTGGTGATCTAGTCGCCTCTGTGGGGGGGGGGAGGGACATGTTCTTTCCTGTCGTTTGTGCTGCTGCTATTCCCCCTGCCCTGCACCACTGTACTTTAAAAATGGCGGCCGAGACTCCCTGCAGAAGTCTTGCAAGACTGTTGAGACCTGCAAGACTACCATGGGAAGTCTTGGCCACCATTTTGAAAACATGGTGGCGCCAGCAGGCAGGGGAATAGCGGCAGTGTAACAGGCAGGAAAGAACATACTCCCCCCTCCCCCCACAAAGACGCTTTCTAACAATAATAGAACTAAGGGACACAAGATGAAATTAGAATGTGGTAGGTTTAAAACAAATTGGAGAAAGTTTTTCTTTACTCAGCATGTGGTTAGACTCTGGAACTCATTGCCGGAGAAGGTAGTGACGGCAGCTGGCCTTGCTGAGTTTAAAAGGGGTCTGGACAGATTCCTGAAGGAAAAGTCCATTGATCGTTATTAAATTCTGGGTTTTTGCCAGGTTCTTGGGGCCTGGATTGGCCGCTGTCGGAGACAGAGTGCTGGGCTTGATGGACTTTTGGTCTTTTCCCAGCGTGGCAGTGCTTATGTACTTATGTACCACTAGACCACCAGGGCCCTTCAGGTAGGACCGGGGCAGTGGGGGTGTCGGCTGCGGTGGTAGGGGGAGCAGTAGCGCAGCGGTAGGGGGGTGTCGGGCACCGGCCGGGTGGGGGGCTCAGACTACCCTCAGTGCCTGGGGGCCCAGACCACACTCAGTTCACCCCTGAGTTTAAAGATATGTTAAAGACCCATTTTTTTCACTGTGCTTTTGATCCGCCATTAGAGTCTTGTCAGTCGCGGACTGCAAAAGCTCGTGTAACATATATGACCTGAAATTTTAGTGTGTTTGTCTCTTATTCTTTTTTTTAACTTTGCTTTTAACTAATGGCGTTCCTTTTCTTGTATATATTTGTTAATTTTTTATAACTATTTGTGAACTGCTATGATCTTCTTGTTGGAAATTGTGGTATATCAAGTATTTTAATAAAGTTAAACATAGGTCTGCTCTTCCTGGCCCTTAGAGATCTTCCAGTCATATAGATGTTCAGAATGTCCACAGTGATAGATATGCATGTAGGCTCAATGTGGGCATCCTCAAAACACAAATGGTTTGGAGGGGGGGGGGTCCCCAAGAACTGGGTTGAGAATTGCTGGGAGGAAGCAGCATTAAACAGTGGTCATGACTGTATCTCTTCTTATGGTGATAAATCACACCAGGTAATGGAATTTGCTATACAGCATCATACTAGGAAGATTTTTTTTTTAAAAGCGCCAGCATGAACTTCCGGTGACGTCATGACCGTGAGGGGTTGAAGGAAAAAGATCTCTCCGGCTTCAATCCCCCCTCCGCATGATCAGCTCACAAACCGCGATCTAAAAACGAAATTCGCCACAGCCTGAAACGGCAGAGAGGCCGGCAACGTACACTTTAACTTAATTGGCGGCGTAATGGCAGCGAAAAATGTACATAAAGATAAGCTCCGTGGTAGAGGAGCAGAAGACAAGATGGCGCCGCCCGCAAGTCCGCCGGGCCCAACAGTGTCATCGGCTTGGATCGCCGAAATAACCTCAGAAATGTCCTCAGTGTTAGAAGCTATGTTGGATCGCCGGCTTTCCCCCATAAATACTAACCTGGAAAAGGTAAAAGAACAGCTCACGGATCTTTCTCGGGATTGTGCAGGCTTTCAAACACGTGTGAGTGAAATTGAGGATAGAGTAACGGAGGTGGAGACAATACAAGAAATAACTCAAAAAAAGCTGCAGGCGATGGAGGAAAAGATTGAGGACTTAGAAAACAGGTCCAGGAGAAATAATATCCGAGTGGTGGGCCTGCCAGAAACGTTACCCGAACGGGGCTTGGAGGTTTTTTTGGCACGCTGGTTTGCCAGTGAACTACAATACCCAGAAGCCTCGGGGCCGATACAAATAGAACGGGCTCACCGCATCGGGATGAAAATGACTGGCACCAATAAGCCAAGAGTGGTAATTCTAAAATTTTTGAACTATGCGCAAAAACAAGAAGTGATGAAGTTGCTGAGAGCTGGGAAAGCATTGGAGTATGAAGGAATCCCAGTAAGATGTTTCCAAGATTATTCAGCAGGGGTAGCAACACGGAGGAGACAGTTTTCGGAGGTTTGCTCAACGCTATTCCAAAAGAAAATAAGATTTGCACTACAATACCCTGCCAAATTGCGGGTCACGCATAATGGTATTACTAAGACATATGAGACGGCAGGGGCGGCTAAAGAATTTCTACAACAGCTGGGAACATTATCTTCAGATGCAAGTTGAACAGCATAGAAAGAGAACACTCTGAGAACACTGAGTAATGTCATACAGAGAGGTCAGCGGAGACCTGATTGGTCAAGATATGACACTACAGTAATCTCCCAGCCAAGAACAAAGATGGACCAATTATAGTAGCAGAAAGCTTGGCAAGAAGGCTGCAGTTGGAAAGTTAAGGTCCTATGGTTTGTGAGTTAGACTTGAATGTTGATTTTTTTTTTTTTTTTTTTTTTTTTGCTGTTAATTAAGACACTATATGGCAGACATGGCCTGTGGGTGAACCGATTTGAACCCCTGGTAAGAGGGGGGAGACCCTGTAAGTGTCTGCTCAGCTTGACAAGAAAGTTATGTTTTATGTTTATTGTAACAATGTATAATGCGGAGGGGGGAGGGAGAGACGTAAGGAAGTTAAGGTCCTAATTGGTGGACCTGAGAATAAGGGATATAGGGTTTGGGGGGGGGGAGGGAAGAGGGATGCAAGCAGGGCACAAGTCTTAACTAGTAAGGATGTAGAACATAACAATGAAGTTGACACAGTGGAGGTGCAAGTGGGGGGGGGGCAGAGGCTGGGATGTCCCCCTCGAGTACAACAGTGGACATTTATGGAGAAAGGCACACACTTTCAAATCCAAGAATAGTAAGAATACTAACGTGGAATGTAGGCGGAGTTAATTCGCCAATCAAACGTTCTAAGATTTTACAGCAATTAAATAGGCAAAGGGCGGACATAGCACTCTTGCAGGAGACGCATCTGAACCAGATTGAACATGCCAAGCTCAGCACCTGGTGGGTCGGGGATTGTATAGCAGCAAATGCACAAGGTAAAAAGGGAGGAGTAGCGATACTAATTAGAAAAGGCATAGCCTCTGTAATTAATCCACTTCTGATTGATACTGAAGGCCGCTATGTTATATTGGAAGTGGTAGTTGGGAGACAGAAACTGCTTATCTGTAATGTTTATGCTCCAAATAGATATGATCGGAAGTTTTATCAAACTCTGATAAACTTTTTGCTTAGGCAACCGCACGCAGCTATAGTGCTGGGGGGTGATTTAAATGCAACTTGGGACCCCTCTCTGGACAGATCAGCCCCGGAGACGGCCTCTTCATGTTATAATAATAGAGGCCTCTTACAGTTGAGCCAGATGTTGGGCCTGGTTGATGTGTGGCGGGTGCTGCACCCAGGTGAGAAAGACTATACACACCTGTCGCGGGCCCACTCCACTCAGTCGAGAATTGACTATATTCTGACATCACGTCAGATGTTTGGGGAAGTGACAACAGCGGAGATAGGACCGTACATGGTGTCGGACCACGCCTGGGTTAAGATAGAATGGATACCAAGCGGTACAACTCCACAGGAATACAAATGGCAATTTCCCCTGGAGTTCAGTTCAGATCCAATGCTTAAAGGCAGGTTACAAGCTTGCTGGGCGGAATATAGTACTCATAATCAAGAACACATAGAAGACCCAGTCTTGTTTTGGGAAGCGGCTAAGGCGGTTCTTAGAGGCGAAGTGATAAGTCATGCACACTTTGCGAGGAAGACACGAGATAGAAACATCTTGCGTTTGAGTACCCAACTTTGTAAGACACGGAAGAGATATGGGGAGACACACGCGATAGGTGATAAACAACAAGTGCTGGAACTTCAGACCGCCCTAAATGTACTTTTGCAAGAAAGGGCACACAAGTCACAGTTATACTATAGATATATGCTCTATAAACATGGTAATAAAACAGGCAAGTTGATGTCAAAAATAATTAGCCCCCGGGGAGGGACAAAGAATATTTTGGCACTGAGACAAAGGGGGGGAGGGCTCCACACATCAGACAAAGCAATATGTGAAACTTTTCGGGCCTTTTATCAAGAGCTGTACGCTTCCCCAGAGGAAGACGGTCTGCTAAACCAGATGTATTTAGAAAATCTGGCTCTACCAAAGCTTACAATACAAGAGCTGGATAGTCTCAATCAATTAATTACTGAAGATGAAGTCAGTTTGGTTATTGCTCACAGCCCACGACTAAAAGCCCCGGGACCAGATGGGTTAAGGGGAGAATTCTATAAATTAATGGAAGGAGGGGTTATACCTGCAATTACTAGATTTTTGAACCAAGTGATAGAGAGACAAAGGTTACCCCCAGACTTGAATAGGGCTCAAATAATAGTTTTGTTGAAACCGGGGAGGGACCCTCTAGAGCCGACATCGTACCGGCCTATCTCCCTGTTAAATTATGATACCAAGTTATTGGCAAAAATCTTGGCTAATAGATTGGCGAGGCTGCTCCCAAGGTTGATTCATGAAAGTCAAGTAGGATTTGTGGGAGGTAGAGCTGTGAGTAAGAACTTGAGAGCAATATTGACATCACTAGAACACAGCTCGCAGGCGAAGGTAGCATCATTGCTGATCAGCTTTGATGCGGAAAAGGCCTTTGATAAGGTTCACTGGAAGTTTCTTTTTGACACGTTGGAACAATATGGATTTTCAGGGAGATTTGTTGAGGCAATACATGCTTTATATGCCAACCCATGTGCCACCCTGAGAGTAAACGGGATAGAATCGGAAAGTTTCTGTATTAGGAGGGGCACGAGGCAGGGGTGCCCATTGTCCCCTCTTCTCTTTGTTTTGGTTTTAGATCCCCTTATTAGAGACATCATGGCAAACCCTTTGATCCGGGGAGTTGGCTTAGGGACACACATGTTTAAGATTGCAGCATTTGCGGATGACATTTTGGTACATCTCACAAACCCAAGGGAATCCTTAGATACGTTATTGGAAACCTTCCGTGAATATGGCGACTACTCAGGTTTCCGTATTAATCTAGACAAGTCAGAAGCGCTGGCTTCGCCAGAGGTGAACCAGAGGGACTGGGCTCCCGAATTTCCGTTGAGATGGGCCAGAGAGTCCTTTAAATACTTAGGAATCCGACTCACAATGAATACATTAGATTTATATCAGTTGAATGTTAAAATCTTACTGGAATATACAAAAACTAAATTGGACTCTTGGATGAGTCTGCCACTGTCATTAATGGGACGGATACATGTAGTACAAATGGTGTTGTTTCCGCGCTGGTTGTACGTTCTTCAAACTTTACCCATACGTCTATTGCGAGTTGATTTGAAGCGGATGATGCGCCTTTTCAGTAGATTTTGTTGGGCAGGCAAAAAGCCTAAAGTTAGCCAAAATCAGTTAATAGGGAGCTGGAGACAGGGGGGAATGGGTATCCCGGATGTGTTCCTATATAATCAGGCGTGTTTGCTGCGCCACTTAGTAGATGTGGTGAATGCCACGCAGTATTATACACCTATGGGCTTGGAGGAAGCTTTTTTTGCTCCCTATGATATATTAGCATTGCTCCACTTACCTCGAAGTCAGCTCCCCTCTAAACTTAAAAAAAGTATCATACTACAACCCCTTCGGGAGGCGTGGCAGTGGTGGATGCGGCAAATGGGGGGCCAACCACACGTTACAGATCAAATCCCAATCGTAGGCAATCCTGTTTTTGAGGCAGGGATAGATAACCCGACATTTGGCAGGTGGCAAGGGCTGGGCATCACAAGATTGGAACACCTATTGTTGGACAATGGGGAAATGATAACATTTGACGCTCTTCAAGATAAAGTGGGATCAGCTTGGGGTAATAGATTTGCCTATGCACAGGTCCGACACTATGTGAAGTCCTTGAGCCAAATATCCCTGAGAGGGCGGATGGGAGAGCTGCTAAGGGTTTTCATTGAGGAGTTGCAGATAGAGAAACAGTCTGTATCAGCACTGTATGGGGCACTGGCTAGGCGTAGGCCTCAGAGGCAATACGTTGATCTTAAGCGAAAATGGGAACAAGATATGGGGATCTCCCTGGCAACATGGGATGTGTCAGCTACCTTGAAGGGCATACGGGCGTTGGTAACAGATGAGAGGCTGAGGGAGTGTGGTTATAGAGTGGTCTTACGGGGGTATATGTCTAGAACACAACTGGCTCATATGTTGGGGCCGGACAACTCGGGATGCTCTAAATGCGGAGGGGGTCCCAGCTCGTTATATCATGCATTGTGGCAATGCCCCAAGGTGCGCATGTTTTGGCAGAGGGTAAGAGGGTTTTTGATTCGATTGGGGAACAGAGTTCAAGGAACGGAGCGGCAGTTTCTGTTGGATCAACCAAGAGCGTTTGCCCCATTGGGAGCCCCCGCTATAATGCTATGCAGAAAGCTGAGCTTGGTAGCGCGAAAATGCATTATGCAATACTGGGTCTCATCGGAAGGGCCAGCTTACTGGCATTGGCGCAATCAGGTGCATCTCCTGGCCTCTTGGGAGGCTAGGGATTCAAAACGATCGCCTAAACGTAGAGTGCGATTTCTGCAGATTTGGGAACCATACCTGCAAATGCTTAGTCCAAGGGGACGTAGTCTGCTTGTTAATGCCTGATAAATAGTAGAATAATAGAGAGTACGGATAGCCTGGAGTAGTTAATTTAATCTAAAGTGGAATTCTGCTTGCAAGGGGGGGAGGTATTGGGTGGGGGGTTGGAGGGGTTGAGTGAGACGTAAATGGCTAAGCTTGGCAGTGATCTAGAGCTTTGATGTTTAGTTACTGATATTTTGTGATAAGCACTATTTTACCTAATGAAGTATTCAAGAGTATGATATTAGGAACAAGAGTCACTCAAAACCTATTGTTAGCATGGGCCAAGGAATTGTCAAGAGGGGAGGGGGAAGGGGGAAAAAATGGGGATGAAAAGTGTTTGGCGAAGTTGAATATGTTGTAAAAATGCTGTTTTGTATTTCAAACAATGTTATATGCATATTCTACATTACTTTGTATTGTGAGAATTGTTAATAAAACAGTTTAAACATAAAAGCGCCAGCATTGCACACTTGTTCTGCCCTGGTTTACAGCCTACTTTACTGGCACAGACTACTCAGTAATTACTGTGGATTCTTTTGGATTCGTATTAGGTAAATGAGACTTTTATTAGAGGTTCTAAAATCTAAGATACACAATGATTTATATATATACAATGATTAAGCTATATACAATGATTAACTGAAAACAAACAATACTTATAAAGAATCATTACATCACTGGTCCCAAATCCAAGCAAAGCTAGGAGTTTCTAGACCAGGAAAAGAAGCAATAATACGCTATACATACATCATCTCTGGTCCTTAATCTCTGCATCCAGGCTTTTTACATCAGCTGAGAGAAGCCCGTTTTTCAGCGAAGCCGGAGTTTGACCAGGAGTCTGGTTCTATGCAATGCGTCCACCCATAGATGAGCTTCCAGCGTCACTGTAAAAGGCCCCCTTTCTTTATTAGGCTTAGAACTCATGTTCAGAGCTAAGGAAAATTACAGAATGCTTGAGTTTCTCTGTTTTGGTAAACAAGCCATACTGTGGGAATGTGGTCACATGTTCCTCAGTCCAGGTGGCCAGTCTGAACTTGAAACAGGCTCCACCTCTCCCTTCACATACCAAATTAATTAGAGCTGTGTCTTATCTTCTACATTCCAACTTATTTTCACACAATCAAAGTTAAACAATCATTTTTAAACAGAATTACTTCTAATGAAAAATACAGACCCCGAGTGCGCTTGTCGGTCAAGGCAGAGTTGAAAAACAATCTTTAAAATTCACTTCCAGTACAACACTGAAAAAGTTCCTGCGAGAGGGGAGGATAGGTGCATACTTTTCAAAATGATTGGAGATGCTACACACAAGTCATTCCTCCCTGGATGCAGTAAAGGACCTTGCTCAATATTGAGGGTGCTGAGCACCCACTGCACAGAGCTGGCAGCTAGGGAGGGGAAAGTCTTTCCTTCTCATCTCCAGACCTCCTCCATCCCACACTGGGAGGGGACTTTTTCACCCTGTCTCTCACTCTCAATGCCCCCCTCCATTCCACTTTGGAAGAGGTCACTCCGCACCTTTCACGCTCTGAGCTGCTTCTGTCCCACATGGAAAGAGACATATATCTGTTATACCAGCTTCCTCAGGTTCTCTGCTTTCCATCACTTTATTTCAGCTTAAACCCCAATTTTATCAGGTCAGGTCTGTAATAATCACTTGAACTAGAAATGTCAAAGAGCTGCAGGGTCTCAGCTCCACTGATCTTGAGGAATGCTACCCACTGCCTTTCATCCCTATGTCACAGCTAGTGAACAGGAGTTGTGAGAAAGGAAACAAATGAAATGAATAATATTCATTGCAGGAACACTTTTCTATCTTAAAGGTTTACCTACATCTCTATGGCAATTCTGGCTTTAGCATAGCTGCAGTAGCAAATGACCATAAATGCGTGCACACATAGGTTTATTTATTTATTGGAATGTTGCTGACACTTTTTTTCAGTAGTAGCTCAAGGTGAGTTACATTCAGGTATACCTGGGTAGCATCCTGGCTGCCAGAAATAGGAATCTCTTTCAAAGGAGATAGGATGCTACTGATGGAGGGCTTCGGGCTGGACAGAATCAGTATGTCTTTAGTGCTGCTGGCTTTAAAGACAGGTCTGGAGGGCTGTCAGGGGGGGAGAGGAGGAGAGGTAGATGCCCAAGTGCAGGGGGAGGGAAGGAGAGAGGTAGGCAGCCAGAAATGCCAAGACCCATGGGAGAAGGAGAAAAAGAGAGAGATAGGGGACTGCAGGGATGGGAGGAGGTGGGAAAGGAGGAAGGAGTGTGAGAGATGCTGAAGGGAGGGGGGGGATGCAGGTAGAGATGCCAAGATCCGAGGGAGAAGGAGGAAAAGAGAGAGATGTGGGACCGCAGGGGCAGGCTTGAGAGGGAGAGATGCTGGCTGTAAGGGATGAAAGAAAGAAAGAATAATGATGATGGACATGAATGGAGGGGAGGAGAAGGGAAGAAAGAGAAGTGCACATGGGTGACAGGGAAGGGAAGAGAGAGGGAGGACATGCTGGCACTTGGATGGAAGAGAAAAGAAATAAATGCTTCCCACTGATGGAGGGGAAAGGAAAGGAAGAGATGGAAACTAGATAGATTTGATGAGAAGGGGGCAAAAAAATTGGAAGAAAATTGAATATGATATAGGACAGGAAATAAAGAAGAAAGGAGAAGAGAAAAGGAAATAGTGAATAGATGAAAGGCCCTGGAAACAGAGTTCAGAGCAAAGCAGAATGAGAGGCAGGGATCAAGATGATTAGAAAAATAAAATCAGCAGAAAACAAAAGTAAGAAGAATGATTTTATTTTCAGTTTACTAATGTGTCAGTTTTGAGAATTTACATCTGCTGTGTATATTTTTTACTGTATAGGAGGAAATGTGAGGGAGACGCTTTATGCGATTAATCAAGCAATTAAAATTTTTAAACACTGTGCAGCTCTAATACTTATGTATATTCAAACACACACACAGTGTTGGGTATGATTTCAAATCAAGTAAATTGAAACAACAATTTAAGATCAATTTGTATTATTTTTTACATTTTATTTGAAATCACTCTTTTACCCTAATTTTGATTTTAGATTTGAAATCACATATTCAAATGATTTTATATATTTTTCAGTTATTAAATCAAAAATCATTTGGTGATGAATGTTGATTTAATCTTAGTATTCATGGATGTATTACTGTGATGGTCAATAACACTGGTGAGGTCTAAACTAGAGCCTAATCTACCAAAGTCTGTAAACCCTATTTATTTATTTATTTATTCATTCTTGTCATATATGGGCTTGTAATTCACATGTCAACAGTTATCAATATTGACAGATTAGTCTTTAATCCTAACCCATGACAGTTACATTTAATAGTAGTATCTTGCTCTGCCAATCTGGGCAATAATTCCAAATTTGGCATGCACCAAAAACACACGTCTATTTTCTACCGTGGGGTGCCTACCCAGCGGTAAACATCAGTTGGCGTGTGCTGCATGCTTACCACCTGGGTAGCACGTGAGACTTTACCATTAAGTAAGTGTGTGGCGGTAAGGTCTTAGGCCAAAAATGGATGCGCGTTGGTTTTCATTTTGCCGCATGTCCATTTTCCAGCCCATTAAAAAATCCCTTTTTTTCAGACGCGGTACAGTAAGGGTCTGGCGTGCACCAAAAACACGTGCCCACACTGCCGCATGCCAGTTTTTGGCACGCCTTTGTAAAAGGGCCCCTATAAACGTTGTGCACCTGTGACTAATTCTGTGAGTAATAAAAAAAGAGAAAGTTCTCTTGCTCCATATCTGGTCATCTTCTTTAGTGTCTGGATCAGTACTTTCTTCTGGAGTCTCACACCCACCGATTTTGAGCACTTGTTCAGTTTCAATAGACAAACAAACGCTACACAAGTAACTATACAGTTGATATTATAAGTAGATACCATAAATAGATGCTACAGATATTTAGATGAATAGATACAAAAGTTCTGACAACCCAGCATTTAATTAAAGTGCCCTTATAAAAAGAGACATAATGTGTATTGCTGTGTGTGCAACTGTATTGTATGGAGGGGGAAGTAAGATGTGTTTGTCTGTGTGTGTACGTGCTCAGGCTTCCCGGGTTTCTGTGTGCATTTATCCATCATTCTAAAGAGCAGAAAGAGAGAGCTAGCTTCTTTGCCTGTCACTTTAATATTAATTGCAGGTTATAATCCAGACATAGACATGATGACACCTTGACAGAGAACCTTAGTTCGCATATAAATGCAAAATCTGGAGCTAGAAGAGCAGTTCTTGAACCCGGGGCTGTTGGAAGGACCAGGTGCGATGGGCGATCTGAAAGTGCCAACATGCCTCTGTAGGGGGCTGAGTGCCAGCACTCCTTGTCACCCTTATAGCAGCAGGTACTCTCCTGATATACCTACATGATTGGAGGCGGGCCCTAGCCTGTAGGTGATTGAATTATCTGAGGAAGTTCTCCTCCCCCGCCCCTCAAGTGTCCCCACCTCTCAGTCTGCCAAGGGTGCTGGTAGGCCTGGAGGTAGGCCTAGTGGCATCAGAGTTTTTGGTAGGCTCAGGATGTGGCCACCATTTCTTGCTGGTGGCTGCATTCACAATTTTTCCTCAAAGTACTCCTACTCCTTACCCCCCTCCCTTCTCCTGTCCTGCTTTTCATCTCAGTCTTCTTTCTCTTATCCTCCTTCATCTTCTGTCATCCTTCTGTCACCCCCTGCCCTCTCTCTCTCTCTCTCTCTCTCATGTTTTCCGAGAGATTCCAAGGGTGAACCATCCCAAAGAGTGAGATTTTTCAGAGGGTATATCCAGGGTATAAATCTAGAATGACTTAAGTGCAGTATTGCTTTGCAAATGAATCAAGACATTAAATGATATTGGGTTTTCTTTGGAGCCTCTGAATGAATACAGACAAAATAGGGAGCAATTTGTTTGAGCTGAAAATAGTCTTCCACCCAGTAGTTATGTATATCTGTTTCAGAGCACAAGTACTTGCAGTAAAGGGAAAATGGACAGCAATTGAATCACTTGGTTTACTTCTCTAAGGCTTGTATCTCATGAAAGCAGTGATCAAGAGGAATGCACTGGTACTGAAGCTCTGATGAGTGAGAAATAGGGCTCAAAGAGTGTGAGAGTGAGAAAGCTTTCAAATGAGATTGACATACTCCTAATGAGTGAGACTTGGCATTTCTATTTTCCTCACTTTCCTTCCCCTTCTCTCTCTCTCTCTTATCCTCCCCTTTGAACTTTAGAGAAATGCAAGTCAATAAAGGGAGTCAGTCTTCCTGCACACACCTTCTGTTCACCAGCACAGGAGACTGCTCTTTTTACAATGCTCCTTTTTTCAGCCCACATGGAAGCTCCTACCCTGCACACATTGGCTCATTCCAGCCCTTTCCGGCTACATGAGAACCAGTCTTCCTGCTGCACTGCTCCCCGTGCTGTCCCAACAAAAGTTATGTTAAGAAACACTGAGCTGTAACATAGGCAGCCGAGACCCCTCGGGCCTAAGGGTATTCGTGATATTGAAATAATAACAAGACACATGATATTTTCTTAACTTGGCACAACTTGGCCGCAGCTTTAATTAAAATACAAACATCATAACCCTGGGTATACCCAAGCCAATCAACCATCCAGCTTAGTAGCCAACCCAGTCCGCCGTGCATGCAGATGCCCGGACGCCAGAAGAGGACGTCCGGGCTCCACCCAGGGGTTTTAAGCCCCCTTTTTCTCTCACCCTCCCAGCGGGGTGCATCTCAGCGGCGGGAACATGCCCATCGCGCTCTGGTCCACCACGCTGGCATTAGGGCGCATGCCCGTCGGGGCACGGTGCCATGTTAATGGCGGCTCCATGCACCCGGGGGGCACTGCGCCTTGCTTGTGGCAGAGAGCCAAAGTCTGAGATGCACTAGAGTTGGAGGCTTCTGAAGTTTTTGCTGCAAATTTTTCCTGCGTTAGTTTTCACAGTTCTGAAGACTGTCTGGGTCTTGCCAAGCCCAAGTAAGCAGAACCAACATTTCAGCCATCACGTTGTGGCTTTCTTCAAGGTATGGTATGAGGCTTGAGATGGGCAGTTTCATTAGAGCAGGGTTTTTTTTTGTCTGGAAGGTGGAAAAATTCATTAGTAGAATTTAAACTCAGGAAGGCAGAGATTTTGGTGGAAGTTGAGGCAGGAAGGACCATTGGTTACAAATTTGAATTTTTGGTGGGATGGGAAAGTTTTTTTTGGAACAGTTTGACTCTGGAGAGGGGATTCCGTATGTCATATTCTGAAACTCTGGGTGGGGAAGATGTTTGTCTCAGGGTCAGTCCTTTTTGCAATGCTTTGTTTAATAGGAACTCTTTCAGGCTTATTTTTGAAAGTGATCACCGGTGATCTTCCGACATAAATCGGGAGATGGCCGGCGATCTCTCAAAAGCGGAGAAATCGGTATAATCGAAAGCGGCTTTTTTGACACCATCGCCGCTTTCCTGTCGCCGCGCCAGCAAAAGTTCAAGGGGGCGTGTCGGCGGCATAGCAAAGGTGGGACATGGGCGTGGCTACCAGATGGCCGGCTTTCGCGGATAATGGAAAAATAAAAAGCGGCGTTAGTCAGTATTTCGCCAGGTTTACTTGGTCCTTTTATTTTCACGACCAAGCCTCAAAAAGGTGCCCCAACTGACCAGATGACCATTGGAGGGAATGGGGGATGACCTCCCCGTAGTCCCCCAGTGGTCACCAACCCCCTCCCACACTAAAAAAATAAAAATAAAAACCGTTTTTTACCAGCCTGTATGCCAGCCTCAGATGTCATACCCAGCTCCCTGACAGCAGTATGCAAGTCCCTGGAGCAGTTTTTAATGGGTGCAGTGCACTTCAGGCAGGCAGACCCAGGTCCATCCCCCCCCCCTTACCTGTTACACTTGTGGTGCTAAGTGTTGAGCCCTCCAAACCCCCCCAAAACCCACTGTACCCACATGTAGGTGCCCCCCTTCACCCATAAGGGCTATGGTAATGGTGTAGAGTTGTGGGGAGTGGATTTGGGGGGCTCAGCACCCAAGGTAAGGGAGCTATGCACCTGGGAGGTATTTGTATATTTTTTTAAACATTTTTAGAAGTGCCCCCCTAGGGTGCCCTATTGCTTTCCTGGGATGGCAGGGGGACCAGTATACTAAAAATACTAGCTACATCCCAATGGCTTGATTTTGTGCGTTTTGCACTTGGACGTTTTTTGTTTGAAAATGGACCAAAAAAACAAGACGTCCAAATCAGAAAACCTTGTATTTTCGAAAACAAAAGACAGACGTTTTTCTTTTTTGAAAATGACCTTCTTTTCTATTCAGATTTTGGATGCTTTTTGCAAAACTTCCAAAGTCAGACGTCCTATCGAAAATGCCCCTCTGTGTTAGTTTTGCTTCACTATGTAAACTTTTCTCAGTGTTCTGTTAATTCTGCAATACCTTAGAATTCAGTATGTTAGTTCAGATTAGTATGTAACTACTATCCCAGTGTTCTTTTACTGGTCTCTTGTAATGTAATCCACTCCGAACCTTTCGAGGTGTGAGCAGAATATAAGTGCCTGGCAAAGTAAAGTCCTCATCTCCACCACCTCTACTGAGAGGCTGCTCCACACATCGACCACCCTTTCTGTAAAGAAGTATTCCATTGCATCTACTCTCTTTCACCATCATCCTATGATCCCTTGTTCAGAACCTCCTTTCCACTGAAAGGCCCACTTCCTTTGCGTGAATATCTTGGAGGTATTTAAACATCTCTTTCCATATCTTCCCTACCGTGCTTCTCCTCCAGGATTAGAATATTTAGATCTTTAATTCTTACTTGTATTCTTTATATTGAAAACTATTGAGCATTTTAGTCACCACCCTCTGCCAACGCCATCTTGATTATATCTTTCTGAAGGTGCAGTCTCCAGAATTGCGTACAGTACTTCAAATGAGGCCTGACCAGAGAATTGTACAGAGGCACTATCGCCACTTTTTCCCAGCTTGTTACCTATCTCTTTATGTATCCCGTCACCCTTCTGTCTTTTGCTGTTACATTTATTTACCTGTTTTGACACGTTAAGATCATCTGATTCAATCAGTCTCAGAGCCCGCTCTTCTTTCATTCACAGAAGTACTTCAATCCCTATACTGGACTGCTCCTGTGGATTTTTATTTATTTATTAGGATTTATTTACCGCCTTTTTGAAGGAAGTCACTCAAGGCGGTGTACAGTAATTGCAACCCAAACGCATTACTTTGCATATTTTAGCATTCAAATTACACCTTAGTTGCCATATTGTAAACAATTCCTCAAGCTGCAGGCTGAGCAGAAGAGCTGACAGTAGCTGCAAGTACTTTACATGATGATGATGGGTGTAGCTGGAGGCTTCTGTCCCAGGCTTCATCATGTCTAACACCAGTCCTGAGCACATGAGCGAACAGCAGGCTGCTTAACGCTAGAACAGATTTTGTGTGTGTCTATGTCTGAAGAGCAAGAGAGCGCAAGTGTATCTGTCTCCCCCTTTGTGTGCGTCTGTGTATTTCTCACATGGGGACAGTGTGATATGAATAAACCACCTGATACCCAGCTTGTGACAGTAAGCAACTCACAGCCATGATCTAAACTGACCCTGGGTATTCAGTGCCAGGGCATGTGGGGCTCCCGACATTGAATATCCGGGTCTCAGCGGTTAGCTGGAAGTTAACCAGCCGCCGGCTGATATTCAGACTGGCATTCGGTTAACTTACTATATAAAGTTAGGATAGCCTTTATGCATTAACCAGTTAACTGCCGCTGAATATCCTCGGAGAGCCTCAGGCAAGCCATTTAAACAGCCAGAAGCCTGTTTAAACGGACATTTAAATGGCTTTGAATATCAGGTGGAAAGTTCTCTTTGAAAAATTGGGCTGGTCAGTCCTATTAGAGCAGCAAGCTGGTCCCTGGAGTAGCCTAATGGTCAGTGCAGTGCACTGTGGAGAAGGGAACCCAGGCTCATATCACACTCTAACTGGTACACTTGTGGTGGAAAGTGTGAGTCCTCCAAATCCCACCAAAAACCTACTGTACCCAACTGTACACCACTACAATAGCCCTTGTGGCTGTAGGTGTCACCTATATGTGGGTACAGCAACAGTGAAATGTTTACCAGGGAGCTTTTATGTGAAGTCCACTGCAGTGCCCCACTGCTCTGCTGGGATGTTTGTGTGGCCAGTCTAGGGTTAGCATTATCTGAATTATGCCCAACAGGTTTCAACATCCAACATCAACCAAGACCAGGGAGACGGGGTGGAGAGGTAGCAGTCCTGACTTGAGACAAAATCAAACTGCACAGAATCACCATCTCCCATCTAACTGAATCAAAATCCTTTTTAATCCAACTAAAAGAAACCAGTCTGGCTGCTCATGGTATACTGACCACTTCATAACAACATATCATCTGTGCAATAAATCCTCATTCTGCTTACAGAGATGACCCTAAGTTTCACAGATCTGGTAAGCAAACATAGGCAGAATTCAAATGACATACATTCTCAAACAAAAAGGAATTTTACTTTCTCAGGTTCCCCTCGAAGCCCAGTTTCACTAAACTCACACTTGTTGACACACACGATGACCAGTTCCTAGCAGGCCCAACTTCAATAGACTCACTTGAACACTATAGTCTTCTCACGGAACACATAGACAAACATAGTTTAATGGGACAGAATCAGCATGGATTCAGCCAAGGGAAATCTTGCCTCACCAATTTGTTTCATTTCTTTCATTTCTTTGAAGTTGTGAATAAACATGTCTAAAGGTGAGCTGGTTGATGCAGTGTAGCTAGATTTTCAGAAAGCTTTTGACAGTTCCTCATGAGAGACCCCTGAGAAAATTGGAGTCATGGGATAGGAGGCAATGTTCTGTTGTGGATTAGAAATTGGTTATTGGACAGAAAAGAGTGTAGGGTTAAATGGCCATTTTTCTCAATGGAGGAGGATGAATAGTGGAGTGCCGCAGGGATCTGTACTGGGACCGATGCTATTCAACATCTGGAAATTTGAACGACAAGTAAGGTGGCACAAAACTATTCAAAGTTATAAAAACACATGCAGACTGAAAACTTGCAAGAAGACCTTTGGAAACTGGAAGACTGGGCATCCAAATGGCAGATGAAATTTAAATCATAGTTACCTGATGCTAGGGTTCACCTTGTGAGTCAGCATCCAAGAAAAAGGTCTGTGTCATTGTAGATAATGTACTGAAATCTTCTGCTCAGTGTGCGGCAGTTGTCAAAAGAACAAACAGGATGCTAAGAATTATTAGGAAAGGAATGGTGACTAAGACCAAGAATACAATGATGCCTCTGTATTGCTCCATGATGCAACCTCACCTTGAGTATTTCTTTCAATTCTGGTTGCAGTATCTCAAAAAAGATATAGCAGAATTAGAAAAGTTTCAAAGAAGAATTACCAACATGATAAAGGGGATGGAACTCCTCTCACATGAGAAAAGGATAAAGAGGTTAGGGCTTTTCAGCTTGGAAAAGAGATGGCTGAGGAGGACTACAAAATCCTGAGTGGTGTAGAATGGGTAAAAGTGAATCAATATTTTACACATTCAAAAAGTATAAAGAGTAGGGGACACTCAAAGTTACATGGAAATACTTTTAAAACAAATAGGAGGAAATATTTTTTCATTCGACGAATAGTTAAGCTCTGGAACTCGTTGCCAGAGGATGTGGCAACAGCAGTTAGTGTATCTGGGTTTAAAAAAGATTGGGGCAAGTTCCTGGAGGAAAAGTCCACAGTCTGCTGTTGAGAGAGACATGTGGGAAGCCACTGCTTTTCCTGAAGTTGGTAGCATGGAATTTTGCTAATATTTGGGTTTCTGCCAGGTTCTTGTGACCTGGATTGGTTACTATTGGAAACTGGATACTGGGCTAGATGGACCATTGATCTGACCCAGTATGGCTATTCTTATGTTCTTAAGTGCCAATATTCAGCACTTAACTGGCCAAAGCAACTTCATAAATAGGACCACATAAAACACAGTCCTATCTGTATGTAGTTCACCATAGCCGGTTAAGTGCTAAATAATCCACTTAACTGGCTATGGTTTCACCAGCTCTGTATACTTGGAAATTCAATGCCAGAGCTCAGACGTGGCTAAAACCCTGAGTGATGCTACTCTTTTCTAACATGGCTGATCCTGCTGCAAGTCCTGCAAACTATTCATGTATTTAGGGTTTTTTTCTCATTCTATAACTGCAGATAAATCTTTTGATAAGCCCACCCTCCTTCCCTTTCAGGGTCACTGGACCATCCTGAATTATCATGTAATAAAGATATATATGTGTGTGTTGGGGCAGGGCCGGTCTTAGCAAGTGCGGGGCCCTATGCAGACCAATTTGACAGGGCCCCACCCTACCCCCGCCCCACCCTAACTCCGCCCCACCCTAGCTCCAGAGCCAGCCACCCCTCCCTCCGAGCTCCAAGGCCCCCAGCTCAAGGGCTTGTCGATCCTGCACAGTCAATGCCAACTGAAAATCATGTCTTTTTCACAAACACAGATACACCCTAATCCACTATAGAATAAGTAGTAATATTTAAACTTTCTATTTAGACAAAAATTAAACTGAACCCCCAAGATGCCAGACTCTGCATACAATACAACACCACAGAAACAGAAAATGTCCCCTAGTACTGTGCAAAATATAAAGACAACAGATGTAAATTTGAAAAAAAACTAACAAATACCAATCACCACTTTACAAATTAACAAATAGAAACAAAACAAATATAGAAAATAAAATAATACCATTTTATTGGACTAATACATTTAGCTTTCAGAGGCCAAAACCTCCGTCCTCAGGTCAATACAGTATAGAGCTGTTACAGTATCCTATCCTGACCTGAGGAAGGGGGCTTTGTTCTCCAAAAGTTTGTCAAAATGTATTAAAATTAGTCCAATAAAAAGATTACCTTATTTACATGTTCTATTATAAACATTTATTAACATAGCCACAATACTATATCCTAAAGCAAAAAAATAAAAATATATATTTTATTTACAGTTTGTCATCTCTGGTTTCTGCTTTCCTCATCTTCTTTTCACTGTCTTCCTTCCATCCAGCATCTGTCTTCGCTCTCTCTCTGCCATCCAGTGTCTGCCCTCTCTGCTGTCCCCTCCATCCACTGTCTGCCCTTTCAATCTACCATTTGCCCTCCCTCTCCCATCCATCCGGGTCTGCCCTCCCTCTCGCTCTCCCTTCCATCCAGGCTCTGCCCTCCCTCTCGCTCCCCCTTCCATCCAGGATCTGCCCCTCTCTCTGCCCTTTTTTCAGCCCCCAGTTCCAGCCCCACTATCCCACCAGTCCCCCGTTTCAGCCCCAGCCCTTTTCTCCCACCAGTCCTGAGCTTCAGCCCCCAGCCACTCCTCCCTGTCCCCTTTTCAGCCTCCAGTTTCAACCCCAGTCCCCAGCCCTTTTCTCTCACCAGTCCCAAGCTTCAGCCCCAGCCACTTCTCCCTATCTCCTTTTCAGCCCCCAGTACCCACAGTTTCAGCCCCTGCCCCTTTTCAGCCTCCAGTCCCAGTACTAGCCCCCTTATCCCACCTACCCTCCTTTTCAGCCCCCAGTTCCAGCCCCCTTCATCCACATGTCTTGTATTAGAGCCCCCCTTTTCAGCCCCAGAACCATTCTCCCACCTGACCCACGCATGCCCCATTTTCCCACCAGCCCCATGCATGGCCCCCATTTTCCATATGGCCCCTTCTCAAACCCCAGTTCCAGCCCCCTTCTCCCATCTGAGAACCCCCATCCCACACCCTTCTCCCATCTGAGTCCCCCTTACCCCCTTCCCCCAACTGAGAACCCCCATCCCACACCCTTCTCACATCCGAGTCCCCCTTACCCCCTCCCCCCAACTGAGAACCCCCATCCCACACCCTTCTCCCATCTGAGTCCCCCTTACCCCCTTCCCCAACTGAGAACCCCCATCCCACACCCTTCTCACATCCGAGTCCCCCTTACCCCCTCCCCCCAACTGAGAACCCCCATCCCACACCCTTCTCCCATCTGAGTCCCCCCCCCGACCCGACCCACCTACCAACTCTGTTTTCCTGCTGCACCCACTAACTTTAAAAAAAAATTGAGAAGCTCCGAGTAGCAGGCAGCACCTCACGTCTGCCCTGCTAGTAAAAATCTCCTGCACGTCGTCAGGCCGGCCTTCCCGCATTAAGTCCCGCCCTCCTCTGAGGTAATAGGCTCTTCCCACATTAAGTCCCGCCCTCCTCTGAGGTAATAGCCTATTACCTCAGAGGAGGGCGGGACTTAATGCGGGAAGGCCAGCCCAACGACGTGCAGATTTTTACTAGCAGGGCAGACGCGAGGCGCTGCCTGCTACTCGGCGCTTCTCAATTTTTTTACAGAACAGCGATCGATCATCGTGGGGGGGTGAGGAGCGGCGGGCGGGGCGACCCCAGGCACGCCGCGTGGGACTCCCTTGAACATGGGGCCCTATGCAGTCGCCTCGCCCTAAGACCGGCCCTGTGTTGGGGAATTTGCATTAACCCGTACTGTATAATGTTTAAGGAAATGTTCTCAGAACAGTAGGACTAGATAAAATTTATTTACAATACAGGTAATGCAGTTTAGCTCAACTTGGGGATTTTACACAAGGGAAATGTGCCACAAGATAAATATTGTTAGAAAGTCAGAATTATTAAGTATGCTGGATTAATATTAACTCACTTTCATTGAGGCTCAGATATATTCTTTCCGCTGCTGGTTGGAGTGGTGAAGGAGGTCTTGTCTGTTGCTGGATGGTGAATCCTTTTCTGGGGAAAGAAGTCTTCTATGTGCAGAGTTAATGGTAGTGGACCCTGGGTGTATGTGGAGTCCAGCAAAGGCACAGTGAGGTTCAGGGAGGGTCCAGAGCGAGATAGACTGAGAGGGGTTCAGTTTTTTATAATTCTTGTTGGGCCAAAGGCTGAAGTCAGGTGGGGTATATTAACCAAATCAGGGATAGGTGAAACTGGTTCTTTCTGGTTTTGCAGATGGGAGCATGGGAGCTGGTCACATGTTTCCTGGCTGACCAGCTACTGTGGTATACACACCCCAGAATATACTTGACAGGATTAAGAGAGTCATTGGGAGTTTCAGGTAGATGGTCTGTCTTTTGTTATATCCAGTCTCTTTGATTGCTGTTAATATACAAATTCTGTTCTTTTGAGAAGGGTGGTGATTAACTTTCCAGTATCTACCCAACCTGCTTTTGTTACACTGGTTGGCTATTTAATAGTTATTTTCTTCCAGGCTATCAGCGATCTGAAGGAGGATGGGGCCAGACCTACTTTCTGATACTGAACAAATTGCATAGCATAACACTTTTATATATATCTGTATCCAGCAAAATCAATAACTCTGAAAATTCATCATAACATGCTACAAATCAAAGTAGTTCATGGGGTTAATAGAGTAGAGGAACATGCATTGAGGCAAACTTGGAGAAGGGGGAAAATGAGGAGAGAAGCGACACATCTTGCCTCAGGTGTTGGAAAACAGTTCCTGAAGGTACACACTGCTCAAACTATTTTCTCCACTTCCTTGTTTAATTTCCTTGAGGCCTGCAGCTAGTTAATGATCTAGTTCCCTGCTGAATGAAGCTTCTTGCACAACTTGGGCTTATCATGTCTCAGAGTTTAGTATGGCACCAGACATTCTCAGTATAGGTGAGAAACATATAAATCGCATCTCCTATTTACACTGTGCTTCAGCAGTCTATAAGGTGATAATATGTGTGATCACAAGACATGTATTCTGAGGCACATACTATTTTTTTGTATCAAATTTATGTTTTCTCTTGATATTGTATAACAGCATGGCATCAACAAGTGATGAAACAGTTACAGAACATGTACTTAAATAACCATAAGCTGTTTTATATCAAAAGATTTAGCAAAAGGCAAAAGTACCATCACAAAAAGCCAAAGAGAAGGAATGACTCCATTGAAGTTTATTTCATTAATATTTAAATTAACAGTATCAAACAGTTAACAATACTAATTAAAAAAAACAACAGACAAAAACAAAGGAGAACATAACAAAGTGGCAAATATAGTATGTAAAGAGAAAAAGAGCATAGTACAAGAGGAAATATATGTTAAATACAGTAGTGTAAATTAGGATATATCATCATTAAAACACTAATATAACTCAATCATATAAAAAAATAGAGAGAGAGTAAGTAAATGGCAAAATAGCTAAATCCATATTTAAGAAGAGGAATATAATAAAGGGTTTCAAATCTGATGCCTGCTTATGTGGGAAAATGTGGGGTAAAAATGCACCAAATAAATAAAAAATAGTACCTCCATGGTTTATGTTTCATGAGCCAGTTGAGCTTTTCCATACCTACTATGCAGGAGATTCTATATATGGCACCTAAAAAATGGGCACTGACCAAGAGGTATATTTTCAAAGCACTTAGCCTTCCAAAGTTCCATAGGTTTCTGTGGAACTTTGGAAGGCTACGTGCTTTGAAAATATGCCTCCAAGCGTATTCTATAATCGGCACCTAGAGGTAGTCGCCAATTATAGAATATGCTTAGTTGATATTTCAGCGCCGATATCTGCACGCATCTATTTACACCAACGAAAACCTGGTGTAAATCTCAGCACGTAGATTTAGGCACACTGGGCAATATTCTATAACTAGGCGCCTAAATTTAGGAACACCCATGAAATGTCCATTTCCCTGCCTATAACCACGCCCCTTTTTGCCTCCACACATTAGAAATTCAGCATACATTGCTACAGAATACGCTTAGCGAGTTGTGCGCCTAAATTCTAATCAGTGCCAATTAGTGGTCATTATTGCTTGTTAAGTGCTGTTAAGCCAATTAATTTGCATGCAGAGTTATAATATCTACGTCAATTTTGGTACCTCAGTCTAAGCGCACTATATAGAATGCAGGGGTATATGCCACACTTTCTCTAGACTAAGCACTAAGGGAAATAAGCAATGCTCCAGAAACACCTTGTCGTAAGATGACCGGTGATCTCTTTTGAAAATAAGCTGGATAGGTGTCCAGAGAGCTTATCACACAAATGGATCCAGTGCTGTCCAGTGCCATTAGGAGATGCACAGTCATTTCAAAGCACTTGTTTCATGGTGTGTATATTCAGGGATAAGTGCTAGGAGAAACTGCTGATGGTGTTGAATTTCTTCTCCTTCACCTTCCCTTCTGAAGAGCATTTCCTTATGTTTTCAGGTGACCCTGGCTGAGGATACAGATCTCCTGCCATTGAACTGAAGGTCACAGCTTTTTTTTTTTTCCACATACGGTGCTCAGATGGCTTCCATCTTTCATTTCGAAAATACGGTTTGGACGGACCAAATGCCATGGATTTGGTCTCTTCTGAGATGGGCGTTTTTTTTTGTTTTGTTTTTTTGCGATAATGGAAAC
Source organism: Microcaecilia unicolor (assembly GCF_901765095.1). Classification (NCBI taxonomy): domain Eukaryota; kingdom Metazoa; phylum Chordata; class Amphibia; order Gymnophiona; family Siphonopidae; genus Microcaecilia; species Microcaecilia unicolor. The sequence goes on from NC_044033.1 coordinate 300,697,129, forward strand.
TAAAAACGACCAGCTCAGAAACGTCCCAAGCCATTTGGTCGTAGGAGGGACAAATGTACAACACTACCATAGCTCTTAGGGGTGAAGGGGACAACTACATGTGGGTACAGTGGGTTTTAGAGGCCTCCCATTTACCACCACAAGTGTTACAGGTGGGGGGGGGGGATGGACCTGGGTCTGTCTGCCTGAAGTGCACTGCAGTACCCACTAAAAGTGCTCCAGGGACAGGACTTGTTGCTGCTGTATAACCTTGGCACAGCAGTTCACACCTGAAGACTAATCTCGCTAAAAACATCCTTTATTTGAATAAGCACGTTTACTCACAGTTAACTGCAGATCAGAATTTGTGCCCCACTGGCAACGAGTCTCGCTGCTACTGAGATTAGCAGTAGGTCCGAGCTGGCAGAATGGTGTACAATGCCCTCTTTCAGCAACATTCAAGGTAAGAACTAAGTGCTGTAACGTGGCTAACACATGAAAGGGATCTAAAAGTGTCTTACACAAATGGCCACTACCTCATGGACTACCGGAAACAAAACAAGGCACACTCTGACCCAGTAAGCTGAGGGAAAAGCACCATGGGAGTAGAGCCTACCAACTACCAACATCGTGAGCATTTAACACAAGCTGGTGGAATCACGGAGCCCAATACCCTACACCCACCACAATGCATTGCTGATGTGACTCTGCAGTGCCCTTAACAGAAAAGGTGTCACAGTCACACGAGACCCACATCAGAACCAGGGAAAGCCTGTCAGAGGATAGAACACATTCTGCTGTCGTGGAGGTGGGTACGGCATTTGAGGCTGGCATACAGGCTGGGAAAAAAAGTTTGTAAAGTGGGTTTTTTTTGGTGGGAGGGGGTTAGTGACCACTGGGGGAGTCAGGGGAGGTCATCCCCGATTCCCTCCGGTGGTCATCTGGTCAGTTGGGGCACTTTTTTGGGACTTGGACCTGAAAAAAAAGGGTCCAAATAAAGCGGACCAAATTCTCCTCAAAAACGCCCTTCTTGTTTCGATTATCAGCTAAAGACGCCCATCTCTCCTCAGCCGATAACCATGCCCCAGTCCCACCTTCGCCACGCCTCCGACACGCCCCCATGATCTTTGTTCGTCTCCGTGACGGACTGCAGTTGAGGACGCCAAAAATCGGGTTTCGATTATACCGATTTGGGCGCCCACGGGAAATGGACACCCATCTCCCGATTTGGGTCGAAATATGGGCGTCTTTCTCTTTTGAAAATAAGCTGGATTGTGTGTTCTTCAGCTTGTGCCTATGTGAGGCTTCCCTGGGGTGTCCATTCATATCTGTTCAGTTTCTTTATCTCTTGAATGGATGCAAAATTTAAGGCATATTCTTTCCTGAAGCAACATCACTGAAAATGAACATAGTGATCCTCTTATGATATCAGCTTTTATCTGGTATCTACTTGGACTCAAACACATCCTTAGCTTTTAATTCTGTTTTAATTGTACAGTGGAAGGAGTTTGAAAAATAAATCTGCCCGATATTCAAAACGATTTCAGCAGGCAGGAGAGGCTCCTGCCTGCTTAAACTGCTCAGGGCTGCCCAACCTCCAATATTCAGCTGCACTTAGCTGGGCATTGCCACTGAATATGAGCTCTAACTGCCCAACAAAAAAGTGGGCAGGTCGGGGAGGAGCTGGCAGGTGTGAAGGTGCCAGCACCTACATAGCTAAGTGAGTGAATTTAGAACAGCTCAAAATCTGTCCGAAATTTACCCGCTTAGGTATGTGGGCCCCAGCATTGAGTATCAACTGGAAACCACATAACTGAAAAGCTTTTAAGAGGTCCTCTGATCTCTTCTGCCCCTGACATGAGAGCCCTCTGATTCCCCCCCCCCCCCCCGCCAACATGGGATCCCTTTAATTTTCTTTCACCCCTTCCCCCAATCATGCAACCTCCCCAACCCGGTGGGGGCATGGCAGCCACTAGGGGCAGAAGTGAAAGGATGTCGCTGCTGCCTAAACCACTCCACTGGACCATCAAGGACTGCAGGTATGCCGAGGGGAAGAGTTATCCTGCATGTCACAAGGGTGGTAGGGGTTGGGGGGGGGGGGGTTGTGTAATTGTGGGATGAGGTGGGGGCTCTAGTACCGGAAGGGTGGGGAACTAGAGAGCCTCTTAAATGCTTTTCTGTTATGCAGATCCTGGCTGATTATTGGCCGGGACCCTCATAAGCTTTGGCCAGGAGTAGACTGACCATTCGGGCAACTGGGCAGTGCCCGAGAGCCCAGAGGTTCTGCCCGGTTGCTCACCACCACCACTACATACACACTACAACCCCCCCGGTCCTACCTTGAAGGGCGCCCCCTGGTGGTCTAGTGCCTCTGCGGGAGGACAGGAAAGAACAACACTCTTTCTTGCCTGCTGCCACTATCTGCCTTGTGCAGCCATGTTTAAAAATGGCTGCTGAGTCTTGCAAGACTGTCAAGACCCATGAGACTACTGCAGGAAGTCTCGGCCGCCATTTTGAAAACACAGCGCCAGGCAGAATAGCAGTAATGGGCAGGAAAGAGTGGGGTTCTTTCCTGCCCTCAAACAAGCCACTAGACCACCAGGGCCCTTCATGGTAGGACAGGAAGATCCCACTGGTGCTCGAGGGACTGTGGTGTGTGAGAGGGGGGGTGGTAGGGGGCAGCAGTGCGGTGAGGGGGCAACAGCAGGGAGGGAGCAGCAGGCAGCAGCCGGGGGGCCCCAGATCACTCTCAGTCACATCTTCCTGTTGCCTTGATCCACATTCTGATCCATCCGTAGAATAGTCTGCTACTGGTGAACCTTAACAATCCAGAAATTCCCTAAATCTCTCAGATGAACAGAAGACATTCCATTCTTCTCTGACGAGAATGGGTCAGTCTTGACAATGAAGACTTTAATTTTGCTGAATAAAAATCCCTGTGCTGTTCATCTACTAACAACTGACATTTACAGAACTCTAATAAATAAGTTTCCCAAGACTTTGGTGACCTCCTTCTCCTCAATCTTCTTTCATTTTTCCTTAAATTCTGCTTAGTAGTGGTTATCTCCGGACAATACCAAGAAACCTGAGGTAGGTAACACTTTCTCCAGCACTGGAAGGACTACATCCAAGGACAATGTTAAAGAAGTAACAAAACTATTCCATCTCTCCTCCAAACTCATATTTTCATTATCCTTAAACCTAGAGCTTTAGTCATTCATAAACACCTGGTTATCCAACCTAGGGCACATTGCCAGTTTTTCATGTCCCCATCTTCTTATCCCTAGCTGGAAATGACCAAGCCCCAAAAGCCAACAAAACATGGTCAAACAGTGGGACTGGCATCCCCTTTAAATCCACAAATGGCTCTAAACTAAAACTCACATCTAAAATATTGATTGTATTCATTTATTTAAATCACATATGTATACCTCAATACTGATTTAACATAAACCAACTCCTTGAATAAAATCTGCAATATCATAAAATCCAGAAATTCAGATGCTGCTTTATCCATCTTTTTATCCATATGAATGATAAAATCACCTAAAAATACAGACAAAAATCCTCATTATGCAGACTTAACAATCAAGTCACAAAAGGCATCCAAAGAATCTCCTGGTGGCCTCCAAATCAAATATAATGAAAACCTCCTTCAAACTAAGGCTTTCACAGTTTAAAGACTTCCAATCTTCATTAAATCCCTCCCTAAATACAACCATCACTCTTCCACCTCTATTTTCTTCTTCTAAGGCTATGAATGTATCTGTAGCCTTGAGGCATCATTTGCATAAGCAGACAACAATCTGCATCACTCAGCCAAGTCTCTGCAGTAATTTTTAACACAGTAATTTTTATTACTGGTGAGCCTTTTCTTATGCACTTTTACAAAAACAAACTTTTAACTCACAAACTTCCTCCACACTAGGCAGTATTCTGTAGCCAACAGGGTCTCTTCTTTCCATAGGGGAGAATGGAGGAGCCATTGTCCCAGTCACAAAAGACCATGTGCTATGGTAATCTGCTTCCTGGTGTTCTGGACACTATGAGGGTAATTCTACAAGGAATCGGTGGTGTAGCCCAAGGAGGTTTAATTGACAGGAGGTGGCAGGAGTGTGCTTGGCCCATTATCTAACCTGAAGCCAGTAGGCAGAGCTTGCCCCCATATTGAGTCACCCAAAACAATAGGAATGTGGATCAATAGTTTGCTTTGTTGAGTATATCAAGATGGCAGCTACTGCTTCAGCCTTGTCACGTGACTCCATCTCTTGTAAATTAAACCTCCTTAGTGTAGCCACAGGTGGGCAAGGACCCTCCCACTTTGTGTCCAGGCTTACCTAGCAGCGGTGCACATGGTTATTGTTGCTGGCTAGATGCCCAAGACCCTCCAGCTGAAGATGTCTTCTGCCCAAGCCTGCGTGAACTGAGCATGCATAGGGATGCCGGTGATGGTAGCTGAAAGCGTGTTGCCGACTTCCATGCTTCTTAGATGGCACGGAGAGCTTGGGCAGAAGACATCGTGAGCTAGCGGGCCTTGGGCATCCCCCCCAGTCAGGATATTCAGGGGGAGGCAGAGAGGAAATGCATGGGCCCATCCAGAAATGGACTTCTGGCTACACTGATGTAAGAAGTCATCATGTTTGAGGCAGCAAGAACGCAGTATTCTGTTAGTATGTGCCAAGATGTGATAGAGTGTACTTTGCAGGTGGGTATTCACATGGATGCAATTTGGGTGGGGTGCACATTTACATATATACATTACAAAATCTTATAATCCTCAAGTGTTCTTTTGCAATCCAGGCACGGTATTGACACCATCTGTATGACTGGAGTCAATGACTACACTTCCAAAGCAGATGTGTGTAAAATGGCATACGTTAGTATTCTATACACAAAAGTAGCCAACTACGTTTCTTTATAGAATAGGCTTCTAATAGGTTCTTTCCTAGTGCCTAAATCTAGACTCTCCTTTATAGAATTACCATCTATCCCCTAAATTCTATATATGGCACTGAAAAATCAGTGCTGAAATTTGCACACGGATCAGAGATCTACATGCAACTTAATTGTTTAATTAGGTCAGTTATTGGCTAATTGGTGCAATAATGTTAACAAGCACTTAATTGACACCAGTTGGAGGTTATGTGTGGATCTCTGATCCGTGCGCTTCTCCACTAACAGTGCCCAACTGGTCTCACTTGGATCTCAAAAGAGGGCATGGCATCCCGAAAAGTTATGTTCAGTGTTTTGGAATTCCGGGAATGCATACTCAACTTGTGTGTCAGGATTTACAGAAGATGAAGAACCCAAAGCTAAATGATGTAAAGTCTTTTTTATTGCTTCCAAAGTACTTTGGTTTAGGTTTGGCTTCCTCATCTTCTGTTTCCTCACTCCTTGTTGCTGGTTTTACGTGTTCGTAAGGACTGGAGTTTCTCTTTCTGTTTTTGTGCCAGGACTTACACCAGGTTTCAGTGGGCATAAGTCCTCGCGCCCAAAGTTGAGGGCGGGAATTGTCGCTACACACTATTCTATAGAGTACTCATCCCGGAGCACCCTTTATAGAATAGTGCTGAGAGATGATTTTTCCTGGCACCTAATTTTCAGCACCATTTACTGAATCCGGCCCTATGTATCCTGCTGACTATGGTTTCTGGATTTTGGGCTTTCATTTTCAGTTGGATGTGACGGACTAAGATTCTCCAACTTGTCCATCTCTTGCTTCTCTCTTTTAGATGAGACATCCTTTGAAGCTGGGATCAAGGTGCAGATTCATAGCCAGGATGAACCACCCTTCATAGACCAACTGGGATTCGGGGTGGCGCCAGGGTTCCAGACTTTTGTGTCCTGCCAAGAACAGAGGGTAAGGAGCCTGGATAATGCCAGGAGGTTGCTTTCAAAATATGCCAGGTAACACCAGAAACTTCGTTAGACAGGAGTTGAACTAGAATAGGTAATCATACCCAGCTCCAGGGTGTTATCCACAGGAACTAGTTAAGATTAATTTCCAGACCAAAAATACGCTGAAGCTTGTGGAATCCTTATCCCATCCTATTATTTCTCTCCTCTTCCATTCCTTCTCTTCATTATTTGAATCCATCCTCCTCTTTCCATTCTTGTTTTCTGTGCCACCTTGCCAGTACAACTGCCTCACCTGCTTCCTCTCATTCTACCTATCCCATCCCGTTGTCTTTGAGATTTATCTTGCCTCATCTCATACACCACAGTAGCATTTTGGTGTGTGCTGAAGAGCAGAGCGTCAGAGTGACGTGCATTCTCTGTGGGATGTTGTTTTTCCTCTCTGCACAGCTGATCTACTTACCTCCTCCTTGGGGCGACTGCAAATCAACCCCCATTGACTCAGATTTCTTCGACACCTACAGCATCACAGCCTGCCGCATCGACTGTGAGACCCGTTACCTGGTGGAGAATTGTAACTGCAAGATGGTTCACATGCCAGGTGAGAGCCGGCGAAGGTGTAGACGACTGGCAAGTTATTTTCTCATGAGAAAAGTGCAGGGAGCTGAAGGAAAGACTTCCTCCCCCCTCCCCCCTCCACCCTGAATTTCAGCACATTGACACTTATACAGTCAGCACCAACACCAACAGCATATGTGATTTTTAATCCAGACACTTTTATGTATAACATTAGCTGTTTTATTTGCCAAAGTTCTACATTTTAAAAAAGAAGCATGGTTTTGGGCAGAATGAAAAATACAAAAAAGACGGGGGTAGACCAATGTAATACCAGCACAGGGTGTTTATTAACAGTCAATCAGCTTTGTACAGTAACAAAAATGACACAGTCCTGCATTTCCTTCCTGTAACCAAATTTACTCTGTATCCTCTATCTTAACTATGTATTTCTCTTCTCCGGAAGTGGTTATTCACCACTTATGGATCTATGTAAGCCACATTGAGCCTGCAAATAGGTGGGAAAATGCGGGATGCAAATGTTAAAAAAATAAATAAATATGTGCCTGCGTCAGGAATCAAGTAATTTCAGTAAGAGTTCATATGTTAAGGTTGACTAAACAAAGCATTCAATTACCAACAAAGTAGTATCAAAGAAGCGTGGTCAAATATGAACAGCAACTGGAGACTCGCTATTCAATCAACTCTTACCCTGTATTGGTACTACATTGGTCTACAGCCTTCTTTTTTTTTTTTTTCTTTGGTTGATTGGGGGACACTTCTGCCTTTTTTCCTTACTGTTTGGGCAGAGTGAAGATAGGTAAAAATCTTAGGGCCCAATATCCAAAAGGGTTCAACCAAGCACTGTCCAATTAGTGCCGGGCTGGTGCAGAGGCAGAGCTGGATCTTAACTGGTTAGCAGTGATATTCAGTCTGTTAACCAGCTAAAGTAAGCGGACAAAAGTAGAACAGCAAAAAGGCTGTCCTAACTTTAGCCACTGAGCTAAAGGCCCGAATATTGGCCGGTGTCCAGTTAACTTCTGGGCAATTGCACTGACCCAGATATTCAATGCCGGAGCCCAGACATGTTCCAGCATTGAATATCCAGGGTTAATTCAGCCCCCAGCTGTAAGCAGCTTACAAACTGGCAACTGCTGACTGCTATGAGCCGAATATGTAGCCCTTAAGTGTCCAGTGGCAAACTTCAGCCGTTGAACATATAAATTATGGGGTCAGTATTCAAAGTGAAATGGCTTCTTGTCGGATAAGTCGCTTGTGCGGTGCTATCTTTTGAGTTTCAGTCAGTTAGTATCGCAGAATATCACCACAGATCACTAAAGTGAAAGCTACATAAAAAAACAGTCCTATCTTTATGCAGTGTTGGTTAAGTGCTGAATATTACACATTAATCACATAACAGACGGCTGGCCATATAAGCCCGGATATTCAGTACTGCCGCCCAACATGGCTTGGTATTGAACACCTGGAATAACGCTGCTACCTGCTAAAAACACACTAGGTTAAATATCTAACCCTATCCGTTCCAAGTGGCAGTGGATATGTAACAGGTATAACTTTGAACAGATAAGAAATTTGAATTTTCTGTATCAGCAGTTATACATTTTCCCCTGGATTCTGTATATTGCGCTGAGATTTCCACTTGGAAATCGAAGTATATTCATAACAATTTGCATAACCTAATTGGTTAACAAGCCTATCAGCACTGATAATTGCCAGTTAACAAGCAGTTATTGACACTAATTGGCATTAATTAGAATTTACCTGCAGAACTGTCTAAGTGTATTCTGTAACATGCTGCATGTAAATTCTAAGTCACATACTTGAAAGGGGGCATGGCTATGGACATGGAATAGGCGGGTCATAGGCGTTTCTACAATCTGCGTTGTTATAGAATACACCCAACCCGTGCGTAATTTAGGCATTAGCATTTCACCAGATTTTACTTGGCATAACTACCCATGACTCAATTTAGTCACATGGACCAGCGCTTGGTGTATTCTATAAACCGTGCAGAAATTTAGGCTTATTCTATAAAGTACCATTTAACCAGCCAGGAACGGCACCTGGCTGGTTAAATGGTACTTAACGATAGCCAGCTATCTTGGCTGAATATTAGTGCTTAGCATTACGTCACATGACATATTCGGTCAGCGCCAATATTCAGCACTAGCCGGCTATGTTTGGCAGCCAAATATGGCCGCGTCAGTAGGTGGAATATCTTTGGCCGGTTTGAAATTAACCAGCCAGCGCTGAATATCAGCTTGGCCAGCTTAAGTCACCGGAAATGGCCTGGCATTGAATATCGGACCCACAGGGGCCAGCAGGCAGTTCATTGATAGAGTACACAGGAGATCCCTGATTCTGTCTCTAAGGCCCTGTTTCACCAAAGCTGTTAAGGCAGCTTTAGGGTGGGAAAACAGGCTACTGCAAAACGCGCTAAAACATCTTGCGCTATTTTGCCTGTTTTCGCATGTAAAATATTTTTGTAGAAGGATGTCGTGTTTTCTGCGTTATCTGGCTAGCATGTTGTGATTAGCGAGCGCTAACTGGATAATGCAGAATTAACATGGGAACAATTAGCACCTAAATAGGAGGCATTAACTGCTCCCGCGATAATTTTTTGCAGGTTCTGTGCACTAATAGCGACATTAGCACATGACCCGCAAATGCAAAAAAATAAAATAAAATAAAAAGCCCTAAATCTGGACTTAATGCAAATTAAAAAAAAAAAGATAAAAAGCCCTAAATCTGGGTTTAATGCATGGGAAAGTCCTGCATTAGAGCCCAGATTTCAGCACACCATAGTAAAAGAGGCCCTGTTAGGTCTTTTGTTCATGGGATAGTCAGGGCTTGGGATGTTGCAAAAACAGTATTCACAGCCTCTGAGGTGTGGGTGTGTGCGTTTATGTGCCTTTCCAGGAAGGACAGTAATGGTGATAGCTCATTGGAGATACCTAGTAGCCAGAAATACACGGGTGGGGTTATAAAAGAGGAGAAAATTCCTAAAGTAGTTGTGAGTGAAGGTTCATGGGATAGTTCCCAGCCTGGTCCCAATTTAAACTGCACATTGCAGCTCTAAGACAGCAATTCTGTAACAGTTCAACCGATATTTACTGCTATTTGAACCTGCCAGGAACGGCTGGCTCCACTTAACCGGCTATCTGCGAATATTCAGTGGGGGATAGCTGGCTATCTCCCGCTGAATATTTGCAGTCAACACATAGCAGCAGAGTATTCATTGCATCGCTGGCTAAGTTTGGTGGCCAAATCGGGCCGCCCAAAGAGCAGGCCTATCTTTGACCAATATAAACCTAACCAGCTAGCGTTGAATATTGACTTGTTCGGCTAAGTTTAAACCGGCAAAAAATAAATTGGATATTCAATGCTGGTCAAAAGATATGGCCCAGCATTGAATACTGGGGCTCACTGCTGACTGCAGGATTAGCCGAGCTGCCTCCCGCAGTCTGAATGTCGGCCCTAGTGTGCCTGTATTTCGAAGCTTACTTTCCCTTATAGAATGCTATTGTGATAGGTAAAATGCGCACCTAAAATTTAGGCACGAGCATTTATGTCAGCCATAGAATGGATGCAAGTGCTCACACCTAAATGCCGGAGACATGCATGTAACCTATGTTAAGTGCGTAAGTGTGAGTTCCACTTATGTAAAATACCGTATTTTTCGGACTATAAGACGCACCGGACCATAAGACGCACCTAGGTTTTAGAGGAGGGAAAGAGGAAAATCCTCTTTCCCTCCTCTAAAACCTAGGTGCTCCGGTGCGTCTTGTCCGGGTTTTGGACCTCCGTCCCGTACTTACAGGATTCCATGTTCCCTGGTGGTCTAGTGACGTCGGGGCAGGAAAGAGCCCCCTCTTTCCTGCCCATCGCGCTGCTCTCCGTGCTTCTCAATGCTTTCTGACGGTCTCGGCGAGATTCAAAATGGCCGCCGAGAATCTCGGCGGCCATTTTGAATCTCGCCGAGACCATCAGAAAGCATTGAGAAGCACGGAGAGCAGCGCGATGGGCAGGAAAGAGGGGGCTCTTTCCTGCCCCGACGTCACTAGACCACCAGGGAACATGGAATCCTGTAAGTACGGAACGGAGGTCCAAAAACGCTACCTTCGGACTATAAGACGCACCCCCCATTTTCCTCCCAAATTTTGGGGGAAAAAAGTGCGTCTTATAGTCCGAAAAATACGGTATGTGCTATGTAAGATATGAGGTTACCTATAGAGCAGCAATTAGGTAGAATTTTGGCATTTGCATGCACATGTACCAATATTCTAGTCATTTGCACACATATTTGGTACGTAAATGTTAGCGCCTTCTTTATAGAATTTATTCTTTAATGGACATTGCCCTGCCTGTTCCCTGACACACTGCTATGAAGCCTGGCGACATGACCTTTTGAGAAAGGGAGGGACCAGGGTCCTTGTAACCATGGACTTTACTGAGCTCTGTGCACTGGCTTTGGTAACAATTGACACTTTTATGAAATCAGATGATTATCAATAGAAATCAAACAAAATAAAACATGGAAAAGAAAATAAGATGATACCTTTTTTATTGGACATAACTTAATACATTTCTTGATTAGCTTTCAAAGGTTGCCCTTCTTCGTCAGATCGGAAATAAGCAAATGTGCTAGCTGACAGTGTATATAAGTGAAAACATTCAAGCATTACTATGACAGTCTGACAGGGTGGGATAGTAATGCTTAAATGTTTTCACTTATATACACTGTCAGCTAGCACATTTGCTTATTTCCGATCTGACGAAGAAGGGCAACCTTCTAAAGCTAATCAAGAAATGTATTAAGTTATGTCCAATAAAAAAGGTATCATCTTATTTTCTTTTCCATGTTTTATTTTGTTTGATTTCTATTGATAACCTTAAGAGTGGACTAACACGGCTACCACACGCCTCTACTTATGAAATCAGATGGAAATGGAATTTGATATTGTTATCAGAAAATTGAGATATAAAGAATAAAAGCACAGCAGATTGCAAGTAAGATGGAAATGGATTCCACTCAACTTTCATCTTTGGAGGGATAGCCATATCCTGGAGCAGAAAAGAAAGGAGACTTGTGGGTAAACCTAATGGGGTGGGCAGGATTGGGGTATGGGAAAGTAGGTATTCTGTGCAGCCCCACTCTTCTTAAACGCATATGTTTTTCATCCCCTTGCAGGCGACGCCTCATACTGCACCCCTGAACAATACAAGGAGTGTGCAGACCCAGCCCTAGGTGAGTCCCTCCTCATCTTTTCTTGCTCGTCTATGGTTTTGAGGGCTGGATGAGCCTGGAGTTACACTTTGCTTTTCTTTCCTCCAGATTTCTTGGTAGAGAAGGACAATGATTACTGTATGTGTGATACACCATGCAACATGACCCGCTATGGCAAGGAGCTGTCCATGGTGAAAATACCCAGCAAGGCCTCTGCAAAGTATCTGGCCAAGAAATACAACAAGTCTGAACAATATATTTCGTAAGTGCCCTTTGAACCGTGCTCTGTGCTGTGTGTACACTATGTGCAATAACTGTACCCTGTGCTGTGTGAACACTATATGCAGTAACTGTGCTCTGGTCTTTTCATATACTACCAGCAGTAACTGTATTCTGTACTGGTTCTGCTGTTGTTTTATCCTAAGAGCTTCATTGGTTCTACCATGGTTCCCTGTACTGGGTCCAGATGTCCTATGGCTTTCCATTGCAAGTCTTTCTTCATTAGTTGCCTGGTACTGGTTCTTCCCGTACACTCATCAATGCAAATTCTACCTTGTTCCCTTGATGCTTTTTCTGAGACTGTAACTCTGCTTCCATCTCAGGCTCAGGGCCATAGCTACCATTGAGGAAGCTCAGCAAAAAGCCCAGAGTTGCCCAATGGTAGAGGGCACCTGATGTCGAACTGAGGTATCCTCATCTATCTGGTCTCTCTCTTCCCCTCCCCCCATGTTCCTTTAACCTCACCTGGCAGAGGCAGCAATGAAAACAGGCAGCCTCCAGCCAGCCTTGCCAGGGCCTTTTCTCTACTGCATCCTGTTTTTCTGATATAAATTCCTTTGGCAGGATACGGCAGAGGAAAGGCTATGGTGGGGTCAGCCAGAGGTAGCTTGTTTTCATTGCTGCCTCTGTTGGCCACCCACAGCAAGGTTGGAGCACTGTGGGTGGAGGGGGCGGGGAGAGGAACCAAGAGAGATGCCAGACCCTTGCAGGGTGGGGGTTGGGGGGAATCAAGAAATGTTGGGCAGGGAGGTGAAGTTGGAGAGATGCCAGACCTGTGCAGAGGGGGATGGGGAGAGATTAGACCTGAGAGGAGGACAGAAGTTGGATCTGGGAGGAAATGAAGGGAGGAAAGTGAGAGAAAGATAGGACCACAAAGGGGGGAAGAGAGGGGAAGAGATGTTAGCTTGCGGGAGTCAAGCAAAGGGAAGAGAGGGAGAGAGACTGGACTGGGGGGAGAGAAAGGGGCAGAGATGCTGGACCAATGGAGGGAGAGAGATGCTGGACCACAAGAGGAGGTGGGGTCAGGGTGCAACAGGAAGAGATGCTGGCCCCTGAATGGGAGATACAGGAGGAAGCTGGACATGGAGAGGGACAGAAGAGAAGATATGCTGGGCATTGTGGAGGGAGCACAGAGACACAGAGGGACAATGCTGAAGAAAGTTGGAGAATAGGGCAAGGGCACAGGGGGATATGCTGGACAGGGCAGATAAGAGATACAGAGAGAAGATAGGTGGTGGACATAAAGAAAGAAGAAATGTCAAAAGGACAGGAGACCCTGGAAATAAGAAAAAACAGAGAACAGCAGAAAGGGGAGACACTGGGACCAAAGCAGTGCTTGGACAGCAAAGATAGAAAAAATAATTTTTTTCTGAATTTGATAATTGTAATATGTCAGCATCTCTAATAGCTTCCACTTCAGCTTCTGTCTCTATTACTTTGGCAGATTTTCTTTATACATTGGAATATGATTGCTCTTTGCAGAGTTTGTTGTTATAGGAAGCCCATCTTAATTTTTCCAACCAGAGCCTATTCAGTCCTAGCTATAGCATTGCTTGTATTTGGTTCATGTGAGATGTTTAGCCTGCTCCCAATGACATATGGAGTAAGAGAGAGCCCATGAAACCATGCAGATGCAGTCTCATTCCTGACCTGTGTTCCAGAGAGAACATCCTGGTGTTGGATATTTTCTTCGAAGCACTGAACTATGAAACCATTGAGCAGAAGAAAGCTTATGAGGTTGCCGGGCTGCTGGGTAAGTCCTGAATTCCTTTATCTTAAGCTCCCTTCCATTAAAACTGTTCCAACAGGCCACAGTAAATTGCTTCTAGCAGCAGACCTATACACAGCACCAAAGGACTCTGGCTGATGCAGAAAGCCACACGGTAGAGCCATGCACCAATGGCTGAGTGAACAGCTTCTACTTTGAAATTAACATGAAAATATACTGTGCCGATGCAATAATCAATGATAATGCAAATTACTGCCATGTTAAAAGTGCGTATTGTCAGGAAAAAAAAAACATGCACACTGCGGCATTAATCTGCAACTCATTGCTAAACTGCTTCCCTTCCTGTCAGTGCATGAGCGATGACTGGCTCACGCATTGAAAGGAATGGGGACATTTTAAAAAACACAAGTCCAAAAACAGAGGGAAGTGGGAATATAAACCAGGATTCCTAAAGACCGGACCACAGCAGTAATAAAAACAAAGCAAAGTTTATTGAACAATAAAATGACTCGACACAACGTTGTGTTTCGGCCAACATTACCGATCTAACTGTGTCATCTGCGATCTAGCAAGGATTCACATAAACGGTCTTTTTGAAGACCACCATAATCCATCATCACTACTTCTGGACTCTCATTTTTTGTTTAAGCATACAGACTCCTGATGTAGGCCTTCTGGCCGAAACACAACGCTGTGTCGAGTCATTTTATTGCTCAATAAACTTTGCTTTGTTTTTACTACTGCTGTGGTCCGGTCTTTGGGAATCCTTGTTTATATTCCCATTTCCCTCTGTTTTTGAGTTTCTCCGTGGGACTTCTTGAGTTCTCCAGTGGATTCTCTTTTGATTCTCTTCTCAAAAAACACAAGTCACCAGGTCTGCATCTCCCCACGTTACCTGGTAGTCTAGTGGACTTCTTCTCCCTCTCTCCCCCCGACTTGACCCTCCTAACCCCGCCCCCACTACACAAAAATCCTAGTAGTATAGTGGAACCCCTTAACTTGCACCAGATCTGACACCCCCCCCCCCCCCCAAGCCCACAAAGCAGCTTGGTTAGTCTAGTCATCCCCTGACCTGACCCCTACCCTTGACATAGAAAAATTAATCCCTGGTAGTCTAGTGTGCCCCCTTCCCTGAAACCCCAACATCCTCGTCATCTACCTCAAAGTTCAAAAAGCAGGAGCAATTGCCACTCATTCTTGCCTCTGGCTCGGCCATTATTCAAAATGGTAGCACCTGATTCCTAGCGGTGCGATTGAATGCACTGCTAGGGATCATTCTACCAAATTATGTAATACCATGTTTGATAGACTGAACCCTAATGGGGCATCCTCACACACTGCCAGAGGAAGCCTACCAAATAAGTCACTGCTTATTGCAACACACCACAGGGGTCAGGCGCTGCCATTTTGAATGACGGTGGCACCATAGGTAAGAATAAATGGGCATTGCTCCTGCCTTTCGACTTTTTGAGGTAGGTGACCAGGAACTAGGGGGGGTTGGGGAGGAGCGTGGTACTGTGAGCGAGGGCATGCTGTGAAGCCAGGTAAGACGTCACACACTCTCCATAAGTTACGGTGAAAAACAAATAACATTATATTAATTGTGTCTGGGAAGGGCTCCTGTTTACTTCACAGGAGAGAAAAAAACAATATCCAAAGCTAATTATGTAATTAGAACAGTGTGGGTGGCCTGCTTCTGCAGGACCACAGCATATCTCTTCCTCAGCAGCACTAGTCTCTGGTCTGGTCCTTGGATCCAGAATTACCAGCAAATTCTCTAGCAGGTACATAAGGCTGGCCTGCAACTGGTCAGGTCAGTGGCATACCTGGGGTATTTGACACCCGGGGCCGATCATTTTTTAACACCCCCTCCAAAAATCAGTATTATACATACTGAAAATACAAAACACAACAAATGTCATCCAGGACCTACAGAGCAATTCTACCATATCTTAAGCAGTGTACCTAGGAAAAGGCAGCATCTTAAACATTGCAGTGAGCAGTAGAACATAAAACATCTATTGTAAAACTAAACCAGCAAGAATAGCACAGATCGTCGATCCTGCATAGTCAATGCCAACAGAAAATCATGTCTTTTTCACAGACACAGATACACCCTAATCCACTATAAAATAAGTAACCACAAACTGGTTTTAATCATTGTGAACGCTAAGACCTGCTAGTGAGCATTAGCAGTATAGCAAATTTTAAATAAAATATAAACTAACAATATAAATATTTAGACAAAAATTAAACTGAACCCCAAGATGGCAGAGTCTGCATACAATGCAACACCACAGAAACAGTGATAGTGATGTATGTCCCCTAGTACTGTGCAAAATATAAAGATAGCAGATGTAATTTGAAAAAACTAGCAAATACCAATCCCCACTTTACAAATTAACAAATAGAAATAAAACAAATAAGGAAAACAAGACAATACCATTTTATTGGACTAATACATTTAGCATTCAGAGGCCAAAACCTCCTTCCTCAGGTCAATACAGTATACTGCTATTACAGTATCCTGTCCTGACCTGAGGAAGGGGGTTTTGGTCTCTGAACGTTAGTCAAAATGTATTAAAATTAGTCCAATAAAAAATTACCTTTATTTCCATTTTCTATTTATAAACATGTATTAACACAGCTACAATAGTACTTTAACCTAAAGCAGAAAAAAATAAAAAAATCTTTTATTTACCTTTGCTGTCACTGGTTTCTGCTTTCTCTTCACTCTCTCCCTTCCATCCACCATCTGCCCCTTCCATCCAGTGTCTGCCTTCTCTCTCTCCCTGCCCCTGCAATCCAGTGTCTGGCTTCTCTCTTTCTGCCCCTCCATCCAGCATCTGCCTTCTTTCCCTTCCATCCAGTGTCTGCCGCCTCTTTCCCTTCCATCCAGTGTGTGCTCTCTTTGTCTCTGCCCATTCCATCCACCGTATGCCCCTGTCTGTCCTCTCTCCCCGCCTTCCAACCATTGTATGCCCTCTCTCTTGCTTCCATCCTGGATCTGTCCTCTTTGTCTCTGCCCTTCCATCCTCTGCCATTTCTCTGTCTTCCATCCAGGGTCTGCCCTTTCTCTCTCTGCCCAGTCCATCCACTAGCTGCCCTTTCTCCATGGGCGTAGTTTGACTGTTTCATTTGCAGGAGGGGCAAAGGATGGGGCAGAGCATATTAGCATATTCATTTGCATATATGCAAATGAACATGCTAATATGGAGGAAGGATGGGAAAAAGAGCTGGCTTCTTTTGGGGAATAACCATAATGAATATGTATGAGATATCAAGCCAGCTCTTTCTCCCTTTCTTCCTTCCTTCTTTCCTCCTTACCCAGCACTCCCTCTTCATCTCCAGTAGTATTTCCCCACCCCCTTTCCCATACCATACCAGTGTTGACCTTAGAAATGCATAGGCTCTATATGTAGATCCTTCAAGAGGTAGTGTGTCAGGATTTAGGCTCTACACCCTTTCTGATGTTTTGGTGCCACCTCAGTAAGGCCAACACACAATCTCTCCACTGCAAAACACTATACATAAACTTGTGGAAAAACACACTCATATCCTTACTAAACCATAACAGCACTAATTCCAAGGACAGGACGAGCTACAACCTTATGCGTGAAAAGGCAGAACTGAGAGGGCAGGGAAGCGAAGATGAGCGTGTTTCCTTGTTTGTTTTACTACTGGCGCCAGTCGTCGTCATCGTCGTTTTCTACGCCCATGCCTTTCTCTCTCTCATCCATCCATGGTCTGCCATCCCACCCTCTCCCTTCCATCCAGGATCTCTCCTCTCTCTGTTTCTGCCCCTTTCATCTGCCCTTCCTATCCCTTCCATCCAGAATGTGCCCTTTCTCTCCCACCCATCCAGGGTCTGCTCTCCCTCTTTCTTTCTTTCTTTCTCCCTTCCATCCAAAATATGTCCATCTACCACATAGACTAACTTATGCGCTAAAACCCTTCTGAATTGTGCCGAATAACATACGTATTGACCTCTCAGAAACTGCGTGCTCCTGCCCTTGATAACTTTCTGCATTGGCCCTCAGTTTCAGCATGAAAGCTTTGACCAATCATTTTGTTTTTTTAAATTTACAGGCCATGCATCATAATGTTTGCAGTCAGTACTACAAGCACCACAGTACATCATGGGGGAGGGTATTAGAAACTCCGAAACTGAGTCACATGATAGCTCTGCCAATATGTTGCTGGTTCAGATAGCAATATTGGTCCTGGAGAAAACGGGGCTTGACATGTTTTACGGAAGCAATACAGGATTTTATATTTAAGAATTCTTTTTTTTTTATCACTAGCCACATAGAATCCAGTTTCCTCCAAAACTGCTAGAACTCTGCTTTGCAGGTTCCTACATTCACCTGCTGGACTCTTCCTCACTCCTCTCCCTCTTCTTGCCTTCTCTTTTTTTTCTCCACCACCCCATCCCCCCTCCTTCCCCTCCAATCCCCTTTCCTGACCTCCCACATTACTTTCCTGTTCCAAATCTGAAAGCAGAACCAGCAGGAGACTTGCCCTGTCAATGAACAAACTAATTGGAAAATGCTAATTAAGCTTGATTTTATTGTATGTTTATGTAGGCAATCAAATTTGCTTTAATCTGCCTGCTTAGAAATCCACATTACCTTCCCTTCTTGCATTTATCCATCTCCCCCTCCTTCCCACTTACTGCCATCACCCTTGACCCAAATGTTTACAGCTTGCCTCCACTTACTGGAGGTCAATCATTATAGAGATTTCCTGGGGGAGGTGGAAGGGGAGCTAGGAATTTCCAGGTTGTTTGACACCTTCTATGGGTCAGATTAGAGCAAAGAAGGTGACAGGCACAATCTGCAATTTAAAAAGCAAGATATGTTAGTAGTGAAATCAGAGAGGGAGGCAGGACAAAAAGAAAGAGGACAGGAGAGCCTGGGGGTGGGGAGGGGGATGGAAAGCAAGGCAAACTCCCTCTTTTATATGATTAAAGAACAAATCATCTTCCATAGTTTTCACTCCTGACTGAGAGATTGCTGATGCCAGTCCATAACGGTGGAAACCAAACAAGGGGAGCAGTAGAGGGAGAGAAGGAAGGGAGGTGATCCAGAAAGTAAAGGGAAAAAAAAGCAGAGGAGGCACAGAAAAAGTTACACACCTGTTTCTCACTGCTTCCCATGATCTCTGCAGGTGACATTGGTGGACAGATGGGACTGTTCATTGGAGCCAGCATCCTGACTGTGCTGGAGCTGTTTGACTATGCTTACGAGGTGAGATTTCCCTAACACAGTGGTTATTAGAAATTTGGGAAGGGATAGGAGTTGTGTGTGAGTTTGCTTAGGTACGTCTCCAGCAACCATACACCCCCCAAATGTACAGACACGTTTCATCTCTCCTTCTCTTACTCCCTCCCATTTTGATAGATCTATAATATTTATTTGCTGGGGAGAATGAATTTTTGTAAATGAAACATGACTTCCCCAGTGCCCCCCCCCCCCCAAGACCTTGTGTTTTTGAGCAAGTATGGAGGTAGAAGAGAAGGGAGGGAAGAATTGCTCAAGCCAAGTAAGGAAAGGACAGAGAGCCCCCTCCATTGCTATATATCAGATGAACTGGCTAAATGGCCACTCAGCTGAATGTTAATGTCAACAAAAGCTAGTCCGTAATTAGATTGTAAGCTCTGTCGAGCAGGGACTGTCTCTTCATGTTCAAGTGTACAGCGCTGCGTACATCTGTAGCACTATAGAAATGATAAGTAGTAGTAATAAGCTAGACATAAGTCAGTAATACTGCAAAGCAAGGATAAGAAATCCCTAGAGGGTAAGAATCGGCAATGGTGGCTCATACGCCCTTGTTTGTGGATAAAGGCAAACAAAGTGGAGGAGTGGCCCAGTGGTTAGAGCACCAGTCTTGCAATCCAGAGGTGGCCGGTTCAAATCCCGCTACTACTGAAAAAGGTGGGAGCAAAATCTAAATAAATAAAATATGCTGGTGTATGAATGGACAGCTATACTAGAGGAGAACTAAGTGTGCAGTCTGTGAGGACCATCAGTGAATGTACCCCTCTCTTCCTTAGTATCTGTGTATATATGTGAAGGGTATTGGATATAGGCACTCTGTGTTTATGTTTGAGTGGAGGAGTAGCCTAGTGGTTAGTGCAGCAGACTTTGATCCTGGGGAACTGAGTTCAATTCCCACTGCAGCTCCTTATGACTCTGGGCAAGTCACTTAACCCTCCATTGCCCCTTGTACAAATAAGTACCTGAATATACTATGTAAACCACTTTGAATGTAGTTGCAAAAACCACAGAGAGGCAGTATATCAAGTCCCATTTCCCTTTCCCCTTCCACATTGTCTGATCAGGACCTCCCTGGTAGGTTGACAACATCACCTTTTAAACTTTGCAGATTCTCTGAATCCAGTGTTTCCCTGATCCTTCTGTGTGAATCCCTCTGGCAATGAACTGCCCTGCTGTTGCTACTGGAAATTAAGAGCTTGTGGGGGGGGGGGGGGGGGGGGGGGGAATTTTGGAAAGGCATTTTTGTGGATAAAACAGCATTTTGAGAGTAATTCTATAAGGAGCTAAATAGATCTAGGCAGCACGTACATGCATAAATGCTGGTATTCTAGTTATTTACACACATAAATGACAATAATCCAGCAGTGCACACATATCTTCAGTAGTGTGTATGGGTCACACTTACATGCATAACTTATAGAATTTTACAAGTTATGTGCATATGTCCTGAATCTTGACACAAGCTCTCTGATTGACATCAGTGCTCATGCCTAAACATATACACATATATATCCAGTTACACTAGTAATAATATGTAAACCGCTTTGATAGTAAATGCAGAAAGGTGGTATATCAAATCCCATCCCCCTTTCCCTATTCTATGATGAAAATGAGGTGTCTACTTTCTGTCAGAAATAAGCACCTTCAGCTGGCGGCAGTGAGTGTTTTGCCGACTGCCACCAGCGTTATTCCCGGATATTCAATGCCAGGCCATGTCCGGGCTTCGGCATTGAATGTCTGGTTTATGCAGTGCCAGTTAACACATGACTGGTTACGTCAGTTTTCAAAACTTAACCAGACATGGTTGCCACATAAAGATAAACCTGTGTTTTATGTGGTCCCATTTATGCAGTTACCGTGACTGGGTTAAGTGCTGAATATTGGCACTTAACTGCCCAAGTGCTGATTCTTCCCCAGAACGCCCCCATAATAGATGGCTTTCATTTAGTTGCTACTGCTAAATTTCAGTGGCGATAACCAATTAAGTGCTGCTGAAAATTAGCGGATAGTCCCTAACTAGCAGTTTAACTGGTAAGCAGCTGTTTCTGGCTGGTTAAATCATTTTTAATATTGACCAGATTGTCTGCTGCCCGTCTCATCTTCCGCCAGGGTCGCTTTACTCATACTACCCCTCTCCTCAAGACCCTTCACTGGCTCCCTATCTGTTTTCGCATCCTGTTCAAACTTCTTCTACTAACCTATAAATGTACTCACTCTGCTGCTCCCCAGTATCTCTCCACACTCGTCCTTCCCTACACCCCTTCCCGTGCACTCCGCTCCATGGATAAATCCTTCTTATCTGTTCCCTTCTCCACTACTGCCAACTCCAGACTTCGCGCCTTCTGTCTCGCTGCACCTACGCCTGGAATAAACTTCCTGAGCCCCCTACGTCTTGCCCCATCCTTGGCCACCTTAAATCTAGACTGAAAGCCCACCTCTTTAACATTGCTTTTGACTCGTAACCACTCGCCTCCACCTACCCTCCTCTCTTCCTTCCCGTTCACATTAATTGATTTGATTTGCTTACTTTATTTTTTGTCTATTAGATTGTAAGCTCTTTGAGCAGGGACTGTCTTTCTTCTATGTTTGTGCAGCGCTGCGTATGCCTTGTAGCGCTATAGAAATGCTAAATAGTAGTAGTAGTAGTAGTAGTAATTGTGCCTAAATATAGGTGCCTGTGACACCCTGAGCGAGGGTGGGAGTGGGCCGGTGAAATAACACAGCTGGACAAAAGAAATGAATGTAAAATGAAGTATTTATTCCAAGGAATTCTCAGGCCTGTTCCCTCACAAGGCCCCCATGGCCCCACATAGCTACGCCACTGCCTTGAGCTACTACTGAAAAAGGTGTGAGCAAAATCTAATAAAAAAAATAGGCCACTTAAATAGCAGGCCCATCTTTGACCACTAAAAAGTTAACCAGTTAGCGCTGAATATCAGCATAGCTGATTAACATTTTAGCAGACAAAATAAGCCCCGATATTCAGTGCCAGTCACTGGATATGGCCCGGGATTGAATGTTCAGGTTTAACGCCGCTGGCAGACAGCAAACGCACTGCCCACTGCCAGCCAAATATCGGAAACAATATGTATAAAATCTTGAAAAAATGCTGTGTTCATTTATTGCAAATAAACTCACGAGTGCAGCACTTTGTTCTAAGAATAAGTCAGATAAATAATCCATCTTTTTTTTTTGTTGTTTCAAATTATTTATTGATTTTAACTTTTAACAAGAATACACTTGTTAATGAAATACAGCCATAGTTACAATACAAAGAAATTAATAATATATCTTAATCTATCTATATAAATAATTCTCACTTCCAACGTTCTGAAGCTCATTCTGTGGCAGGGAAACACTGAAGCCCTGTACTGTTGGTAGGCTAGGCTGTCAGCACCACTCACTCTCACTCATAGACCCGCCCTCAGCCACGCCCCATCCAGACATAATTCACAACCCCAACGTTCTAATGAAGCCTCCAACGTTTCAACGTTCTAAATCTGTAGTTGTGTAGATCCCATGAGTGTCTGCCCCGCCCTCACGTCAAACGTGATGACGTTAGGGCGGAGCACAGACACTCAACGAATCAAGGAAAGCCCATTGGTTAATCTCTGTCTCTACTCCCCAACGCAGCCGTCATTCCATACATTCAAAACCAAACAAAATCACCGCTGCACCCCGTCCCCCGCCCACAGTCCCCCTCACCCACCCTCCCATAGTCGCTCGCTCACGCGTTCCGCCGCACCCCCCCTCTCCTCTCCGACTCTGGCCATGCAGTAGGACCCAATCAACTACACTGTAAGCAAGCAAGCCATTGGTTAATCTCTGTTTCCACTCCCAACACAGCCGTCATTCCCATACACTCAAAACCAAGCACACCTAGAAGCTTCTGATCCACATTGTCGTTTTTTTTTTCTTCTTACATCTAAACATGTCTAAAGCTGTTTCTACTGGATAAACTGCGCTTTAACAGGTAAAGGACAAAAGGTTTTTGTGTTTCTTACTGCACACCTTTTAATTTATTTGAAAGCTACCCATCTGTAATATGAATACCGATGAAATCTAAATTAAATATCACTAAAACACCTTTAAAACTTATTCTATCTGGTAGAAACAGCAATTTTAAACTCTGTATTTTCAAATCATTTGTCAACTATACAAAGTTTATCCAGGGTGCCCGTGGCTGCGTCAGCCATGCCGTTGCCTGTCAATGTGTGTCACTGAAACAGTATGAGGGACCTCCAGCTGCCTGTGGGTCATGACAGGACTTAGCTGCTGGACACCAGAAGCAGTGTCTCCTTAGGTTGACAGCAAATAGCAACCCCCCCCCCCCCCACCAAGCACCTCGGAGGGAGGGAGGAAGGTAGGGGACAGGACCGTGGAACTGTGAGGGAGGGGGAGCGACCCTTGAACTGGTAGGGGGGACCCTGGAATTGGGAGGGGGACTATGGAACTGGGAGGGAGGGAAGATGACCCTGGAACTGGGAGGGTGGGGACCCTGAAACTCTGAGGGAGGGTGGGGGACCCTGAAACTGGAAGGGACCCTGGAACTCGGAGGGAGGGAGGGGGGATGACCCTGGAACTCGGAGGGAGGGATGGAGGGGGGGACCCTGGAACTGGGACGGAGCAGGGAGGGGCCCCTGGCACACACTCTGATTCTCACACACACACTCCCTCTCTCACGGACACACTCACACCCAGTCTCACTCTCTCTCTGTCAAACACACACACTCGCACATTCACTCTCTCTCACACAGTCAATCTCACACACACTCTCTCAAACATACACACTCCGAGGAAAACCTTGCTAGCGCCCGTTTCATTTGTCAGAAACGGGCCTTTTTCACTAGTAGGAAATAAAACAGAAAGTACTAAATACTTCTTAGCATAGTCTTGCATTTCACTAAACATAATCTTTTTTTGCTTTCTTAGACCCCATTAGTTGAGGGAGGCGAAAAGAGGTAGACAAGAATATTACAATAATTACTCAAAGATAACAGAGTGGCATAATACTCCCATTAATATTTATATTATTACAACTGATTTTAGGCTATCAGGTGAATAAAAAGTATATTTTGTCTGACCTAATCTAACAAGGCATTTACATGGATAGGCCAGGAAAATATCCCTCCTATCTCAACTGTTCTTGATTTCAATGCCAAGAAGGCTTTCCTTCTTTGTTGGGTCGATTTTGTAACATCAGGGAAAATCTGAACTTTAATTCCACAAAAACAGGTTTTTAAATTTTTAAAGTAAAGTATCATTACGTTGTTTAAGTCCCTGTTCAAGAATTAAGGACACAATCAAAGTAGACCATTCTGTTGTTTCATCCAATGTTGCTCCAATATAGCTGAAATATTATTAAGATCCAAATAACATTTTGAGCTTCTTGTTTTTTCTCAGTCTCTCCTTTAGGAATTAGGAATATGTATAATTTATTAACAGGCGGAATTGCTTCTAGAGGCATTTTTAGTTCTTCATTTAAATATCTTTTGAATAAATCATGTGGGTTAATCCCTAGCAGTTTGGGAAAATTCAACAAACGTAAATTTAATCTTCTGTTAAAGTTTTCAATTTGTGTCAATAATTCTTTTTCGAAAGTCAGTATTTTCTTTGACCACAGTTAGTTTAAATTCCTGAAGGCAATCAACATTCTTTTGAATATTTAAAACTTTTTCAGCTATTTCATCTTTTATCAGGTCTACTTTTTGAATTTAGTTCTTGAAATTATTATTTAAAGGTACTGACTTCTCCTGATGTTTGTTGTAGAGTCGCATCCATTTTATTCAGTTTGGTCCCTATCATTTCAAGATTTATCTCCTTCGTTTTCTCTGAGGCTCCTGCCTCTGCTCTCGGCGTCTTCCATAGCGCTTCCCGACCCTCCACTGTGAGTCCACCCGAAACACTTCCGGTAGGGCGCCTGCTCTACATCGGGATTCGTCATCGACGCCGCGGCAAGGAGGTATCTTAATCGATGGTGGAGAGAGAGATATTTCCTCTCCCAGCGGGGCCTCTGCTTCCCCCAGAAAGCCCCACTATGGGATCCGTATCTCTTAGTGTTTTGGGAGATTGGTGCGAAAAAAAACGTTCAAGCCCCGACTGCGATCGAGGAGGGCGTCGAGGTAGGTGGGGGAACTATCCTCGTCAACCCCTTTTTTTTTGGTATGCGGCATTTGTATCACCAGGAAATTTGTCTCCAAGCCGGTTTTTCAGAGCTGCCTTTCAGCACGTCTTGTTATGCCGCCACCTTGAATCGCCTCCCCCACAATAATCCATCTTAACCAGTATCTTCTACATCACCTGATTGTCATAGGGACTGTAGCAGACCTTACAAATTCTGAAACGCTAGAGCATTTCAAAATTTGAAAGGTCTGTATTACAGATGGTGTAGCTGCTTGCAACTAAAGTTAGGCGCTAAGTTTAAATCTTTTTATTAAAGACCAACAGAATGGTAATAAAAAAATCCAAACTGTAATATACTGAATAGCGTGTAAGAGTCCAGTTAAACACATTGCACCTGGGTCTTATTTTACTTTTTACCCCTTGCCCCCTACCCAAGTTAGGTGCTAAAATGCAGACTTAAACTCATATTCTATAATGGCAGTTATAGAATTCACGCTATCACCCCTGCTTTAGACAACCTGTACCATAGTACAAGAGGGAAGAGGTGGGACAGAGGAAGAAGTATCTATAGAGTGTCATTATTCAATCCACTGTCCCGATAACTTTAGGAATGCAAAAAAGCTGCCTAAAGTTATCCCGATCGCTGTCTGGATAGTGGATTCAGTATCACTACTGTACAAATAGCATGGCCGCTCGCTGCCTTATCTGCTTGCAGTCTGGATAGCGGTGCCTAAATGCCACGGCTGGTGTTTACAAGAAACGCTGACTGCGGTGTTTCAGTATCAAGCCCTGAATCTTTTTGATGCTACTGTTCTGAATTCAGTTCAAGGAAGGAGAGGCTAGGCTGGGTTTCTGACAACATCATTATAGTGTTAATATTTAATATCAAAGAAAATGTGAGTTTTATCAAGCTGCACAGTGTATGGGGTACAAGCCAAAAGTGACCCTCCTTGAACTGGCTCACTATCAATGCTATGGGTTACAGGGCTACTTCCTGCTAGACTGTACATTAGCACTATATCCCCCCCCCCCCCCCCATAGTGTAGTAGGGTATGGAGCTTCCCGGCTGAAAAGGTTTAATGGGCCTCTGTTTATATTTACATTTTGTGTTATAGCAGCTAAAGAGTCACCTCATCAATCCTCCATGATTGCAGCCACACACAGCAGACTCATAAATTCTGACAGGAATTTAATGAGACTTAGCTGGAAATCCTGTTAGATTCTGCATGGGGTTAGCCAGAAGGCTTGATCTTATGCTTAGTGATGGCTGCTACCCCATGCAGTCAGAGAAACGTCCAGCATGTTCTCGCAGTTCGCAAGGCTTGAAATCCTAAATCTGTCTTGTTGCAAAATGTTAAAGAAAATCTGGCCCAATTCTGAATATGTACTGCCTTAGGCTTTTACAAAACCAGGAAACTGCAGCCAGCTGTGCTTCATGGCAGGGGTAAATCCTGGCCATCACACGTAATCAAGGAGGCGGATAAAGGAGGCACAGTCTAGTGACACCAGAGGCCAAACCAGCTGTATGCCAGCAGGTAAGCAGTGGCCAGAAACCATCCCATGAGATGATGACGAGGTAGGAAACCTGATGTTTAGGAAACAACCTCACTAGTTTTGGTAGATGTTGAGATGATGCCAAAGCTTGGCGATAATACATAGCAGGGTGAGGGGCTGGACGTTGAATTAAATAAGGGCTCTTGTAGCTCATTTAATTAGCAGGACAGAGAACCAATGAAGAAGACAGAAGAAACTGACTGGATAAAGAGTGATATTTTATGACTGGTAGCCGGGACATATCCTATCAGTGTTGATCAGAATAAGTGGACATACTGGATTGCTGTGATCACTCATGACCAGCTGTGCATGGGGTATACTGTGGATATCTGAATACTACTGTTAGCTAGATTTTGCCTGCTCGATACTGAAAAGGTTTTTAGGTTAGTGACCACTGCTAAACATGTAAGTCTTCTATCTGTGGATTTTCAGCAACACTGTCCGAATGATGGCGCTGAAGTCCACCAATAGAGCTACCCTTTGAAAGTTTTTATATGCTATAGTTGGACGAGTAGAAGATGGATCTTTCCAAATTCCTTTGCCTTGTCTCTTTCAGATCCTGAGGCACAAGCTATGTCGTAGAGCCAAGTGCCCAAAGGATCACAAACGGAACAACAATGATAAAGGCGTGGCCTTGAGCATGGATGATGTCAAACGTCATGTGAGTACCACCTGAGTATCCACAGCATTATAATCATAGGGGGTAATATTCAACTGGCAGGTGTCAGTGGCTTTTTTAAAATGCTGACTAACATGACTAAAATTATGCCAAATATTAATGCAGGGCCATGTTCTGGTTCCTTCGTTAAATATCGGATATGGGCAAATGGATGACACTTAACCAGATAAAGCCAATATTCATCCCTTAACCCAGCGGTTCCCAAACTGTGCACTGTGGCGCCCTGGTGCGCCACAGCGAACTCTCAGGTGTGCCGCGGCGCATAGCTCCCGACTTTCTCCTCCCACAGGTCCAGCATCTGCCGCTTCCTGCCTTTTTCCCCACCTCCACTGCAATGCTTGCAGGTTACATTTTCATGCGTCTGTGATTCCACACAGGCACTGCGGGGATTTCCCTCTGCCACATCCGTCCCTCGGCAACAGGAAGTTGCATCAGAGAGGCCGGACGCGGCAGGACTGGGAAGGCACCGCAGCAGTGGGGGAAGGAGAAGGAAAGTGGCAGCAATCCTGGACCTGAAGGAAGGAAGGTAGGAGCAATGCTGGATTTGGGAAGGTGTGCTGGTGTGAGAGGAGAGGGCTGCTCAGGGAATGGGAAAGGGAAGACCTATGTAGTGGGGTGTGTGGAGACCTGGTGTGGCGGGGGGGGGGGGGGTGGTGGGAGATCCCATGTGGCCGGGGGGTGGGTGCAGAGACCCATGTGGCCGGGCCGGTGGGTGCAGAGACCCATGTGGCCGAGAGGAGTGCTGCGAACTGAAGTTTGGGAACCCCCTGCTGTTTATCTGTCCTATTTGACCAATTAACTGGTTAAGGTTTGAATATCTGCACTTACCCTTGGACTGCCCACAACAGTAACCGGTTTTGACTTTAGAGGGGATATTCAGTGGCACTATCCCAATAAGTGTCACTGAATGTTCCCTTGGGGCCCAGTCAGCATGAGTTAACCAGATAAGAGCCTCTCTTAACCAACTGACTCACTTTCAATGTAGACCCCATAATTTTTTGTGGTTCTGTCCACACCTTTTCCATCTCATGAATCCCTTGCTCTGTTGGCACAGTAAAAGGCACAGTTTGATTCCTCATCTGCACTACTAGAAGTCGCTATGCAGTTACATCTCTGGTAGTGCACCTCAGTCCTAACTGCAAACACCTGCCTTTCCAGTACTGAGACTACATCCCCTCCCCCAACATACACACCTCTACCAGTGCACCTCATCTTGTCCAGCAGTGCCTTCTGCTGTGTCAGTACTGAGGCACACACACAGAGCTCTGCCAATGCATCTCACTCCTGCCCCTGCAGCACCCCTGCTATTCCAGTACCGACCCCCCCCCCCCCCCCCCCCCCACACACACACACACAGGCTCTACCAAAGCGCCTCAGTCCTGCCATACAGCAGCTTCCAGTCATGCCCAGTTAGCAGCTTTAATAACTCACACTGCAAAGATAAGCATGCATCTACCAGAAATCCCTGTTATTTGCATATTAATTTGCTGCAGAAGAATGTATCAAAGGAAAAACAGGTACAAAGCATAGCAAATGATGTTTGTTTGGTATTTGGGCATTTGACTGGAAGGTCTGGATCCCTCATTTTTCAAATGCTATTAGAATTAAGGGATCGGTTTTCAAAGGTCTGGCAAATCTCAAGATTTGATCCGCTTAATTTCAGTTTTCATAGGGGCTGATAAATCTCATCAGCCCCTATGAAAACTGAACAGAGAAGGGGATAATTCTATAAATAGGTGCCACAATGGGTTCTGCTGAGTGCCAGTTCTATAATGGCTTCTGGATGCACCCTAAGCCGTTACAGAATACTAACACAAGCTACGTTGGCACGCCGAAAGGGACACCAACTTAGGTCATGTAAATGGATGATGTAACTTGGCATTCCCAGGGCTGGTACAGGGTAGACACTAGGGAGGGGACCCAGAGCTTGCTTGCAGGCCATCTCTCTTTCAACTTCAGGCAGATTTGGGGCCCCCTTTAACATAGGGGTCCAGGGCAATTGCCTGTTTGCCCACCCCAAACGCCCAGCACTGGACATACCCAAATGCACCATGCAATGCATGCAGCTGATAGTATTCAGTCACTGGTGACATGCCCATGCTCCGTCCACACGTTTGCCCACCTGAAGTTGCATGCTAAGTGACGTAATGCACATTGATTACAGAATAGTGCCTAGCACTTACCACGTAATATTCAATTATTAGCACTAATTACACATGCAAGTGCTAGTAATTCTGTAACACTGGTGTGGAAATTTGAGTGCCAGCTTATAGAATTGTATTTTAAGTGTTATGGTGGCCACTCTAAGCACTTGATTTACTAAGCTCGATTCCCATAAACAGAGTAGGTGAAAGAGCCTTAGTAAATCAGATGCTAGATGTGGGAAGTGCAGATACAGTATCTGCTCAGGGAAGGGAAGTTAGGAACCTTGTGCTAATTTTCAGTACTAGGCACTTATCTTAGGAATACAAAGCTAGGTGCATATGTAGCTGGCCAAAAATAAGCCAGCTACCCTGTGCACCAGGATCCAGCCATCTCCCGTACCTTATCTAGATTAGATCTCTTATAGGAGTCTGATCCCCCTTCCTGATCACAGAAGTTAGAATCAGCTCACCCCCAAATCATGAACCCCCTGCACACACACTTCTACCCCCAAAATCAGCATCAGCTTTCTCTCTGAACCCCCTTGCCATTCTGATAGTCTGAATCTGCTGACTTACCAATTCCCTCTCCTGATCTTGGAAGCCAGAAACAGTTGTTCCCTCAATCCATCCTCTCACCCCCAAAGTCAAAATTGACTGACTCCCTGGACCTGCTTCTCATACTCGTGCAGCACCATTCAGCAGTGAACGCTGATGCCTGCAGTAAGGTGCTTATGGATGGGTACTGGTATTCTGACTTTACAAAGGTTGGGAGAAGATCTCAGGAGAGCCAATTCTGACTTCTTGGGTGGTAGAGAGGCGTGGAGGAACAGCTGATTATGACTTTAGGATTAGGGATTCAGGGGGATAGCTAATTTTGACTTTGGGAATCAAGAAGGGAATCAATGCCCCACAAAAGGCCCCATTTGTGTGGGGAATTGGGAGGGAATGGATGGCCAGCCCAGGGAGGGTTCTTTGTACCATCAATTGCAGTACATTTTTGTAGAACTGCTGTCTAAAATTAAAATTTTAGGATAATTTTCAGCCACAGAGTAGTCATCTAGGCCATGACTGAAAATGATCTTAAAGTTATATTGCTAAAAACAGTCTGATATCTTAGTCACTGAGTCATTCTTTGATGATTTACCTCAAGTATTTATATCATGTGCATCATTTCTTGAAGCCTCTCTCTCTCTCTCTCTCTCTCTCTCTCTCTCTCTCTCTCTCTTCCACTGCCTTCCTTCTCTTTATTTTTCTGGCTTCTACCTGTCCCTGTTTTCTCCCCTGCCCTCTGCAGCACTTCCCATTCTCCTTGACCATCCTCTTCAGTTCTACCTCTACTCCTCTTCTGGTTTTCTCCTCCCCTTTTCTCTCCTCTCCTCTCTTCCTTTACTCCTAGCCCATTGTTGAGGACCCTTTCCTAGCTTCGCTAGCATGAAATGGAAAATACCAAGAGTTACCAAACTGATTGCTGTCAACCTCAGTGGGACTTCTATTCATTTACTGTTGAACATCTGTGCCTTTTACATTGCCACCATGTTTGACCATGAATGCTACTTTGACCACTTATGCCCTTAATTCACATCTTTGAACTCTCACTCTCTTGTTCAGCCTCTCCACCTTTAACAGCTCTTCCACTACAGGGTCTTGATTCTTTGTTTCTATTTTGAGTTTTTTGCCCTTGACAGTTTCTCTCTCTCTCTGTGATCTCTTCCCAGAACCCATGTGAGGGGGTGAGGACTCATCCAACAGGCATGACATATACTGCCAATATCCTACCTCACCACCCAGCCCGGAGCAATTTTGAGGATTTCACCTGTTAAGTGGCACCTGCACAAGATGTCCCAAATTACCAAAGTCAGATTGAAAGTGTCCCATCTGCGGCATCATCATTACAGGGAGCACTCAAGGGGCCCTTCAAGGACATCTTCTGGCCCCATAAAATCAGACTTCAGTTGGAAAGTGAAAAGAAAGACTTTCTCATATTGCAGTTGCTCTTATCTCTGATTCTTCCTGTAAGGTAGTTTGAGAAGTTCTCTCAATGCTCTGAGGTTCCTTCAAACGTGCTGTCATTGTACACTGTGCTACTCTACTGCCTCCATTGACTCACAATGCCCTGACCAGTTTGCCTGGTGCATGCTCATTTCATTTTTTTTTCGCAAGACTTCATGACAAATTTACTAAAAGGAAAAAACATTCCTCTCATCTGTGGGATGAGTTTTGAAGAACCTTCTCCCCATCACCACTTGCACTTGGAATGTCAGACTTGGTGTCTTAATATGTTGTTTGCTAAAATTGGAGGGGAGTGGTTCCATTTGTTCCAGCTCTTTAAACATTGCGGAGTGCTTCACTTACACTATCTGAGACCTCCTATTCTTTCTGAGCTTCCAGGTTTGGGGTATCTTTTATATTTCAGCCTTGTAACTGGAGACTGCCTTTTTCTCTGGGACTTAGAGGTCCTATCCTTCTTCCTTGCACGCTCAGGCAGGACATGGGGAAACAAAGAGAAGGCTTATGCGCTCTCTGTCTCAGGGTCCTCCTTCCTCCATCTCTCACTTCAGGCTTGAAGCTGAGAGTCCTAACATTCTGGATCCAGTTTGTTGGGTTCAAAGCTCCCAAATGAATTATAAAGAAGAGACATTGTGTTGGGATGTATCATCTCCCTGAGGGATAAGGGAGCTGCAAATGCCATCCAACTGGAAAACTTTATCAATAAGGACATTGGTCTTCTAGACCTCCCTTCTTTCCTGTAGCTTTGTCTAATATGGATATTGATGGTCTTTCTTCTCACCATCAGGCAAATTAAAGAGAAGGTTTTGACATGTCCTGTTTGTAAATGAAATTGCCCTTGCCAGCAAAAGCTGCCCTATTGGATGCTCCCAACCCACCATGAACACACCCTTTGGGGTGCCTCCTGGCCCTGGAAGGGGAGAATGCCTGAAGACAGCCTGGTAGGTGCTCTCTGCCAGCCCCCCCACCCTGAAAAAAATGTCCAGCTCTATGTGCCCTGCATCCTCATGAGTATTTTGTCCCCCAAGAGACATTCAGAGACTTGACAACAAGTATCAGGCAGGTACTTGTGTGAGATATAGATTTTGGTCAGTATTAATTAACTAGAAAGAATCCATGAAAAAAAATCTAGTCTGATTTCAAGCTAGAGGCCATGTGAACAAGCACCAAGCAGTAAAAACATACTGATACAGCTCAATTAAGCCAAGAGGCTAAAACAGCTCCAGGGATTTCAACTGTGTGACAATCCAGTGAAATCGTAAAGTCTATGGAGGAGGATCAATATTCCTATAATAAGCAGTGGAACTTATTGCTATAGTACATTCTGAACCATGTTTGTCTAGCTGGACCGGAAACATGCCTGGAATACATTCCTATATGAAGGTCTCCATATTCTATTGCGGCCCACACTGAGTTCTTGTATCAAGGCCTGGACAGTATTGCTGTATCAGTGCTTGGCCGGCATTCATGTATGGAAGACTGATTGTACCAAAACTCCCATCTGCTAATGTGGTCAGTTCCACATACAAGACTGAACTATTGAAAACAGCTGTCACTTCATTTTTGCAGCTGCAGCTGTGATATCACCAAAAAGCTCACAAGAGGCTCTAGGAAGACAAACCTTTTTTCCTGTTTTCTGGTTTCCTCACAACTGCTTCTCAGAAATGTGTAGGCCCAGGCAGTACTGGAGATCCATGCACCACTACTTCAAACAAGTGGAACTTTATGGATCTCTGAGAGGTTTAGCTATTAGCTCTTACTGCCTTGTGCTAACAAGTGAAATTTCTAACCGTCGATTTCCTCCAAAGATGAAATGAATCGCGAGCTTCCATAAATTTTCTTATGGATCCACTTAACCTTTCTTTGCTAAAGCTTGAAAAGATTGTAATTTTGATTTTTGGCTTAGCTGTTTTTAATTTTACTTTTTACAACCTTTGTTTATATTACTATATGTATATATTTATATATATTATATATATATTATATAGACGCACCATAATTATTATCTATGTAAATGCCATATCACTGTATATATGATGTAATCTGGTAGAGTGTAGGCCTTGTTTTGCTCTTGCACTGTCTTTCAGTTACTGATTTTGGAATGTCGTCATATAGTATGAAAGTGGTGATCTCACTGCATATATGTACTTTGTACACACAGGACCATACAAAGCACAAGATGACAGATGCATTGTATATCAATAGCTTCTATATTGGTAAAATGTATAAAAAAGAAGTTCCAAGGCAACTGAGCTATTTTTATAACATTGGGCAGGGATCCTTTGTGAGGCTTCTCCCTTTGTGAGGGGCTTTTTACAATTGTTGTTTCCTTCTCATCTCCTTTCTGTTACTGATGCTTGGAATATAACCAGTTTTGTGGAGGTGATGCTTTCAGGCAGTGCTGGGTTTTATAACTGGCTGCCCAGTGCATCCTGGTGTTTGTAGTCCCAGCTCCTTCCAGTTAAAGGCAGAACACAAGTACCACAATGAGGGTCCTGCCTTACATAGGACAGTGTTTATTTTTGAAGACATTGAATCTGTGTCCTGCACAAAGAAGCACAGTTGTCCTATTTTGTTTTTATTTTCCGTTTGGTCACACACACTAAAGAAATTCAGCTGAATTTCACACCATGACACACAGCGTCAGGTGTAAGATTTTATAAGGTAAGTCAAAATGCCCTTAGATGTAAGTCCTTTGGGGACAGGGAAATATCTGTTGTACCATAAATGTACATTCTCCTGCTCCTTCCCTCCTCTTTTTCCTTCTGCTCTTTTTTAATCCCTCCTTTCTGCCCCTTCCAGGCTCATCTGTAGCTACACCATCTTCTGTCTGTCTGCTGCCTCTGTAATCCACACCTTCGATTCCCCCAGGGAGTTCTCTGTCTCACCTTCCCTCAACAGTTCCCAGGCCTCTTAATAATTCATGGTATTTATTTATTTATTTATGGAGAGATTTGCTCAACAGCCTTTTGGAGGAAAAAAAAACCATCAAAGTGGTTTACAGAAGTAACAAAGAGGCATATTTTCAAAGCAGTTTGGGAGGCTAAGTTCCATAGGTTTCTATGGAACTTTGGGAGGCTAAGTGCTTTGAAATGAGCCTCAAAGAGTTATACTTTACAGAAACAAAAAGCCATGAGCTGTCCCTCTCCCTCTCCTCCTCCATCAGCAGAGGCCATTATCATCTCTCCTCTTCTTCCTTCTTCTCTCACCCCTTTCCCTTAGGTCCCCCCCTCCCAATAGCCCCCTTTATCTCCTTCAGATTCCTCACAGAGGTTTACTATTATTATTGGAGATAATATATGGACCGTAAGAGCAGTGGCGTAGCCAGACCTGACATTTTGGAGGGCCCAGAGTTAACATGGGGGGGACACTAGGTATATATGTATGAGTAGTGCTTGGTTATACTCCTAAATAATACCTTAGAGTGTACTTGATGATGGATTTCTAAGTAAACAGTCTGTCCTGCATCAACATAAACCACATACACACTTATAGAACTTGGAAGTTCACTAACATTTTTTGCATTATCTCATAACTTAAACTTTGCCATTAGAGTAGACTTGCGTGTAGTCAGCATCTCAACACACATCACAGTATCCTGCAAAATAATTACCACATGGCACATATTCTTCAACTTTTCTTTATAACAATAATAAACACTTTATTCCCCAGGAACTCACCATACAAAAAAAAGTTCTGATTTTGATGTAATCTCCGTAAAATATAAACCCCCTCTAGTCCCAAGTATATTGTGAAGTACCTGTAATACAAAACCCACAAAAATCACTCAAGACCTATAGAACTCATCTAGTCCACTATAACGCCACTAACTTACAGAAGTAACACAAGGACCCTACCTAGGAAAAAGCAGCACAGTAAGTATTGCAGTGGGACCTAGAACATCAGTATGCCTATTGTGAAACTGAACAAGCTGAATTATTAGAGATACTGAAATAGAAACTCCATGCAAACAGAGTTCCTGGTCTTGGTCACAAATACTGAACACAAATAGACCCTTGCAAGTACAGAATAAGTGACCGCAAGCTTACAATATGAATATGTAGATAGAAATAAACTTAAAACCCCAAAAGCCACATTCTGCAGCCAGTGCAACACTAGAAAAGAGAAAGAGAAAAAGTGCCATAAACTCTGCAAAATATAAATAAAGCAGTGTAAATCTACTGTAAACTGACATTTTCCATTCACTGAATTAAAAATAAAATTCTTCTTTCTACCTTTACTGTCTGGGCATTTAGTTTTTTTTTTCTGATCTGTTTGTCCAGTCTCCAGTTTCTGCTTTCCTCTGTCCTTTCTTAACTTTCTTTCCAAAGTCTCCAGCCCATCTGCCACTTCTCTCCTTCCTGTCTTCTTCAAGTCAAGAGAGGATGTAGGAGAGGACATGATTTTTTCCTTTCAGCTTTCCTTCATTTATTTTTCTGCCTCCGTCTGCTCAGACTTCATTCATTCTCACCTTTAGTCCTTTAGTCTTTCCTTTTCATATCTCATCTACCTACTGGCTTTTCCCATTTCCCTATCAGCACTGCCCGTTGGACCCTCTGTCTCTCTCCTTCCAGACTCCTATCCTCCCCTGATCTCTTAACCCACTACCTAGTCCCATTTCTACTTATGTAGTTACTCTCTTCAGCCCTCACCAGCTCCAGCTCAATCCCTGTCTTTCCTTCCATCCCTGGCTCTAGACCATTCTTCATCTACCCTCTACTCCATCTCCTATTGACTCTCACCATCTTTTAACCCCATTTCTGCCTTCACTCAACCCCTCAAATGACATATCTCCTTCCTATCACATCTCTACCCAGTACCCCATCCCATTTCAATGCCTCTCATCCTCCCCCACACTTCATCCCCTTCTCTCTTAACTGCTCACTTTATAGCCCTCACTCATTTCCCCAATCCATCAACATATCCCCACTCCTAACTACCAGTTGCAAGTACTCACTATCCCCTCAAAATTCCCACTCCATCTCTCCCATCCATAATTCCCTGCTTCTGGTCCCCTAACACTCTCCCATTAAATCACCAAGTCCCAGTCATCTTCTGCTCTATTCCCCCCCCCCCCACCCCACGAGTCCTAGTAATCTGCTCTGTTCTCCCTCTTCTCCCCAGTCCCATCCATCTTATAGTAACATAGTAAATGATGGCAGATAAAGACCTGAATGGGTCCATCCATCTTCTGTTTCTGTTCCCCTTCTCCTCTAG
The DNA here is from genome assembly GCF_901765095.1 of Microcaecilia unicolor. NCBI lineage: Eukaryota > Metazoa > Chordata > Amphibia > Gymnophiona > Siphonopidae > Microcaecilia > Microcaecilia unicolor. The sequence goes on from NC_044033.1 coordinate 300,733,778, forward strand.
TCCATCCCAATCTTTTGGTCTTTTTTCCCTCCCCCTCCAATTCTTCTTCTGCTCTGTTCCCCTTCTTTCCCCCACCCACCTGTCCCATCCATTCATCTGCTCTTTCTAGGGTCTCCTGTCCATCATCATTCCATCCTGTGTCTTAATTGTGCCCAACTTCTCCCCCTCTGTTCCTTTTCTCCTGCACTTCCCACTCCAGGGCCCCATCTCCCCCTGGTCCAGTCTCTTGTTCTTTTCCCTCCACTCAAACCCCATCCAGCATATCCTCTCCCCTTCTCTCTCTCTGTCCCTCCCTCCCTCTCCACTCAGTGGGTCCAGGGTCTTTCCCCTTTTCTCCCCCTCCAATCACTCTAGTTCTTGTTTTCCTCTCCCCTCTCCCTTTTCCAGCCCCCACAATCTGGCATCTGTCTGCCTATCCCCCCCCCCCCCCCCCAGCGTTTTTTTACCCTTCCATTCCTCATTCCCCTGCCACCCACGGGTTAGGAATTTCACCCCCTCTGACCCTCCACCTCACTGTGGTCCAGCATCTTTTTTCTTCTTGTGTCACTCCCCCACCACCAGTGAAACACAATAATAGAATTCAGTTATATCATGGGAGCAAGTAGATGGATATGTCTGAAACATTTAACAAAGTTGAGATTAGCATATATACCCAACTGAGCATTTAAAAGTCTGTCCTTTAATGATGCCGCATGTTCAGAAATCATAGCCATAAGTATAGACAATTATTCAAACATTATCACATGCACACCCCAGAACAGGCATCCATACACACATTGCAAAAGTAAACTTCTGCAGTGTACATTCCAAAACTAATTTTTATTTCCTCATCTCCCTCTTCCAAAGTTCTAGATAGCAAATATATAGATCAGTAGGACCCAACGCAGTCGAAAAAAGTAAAGTCAGAACAACACAGTTTAAACCTAACTGTTCAACCACCATAGGATTCACTTTTGGGTTTAAAAGCAAAACCATGTGCGTGTAAAGATTGGATACACAAAAACAAAGTTTAAAGTAAATGCCCTTACTATGTAATACTTGGTAGCAATAATGAAACAGTGATGGAAATTTCACATAGGAAGCAGCCTGAGCCAACATATTTATTTTCCACTGAACATAATTAAGTTTCTATGAACTAGCGGCTAATATTGTTCTGAACTATACATTTAGACTGACTCTGGACATAACTTCTACATGAAGAAAGCCATTCACTTTATTATTCAATAACCCCCCTGTGAAAAAGTAATAATAAAAAAAGGCAAGTGCCTTTTTATAACATACCACTGCATTCCACAAAACAAACAGGACACAAGTTCCCCCATGCCATCTTTTTCGTTTGATGTAGGCACACAGAAAAAAATGCTAAATGCTCCCAGGTTTCAACCTAATTCATGTTGTTGTTTTTTTAAATTGTACTTATAAATAGTAAGCCACCTGATCTCATAACATGATGTCTATTTTGATGGCCTTTACTAGGTGAAAACATCTCTGCATGAATACAGGAAATCCCCTATAAACCAGCCCCTCCAACTGACACAATGATTTAACATGTATGAAACAAATTAGAACTCTAAACCGAGTAAAACAATACTCCTCGTGTACATAGTATGTCTGCACATGCCGGCATGTTTGAAAAGTAAGCCCAAATAAAAATGCTACCAACAATAAAGAACACATCGCAGGATAGAGCAGCTCATAGTTCTGCTTACTTTGTTTTTGGGTGGTCAGGGATGACATGGCTGTGGGGAGGAGAGGGAAACGAAGATGACCTCATTGGCATCAGCTTTTTGACCAGTCATACCAACTCCTGTTCTCAATCTAACATTCTTGCTATCCTCTTGCAGTCTAGTGTCTTTTCTTCCTGTGGCCACCCTCCGGCGCTGCAATCGTCCGATTTTCGGCAGCATTGGCAATCAAGTAACCTCACCTCTGACAACCCCGGAAGCTTCCCTCTTCAAAGCAAGCCTCTGTCTCTGTATGCCCACCTATGCGGGAACAGGAAGTTGCGCAAAGGGGAAAACGTCCGGGGCTGGCAGGCAGGAGGTGAGGCTACCTTGATTGCAGATGCTGCCCAAATCAGACGATTGCAGCTCCAGCAGGGTGGCCACAGGAAGAAAAGACACCAGACTGTGAGAGGAGCAAAGGGAGAGAGATAACAGATGGCACGCCGGCCACACTCTAGGGGGAGGCCCCACATACCTATGCCCTTGTGCGAGAGTTAGCTGGGCTGACTCCTGTAGTCAGCACTGAGCCTGGATATCCAATGCTGGGCTGTTTCTGGTGACTGGCATTGAATATCTAGTTTATTTTGGCGCGGTTTCAACTTAACTAGCCAAGCTCCTATAATGAGCTATCTGCTAAGCGTTAACTGGTAATATCTGTGGGAGATAACCGGCTGTCCCTCACCAAATATTGCTGGCTAGCTAGTTAACTACTACCCTCCCCCTCCTCTTCCAAACCAGCAGTTTCAGTAACAACCATTGGGCAGGGACCACTGATCACAACTCCCTCTTGAATCTGGTATATGTGAACTCTGTCCAACCAGTAGGTGTCACCCTTAAGCAATGGTTGAAACTTCCTTCTTTCGGGGACTCTGAATACTGTCTTTAGGGCACCGCCATCTCTGGCCAACTGTCACGTTTTCAAAGCTGGAAACGGGTTTGTGAGCTCTTGGCCACTGCCGAGGAGCGGCAGTGGCAGGCAAAACCACCCCACGCTAGAGACAGGGCAGATCTCTGACAAACAGTTAGGCTTCACCTGCACCTGGCCACTTTCCACCAAGAGTTGAGCTCAAGGCTTCAGGTGGTCGGCAGGACTTTACTGGACAGGGCAGGACTGGCTAACAGCTAGGCAGCACAGGGACAGCAAAGCAGGGAAAGGATAGGCTAAAGGACAGGACTGAAAGCTGCGAGCAGCCACTGAAACAGGGCACAAACACCACTAGACAAGAGACTGAACTGAAAACTGCAAGCAGCCACTGAAGCAGGGAACAAACACAGATAAACCCAGAACTAGACAAGACATACAAACAAGACACAAGACTGGGAAGCAAGCAATACCCTAAACTACACACAGACTAACTAGAACAGGCAAGGCTTCAGGCAAGAAACAAGAGCAAGTAAACAAACTCAGGCTGAAGTGCAACAAGAACCAACATACCAGGGCCTTAGACGCAATGCAAAGGCAAAGCAGCAAGGTTTCAGAATGGCTAATAAGCCCAGCAGCACCTGGAGCTCAGCTGCAACCATCACCAGGAAACTACGGGTGCTGTGTAGGTTCAATCCAAGCAAGCAAGTCTGGCAACCCGGAAGATCCGGACCGGTCTGGGCTGAAATCTGGAACGGGTGACGGTCCACAGCACACCGGTTCTGGCACAGAGGGCGAGGTGAGCACAGACGTAACACCAACCCAGGGAACGAAAACCTGAGAAGGGGATTTAGAGCCAGATGACACAAAACCTAACGAGCCCAAACTGCGTTTTAAACTGTTCCAAGCATTTTAAAACGCAAGTAGTTTACCGGGGCATGCACCAAGGGCATTTTCCTGTCACGGTAGCAGGCAACGAAAACGGAATGCAAATTGTCTAAAGGCTATTATAATGAGCTGCACTACCGTTGCAGCTCATTATAATGAGATGCACTACTGTTTTTTTGGTTTTCCCGATTCCCCTTACCGTGGGAACCCTAACGGGAGGTCTGCACCTCTCGTTAGGGCTCCTGTGAGGGAATCGGAAAGAAAAAGGCACCAAAAAGGTAAAAAAAAAAAAAGCAGCGAGCGCACATGAGGGGCGTCCTTTGGACGTACTCTCCCTGCGCTTGGTCTTTTATTTGTTTTTTTGCCGTTTTGCTCACAGCGGATCTCAATCCCTACCGCCTGCCCTCACTTTTGCATCCCTTCTTTGCTGCTGTTGCGGCGGGCAGATCTCCCCCCCCCCCCCACGCGCTCCTCCAGACTCTCTGATCCCCCTCCTGCTCTCATGACGGCAACATGGCTGACCCGACAGAAAAGGAAAAAAAAAGACTACCCCAAATTATTTGTGCTAGAACTAAAAAAAGTTCTTTATGCTCCTCTTCCAGGTCTCTTCAGCCAATCAGAGTGCGTTTAGCTGGCACCTGCAAGCTAGACGCGCTTTGACTGGCTGAAGAGACCTGGAAGAGGAGCATAATCAAAAGGGACGTCCCGATTCTCCGACTCAGGTACTGAAGGAATAGAGAATGCAAATGAGCTACAACGAGTAGCTCATTTGCATTCCCTTTCCTTAGTGAATTCCCATTCCCTATCGATTCGCTATGAAATCGGTAGGGAACGGGAATTACCGACGACTTTGATGCATCTAGCCCTTAATCCAGATTTTGTGCATGGCAGTACACATTATAGCAACTGAGCCACCTGACCCGCCCAGGTTCAGTACTATGGCCAGAGTTGTGACAAGTCCAGAGAGGGGACTTGATGAGGATTTTGCTCCTTGTCCCTTTGACTGTTATTCCCTATCCTGAGTGCTGATTTTTTTTTTGTAATCCAAAAGCTTAGGAGGAGGGGCAGCCACAGAGACTGGACTGCATGCTTACTGTGTCCCCACCACTGTCAGCCTATGATCACTGCCACTGATCCTAAGGTTAGAAGGCGGTGAGGCAGATGAATGTCAGCTTTTTAAGAACTGTAACATTTGTTATAGGTTTTACTGAGGGGTGGACCTGTATTCTTGGAAATGTATTCACGGACAGCCTATGCCAGAAAGCCAGAACTAGTCAGAAACCTTCTTCCAGAAATGGAATTACATCTTGGCCGCAGAACCAGTCGTCACTCTCTTTCCCAGGGTATCTCCATGCCTAGAGGCCTTAGTCTGCAAATATCTTTGCAGTTATGTAAAACATGAGATTCACAAATTTTAGTCATGGTCCAGATACCTCATCCTTTCATCTCTGGAACTATGCTGATGAATGTGTGTGTAAAGAGCACTCTTGCAGTCTTGGGCTGTCAGACATAGACACAGGGAAGCAGCAATGATAGTCTCTGCATAGGCTGACTGCTACCTCGTTTCCTCACAGACCTTCCCCTTGAAAACCCCACTGGTATGCAGAGCAGGGGTGCAAAATATATGACGTGATGTATGTGCAAAGATTTGAATATGTTCTTTCCCCCCCCCCCCAAAAAAAAAAAAAAACTCCTCTTTTTATGTGGATAAAAGTACATACGCTGGACTGTAATAGAAGTTGAGAGCTACAGACCCAGAGATACTAGTGTTTAAATCCTACTGATGCTCCTTGTGACCTTGGGTAGATTAATTTACCCTCTTTTGCCTGGGATACAAAATTAGGGCTAGATTCACTAACTCTAACATAGGTTAGTAATTTTAACCCTTAGACTGTAATTCCTTTGAAGATAGGGAAATCCCAACTGTACCTGAATGTAACTTGCCTTGAATCATCAATCAAAAGCTAAATAAATAAAATTGCAGTGATGGGGGAGAATAATCAAAACACAAGCAAATATACGAGCAGCATAATTAGTTGTGGTTGTTGCTCCCACAGTCTCACACATGGTAACACAGATAGAGAGGTAACACACATTTTTGCATAGAAGTAGCTACAAGAAGACTCCATTCAAGGTTGGAGCGACTTATCACTCCGCAGCCCTCACTCGCCTCTTGTAACCATGGAGATGTGCCAGTTCCAGTGAGAGAAGGTCTAGTACTTCCTTCAGGCACTGGGCCTGCAACCAGCTCTGGACCTGGGACAGAAGCCACTCTTTAGCTAAGTTCCTCACTGCAGCAGAAGGACATTTCTGCAAGCAGTGTGCTGAGGGACTGCAAAAGTCCCAACTTTTTGCTGTACTTTCTGCTGGTGCATTAATGTGACACGCTAGGGCATTAAAAATAGATTACAATTATAAACTGTATCTTTTCAGGACAAGCTGGTCCAGTCCTAGGTTTATGCTATGGCATGCATGGAGTTGTGGGTTTGATTTCCCTAAGAAAAGGAGGACTTTACTCCCCTACATGCACTGGGGCAAAACCAGGGCTGGATCAGCTGCTCCTGATGACCTGGAGACAACTGCTAACTCAAGATGAGAATCAACTACAGCAGGAGTTCTCAACCCAGTCCTCACAACATACCCAGCCAGTCGGGTTTTCAAGAAACCCACAACAGAGGCAGTGCATGCAAATTTATCTCATGCATATTCATTGTGGATATCTTGAAAACCAGATGGCTTGGTGTGTCCCCAGGACTGCGTTAAGAACCCTGAGCTACTGTCTCTATTTACATCGTGCAAGGCTTGTGATCATACAGTGTAGTTCCCTTGCCAGGCCCTGTGCAGACTCATTCCTAGTCTCTCTCATCTTGGCACTCCTGCTCCTGTTAAGATCACGATAGGAATCAGCAGCTGCTCTCATTAATGACAGCATTTCATTTCCACAAAAGCCCCTGAGAGAGGCTCCTCATTGATTTCAGAGTGCAGCAGCCAGGGCTTTTGCCTCAGCCAGTCATCTATCATCAGCTGCAACAGCCGATGAGATGGTTCCCGTGGCATCACTTCTTGCCATTGATCAAGAAGAATTTACTTGCAGGGAGAAGGAGCACTCAGACACCATTAAACACTCCATTCCAACCCAATAAAAAGCAGAATTTCAATCGCACTGCTCCAGACTGAAGCTTTCTATCATCTCCCCAGCAGCATTAAGTGGGATAGTGAAGTGAGCCAGAATTAGAAATAAATAAAAATAGAAACATTGCCAGGAAGATGCCTTTGTAAGAAGTTAGACCCAACTCAAGATTATCACTGTGTCTGGGATTAGTATCAGAGGGGGGGGGGGTGAGGAGTGAAGACGGAGAAGACAAAATTTCCATCCTTGACAGCAGGGAATATTATGGGGGTAATTCTATAACAGTGCATTTAGACAGTGGTGTTCCTTGGTCAGCTGCCACCCAGGGCGGATCGCAGCTATGCACTCCCCCCCCCCCCCAGGGTGCAGCTTATCACCCCGGCCCATCACCTACAAGCCCCTCTCGTGCATTCTTCTTATCTGCTGGGGTGCTGGGAGCAGCCTCATGGCTGTCGGCCCTGCGGTTCCCTGCTCCTTCTGTCTCGGAACAGGAAAAGTAACAGCAGAGGGAGCAGGGAACCAGCAGAACAACAGCTGTGTGGCTGCTCCCTGGCATCCCTCCTGCAGCATGCACCCGGGCGGACCGCCCCCACGCCCTTGGTACGCCACTGCTTTAGATATCGGGACTTACTTTTCCCTTATAGATACATTTCATATTCTCTTTATTTAATGTACCGCAAATAGTAAACAGATCTTGAAGCAGTTTACCAAAGGCAGAAATTCTATGAAGGAGTCAAGAAGGATACAAAAGGATGCTAGGTTACAAGTAAGAATAATAAGGGAGGGGAAACTCGTTACCAAATAGGGGGTCTTTTACTAAAGGTTAGTTCAATTATTTAGAGCAGGGTCCACAGGAATAAAATGGGCCCTGCTGCAATAACTCAAGCTAATCTTTAGTAAAAGACCCCCCAAGGAATGTGAATGCAAAGAAGGAAAAGACACTGGTGAGACAAGGGGAGGAAGGGGCTGCTGCGAGGCCCAAAGGAAGCTAATAGGAAGCAAAAGGGGATCAAACTGTGGTAGAATGGGAAAGCACAATGAAAGTAATAAGTTTTCAGTAAGGTTTTGAATTTTAGGAAAGAAAGTCAGAGCAAAGGTACAGGAGTAAGGAGTTCTACAAGGTAGAAGCAAGAACACTAAAACAAGCGGAACGGCACAGAGCAGAGCAAATGCTAGCCTAACAGGTGAAATAGATGCCTATAATTTAGGCATGAGCACTTATTCAGCTATAGAGCTGGTGTAAGTGCTCACGCCTCAAGGCTGGAGGTGCTGCTTACGCTCTACCCAGACTCTGCCTATGTCTATGCCTACCTGTAAAATACATAGGGCCAGATTCTATATATGGTCCCTAAACAAAGCACATCCATTTAGGCCAACAAAAATTCCTATGCGCCCTGGGTCATATTCTGTAACCACATAAATTTTGAAAACACCCACAAAATGCCTATAGCCACATGCATTAGAATTTAGGCACAGTTCATTACAGAATACGCTTAGCAAGTTGTGCGCAAAAATTCTAATTGTTACCAATTAGTACTCATATTGCTTGTTAAGTATGGTTATCACTGCTGATTAGCTTGTTAAGCCAATTAAGTTACACGCGGTGTTATAGAATATGCCTAGATTTTGGCGCAGATATCCAGGCGCGCTATATAGAATCCAAATGATACTGTGTAAGAGGCTTGTATATACAGATGAGCACACAAATATACCCATATATGCTATTATTCTAACCATTACTTGTATAATCATCATCTAAAGTGAGTGCCCACTTTAGAGAATTACCCTCTAGGGAATGTGCGTGACAGGAAGAGGAAGTGCAGCGGAGAAAGGGGTCTCTTAGTTGATCAGTTCTAATCCCAGTTTAGAAATGTACTATAGAGTAACTATGGAGCTTTCATACTGGGTCTTCCAAAGGTTAGACCTATTTCTATCCCAGACAGCAGGAGGAACTGCAGGGGATTGGGCAGATGGGAACGAAAGAGGTGCAACTGTAGAAAACAAGGAAGATGCATAGAAGACATTGTTGCTGCAGTCTCATCTGTCGCCAGGCAAAGCATGGAGAAGGACAGAGCTGGACTCTGCAGTTTAACTTGTCAATCTTTCATGTTTATGTTTAAATTCTTGATATACCACCTTTCTACGGTACAAAGTGTTTTATACATTGTATACAGATACAGGGGTGGACTGACAGTGGTCAGTGCCCCCGGGCAGTAAAAGTCATTGGGGCCCCCTGGCCACTGTCTACTGCTCCACCACTGCCCCCTCCCACACACCACAGCCCCGCCTCACCGCCGCAGTTTCCCCCCCCCCCCCCACACACTACAGACCCCTGAACCAAAGTGGACCCTCCCTGAGCCTACCTTTAAGGAACCTGCTGGTCTAGTGGCTTCAGGGGGGCAGGAAAGAACCCCACTCTTTCCTGCCCACGATCACTACTGTGCCTGGCGATGCTGTGTTTTCAAAATGGCTGCTGAGAAGTCCCGCGATAGTCTCGCTGGTCTCGCCAGCCATTTTTAAAACACGGTGGCGCTGCCAGGTAGAGTAGCAACAGCAGGCAGGAAAGAGTGGGATTCTTTCTTGCTCCCACAGAGACCACGAGACCATCAGGGCCTTTCAATGTAGACCGGGGGAAGGCCCACTGAGGCTGGGGGGGGGGGTAGTAATGTGCAGTGGCGGTGGGTAACTGGGCAGAGCCTCTGGGCCCTCAGGCACTGCCCGGTTGCCTGAATGGTCACAATCTAACCTTTTGCATCTGGGGCCATGGAGGTTTCATCAGTGTTCAGCTCCAGATGTACAGAAAACTGGATTTACATTGAGATGTAATTACTCGCTTTGCCAAATCCAAGTTCCAGGCAAGCAAGGTACATGTTCAGGTACAAAAGTTATTCCCTTTCCAAGTCGACTTATAGTCGGTGGGGGCCCTTTTACTAAGCCTAGCGAGTGCTAACAAAATTAGTGCACACTAAATGCTAAGAAGCCCATTTTATACCTATGGGCTTCTTAGCATTTAGCATGCACTAAGCTTTAATAAGAGACAGTGGAGGGTGAAATGACTTGCTCAAGGTCACAAGGCGAGTTGGTGAAGAAGCAGGATGTGGAGAAGTAGCCTTCAGGTTAAAAAGAAGCCAGATGTAGATGAGAAAAATCAGGGTTCAAACTCCTTGTGACACCGGCAAAGTCTCTTCATCCTCTACTGCCTCAGATATAAACTTTGGGGGTCACTGACTAACAGCATGTATTAATGTGCTATTTGCAATAAAGCCCATTGTTAATGATCCCCTTAGTTATGTTCACACCTTAGTGCTCACTGCAATGCTGTTAGATCGCTGTTTTTTACATACTGTGGATTTCTTCTTTTAAGGTTTGAACCTTTTTTTGGTCTCTTTAATTGTTTTAGGGGCCCTTTACTAAGCCACACTAAAAAGTGGCCTGTGCTAGTTTTGGCATGTGAAATTAGCATATGCTGGGCCACCTTTTACCGTAGTGGGGAAAAGGCCTTTTTTAAAATGGGGCAGTAAATGGCTGTGTGCTAATATTAAAATTAGCACATGGCTATTACTGCCTGAGCCCTTGCCACCAGTGCCACCTATTTAGTAGGTAGTAAGGGCTCATGTGTTAACCCACGCAGTAATTGGGCAGCTAGAGACACCCATATATTCCAATGGGTGTCTCTAGCATTTAGCATGCGCTGATCATTAGCGTGCACTATATATGCTAGTGTATCTCTAGTGTGACTTAGTAAACAGGGCCCAAAGTGTTTTTTTTATTGTTTTCTTAATATATTCATCAGTTTTTATGATTATTATTATATATTTTTTGTTTGCTGTATTCATTTTTATATGTTGCCATTTTTTATTCATTGCTTTTATGATGTTTTATATATTTGTACACTCCTGACATAGGCCCTGTAGCTGAAACACGGTCCGTATCGAGTCATTTTGATGGAACTGTAGGAGATGTTGCTTAGAGGATTGCAAAGTTCACGTTGAAGGTGTATGGTATAAAAATATTAGATAGGAATGTAGGACTTCCAGAATGGAAGACTTGATAGATAGTAACACAGTATTTACATTGATTGAAAGGTAGTCAGTGTTCAGAAAGAGGAAGAGAGGTGACGTGATCATACCTTTCTTATTATAGAGGCAACTTAATAGCCATGTTTTGTAAAAGTTGTAGTCTTCTTGTTTGAGATAGAAGTAAGGCCACAATAAAGGGAGTTGCAGTAATCACAGTTTTGTTATTACAGAGTAAGAAAATCTGAAGAGATGAAGGTTCGAGTATAATCAAATTGAGCAAATTGTTGCCAAGTATAAAAGCATTTACTGATTACATTAAAGATCTGAGAATGAAAAGAACAGTGGGTTATCAAAGATAACTCCTAAAATCATCACTGTTTCCTTGAGAGGAACAGTGATGCCATGTATCATAGGGGAAGTATAAGAAGTGGAGGTGAGTGAACTGAAAATATGGTAGTTTCAGATTTGGAAGGATTCAATTTAATGTGATTGGTAGCAAGCCAATCAGCAATTTTATCAAGGTTGGAAGATATTGTGGTCATGAATGTAAGGAGAAAATGATTTTAAAAAGACTAAAATCTGAATATCAGCATCAGTTGAGTATTATTAGGAAAGGGATAGAAACAAACACGAGGATGTTATAATGCCGTTGTATCGCTCCAATTCTGGTCGCCGCATCTCAAAAAAGATATAAAGGAATTAGAAAAGGTGCAGAGAAGGGTGATGAAAATGATAAAGGGAATGGAACGACTTCCCTATGAGGAAAGGCTGAGAAGGTTAGGGCTCTTCAGCTTGGAGAAAAGGCGGCTGAGGGGTGATATGAAAGAAGTCTACAAGATAATGAGCGGAGTAGAGCGGACAGATGTGAAGCGTTGTTTACACTTTCAAACAACAACAAAACCAGGGGACACAAGATGAAGCTAGAATATGGTAGATTTAAAACAAATAGGAGAAAGTTTTTCTTTACTCAGCATGTAGTTAGACTCTGGAACTTGTTGCCAGAGAATGTAGTGACAGCAGCTGGCCTTACGGAATTTAAAAGGGGGTTTGGACAGATTCCTGAGGGAAAGTCCATTGAACATTATTAATTTTTTTTTTTTTTTTTGGGGGGGGGGGGGGGGTTGCCAGGTTTTGAAGCCTGGATTGGCCGCTGTTGGAGACAGGATGCTGGGCTTGATGGACCCTTGGTCTTTCCCAGTATGGCGGTGCTATGTACTTATGTACTTATAAATGAAAAATGTAAAACCAAGAGATTGGATAAGCAAGGCTAACAGTGACCAGAAAATATTTTAAAAAGGATAGGCCTAAGAATGGATCCCTGTGGCACTCTTGAAATGAGTGACTTCACTTGTGATGATAAGAATTAAAATGAATAAGAAAGAATGATTAGTAAGATAGGATTTAAACCAATGTAAAGCAGTATTACATATGCTTAATCAGTCAGACTTTGAAGGAGGAGAATGATGGACAAAATCAAAGTTGCCAAGAGATCCAATGTAGTCAGAATAGCATCATTATTACTTTGTGAAGAAGTTTAATAGAATTGTAGAGTCCATGGAGTGACCTTTCAGGAAAATGATAGGCACGAAAGCCAGTTTGCTATGGTTGAAAAGCATTTGTCTTATCTAAGTATTCAAACTGTTTGGCAACAAGCATTAATGCAGTCTTAGAAATGAATGAGATTAGATATGGGATGATAATTTCAGAGAAAAGAAGGGTCCTCCTTTTTGTCATTACATTGTGGACTGACAACAGTTTGCATCCAACAATAAGGAAAGTGCCTGTATAGAATACCTGTAGTCATTATTGAAGTTAGGAAGGAAGTATGGCTGCAAAAGTGCTGTAAGAGAAAAGCAGGATCTGGATCAGTGTGAGGGATTTAAAAAAGGAAACAATGAGAAATGAGCAAAGAAGACTGAGGAGCAAAATGGGAGAGGAAGGAAGAGCGGGCTGTGTTCTGGGGAGGGTCAAGGTCTAATGGTAGGGGAAAAAAAAGCAGAAGGGGTAGTGGGGGGGGGGGGGAAGTATCATGTAAGAGTGTGACCTTATTTGACAAAGCAGTCACCAAGTCTTCAAGTGTTAAGGCAGTAGAAGAGGTAATTATAGGTCTAACACTAAATTGTTTTAAGATACCATATAAACGCGATGGGTTGGTATCACTTTAAGGGGTGAAGAGAAATAATGCCATTTAGCGGATTGATTGCTTGTTTGTAGTGGTTGGAAAGTTCTCTAAAAGAAAGTTGAATGACTGGAGAAGGCCCGGAAAGCCAATAGCGTTCCACATATTGAACCTGATATTCCAGTAGTCTTATACTGGGATGATACCATGGTTGAGATTTCCTGGAAGACCACCAAGAGGATGTCTGAAGAGGAGTAGCCAACTCCCTGAGGTATTCCCCCATCTTGGAAAAGTTAGTTTTCAGAAGTCTAGGACCTTTGCTTTTGAATGAACCATTTCCACCTATGACCTAATATTGAATCAAGAACCAAAAGAATGGTCCAGTAGTAATACAAAGATATGTAATTTAAAAAAAACGAGGAAAAGACCTCAAAACACCCAAACACCTACTACAACTTCGGCGTCTTTCACTGGGGTTGTGTTATTCATCATGGGTCTAAAAAAAACTTCGTAAATTCTTTCTATAATTTATTCACTCTTTATTCAATCAGAATTTTTTTTTAATATATTGTTTTATTTCACTTATTTTAAAATTACTCTTCCTTAATGACACAATAACTGTTATGTACTTGATTTTGTAAATAACAGAAAAAGGGTCAAGCACTTCACTGAAACCTACTTTCAATTTTGTCACAAAAATTTTTTTCTTTGATAATATAACAGCAGCTAAATCATTGTTGCTATAAATCACAAAATAGTCGAGCACTTAACTGACACCCATATCTTTGTATTACTACTGGTCTCTTCTTTTGGTTCATGATTATATATATTGGAATTTTAGAGCCTCAGTTGTTTTCACTATTTTTGTGTACTAATATTGAATCAAACCATCCAGTAGTCAGTGGATGCCAGATGATCACCCACAGTAACATCTGAAACACTCTTCCCATTCATAAGCATCAGGTCCAGTATTGCCACATCCCATGTTGGTCCTATTATCTATTGCCAGTGCTAGATCAATTCTCCCTGCAGATAATCCAGGATCTGCCTACGTCTAGGTAAAGGGAAACAGGAGAGGTGGGGAAGATAGGCTCTTTCCAAACAATGGAGAAGACGTATGATCTATATATATAAAAGGCACCACTGAAGCCTCCAGCCGGAAGTGTGAAGCGCCAGAGATATCCGGTTTCCCTATGAGTGAAGGAAAACAGCACAGCACGAAATCCCAGGAACAGTGAGGACTCAGAGGGGGAGGGGAGAGAGATGCCCTCACTCTCTCAGTAACAAAAACACAGAACAGCAGGAAACAACACTGAAGGACTGGACTCCAAGAGGGAGGGGAGGGAGAGAGGGCAGAGGGCAGGGACACACACACTTCCCACATGCACACTCTGAAGAAAACCTTGCTAGCCCCCCCGTTTCATTTGCATCAGAAACGGGTTTTTTTTACTAGTTGTAAATAAAAGTAATGTGTATTGCAACACTTGACTCAACACAGCCGTGTTTCGGCGCCGTAGCGCCTTCTTCAGGAGTCTTCCAGAGGTTTGACCGGTGCTTTGATAGTTAACACACCAAAAGTTTAAACGGTGCTTGAACAGTTAAAACATCAAAAAGCTATGCACTGAAGAGTACACAATTCCTTCTCTCCAAAGAACATAACAGTACAACATATGAGCAAAAGGAGTCATGATTACACGTCCAAAAGGTGACACTACAGCTGGGATGTCCCAATCAACAAACTGAAATCACATATCGTAGCTTGCCCATTTCATAGCAAAATTGTGAATGTGTTCAATTAAGTCTCTATCTATTGCATTTGCCTGCAAGTGAAGGCTGTATATCACACCAAGATAGTACCTCCTCCTTACTCCTAGTTTATAGTCCTCTTCAATAGGTTAGTCAGTCTGTTGCGGAAGACACTTCTTCCCTTCTCTGCTCTTTTTCTTGCATGTTCAAACTGTTTCCAACCCTCCCCCTGTGTCCTCAATGCAGATTAGAGGTTTCACAGCGGAAAGAGTGAGTCTATTCTCAAGTAGAGGGAAGATGTACTTCTAGGCCCTTGGAGTTAGCAGCTAGGCTTGAATAAATCACTCTTCACACGTTCAAGTGGTGTTCCAACAATTAACTTTTATGTAATAATCAATGATAATCTGACACAAAGTACATTTACATGAGGATGAGTTTGTCTGATCCATTTACGGTCACAAACTATACCCTCTCAGCATCTCATTGTCTTTGGTTACAGGATCTCTTAATTTCTTTACCCTCTAAGACACCCTTTCAAAGATGAACTCCAATACTTCTGCAGGAGCATCCCAAGCCAAAATTGCACCCTATGTGATGTCCCCTAGCGCCCCCGTCTTTGGTGGGAACAGTCTAATATAAGTAAAGATTCCCTTTGAAAATTTGAGCTCTAGTGGAGAAGTCCACTGGTACAAATGTCCTGCATACTAAGTGAAGGAAAGTTTTCGTCCTGGGGAATTTACCCAGCTAACTATCAAGTTAACTGAGCAAATTCCTTTGAAAATGTAATTATTGCCTCCATTCTGCCAAGATGCCACAAACAAAGCAAATTTTTTTATGTGCTTCTTCCATTCGTGATGCTTTTTTACATGTAAAACTTTGTAAATTTATACCTCAGATAGGGGCACTTTTACCAAGCTGTGGGAAAAAGGGCCCTGCGCTAGCAGCAGGGGCTGTATTCCCGCATGCCAGGGCCCTTTTTACCGCAGCAGGTAAAAAAGCCCCTTGCACACATGGCCATGCGGTAAGAGAACTCTTACTTCATGACCATGCGAAGGAGAGCTCTTACCACCACCCATTGAGGTGACGATAAGGGCTCCCGCGCTAACCTGGCGGTAACTGGGCAGCACACGGTGATGCCCAATTACCACCGGATTACCACCGTGCAAGCCATTTCCAGGGGTTTTCTTTTTCCCCCAGAAATGGTGCAAGCTCAGGGCGGGACTACCACCGGCGGCTGCGTTGGACCGGCGGTACTCCCGAAAGAGTGAGTGGTAAGCCTGCATTGGGCTTACTGCCACTCTGTAAAAGGGACCCATAGATTGCTGTGAATCTCACTTTTGGAGCAGTCTGCCTATGACCTCCCTGGAGGTAACGGAGAGAGAAAACAACTTGCCCAGCTACCCTGGATTTCAGCACATTACTGCAGGAATTTCAAGCAGGAGACCTTTTGGCCAGTTCTGTTTTTGAACTTACATCCTAATACAGTACGATATTTGTAGTCCCCAATTCAACCCATTGAATTCAGCACTAAAAATGCTCCTGGATCGAGCTGTCAGAAATCCAGGCCTGGCCCAAACTCTCCCTTGCTTTCATTCTCTTTGAGCTTAATATTCGTATATTTATATATCACAAGGTCAGTTTATCTATGATACTTAACTTATATGGTTACATCATATATATCATATATTATTTACTAATGGGTTGTAAGTGTGTTTTATTTATTTATTTCACTGTATTTTGAGTTTTTTCGTTATACTTCATTTTGATGTTTTTTTCTGCTAATGTTTAGATGTCATCCTTCTTTGATTGGTAATATACAACACCTTTATCGTATGTTATATATAATCTAATATTTTTTAATAATTTAAGTATTTATTATATATTTGAAAACTATATATGCATGTATGTTTGAGTATATGTATTTTTACATGTATGGATTTTATATGTATGTGTATGTATATGTATGTATATGTATGTATATGTGTATATATATATATATATATATATGTATATATATATATATATATATGTGTGTATGTATGTATATATATGTATATGTGTATATATATTATAGCATTTCTGCAATACTAATAATTTTTTTACAAAAAATTTTTTTTTATAAAAAATGTTTTAATTAATTTTTTAATTCTACATGGAATTTATGTTTATCACACATTTAACGTTCTACACTTATTTTACTTTTGTTTTGCATGTTTGTTATATTACCATTGTTTGGTTTTATTTCATAGACTCCTGAAGAAGGCGTCTGTAGCGCCGAAACACGGCTGTGTTGAGTCGAGTGTATATTTAAATAAAGAGATTGTTCCTAATCTACGTCGCCTACTAGTGTTGTTCAAGAGCCTACTCCTCCTACTCCCCCTTTCCTCAGACCAAACTCTCCCTCCTGCATCTGGGTAACTTGGCAGCTCTCCAACTCTAACCATTAAAGTACTTCATTTGAAGCATGTGCTTATCTAGTCCCCATACTCATTCACAAACTATTACTGCCTTCCTATCCATAGCAATGCTCTGCACTTTTCCCTGCTCCTTCTGGTGAGGTGAAATTTAAAGGGGAGAGGCCATGAATAAAGTTCTTGGGTGGGGGCAATGATGGGGGAGCCTATAAAATGTATGTTTGTCTAGGGCAGTGTTCTTCAATGCAAGGCCCGGGGGCCAATGGCAGCCCCTGGAGATCTCTGGGGCAGCCTTCATCATCATTCTTCATTTTTTTTTCCTGCTATGCTCTACCTCTCTACCCAAGCTCCTGACAGAAAGGAGAAAGTGGATAGGAGGAAGAGTCACATGCTTGAAGAGCAATAGAGGAAGAGAATGTATTTGAAAATGCCTGCCTCCTTGAGGATACACCCAATAAAAGGTTTGAAGGCAGGCTGGTGGAGTGGAAGTCATAGACACACACTGATCAGCGGTGTTGTAGCCTCGCTTGGGAAAATATTTGGCAGCTCTCCTTCAGCTGATTTGAATCAAAAGTGGCCCGACTTAAAAATGAATGAAGTCCACTGGTGTAGGGCCCAATATATTATTAATCCAGCCCTGGCCAAGAGAGAGGAAACCACAAATGCTACCAGAAGAGACATGCAGAGACCCAAACAGTGCACACCAATGGCATCGCCTGCTGAGAGCAAGAATGGCTCCAACCATAAAGTAGTAGTAGTAGTAGTAGTAGTAGTCTACTGTTGCCATGGGGTCTGCTAAAGAGCCACAAGGAAAAGGGGGTATAAAAGGGTCAGCCATACCACTGCCAAGTCCCTCCTTTCCCATACCAATCTTGAAGCTGCTATTTAATGAACTGAGAGAGGAGAATGGAGTGGGGGCCCCACCCAGCAAGCCTAGAATGAGTGTACCAGGAAGGCTAGTGAGAGGGTGTTCTGCCCTGGTTGTACAGCCTGCTTTACTGACACAGACTACTCAGTAATTAATGTGGATTCTTTTGGATTCATATTAGGTAAATGAGACTTTTATTAGAGCTTCATCTAAGATACACAATGATTTATATATATACAATGATTAAGCTATATACAATGATTATAACTGAAAAGAAACAATACCTGTAAACAATCATTACATCACTGGTCCCTAATCTCTACATCCAAGCAATGCTAGGAGTTTCTAGACCAGGAAAAGAAGCAATAATCTACTATAATAAAACTCACCCTCAACATTCTGAAGACAACGTTCTGAAGTCACTCAGTCACTCCGTGAAGGGTTCGTCAGTTCATGGTGGTGAAGCCACAACACTGACCATGTCTCTCTGCCTCGCCCTCGCATGACAGACCAATCAGAAAAAACACCCTCAACGTTCTGAAACACAAAGGACCATCACAAAACCGTTCCCAAGCAACGCTAGGCAACGTAACACGGACCTATCAGAAGAAACTACGTGGCAATAAGGGAGGAGCATTCACCAGCAGAACGGCTCATTATCTGTGCAGCACCACCGCTTGAACGAGAGAAGAATATTCCTGCTGTGGGTACGTGCAAAAATAGACCGGGGGGGGGGGGAGGAGAAATTTTTAAATGCCTAATGCCGGTACTGAAGAGTGCCGGAGGGCCTATAGCACAGCCTATATTTGGGTTCGCTTGACGTGGAGTCGGTGGAGCCAGAGAACAGCGTGCCCCTCACCATCTGGGATGTGGGCGAACAGGACAAGCTGCGGCCCAGCTGGAAGGATTACCCGCGACCCAGCCAGCAGCAAACAGCGACCAAGGAAGGGGGAGGAGTAGGGAAACACGCGGAATGTGTTTCCCTACTCCTTCCCTGCTTAGGAATCGCTGGAGACTGGCTGCCAAACTAACGAAACAACCACACACCGACGCACCACCTCCATCATTTGAAAGGCATCCACTCTTTCTTCAACAGAAATGCAAACTAATAATACAAAACAAACAAAGAATACCTGGTTTCTCACGCGGCTGCAGGTAACTCCCCACCCCCTTCCTCGTTCCCTTTTGCCGAAGCGGCCAAGGACGTGCCCAATCATTCCCAGCCTCAGGCAAGCCGTCTCCCACCTCGGGGATTCCCTGAGCACCCGGAAAAAGATGGCGCTGCTTCCCGCAGCGCATAAATGTTCCAGCATTCCCCTGCAGCCGGCCTGAAATGGACCGAACATACCGGATCACCCCCCGACGGCCCGAGACCGTGCTCTTCTCCCGCCAACTTAAAATAACCATCCCCATCCTCAGGCAAGCTGTCTCCCACCTCCAGGATGCCCAAAACCCCAGCCCAAAGGAAAAAGACGGCGCTGCTTCCCACAGCACATTTCTCTTCCAGCGTTCCCCTACAGCAGCCCTGAAACGGCAAAAAAATACCGACAGACCAAGAACTTGCTCCTCTACCTTCCGCCCATCTAAAACAACACTGCTGCCTCAGCACAACACAAAAAAAAACCCCGGAAAAAACAATCCACCACTCAGCAAAGGCTGACCCCCCTACAACCACATTTACATTTCACCAACAGAAAGACCCCCCTTCACAAACCTCCTTGACAGACAAAGCCACACACACACAATACAACAGAAACACACCCTCAAAGCCACACACCAATCCATCCCACTTTGCCAGCACAGCACAGCACATCCCCCAACCTCCCAAGCAAAAAACAAAAAAAAGACACACATCAACAACCTGCACACACACCCCACCCTCACACACTCACACTCACACACACACGCACACAAAATAACTCTGTGACACATACACACAGAAAAAAAAGCCACATGCTAGCGCCCGTTTCATTGGTTTTGGAAATGGGCCTTTTTTACTAGTACATTATAATATGCATACGTCCATCACTGATCATTACATCATCCAGGCTCTTATCATCAGCTGGGGGTCCCTGTTCACAGCGAAAGCCAGGAGTTTCTTTGACTAGGAAATATGGCTCTCTGCGCAGTTCGTACATTACTCACAGATGAGCTCCCGATTTCACTGATAGAAACTTCCTTTTTTATTAGGTTTAGACCTCATGTTCAGAGCTAAGGAAAATTACAGAATGCTTGAGAATTTCTCTGTTTAGGTAAACAAGCCATACTGTGGGAATGTGGTCACATGTTTCTCAGTCCAGGTGTCCAGTCTGAACTCGAAACAGACTCCACCTCTCCCTTCACATACCAAATTAATTAGAGCTGTGTCTTATCTTCTACATCCCAACTTATTTTCACACAATTAAAGTTAAACAATCATTTTCAAAAATACAGACCCCAAGTGCACTGGTCGGTCAAAGCAGAACTGAAATCAATCTTTAAAATTCACTTTTATTGCAGAGGGCCAGTAAAATGTAAAGTACACTGGAGTGAAGCAGAGGCATGAGAAACCAAACTTCAACTACCACAGGAAGAAGGGAGCTCCACAGAGGCCACTGAGGAAACAGTTGTGTCACTGGGACCTTGTGCAGGAGAGTTCCTGTAGGTGAGGCAGCCCCCGAAAGTCAGCATGCTGAGTTCTACTTAGGATCACGGGAGATCCTGGGGAGTAGTCCACCCTGCTGAGAGCAAACCCTTGTACCCCGAAAAGAGTACCATAGACTTAAAAGAGTTATACTGTTCACTTTGAAAGATGACCGAAAAGACCTGCAGGAAGTCAGATCACCGATTCGATTTTCCTGGGAGAATGCTGCAGGAGTCAACACATTTCCTGGAAGAACTGCCATGGGAGGACCAAGTGAAGGCCCAAGACGTCTGTGGGATCTACAACCCAGAAACTCACTTTATCCAATAACATCTTTTATTGGATCTTCAAATGCAAGAGCTTCAAGCCTTTCACCAGGTTGGCCCACAACTGTCCCGAATACAAAATTGCCTAAAATTATTGCCTTGGCAGAATTCCTAAAAATTGCAGGCATTGAGGACACCACGTCAAATAGTGGGTTTTCTAAGGAAATGTTGCCGAGAGTGAGGGTGGGGATCATCAACATCCATATCATTTTTACAGATCTGGAGTTGAGGGCCAAGTATGGAGACCTATCTAAGTTCAGAGCTATCTTGTAACTGGACTGAAATAGTTTGCCCACAGCAATTACTTTGCTGCCTATGGTGTGAGCCCAGCTTTATGCTTTATTTACATTTGCTATACTGCTGTAACTGAGCACAGACCTAAGCGATTCACAATCTAAATAATAAGAGCTAGAAAGGAACTACAATATTAAGACAGGAAAGCAAAGGAGCAACAACTGACTATAAGCATTTGACATTTAGTGGGAAGGTACATAAGTATTGCCATACTGGGAAAGACCAAAGGTCCATAGAGCCCAGCATCCTGTTTCCAACAGTGGCCAATCCAGGTCACAAATACCCGGCAAGATCCCAAAAATATACAAAACATTTTATACTGCTTATCCCAGAAATAGTGGATTTTCCCCAAGTCCATTTAATAACGGTATATGGACTTTTCCTTTAAGAAGTCGTCCAAACCTTTTTTAAACTCCGCTAAGCTAACCGCCTTTACCACATTCTCTGGCAATGAATTCCAGAGTTTAATTACACATTGAATGAAGAAAACTTTTCTCCGATTCATTTTAAATTTACTACATTGTAGCTTCATCGCATGCCCCCTAGTCTTAGTATTTTGGAAAGCATGAACAGACGCTTCACATCTACCTGTTCAACTCCACTCATTATTTTATAGACCTCTATCATATCTCCCCTCAGCCGCCTTTTCTCCAAGCTGAAGAGCCCTAGCCGCTTTAGTCTTTCCTCATAGGGAAGTCGTCCCATCCCCTTTATCATTTTCATCGCCCTTCTCTGCACCTTTTCTAATTCCACTACATCTTTTTTGAGATTCAGCGACCAGAATTGAACACAATATTCGAGGTGCGCTCGCACCATGGAGCGATACAAAGGCATTATAACATCCTCATTTTTGTTTTCCATTCTTTTCCTAATAATACCTAACATTCTATTTGCTTTCTTAGCCACAGCAGCACACTGAGCAGAAGGTTTCAACGTATCATCAACGACGACACCTAGATCCCTTTCTTGGTCCGTGACTCTTAACGTGGAACCTTGCATGACATAGCTATAATTTGGGTTCCTCTTTCCCACGTGCATCACTTTGCACTTGCTCACATTAAACGTCATCTGCCATTTAGTGGCCCAGTCTCTCAGTCTCGTAAGGTCCTCTTGTAATTTTTCCACAATCCTCCCGCGATTTAACAACTTTGAATAACTTTGTGTTATCAGCAAATTTAATTACCTCACTAGTTACTCCCATCTCTAGGTCATTTATAAATATGTTAAAAAGCAGTGGTCCCAGCACAGAGCCCTGGGGAACCCCACTAGCTACCCTTCTCCATTGAGAATACTGACCATTCAACCCTACTCTCTATTTTCTATCTTTTAACCAGTTTTTAATCCACAATAGAACACTACCTCCTATCCCATGACTCTCCAATTTCCTCTGGAGTCTTTCATGAGGTACTTTGTCAAACGCCTTCAGAAAATCCAGATACACAATATCAACCGGCTCTCCTTTATCCACATGTTTGTTCACCCCTTCAAAGAAGTGTAGTAGATTGGTGAAGCAAGATTTCCCTTCACTAAATCCATGTTGACTTTGTCTCATTAATCCATGCTTTTGAATATGCTCCGTAATTTTGTTCTTAATAATAGTCTCTACCATTTTGCCCGGCACCAACATCAGACTCACCGGTCTAAAATTTCCCAGATCTCCTCTGGAACCTTTTAAAAAATCTGTGTTACATTGGCCACCCTCCAATCTTCTGGTACCACGCTCGATTTTAAGGATAAATTACATATTTCTAACAATAGCTCTGCAAGCTCATTTTTCAGTTCTATCAGTACTCTGAGATGAATACCATCCGGTCCAGGAGATTTGCTACTCTTCAGTTTATAGAACTGCCCCATTACATCCTCCAGGTTTACAAAGAATTCATTAAGTTTCTCCGACTCGTCAGCTTCGAATACCATTTCCGGCACCGGTATCCCACCCAAATCTTCCTCGGTGAAGACCGAAGCAAAGAATTCATTTAATCTCTCTGCTACGGCTTTGTCTTCCCTGATCGCCCCTTTTACTCCTCGGTCATCTAGCGGTCCAACTGATTCTTTTGCCGGCTTCCTGCTTTTAATATACCTAAAAAAAATTTTACTATGTGTTTTTGCCTCCAACGCAATCTTTTTTTCGAAGTTCCTCTTAGCTTTCCTTATCAGCGCTTTGCATTTGACTTCACATTCCTTATGCCGTTTCTTATTATTTTCAGTCAGTTCCTTTTTCCATTTTCTGAAGGATTTTCTTTTAGCTCTAATAGCTTCCTTCACCTCACTTTTTAACCACGCCAGCTGTTGTTTGGTCTTCCGTCCTCCTTTTTTAATACGCGGAATATATTTGGCTTGGGCTTCCAGGATGATGTTTTTGAACAGCATCCACGCCTGATGTAACTTTTTGACCCTCGCAGACGCTCCTCTAAGTTTTCTTTTCACCGTTCTTCTCATTTTATCATAGTCTCTTTTTTTAAAGTTAAACGTTAACATATTTGATTTCCTATGTATACTTACTTCAAAGCTAATATCAAATCCGATCATATTATGATCACTGTTATCAAGCGGCCCCAGCACCATTACCTCCCGCACCAGATCATGCGCTCCACTAAGGACTAGGTCTAGAATTTTTCCTTCTCTTGTCGGTTCCTGTACCAGCTGCTCCATAAAGCTGTCCTTGATTTCATCGAGGAATTTTACCTCTCTAGCGTGTCCTGATGTTACATTTACCCAGTCAATATCAGGGTAATTGAAATCACCCATTATTATTGTGTTGCCCAGTTTGTTTGCGCCCCTAATTTCCTTTAACATTTCTGCATCCATCTGTTCATCCTGGCCAGGCAGACGGTAGTATACTCCTATCATTATCCTTTCCCCCTTTACCTATCATTAGGGGAGGTAAGAACATATGGGCAGAGCTGCCAAGTTACCCATTCCAGGAAGGAGACATCTGGCTAGTCCTGGTTTTAAACATACTTCCCAAAGCAGTGTAGTATTTGTAGTCCACGATTCTACCCATTGAAATCAGTGCTGCAGGTCCCATAATACTCCATATTTTTCCTAAATATCCAACTCCTGGTAGTATGACTGCCTTTCGTGTTTAGACAGAAATTCAGTTTCTCAGTACCATTCAGATATTTTCAAGCTGCTTCTTGCACATCATTTTTGATTCACAGTATTATGTTCACTCTCTTTATCCGATTCATAGCACGGTCTCAAGCTTTTCACCACTTGTAACACTCAATCATTTTTAAACCTTCTCTTGCACATCAATGTTTGATTTATGGTATTCACTTTTTTGAAAACCTCTGTTAATTTGTTAAGGAGAGAAATGGAAATCAGTAAACTATAAGTATAACTGAATTAATAAATGAAATCTCAACTGCCCAGAGAGGTCAGCCAATGCTATCCATCTCCAATTGGCTTCCTATCACTGGTTCAAACAAATAATACTTGGTAAAAATAAAGCAATAAATAAAACTCCCCAAACACGCAAAGTGAGAAAAATTGCTTCAAAAAAAAACAAAGCGTAAAAAAGTTCTTAATGGCACTGAAATAACAATTCTCTTGATTAACAACATTTCAAAAAATAAACAGAAGCTTTTTCTCTAATAAGACTTTATTTTTTGAAATGTTGTTAATCGAGAGAATTGTTATTTCAGTGCCATTAAGTGCTTTTTTACACTTTTTTTTTTAAACAATTTTTTCTCTTTGCATTTTTGGGGAGATTTGTATTGCTTTCTTTTTACCAAGTATTATTGGTTGGAACCAGTGATAGGAAGCCAATTGTAGATGGATAGCATTGGCTGACCTCTCTGGGCATTTGAAGTTTCATTTTTAACTTCAGTTATACATATGGTTTACTGATTTCCATTTCTCTCCTTAACAAATTAGCAGCGGTTTTCTATGTTATAGAGTGTTGGGTTACCTTTGCTTTCCAAAGTGTTTTTATTCACTTTTTTGACACATTTGGCACAGAGATGTTTTCAGTGTCATGCTTTCTGCAGTTCTTTATCACACTGTATGACTTCAGATGTTTATCTTATTTCGTCTTTTTTTTAATGGCAAAATTTGTACAGATTGCTCACCTAATCTCCATATATAGTGTCTCCTCAACATTCACTATCTATTCAAGTCAGGTACCCTCTAACATATTCTCATTGTTGATTGGTTTAGATCTGCTTTTTCCAGCTTTGAATTCCTTTTATTCTGTTTCTTGTTTTTGTTTAATTATCATCGCTTTTCTATTTTCATGTTGTGATTCCTCCCTACATCTACGTGCGTAAAATGCTGATTACCACCCGATTACCACCCATGCGCCAAAAAATAAAAATATTTTCCGGCGCGCATAGCAAACGTGTCAAAAATGAAGTTACCACAAGGGCCACGCGATAGCCGGGCGTTAACTCAAAATTGACGTGCATTGAGCGTATGTAGGCACCTACGCAGCTTAGCAAAAGGGCCCCTCGAACCTCCTGCCCCTGAGTTCTGCCTCTCTCCTGTATGCGTCAAATTATCAGAAATTTGAATTCTATAGGCAAGTGGGAGGTGAGAGAGAGAAAGAGAGGGACAGACAGGCTGAGGGTAGATGGGAGATGAGAGAAAGAGAGCGACAGAGGGGCTGAGGGCAGATGAAAAGTAAGAGAGAGAGAGAGAATAATTGACTGCAGGTTTCTGTGGAGGCATAGGTGTCATCTCTCTCTCTCTCTCTATATATATATATATATATATACTAAAGTTTGCACTGTTTAATTTTCTTGCCACATAATTAGGCATTTGATACCTTATATTAAATTTACATATTGAATATATATTACCTGCAACTATTATGCTGACCTTTCTTTCTAACATTGTCACGACAATTACGGACTCAGGCTCTGCCCCAGCCCTGCCGAGGCCTCACCCACATTAGCCTCCCCAAACAGCACAGCCACTGGCTGCCCACGTTACCCATACACCTCTCTAGAAACTTCCTCCTCAGCAGAAGAAAAGGTCTGGGCAGTGGAGGAAGGGAGAGAGGAGAGGAGAGAAAGGAGTTCTCTCACAGATGGCCAGCAGGAATAAATGGGTTACCCAACCCAGGGCAGGAAGTACCCCAAAGTAGATGCTGGGCCAGGAAGATGTGGAAAGGCCAAGGCCTTAATAGTACACGGAAATAAAGCTAAGTTTTAAATATTTTATTTTGTAACCTTTTTGCTCCAAAGCAGAGAGCCTTGTGGTTTATTTAGGCAGCTCAGCCATGGTGGATAAAGGGTAGGGAAAGCCAGAGCTGCAGTTTTCTTGTGAGTTTGACTATGGACCCGCTTGGAAAGAAAGTTTGTAGACATAGCAAAGATGAAGAAAAGAAAACTGCTTAACGGAATTAAAAGAAGGGGCAAAGAGTGATCCAGTTGTCCAGAATGGATTGAAGAAGGAGGAGTTCCCCCTTTATTTCTCCAAGTGCTTAAGAGGGTCTGTAGTATAAGTCACAGAAATGTTCCAGTATGTGGAACAGTATGGCAGCCACTTGGAATGCTTATGTTAAAGCTACAGAAATACTGCAGAGTTAGTCAGGATGCTTAAGCTAAAGCTGTATTTTGCTTTGTGGAACTCAAAATAAAGAACTGTGTTCCATGCAAATGGACATAAGTACATAAGTATTGCCATATTGGGACAAAGGTCCATCAAGCCCAGCATCCTGCTTCCAACAGTGGCCAATCCAGGTCACAAGTACCTGGCAAGATCCCAAAAAAGTACAATACATTTTATGCTGCTTATCCTAGAAATATAACAAAATATTTAAACACACATGAATACAAGTGTATTGCTTCTTCAGCTTATTGAGAGTGGAGTAGTCTCATATATAACACACGATAAAGATTATTTGATTTTTCACCCAATGACTGGGTGTATTATCTGTGTGTATTGTCTAATCATTGACTTAACCTCCACCACCCTTTGCTAATCTTATATATGAAAATATATTTCTGTTTATCAATATGCTATCATCTAATTTTATGCAGCACTTAGCTTGAACAAGTTGGTGCTCTTAAAACCCCGACAGGTCCCCGTTTCGTGGCTACTTTTTCAAGGGGGAGTCACCAGTTCAAGTAACTGTCTCAAGTGCAACTGCAGCATTACAGAGACAGAGTAATGCTGCAGTTGCACTTGAGACAGTTACTTGAACTGGTGACTCCCCCTTGAAAAAGTAGCCACGAAACGGGGACCTGTCGGGGTTTTAAGAGCACCAACTTGTTCAAGCTAAGTGCTGCATAAAATTAGATGATAGCATATTGATAAACAGAAATATATTTTCATATATAAGATTAGCAAAGGGTGGTGGAGGTTAAGTCAATGATTAGACAATACACACAGATAATACACCCAGTCATTGGGTGAAAAATCAAATAATCTTTATCGTGTGTTATATATGAGACTACTCCACTCTCAATAAGCTGAAGAAGCAATACACTTGTATTCATGTGTGTTTAAATATTTTGTTATATTTTGATGCTCGACAGAGCACAGGCACAATTGTTTGTTTTATCCTAGAAATAAGCAGTGGATTTTCCCCAAGTCCATTTTAATAAAGGTCTATGGACTTTTCCTTTAGGAAGCCATCTTTTATAAACCCCACTAAGCGAACTGCTTTTACCACAGTCTCTGGGAAGGTACATAAGTATTGCCATACTGGGAAAGAGCAAAGGTCCATCGAGCCCAGCATCCTGTTTCCAACAGTGGCCAGTCCAGGTCACAGATACCCGGCAAGATCCCAAAAATGTACAAAACATTTTATACTGCTTATCCCAGAAATAGTGGATTTTCCCCAAGTCCATTTAATAACAGTCTATGGACTTTTCCTTTAGGAAGCCATCCAAACCTTTTTTAAACTCCGCTAAGCTAACCGCCTTTACCACATTCTCTGGCAACGAATTCCAGAGTTTAATTACACATTGAGTGAAGAAAAATTGTCTCCGATTTGTTTTACATTTACTACTTTGTAGCTTCATCGCATGCCCCCTAGTCCTAATATTTTTGGAAAGAGTAAACAATTGATTCACGTCTCCACTCCACTCATTATTTTATAGACCTCTATCATATCTCCTCTCAGCAGTCATAAGGAAGTCGTCACATTTCCTTTATCATTTTCGTCACCCTTCTCTGTATCTTTTCTAATTCCACTATATCTTTTTTTAGATTCGGTGACCAGAATTGAGCACAATATTTGAGGTGCGGTTGCACCATGGAGTGATACAAAGGCATTATAACGTTCTCATTTTTGTTTTCCATTCCTTTCCTAATACCTAACATTTTATTTGCTTTCTTAGCCACCGCCGCACACTGAGCAGAAGGTTTCAATGTATCAACAACGTTGATGCTTTGATCCCTTTCCCGGTCGGTGACTCCTAATGTGGAACCTTGCTTTACGTATAATTTGGGTTCCTCTTTCCCACATGCATCACTTTGCACTTGCTCACATTAAACTTCTTATGCTTCAGGATGGTCTTTACTAGCAAGTAGCTATGGGGACACGAAGTAAACTGAGCTAAGCCAGGCCAGAGATGTGACAATATGCTGAAACAAAATAAATAAATAAATGAGGTTGCTTAACATCAGAAAAAAACAATACTTTTCTACCTCATAGTTAATAATGGTTATTAATGTAAAAGTTTTTTTGCAGTATTGGTTTATGCCAGTGTTAACTGTGATATAATATGCTGATGCATATTCATATAGATTTCAGTTAATTACGCACTAATGATGTGCTTCTCTATTGTTGTATTGATTCTTATTAATGTCTAATGTTTACTATACTGTAACAAGTTATTCAGCAAGATATTTATTATATTTTTATTACAAGCTTTCCTTTTATATTAGAGTTATAAATTAAAGTTTATGTTGCCTTGAATGAAAGTGTGCACATGTGAGTCTGAGAAATTTTTGGTTTATCACCTAAAGGGTCATGGATTTGATAAACTGCCCTTCTGTGGAACAACCAAAGCAGTTTACATATATTATACCTAGGTAATGTACTTCTTACTGTTAAGGGGTCAGTGTCATTACTATGCAGTAAGAAATCTCTTTCAGCTGGGGGCAGGGGGAGAGAGATGTAGCAGGCTATCAAAATGCTTTTTCCTTTGCAGTAGCAGGAACAACATTCTGGCCCCCTATTCCAGAAAGATACCAATCAAATCTGAATAGTGAGTGGTCTAGTCAAGGAAGGTGACCCAAAGAAACTGGAGCTTAAGCATTTGGAGGGGAATATAAAACATCTCCCGCCACCCACCCTGGTTTCCTAGTGCCCCCCCAAGCCCCCCAAACCTGCCCCATACATTGAAGCAGGAGGAGAGAGTTGCACTCCCTCCTCCTGTGAGTGCCACCTTCAAAATGGCAGCACCTGCCTGGTGCATCCTGGGATGCATTGGGCGGAGTTTCAGTACCATATAAGGGAGTTTCTTAACCTTGTGTCCGGGGGGATGGCCTGTAAGCATGCAAATACATGCTGGATAGGGTCTACATTCATCCCCAATGCTCTTCAAACCCTAACACCAGCTCTGAACTGGTGTAGGGTTTGACACAAGAGCAGCACCAATATTTGACACACTACCCGCTGAGCACTGGGGAGGAATACCTAATGCCCTGTTTAGCATGCATTTGCAAGCTACTTTCACTCAAAGCCGGCGAGATCCTTGTTTCACACGCTCGCCAGCTCAGATCATAGGGTGCAAGCAAACGCGGACGCTATTCTGGGGCTAATGGCCTCTAGCATCCGCATTTGCTTTTGATCATCTGCCCATGAGTTCAAGAAGGAGCCTTGCCTTTTGTCCCCAAGACAGGATCTAGTAAGGAGGAGATGTAAAGCTGTACTGAGTATTCCAATCTATAGCCCACGTGTTCTAGAGGCTAGAGAAGAAAGAGAGAAGCACAGGGTTTGCCGGCCTTGTTCACAGCTGTCCCTTGGTGCATACTGATAAGAGAGAGATCTGTTCCCAATAATATTGAATAAATCAGGGGCTGCCAAGCTGATCCACAACTGTCTCCTAAGGTACAGAGTACCTTAAGGAAGAGGAATTGGTCATTGGGAAGTGCCAACATCTTAAAGAGACAGAGATAAGATCCAGTCAGGTTCTTATCAACATATCTGTCCTGAAATGAAAAATAAGCAGTGGGGAACACAGAACCACAACAATAGAAAAAATACAAGATGAATGGTTTGCCACTGACAGAGAGAGGAGTAAAATACTGGGTTTAACCACTAGCCAACAGACTTCAGTACAAAAGGTCCAAAATACGGCAGTAAGGTTGATATTTAAAAAAATCAAAATGCGAGAAAGCAACCCCACAACTTGAAATGCTACACTGGCTGCCAATCATGGCAAGACTATTCTTCAAAATAAGCACTCATCTACAAAATACTATTTGGTATGTCTTCTGAATATATGCTAGATCTAATCGAACTATCTTTAAGAAATGCAAGGCCAGAAACCAGAGACTACCTACTTCTCCGCCTACCCAGCCACAGAAACATAATCTATAATTTGTGGTGGTCATGTATTAAATCTAGGGCTTACTGGAAGGTGATACAATGTAGGTTACAGTGCTGGATCTCTAGGCCGATCCAGTGGTCGCCCCTTTTTTTTCTTATTTGTTAAAAAGCCTCCAGGTTTTGACTAAATCACAGTCTCTGTTGGTGAGGCATGCCATGTCTGCGGCGAGGGTGACCCTGGCAGCACACTGGAAGCAGCTTATTGTTCCTCCTCTTACCAAGTGGCTAAATAAGCTCTGGTATATTTGTGAGATGGAGAAATTGTGGGCAACTAGGCGCCGTACACTAGCTAAATGGGAGGCTATATGGGGGCCCTTTTTACAGCATTATGCGTATTAACAATTTGGTTCTTTGTACTGGTTTTGTGTAAACATGGCATGACGGGTGGGGGGGGGGTAGGATAGTCTCTTAAGGGGATGTCAGAGGGGAGGGGTTGTTGGGGTGGTTTGGGTTAATTTGGATTCTTAGAAGGGGGGGGGGGTTAAATAACTAAACAAAAATCTAACCAATAGAATTTTTATTTGATTTGATTCTATTGTTAAACAGTTAACGATTTCTTGGTGTCCTTCAAGGAGTTGGAAGGTTATTCTTTCCTGTTATAAGGGGTGGGTTTACCTCTTTGATTGTTTTGAGTGTACTTTAGTGCTGTATTGTGGTGACACTATTTGTATAGATTAAAGACTCAATAAAGACTTCTTATAAAATTTTTTTTAAAAACATCTACTTGGCTGGGCTCAAAATGCTGGAACTCAATACCCAAAGCCATAAGAAGTATCACTAACTATCTCCAGTTCAGAAAAGTCCTGAAAACCCACCTTTTTCAAAAAATTCTATAACTAATTTTAACTGAAGAACACTGCTGTAGCTTCATCTAAGTGTAAAATTGTGAGCTACTTTGAACCAAAACCTGTTTTTGAAAAATAGTGGGATACAAGACTGCATAAATAAATAAATACAGTAACGGTTAAAGGAGAGGGGCTACTGACACATCAAAGAAGATAAAAGAGTAAGGGACCCTTTTACTAAGCCGTGTAGGCGCCTACACGCACCCAACACGCATCAATTTGGAATTAATGCATGGTTACCCCATAGCCTGGGTGGTAATTTCATTTTTTACACACATCCATTACACGCGCTGGAAAATAATTTTTATTTTCCGGTGCACGGTGCTAACCAGGCGGTACAAGGCATTCTACATGCATAGACCATTACTACCCAGTTAATGCATTAGACCTTACCGCTAAGTCAATGGGTGCCTTTAAGGTTTCAGACCCAAGATGGACGCCTGCCAATTTTCATTCTGCCGCACGTCCATTTTCGGCCAAAATTTTAAAAAAGGGATTTTTTTACAGGTGCGCTGAAAAATAGATCTGCGTGCATCTGAAACACACAGGCCATTTTTCAGCGCACCTTAGTAAAAGGACCCCTAAGTCTGCAAGGAGAAGTGAAAAATGCAGTTGTTTCAAAAAGAGAATATTGTTTAGAGGAGACCAAGAGTTACCAATCCACTGACTTTTTGATTTTTTTTTAACTACTTCACTTTGTTTTTATGGATTACAACTATATATTACTACTTCTACGTATTTCTGTAGCACTATATAGAAGTGCTGTACACAAAATACGTATGAGTGTTTCCCTGTTCAACACAGCATACAATCCATTCAAGACAGACAAACAGGACAAATAAGGGATTAGGGAGTTAATTATTGTGGGAATGATTAAAACAAACTTGGGTACTAAACAGGTGAATAGGGGGTTAAAAGCTAAAAGAAGCCTCAATAAGGTGAACAAAAGATAAGTTGTGCTGCAGAATTTTGAACACATTGAAGGGGAGAGAGACGGTTTAGATGGAGGCCTCGAGAAGCAAGTTACAATAAAATAAGTGCGAGGTGATAACTGTGGATAAGGTTTTTGGTAGCATGCTTTGAAAGGAACGGATGAATTTGAGGGTTGATATAGAGAAAAAAATGACAGGTTTTAGCAGTTTGTTGGATATGTGCAGAGAAAGAGTCAAAATTGTCCCCAAGCTGAGGAGATAGGGAGGATGAGAGTGTTATCCACAGAAACAGAGAATGTGGGAAGAGGAGAGGTGGCTTTGGGGAGAAAGATAACTACTACTACTGAATGTATGCAGTGCTGTACACATGATATGCAGGTTCTTTCTCTGTCCCTAAAGGACTTACCATCTAAGTTTTTGTACCTGGGGCAACAGAGGGTTAAATGACTTGCCCAAGGTCACAAGGAGCTGTAGTGGGAATTGAACTCAGATTACCAGGATCAATTCCTGCTGCACTAACCATTAGACTACTCCCTGTTACCATCAGACTTCTACATTAGGCCATGTTCAGTTCCAGATGGTGGTGAGATATCCAGGCTGCAATGTCAGTCTGAGACTTGGTTGGGCATGGATTCCTGCTGAAATTTCTGGTGTGTAGAGAGAAATCTGGGAGTAATCATTATAAAGATGATATTGAAAACCATGGGAGGGGATCAGAGCACCAAGGGAATAAGTATAGAAAGAGAAGAAGAGAGGTCCCAAGACAGAGCCTTGAGATACACTGACTGATAGTGGGATAGCAATAAAGGAGGATCCACCAGAGCATAAATAAAGCTGTAATTGGACAGATAAGAAAACCAAGACAGAGCAGAGCCCTGAAATCCAAGTAAGGACAGTGTATCAAGAAGGAAGCAGTAAACAACAGTGTCAAAAGCGGCAGATAGGGTCAAAAAGGATGAGGATTGAATAAAGACCCTTGGATCTGGCCAGGAACAGACTTTGGCAAGGGCTGTTTCTGTTGAATGTAGAGGGCAAAATCTGGATTGTAGTGGATCAAGAATAGCTTGCAATGAAAGAAAATCAAGACAATGGCAGTGACAACACATATAAGTAGCTTGAATAAGAAAGGGAAGAGGGGATGGAACAATAATTGGAAGGGCAGGTCGGGTCCAGTGAATGGGGTTTTTTTTTGAGGAGCGGTGTAACCATAGTATGTCTGAAGACATCAGGAACAGTTGCAGTGGAAAGTGAAATACTAAAGATATGGCAGAGCAGAGCAGATGGGTGGGAATGGGATCAAAGGAACAGAGAGAGTTTGGAAAAGGAGAAAGAATATGCAGTTTCCTCTCCAGTGATATTAGAGAATGAAGAAAGTGTGGCAGGGGCTGAAGGATGGTTTTGAGAATGAAGTGGGGGGAGGGGAGAAGAGAAGATGGAGATGACCTGGTGGAGAAAAGGTTAATCTTGTGAACTTTGTCATGGAAGTACTCAGCCACAATATGGGAAGAAAGTGAAGGAGGGGTTGGAAGTGGATCACCTTGAGGAGAGAATTCAATGTGGCAAAGAGACATCGAGGGTTGGAGCCAAGAGAGTTTGTCAAATAGATGCAATAGACCTGTAAGACTAATTTGTCTTACTTTTTATCTATCCCTACTTTTGTAGACACTTGTACATTACTGGAGAACCCAATAAAAGTTGTTTTATATATAAGAGCAGAAAAGGAGTGGGAACAGAATCAGGCTCTTCAACAAGCAGACCAAAGGCATCCAATGTAGATATAAAATTTATTAAGGGATGACTCGGCACAGTACCATGTTTCAGCACTAAAAGTGACTTCTTCAGGAGTCTGCACAAATATAGATAAAGACACACATATACAATTTACCCAGGAGATAAGCCATATAGAGTTTTGAAAACAAATGCACATAATTTTAATGCTATTCGGCTTTAATTGGGAGCCAGTGTAACTTTACAAGCAGCTTTATGAGCTTTGTATAAGAATATGCTAGGCTCGCGTGCTCTTGGACCTCATCTCCACAGAAAATAACTGGCCTATTGGACAAGTGGTCACGGATTACAATATAATTTTATTGGCAGATTTGTTGTTGATATGTCAGCTAGGTAGAAGCCTAGGCCTACTGACTCCAAGATGGCAGATCCAGACACAATCCCGCTGTTGTTCACTGAGACACTAATCATCCACCTTACAGAGATGGTGGCAGCACTGGATAGCAGATTTGCCAAGCTCTCCTCACAACTGCAAGTAGTCATGCAGACTTTGACTGAATTTGGAGGCTGACTGTCAGAGGTGGCATGACAGAAGATGTGGCTGCCAAAGTTCAGGTACAGATGACTATCCTAAAACAAAGATGGAGGCATATGAGGCCAAGTTAATAACAGGTTGCAAAGGTATAATTTAATTTTTGTTGGCCTGCCAGAATCTTTGACAGACTAAGTTGGTGGGCTTCCTGAAGAAAAGGCCTGCGCAGCAGTTTACACCAGCGGCCCAATTGGGTGTTTTGAGAGTAGAACATGCGCATCGTATGGGTCGCTGGGACAGTGTGGCAGGCAGACCAAGAGTGGTGATCGTGAAGCTGCTGACCTTTCTTATAAAGTGGCAGTGTTGGTGGCTTACAAAAGGAGGAGAAATGAGCTGTGCTATGAGGGTAAGAAAAAGTATATTTTCCAAGACTATTTGGCACAGGTTTCTCTGTGTAATAAGGCTTTTCATTGGAATTGTGTTAAATTGATGCAATGCCATGTGTGTTTTGCTATGCCACATACTACCACATTAAAAATTTCCCACTCTGAAAAGACCCATACTTGTGCATCACTAGCAGAGACAGAAATTGTCTTTTGTCAGCTGCATTTGGCAAAAATGAGTGTTGAGGAAACCCTGTACCGATAAGGAAGTGATTGTGAAAGCTGTCAAATGTTGCTGTGTTGGCCATGATTTATTCACAACTGTGGGAGAGATTATATTGACTTCGTTTCGTCTTTTTTTCTTCTGCAGACTTTTGCTTTTTTATGTTTCAGGACTTTTTTGCTGATGATCCAAGATTTGCAACACAGTGGACACCCCAGGGACTGTGGACAACATGAAAAGTTATCTGCAAAAATTAGAAGAACGGTCTGATATTTGGCAGTTAAAATCTAATGCAAAGAAGTGCAGAGTGATACATTTGGGAAGCAGAAATCCAAGGAAGTCAGATGTGCTAGGAGGTGAAAGGCTGATATGCACAGACAGGGAGAGGGATCTTCTTTGGTGATAGTGTCTGAGGATCTGAAGGCAATGAAACAATATGTCAAGGCGATGGCCATAGCCAGAAGGATGCTAGGCTGCACACAGAGAGGCATAACTAGCAGAAGAAAGGCCATGTTCATGCTCTTGTACAAATTGTTGGTGAGGCCCCTCTTGGAGTACGGTGTTCAGTTTTGGAGGCCTTATCTTGGTAAGGATGTAATAAGACTTGAAGCAGTTCCGAGGAAGGTGACAAAAATTATATGGGGCTTGCACCAAAAGAAGTATGAGAAGGGACTAGAAGACGTGAATATGTATATCCTAGAGGAAAGGAGAGATAGGGAAGATATGATACAAATACTTGAAAGGTATTAAAAAGGAACAAATCCAGAGACAGGGAAATGGTAAAGCTAGGGGACGTTAATTGAGGTTGAGGGGTGTAGACCTAGGAATAATGTCAGGAATCTCTTCAGATTCCAATTCAGAAAAGGAGTGAGTAATTTGGACCATATCCAGTTTATTGCTGCCCGTCTCATCTTCCGCCAGGGTCACTTTACTCATACTACCCCTCTCCTCAAGACCCTTCACTGGCTCCCTATCCGTTTTCGCATCCTGTTCATACTTCTTCTACTAACCTATAAATGTACTCACTCTGCTGTTCCCCAGTATCTCTCCACACTCGTCCTTCCCTACACCCCTTCCCGTGCACTCCGCTCCATGGATAAATCCTTCTTATCTGTTCCCTTCTCCACTACTGCCAACTCCAGACTTCGCGCCTTCTGTCTCGCTGCACCCTATGCCTGGAATAAACTTCCTGAGCCCCTACGTCTTGCCCCATCCTTGGCCACCTTTAAATCTAGACTGAAAGCCCACCTCTTTAACATTGCTTTTGACTCGTAACCACTCACCTCCACCTACCCTCCTCTCTTCCTTCCCGTTCACATTAATTGATTTGATTTGCTTACTTTATTTATTTTTTGTCTATTAGATTGTAAGCTCTTTGAGCAGGGACTGTCTTTCTTCTATGTTTGTGCAGCGCTGTGTATGCCTTGTAGCGCTATAGAAATGCTAAATAGTAGTAGTAGTAATTTGTTGAAGAAATTCCCTACTACAGTTAGTGATTGCTTGACGAATATGATTAATCAACTATTGTATGAGTGTATGTATTCACTGGAGAAATGGGACTAATCAATTTGAATCCATTACTGAAAACAGAAGAACTGGAAAATAAGTGTGTGTTATCAATCTGTAGTACACTCTCCAATACTTACTAAAACAATAGAGAGAGTGGTAGCCTTTCAATTGCAGGATTATCTAGAGGAGTACAAATTTTTGGATGACTCTCAGTCTGCATTTTGTACTTTGAATAGCACAGAGACCATATTGGCAGAATTATTAATGGATTTAAGATTATGGATAGATAAAGGTACTCAGGCATTTATTGTGCAGTTAGATTTATCAGCTACCTTTTGATCTAGTGAACCATGATATCTTGCTGCTATGGTTGGATGAGATTGGTGTCTCGGGCTATGTGAAAACATGGTTTAAAGGTCTTTTTTTAACACAGAACTCTAAGAGTCAGCTGGGCAGACAAAATATCAGAGGAATAGCTGAGCTGTGTGACGGGTGCCACGGGGGTCTCCATTGTCAACTATTCTATTTAATGTCTATTTAGCTCCTTTGGGGAAATTCTGAGCAACATGGATATTATGCATTTTATATATGTAGATGATATCACATTAGTGTTTCCAACTGAAACCTCGATCCAAAAAACAATGGCTGACTTTGATAGAAATCTTGAAAAAAATTAAGTGAACAATTTAATCAATGGGGTCTTGATAGGTGACCACCTCACCTTGATGGTGTGTTCCCTTACAAAAATGTGGACCAAACCAGTGTGCTGCCAATTGCGACAACATCTTCCTTGTTTTGTTCCCAAACCATAAAGCTTATAGTGATAATGTCTAAACAGTTGAACTTTCTCATTAATTAATATATTAAGAACAACACAGGACACTTGTTGGCCTGAATAGGTTGAGTACTGAATTTCTTTTTACACAGCTAATAGTATACATACTTATGTGAGGGAACTCAAGTTCTTCTGAATAAGCAATTCCCAACCCATGCTAATAAAGCACTTATTACTGTTATTACTAAACCAAGATGAGACTCTACACTTTTATTGAGTCCTACAGACTGATCTCCTTGTTAAATTTTGAGGTCAAACTTTTGGTCAAGGTGTTGGTCAATAGGTTAGCCTTCCTCCTGCCACATCTTATTCACTCTGATCAAGTTAGCCAAGCTTTTATAACCGACATAACACAGAGTGGGAACGTTCCAAAATGCAAGGAGGTGCAGGTCACTCTAGGCCATATGTTCTGGTGATGTGCTCGCATGCAGGGGTTTTGGAGACAGGTAATGAACTATTTAAGCAATATTTTGGGCCATTACATAACATGTGCATTAGAGACATGGTTGATATAAGAATATAACAACATGAGTAAAGGGAAGTGTCTCTTAATCCTTCTAGGAAGAAAGATGATTTTTGTTGTATGGGAAGGGATACCACAGAGCATGTAGTTTGCTGTTGAATAGTTGATGGTTAGTGGGCAAGAGGGGACAGTTGTTGGATACTTGCCATAGTAGCAATCAACTGCGGAGAAGAAACAACTGGTGGCTGATTGCTGGATTGGGAGAAGGGTTTCATATAAACAGATTAATTCTTATACTTACCACATACTGACATGTTCCAATTGCCAAGATATGGCAACGGGTGCTTTTGGTCATCTTGATCTGCATTTACGATGGTTATCTGTTGTGCTGTGTAAATGCTGATCTGTTTCCTGTGGTTATTATTAAACTTTAAAATGAGTAAAAATGATAAAATAAATCCCTGAGGGATTCCTGATAATGCACAGGATGAAGAAAGTTCTCTAGGCCTAAAATACCTATGTGACAAATAAGACCAAAACCACTACAAAACTGTGCTCCCTAATCCTACATCCAGGAACAGTGAATGGTCAGGTCGACCAAGTCGAACGCAACACTCATGTGTAATGAAATAAGGTAAACATCTGACCAACGATCCAAGTTACTATAAAAAATAATTTAAAATGCATGTATCATTTGTACATAAAAAGGACATCCAGTTAACTGGCTGAAGATTTATTGAAGGCTCTCTTCAATTTGGTACCAAATTGCAAAAACACTCAGTAAATCACACTGCAGTAAAAGTTAAGAGTCTTCAGCAGATTTAGGCTGGAAAGCAATTATAGAATACTTATCATGAAGGACAGTTAAAGGGAAAATCAATCAGGCAGGAGCCAGCAAGGTGGGACTAGGTTTAGTATTCACTGCACATGGCTCATTATCCAGACTGCTTCTTTAATAGACTTTCTAGTTGCTGGGAATCTCTTCCTCTCCCACTATTTGTTGTATTAATAAACTACAAGAAGTTGTGCACTGCCACAGGGGAAACAGGCTGGATGGGTTATAAAGACAGTGTGTATGGCATTTCATTACGTACAGTGGAAATATTTGCAGGAACAGTTGTACAGCCCCCATGCTGTATTGGAAAAAGAGAAAAGTGTTCATAAGAGCATAAGAATAGCCATCCTAGGTAAGACCAGTGGTCTATCTAACCCAATATCCTGCTTCCAACAGTGGCCAATCCAGGTCACAAGTACCTGGCAGAAACCCAATTAGTAGCAACATTCCATACTACCACTCCTGGGGCAAGCAGTGGCTTCACCTGTGTCCATCTTAAGAACAGACTATGGACTTTTCTTCCAGGAACTTGTCCAAACCTTTTTTAAACTCAGATACGCTAACCACTGTTACCATATCCTCTGGCAGTTCCACAGCTTAACTATTCTTTGAGTGAAAAATATTTCCTTCTATTTGTTTTAAAAGTATTTCCATGTAATTTCAGTTTCTTCCATGACAGTGTCAGGAGTTCCATGGAGGCCACAACACCAGTGCTAAGAGATTCATACTCTTAACTGTACCAGTATCTGAAATACAACTGCCATACCTCATACAACCAAGAGAGTGTCTTTAATGTATTGAAGATCTGGCATATCAGAGGGTGATACTGCTCAGGAATGAGTTGCATTGGTGGAAGTGCATGGTGTCTTTCAGTCTTGGAATAACAATGGAGCGCTACAGGGCAGGACTGAGGTGTGCTTACAAGATATGTGTGGGTTCCAGTTCTCATCCTGGGGGGCCAGCTGTCTCCTAGGACCATGCAGACCCATATCTGAGCTCTTGACTCTGCTGGGGAAGGGTTCCACCTCCAGTAAGCCCTATAGACATGAGCTCAGCCAGTGTTTCCCTGGGAATGAGGGGAACATTTTGAAAGGTACAAGCAGTAAAGGAGAGTATCCCCTAATGCTTCTACAGTTACCTGGACATAAGAATACAAAGCAGGTCACAGAAACAGCAATGTGAATCCACAGTCTCCCCCAGGGCATCACACACATCCACATCCACAATCTCCCTTGGATATTACACACATCCATATCTACCATCTTCCCCTGGACATCAAACACATCCACATCTGCAATCTCCTCCTGGGTAGCAAGAACACAAATCCATACTCTCCCCCTGGGCATCACACACATTCACAGCCACAATCTCCCCCTAGGCACCACACACATTCACATCCACAATCCCCCACCTCACCCTGGGCATCACACACATTCACATCCACAATCTCACCCAGGGCATCACACACATCCACAATCTCCCACTGGGCATCACACATATCCACAATCTCCCCCTGGGTACCACACACCCAAATCTACAATCTCCCCCTGGGCATCACACATATCCATATCTACAATCTCTCCCTGGGTACCAAACATCCACAATCTCCCCCTTGACATCACACACATTCACATCCCCATCCACAATCTCCCACTGGGCATCACATACATCCACATCTACATTCACAATCTCCCACTGGGCATCACACACAACCTGCATGTTCATGGAGTGAAATGATTTTCTATTTTCATAGGTCTCGTGCCGGGGGTAGGGGTGGTCTGGATGTGACATGTGTGCAGTCGATGAAGCCTATGAACTGAGTTATTTTGTTCTGGAGTGGCTGGGTGCTAGTGGGGAAGGTAATAGAATCACCAATACAGTTTTTACAGAGAAAGGGATTGGTCTGGCTGGAGGGCTAATAGGAGTGGGCAAGGAGGACTTGAGGAGGTGAGACACAGAGGAAGCAAGTCAGGAAATGTAAATGTAAAAAGGTTCAGACTGGGGTAAACATACAAAGGTAACAAAGCACTCAGCAACTCTCCACTCTTTCTCACAAACGATCACTTCCACCTTTCCACTCTCCGCTCTCCAACTCAGCAAAATCACATATGGGTCTAAAGACACGTTTGTCCTCACCCTAGAAGCTTTTAAAGCAGATCTAATGCTGGATGTTTTTCTTCTCATCTCTAGGAAGTCGTTTTGCTAGCTGTTATGGGATGGAGACATTCATCAAGTAAGACTGCCCATGCCACACCCATGAAACACCCCCCCCCCCCCCCCGGGAATGTTTTCTTGTAAATGCCCCCTCTGGGAGCATTTTCTTGTAAATGTCCATCTGCCTATTATACCATTTTTTGGGTTGTTTTTTTGTTTTGTTTCAAAAATGAGCCCCTAAGTGGTTAAAGTGCATTATATCATGACTGTGGCAGAATGGCTAGCGGCTGGCTGCAGGATGATACATAGATGTGGCACATGCACACAGATTGCAGGTAACAGTCAGTCAAAAGTACTTTATTTATTATTTATTTATTACATTTGTATCCCGTGCTTTCCCGCTCATCGCAGGCTCAATGCGGCTTACATAGTAACAAGAGAATACAATCTGTAGAATCTGAATCAACAAAGGAGGTATGTGGTAGGACAAATGAACAAGGGTAAATGGGATAAAAGAGGTATGAGAGAAAGGATAGGGATAGGTAAGGAAGTGGAGCGATGAAGAAGAGGTAGGGGAAGAGCTTGGAGGGTAAGAAGATTTATGTACTCAAAAGGGGTACAGTCTGCCTTTGGTGCCCCTGGCCTATGAAGCTCTCTTTTGCCCAGTGGTCTGATGCAACCTTTGAGTTTTATCCTTTTCTTTTATTATTTTACTTGTATGATATCTTATGTGTGCAATTATATTTTTTCCTATTATAAATGGATTTCCTTTCTATTTATTTCTAAGTTGGTTTTATCATTGTAAACTGCTGTGATCTGTACCTAGAAATGGCAGTATATTAAACTGCTAAATAAACAAACAGTGTAGTCAGCTCTGTTACTTCACAGGCTTAGTGTTTTTTAAAGTACTCTATCTCTCTCTCCCTCCCTCCCTCAATATAGTCTCAGTCAATACTCTTCATGGGGCTGGCTCCTAGCCAGGCCCAAACACTGTGGCAATTAATGCTGTCTCATGTCTCTTCTGGACATACACCAGATTCAGGTGCTGTAGCTGTGTGTGTGTGTGTCTCTCTCTCAGTTACTAGAAGGTCCTCTCTCAGATCTGCTCCTTAGAGGCTTCTTGACTTGGGCCTCTCTTGCTATTCCCTTGGAGATCTCTTGCCTTGGGGTCTCCCTGATCTGTTCTACCTCAGGGCATTTAGCCACCTCCCTGCCTGAACCCCACTCCTCTGATGCAGCAGGCGTAACTCCTCCTACCCTGAGATGACTCACCCCACTCAGCTCAACCTTCCCAGGTTGAGTGCTTGCCACTACATGGCCATCTCAATTAAGTGCTAAGGACTACCATTCACTAGGACACCCAGGGTACCCTAACCTTTCCTCAAGCCAAAACTAAACTCCCATCCTGAACAGGCAATGTTCTCAGCAACATAACACAGACAGGACACAGTAAACAGAACAACCACTGGGCCCCATCACACCAATGTTTATGTTTATTATGAGACTTTATATAGCGCCTAATTTGAAAACAAGTCTAGGCGGTTTACATTAAAATCAAATAAGCAAATAAACAGAAAAAGACAGAGGAACACCATCATTATACAGGACAGATCATACACACCAAGTGTCATGCAATCAACCTTAAAAAATTATGTAATAAATTGTGTCAATAATGTTATTCAGGTACATCTCCTGTTCAAGACTCAGATTGGTCTCCAAAGGCTAGTTGAAAGAAATGCATTTTTAAAGCTTTCTTAAAAGGTATCAGATTATGTTCCTGCCAGAATGAAAGAGGGAGAGTATTCTACAAGGATGGAGCTAAAAAGAAAAAAGCTGTCTTCCTAGTGGACTCCCATCTTGCCCTTGAAGGCCCTGGCAAAACTAATGGGTGATCATTAATTGAGCGTAAGAGGCATGTAGGGACATAAGGTATGATCAGAGAAGCTAGACAGGCTGCAAGGCCAATGTGTAGTGCTTTGTAAGTTAGTAAGAGAATCTTGAATTTAACACTAAAATGTACAGGTAGCCAATGTAAACTTTGAAGTAGCGGAGTTCCATGGACAAACTTGCTTGCATGACAGAGCATGCGAGCGGCTGTATTCTGCAAGGATTGCAGGCGTTTCAAGTTCACCTGCGTAATCCCTGCAAAAACAATATTTCAGAAGTCAATCCCAGACAACACCGAAGCAAGAACAAGTATATGCAAAGCATCAGATGGTAAGCAGCTTCTAACTTCCAGAATCTGGCAGAAATCAGCTGGATCTTGGGCACAAGGACCGAGCTCCTTGCCATCTGCATTTGAGCTCAACCATCTCTGTTCCATCCTGGTGCCATATCTTCAGGCGACTGCCGCTCCATCAAGGGACCCTCTTAGTATGCACTGTCTCCTCC
The DNA here is from genome assembly GCF_901765095.1 of Microcaecilia unicolor. Classification (NCBI taxonomy): domain Eukaryota; kingdom Metazoa; phylum Chordata; class Amphibia; order Gymnophiona; family Siphonopidae; genus Microcaecilia; species Microcaecilia unicolor. The sequence continues at coordinate 300,777,132 of NC_044033.1, forward strand.
TGAGGTGTCTCTGTCCAAGATGTTTCAGCTCCTTTTGAGACCATTCCTTTATTTCCACTGTAGGTCAGATCTCTGTCGCGGAACATCCTGTCCAATTCTACCACTGAAGAGTACAGTTTAATCACAGGACTCTCTAGCCTTACCCCATCTTCCATGGGGAGCTGAGTTTTTTTTTAAATTTTAATTTGTTGGTTTTAATATTGTAAACCGCTGTGATCTTGTATAAAGCCAGGCAGTATAGCAAATTTAATAAACTATGGCCCTGATATTAGACAGTGGGAGATAGCCGGGCTGTCTCTTGCAGTCGCGCAAAACCTGGATATTCAGTGCTGGTCTATTTCCAGTGACCGATTTAACTTTGGCCGGTCCGATTTTAACCAGCCATGCTGATATTCAGTGCTGGCCGTTTAAAGTGAGACCTGCCAAAGTTATTCCATCTATTGTGGCGTCCAAATATGCCCACTAAACTTGGCCGCTCTCACTTTAAAAAATCTGCGGATAGCAGGTTATATCACTCGAGCAACAATGGCTCCCTCAGTGGCCAACTTATTTATGAATGACTTTGAGGAGAGATTTGTATATGGATCAAACCTTTTTGAGAAAGTGCACCTATGGGTGTGATTCATTGATGATATTTTTCTTTGTGGGACAGTGGATTGGACCCAATTTGAGGACAGTTTGAATAGCTGCCATCCCAGGATCAAGTTTGTGATGCATTGTCATTGATCTGAGAGCTCCTTTCTGGATGTCCTTGTCAAGAGGGCTGTGGATGGTTTCTCTACCACAGTTTTTCAAAAGGATTCATTTCTCAACTACCAGAGTTGTCACCCGCCTTCACTGAAGAACAGTCTCCCCTTCTCACAATTTCTGAGATACCGAAGTATTTGCTCCACAGATAGTGAATTTCAGAACAAATTGAAATCTCTAGGCACGAGATTGGTAGCTAGAGGGTATCCAGATTCAGTAGTATGACAAGCATATTGAAGGGCAAAGTTGAACAACCAGGAGTTGCTGTTGACACCTAGAAGATCCTCTGAAGAGGAAGAAAGGACCTTTACATATGTCATGAGGTATAACAGGAGCACCTCGAGAGTTGTCCGCTCTATACTGGTCATTGGTTCAATCTATTTCCACATTTGACAGTGCATTGAGATTTGCTTTCAGTAGGGGCAAAAATTTGAAAGAGTTGCTCTGCCCCTCTATCCTCCCCACCCTACCGAAGGATGACTCCTTAGAGACTGAGGGGAGAAGACACAAGAAATGTGGACAATGCACAGTATGTGACATTATGATTGAAACCTCAGAGTTTGTTAATCCAGTGACAAACAAAAAATATTATCTAACAGGTTCCACATCCTGTAAATCGAAATGCATTGTGTATTGTAAGTGCCCATGTAGGAAGATTTACATTGGACAGACTTCAAGGGTTTTAGGAGTACGCTTGGTGGAACATCGGAGTGCTATTCATACAAGGAAATCCAATCTCCCAGTGGCTGTACATTGTATCACTCACCATCATACTTTTGAAGAATTGCGATGCATGGTTTTGCAGCAGCTGCAGCCTCTGAGAGGAGGGGGAGACATTAGGAAAGTACTGCTTCAAAGAGAACAGGAGTGGATTTACATATTAAGATCTCTGGAACCTGAGGGGTTAAACTCCTGATTGGCTATGTCCAGTTGTAGCGTCTGATGTCAACTTTTAAAAGCCGCCATTTTTTGCGGATACAGAGTCGTCGGGCAGTGAAGGTTTGCTGAGACACTGTCGCTAATATAAGACTAGAGTGTGAAAGATGTGATGATTAATGCTAAGATGCAACAATTATGCAGAGGTTGTTATAGCTTGCAGCCTCAGATTGTGGATCCTGAAGCAGCAGTATTGCTTACTCAAAGTGGGAGTGAAACGCTGGCCAACGTCAGTCCTGAGGATTGCCAGAGAGGATATTAAGAGAGAGAAACAAACATCTGCATTAAGCGGATCAAGGGAGTAAAGGACAAACAACTATATTGAGCAATATTAAGCTAAGTTGTGGAACCTTTAACCTTAACCCTGCATTAAGGATGTACTTGAACACGTTGTAATTCCCAGACATTTGAATGCTTTGGCATCTGGAGTCACTGGGTGATAAACGGTTAAGATGTTCTTATATATTTTTTTTGAAGACTAACATTCAACAACAGAGGAAGGTTTTTTCAAAGCCCATGATGAGTAGTAGATCATATAGATCGTTATACAGATCAGTTTGATCTCTAGAAGCTCTATAAACTAATTAGTCTTGAGCTCCGTGAGGCTTTTTCTTTCCCACAATTGGAGTGTGTTTTGCATTTTGCACACGCACATTGTTTGGTTTATTAAGTGGGTCACTGATTTGATTTCCTTAGGTATTACACAGACGCCTTCATTATACATATATGTCTCTACCTATGGTCTCTACACTCAAATTTTCCTAAAAATACAAGTTTTTTTGTTTATTATATTAGCAGGCTTATTTTCGAAAGAGAAGGATGCCCATCTTTCGACACAAATCAGAAGATGGGCGTCCTTCTCCCATGGTCGCCCAAATCGGCATAATCGTAAGCCGATTTTGGGCATCCCCAACTGTTTCTGTCGTGGGGACGACCAAAGTTCCTGGGGGCGTGTCAGAGGTGTAGCGAAGGTGGGACTTCGGCGTGCCTAACACATGGGCATCCTCGACCCATAATCGAAAAAAGGACGTCCCTGACGAGCACTTGGTCGACTTTACTTGGTCCTTTTTTTGTTACGACCAAGCCACAAAAAGGTGCCCGAACTGACCAGATGACCACCGGAGGGAATTGGGGATGACTTCCCCTTACTCCCCCAGTGGTCACTAACCCCCTCCTATCCTAAAAAAAAATCTTTAAAAATATTTTTTGCCAGCATCTATGCCAGCCTCAAATGTCATACTCTGGTCCATTGCAGCAGTATGCAGGCCCATGGAGCAGTTTTAGTGGGTGCAGTGCACTTCAGACAGGCAGACCCAGGCCCATCCCCCCCTACCTGTTACACTTGTGGTGATAAATGGGAGCCCTCCAAAACCCACTGTACCTACATCTAGATGTCCCCCTTCACCCATAAGGGCTATGGTAGTGGTGTACAGTTGTGGGTAGTGGGTTGTTTTTTTTTGGGGGGGGGGGGGTTGGGGGCTCAGCACACACGATAAGGGAGCTATGCACCTGGGAGCAATTTCTGAAGTCCACTACAGTGCCCCCTAGGGTGCCCGGTTGGTGTTCTGGCATGTCAGGGGGACCAGTGCACTACGAATGCTGGCTCCTCCCATGACCAAATGGCTTGGATTTGGTCGTTTCTGAGATGGGCATCCTTAGTTTCCATTATCGTCGAAAATCAGAAACGACCAAGTCTAAGGACGACCATCTCTAAGGTCAACCTAAATTTCCAGATTTGGGCGTCCCCGGCCGTATTATCGAAACGAAAGATGGACGTCCATCTTGTTTCAATAATACGGGTTTCCCAGGCCCTTCACGGGGACGTCCTGCAAGGATGTCCTAGAAAAACTTGGGCATCCCTTTTGATTATGCCCCTCCATGTCACACATATATGTAGCCAGTGTTAGGTTAAAGAAGGGTTCAATTTACTTTTATCATACATTTGAGTGTTTTCATATAACAATGCATATGCTTGGTACCAACACTTGCTTCAGCATGTATATCAACGATCTACATAATGTCACACCAATTGTGTTATTTCATATACAGTGTTATATGTTTAAGTGATACACTACTTTTAAGTTTATGCTTGGCTAATATATAATTGTTATTTTGATATGATAAAAGATAAGGTTTTCTCTATTTTTATGATTTTACTTATAGTACAAATACATCTAGTATATTGCAGTTTATCTATATTTTATAAGTTAGACCAAGTATTACTATTTTGTGTGTCACACTTACTTTATTTATATTATCACAATACATTAGGTTAAGCTACCATATTGAATAATGTTCACTATCATTCTAGTTCAAATTTACTCTGTAGGTTTTTTTGCCTGTGAATAAGGTTTTTCGTACACTTGAATAGTATTGTTAAGAGCTTTGTTTGTGAATCATATACTATTGATGTTGTATTGCGCCTATATTGATTTATGCTGAACATAATCTGATGCCTGTATTTATTGCAACATATTTCATACAGTATACCTTTTCTCATGAAGGTAAAATTATGTATAATCATACCTGATAATTTTCTTTCCATTAATCATAGCTGATCAATCCATAGACTGGTGGGTTGTGTCCATCTACCAGCAGGTGGAGATAGAGAGCAAACTTTTGCCTCCCTATATGTGGTCATGTGCTGCCGGAAACTCCTCAGTATGTCGATATCAAAGCTCCATCCGCAGGACTCAGCACTTAGAGAATTACACCCACGAAGGGACACTCTGCCCAGCTCACCACCGCCGAAACGGGGGAGGGGAATTAACCCAGCTCATCCCCACACAAGTGGGGGAGGGGAATCCGTCCAGCTCATCCCCGCGGAGCGGGGGAGGGACACCACACCCGCCGATGCGGGGGGATCTGGCTTATCCTGCAACCGCAACCGCGGGAGGAGCTGACTGACCCTAACACCGCCGAAGCGGGAGGGGTACAAAACTGCCCTACAGCCGCACGAAGCGGGAGGGAGTGCCGGCAGAATTTTAAGTCTCAATCCAGCCCCGTAAAACGGAGGGGAGAGGAATGCAGCAGCTCACTGTAACACAAACTCGTCTTAACTCTTGAAGAATCCAAGTGAAAAAACTTGAACACGAAGTCTTTCTGAAGTAACTGAAGACTGAACTTGAACCTGAAATGCAACCAGAATAAAAACAGTACAGATATCTGGGAGGGGCTATGGATTGATCAGCTATGATTAATGGAAAGAAAATTATCAGGTATGATTATACATAATTTTACCTTCCATATCATCAAGCTGATCAATCCATAGACTGGTGGGATGTACCGAAGCAGTACTCACCCAGGGCGGGACATAGAAATCCCTGACCGCAACACTGAAGCTCCAAACCGGGCCTCCGCCCGAGCAGCCACAGTCAAGCGGTAATGCTTGGAGAATGTATGGGCCGAAGCCCAAATTGCCGCCTTGCATATCTCTTCCAAGGAGACGGAACCGGCCTCTGCCATCGAGGCCGCCTGAGCTCTTGTGGAGTGAGCCTTCAGCTGTATAGGCGGCACCTTCCCCGCGGCCACATAAGCCGCTGCAATGGCTTCCTTGACCCATCTTGCCACTGTAGGCTTAGCAGCCTGCAGACCCCTACGAGGACCTGCATACAGGACAAACAGATGATCCGATTTCCGGAAATCATTGGTCACTTCCAAGTATCTGATGATGACTCGTCTCACATCCAGATATTTAAGAGCAGAGTACTCCTCTGGGTAGTCCTCCCTACGAAAGGAAGGGAGACAGAGCTGCTGATTCACATGGAAGCGAGAAACAATCTTGGGCAGAAAGGAAGGCACTGTGCGAATAGTCACTCCTGCCTCAGCGAACCGCAGAAAAGGCTCTCGACATGAGAGCGCCTGGAGCTCGGAAACTCTTCTGGCTGAAGTGATAGCCACCAAAAAGACTGCTTTCAACGTCAGGTCTTTCAGAGATGCTCTTGACAAGGGTTCAAACGGCGGCTTCTGCAATGCTCTTAGCACCAGGTTGAGATTCCACGCAGGCACCACTGAGTGCAGAGGAGGGCGCAGGTGATTAACTCCCTTGAGAAAGCGCACCACATCTGGCTGCGAAGCCAGGGAAGCACCCTTCAGGCGGCCCCTGAAGCAAGCCAGAGCCGCTACCTGGACTTTAAGGGAACTGAGCGACAGGCCTTTCTCCAGACCTTCTTGCAGGAACGCCAACACTGAAGAAATTGGAGCAGTGAAGGGAGAAAGTGAGCCTGCTTCACACCATGCTGCAAAGATACGCCAAACCCTGGCGTAAGCAGTAGAAGTAGAGCGTTTCCTCGCTCTCAGCATAGTGGCGATGACCTTGTCTGAGAAGCCCTTCTTCCTCAGACGCTGCCGCTCAATAGCCAGGCCGTAAGACCAAAGGGAGAGGGATCCTCCATCACCACGGGACCCTGATGTAACCGGCCCTGCTCCACTGACAGCCGCAGAGGATCGTCGACTGAGAGCCTGATCAAGTCCGCATACCAGGGACGTCTGGGCCAATCCGGACCCACCAGGATTACCCTGCCGGGATGCTTTGCCACCCGGTCTAGCACCCTGCCCAACATGGGCCAGGGCGGGAACACATAGAGGAGCTCTTGTGTCGGCCACTGTTGGAGAAGAGCATCTACTCCCAGGGATCGAGGGTCCCGTCCTCTGCTGAAAAAGCGCGGCACTTGGCAATTGGCCGGTGACGCCATCAGATCTAGGCTCGGCTGGCCCCAGCGCTTCGTGATGTCCAAGAACGCCTGAGCAGATAGTTGCCACTCTCCGGGCTCCAAGGTATGGCGACTGAGAAAGTCCGCCTTGACATTCATGACTCCGGCAATGTGGGCCGCTGAAAGCTGCTCCAGGTTCGCTTCCGCCCACTGGCAAAGACTCATAGCCTCCTTGGCTAGAGGGGCGCTCTTGGTACCTCCCTGGCGGTTGATATAGGCCACAGCTGTGGCATTGTCCGACAGGACCCGTACAGGCTATAACACCAGTACCGGGATGAACTCCAATAACACCAACCGAATGGCTCTGAGTTCCAGGAGGTTGATAGACCACTTGCCTCTGCAGGAGACTAGAGCCCCTGCGCTGTCCTTCCCAAGCAGTGGGCTCCCCAGCCCATCAAAGAGGCGTCTGTCGTGACGACAATCCACTCCGGGGTCACCAGAGGCAATCCTGCAGACAACTTGTCTGTCTGCGTCCACCAGCTCAGCGCCTTGCGCACTGCTGGGTCCACGGAAAGGCGCACAGCATAATCCTCCGACATCGGAGTCCAGCGCAGCAGCAGAGATAGCTGTAGTGGTCTCATATGAGCCCTGACCCAGGGCACTACTTCCATCGTGGCCGTCATAGAGCCCAACAGCTGCACGTAGTCCCAAGCCCGAATAGGAGAGGCTACTAGGAGCTAGTCCACCTGAGCCTGAAGCTTGACAATCCGATTGTCTGGCAGGAACACTCTGCCCACTTGGGTGTCGAATCGAACTCCCAGATACTCCAGGGACTGAGTCGGGCGCAGCTGGCTCTTCTTCCAGTTGATGATCCATCCCAGGGAGCTCACAAGAGCAACTACCCGGTCCATAGCTTTGCCGCACTCTGCATAAGAGGGGGCTCGGATCAACCAGTCGGCCAGAAAAGGATGGACTTGTACTCCTTCCTTTAGCAGGAAGGCCGCTAAGACCCCCATTACTTTGGAAAAGGTCCGCGGAGCAGTAGCCAACCCGAAAGGGAGGGCTCTGAACTGGAAGTGTCGTCTCAGGACTGAAAAACGCAGAAAGCGTTGGAGAGGAGGCCAGATGGGAATATGCAGGTACACTTCCTTGAGGTCCAAGGAAGCCAAGAACTCTCCTGCCTTCACTGCCGCTATAACAGAGCGGAGAGTCTCCATGCGAAAGTGCCTCACTTTCCAGGCCCGATTGACCCCTTTGAGGTCGAGGATAGGCCGGACAGAACCTCCTTTCTTTGGAACCACAAAGTAAATGGAGTAACGTCCCTTGCCAATCTGATTTTTTGGCACCGGAACGACCGCACCCAGGCGGATCAGGTTGTCCAAGGTCTGCTGCACTGCCACAGCTTGACCGGAGACTTGCAGGGAGAGAGTACAAACCCGTCTCTTAAGGGTTGGCAGAACTCTAGCTTGTAGCCGTCTCCGATGACTTCCAGCACCCACGCGTCTGAAGTTATAGCGGTCCACTCGCCCAGAAACGAGGACAGCCGTCCTCCAATCTGCACTGGGGCGTGGACCAAGGCCCCGTCATTGGGTACGAGACCCTGGGGGAGGACCGGAGGGAGCACCTCCGGGACGGCGGTCTCTGCGAAAGGAATGCTGCTTGGGGGAGAAATTCCTCTTGAAGGAAGAGGGGGCAGAGGAACCCGACTTGCCCGGGCGGTACCGACGGGCTTCCAGCAACCGTCCTCTGGAGGTACCGGGACGAGTACTAGCCCGAGCCCTGACCTCTGGTAATTTCTTGCCCTTAGACGTGCCGAGATCGGACACGATTTTGTCCAGCTCGACCCCAAAGAGCAGCTTGCCTTTAAAAGGCAATCTAGCCAGGCGGGATTTAGAGGCGTGGTCAGCAGACCAATGTTTCAGCCAAAGCCACCGCCGCGCAGAGACTGTCTGAGCCATGCCTTTAGCTGAGGCTCTCAAGACATCATACAGCAAGTCTGCCAAATAGGCTAAGCCCGATTCCAGGGCCGGCCAATCAGCCCTCAAGGAAGGATCCGAGGGGGAAGCCCGCTGCACCATAGTCAGGCACGCCCTGGCCACATAGGAGCCGCAAACTGAGGCCTGCAAACTTAAAGCAGCTGCCTCAAAGGACGACCTTAAGGCCGCCTCCAATCTTCTGTCTTGGGCGTCCTTTAGGGCCGTGCCACCTTCCACCGGCAACGCCGTTTTCTTAGGCACCGCAGTGATTAAAGAATCCACGGTAGGCCACAGATAGGCCTCACGTTCACTCACAGCCAAAGGATAGAGGCGGGACATAGCCCTAGCCACTTTAAGGCTCGTTTCCAGGACATCCCATTGAGCCGCAATTAAGGTGTGCATGGCATCATGCACGTGGAAGAATCTAGGCGGGCGCTTCGTCCCCAGCATAATGGCAGAGCCAACAGGGGCTGAGGGAGAGACGTCCTCCGGAGAGGAAATCTTCAAAGTGTCCATGGCCTGTAAAAACAGGTTGGGCAAATCCTCTGGGCTAAAAAGCCGCGCTGCAGAGGGGTCATCCGCTCCATCCGAGCGGGGATCTATCTCCTCCAAGGAATCCGCAAAGGACCGTTGGGAGACCTCAGACACGCTGCCCTCATCTACATCGGAGGAGACAAAGTCCTCCAAGGCCTGGAAATCAACCCGAGGGCGTTTACCTCTGGGAACCTCAACCTCTTTATCAGAAGAGGGAGCAGGGGCAGCGTTTTGCATGAGGAAAGCCTGATGCAGCAGCAAAACAAACTCGGGGGAGAAACCCCCCAGACTGTGCACTTCCGCAGCCTGGGCAACAGCCCTAGACGCACTCTCAACCGGCGCTCGCAATAGCGGGGGAGAGACATGCTGCGCATCCAAAATGGCGTCCGGCGCGAAACTCCACGAAGGAGCCGCGCGGGAAGAACGGCGCTTAACTTTAGCCGCTTGTGCCGTCGCCCAAATTAAGGGCGTTCATGGCATTAATGTCTCCAACCTCAAGGGCGGCCCACGAAGAAGCCGTCCGAGCCGCGTGGCCGGCCAAGATGGCGGAGGCGAGGAGCGGGGGATGGGCGTTTATGGCGGGAAAAAACCGCCACGCCGGAGGAACGACCGGGACATTCATCGGTCACTAAACTGTCACCCATCAAGGGCGAATCAGGTTGTAAAACCCCCGCATCCCCTCCAGAAGCGCTCCAGCGATCCGGGGAGCGACCCTTTGCGCCCTCGCCCTCCGACGCCATATGCCACGAGGAGAAGAATCGGGGAACCCCCTGCCCGCTATAAAAAGGTAAAATTACCTGCTTGCCGCTCCGAGCTGTAACGAACTGGTGTCCCAGTGAGTAGCTGCAATGAACGTTTAAAGAAACGTCGAATTAAACGCCTTTAAAGACGTTTAAAATTGTTTTGTTTTTTTTAAACGGAGCCAGCGGGAGGGGGGAGAAAAGGAGGGACCTGGCACCACCAGGTTTGCACTTGCTCAAAAGAGCCCTCAACCCCAGGCCTCAACAAAACCTAAGGATTAGGCTTGGAGGCCTAGCCAGAGCTGCTGCTGTGTGTGACCACCACCTGCTGAGATAGAGAACATACTGAGGAGTTTCCGGCAGCACATGACCACATATAGGGAGGCAAAAGTTTGCTCTCTATCTCCACCTGCTGGTAGATGGACACAACCCACCAGTCTATGGATTGATCAGCTTGATGATATGGAACTATAAATTGCATGTGTCATCAGAGACTTATAAGCATGAGTGTTTACCGTTCTCATGAAATGGACTTTTTAACCCAAAGACGTGTGTTATATGCCTAAACTATTGTTATTGTATTGCACAGCTTAAAGACTTCATCTTATGGACTAAATTACCTATGGACTGCTTGCACAGCCATACACCACTTGCAGTCATGCTGTGGATATTGAAAGTGGTGTATCCAAAATTACTTTCAACACTGTGGTTCAATACTTAGCTGTCACCATGCTTTGCTTCAAAGTGGCTTTTCTTTCTTCCATGAACTCACAAGTCATTTGACTTTTATGGACATTTGCTTAAGCATTTTAAAGTCACTTAACCACATTTTCTGATGGACACTATTACATGCAACTCAATCTGCGTTATTCATTGCATACTCATACACTCCAATATTGCATCTTTCATACTTGTATGCTTGTTCTCTTAGATGCATGTTAAGCTTCAATGCAAGAATGTAATCTAAAATTCCTGACAAAACATTGTAACAACATTCATTGTAATGGAGTAAACTTATTGTTGCCTACTTAGCTAGTGTTTCAAGCTGCCCAGCTGCTCCTTAGAGCTGAACTCTTGAAAGGGGGGGAATTGTAGGATCAAAGCTACTGAGGCACTATTGTAGCACTATGAGGACTATGCCCAACCATCTATGATATACCTATATGACATACACGGTTCTACATATATGGCACTATACAGCATTAAGAACCTGATTTTTTATTTATTTGTAGCATTTGTATCCCACATTTTCCCACCAATTTGCAGGCTCAATGTGGCTTACATTTGCCGTAATGGCGGTTGCCTTGCAGACCATCGCCATTTCCGGATAACAGAGTTACAAATAGTATTGCGTTAAGGTGCATACATACTTGGTACTAAACATTATATTATAATGTAATAAATTCAGATATTTTCTTTATAAAAACTCTAAGACACTGTGGAGTCATCCAGTCTACCAGAAGAATAACAACTCTTGTTTACTGGACAGAAGCTGTTGATACAGGACACATCTGAAGGATTACATCAGGTTGTATGTGTGTCAAGCATCCTTGCATAGTTCCCTGGGGTTAGATTGACTCTTTACACTTTAAAGTCCAGCTAGGAATTTAAATACCTTTACTCCAAGTTATCTCTGTAATAGGATTGCCTTTGTCTTTATTTCTGTGTAGCTACTGTAAATAAATAAGATCCTATTTTTATAATATTTGGGTGCGGAGTTAGTTTATTTTATTGTTTTGGTGCAGTGGGCTTGGATCTAAGTATAAGGGGTGATATATTCACTTCTGACACTTCCCTAACCAATGCTAATCTGGTTGGGACCCATTTTTGTTACAACTTAAACTAAGTGTCAGGTACCCCAATAACACCCTGCATCTGTTTTGCAACTACACCGCCCCCTCTCCCTCCCACGCATGCACATTTTGGACACATGGCATATATAAAAAAATTTTTTGAATTAGTATAAATTAAAAGCTTCCAAGCAGTGGCATCTCTCATTATAATTTCTCCAAGAAAATTGAAAGTATATGGTCATTAATAGGGCAAAGCCAGCATGTTTCTGATGCTTTGGAGCCTTCCGATCACTTAAAAAAAAAATCAGATCATAAAAGGTAGTCACTACTGAAAGCCTATGGTGGCTCACCTTTAGGCAACCTCCATCACCATGGATCTAACATCATAGAAGTAGATGATGGCAGATAAACACCAAAATGGCTCTTCTAGTTTCATCTGTAATCATTTTGTTCGAAGGATGATACACAAGGTAGAAGAGAGGAAAAGAAGCCCCAGCTGAACTTTGCACGAGAGCATCTGTGTCTTTCACAATGAGGATCAAAGTTCTAAAGGCTACTGCTGATTTGAGCCTTTATTTTTTTTTCTTTTCCTTGGTGATTGATGAGCTCTTCTGGCACAAAATTGATTTTTCTCCATGTGTTTGTGAAATTGGGCTCTGGTGGATTCACATCAGTGAGAGTTCTATTAAGATTAGGCTCAAAGCAGTAAGTGTCTCCATGGTCTGGATGCTTGCAAGTTACAAATACAATCCTGTCAACTTTATGAGCTTCAGTTACTTAACGGCTGGGATAAAGGATGTACACTGGTCAGGGGAAACAATCATGCTGTTCTCTCCACAGTCCCACCATTTCAGTCTTGCTGACCTAAGCATCAAGTCAATTTTTTTTAATCCCTTAAAAACAGATGCAAGCAAGTTAGTAGACTCAATGGTTACTGCTTTGTGTTACTTAGCTAGAGAGAAGTGGATATCCCTCTAGACATGAGCTGAGATAGTCACTTCAGCAACACATCCAGATAGAAAAGAGTGAGCCTGAGTTAATCCCAGTCTGAATATGGAAATCTGGTACAGCGTGTTTTTATGAGTTCTGTCTGGCAGGAGTTTGAATATTCTGCAGCAAAATTTCAAAAATCCTGTGGTATATTTGCACAGATTTGCCTATTAATGTTAATTTATATTTTACTTTCTAAAAATGAAGATTTTTTTTTCCAACACTTTGTGTATCTCTAGTTAACTTACTTGGTTCTTTGTGGGAGGATGAGATAGTAGTGATCAGTACCGAAGAGAGATAGAGAATGAGAACAGATTAGAGAAGGGGAGGGGGAGGTAAAGGGTATCTCAGAATGGAGAGAAGGTACTTTAGGGAGGAAGGGAAGAGGGATAGGAGATTAAGGTGGATATTGAGGTTTGAGAGGATTAAGGCACAGGAGGAGGGAAAGGCAGTAGGAATCAGAGCAGAGGGAGGATGGATCCTGGATAAGGAAGGAGGAGATCAGGGAAGGGATCAGGATAGGGAAGAAAGATCTACACTTACACCTGATCCCAACAAAATCCCTTCTTTCATTCATCCGTGCCTCTTTACTGTAGGGTCATCATAGACATATGTAATCTAAAGCTCAACACCAACTCCTGGCAGCAAATGAGAAGGGAGCAGCTGCTGTCCTTTTTAACCCCAAACTGGGATGGGAGGGAGCATGAGGGAATCTGGAAGGGGGGAGTGGAGAGAGAAGAGTGCTGAAGGGAATAGATGTGCCACTGATGTTGCAGCTTCCATTTCCACCCAGCCCCTGGTGTCCTTGGGCAATTCCACAAGGTTTGGCTAACTCCACAGCAAGGATCAGATATTGCAGCCACTGAATTAGGAGACAGGGCGCTCTGTCTATTTTACTCCTGGAGTAGTCAGTTTCCTTAGGTGCATGTCCTCTAGGTTGTAATAGACCAAAGCCATATTGGGGCTCATTTTCAAAGCACTTAGCCTTCCAAAGTTCCATAGAAACCTATGGAACTTTGGAAGACTAAGTGCTTTGAAAATATGCCTCATTGTCTGCTAGAAAGTGGAACTGAAATGATCTGTCTTCAGCCAGCAGATGCTCAGACAGAGGGATTTGCTCCCATTGCAGCTATCCAATCAGTGATGCGATGGCTGATCAGGCCATTGCAATTGATGGAATGTCTCAACCCTGCAAAAAATCTCTCTTTCATTCCAGGCAATACTAAGAACAGTGTGTTCCAATATAAGGTCAATCAGTAGTTAGGTAACATTAATGGCTCATTAATGACCCAGGTGATAGTAGTTTCCAGAGCTGCTGGAACTATTAGTGTCCAAACATCTGCTCAACTAAGGACAGATTTATTGAAGGTTCCCTCAATTTGGTACCAAGTTGCAAAAAAAACCCCCAAACAAACCAAAACAACACTGAGTAAATCCATTATTTCTTGCACAGTTTTCTTTTCTGGCTCTAGTCACCTTTTGACCAGATCAGCCAGCTTCTGGACTAAAGCCCTGGGGGGTGTCCCCCTCAATCCAGTGAGTCTCTATAAACTTCCTATGGTACGTTTGCTTACTCAGTACCTGTCTTGAATGGCCACCAATTGACATCTGGCATATTAAAATCACCTATCAGTAGTACTTCCCTTTTCCTAGCCAACTTGTGGATGTCTTCAATTAAGTCTCCATCCATTTCTTCTGACTGTGAAGCTGACCTGTATATTACTCCAATGTAAATACACTTTCCTTTCCCTCTTTCCAGTTTAACCCATAGTGCTTTTTCCATACCCCATGTGTCCTGCAGTTCTGTCACTTTAATATTATTCTTAACATATATTGCCACTCCTCCACCCTTTTTTCCTACCCTGTCATTCCTGAATAGAGTATAGCCAGGTATAGCTATATCCCAGTCATGGTTCTCCATGAACCACATCTCCATGACTGCTACTAAATCCAAGTCTGCTTCTATCATTGTAGCCTCTAGATGTAGAAGTTTGTTTCCCACACTGCGGGAAGAGAAGGAAAGTAGAGTCTCATCTTCAAACAACTGACCCCAAGACTTTAAGCCTAAGAAAAGCCAGTGAGTAAATGGCCCCTGAACAAGCCCTAGAGGGAGCAAAGTATTAAAAGCAATAAGTGAAAGATGAGACAGGACATGATCCTGAGAAGAAAATAAACTAGCCCAATAATAAAGTGTAGCAGAAATCAAAGGGTGCAGTCTATTGCCAAGACGGTGGTGCCTCTGAGGAAGCCACATTAAAGATCCCAATGGGCGAGAACTGACAAAAGCCTGCTCCAAATGGACCTACAACTTGTGGGGAAGCGCTTGGTACCATTCTAAGGCAGCATGCGCTTGAGCCACCATATAGTACCAAAAAACATTAGGGACCCTCAAGCCTCTCTTCCACTTATCTCAATAGAGAAAATAGCAACGTAAATGCAGTCTCTTATTATGCCAAATAAATCAAAGACAACCCTGCAAGTTAGATTTAAAAATTCCGAGACGGGCGAAGGGGGAGAACCTGAAACAAGTAAAGCAGACAGGGCAAAACACCAATTTTAACTGTAGCAATAGGACCGAACCACAATAACTCAAGTCTATCCTAACGCTCTAAGTCACGATAAAGACCCCTATCCAAAGCAGGATAATTAGCAGAGAACAGGTCAGCATAGGAGGGGGGTTAAAAGTACATCCAAATACCGAATGCCATGCGAAACCCAGTGAAAAAGAAAGGAAGACTGAAGAGAATCCAAAACCTCCTAGGGGAATATAACGTTTAAAGCTTCAGATTTGCTCATGTTAATGTTAAACCCAGAAACCACCGAATAACTCACGATAGCCCGCAAAGGGTTAGGAAAAGAGATAAGAGTGTGAGATATTGACAGAAGAACATCATCTGCGATAAGAGCCATCTTTTATTCCCGACCACCTATACAAACACCAGAGATATCAGGGTCGGAGTGAACCGCAGCAGCAAAAGGCTCCATAACAAAGAGCATAGGAGAAAAGGGGCACCCCTTACAAGTTCTCCTAGTGAGAGGAAACATAGCAGAGTTCCCACCATTAATACGAACACAAGCTTTAGGAGATGAATAAAATGCCTGAATTCAGCCACAGAAATACGTACCCAAATCAAAACACTCCAAGACCTGGTACAAAAAAGGCCAATGAACATAATCAAATGCCTTCTTGGCATCCAGTCCGAGAAGACACATGAGAAGATGCTCATGTTTCACAAAAAAATAAGTCCATCATCCTACTAACAGTGGAGGAGTGGCTTAGTGGTTAGGGTGGTGGACTTTGGTCCTGAGGAACTGAGTTCGATTCCCGGCACAGGCAGCTCCTTGTGACTCTGGGCAAGTCACTTAACCCTCCATTGCCCGCCGCATTGAGCCTGCCATGAGTGGGAAAGCGCGGGGTACAAATGTAACAAAAAAATAAAAAATAAAAAAACATTATCCATCACCTGAAGGTCAGCTACAAAGCCCACCTTGTCAGGATGGATGATGGAGGGCAAAACAACCACAAGGCAGTTAGCCAAGGCTTTGCCCAAAAGTTTGACATCTGCATTCAACACCAAAATAGGTCGACAGGAAGCGCACATGGTATGATCTTTATCAGGTTTCAGACATAACCGCAATCCAGGTGTCCATCATAGAAGAGGGTAAGGCTTCTCTAGTACAAACCACATACAGAAGCTCAGCAAGAAGAAGGGCCAAGTCAGCAGCAAAGCACTTATAAAAGTTGTTCAGTATTCCGTTCAGACCAGATTTACCTGTAGGAAGCTCTTTCATGGTCTGCTTGACTTCCCATGGAGTCACCAGATAGTCAAGTTCAGAACGCTGAGCTGCAGTGACCTTTGGGGAGGTCACAGGAGGACAAATATCGATCAATAGTGTCAGGACTAATACTGGTATTCTGAGAGTAAAGAGATTGATAAAAGTCTTGAAAATGCTGACAAATCTGAGCAGATTTGGTAACAAATTACCTTCCCATCTCATAAGCGAAGAATAGTACGATTGGCATGCAGCACACAAAGCTTCAGAACTAGGGATCGACCCGCTTTGTTGTTATCTTTATAATGAAGCAATTTATGTCGCGACTGAACAAAACACAATTGATCAAAGTAAATGTCATCCAGCTGCAGCTTCACAGCCTAAAGTTCCCTCAAAACAGAAACTGAACCTGTGGCTTTATGATGGTCTTCCAAACAGCCAATAGTGTCCAAACATCGGGCAAACTGAATCTGCCGGGCTTGAGCATGCTTACTGGCCTGCTTAAGGAAATAGCCTCTGGAAACCGTCTTCAAGGTGTCCAAACAATGCGCAACGAAGACCCACATTGTAGGTTAGTATCTAAATATTCTTTTAAACAGGGAACAATAACCCCCAAAAAATCTCCTCATCCTGTAGCAGGAGAGTATTTAAAGTCCATTGCTGATCTTTATCTTCTTCCCGTAGGGAAGGAACAAGAGCCCAAACAGGTGCATGATCCAAAAGGGTGATACTCCCAATACCAGAAGAAGGTGCCCCCTCTGCCAACTGAGTGTCATGGAAAATGTAATCTACGTGAGAATAAGAGTCATGAATGGAGGGGTAATATGAATAGTCCCGAACCCTCGGGTGAGACATATGCCAGATATCACTTAGACCTAGTGTTTGAGAAAAAGAAGTTAACGCAGACGAAAGCCGAACGTCAGACCCTGAGACAGGCCCAGAGCGATCCAAAGGATTAAAGGTATCATTAAAATCATTCCCTAGGATTAACTTGCTCTGGAGAAATGGGGACAGCTCTTCCTGGAGCCTGGCATAGAAAAAAGCCTGATGATCATTGGGTGCATAAACAGAAACCAGTGTAACCTTAACCTGATCTAGGAAAAGATGTAGGAACAAAAAACACACCTCTGGATCTTACTTCATCTTGACAACCCATATCTGAAGAGAAGAATGTAGCACAATAGCAATCTCATGCTTCTTAGAAGCATTCACTGCCGAGGCGCAGTAAACAGAGGGATAACAAGGATGAGAGAGGAACTTTTCATGAGCACGCTGAAGGTGAGCTTCCTGCAAAAACACCACTTGTGATTTTAAGTGAATTAATTCTTTAAACAACTTATGATGTTTCTAAGGCGAATTCAAATCTTTCATATAAGACAAAACTTTCTAATCAGCACACATAAGTAGTAAAATACAAAAACATAGAACAAAATCCAATACACTCCCCCCCATCCTGGACATTCCATAAAACACCCAGTAGTATAAATCACAACCCCACAGCCAATTACCCACCCAAATTCCCCCCCCCCCCCCCCCACTACATTCACCTTTCATCCAATCAGACATCAATCACCAATTAGCAGGCCACAAAGGCCCCCTGAATGGGAAACAGAGGACCTAATTCACAACATCAAACAGACCCAGCACCAACACCCTCCCTCCCCCCCCACCCCCACACACATCCTCTGTCAGAACCCCCGCCCCCAGGAACACCATGAAACAGGAGATTTTTCTGTCACCCCTAGTTCTCTAAATCATCCAGTTTATATAAACGATCCTCATGCTGCGTCATGAGCTGCTGAGTACATGAAGTGTTGGAAGCAATCAAGTCTGCGTGCTCGTCTAATTTCAACTCGATGTCCTTCACATGACCTCCGAGCTTGCAGAGATCAGTGCTCAGTGTTGCCATGTGCTCCAAAACCTCCTCCTTTGAAGGTCTGATTTCAGCCCAAATCTTAGAGAGACATTGGTGAAGCTCCTTAGAAATACCATGTTTGGTCGGGAGTGATCTAGTGTCAGCCAAAGAAAGCGCAGAATCCGCTTGGACACATGGCGCTTTGGGTCCTTACCGCTGCATGTCCGAAGGAGCATTCACTATCCTTTTTAGTAGACGATGATGCCTTACTCATGGCCAGGCTGTGTCTCCAACATGCGTTCCACAAAGTAGGCATGGAAACCCCCCGATATGAAGCAGGATACCGCTAATGTTAGTGTGGTAGAGACAAGAATGAAGAAGCTAGGCAGCCATTCAGTGCTGTAATGTCACTTCCTCCTCAAGACTTGGTAGTTTTTGTGTTAGAGGAGCTGAATTCTGGTAAAAGCAGTGAAAGAAATCTCTGTTCTCTGATCCTGAAAGAAATGGGATTTTGAAAGTCAACTCAGATTGGTTGTTAGAACTGAAAAATTGATTAGAGTAGCTTAGATTACTTATGAGTCCTGAATTGCTGGAAGGATTTGAAAGGGTACTCTCTGGGATTTACTAAAATTTCTGGGTTTTGTCTTTGAAAAGGCTGAAACTGCTCCAGAGGCTACACTTGTTGAGAAAACCTGTTAAACTGTGAAGCTTGGCGAGAAGTTGAACTATTCAATGGTTCCTGAAATTGTTGTGATTTTTTTCTAAAGCTATATAAAAGTTGGTATCTTTAGGCTGAGGCAGCTTTATAGAATTTTCTGAAAGGAGCTGTAGCTGAGGAGTGCGGCAAAACTGTTCTAGTGGTTGCAGATCTAATTTTCTCTGAAGCAGCTGCTCTTTATTGAAAAGCTCTTTTATTTATTTTGGAAGAAAGTTAATTTGAGCTGTTTCTGAATCTACGGATCTTCAAAACAGTGTTTTGTTGGCAGTGAACCAAGAAGATAGGGTGGCCGGTTTTAAGCTCAGTGAGCCTGGGTCTTGTCAGAGCTGCATATGAATAGGAAAACGGGACTAGACTTTACCATTTACAGCTGTCTGCTAGAACTGTGTTTTGGCTTATAATTATTTTGATTTCAAATTAGCTAATAACACGTGGAGGGGCATAATCGAATGCGAACGCCTATCTCCATGGGCGTCTATGTCCGAAAATGGGTACGTGAAGAGGCGGGACAGACCGTATTTTCGAAAAAATGGACGTTTTTCAGCTGGGTGTTTGTTTGTTTTAGCGATAATGGAAACTAAAACGCCCAGCTGAAAAACGTCCTAATCCGAGCCATTTGGTCATGGGAGGGGCCACGATTCGTAGTACACTCGCCCCCCTGACATGCCAGGACACCAACTGGGCACCCTAGAGGTCAGTGCGGTGGACTTCAGACAACACTCCCACATGCATAGCTCCCTTACCACTGGTGCTGAGCTCCCAACCCCCCTCCCCCAAAATCCACTAACCACAAATGTACAACACTACCATAGCTCTTAGGGGTGAAGGGGGCACCTACATGTGGGTACAGTGGGTTCTGCAGACCTCCCATTTACCAGCACAAGTGTTACAGGTAGGGGGGGATGGGCCTGGGTCCACCTGGCTGAAGTGCACTGTAGTACCCACTAAAAGTGCTCCAGGGACCTGCATACACGCAGGCCTCTAGGACTTGTTGCTGCTATATAACATTGGCACACCAGTTGACACCTGAAGACTAATCTCTCCGAAAATGTTCTTTATTGGAATAAGCATGCTTACTCACAGTTAACTGCAGATCAGAGGTTGTGCTCCACTGGCAACGAGTCTCCCTGGTACTGAGATGAGCAGTAGGTCAGAGCTGGCAGAATGCTGTACAATGCCCTCTTTCAGCCACATTCAAGGTAAGAACTAAGTTCTGTAACGTGGCTAACACATGAAAGGGATCTAAAACTGGCTTACAAAAATGGCCACTACCTCATGGACTACCGGAAACAAAACAGGGCACACTCTGACCCAGTAAGCAGGGGGGAAAGCACCATGGGAGTAGAGCCTACCAACTACCAACATCGTGAGCATTTGCCACAAGCTAGTGGAATCACGGAGCCCAATACCCTACACCCACCACAATGCATTGCTGATGTGACTCTGCAGTGCCCTTAACAGAAAAGGTGTCACACTCACCCGAGAGCCACATCAGAACCAGGGAAAGGCTGTCACAGGATAGAACACATTCTGCTGTCATGGAGGTGGGTACGGCATTTGAGGCTGGCATAGAGGCTGGAAAAAAAGTTTTTAAAGTGGGTTATTTTTGTTGGGAGGGATTTATTGACCACTGGGGGAGTCCGGGGAGGTCATCCCCGATTCCCTACAGTGGTCATCTGGTCAGTTGGGGCACTTTTTTGGGACCTGTTCGTGAAAAAAAAGGGTCCAAAAAAAGTGACCCAAAATCGCGCCTTTTTTTCGATTATCAGCTAAAGACGCCCATCTCTCCTCGGCCGATAACCACGCCCCAGTTCCACCTTCACCACGCCTCCAACATGCCCCTGTCAACTTTACCCGTTTCCGCGATGGATTGCAGTTGGAAACGCCCAAAATCGGCTTTCGATTATACCGATTTGGGCGCCCATGGGAGAAAGATCCCCATCTCCCGATTTGGGTCACAATATAGGCGTTTTTCTCTTTCGATTATAAGCTGGATAGTAATATGGAATAGTAACATAGTAGATGATGACAGATAAAAAAAACCTGTATAGTCTATCCAGTCTACTCAACAAGATAAACTCATCACATATGGTATGTGATACTTCATAAGTATACCTGATCTTGATTTGTCCTTGCCATTCTCACAGCATAGGCCATAGAAGTCTGCCCAGCACTGTCCTTATTCTAAAATTTCTGAAGTTGTCATGGAAGCCCCTGAAAAGCTGTACTCTAGCCCATCCAAACCTATTCAGCCACAAACAGGGCACAGTCCATAGAAGTCTGCCCAATACTGGTGTTGCTTCCTAATCTCCCCTAAGCTTCTTTGGATCCATTCCTTCTAAACAGGATTCCTTTGTGTTCATTCCACGCATATTTTAATTCTGTTACCGTTTTCATCTCCACCACCTTCCACGGGAGGGCATTCCAGGTATCTACCACCCTCTCCATAAAGAAATACTTCCTAACATTGTTCTGCCCACATATTCATATTTTTATATGTATATTTTGGACATTGTTATATCAGATTGCATTGCCTATAACAGTTTACATTGCTAGTGCCTTTGGACTACAAATATTAGTCTTCCTGGAGTGCTCTGTAATAGGCTTTTCCTGAGCACATGACTCAGTTACCTATGCCTTATGGGACTTTCCTATTGGCTGGCCTCTTGTCCCTGTGTATGTGGGCTTTAGCTCACCCTTCTTCTCTCATTTTGGGGTTTAGAGTGTGTCTGCAGCATGGTTTTCTAAGGACTGTAAGTTAACTCTACTGTACATGTTGCATACTCATTCAAGTCACTATAAATGATCAGGTTTTTACCATTTAAAAGTATTGGCAGCATCTACTCATCAGCCAGTGCTGAGATTTCCTGGCTTCTCAGGTACACAGGTGAGCTGGGAGAACAGACTCCCAGTCTGCAAGGCAGAGACTCTTGTCCAGCACATCAAACTGTAAATTATTTTCCTTTGTTTGATTTGAGATTAAAGAATATTTGGTTCAAGAGTTCTGAGTCTTCACAGTGATGTTCTAAACTCTGGTTAACTGCATGCTAATCTCCTGAAGAGAGAGAGCCTATCAGGAGACAGAGCAGAACAGACATTACTCCTGAGTCTGCCCCCTTTCAACTTCAAATCATGTCCTTTAGTTCTACTGCCTTTCCGTCTCTGGAAAATGTTTGTTTGTGGATTAATACCTTTCAAATATTTGAACGTCTGTATCATATCACCTCTGTTTCTCCTTTCCTCCAGGGTATACATGTTCAAGTCAGTAAGTCTCTCCTTGTATGGATAAACTTATCATGTGTAGAGTATAAGTCTTATATCCATGTGGAGAGTTTAAGTCTCTCCACATGGCACTCTCCCCAATTATTCAGCTGGCGGCAGAACAGGGGCGTAGCCAGACAACAGATTTTGGGTGGGCCTAGGCAAGAGTGGGTGGGCACTAAGTGTTCTTCCCCCACCCATCACCCAAAAAAATATCTCAGCTGGTGAGAAAACGCTTCTTTCCATCTTGGCAGTCTGCAGCAGGCATGCGCTGAAAACTGAGCATTTTCAGGTGCCAGTATCATGGAGAGTAGCATTTTCATTACCATTAGGGGGAAGTCTTCAGCTGGCAGAGCTTAGGATCCCCACCAGCTACCGCTAAACGTGTGCTACTGTTGGGTGGGCCGGAGCCCTAAGTGGGTGGGCCCCGGCCCACCTGTGGCTAATCCACTGCGGCAGACAGTGTTTTTTGTCCACCACCAGAACTGAAACTGGAAATTTAATGCCAGGCCCTGTGCAGGCTTTCGCATCGAATTTCTGTTTGTTTTTTACCGAGCTGGCTAGCACATACCCTATGTTAAGCCTGGCCAGTTAAGTTCTGAATGTAGGAACTTAACCGGTCACGTTTCCAGAATGCCCCCAATTTAGCCGGCTTAAAGATTGGCACTGACCAGTCATCTCTATATATAAAACGCACCTCCAATGTTCCATGAAGCCTCCACAAGCCCCAACGTTCTAAATGCATGGTGGTGAAACCACAATTTGCCCATAAGAGATTGCCCCGCCCTCGCGTCAAACGTGATGACGTACAGGGCAGAGCAATAGCACAGAACTAAGCGCATTGCTCCACCTTCTACGTCAACACGTATGAGGCGAGGGCGGGACAGTCACAGACATCGATATACACCACCATGGAGACCGAGGAACGGAGCTATAATCATGGAGCCTAAAATCACGGAAAACAACGCGAAAAGGTACTTCCCAAACCCAAATGAGATGAATGGATGCGGGGGGGGGGGGGGGGGGGGGGGCCCGAGGGAGAGAGCGGAATCGCTGCCACATCAAAAAAAAAACCTCCCCCGCCCAGAAGCACATCAACCACCCCCCACCACCAACATCAACACCGTCACCAATCCCCCTCCCACTGGAAACGCTGTGATACTACTGGCCCCTCCCCCAAAACAGCGACAGTGCACAGTTACAGCCCTTCGCCACGCAACACCCCGCCCCCCCCAGGGTCACAAACGCTAACCCCTCCACCCCCCCCCCCCCAAATATGCCACACACATGCCTGACAAAAAGCCAAGGACGAGGGGAGGATCAAAGAGAGGCTAGCGGAGGGGCCCAGGAGAAACCAGACAAGGGCGGAGTCCAGGAGACAACATGCGGAGAGAATGGACTCCCTCCCCCACCCCCTTCCTATAACCAAGCAAACCATCGAAAACAGGTAATACCCAGACACGAATAAGAGGAAAGGTTGCGCACAGCTAAAACACAGTCTAAAAACAGGGGAAGCTGAAATGTCAAAGGTAAAAATTCAAGCTTATAAAAAAAAAAAACCAACAACAGTAGGTGTCCTTCAAACGAAAACTCTACAATAACTTCACGAGCCTGCTTCAGCGGCGAGGGGGGGGGGGGGGGGAAGGAAACGCGGAAAACAAAAAGACGGGGGGGGGGGGGGGTGGAACGGGGTCCTGAGAGGGGACGTAGAAAGGGGTCCATAGACCAGAGGGGATTGGGAGGGGGCATCAGACCTAAAAGGGGGCGGGGCGGCCCACAACCCTCAGAGGGGGTGGGGCAAGGGGATCCAGAAACCAGATAGGGAGGGGGGGGCCACAGCCACTCACACACACTCTCTCGGTCTCATACACTCTCTCGGTCTCACAGAGAGTCTGTGTATCGCACACATACTCTCTCACACTCTCTCAGACACACACACACACAGGACCTATGTGAAGCACAAACTATCTCACACGCACTGTGATTCACATACAGTGGTGGAAATAAGTATTTGATCCCTTGCTGATTTTGTAAGTTTGCCCACTGACAAAGACATGAGCAGCCCATAATTGAAGGGTAGGTTATTGGTAACAGTGAGAGATAGCACATCACAAATTAAATCCGGAAAATCACATTGTGGAAAGTATATGAATTTATTTGCATTCTGCAGAGGGAAATAAGTATTTGATCCCCCACCAACCAGTAAGAGATCTGGTCCCTACAGACCAGGTAGATGCTCCAAATCAACTCGTTACCTGCATGACAGACAGCTGTCGGCAATGGTCACCTGTATGAAAGACACCTGTCCACAGACTCAGTGAATCAGTCAGACTCTAACCTCTACAAAATGGCCAAGAGCAAGGAGCTGTCTAAGGATGTCAGGGACAAGATCATACACCTGCACAAGGCTGGAATGGGCTACAAAACCATCAGTAAGACGCTGGGCGAGAAGGAGACAACTGTTGGTGCCATAGTAAGAAAATGGAAGAAGTACAAAATGACTGTCAATCGACAAAGATCTGGGGCTCCACGCAAAATCTCACCTCGTGGGGTATCCTTGATCATGAGGAAGGTTAGAAATCAGCCTACAACTACAAGGGGGGAACTTGTCAATGATCTCAAGGCAGCTGGGACCACTGTCACCACGAAAACCATTGGTAACACATTACGACATAACGGATTGCAATCCTGCAGTGCCCGCAAGGTCCCCCTGCTCCGGAAGGCACATGTGACGGCCCGTCTGAAGTTTGCCAGTGAACACCTGGATGATGCCGAGAGTGATTGGGAGAAGGTGCTGTGGTCAGATGAGACAAAAATTGAGCTCTTTGGCATGAACTCAACTCGCCGTGTTTGGAGGAAGAGAAATGCTGCCTATGACCCAAAGAACACCGTCCCCACTGTCAAGCATGGAGGTGGAAATGTTATGTTTTGGGGGTGTTTCTCTGCTAAGGGCACAGGACTACTTCACCGCATCAATGGGAGAATGGATGGGGCCATGTACCGTACAATTCTGAGTGACAACCTCCTTCCCTCCGCCAGGGCCTTAAAAATGGGTCGTGGCTGGGTCTTCCAGCACGACAATGACCCAAAACATACAGCCAAGGCAACAAAGGAGTGGCTCAGGAAGAAGCACATTAGGGTCATGGAGTGGCCTAGCCAGTCACCAGACCTTAATCCCATTGAAAACTTATGGAGGGAGCTGAAGCTGCGAGTTGCCAAGCGACAGCCCAGAACTCTTAATGATTTAGAGATGATCTGCAAAGAGGAGTGGACCAAAATTCCTCCTGACATGTGTGCAAACCTCATCATCAACTACAGAAGACGTCTGACCGCTGTGCTTGCCAACAAGGGTTTTGCCACCAAGTATTAGGTCTTGTTTGCCAGAGGGATTAAATACTTATTTCCCTCTGCAGAATGCAAATAAATTCATATACTTTCCACAATGTGATTTTCCGGATTTAATTTGTGATGTGCTATCTCTCACTGTTACCAATAACCTACCCTTCAATTATGGGCTGCTCATGTCTTTGTCAGTGGGCAAACTTACAAAATCAGCAAGGGATCAAATACTTATTTCCACCACTGTACGCACTTGCACATCCTCATTCTCACACACACACTATCTCACAAACACACTCGCACCCAGACTCACTCTCTCTGACACACACACACTCGCACATTCACTCTCACATACACACACTCTCACAAACACAGTTGCACCCACTCTCACTCTGTCACACACACACACTTGCACATTCACACTCTCTCACACACAGTCACTCTCACAGACACTCTAACATTCACACTCAACGAAAAACCTTGCCAGCGCCCGTTTCATTTGAGCCAGAAACGGGCCTTTTTTACTAGTTTTCAATAATGATAACCAGTTAAGTGCTGCTAAAAATTACCAGCTAGCCACTGACAAACAAGTTAACCAGTCGGACTGACTGACAAATTTTAGATTTCACATTTAGAGAGCCAGGGTTTTGTCTCCTTTTGTAGGGAAAGGATAGTAGGTACTCCTGCTTCCTGACCTGAACAGCTCCTGAACCTGCGCCTGAGGACAGCTGCTTGTCACCCTGGTACCCAACGTAAGAGCTGCGGAGCTGGTGAAGTCAATGAAGACAAGTGGGGGGGGGGGGGGGTATATTGCAATTTTTTTTTTTTAGTGTTTTTATTTAGTTATTACAACTTATTTTGAAGTAAAGCTTAAAAGACTTTAAGTCTAGGGAAGCAAGAGTAAAAGTTAGTAGGAAAGAATACTTACTGATCAGCGGAGTCTGGCAGGGAATTCAGTTTTACCTGTAAGAAAACAGAAACATTCAGAAGAGAACCAAATTCCTGGGTAAATACTAATTACAAAAGAGTTTATATTATAGAGAAAACTGTGCTTATCTGACACTGTTAGCTAGGGCCAAAGCTGTTAAAAGTCAGGTTACTTGGTGGGATCCTGAACACAGAACAGAAGAAAATAACCCTCACAAATTCTCCAAGAAAAACAGAAGTGAGGGACCCAAAGCAAAACACACAAAGGTGACCCTTATGTATAAAAAAAATATTTTCATGTTCAAGCAAAAAAGGTTCACAGTATAAATACTCAGCTACAAATCATGGTGGCATAAAGGACGAGACTTCACATGGCTGTGTCTCAGCAAGATGCCTGCATCAGGAATCATAACCATTGGATTTTATGTCACCCAAATCTGGTTGTACGCTTCTAGGAATGATTCAAATCAAACATCAATGTGAGCTTCAGCCTGTAGGCTGTCAGCAAAATTAATTGGAAAATGCACTTTAGTTAATACTTACGGCTTTGATGCTAGAAAGCATAGGACCCTGTTTACAAAGGCACGCTAGCATTTTTAGTACACGCTAACCGTATAGCTGCCCATAATATTCCTATGGGTGTCTACACAGTTAGCATGTGCTAAAAACCCTAGCACGCCTTTGTAAATAGGGCCCATAGTGATTTTAAATGCTGTTTTAAACTCCAATCCAATTCAATCTTCACTCTTATATCCCACTAAATCCCAATCATATGGTCCAAAGAAGCTTACAGAAAGATTAGAGGAAAAAACATGCAATACAATAATTTAAAAAAGTAAAATTACACCACAAACAGGGACAGAAATTATTCAGCTATGGTGTCAAGTATTTAGCAAAAAGATGTCTTCAAAGAACACCGGAATAAGCTATATGAGGATTGAAATCTTATCTGATTAGGCAAAGAGTTCCAAAGTAGCACCGCCTGATATAGAAAAGATGATTCAAGGGCCCTCTTAGATGACACATTTTTAAACTATGGAAAATTAAGAGTAAAATGATATAAGGATCTGTTTAATAAACCTCTGTTTTTTTAAACAGAGATTAGATCATTTAAATAAACCAATCCCAAACCATATAAGATTTTAAATACATGACAAGTGAATTTAAATTCTGTTCATCCATGTATCAGTAACCAATGAAGAGCTATAAGTAAGGGAGTCATATGCATATACCAAGATTATTTTAAGATCATTCTTGCTGAGGTATTTTGCAATAACTGTAACCTTTTGTAATTTTTACTTGTCAATTCAGTGTAAACGGCATTACAGTAGTCTAGCTGGAATAAGATTAATTGTTAACTTAACAAAGCTTTCCTCAAAGAACAGAGTTCGTATAGCTCTCAACTTAAGCAGTGTGAAATACTTTTTGATTGTATTAATGTTTTACTTTAAAAACCTGAGATTTTGATATATTTGTACAATAAAAACTTTTGTTAACTCAATAAAGCTTACCAGGTTCTCTTTCTGCTTAACACCTGCAGGGGCTGACATGCTCACTCATTTTACAATTCTGGTTTATTTGTAAGCGACTGTGGTGAGTTAGGTGGAAGTGTTTCTTGATTCAGGGGAGACCAGCCTATATTCACCCATTGTGGACCAACAGCTCGTCTAGCTGTAACACTGAATCAAGACAGCACTGGGTACTACAAATACCAACACCTGAACAAGAAAATTTCAGGAGACTCCAAAGTCAACCCAGTCCTTGCCACTCTTCCCTCTAAGCTGAGCAGGTGGTCTACTAGTAAAGGAGGGGTGCTTCAATGTTGTTTTCAATCTCTAGGGACAGGCAGGTTCCCTGGAGTCTGCAGAACTTGCCTGTCCCTCATTATTGAAAACATGACAGCACCCCCCACTGGCAGGACTGTAATGGAGGACTCCTCAGCTTAGAGGGAACAGTGCTTGGGGCAGACCCAGCTAGTCAGGTTTTCAGGATACCTACAATAAATATTCATCAATAATGTATATACACTGGAGGTACTGCCTGCAAATTTATCTCAGGCATATTCATTGTAGATATCCTGAAAACCTGATTGGCTGGATGTGTCCTAAGGACTGGGTTAAGAGCCTCTGTCCTAAAACATTTGCTTAGGGTGCGGCAATAGAGCAGTGGTTCTTAACCTAGTCCTTGAGGCACACCCAGGCACTTGGATTTTCAGGATATCCACACTGAATATGCATGAGATAGATTTGCATGCACTGCCCCCCCCCCCCCCCCACTTTGTATGCAAATCTATGCCATGTATATTCATGGTGGATATCATGAAAACCTGATGGGCTGGGTGTGCCTCCAAGACTGGGTTTAGAAGCACTGCAATATAGATTGTGGAACTGACTTTGCAGATCCACTGCTGAGACTCAGAAAGGATCCACCAGATGACAGAACAGG
Source organism: Microcaecilia unicolor (assembly GCF_901765095.1). Classification (NCBI taxonomy): domain Eukaryota; kingdom Metazoa; phylum Chordata; class Amphibia; order Gymnophiona; family Siphonopidae; genus Microcaecilia; species Microcaecilia unicolor. The sequence goes on from NC_044033.1 coordinate 300,805,819, forward strand.
ACAGAGAATCAAACGACTATTTATTTCTTGTGCACCATTTGCCTCTGATCTTAACTGCCTGGTTAGCTAAGCAAGCACTGGCATTAAATATCATTGGTCTCAAACAACTGTCATCCTGGCATTAACTGCACAGTGATGTGGCAGTCAGAGGGGATATTCAGCAGCACTGTGTAGTTAACTGCCACAGGGATGGCCAAGTGAGCAGGGTTTAAGAATGCAGGAGTCTCCTGCTTGCTTAAACCACTTTTTATATGACTAATGAGAGCAGGAGTTACAGATACTAAGTTTTCTTTAAAAGGAGGAAAAGATCTCAGAAGCTCAGCTTAACAGTATTATCTGTAACTGAAATAGCCGTGCGAACATCCTCATAGATCTAAAAACCTCCTCTGATTTTTTTACCGATTTTTTTAAAGTGTATAGTTCATGATTTTAATTTCAATACATTATATGAATGGTTTCTGATTCAAAAGTGAAAACTTGAACACACTTATCTGCAGCATTTCAGAAAATGTTTTATTTAATAGCCTAATACCCTTTTCAATTAGTTTTCACAGGCCAAAACCTCCTGCCTCAGGTCAGGTCAGTATAATGCTGTTAGGGTATCCTCTCCTGACCTAAGGAAGGAAGTGCTGGTCTCTGAAAGCTAATCAAAAATGTTTTAAAATCAGTGAAAGTATCAACTTATTTTCTATTTTGTATTTTATTTGCATTTATTTAACCTTTATTAACACAGTTACCACATTAGTTTATCCTAAATTAAAAATGAAATTATTTTCCATACCTTTGTTGTCTGGCCATTTATTTTTTCTAATTGTGTTGCGCCCAGTCTCTTGATTCTGCTTTCCTTCGTCTTCTCTTAACTCTCTTGCCAGGGTTTCCTGTCCATTTGTCATTTTTCTCTCCTTTTTGTTTTCTTCAATATTATTCTGCCTTTATCTGTGTCCAGTTTTAATTCATTCTTACTATCCATTCTTTAATTTCCTTCTTTTAACTTTATCTACATATGGCTTTTCATCTTTTCCTCACCCTTGTTCTCCCCAAGCCCCTTCCTCTTATTCTTCAATCTTTCACTACTCTGTCCTCTCCCCCTTTCCATCCAGCAGCTCCCCTCTTCGCTCCCCATCCTTCGTCTCCCCTCTTTCTTTCTGCATCCTTCAATCCAGTGTCTCCTCTCTTTTTCTCCCTACCCTTCCATCCAGTGTCTTCCCTCTTTCTCTCCCCTGCCCTGTCTTCCCCTCCCATCCATGTCCAGCGATTCTCCTCTGCCCCCTGTCCCCCTGTCCTCCCCTCTCATCCATGTCCAGCAATTCTCCTTCCCCATCCTCTCTTGCCATCCATGTCCAGCAATTCTCCTCTCCCCCCTACTCCCCTGCTATCCATGTCCAGCGATTCTCCCTCCCTCCCACCCACCCACCCATTCATCCTCCTTCTCCCGCTGCCTGCCAGCCCCCTTGACCCAGTCCCCACCTGCTTACGCCACCCGGCCCTGCATTTTTAAAATCTCTGAATCGAAAGTGCAGCGCCTCGCATCTGCAAAACAAGCAGATCGCCTTGGGCCTTCCCTCACTGTGTCCTGCCCTCCTCTGATGTAACTTCCTATTTCCGCTAGGGCGGGACACAGTGAGGGAAGGTCCAAGGCGATCTTCTTGTTTTGCAGATGTGAGGTGCTGTGCTGCCGATTCAGAGATTTTTTAGTAAACCACTGCTCGAGACGTAAAAAAAGATGCCAGTACACTGTACCGGTGTGTACCGGTACAAAAAAAGCACTGCATATGTGTCCCATAATGCAACTTTACTCAATTAGTTCAAGGTGAATCTCAACTCATTATAAATAAAACTCGATTTTGTGAGAGCACACCTAGTTTAAATCATAGCCCCAGATTTTCAAACATAAAACATTTAAGGCTTTATACTATTAACTCACAATACTAACATTATACAGGTAGGTTGTACAGGTGGTCGATACTGAACGAATTAATGATAAGCTAGAACAACTCATTCACCTGGTAAATCCACATTGAACTTGAAAAGATAAATTCAAATGCAGAATATATGGCGTTGTCACAGTTCTCTGGCAGCAGAGATATCAGTTCCCTTATGTTTTGTTGTATTTCTTAAAAGTTAATTTTTAAAAAGTTTGAACTGAAAAAAAAAAACCTGATGGAATTAGAAAAACTACGTTTACTATGCCATTTTATTAAGAAATGGGCTCAATAGTTTTAGCAGCATCAATACTGTCATCTAGTGGTGATTATTTGGTACTACATCATCAAAATCTGAGTGTCTCAGAAAATTGGCAAGGACAAGTTCAGTCCATGCCACTCCATTCCGGGTCTGGTCTCTTCAAGGACACAGTCACATCTGTGGAAAAGCACTTACACAAGAAGAAAAGGGTAGGTGAGAGATAAAGTTCATTCAAGCTGTCACCAGCCTCTCTCCAGATGATGCCTTCACTGACCAGTAAGGATGTTGCTTGGATGTCAGGTCCGCTGGGCAGTCAGTCTCCACTGCATATTCACTCTGTTTACCGTTGTTGCCAGTAACTTATACACTAAAAAAATTGTATATACTCGTAACATATTACACAAGCAAATTTACACTTTAAGAAGGAAAAACAGAGCAAAAGGAAATGCAGAACAAACTGCTCTAAATACAAAAGATTTCCAACATTTAAATTAAGGAAAAGCTCTTCATTAGACCATAAAAATTGTGTTGGCAGAGCAGGCAAACAAATAGGAGAAACATAAAAGGAATCATCAAAAAGGGTAGGCCATTCATGAAATCCTACCACCATTACACATTCCTGCTTCACGTGCTCTTATTCTGAACTATGCAAATCTGTTTCATGTCCACAAAAGACTTCAACTGAGTTGGTTCATAAAAACCATATTTAGCACCAAGATATTTTATCAAACACTCGCAAGGATATGATAACAAAAAAGAAGCACCTATATCTTTGACTCAGACTACAAAAACACTAAAAAAAAAATTTACAGCATAATCAACTCTCTTCTGACCACAGATCAACAGACTAACGAAACAGAAAATACACCAGTAACACAAGAACTAGCTATTTTAAAGATAAAATAACATCAATGAGATCCTGCTTCCGAAAATATTTTCTACTGCGTGTTTTCGGCATGCGCCAAATTCAGAATTACAGTCCAGGACATGCAGTAGCCAGGCAGTAATGCCAATTTGGTGTGCACTGGACGCGCGTAGGCCCTTACACACCTTTGTAAAAGGGCCCCTTTATGTGGTAACCCATACATGGTTTAGTGCTGAATATTGCACTTAACTAGCTATGCGTTACCTGGCTCTGGAAATTGGGTACTTTAATGCGGATAGCCAGACATGGGTCCAACATTGAATTTCCATGTTTAACGCCAATGGTGATCACCAAAACACTAATTGCTGCCGGCTGTCTGTTCCAGTCCTGCCTGTTTTAGCTCTGCCTGCTTTCTGCTTCTATTCCAGTCCTGCTTATTCCAGCCCTGCCTGCCTACAGCTTCAGTCCTGTTGTTCCAGCCCTGCCTGCCTACCAGTGGCGTAGCTACGTGGGGCCACGGGGGCCTGGGCCCCCGTAGATTTGGCCATGGACCCCCCTGCCGACAACCCTCTCGACCCACCCTCCCGCCGCCAACCCACCGTCGCCTACCTTTGCTGGCCAGCCGAGGTTCTCTTCTTCCAGCACAAGGCTTCATTCTGTTTCTGTGAGTCTGACGTCCTGCACTTACAATATGCAGGACGTCAGACTCAGAAACAGAATGAAGCCTTGCGCCAGAAGAAGAGGACCTCGGCTGGCAGGGGTTGGGGTCCCCACGCCAGCAAAGGTAGGCGATGGCAGCGGCGGGGGAGGGTTGCCGGTGGGAGGGGGGGGGGTCGAGGGTCGTTGGCAGGAGGGGGTCAAAGTTGGTTGTGGTGGTGGCGGCAGCAGGGGGGGTGGCAATGGCGGGGGGCGCCGGCGCCGGGGGGGGGGCACTAAAATGTGCCCCCTCACCTCGGGCTCTGGACCCCCCACCAGCCGGTCTGGCTACGCCCCTGCTGCCTACAGCTTCAGCTCGAGTCCTGTTGATTCCAGCCCTGCCTGCCTACAGCTTCAGCTCCAGTCCTGGTTGTTCCAGTCCTGCCTGCCTTCAGCTTCAGTTCCAGTCCTGCTTGTAACAGCCCTGTCTGTTTTCAGCCTCGTTCCCGGTTTGGGTGGTTTGCCTGCTGCCGCCGGTCGCCAGCAGTGGCCCAAGGGTTCACTACTCCTGACTCCGTGACACTCTCCCTACCCTTCCATACAGCATCCTCCCTTTTTCTTGCCCTACCCTTCCATCCAGTGTCTCCATCTGCCCTCTCTCCTGATCATCCAGTATCTCTACCCTTTCCATTCAGTGTGTCCCCTCTCTCTCCCCCATCCTTCCAGTGACTCTCCTCTTTTTGAAGTAAGGAATACCAGGTTAAGGTTGGAGGTAAAACTGATTATTTAAGATTGAAAGCGTCAACATATGACATATCTTTTTAACAGATACAGTCGGATGACCCACGGACCCTGAGGAAGAAGGCGAAACTTGGGCCGAAGTCGGGCCGTGGATGGGGTTTACATGACTGTATTCGAGTATTGAGACTGCTCAGAAAGCTTTTCCAGCAGCCTGCTAAGTAGCCCATGAATGTTTAACTTGAAGAACAAGAGGATATAAGTGGGACGCTTAGTAGAGGTTTTTGAGCCAGTGATGATCAGGCAGTGCTCCCTAATGTTGAACAACATAAGGAGTACATGCCAGGATTGAAGCTTTTCCTCTATAATTAAATTATATCTCATATGAGACGCTATATATATAGGAGTCTCCTACTTTTTTGAGTGTTAATATATTAATGATTGGACTACCTATAGCTTTGTTTTGATTAACATCTGAGGTCTGTACATTTAACATAATAAATAAATTTTCTACAGAAGGAGCCATTGTTGCCCCCATGGCTACTCCCGATTTTTGTTGATAAAAAGTACTAATCAGTTGTTCTTCATGGTTAATTCTGTTAGGTTTTCAAGGCAGAACCTGGGTTTGTGAGCCCTTGGACCACTGCCGTGGAGCGGCAGTGGCAGGCAAAACCACCCCCAAACCAGAGACAAGGCAGAACAGGAATGGAACCCCGGACTGGAGTTGCAGCCGAGGCAAACAAGCTGGAACAGGCAGAGCAGGACCAACTAGACTTCACCTGCGTTTGACCACCATTCCCCAGTAGTTGAGCCCCTGGGTGCAGGCAGCCAGCAGGACTTACAGGACAGGGCAGGAACTGGATACCAACAGGGTACACTCAGGGTCTAGAATACACAAGGGAGGCTAGGCAGAATACTAGACTAGGACTCTCAGACAAACAATACCACACTAGGTAGAAAGCAGACAAGCTCAAGAACAAGGACTGAAAGCTGCCAAGCAGCCACTAAGAAAAAAACACAGACAGGAAAGAGTCAGGACTGAAAGCTGCCAAGTAGCCACTAAGAAAAAAACACAGACAACCAAGAACTAGACAAGGAATACAGACCAGAAACAAGACTAGGAAAAGCAACAGTGAAAAGGGCGGGCGTAACTCAGCGGGTAAACAGGATAGAGTCCAAAGATCAAGGCAGGCAGCAACACAACGGGTAGTCAGGTCCGGTCCAAAGGTCAAGGCAGGCAGCAACACAGCGGGTAGTCAGGTACGGTCCAAAGGTCAAGGCAGGCAGCAACACAGTGGGTAGTCAGGTACGGTCCAAAGGTCAAGGCAGGCAGCAACACAGAATGTAGTCAGGTCCAGTCCAAGTAGTCAGGTATCAGCAGACAAGTAAGCAGTGAAACACACGATGCGAGCACCAAACCTCTATAGTCATAGAAGCCGAAGCAAAGGTGGTGGCTCAGGCCAGCTCTTAAATAGGCCTCCAATTAGAGGGTCCTGATCTCAGCTGTGAGGCAAGAGCTCCCATAGGGCACACCCAAAAGAACTCAAGATGGCTGCTCCTCAAACGATCCTTCCAAGATGGCTGCCCTTCAGATGATCTTCCGAAGATGGTTGCTGCTCAGATGATCCTTCCAATATGGTCGCTGCCAGAAGAACAAGGTAGGGTTGCAACATGCAGCCAAAGAAGGCGGCGGGCAGAAACCGCCACAGACATCTGTTTAGCCGAAGCTCTGACCAGATCATAAAGAGCGTCAGCCAAAAATCACAGGGCCGACTCCATTCGCGGGGCCACTTCAGTGAGGGACCCTGCATCATCCGCGGGCTGCTCCACCACCTGTCGTAACCAGGAAAGACATGCCCGGGCTGCATAGGAACTGTAAACAGACGCCCTTAAGGCAAGGCCCAAAATTTCAAAGGACTGCTTCAGCGCAGATTCCAGCCGCCGGTCCTGCATGTCTTTCAAAGCGACCCCTCCCTCAACTGGGAGAGTGGTCTTTTTAGTCACCGCCGTGACTAGCGCATCCATTTTAGGCATCCCTAAAGGGGCCAAGTGCTCCTCACTCAGAGGGTAAAGCTGACCCATAGCCCTGGCCACTTTCAAAGGCCCATTGGGGTCAGACCATTGAGCTGAAATAAGCTCTTAGATGGAATCATGCACGGGAAAGGCCCGAGTAGGCTTCTTAGTACTCGCCAACCTAAGATTAACAAAGGAGGCATCGCCCTCAGCAGGATCATCAATTGAGAGGGCCTGCAAGGCATCAGTAATGAGAGCTGGCAGCTCGTCGCACTGGCAAATCCGAACCACATTGGGATCATCCGAAGCCAGTGGCAAACTAGCACCCTCATCTGGATCATCCTTCCATGAGGGCCTGTCAGATCCCTCAGACTCCCCACAGCCTGACCACGGGGGGGAGGGGAGGGGGGGGGGAGGGTGCGCCACTTTCAGACGGGGAATTTACCCGTCTACGTTTAGCGTCCTTCCAACGCTCGGGGGAAGAAATAACTTCTGTAGTCAGCCCCGGGCCATCAACATCCGGAGATCCAGAATGCAACGCAGTGTCAGACACCAGTGGCAGAGCTCTTTTCAGCATGAAGGCTATGTGCATTAAAAGCACAAACTCAGGGGAGAAAAACTCAACCTGACCCTCCGCTTCCGAATTAGGAGAAACGGATGTTGGAGCTCCTCTGGCAGCCTCTAAACGTCCCCCTGCACTCAGACTCCTCTGCAACCGCGAGGGTCGAGGCATGCGGCGCTTCCAAAATGGCGCCCACTGCCACCTCCATCGAGCAGGAAGAATCATCGCTCGCCATGCTTGTACTAGCGTGTCTAGGAGCACATTTTGCACAGCCCCGCTCCTGATCTGCGTTTACCACAACGGGAGCAGAGTTTAACTCCCTCAGCAGCCATCGCCCGAGTGGACGGAAATATAGGAATAAAATGGTGGCTTCGCGCCAAAACTTACCCTGTTCGGAACGGCGTCCGTGGGACCTCCCCGGAGGAGCTGGGCACCACTCTCACCTCAGAAGACTGAGTCAACGAGCTCCGGTCAAGCTGCACCGAACCAGAATCTCTGGAAAAAGCCTTAGAACAGCCACACAGTAAAGCGCGCTTTTTTTTTTAACGCTGTGAGGAAAGTTGGAGGCAGGCAGCAACAGAGGGACTCCAGGAGGATGGGGGAATGGGTAAGGCAGGGAAAGGGCAAACCTATATGCCTTTAAAGTAGGCACCACCAGCCACAACACCCCTGCTCAACTGGCAAAGCACAGGACCCACCCCAGGCAGAAATCCAGGAGCTGATCGCTATGTCCACGCCTGCTGGGAGATAGAGAAATACTGAAGGCAGTTGGGGCTAGCCGTCCAAGGGTCACTGTGGTTTTTCAGTGTTCTCTATCTCCACCTGCTGGTAGGCGGATACAACCCATCAGTTAATGGATTCATCTGCTGCTGATGACAAGGAAACATCATCGCAGAAGGCGGGACACTGTGTGAGGGAAGGGAGAAGCTGGAGGTGAGCCCGCAGTGTTTTCTTCTTCACTGTCGTCGCTGCCACTGAAAATAAAAGGGTTAAACGTGAGGGGGGGGGAGGAAGGAAGGAACGGAGAGGAGGGCTGTCGGGGAGTTGAGGGAGGGCAGGGAGAATCGCTGGACATGGATGGGAGGGGAGGGCAGGGGGAGAGAAGAGATCGCTGGACATGGAGAGGAGAGGAGGAGAGGGCAGGGGGAGAGAAGAGATCACTGGACATGGAGAGGAGGGGAGGGAAGGGGGAGAGAAGAGATCACTGGACATGGAGAGGAGGGGAGGAGAAGGCAGGGGAGAGAGGAATTTTGCTGGATATGGGTGGATGGAGGAGAGGGCAGGGGAAAATGGAGAATTGCTGGACATGGATGGATGGAGGGAGCAGGGGAGAGAGGAAATTTGCTGGATATGGGTGGATGGAGGAGAGGGCAGGGGAAAATGGAGAATTGCTGGACATGGATGGATGGAGGGAGCAGGGGAGAGAGGAAATTTGCTGGATATGGGTGGATGGAGGAGAGGGCAGGGGAAAATGGAGAATTGCTGGACATGGATGGATGGAGGGGGCAGGGGAGAGAGGAAATTTGCTGGATATGGATGGATGGAGCAGAGGGCAGGGGAGAATGGAGAGTTGCTGGACATGGATGGATAGAGGGGAGGACAGGGGAGAGGAGAATTGCTGGACATGGATGGATGAATGGGGGCAGGGGAGAGAGGAACTTTGCTGGATATGGGTGGATGGAGGAGCGGGCAAGGGAGAGAGGAGAATTGCTGGACATGGATGGATGGAGGGGAGGGAAGTCAGGAAGGAGATGCACATGGATGGATGGGAGGGAAGAGAGAAGAAATGCTGGTCATGGATGGAGTGGAGGGCAGTTAAGAGAGAGGAAATTGTGGAGAAGGAAAGACAAAGGAAGGAGAATGCACATGGATGGAGGGGAAGGGAGAGAGGAGAAATGCTGAACATGGATGGAGGGAAGACAGAGGAAGTAGATGCACATGGAGGGGAGGGGAATGAGGAGAAATGCTGGATATGGATGGAGGGAAAACTGCTGAATTTAAGGGCTGGATCGGAACATTTTGATGGCAGATACTGAAATTCGAGGAAGGATAGGGACAGGGCTACAGATGGTAGACAGGACGCATAAGGACACAGGAGGATGGTGGACATGGTGAGTGAAAAAATATCAAATGGAAAGAAGACTGCATAAAACAGAAGACACTGGGACCAAAGTGAATAGAAAAACTAAATGATCAGACAACAAAAGGATTTCACAGTAAGAATACTGAAAGGTAATTTTAAAACAATACAGGAACGCAAGACCTTTGAAATAAGAATGATTGAATATTTTGACACCCAGCAAACAGGACTTAATAAGGATCTGGGTTTTCTAACCCATTATAAACCATAAAGCTGTATTTCTCTGTTTATTTCTCTATTACCCTCCTCTCACCTACCAACACCCATCCTGTTAGAATATCAATGAAATGCTTTGATGTCCCCATGCATACCCCCACCCTCCCACTCTGTCAGACTGTCAAAGTAATGCTTTGATGTTTCTCTTATATATACTATCTGCTTATTTCCGATCTGACGAAGAAGGGCAACCTTCGAAAGCTAATCAAGAAATGTATTAAGTTATGTCCAATAAAAAAGGTATCATCTTATTTTCTTGTCCATGTTTTATTTTGTTTGATTTCTATTGATAACCTTTAAGAGTGGACTAACACGGCTACCACATCTCTCTACATTCAGAATTTATTAATTGGAATATGTCAGCTTTTGGAAATGTGCGTCTGTGATATTTTGTATGTAAGTTTCAAATTTTCTAGTATTGCTGCATGCCGAGTCTAACTTCTTGAGGTAACTTTCCAGTTCAGTATTTTGCTTTCATATTTTTTTATTTCTAGTACCTTGTGTCATATCTGTTGTCATGTGTTTTTCATGTGTGATCAAGGTGCAGTATTCTGCTAGTGTGTGGTATCTGCAGCCCTTTTTGTTTTGTTTTTTCATTAGGTAGTGTACTGGTATTTTAGAACCTGGTGTAATTACAGTGTTGCCTTTCCACGCATAAGGTTGTAGCTCGTCCTGTCCTTGGAATTAGTGCTGTTATGGTTTGGTAAGGTTATGAGTGTGTTTTTGCACAAGTTTGTGTATAGCGTTTTGCAGTGGGGAGATTGTGTGTTGGCCTTACTGAGGTGGCACCAAAACATCAGAAAGGGTTTTAGAGCCTAAATCATGATACACTACCTCTTGAAGGATCTACATTGAGCTACTATGAAAAAGGTGTGAGCAAAATAAAATTAAATAAATAAATATAGAGCTCATGCATTTCTAAGGTCTACACTGGTATGATATGGGAAAGGGGGTAGGGAAATACTACTGGAGAGGAAGAGGGAGTGCTGGGTAAGGAGGAAAGAAGGGAGAAAGAGCTGGCTTTTTTGTGAATAACCATAATGTATATGTATCTCATAAATATTTATTATGGTTATTCACAAAAAAGTCAGCTCTTTCTCCCCTCCTCCATATTAGCATATATATATATATATATATATATATATATATATATATATATATATACACACATACATATTTATTTATTTATTTATTGTATTTGTATCCCACATTTTCCCACCTCTTTGCAGGCTCAATGTGGCTTACAATATATCATGGATAACCGAAACAGCAAGAGATATACATTTGGTTTTACAGAAGGATTTTGGGTTACACAGGCATATTTTCAAAGCATTTAGACTTACAGAGTTCCATAGGTTACTATGCAACTTTGTAAGTCTAAGTGCTTTGAAAATAAGCCCCATGGTCATGAAGTACAAGATAGTGGCATTACAGAAGACATTGACAGATATTAGGTATAATATATATATATATATATATATATATATATATATATATATATATATATATATATATATACACATATATATATATTGTGAGCTGATCACCCCTCCAGGACCTGGCCAGGGCTGACCCTGCTTAGCTTCCTTCACACACAGTCATGGTTGGGCTCTACACTTCTCGGTAATCACCAGGACTCTGCCTCAAACACAGGGGAGTTCTCTGCCTCCTCTTCACCTTCCACAAATGTTCACCAACACCAGGCTTCTTATAACTAAAGGTTTTATTAGTTGCCATTTAACAATCTTCATGGCTTATTCCTTCTTTAACTTAAACATTTCTTCTTCAATTCAAACATTTAAAGCAGTTCCTCAAACTTTCACAGTTCAAACAGCCAAACAAAAACATTTACTTTTCTTTCTCAGAGGACAGTGCAGCTGTCACCATTTCAGCAGAGAGCTTCAAAAGTCCACAGAGTTCAGCCAGTACCTTCAAGGGGATCTTCTTCCTCCAGCTGCCAGGTCTCCAGCTCCACTCTTCTCTTTCACCACACAGGCAGGTATAAGGTGGTTAATTAGCTTCTCCACCCCTTTAGGCTCTTCCCCCTAATTCCAGGCAAGACCCGGCCCATAACCACCTACACCTGTTTCCAGCTCAGGACTCTCCACCTGGATATTCCCCTACTGGCTCCCTCTAGTGACTCATCCTGGACATTTTCCCCATTTCTATGGGAACAGCACCATCCAGTGGCCTACCTAGGATAGGACAGCCCCTTATTCTTCACAATATATATACAGTGCACTCCATTTAAGTGCATGTCGGATAAAAGCATGCTTTGTTTAACTGCATGCCATACTTCGGGCCCATTTTTGGCACCATCAATTTCTATGGGGACAAACTTCAGTTTAGCGCACCACTGATAAGTGCAAGATTCGCTTATATGCATGGTTTAAGACCGCTCCTCTGCAGGAAAGACTCCGCATAAGTGCGCAGACGGAATATGGAAGCCAATTGGCGCTTGACAATGAGATTTCAAATTTACCGCCCCTTTAACTGCCACAGGCAGAATAAGCAAAAAAATGTTGTTAGAGTGTACACTGCGGTTGTCGTCACCGCGGCAATGGAACTGTAAGACTTTTACACTGGCTGAACGAATAGAAGTTCTTAAAAAATTAGAAAACAAGCAAAGTCAAGCATCTATTGCTAAAGAATATGGTGTCAATCCCAGTCAAATTTCATGTGTCTTGAAGCAGAAAGACCAGCTTCTGGAAGACTGGCAAAACAATACAAATCCACAACAGAAACGAAAATGGGCAGAAAAAGCGGAGGAGGTAGAAGATGCTCTTCTTCGGTGGTTTTCTCGAGTCAGGAGCAGACAGTTTCCTGTCAGTGGTCCACTGCTTATGGAGAAAGCTAACCAGCTAGCTGAGAGTCTTGGACTAACTGAATTCAAAGCCACTGTTGGATGGTTGGAAAGAAGGAAGGAGAGAAACAACATAAAATTCAAGAAACTGCACGGTGAGAAACAAGACGCTGATGACTTTGGTGCTGAAAATTGGGTTGTTTCAGTTCTTCCTACCATTTTGAACGAGTTTGCACCTCGTGACATTTTCAATGCTGATGAAAACGGTCTCTACTGGCGAGCGATTCCTGATGGAACACTTGCATTCAAACATGCCGAAACTACTGGAGGTAATGTTTGGTGCAATATGGATGGGAGTGAGAAGTTGGAACCCCTCGTCACTGGAAAGAGCACACAGCCCCGTTGCTTCAAGAAAGTTAAGCGACTTCCTGTGTCAAACGAGGCTAATGCAAATTCATGGATGACTGGGGAAATTTGGAAGCAGTGGCAAAAGAAGTTAAGACACTAGAATGCTGGCACAAAGGTGCCAGATTTTGTTGCTTTGTGATAATTGTGCTGCACACAGTGATGATGTCAGGCTGTCTAACGTCAAGGTGGTCTTCCTGCCACCAAACACTACCTCTCTGATCCAACCTATGGATCAGGGCATAATAGCCAATTTCAAACAACATTATCGGGCTCTTGTGCTACGTCGTGTAATGAGCATAATGGCTGACCAGACTGGCAAGGATAAACGTGCTGTTGAACTGGCTCGTAATCTATCACTGATTCCCTACATATGCAGAAAGAAGCCTGGAATCATGTTACACAGGCAACTATTGTGAACTGCTACAAGCGGGCAAACTTTGTTAAGGATGTGGAGGGGGATGCAGCTGTTGCAAGCGTGTCAGATGAACAGGTTATTGACATCCCAGCCGGTGTTACTGAATAGGAGTTTCATCACTACGTAGCTGTTGATTACGATCTACAAACACCTGACGACAGCACTGATGTGGAGATATGCGAGTACACGCAGGCAACAACGGCTGATGATGAAACAGAGGATGAAATGAGCAGTGAGGCACGTGCTGACGAAATTCAACAACCTCCACCTGTCACTTTTGCAAGAGCGCTGGAGAGTCTCAACCAGGGGCGTAGCCACGGGTGAGCCCAGGCCCACCCATTTCCACCCAAGGCCCACCCAAAAATAGTGGATCACAACCGCAATCGCGATCACAACCGCAGCTTCAGGTGAGTCTTCTTTTCCCTCCTCACCCCCACCGCAAAGCATCTGGACTCCAGAGCCTTCCCTCTGTGGCTGCTGAGATGAATTTCTTTCCCCTCCCTCACCCCTGCTGTTAGCATCTGGTTTAAATTAAGGGCGTGGCCAGCAGTGATTCGCTGAGCACTCCGGAGCCTTCCCTCTGCCACGATCTGCCCTAGAAACAGGAAGTTGTGCTGAAGAGAGCTGATCTTGCGGAGGGAAGGCTCTGGAGCAGGTCTCTTCATCTGTGTTCAGCGAAGCGATAGTGAAGGAGAAAAACGGAGTGAGTGGCTGTACCTGTAGGGTGGGAGAGGGACAGGCTGGGAGACAGTGGCTTCACCTGTGTGGGGGTGGGAGGTGGGGGGGGCTTCAGGCTATAGGGAAGGGATTGGAGAGAGGTTCTGGACCTTCAAAGGGGGGAGGGTTAGCTGGAGATAAGGGAGAGAGATTCTGGACCTGCAAAAGGGGGGAGATGGCTGGCTGGAGGGAAGGGAGAGAGGTTTGAGACCTGCAAGGGGGGGCTGGCTAGAGGGAAGGGAGCCAAGTTTGGGACCTGCAAGGGGAGAGGTTGCTGGCTGGAGGGAAGGGAGAGAGTTTTGGATCTGCAAAGGGGGGGATGGCTAGCTGGAAGGAAGGGAGGTTCTTGACCTGCAATGGGGGGGGGGGGGGTGGCTGGCTGGCTGGAGGCAAGGGAAAAAGGCAAGGGAGAGAGGTGCTGGACCTGAAAGGGAGAGAGGCTGGGGGCTGGAGGAAAGGAAGAGAATTGTTAGACCTGCAAGGGGGGCAGGCTGGAAGGAAGGGAGAGAGGTGCTGGACCTGTGGAGAGGGGGGACTAGAGGCTGGAGGGAAGGCCTGCAGGGGAGGCTTGAGGGAAGGGAGAGAGGTGCTGTACCAGGAGGAGAGATTAGAGGGAAGGGAGAGAGATGGCGCCGGGAATAGAGAGGCTATGCTGGACACTGGGAGGAAGGGGTATATGGTCACAGGGGAGAGATACTAGACATAGGGGACAATAGGAACTTAAAAGGGAGATACTGGGCATGTGAGGGCATAGGGACACAAGGGGTGATGCTGGACACAGGGGTAGGGGTAGAAGGGTGGTGATGGAGGCAGGAATTTGAACATAGTGGAGATACTGGACAAGGAACTATAGGGACACAGAGATGGGAGATGGATGGTGGACATGGAGAGAGAAGAAATGACAAATAGACAGGAGACCCTGGTAAGTGAATTAAGACAGAAGAAAGCAGAAAGCAGAGACTAGAACCAAGCTGATTTGAAAAATAAAATAACCAGACATCAAAAGGTTAAAAAAAAATCATTTTTTTCAATTTTGTGATTAGAATATGTCACATTTGGAATGTACATCTTGCCAGAGGGTAAAATTATGTATCATACCTGATAATTTTCTTTCCATTAATCATAGCTGATCAATCCATATACTGGTGGGTTATGTCCATCTACCAGCAGGTGGAGATAGAGAGCAATCCTTTTGCCTCCCTATATGTGGTCATGTGCTGCCGGAAACTCCTCAGTATGTCGATATCAAAGCTCCATCCGCAGGACTCAGCACTTAGAGAATTACACCCACAAAGGGACACTCTGGCCAGCTCACCACCGCCGAAACGGGGGAGGGGAATCAACCCAGCTCATCCCCACACAAGTGGGAGTGGGGAATCCGTCTAGCTCATCCCTGCGGAGCGGGGGAGGGACACCACACCTGCCGATGCGGGGGGATCTGGCTTATCCTGCAACCGCAACCGCGGGAGCTGACTGACCCCAACACCGCCGAAGCGGGAGGGGTACAAAGCTGCCCTACAGCCGCACGAAGCGGGAGGGAGCGCCGGCAGAATTTAGGTCTCAATCCAGCCCCGTAAAAACGGAGGGGAGAGGAATGCAGCAGCTCACTGTAACACAAAATCGTCTCAACTCCAGAAGAATTCAATCGAAAAAACTTGAACACGAAGATCATCCTGAACAGGAACAGAAGACTAAACTTGAACCTGAAATGCAACCAGAATATAAACAGAACAGATATCTGGGAGGGGCTATGGATTGATCAGCTATGATTAATGGAAAGAAAATTATCAGGTATGATACATAATTTTACCTTCCATATCATCATGCTGATCAATCCATAGACTGGTGGGATGTACCGAAGCAGTACTCACCCAGGGCGGGACATAGAAATCCCTGACCGCAACACTGAAGCTCCAAACCGGGCCTCCGCCCGAGCAGCCACAGTCAAGCGGTAATGCCTGGAGAAGGTATGAGCCGATGCCCAAGTTGCCGCCTTACAAATCTCTGCCAAGGAGACGGACCCGGCCTCTGCCATCGAGGCCGTCTGTGCTCTAGTGGAGTGAGCCTTCAGCTGGATAGGCGGCATCTTCCCCGCGGCCACATAAGCCGCTGCAATGGTTTCCTTGACCCATCGTGCTACTGTAGGCTTGGATGCCTGCAGACCCTTACGAGGACCTGCGAACAGCACAAACAGATGATCCAACTTCCGGAAATCATTGGTCACTTCCAAGTATCTGATGATGACTCGTCTCACATCTAGATATTTGAGAGCAGAGTACTCCTTTGGGTAGTCCTCCCTATGAAAGGAGGGTAGGCAGAGCTGCTGATTCACATGGAAACGAGAAACAATCTTGGGCAGGAAGGAAGGCACTGGGCGAATAGACACTCCTGCCTCAGTGAACTGCAGGAAGGGTTCCCGACATGATAGCGCCTGGAGCTCGGAAACTCGTCTGGCTGAAGTGATAGCCACCAAAAAGACTGCTTTCAACATCAGGTCTTTCAGAGATGCCCTCGACAAGGGTTCAAAAGGCGGCTTCTGCAAGGCTCTTAGCACCAGATTGAGATTCCACGCAGGCACCACCGAGCGCAGAGGAGGGCGTAGGTGATTAACTCCCTTGAGAAAGCGCACCACATCTGGCTGCGAGGCCAGGGAAGCACCCTTCAGGCGATCCCTGAAGCAAGCCAGAGCCGCTACCTGGACTTTAAGGGAACTGAGCGACAAGCCTTTCTCCAGACCTTCTTGCAGGAACGCCAACACTGAAGAAATTGGAGCAGTGAAGGGAGAAAGAGAGCCTGCCTCACACCACGATGCAAAGGTATGCCAAACCCTGGCGTAAGCAGTAGAAGTAGAGCACTTCCTCGCTCTCAGCATAGTGGCAATGACCTTGTCTGAGAAGCCCTTCTTCCTCAGACGCTGCCGCTCAATAGCCAGGCCGTAAGACCAAAGGGGGAGGAATCCTCCATCACCACGGGACCCTGATGCAACAGGCCCTGCTCCGCTGGCAGCCGCAGAGGGCCGTCCACTGAGAGCCTGATCAAGTCCGCATACCAGGGACATCTGGGCCAGTCCGGACCCACCAGGATTATCCGGCCCGGATGCTTTGCCACCCGGTCTAGCACCCTGCCCAACGTGGGCCAGGGCGGGAACACATAGAGAAGCTCCTGTGTCGGCCACTGTTGGAGAAGAGCATCTACTCCCAGAAATCTAGGGTCCCGTCCTCTGCTGAAAAAGCGCGGCACTTGGCAATTGGCCGATGACGCCATCAGATCTAGGCTCGGCTGGCCCCAGTGCTTCGTGATGTCCAAGAACGCCTGAGCCGATAGCTGCCACTGTCCGGGATCCAAGGTATGGCGACTGAGAAAGTCCGCCTTGACATACATGACTCCCGCAATGTGGGCCGCCGACAGCTGTTCCAGGTTCGCTTCCGCCCACTGGCACAGATTCATGGCCTCCTTGGCTAGAGGGGCGCTCTTGGTACCTCCCTGGCGATTGACATAGGCCACAGCCGTGGCATTGTCCGACAGGACCCGTACTGGCTTCAACGCCAGTACTGGGAGAAACTCCAAAAGCGCCAACCGAATGGCTCTGAGTTCCAGGAGGTTGATAGACCACTTTGCCTCTGCAGGCGACCAGAGCCCCTGTGCTGTCCTTCCCAAGCAGTGGGCTCCCCAGCCCGTCAAAGAGGCGTCCGTCGTGACGACAACCCACTCCGGGGTCAAAAGAGGCATTCCTGCGGACAACTTGTCTGTCCTCAGCCACCAGCTCAGCGCCTTGCGCACCGCTGAGTCCAAGGGAAGGCGCACAGCATAATCCTCAGACACTGGAGTCCAGCGCTGCAGCAGAGAGTGTTCTAGTGGTCTCATATGAGCCCTGGCCCAGGGCACTACTTCCATCGTGGCCGTCATAGAGCCCAACAGCTGCACATAGTCCCAAGCCCGAAGAGGAGAGGCTACTAGGAACTGGTCCACCTGAGCCTGAAGCCTGACAATCCGATTGTCTGGCAGGAACACTCTGCCCACTTGGGTGTCGAAACGAACTCCCAGATACTCCAGGGACTGAGTCGGGCGCAGCTGGCTTTTCTCCCAGTTGATGATCCACCCCAGGGAGCTCAAAAGAGCAATCACCCGGTCTACAGCTCTGCCGCACTCTGCATAAGAGGGGGCTCGGATCAACCAGTCGTCCAGATAAGGATGGACTTGTACTCCTTCCTTTCGTAGGAAGGCCGCGATGACCACCATTACTTTGGAGAAGGTCCGCGGAGCAGTAGCCAACCCGAACGGGAGGGCTCTGAACTGGAAGTGTCGGCCCAGGACTGCAAAACGCAGAAAGCGTTGATGAGGAGACCAGATGGGAATATGTAAGTAAGCTTCCTTGATGTCCAAGGATGCCAGGAACTCCCCTGCCTTCACTGCCGCTATAACAGAGCGGAGAGTCTCCATTCGGAAGTGCCGAACTTTCAAGGCCTGATTGACCCCTTTGAGGTCGAGGATAGGCCGTACAGAACCTCCTTTCTTTGGTACCACAAAGTAAATGGAGTAATGTCCCTTGCCAAGCTGATCTTCTGGCACCGGAACGACCGCACCCAGGCGGATCAGATTGTCCAAAGTCTGCTGCACTGCCACAGCTTTGACCGGAGACTTGCAGGGAGAGTGCACAAACCAGTCTCTTAAGGGTCGGCAGAACTCTAGCTTGTAGCCGTCTCTGATGACTTCCAGCACCCAAGCGTCTGAAGTTACCCTGGTCCACTCGCCCAGAAACGAGGGACAGGCGTCCTCCAATCTGCTCTGGGCCATGGACCAGGGCCCCGTCATTGGGTACGAGACCCTGGGGGAGGACTGGAGGACGCACCTCCGGGACGGCGGTCTCTGCGAAAGGAATGCTGCTTGGGGGAGAAGTTACTCTTGAAGGAAGAGGAAGCAGAGGAGCCCGACTTGCCCGGGCGATACTGACGGGCTTCCTGAAACCGTCCTTTGGAGGAACCGGGGCGGGCACCACTGGCCCGAACCCTGATCTCTGGTAACCTCTTGCCATTAGACGTGCCGAGTTCGGTCACAATTTTGTCCAGCTCGACCCCAAAGAGCAGCTTGCCTTTAAAAGGCAACTTAGCCAAGCGAGACTTAGAGGCGTGGTCAGCAGACCAATGCTTCAGCCAAAGCCAGCGCTGTGCAGAGACTGTCTGAGCCATACCTTTAGCCGAGGCTCTCAAGACATCATACAGCAAGTCTGCCATGTAGGCCAAGCCCGATTCCAGGGCCGGCCAATCAGCCCTCAAGGAAGGATCCGAGGGGGAAGCCCGCTGCACAATCGTCAGGCATGCCCTGGCCACATAGGAGCCGCAAACTGAGGCCTGCAAACTTAAAGCAGCCGCCTCGAAGGACGACCTTAAAGCCGCCTCCAATCTTCTGTCTTGGGCGTCCTTTAGGGCCGTGCCACCTTCCACCGGTAACGCCGTTTTCTTAATCACCGCAGTGATTAAAGAATCCACGGTAGGCCAAAGAAAGGCCTCCCGTTCACCTTCAGGCAGAGGATAGAGGCAGGATATAGCCCTAGCCACTTTCAGGCTCGCTTCTGGGATATCCCATTGAGCCGAAATCAAGGTGTGCATGGCCTCATGCACGTAGATGGTTCTAGGCGGGCGCTTCGTCCCCAGCATAATGGCAGAGCCAGCAGAGGCTTAGGGAAAGACGTCCTCCGGAGAGGAAATCTTCAAAATGCTCATGGCCTGCACTAACAGGTTGGGCAAATCCTCTGAGCGAAAGATCCGCGCTGCAGAGGGGTCATCTGCTCCATCCGAGCGGGAATCCATCTCCTCCAAGGAATCCCCAAAGGACCGTTGGGAGAACTCAGATACGCTGCCCTCATCTACATCAGAGGAGACAGAGTCCTCTAGGGCCTGGAAATCCACCCGAGGGCGTTTGCTTCCGGAGGCCTCAACCCCTTTATCGGACAAAGGAGCAGGGGCAGCATTTTGCATAAGGAAAGCCTGATGCAGCAGCAAAATGAACTCGGGGAGAAACCCCCCCCAGACTGTGCACTTCTGCAGCCTGGGCCACGGCCCTAGACGCACCCTCAACCGGCGCTCTCCAGAGCGGGGGAGAAACATGCTGTGCATCCAAAAAGGCGTCCGGCGCGAAACTCCGAGAAGGAGCCACGCGGGAAAAACGCGTCGCCCGAATCAAGGGCGACCATTGCATTAACGTCTCCCACCTCGAGGGCGGCCCAAGAAGAAGCCATCCGAGCAGAGTGGCCGGCCAAAATAAGGGGGGCGAGCAGCGGGGGATGGGCGTTTATGGCGGGAAAAACCGCCGCACCGGAGGAAGAACCGGGACACTGACCGGCCTCCAAACTGACGCCCAAAAAAGGCAATTCAGGCTTTGAAACCCCCGCATCCCCGCTAGATGCGCACACGCGGTCCTGGGAGCGATTCTTCGCGCCATCGCCCTCCGATGCCATAGGCCACGTGGAGACCGATCGGGGAACCCCCTGCCCGCTACCAAAGGTAAAAATTACCTGCTTCTCGCTCCGAGCTGTAACGAACTGGTGTCCCAGTGAGCAGCTGCAATAAACGCTGATATAAACGTTGAAATAAACGTTAAAATAAACGCCCTTAAAGGACGTTCAAAATTTTTTTTTTAACGGAGCCAGCGGGAGGGGGGGAGAAAAGGAGGGACCTGGCACCACCAGGTTTGCACTTTCTCAAGAAGAGCCCTCAACCCCAGGTACTCAACAAAACCTAAGGATTAGGCTTGGAGACCTAGCCAGAGCTGCTGCTGTGTGTGACCACCACCTGCTGAGATAGAGAACATACTGAGGAGTTTCCGGTAGCACATGACCACATATAGGGAGGCAAAAGGATTGCTCTCTATCTCCACCTGCTGGTAGATGGACACAACCCACCAGTCTATGGATTGATCAGCATGATGATATGGAACTGGTGTTAGACATGGCTGGAGACCAGGCCATAAATTTGGGAGGGAACCCCAAAGCCCATCACCAGACTGCACTGCCTTCAGCTTCCATCACGCTTGTGGCTCTCTCTGGCCAGGGGACCAAGAGCAATTGCTCTAGTTGCACTCCAACACCATCCCTGGCAAGTACTATGCTTATATTTTGCACAGGAGGAAATACATTTCTTTCTGTATCTCTGGTATTGTATTACATGCAAGGTTTGGCTTTTTGGGGTTTTGGTTATATTTATGTTTATACTTTTTAGTCAATTATTCTATATTTGGCATTGTTATTCCGTGTGTGTGATCGAGGTATTCCGTTAGCATGAATTTTCTATGTAGCCTTCTGTAATAAGTTTGGTTTGTTTAGTTTTCCCAATAGATGTATTGATATTTTACAGCCCCACTGTAATATGTAGGCAATGCTTTTTTCATGGTAGGATCCTTCTTTTGCAAGTTAGTGCTGGCATTGTAGATTTGAACTAGGTTATGAGTGACATTTTGTTTTAAAGATTGTTTTATTTACTATATGGCGGCTGTTGATATTACGGTGAGTTTTATGGGGAAACGTCCTAACTCTGCTCTGTACCCATTGGGGGAGGAACAGGGGGTTCTGTGGATGCAGAATTTATTTGCCTTTAATACTAGACTATACTTTCTGGGATCATTCTATAGCGTGTAACTGGAAAAATATGTTGAAAAGTGTTTGGTCTTGCTATACAGGCTAAGTATGTGTGTTAGGGAACCGAGGCTCAATGGAGGTGGCAGAGTGCATGCAATCTCTTGTACTTCCCCCTGAAGCCTGCACTGCTACCCTTATTGAAGTTATTGGGAGTGGAGTAGAGCTGGAGCATGGGGTGGGGTATCAGGTGGCAAGTGTTTCAATTTCAAAAACGTTGGCAACCCTGGTGCCCACCCATCTGACCTGTTGGCCCACCCAAAAATTGCTTTCTGGCTACGCCACTGGTCTCAACACCATGCGGGCCTATCTGGAGGCCACTGGATGTCAGTGCTATGACAGTTTTTACCGTCTGGCAGACGTAGTCTATGGAACTCACAGACCCATTAGCGTACAGAGGACTATAACTGATTACTTCAAGTAAGCCTGTCAGTTAACGGAGACTGTATACTGTACACATAATAATAAACAGTACTGTACATATGTTTATCAGATGTCAAGCTTCTTTGCGTCACAACGGTTAAGTGCACGCTCTGGTTAACTGCATGCATTTCTTTGGTCCCAGACCCTTGCACTTAAGCGAACTGCACTGTGTGTGTGTATATATATATATATATACACACACACACAAATGAATATGTTAATATGCCCCCCTCCCCCCAAATGAAACAGTCAAACTAAGCCCATGGTCCTGGAGGAGAATCTCGCCATCCTAGCGCCTGTGCAGCTCTCTAAACAGGAGACGGCAATGATGGCTGAGGCAGGGAGCGGAATGGAGATGCCAAGACCGCCTTGGGGCCCCTGGGAGTACGAGGCCCTGTGCTACCACACGTCGCCCCTGCCTAAGACCAGCCCTGCAAAGTAATAAACAGAAATAAAGCAAAACTAAACAAAATTGTATCCTAGCTGAATGTAGAGTCTCCTTCTGGGGATCATTGGATGCATCTTAAAAGAGCTCTAGAAGAACTTTGAACCTGATATTAATTTACTCATGAAGTACTCTGGCAGCATCCTCCGCAGCTATGCCTATAGCACCACCATTTCTAATTTGCCATGTAAGCCCCTGCTGGAGATGTATGCTCCAATACATACTTCAAAGATCTGGAGAGGCAGGAACTGGAAAGGCCAAAGGTCTATTCAGCATGTCCTGCCCTGCGCTTCTGCCTCACTAGTTCAAGGCGAATTACTTACAATCAAGTATTTTCCTTTTCCCGGGGGCTTATAATGTAGTCTTGTATCTGAGATAATAGAGGGGTTAACTTTCTCGAGGTCATAGAGAGCAGTAGTGAATTTGAACCAACCCAACCTACCTCAAAGTAAGCAAATAGCGCCAATAGACCAGGATTGCTGATACATAATGAATCTCAGAGTGGTTCACTTCCCATCTCCCTTTTGGATTCTTCGAAATTTTTGCCTGGGGGCCCCAAAATATAGAAAACAAATGAAAGCAAATAGCATAGGACCTACCCTGTCTGCCCAGTGCCCATCCATAGTATCTACAATCTTTAGCTCTCCTTACTCTGTCTTATACCCAGGTGAGAAAAAACTGCGGGGGAGGAGCACGCCTAAGCAGCTTCCGGACGCCAGAGGGCGTGCAGCCTAGGACGGCGTCTACTCTTTGGCAGCGGCCTCTCTAGCCGTGCTTTGCTCTCGGTGCTCCCCTTGCTGCGTCTCTCCTCCGTCACTTCCGGTGCCGCTCCATTGTGCCGGAGGAGAAGATGGCGGCGCGGGCGGGATTCCAGTCGGTGACTCCGGGCGGCGGTGGAGGAGGGGGAGGCGCTGCACTGGGGTCGAGCACGACGGGGCCTGCTGTCCGCATGGGACCGGCGCCCGGTCAGGGCCTCTACCGCTCCCCCATGCCGGGCGCCGCTTATCCGGTGAGCGACGAGGGGGCGGAGAGGTTAAAAGAGGATTAGAAAGGAAAGTAGGAGGGGCAACCGGTGGAGGGCGCCCCGCTGCCTGGCCGGGAGGGGGAGGGAAGAGACGTATTGGGAAGGGAACTTGCCTATCATAGTCCGATAGTATTGGAAGCACAATTCTCTGGACCGGGTTTATTTCATTTTATTTTGCTTAAGGGTTACAAATTAGCGCTCGTGTCGCGTTATAGAGCCCCGGGCGCTAATGATCACCACATCTTGAAACCCAAGCTGCAAGGGCTAATTCAAGGATATTAAGTGCCAAAGCAAACCTTGAGCCTTACACCCCCTCGATTAACTTTCGGGTTCTTAAACTCCTCTGGTCCCTGAGATTTTTGACTACTTAATCATAACGGTAATAATCAGCCCAACAACTACCACTCCCATATTACTTACTATGGGAACATTGGGTACTAATGGGTTAATGGAGTAGATGAATTATTTGAAAATTGCCCTGCTGGGAAAAGTACAGGCTGATGGTTCTTTGAGTTCATGTACCTGACAGGACCTGTTGTTTGGCTTTAAGTCAGTTGCTTTTTGCTGCCCTAAGTGACCTCATAGTCTACCTAATGATTAAACAGGCCTTGCTTTCATGAGCTGGGTCAAACACCAGAGTGGGCTTAAGCATAATGTCTGGTCCTGAGAGACGCATCTTGAGTTCATTTGTTTTTTATTTATTTAATGTGGGTTTATTTTTTTGTAGTTTATTTTTCCATACATAGGTGAGTGCAACATAACATAAATTCCATACATGAATAAAATAAAACTAAAGTAAATTATAAATCAGGCATAAGTGGTCAATATTCAAAAGATTCATGTGCTTAACCTTTCAAACAACACTAAAACAAAGGGATACGCCATTAAATAATCAGCAGATTGAATACAAGTCATAGAAAGTATGTTTTCACATAGTGCCTAAGTGGAATCTGTTGCTAGAGGATGTGGTCAAGGCAACTAACATAGCAGGGTTCAAAAGAGGTTTGACAAGTTCTTGAAGAAAGGGTCTCTTGAAATGAGCTATGAGAAATTGATCCTCTATTTTTGGAATCTGCTGGGAACTTAGGCAGTTCACTGGCAGTGAAAGAACTCATAGAACTTGGTCTGACTCAGCATGTCATCTCATTTTATGACCTGCATCTCATTGTCAAATAACAAACCAGGGTGCTAAATGCAAAATACCAAAGAGGACCTAAAGGTCTTTCTGTATACCCAATGGACTGGAAACAGTGTGTGTCTTCTGGGGATCTAAAATATAAGATACCAAATTTATCCAGAAAAACACCAGGAGAAATTCTGAGAGTAATAACTCCTTTACAGGTCAAAGGCTATTCCTACAGGTGGATAAGTTTCTCAGTCATTGAAAATCTGCTTATAGTTTGAGTTTTAATTTTTCTTTTTTTTTTTGTATATATATATATTAGAGCATACCCTGTGCTCCAATTCTCCGATAAATCCTAGTAAATACATAAATACTTACTCACACCCAAGTCATACACTTTGAACAGTACATAGAAAAAAAGAAAATTTTAATATCAAACAATAAGGAGATTTTCAATAACTTGGAAACTTAGCCACCTCTGGGAATAGCCTTTGACCTATAAAGGTGGAATTCTGCTTGGGTGAGTTATTACTCTGAGAATTTCTCCAGGTGTTTTACTGGATATATTTGGTATCTTATATTTTAGATGCCCAGAAGACATACACTGTTTCCAGTTGATTGGGTGTAGAGAAAGTCCTTTAGGTCCTCTTTGATATTTTGCATTTAGCACCCTGGTTTATTTGATTATTAATATACCAGTGGTAGTGTTGGGAATTATACATATAGGTTGCTGCATCTCATTGTGACACACATACACGTGTATCCCAACCTGGTAAGGGTTGATTATCCATTGTCCAGACAATTCAGTCTGGTGAAAGGAGAGCTGTGTCTCTGATCCCTTCTCATTTTGACAGGTTATCTTATAGCACCTGTATTCAGCATTATTTGTTTAAGGATAACTATTTAAATCTGGTTGGGAAAAAATCACCACCCTGAAGATAACCAGATAACTTTATTCAGTTAACATTAACCATTGATTTACCAGCTCCACAGACTTCACAGATTGTTTTTTGACTATCTAGTTAAAGATAACCAAATATTCCACCCAATGAAGAAAGTGACCTTGAAGGACCTGCTACCAAGGGAAGAATACAGAAGGACTTTCTATTGTGGGCATTTTAATATTGATTGCCTAATCATTATTAATGAAGTCCTAACTGCATGATCATAATTTAAAAAAAAATGCATCCAACTGTAAGACATCTAGAAGAAACAAAACAAATGACAACTCACTGGAACAACAAAAAAAACACTATACAAAAACAACTGTGTTTCTTTTAAGTTCTGAAAGTGGGATTCTTAAATTTATTTATTTGGATCACACCATTTCAGTAAGGGTCATGCATTTGATGTATCACCTCTCTGCTACTAGCAAAGCGGTTTACATATTCAGGCACTGTCTGTCTTTCTAGTGGGCTCACTAAGTGATTGTACCTGGGGCAGTGGAGGTTTGTGACTTGCCCAGGGTCACAAGGAGCTGCAGTGGGAGTCAAAACTAGTTCCTTAGGTTCTCAGCCCACTGCACTAACCATTAGGCTACTCCTATACAGTTGTAGCTAGATAAGTTATATTCAAGTATACTAGGTATTTCCTTGACCCAAAGGACTTGCATTCTAATTCTATATCAGTGGCTATCAAGGGTTATGTGACTTGCCCAAGATCACAAGGAGCAGCAGGGATTTAACACATTTCAGCAAAAGTCCACGCTTTTTTTTTTTTGCAGATGTTTGCTTTGTATTTTTTTTTTTTGGGGGGGGGGCACGTGTTCCTTTTTATATTTGCAGTAATCTAAATGTTTGGACAATATATCTGTTTTAGAATCATGTTAGCAATCTGACTGCAAGCTGAATGCACTTTTTTTTTTTTTTTTTGCTTGAAATATACTAGTTTTGCAATGAGTGTTCAGGAAATGTTCAGTCAGACCCTGGTTTTCAGAGGTACAAGGGGCATCATGAATGAAGCCTTTATAAGATAGCAAAACAGTGCTCTTCTAAAAGGGGGCCTTGTCCATTTTTGTGCGGTATTTCAGCTATTTCATAGCCTCTATGAACTAAAGTCGTAGAAAAAAAAATCAGGCCATATCCATACCTAACCAATTCTGCTATCTGGTGTAGATGTGGCTCGGTTTTTGTTCTAAGTCTTTAGGCCAAAGAGGTATGAATCAGTGCATAGCTGAAGTAGGCAAAAGTGGATATGACCTGAATTTGCTCTGAAAGGCTCAAATGTAAGGTGCAATGGTACCAAACATTTATTGCAAACTGGAAGAAATTAATCCTAAAATGCAAATATATAATGATTTGATTCTTAAGAGTTCCAGTATTTTGCCATTGCTTTATTGCCCAGAAGGGTATGGGAATTGCCCCAGGTTGAGGGAATAGGGAAGTGGAAAGAAGCCCCAAATATTGACTGACCCTCATGTCTGCAAATCACTTTTTTCCTTTCAGGCTTGTCTTTTCTTTCCTTCTGTCCCCAAATGTTATGAGTCATTTTGCAGTAAAGCATTGTACTCTATATAGCTAATACTTTACTTTTTTTAAGCAATGGGATAGTTGGTGTAGTACAAGTACTGAGAGCTAATGTGGACCAGCCTGGGATAGGACATTTCCTGCTCTCCACTTCATAAGAATAGCTATACTGGGTCAGACCAATGGTCTATCTAGCCTAGTATCCTTCTTCCAGCAGTGTCCGGTTCAGGTCACAAGTACCTGACAGAATCTCAAATAGTAGCAAGATTCATGCTACTGATCCCAGGGATAAACAGTGGCTTTCCCCATGTCTATCTAGTTATGGGACAAAAGCAACAAACATGACTTGGAGCAATCTCAGTTTGGGATTAGATGACAAGATTTGTGAAAATACTTCCTGAATTTGACTGTGATTTTGTTTTTAATGTATAAGCAAATGTGGATAATGATGAGTTAGTTGATATATTGTATTTGGATTTTCAGAACACATTTTACTCCTGAGGGGAATTCTAGGCATGATATTTGAAAATTCTGGGCCGTTTATTTGTAGTGTTTTTGCACAGAATCTCCTCATCCTAAGACCTGAAATTCCTTCCTTCCATTTCCATCTTCAACCTCCAGCCTCCCCAGTTCCATCTCTCACTCGAACTGCAGTTTTCTCTCTTCAGCTCTCAGCAAGTCCCCTAATTGTGCCCCCAAAATCTTCTCCAACATGCAATACCCAAACTCTCATTTTCCCTCCCAGGCACATACCCCTACCTCTTATTCTTCTTTCCAGCAGGCATACACCTCCACCTCTAATTCTTTCTCCTCCTCTCCCCAGTTATCATTGTGTCTCTCCCCCGCCCTCCCCATGGCACACCCTCAGTCTTTGTCTCTTCCCACACTAGTGACACACACTCAGCTTTCATTGCCCCCCCCCATCTCCATTGTACAACCTCACCTTTCTCTGCCCTCTCCCCAAAATCCCAGTGGCGCACACTCAACTGTTGCTGCTCCCCACCAAACCCCAGAGCATGCTCTGTTGCTCTTCCCCCCACCCACATTCCCAGTGGCGCACTCACTTTGCTCTACCTCCCTTCCAACCCTCCCCATGGTAATCTGACTTTGTTCTGCCTTCCCTCCAACCCTCCCCATTGCACAAACTCACCTTGTTCTCTGCCCCACCCCCATGGCAGACTCACCCTGCTCTGCCCCCCCTCTATGAAACACTCGCTCTGCCCCCACTCTCCCCAATGGCACATTCACCTTTGCTCCCCCATGGCACATTCACCTTTCTTTGCCCCCCCCCCTCCCAATGGCACATTCACCATTGTTTGCCCCCACCCCCAGTTGTACACTCGAGTAGATGATGCTGGTTCTTCCCCTGCCCCACAGAGATGGCAGGAGGAGGAGGAAGTGAACTGCTGCATGGTTCACTTCCTCCTCCTCCTGTCTTCAATCTCTTCAGGGGAGGTAGACTGGGGAGAGATCTGATTGCAGCAGCATTGCAGAATTACACAATAAGTGCAGAATTCTGTGCAAATTCTGCACTGTCCAGTTGTGCAGAATTCTCCCAGAAGTAACATTTAGTCCATCATAAAATGCCTCAGGAACTTAGTCATGGGATAGGAGGCAATGTTTTACTGTGGGTTAGAAACTGGCTCAGAGAACAGAAATGAAGAGTAGGACTATATAGTTATCCATATGGAAAGGGGTCTAAACTGGGGTCTGTGCTGTTCAACATATTCAGAAATTATCTGGAGATAGGCGTGACATGTCTCATCCGCAACTTTGATCACGTCACAATAGTTGTCAAAGGTAAAGTTTTCAAATGGTTTTCTTCTTTTCTTCGTGATCGTTCTTTTTCAGTCACCAAATCGGGCCTGACCACCTCCATTTACTCATTACACTGTGGCGTCTCTCGGGGATCCCTTTTTGTCTCCTCTTAAACATATTCGAGAGTCCCTTGGCAAATTTGATTCAATCCCATGGTATTTCTACCTATTTCTACACTGATGATATTCTCTTAGGTCCCGATGTTCAAAAGCAAATGCGGGTGCTACAGGCCATTAGCACTGGACTAGCGCCCGCATTTGCTACCGCTGAATGTTGAGAGCCGACGAGTACATGAGACAACGAGCTTGTCATCTCCCAGTGCAATGACCATGCAAATGCATTCTAATCAGCTCACCCCCTATTCTCAATGCTTAGCAGACTGTGTGCCAAACAAGGGTGCTCTTGCCACTGAAGACTCTACACCAACTTGGAGTGGGCGTTAAGGTTGTCAGCGGCAAGTTCTGTCTGCTGGGAGGACTAGGAACAATGCAGTGGCCACGTAACCTTTCATATCCATAACAACCCCCACTGACAGGCTCCACCCCCTTCTGTGCCCACACTTCCTGAACACTGCCTCTTTACCTACATTATCAGCACCCACACTGCACCAACCCTGTACCTGGCGCTGCTCAGCAGTAACAGGAGAGAACTCCAGGAGGTATTCCTCTTCAGTTTGCAGTCTCCTTGAACAGGCTCAGCCCTTACCCCCCCCCCCCCCCCCTGCATTCCTAACAGCAAAACAAATCTAACTTTTTTTCTTCGCCTCAGAGAAACTGGCACCTCTTCCTTTTCCTCCTCCTTCCTTCCTTCTGGCGACGTGCTGAAAATCACTGCTTAACACGCAACTCTTCAGAGCATGCAGCAGACACTGGCCTCCCGCTAAACTCTCACATACTCAACGCTAACAACATATCTAAATTTGCATGTTATTACTGTTGAGCATTTGGGAGTTCCTTCGCCACACTATTGTGGCAGTATTTTTCCAGCGCTGATTAGAACAGCACTAGAGTTTTGAGTATCTGGCCCTTAGGCTTTTATGTAGATGATACTCAGATTGACATTAAGCCCCTTTGAGTTTTTCCCAGTGCAAACAAAACAACTGTGTGTCTGATTACAGTGTGCTGCGGTGGCTAAGAAAGCAAATAGAATATTAGGTGTTATTAGGAAAGGAATGAAAAACAAAAATGAGGACATTATAATTCCTTTGTATCACTCCATGGTGCGTCCGCACCTTTGTTCAGTTTTGGTTAGTGCATCTCATAAAAGATATAGTGGAATTAGAAAAGGTACAGAGAAGGGCGACAAAAATGATAAAGGGGATGGGACGACTTCCCTGTGAGGAAAGGCTAAAGCGACTAGGGCTCTTCAGCTTGGAGAAAAGATGGCTGAGGGGAGATATGATAGAGATATATAAAATAATGAGTGGAGTGGAACGGGTAGACGTGAATTGCTTGTTTACTCTTTCCAAAAATACTAGGACAAGGGGGCACACAATAACACTACAAAGCAGTAAATTTAAAACAAATCTGAGAAAATATTTCTTCACTCAATGTGTAATTAAGCTCTGGAATTCGTTGCCAGAGAATGTAGTAAAAGTGGTTAGCTTAGCGGGGTTTAAAAAAGGTTTAGACGGCTTCCTAGAGGAAAAGTTCTGTAGACCATTATTAAAATGGACTTGGGGAAAATCCACAGCTTATTTCTAGAATAAGCTGCATAAAATGTACTGTTTTGAGATCTTGCCAGGTCCTTGTGCCCTGATTGGCCATTGTTGGAAACAGGATGCTGGCCTTGATGAACCTTCGGTCTGTTCCCCCGATTCCAATTTTATTTGATACCTTCCAATTTAATCTTTTCATTATTTAGGGTTCACTCTTGACTCTCACTTAATATTCTGTCAGCAAATTTTAACCGCCCTGAGATCTGGCCTTTTCACTCTACATCAGCTGTGTTCGGAGCTGATGTACATCAGAGTTACTTAGATGTTGAAGCCCTACATATGCTGTATCATGCTTACGTGAGTTCTCGCTTAGACTGCTGTAGTGCCATTTAACGCTGGTATATCTCAAACTAATTTAAAGCAATTCCAGTCATTGCAGAACTTGGCTGCCCATTTCTTTTTAGAGCTAAATGTAGGGATCTTGTTATCCCTTTATTTTTAAGATTACATTAGTGTCCCATTCAAGGATAAAATGTAAAATACTTGCCTTTTTTTCCCAGAACCGTGCATAACAGGACCCCAGACTTTTATCATCTCTGACAATTCCCTATGTTCCTCCTCGTCTTTTACGCTTTCTCTGTGATCACAGACTTGTTCTCCCAGACCCCTCAGAAGCTTGGTGGGAATCAACAAGAAACAGGGCATTGTTTTTTCTAGCCCCTAGCCTTTAGAATAGTTTACCATTACATCTACGGTCAGAAGTGTCATACAAAGCATTTAGAGCAGGGGTTCTCAACCCAGTCCTTGGGACACACCCAGCCGGTTAGGTTTTCAGGATATCCTGAGAGAGATTTGCATACAATGGAGAGTAGTGCATTCAAATGTATCATGCATATTCATTGTGGGTATCCTGAAAACCTGACTGGCCGGGTGTGTCCTGAGGACTGGATTGAGAACCCCTGATTTAGAGCAAACCTAAAATCTCATTTACTCTGGCATTTTGATAACTCTTGAGGCTCTGTATGTAATAGGATAGAGTGGTACCAATGGTCTCACAGGAGTTCTTTGCTGGAAGGAGAGCAGAGGATGTGGAGAGCTAATGGCAGTGGCAAATGCTTGTAAAAAAGGAAGACAGGTATGCAAATCTATCATATATATTCATTAGGGATGTACTGAAAACCTGACTGACTTGTGGTCCTCCAGCACTGGTTTGAGAATCACTGGACTAGAAAAGACTGGGCATCTAACTGGCAGATGAAATGTTAAATGGACAAGTACAAAGTGATGCACATATGGAAGAATAATCCCAACTACTGGTACAGAATGCTGAGTTCTGAAGTGGGAGTCCCCACTCAAGAAAAAGATCTTGGAGTCATTGTGTGTGAGACCCTGAAATTTTCAGCCAATGTGATGCAGGTGCTGAAATACCAAATAGACTATTAGGAAATGTTCATAAAGGGATGGAGAACAAAACTGCCAATATCATCATCCATGTTATTGTGGGTCTAATTATGTTTCTTTTGTTTGCAGCGCCCCGGGATGTTACCAGGCAATCGTATGACCCCACAGGGGCCCTCCATGGGTCCCCCCGGTTATGGCGGGAGTCCTGCAGCCAGACCAGGCATGGCCCAATCAGGGCTGGATCAGTCCCGTAAGAGACCAGCTCCACAACAGATTCAGCAGGTCCAGCAGCAGACGGCCCAAAATCGCAACCACAGGTAAAGAGTGACTGGCTTTGCTGTGTACACAGGCTACTGCCAGCAGTCATGTCACACTGGATTAAAATACAGTGCACTATTTGAGATTTCTGTGCTGCAAGTAGGGACATTTACTTTAAATTGTTCCATGAAGGCAAGTTTCTGCCTGAATTGTTTTCTTTTTTGTACATTCTCATGTTATGTTCTTCCTGGGGGTGTTTCTGCACAGTTCAAGATTTTAAGAATTTGGCACAGCATACAGTGGCCAATAAAGAGACGGAACTGGCCAGATCCCTGACCTACATGAACTAAAAGGCTATGCCAGCGATTCCTTCAGCATCAACCCATGCAGTGGCGGTATCTTCTGCCTATGGAAAGTAATTAAACTCTGGAATTCGTTTCCAGAGAATGTGGTAAAAGCAATTAGCATGGTTTAAAAAAAGGTTTGGATAATTTCCTAAAAGAAAAATCCATAAGCCATTGTTAGGATGGACTTGGGAAAACCCGCTGCTTATAAGCAGCATAAACTCTGACTTTTCTGGGATCTTTACAGGCACTTGTGACCTGGATTGGCCACTGTTGGAAACAGGATACTAGGCTTGATGGACCTTTGGTCTGTCCCAGTATGGAGACACTTATGTTCTTACCTGTGTGGGTTAGGATGGGGGGGCCTACGGGAGCCTCTCCTGCAGGAAGGAGACTGTGAGCAGTGTCTCCTCTAAGGAGGGAGGGGGAGAAACCTCTGTAGGGGGTGCCCTACTGTTGTGCATATGACCTTTCCAAGTGAGGAGGGGAGAGCTGTCCTCATTTCGTGATGATTGTAGCATTCTCCCTGTCCTACCATTCTCACAACACCTTGATTTAGTGCCAAGGGAGCCAAGAGCTGTCTTTCTTATTCTTTTCATCTTTATTCTTCTGGTTTATCTTGAGTTTCAGCTGTTGTCTATCTGTCCATTTCATTTCTCTCCTCCCCTTTCATTTTTTTGGTTTGTGTCCTATCCTTTCTGCCTCCACATCCTCCTGTAATACGTTTGTTAGGATTTGATAAAACCGCCCTTATTATTTATTTATTGCATTTGTACCCCATGTTTTCCCACCTATTTGCAGGCTCAGTGTGGCTTACATAGTACTGTCAAAGGCGTTTGCCCAGTCGGTGGATAACAAATACCAAGGCGTTTGCCCAGTCGGTGGATAACAAATACAAAGTTGTATAGTGATCGTGTGAGGTATAAGGTATTACAGTTGCAAATCAGAGCAATATACAATAAATAGTCAATAAAAACAAGGAAAAGAATTCCATAAAAATAGGACAGAGTAGCATTCAAACAGATACAAACACCTTTCCCCATTCTTAGCACCTCACTACCACTGATCTTTCGTTTCTTTCTTTCCCAGTAGCTCCGTCTTACCTCATCTTCCTTCTGCCCCATTAGCTCTCTCCATCCTCTGCCGCTCCTTCTCTTTTCTTTTCCTAGGATGTTGCCTGCTGCATCAGGTAACTGAACGATTTCTTGCAGATGCCAGTTCTGTCTTGTCTGTGCCAACACCACAAGCAGTTCAAAACTTGCCCTGGTGCCTGCAATCAGCAGCAGGACGTTCCAGCCCATAAATTGCTAGTATAGATGAGACAGAGGTGCCAGCAGCTGCAGGAAGGGCTCTCCCACCGCTCCTACACAGTCTGATATATGACACACCTGGTCGCTGGAAGAATGTTGCATGGCTATGCAAATGCACAATCTAGAAAAGGGGTTCTCAACCCAGTCCTCGGGATACACTCATGTTTTCAGGATATCCACAATGAATGTGCATGAGATAAATTTGCATATAATACCTCCATTGTATTTAAATCTTCCTCCTGCTTATTCATTGTGGGTATCCTGAAAACCCGACTGGCTGGGTGTGTCCCGGGAATTGGGTTGAGAACCCCTGCCGTAGAAGAAACACTGCAGTGAGCATGAGGTGTGCTCAGCACAGCACGGATGTTTCAAGCCTAGGATGAGAGAGAGAAGGGTCAAGCTGTGCTGCTGGAGGGAGGCCGAGGGATGGGCAGCCTGGAAGACAGAAGACATTCGAAGGGGAAGAATGCTCAGATGGGCCCAAGGAGGAATGAGTGCTTCAGATTGGGAGGGGAAGTTTTGTGGGGGTGGGAGACATATTCTGTATTGAATTTTCACCAGTTAATAGTTGTAAGGCATTCTTTACAAAGTACTGAGGATGCCTGTTTCTCTGCTGGATTCTATTCATGTCCTACATCAGCTGATGTGTAACTTTCTTGGCATTGGGAAATTAGATACATAAGTAAATAAGAGTATTGAAAAGCATGCCGCAAGGAGTACATCTTTCCAGTCTTTGCCACTCAGTATTTGTCTGGATTATGCAGACCCCTGTATTGAGGTCATTGCTGCATGTGAGGAGAGAGCCTCTTGGATGCTGTGGGGCTTCCTGTTACCTCAGGAGCATTAATTTGAGAAGCTGGTGCTATTAACTCCTCATATAGTTTTCATTCTGGGTCAGACAGTAATACGAGAGAATCCAATCAGTTCCAGGACACCACTCTTTGAAAGGGGATGTGGGAAGGGGTGCTCAAGCAGTTGGATGCCTGAAGTGAGGCATAAGGTGGTTTCTGTGCCTAAGCACCCAAAAGGGATGCATTAGTACACCTTTTTTGCTTCAATTCTATCTTCCCTATCATCAAGCCGATCAATCCATAGACTGGTGGGTTGTGTCCATCTATCAGCAGGTGGAGATAGAGAGCAATCTTTTGCCTCCCTATATGTGGTCATGTGCTGCCGGAAATTCCCCAGTATGTTCTCTATCTCAGCAGGTGGTGGTCACACACAGCAGCAGCTCTGGCTAGGTCTCCAAGCCTAATTTTTAGGTTTTGTTGAGTACCTGGGGTTGAGGGCTCTTCGTGAGCAAGTGCAAACCTGGTGGTGCCAGGCCCCTCCTTTTCTCCCCCCTCCCGCTGGCTCTGTTTAAAAAAAAAAAAAAAAAATGTTAACGTTCAACAGGACGTCCATTTGCAGCTGCTCACTGGAACAAGTCATCGCTGCTCGGAGCAAGAAGCAGGTAATTTTTACCTTTTACTAGCGGGCAGGGGGTTCCCCGAACGGTCTCCACATGGCTATGGCCGCGAATGGCAAGGGCGCGAAAAGATGCTCCCCGGAACGCGTTCGCACGCCTAGCGGGGAAACGGGGGGGGGGGGGGTCGAAGGTAGAGTCGGCCTTTATGGGCGCCCTTTCGGAACCGGGAGAGTTCACCGGTTTTTCCTCCGGCGCGGCGGCCTTTCCCGTCTTAGGTGCCCATCCCCCGCTGGCCGCCCTCTCGGTCGTGACCGGCCACGCGGCTCGGTCGGCTTCTTCTTGGGCCGCCCTCGAGATGGGAGACGTTAACAACTTAGTCGCCCTTGAATCGAGCAACAGTAAGAAGTCGGCGAAATTAAAACGCCCTTCCCGCGTGGCTCCTTCTCGGAGTTTCGCGCTGGACACCATTTTGGACGCGCAACACGCCTCTCCCCCGCTACTGGGAGCGCAGATGGAGGGCGCCTCTAGTGTCGCGGCACAGGCTGCAAAAATGCACAGACTGGGGGGTTTCTCCCCTGAGTTCATTTTGCTGCTGCATCAAGCCTTTCTTATGCAGAACACTGCCCCTGCCCACCCCTCTGATCGGGGCGATGAGGCCTCTATGCTTAAGCGCCCTCGGGTGGATCTATTACTGGCTAAATCCAGAGGTCAATATTCCATCCTCATTCTTCTTGATCTTTCCGCTGCTTTTGACACTGTCGATCACAGCATACTTCTCGATACCCTGTCCTCACTTGGATTCCAGGGCTCTGTCCTTTCCTGGTTCTCTTCCTACCTCTCCCTCCGCACCTTTAGTGTTCACTCTGGTGGATCCTCTTCTACTTCTATCCCTCTGCCTGTCGGTGTACCTCAGGGTTCTGTTCTTGGTCCCCTCCTCTTTTCTATCTACACTTCTTCCCTTGGTTCATTAATCTCATCCCATGGCTTTTCCTACCACCTCTATGCTGATGACTCCCAAATCTACCTTTCTACCCCTGATATCTCACCTTGCATCCAAACCAAAGTTTCAGCGTGCTTGTCTGACATTGCTGCCTGGATGTCTCAACGCCACCTGAAATTAAATATGACCAAAACCGAGCTTCTCATTTTCCCCCCCAAACCCACCTCCCCGCTCCCCCCGTTTTCTATTTCTGTTGATGGCTCTCTCATTCTCCCTGTCTCCTCAGCTCGAAACCTTGGGGTCATCTTTGACTCTTCTCTCTCCTTCTCTGCTCATATCCAGCAGACCGCCAAGACCTGTCGTTTCTTTCTTTACAACATCCGTAAAATCCGCCCCTTTCTTTCCGAGCACTCTACCAAAACCCTCATCCACACCCTTGTCACCTCTCGTTTAGACTACTGCAATCTGCTTCTTGCTGGCCTCCCACTTAGTCACCTCTCCCCTCTCCAGTCTGTTCAAAACTCTGCTGCCCGTCTCATCTTCCGCCAGGGTCGCTTTACTCATACTACCCCTCTCCTCAAGACCCTTCACTGGCTCCCTATCCGTTTTCGCATCCTGTTCAAACTTCTTCTACTAACCTATAAATGTATTCACTCTGCTGCTCCCCAGTATCTCTCCACACTCGTCCTTCCCTACACCCCTTCCCGTGCACTCCGCTCCATGGATAAATCCTTCTTATCTGTTCCCTTCTCCACTACTGCCAACTCCAGACTTCGCGCCTTCTATCTCGCTGCACCCTACGCCTGGAATAAACTTCCTGAGCCCCTACGTCTTGCCCCATCCTTGGCCACCTTTAAATCTAGACTGAAAACCCACCTCTTTAACATTGCTTTTGACTCGTAACCACTTGTAACCACTCGCCTCCACCTACCCTCCTCTCTTCCTTCCCGT
This sequence comes from Microcaecilia unicolor, assembly GCF_901765095.1. Lineage (NCBI taxonomy): Eukaryota > Metazoa > Chordata > Amphibia > Gymnophiona > Siphonopidae > Microcaecilia > Microcaecilia unicolor. The sequence continues at coordinate 300,842,710 of NC_044033.1, forward strand.
TCACATTAATTGATTTGATTTGCTTACTTTATTTATTTTTTGTCTATTAGATTGTAAGCTCTTTGAGCAGGGACTGTCTTTCTTCTATGTTTGTACAGCGCTGCGTATGCCTTGTAGCGCTATAGAAATGCTAAATAGTAGTAGTAGTAGTAGTAGGGACTCGGTCTCCTCTGATGTGGATGACGGCAGCGTGTCTGAGTTCTCCCAGAGATCCTTAGCGGAATCGATGGAAGAGACTGATCCTCGCTCGGATGGAGCGGACGACCCCTCTGCAGCGCGGCTTTTTCGTTCAGAGGATTTGCCCAACCTGCTTGTGCAGGCCATGAGCATTTTGAAGATTGCCTCTCCGGAGGAAGGCTCTCTCTCAGCCTCTACTGGCTCCGCCATTATGCTGGGAACGAAGCGCCCGCCTAGAACCTTCCACGTTCATGAAGCCATGCAGACCTTAATTTCAGCGCAATGGGATGCCCCTGAGGCGAGCCTGAAAGTAGCCAGGGCTATGTCCCGTCTGTACCCCTTTCCTGAGGGGGAACGGGAAGCCTTTGTCTGGCCCACGGTAGATTCCTAATCACTGCCGTGACTTAGAAAACGGCGCTGCCGGTGGAAGGTGGCACTGCCCTGAAGGACGCCCAAGACAGGAGAATGGAGGCGGCCTTAAAGTCGTCCTTTGAGGCGGCCGCTCTGAGTTTGCAAGCCTCGGTTTGCGGCTCCTACGTGGCTAGGGCATGCCTGACTGTTTTGCAGCGGGCTTCCCCCTCGGACCCTTCCTGGAGGGCGGAATGGCCGACCCTGGAGTAGGGTTTGGCCTACTTGGCAGACTTGCTGTATGATGTTTTGAGAGCCTCGGCCAAGGGCATGGCTCAGACAGTCTCTGCGCGGCGGTGGCTCTGGCTTAAGCACTGGTCGGCTGACCATGCCTCTAAATCTCGCCTAGCCAAGTTGCCTTTTAAAGGCAAGCTGCTCTTTGGGGACGAGCTGGACAAGATTGTGACGGAGCTCGGCACGTCCAAGGGCAAGAAGTTGCTGGAGGTCAGGACTCAGGCCGGCAGTGCCCGTCCTGGTCCCTCTAAGGGACGATTCCAGGAAGCCCGTCGGTATCGCCCGGGCAAGTCGGCCTCCTCTGCCTCCACTTCCTTCAAACGGAACTTCTCCCCCAAGCAGCATTCCTTTCGTAGGGACCGCCGTCCCGGAGGTTCGTCCTCCGGCCCGCCCCCAGGGTCGCGTACCCAACGACGGGGACCTGGTCCATGGCCCAGTGCAGATAGGAGGAAGGTTGTCCTCGTTTCTGGGTGAGTGGACCAGGGTAACTTCAGACGCTTGGGTTCTGGAAGTCATCAGAGACGGCTACAAGCTAGAGTTCTGCCGACCCCTAAGAGACGGGTTTGTAAACTCTCCTTGCAAGTCTCAGGTCAAAGCAGCTGCCGTGCAGCAGACTTTAAGCAACCTGATCCGCCTGGGCGCGGTGGTCCCGGTGCCAGTAGATCAGCTTGACAAGGGGCGCTACTCCATTTACTTTGTGGTGCCAAAGAAAGAAGGATCTGCTCGGCCTATTCTTGACCTCAAAGGAGTCAATCAGGCCTTGAAAGTTTGGCACTTCCGGATGGAGACCGTCCGCTCCGTAATAGCTACGGTGAAAAAGTGAGAATTCCTGGCCTCCCTGGACATCAAGGAAGCTTACCTACATATTCCCATCTGGCCGCCTCATCAGCGCTTTCTGCGCTTTGCAGTGCTGGGCCAACACTTCCAGTTCAGAGCCCTCCCGTTCGGGCTGGCTACGGCTCCGCGGACCTTCTCCAAAGTAATGGTGGTCATCGCAGCCTTCCTCCGCAAGGAGGGAGTGCAAGTCCATCCCTATCTGGACGACTGGCTGATCCGAGCCCCTTCCTATGCAGAGTGCGGGAGAGCTACAGACAGGGTCATTGCTCTTCTGAGCTCCCTGTGATGAATCATCAACTGGGAGAAAAGCCAGCTGCGCCCGACTCAGTCTCTGGAGTATCTGGGAATTCGATTCGACACCCAAGTGGGCAGAGTGTTCCTGCCGGACAACCGGAGCGTCAAGCTTCAGACCCAGGTGGGCCATTTCCTAGCCTCCTCTACTCTTCGGGCTTGGGACTATGTGTAGCTGTTGGGCTCCATGACGGCCACGATGGAGGTAGTGCCCTGGGCCAGGGCTCATATGAGACCATTACAGCACTCTCTTCTGCGACGGTGGACTCCAGTCTCGGAGGATTACGCCGTATGCCTTCCTTTGGATCCAGCGGTGTGAAAGACGCTGAGCTGGTGGCTGAGGCCAGGCAACCTGTCCGCAGGAATGCCTCTTACGACCCCGGAGTGGGTTGTTGTCACGACGGACGCCTGCTTGACGGACAGGGGAACCCACTGCCTGGGACGGACAGCGCAGGGGCTCTGGTCTCCTGCAGAGTCGAAATGGTCTATCAACCTCCTGGAGCTCCAAGCCATTCGGTTGGCGCTTCTAGAGTTTCTCCCAGTACTGGTGCTGAGGCCTGTATGGGTTCTGTCGGACAATGCCATGGCTGTGGCCTATGTCAATCACCAGGGAGGTACCAGGAGCGCCCTGCTAGCCAAGGAGACCATGAAGCTATGCCTGTGGGCAGAAGCGAATCTGGAACAGTTGTCGGCGGCCCACATTGCGGGAGTCATGAATGTCAAGGCGGACTTTCTCAGTTGCCGTACCTTGGATCCAGGAGAGTGGCAACTGTCTACTCGGGCGTTCTTGGACATCACGAAACGCTGGGGCTGGCCGAGCCTGGATCTGATGGCGTCCTCGGCCAATTGCCAAGTGCCGCGTTTTTTCAGCAGAGGACGGGACCCTCGATCTCTGGGAGTCGATGCTCTTCTCCAGCTTTGGCTGGCACAGGAGCTTCTCTACGTGTTCCCGCCCTGGCCCATGATGGGCAGGGTGCTAGGCCGGGTGGCAAAGCATCCGGGCCGGGTGATCCTGGTAGGTCCGGATTGGCCCAGACGTCCCTGGTATGCGGACTTGGTCAGACTCTCGGTGAATGGCCCTCTGCGGTTGCCAGCCGAGCGGGGCCTCTTACATCAGGGTCCCGTGGTGATGGAGGATCCCTCCCCCTTTGGTCTTACGGCCTGGCTATTGAGCGGAAGCGGCTGAGGAAGAAGGGCTTCTCAGACAAGGTCATCGCCACTATGCTGAGAGTGAGAAAGCGCTCTACTTCCACCACTTACGCCAGGGTTTGGCGTGCCTTTGCGTCGTGGTGCGAGGCAGGCTCTATATCGCCCTTCACTGCTCCAATATCTTCAGTGTTGGCGTTCCTGCAAGAGGGGCTGGAGAAAGGCCTGTCGCTCAGTTCGCTGAAAGTCCAGGTGGCGGCTCTAGCTTGCTTCAGGGGTCCTCTGAAGGGGGCTTCCCAGCCGGATGTGGTACGCTTTCTCAAAGGAGTTAATCACCTGCGCCCCCCTCTGCACTCGATAGTGCCTACGTGGAATCTCAATCTGGTACTACGGACCTTGCAGAAACGCCCTTCGAGCCCTTGCCAAGGGCATCGCTGAAGGACCTGACGTTGAAAGCAGTCTTCCTGATGGCTATCACATCAGCCAGAAGAGTTTCCGAGCTCCAGGCGCTCTCGTGTAGAGAATCGTTCCTGTGATTCACTGAGGCAGGAGTATCGATTCGCCTAGTGCCTTCCTTCCTGCCCAAGATTGTTTCTCGATTCCATGTGAATCAGCAGCTTTACCTACCCTCCTTTCGTAGGGAGGATTACCCAGAGGAGTACCCTGCGCTCAAATACCTGGATGTTAGACGGGTCATCATCAGATACTTGGAAGTGACCAATGATTTCCGGAAGTTGGATCATCTGTTCGTGCTGTTCGCAGGCCCTCGGAAGGGTCTGCAGGCATCTAAGCCTACAGTGGCACGTTGGGTCACGGAGACGATCGCGTCAGCTTATGTGGCGGCGGGGAAGATTCCGCCTATTCAGCTGAAGGCGCACTCTACTAGAGCACAAGCAGCCTTGATGGCGGAGTCCAGATCTGTCTCCTTGGAAGAGATTTGCAGAGCGGCTACTTGGTCGTCGGCTCATACCTTCTCACGACATTACCGCTTGGATGTGGCTGCTCGGGCCGAGGCCCAGTTTGGGGCTTCAGTGTTGCGTTCAGGGATTTCCATGTCCCGCCCTGGGTGAGTACTGCTTCAGTACATCCCACCAGTCTATGGATTGATCGGCTTGATGATAGGGAAGGTAAAATTATGTATCATACCTGATAATTTTCTTTCCCTTAATCATAGCCGATCAATCCATAGCCCCTCCCAGATATATCTGTATTGTTTGTGTTCTGGTTATATTTCAGGTTCAAGTTCAGTCTTCATTTCCTGTTCACGAGGACTTCGTGTTCAAGTTCTTCCAATTGAAGTCTCTTGGAGTTGAGACGATTTTGTGTTACAGTGAGCTGCTGCTTCCTCTCCCCCCGTTTCGGCGGTGGCTGGATTGAAAACTAAATTATGCCGGCGCTCCCTCCCGCTTCGTGCGGCTGTAGGATAGCTTTGTATCCCTCCCGCTTCGGCGGTGTTAGGGTAAGCCAGCTCCTCCCGCGGTTGCGGTAGCAGGATAAGCCAGTTCCCCCCGCGTCGGCGGGTGTGGTTTCCCGCCCACCGCCCCGGCGGTGGTGCGCTGGAATATTTCCCCTCCCCCGCTTCGGCGGTGGTGAGCTGGGCAGAGTGTCCCTTTGTGGGTGTAATTCTCTAAGTGCTGAGTCCTGCGGATGGAGCTTTGATATCGACATACTGGGGAATTTCCGGCAGCACATGACCACATATAGGGAGGCAAAAGATTGCTCTCTATCTCCACCTGCTGGTAGATGGACACAACCCACCAGTCTATGGATTGATCGGCTATGATTAAGGGAAAGAAAATTATCAGGTATGATACATAATTTTACCTTTTTGTTAGACTAGCTTAATATATTTCTTGACTGGCTTTCAGGAGCTGACATTTCCTTTCTCAGGTCAGAACAAAATGAGCTAAAGATGGCAAAAAACAGAAAATATAAGCTTCAAAAAGCTGGTCACCTTATTTATTTTGGATTTAGTTTTTTAATTTTATTTCTGTGCATTCAGGTGGACTAATGTGGCTACCACAATCCTTCCTTATCTTCAGGAAGAGACTAAAAACCTTTCTCTTCCCAAAGACTGCTTCATAATAATCCATTGACTTCTACATCCTAATATCATCCAATATCCTTTCTTATAACGTTTTTGGTCTCACGCGTTACACCAGTGGTCTCTAATTGTTCTCATACCTCACACTAACATTATCACTTTTGTCTCACCTAGAACGTAAACAGCACTGAACCCTGGAAAGGGGATATTAGTGGTATACAAGAATTGAATTGATTTGATTTATCTCATGTCCACTGACTTTCCCTAGTCCCTGCCACACTGGCTTTATCCCTTCCACCTGGTCAATAAACTATTCTGAAACCTTTGTTTAGTTTCTTTCTTGTTTTCTTTATTCATTTGTCTGGGTTTCTGATTTTAATTGATCTAACCTTTATTCAAGTTTCCTGTTCCCCGTTTGATTTTTAAATTTCCTTCTTCTATTCTTTGAGTTTTAAATTTGCTTCTCTCTTCCTTTCCATTAGATTTTTCGGTCCTGTTGCCATCTTTCTTCTTTTGCATAATTCATTACTACGTCATCCCATGCATTTTCTTTATCTTTATCCTATCTTGTCTTTTGTTCTCCTTACACACTCCTGCTTCCCCACCTCACTTACCTTTTCCCCTCATCTCTTTTCCTCCTTCCTTATCTCTCTTGTCACTCTCCTCTTCCACCTCCATCGCTTTAGCACCCTTACCTCTCTTTACCACTCCTTCCCCCCTCCTTCAACCTCTTTCTTCTTGCTTTCTCCTCTCCAGCTTCCCACCCTCCTTCCTCTTCTCATGCATTCCCCTTCACCCAGTTTTCTCCTCTTCTTCCCTCACGTCCCTTTCGTACCTTCCTCTTTCTTCCTTCTTACTCCCTCTTTCCTATCTCCATAGCCAGCTATATGAGCCACAGGGAACCAGCACATGCAGTGCCACCGGTCTCCCCCGGTCCCCTCAATCTCTTACCCAGGTACTTGGGTTTTGAAATGGGAAGCATTCCAGTAGACAGAAGAGGGGACTGTGAAGATCACTAGCATTGTGCTTGCTCCGAGTCTTCCCTTCCCACCCCCCCACCCCCAACTCTATGTATGTTGCTTATGTGACTCCTTTTCTGCCTGGTTGAGACCAAAGTGATGGCTAGCACAATGGCGTGGTTTTTAAGGGGGGCAGCATGTGCCTGTACCTTCAAATATTTCATGCCTCAGGTGACTGCCTCTCCTTGCCAAATCATAGAAGCACCCTTAGATGTGGTGAAGAAATAAAACCTTAAGGAAGGTTAAGACTTAAAGACTTAACCTTCCTTAAGGTTTTATTTCTTTCCACTGATTGCTGGGGGGGGGGGGGGGGGTTAAATTCCCAGGAACAATAGCTGGGCTAGAAAAAGCCAGCTGAATCTCACCTTGGCCTGCCCTCTTGAGGAAACCCATGTAGGGGTATGTTGGCTCTTCTCATGTGGGCTGTTGCTGTGTGGTTGGTGAAGATTCTAGCAGGGTCACTACCTGAAAGGTTAAACTTTACTGTCTTTCTATTTCAAACAGTGCAAAAAAAAAGAAGATGGCTGACAAGATTCTCCCTCAGAGGGTGAGTTGGTTCCTTTAGTTCATTCTGACACCTTTAAAATTATTTTCTAAAGAATCCTTTACAAAAACAAACCGGTGTCCCCCTAACCATAAATCACAGCCAGTGGATGAGATATCTTGTTTGACTCCTGAAGCAGGTGCAGTTAGCACTGAAATGCAGGACTATGTCTAGTCTTTGGAACTGATTTTTTGTGTAAACCTACTGTTTGGATAGACAATCTACCCCCTACCACTTTTCTTTTTTCGTACACTAAAGAAACCTTTACCATTTATTTATTTATGTATTGGATTTGATATACCATCATTATTTAGATAATTTATAGTCCACAAAGCCACAATTCTGGGTGGATAGCTTCTATAAATACATAATTAAAAACACACATATAAAATCATTACCAACTCTACAAAATATAAAAATGTACAGATAAGTAAATATACAGTAACACCCATATCTAGCTCCTATTAAAAAAAAAAAAAGTCATTGATCTCTTGTTTGACTGGCTTTTGTCTTTCCATAGATCCGTGAGCTGGTTCCAGAATCTCAGGCCTACATGGATTTGTTAGCATTTGAGAGGAAATTGGACCAGACCATTATGCGGAAGCGGCTGGATATCCAGGAGGCCCTGAAGAGGCCCATCAAGGTAAGAGCAAGGACAGGGAAGGGAGAGGTATGTTTGGGGAAATCTCTGGTTATTGGTGGGTGTCCTAGGGAACTAGTAATCATAGGGATTCTAAATTATATCAGTTGTTTGTCAGGGATGGAACGGACTTGGCCTTTCCCCTGCATTTGTTTTGTGGGTAAAGGGGGGGGAGATTCAGCATTGGGAGTAGATGGTTGATGCACACACCAGTCTAATATAGCCCTAATGCTCCTCCTGTACTTCTCGCTGCACCCAGAAATATTCTGCTCCTCATGTTCCCCTCCTGCAGCCATCTCATTGCTTTCTCCCACCTCTCTGCAACCCCTCTGCTGGTGCCACAGGCCCTGTCATTCAACGGTGTCCCTGGCCTGTCTTAGCATCAGAGAGGATCTGACTGGATTGTTGAAAACCTGGCTAACTGGATTATCTGCATTGTTTATTTATGGGATACTTTTTTTCTTGCAGCAAAAAAGGAAGCTACGGATTTTTATCTCAAACACCTTTAATCCTGCTAAGTCTGATGCTGAGGATGGGGAGGGGACAGTGGCATCATGGGAGCTTCGTGTGGAAGGACGGCTCCTTGAGGATGTACGTTCAAGGCCTGTCATTACTTTGAGACAAACAAAATGTATTGTTGGGGAGGTCCTTTATTCTTGGAATAATCTGACCGTACCACGGTCTCAGGTTAAATTATAGGGCAGGGAGTGGGTCCAGTGGTAGATATGCTACGGCCTGGGGCAGAAACTTTTGAAAGGGAATCCTCCAGCCCAGTATTACTTGTGTCTCCTTTTGGCATGGGGACCCAGGGAAACTGCCCTGGTTACGATCCTCTAATGCCAGTTCTGGCAGGGGGATTGAGGGTAATCTTTGAATTCTCAGCTCTCTACGTCTCCTTGGAGGGTCACTATTAATACTGAAGAGCAGGGAGAAGGTTGCCATCTGATCAGCCATGATATCCATCCATGGAGTATGCTAACACCTTTGGGCTGGCCACTCGGAGAGCAGTCATTATTAGGACATAGGTATGTGCCAGTAGAACTTGGAAGCTAATTTTTCATTATAGACTATTCTAAATAAAATGGCCACTTCATTAGCTTGCTTTACTTTGTATGTTGGCATAATTGTTTGTTTGTTTTTTTAATTGAATTAAAAATGCTGACAGGAAATTTGTAATGTTAGTAAAACCTGTCCAGACTTAACCACCTCAGTTCCCCAAACTTAAGTTTTCCATATGTGATATGTTACAGCTTGCTTGTTGTGACTTTATTACTATGCTGTATGAATCTAGTACAGAGGCTTGGTAAGTACTTTGAAGCTGGTTGGCTGATGTGACTGTGTATTTGTAATTGTCGTCTTTTTTTTTTCCTATAGACAGCCTTGACTAAATATGATGCCACAAAACAGAAAAGGAAGTTCTCCTCTTTCTTCAAATCTCTGGTGATCGAGCTTGACAAGGACCTGTATGGCCCAGACAATCACTTAGTGGAGGTATGTGGTGAGATATGGATTACTTTGGCAGTGCCTGAAGGAGAGCATCCTGATGTGCTGAAGTGAAAGGGAGATGATGTCGTTGCAAGGTGTTCTGGTGGGGTCTCACAGAATCCCTTTCTTTGTGTGAACTATTCCTTGAATAGCCATACAATAGATGGCAGAAAAAGAACATACAACCTATCCAGTCTGCCCTTCTAAACCAAAATACCTGAAGTTATGTGATTCAAAGAAGCTCCACAACAGCAATATTCATGCGGTTGGTTCAGTAGCAATGCTGCACACAGAAATGCAGAGGGACCCTGGATCATTTCCCAGAGCAGGCCTCTGCACCTGGGGATGCTGTAGCCACTGTATTGATAACTGATCCCCTGGTGGCTGGACTTAGGGACCATAATTTTGGAGTTTCTGAAGGAGCTTTGTGTGGCCCCTGGCTGAGGGCCATACTGAAATATCTGTGATTGTTACATTGGGTGGGGGGAGTGGTATAAACACAGTAAATGATGGCAAATAATGACCTGCACGGTCTATCCAGTCTGCCCAGCATGGTGGCCAGAGCCGCACCTGCCACTCTGCAGTTCCCAGTTGCCCATACTTAAATGCTGATTGTCAGGTCTCCACCCTACCAACCATATAGGCAGCCAAATATGATGCAGTCTTGGTTATAACCACATATCATCCCCAAGAATTGCTGACCGTATTCAACTTACCAGTCAAGATGTCATCCTCCCCACCCCCCCCCCCCCCCCCCCCCCCCCCCCCCCATGTTACACAGCACCCTTGCTCACACCCTGTGACAATAAAGTGAGCGACGATGCTGGAGTTCGCTATTTGCAGGACATAGACCGTGGATTTGGCTAATCTTTTTTCAGTCTTTTGCCATTTTCGGGAGTAGAGGGAAAGTCCTGGTGTAGGTGAAAATTATCTTGGTACGGGTTTTAGTTGAACTGGAGGCATAAAGGAGTGGGGCAAACAGCTGGGGGCCTTCCTGGAATTGCTATAATTGCCTGAGATTTGTGTTCGTTTTGTCTCAGTATCCAAGAGATATGCTGCAGCTAGAGTGCTGCATGATGCCTGACGTGGATGTGTACCTCAATTGATGCATGAGAGTGTCAAGTCTGGGAGCACAGATGTAGCTACAGAAATGTCTGGGTGTTGGTGTGAGCACTTTCTTAAGGTGCAGTACTGGAATTACACATTTATTTAATATTCCGCCAATTTAAAAATAACTAAGTGGTTTACATAAAATCAGTATGTACAAGCAGGGATTATAAAGGAAAACTACAGATAGAGGCCTAGTTACAGATTTAAAATATGCAGGGAGATAGGAATTAAATTATTCTAAACCACATGAGGAAGGGGAGCGGTCAAAAGCATAAATGGACAGGATGCATCAAGGGCTCTGAAACTTGGGGGCTGCACAGCAGGCGATAAGTAAATAGTTGACCTATAGGAAAGCTTTAGTGAAGAAATAAGCCTTAAGTAAAGCTTTAAACCTTGTAAGAGACACCTCTGAACGTAAGTGAAGAGGAATAGCGTTCCAAAGGAAGAGTACTGCCACAGTAAAACATGAAGTGTGTGCCAGATGAGAACGAATACGAGGGTGGGATGGTATGACAAATAAGTGTTGCTGACATGAGTAAAAGGTCTTTGTTGGGGAATAAGGAATAAAGAAACTGTGACAAGCCCAGACAAAGATTTTGAAAAGCAAGTAGAATAATATATTGAATGTGATAAGTAACTGGAAGCCAGTGTACCTTCTTGAGAAAAGGAGTAGCACTGAAATTTAGAGACACCATTAATCAACTTAACTGCAATATTCTGGACCAATTGGAGACAGATTTGGTCCTGAGGAACTCCAAACAAAACAAAGTTATCAATTGTCAATATGCAATAGAACCAAAGAGTGAACCAATAAACGGAGAGAGGAAGTATCAAAGAAAGGTCATGCTAAGCGAATCTGTCTTAACGAAAAGAAGGATTTCTTAACTGTTATGGAATGTGAATAGTAAAGATTAAGCAATTATCAATAGTTACTCCAAGAATTTGAACTTCATTGTTAAGTGAAACCATGATACCTTGAATTTTTGGGAGAGTCAAAACATGAGGTAAACCTGGGAAGGGAAAAAAAACCCATAGCAGTGGTTTTAGATGGGTTCAATTTCAATGTATTTTGAGCAATCCAGTCTGCAATTTTGGGGTGTTAGCTCCTTTTTTGTTGCTTTTTTTTTTTTTGGGGGGGGGGGGGGGGGGAGGAAGAAGTATTTTGAAATGATCATTTATAAAGCACCATTAATGTACTTGGCATAATACCCATACTATGGAACCTGCGTTATCCAATAGGAAGAGCTGCCGTCCTCCCAGGCATAGCCCAAACAGTAGGATGGGTCACTCTAAAAAAAAAAAAAAAAAAATGAAAACCATTCAATCAAAGTCCAAACACAACAGAGGACCAGAATGGCAACTAACAAACACAGAAACCCAAATAAACATCAACTAACAAAGATGACCACAGTCACACTACCAGAGGATAACTACCTACCAATATCAGTGGGTTACATTAATGCCAGATCAGTGGTAATCAAATCAGAAACAATAAAAGACTAGATAACCGACAAAGACCTCTGTCTGGTTTTCCTCAACGAAACATGGATCCATAACAAGAAGACCCTATTATTCTGGATCTATGTCTGCCAGGCTTTAAAATCTTGCACTAGACCAGAAACGGGAAAAGAGGCAGGGTAATTGTACTGATCTACAGATCCTTTCTATCAGTAGAAGCCATAGTGGAATCTATAACACTGCAAGCAGAAATCGCCTCAATTAAAATCAAGGACCAAACTCAATCAGTTGTGTTGCATCCTGTTCTACAGACCCCCAGGAAACTGGAAAGCAACTCAAACAAACTTCATGAAGTTTATATCCAACATATGTGTAGCTAAACACATTTCCATGTTAATAGGCGATATGAATCTTCACCTAGGTAACCATAAAGCAGAGAGTTCAAAAGACTGCGACAAATGTCTTAAATTATTGGACTTTCAGTGACCACCACCCATGTCAAAGGTCATACCATGGACCTGCTAGCTTATACATTCTCACAGGACAACGACTTCAAAATACAGAACCTGAGATGGACAGAAACTCCATGATCTGACCACTTCAAACTAAGCTTTGACCTTTTACTGGAAAGAACACAAGAACCCACAAACATGAAAACCATACAAATCACGAGGAAAGATTGATGCAACCAAATTTGGGACAGCCATATATGAAGATCAATGGTCACCAATGACTAACATGGAAGAATTCCTATCAGAATGGGATGAGAGGAGCACTAACATAATGGACGTCTTAGCCCAGTGAAAACAAAAACCAGATAGAAAGTGGATAAAACCCACTGCAGAAGACTAGAATGAGCATGGATGAACAATAAAAATGAAACAAACAAAACTGCGTGGAGGGATGCGTGAAATGTACAAGATCAAAGAGACAGGCTAAAAAGAAATTCTATAAAGAACACATAGGCTCAGACTACAGAGACACAATGAAATTAGATAAAACTTGATGACAGCGAATGAGGATCCCCCGTCAACAAACTGTTGTGGAATTTTCTGGTCTTTTGGGTCTTCTTATTTCTGTGAGTTTCCACTGATAGTGGCAAGACAGGAATTTCTGGCTCACCTCAAACTGACAAAGACCATTGCCATGACATCCCCACCAACTGTCTTGTTAGAAACAAACTGACAAGACCCCTGTTATCATGACATCCCAACTGTTTGTTGCTGAGCAGAGGTGTGGCAAGGACACTAAAGCCCTTTCACAGGACTCCTATGTACTTGCAGGATTGCTGATTGGGTGATATATGAGGTGGTCCTTTGTGATGGGAAGGGTGTATAAGTAACTGCTCATCTAAAGAGACTCTGAAATAGTCCGACTGGCAAGAGAAGTTTCATATCCTTGCCCACAGCCTATTTCCCGATGGGGGTGTCCTTCACCCCCCCCCCCCCCCCCCCCTTGTAAGAACTAATTCTTTGCAACTAAGAATCTTTCGTTCATTTTTTTCTTTCTTCTTTTCTTTCTCTCTGTTCTGTGACCTTTGTATGACAGTGAGGAATAAACTTTCCTTCCTCCTTTTTCTCTTTTCCTTTTCTTTATATAATTAGTCTGATTACTTATAATTACCAGAGCTACTGATATTAGATTTTGTAAGTTTGCTATTATTTTCCACAACTTGCTACTGATATCTGATCCTGTGCTTGTGAGTAATAAAGATACCTTTCTTTCTAACTTAGTCTGACTTTTCCTTTATTTCTAAGAATACCGTAATAAAAAACGCAGCCAGTACAAAACGAACTCGTCAGATTCTTCAAAGAGAAGATCCTAAACCTAAGGAATAGTCTAACACAAAATGACACAAACTTTGAAACCCTCATAAATGAACTTGATCACTCTCCAGAAAAAGCCCCAGCAGACAGGACGTGGACCACCATCACACAAACCACAAATTAGCTAGTAGCACAAGTGTTAAGAAAATTCTCCTCTGCCTACTGCATGCTAGATACATGTCCCAGTCGCAGCTTGGCTCTTGAGAGGAACAAACTAAGAAAAAAAGGCAACCCAGAGGAGGAGGTAATTACAGCCTTGTTTCATGCCAGGAAGCGTTTGGTAGCTTATGCTAGATTTTAGAGAGTTTAAGAGAAATTATGTTCTGATAGGGGGTGTTTCGCCTGACTAATATTCTGGCTTTTCTTCAGGATGGATTCAAGAAAAGTCTAGTCTTAAATTCTTTTAAGGAGTAGGTTACAGCTCTGGCTTGTTTCAGGGGGCGTCTTTAAAACTCCCTGAGCAGTTCACCTGGCTATCTGTTTTTCTTGGGAGGGATAATCGATTACTGTCCCATTTTCGTTAGATTTGCCCAGAATACAACCTTAATCTAGTTCTTAAAGCACTTCAGAAGTCTCCCTTTTAGCCTCATCAGTGTGAGATCCTTTAAAGAAGCCCTCTTAAGTCTCTTTTCCTCGTAGCTGTTGTATCTGCTAGAATAGTTGAGTTTCAAGCCCTTTCATGCAGAGAACTGTTTCTTCTTTTCACTGGGGTTGGAGTTTCTATTCGTACAGTTCTTCCTTTCTTCTGAAAGTTGTTTCTCCTTTTCATTTGAATCAGTCTTGAATTCTTCCTTCTTCCCACTGAGAGGACTATGAGGTTGCTAGATGTTCATAGAGTTCTTTTCAGGTACCTGGAAATCACTAATGAATTTCGCAGATCAGACAAACTTTTGTTTTCTTTGCTGGATCTAAAAAGGGCTTTCTGGGATCTAAAGCTACTATTGCTCGGTGGTTGAAAGAAATGGTTTCCGCAGCTTACATCCTAGTGTGCAAACTAGTCACCTTTGTCTCTTACAGCTCATTCTACCAGAGGGGTACTACCTCCTGGGTGGAATCTTATGCAGTATCCATGGAAGACATCTGCAAATCAGCAACACATACCTTTTCTAGACATCATAGACTGGACATTTCAGCTAGAAAGTATGTGCATTTGGGGTTTATATTCTCTTAGCAAGAGGTTCTCTTTCCCACCCAAACTAAGGACTGCTTTTCTATATCTCACAATTTATGGATTGATTTGTTGGTGACTCTAAGTAAGAAGAAATTGGGTCTTATCTGATAATTTTGCTTTAATTCCAACAGATCAATCCAGAACCCTGACCTTCCTGTACATTGGTGGTTCTCAGTGTTTGTTATGGTTCTTTGTTTAGATTCTGGACTGAAGTTAAATAGTTCTTTCTTCTATGTTTGTGCAGCGCTGCGTATGCCTTGTAGCGCTATAGAAATGCTAAATAGTAGTAGTAGTAGTAGTAGTTCTTTTGTTCCTGAAAGTTTTCTTCTACATGTTGCTCTAAAGGAGGAAGGAGAGGCTTATTGATAATGTCCAACTGCTTTGCTATCGATACACTGATTTGAACAGCTGGAAAGTGTCTCTTATGGCAGAGTTCAGTTCTCTCTATTTCCACCTACAAGCATATGGGTATAACCCACAATTTCTGGACTAATCTGTTGAGACTAAAGGAAGGAAATTTAGCAGGTAAGACTTTAATTTTTCCTGACTTAAACTACAAGTCCATCTGCACTACCAGATCAGACTATGAAAACAGAACCTGGAACATGCTCCCCTATTTAATCCTTTCTAGTATATCTCTCTTCCTACCCTGCCTACACTATCTAGTACATTCCTTTTCCTACCCCTCCCTTATATTTTCCCATACTAAATAACACATTAATCCCAATACACACCCTCCTCCCTTTCTCCTACCTCTTCCATCCTCCTTCCTTGCCCATCTTACCACATATAAATGACCACCTCTTTACTTACTATATTACAGCTGCAACCATTCTGTATTACTTTGTCAACCTGATTTACTATGTAAGCCGCATTGAACCTGCTAATGAGTGGGAAAGTGCAGGGTATAAATGTTACAAATAAATAATGAATGGCTGCTATATGTGCTCATGCCTAACTTTTAAGCATGTATGTTACCAGTTTAGTGTTCTATAAGGGAAATGGGACTTGATATACCGCCTTTCTGAGGTTTTTGCAACTACATTCAAAGCGGTTTATTTATTTATTTATTGCATTTGTATCCCACATATTCGCACCTATTTGCAGGCTCAATGTGGCTTACATAGTTTTTTAATGGCTTACATAGTTTTGTTATGATAATATCATTCTAGAATATCAGAAAAAATTAGTAATGTGCAGAGATATTGAGTAAGGGAGGAAAGAAGGAAGTGATTAGGCGGGTAAGTATTGAGGTGGACTTTCGTAGCTGAGTGGGTTGGTGAGGTGGATAAGTGCAGCTATGAATTCTTTTTGTAGGCCTTGTTGAAGAAATATGTCTTTAAGGATTTGCGAGAGTTGGTTATTTCATCAATTATTTTCAGGTCTGTAGGTAGTGCATTCCATATCTGCGTGCTCTTGTAAGAGAAGGTAGTGGCGTGCATCAGCTTGTATTTTAGTCCTTTACAGCTGGGGAAATGCAGATTGAGAAATTTGAGGGATGATCTTGTTGCGTTTCTGGGAGGTAGGTCCACGAGGTTTAGCATGTAGATAGGGGCGTCTGCGTGAATGATTTTGTGTACAATCGTGCAGATCTTAAACGCAATACGTTCTTTAATTGGGAGCCAGTGAAGTTTCTCTCTTACGGGTTTTGCACTTCCATATTTAGTTTTTCCAAATATGAGTCTGGCGGCAGTGTTCTGGGCTGTTGGAGTTTTTTTGATAGTCTGTTCTTTGCAGCCAGCGTACAGTAATAAGCCCATATATATATATATATATTCAGGTACTTATTTTGTACCGGGGGCAATGGAGGGTTAAGTGACTTGCTCAGAGTCACAAGGAGCTGCAGTGGGAAAGTTCCCCAGGTTCAAAGTCCACTGCACTAACCACTAGGCTACTCCTCCACTCCAAAGGAAAGTAGGCATCTATGTTTCTTTATAGAATAGGATACTATCAGTCGCCCTGTTACAGAATCACTCTCTCCATGGATAAACGTATGTATGTAATTCCATTTTGGGGTTCTGAGAGCAGGGGTTGGAACTATGTACAATGTTGAATTTTCAAAAGAAGATGTAAATATGTTTGGTAGTTTTCTTGGGATAATTTCAAAGCAAAAGCATATGCGCAAGTTTACTTTGAAAGTCCAGCAAAGTCCATGTGCATCTTTCACTAATGAGGGCAGTTGTAAAGTTACCCCTTTAATTCTTGTATCTCTGTTAGGTCATTTAATACAATAGCATAAACAAAACTTATAAGAAATGCTGCAGGACCCAGCCACAAAGGGATGAGAATATGACTTTTTTTAATGGCTGGTGTTTTGTCTGTTTTTGCTGTACCTATTGGAATCCTGTATTGCAGGGGTTCTCACCCTAATACTCAGAACACACCAAGCCAGCTTGGTTCTCAGGATATCCACGATAAATATGCATAAGATAAATTTGCATACACTTCCTCCACCATATGCAAATCTATCTCATGAATATTCATTATGAGTATCCTGAAAACTTGGCTGGTTTGTTGTATGCTGAGGACTGGGTTGAGAAACCCTGCTGCATTGCTAGGAGCCTTCACTGGCCCTGCTGTTGTCCATAGGTTTGAACTAGGATCTCCTATGTACCTGCTGCAATTTGAATTCCAGTTGCTGACCTTACCCTTTGTTCATTTGTCTCCTTCAGTGGCACAGAACCGCCACCACCCAGGAAACGGATGGCTTCCAGGTGAAGCGGCCAGGAGATGTCAATGTGCGTTGCACCGTCTTGCTGATGTTGGACTACCAGGTACCCAGGCTGCGCGCTCGCAGAAAGGACGTTGTGGGTAACACGGTAAATGCAGGAGAAGAGGTTCCCGGTGTCACTTATCTCCTCAATAGTTTCACAGTCCTGAGGAGCAAGACTTTCTATTCATTTGTCTTACGTTTGTAGGAAGAGGCTGTCTTGTTTATTCCCTTAGTTACGTTTTATTTAATAGTGCCTGGGGAAAGTGTAAAATCTATCTGCAAAATTGTGCTTAATATGTTTATGGACCCTACTATGTTTTATCGATGTCTGTGCCCCCCCTGAAATAATATTTCTATTATAGTTCATATACACAATCCCCCTGCTCCTTTTTTCTGTGTGTTTTAAGGACTCATAAGATTCCACTAGCCTGACGGTGCTTTCAGCATGTTATCCTGACCCTGAAATGCTCCAGAAACGTTTGATAAAAGTTGCACAATAAATCCAGTTTTGCTGCTTTTCTTGGAGAGGGGGAGCACTTTTTCATTACTGTTTTCTGATTCTCTGTTGTTGGGTTGATACCCATTTAGGAGCTGCTGTGCTCTTTATCACCAAGGAAGGAAAAGAATATGAAAGATTTACTCAGAATGGCCCTGATTTGGTGCACTTGAGTTTTATTGTATCATGTCAAAATGTTTATTTCAATAATCTGTTGCAGGTGGATCAAAATTAAATGAAAATAAAGCTTGAAACCATGAGAGGGCTGTTAGATGAAAGTTTAGTGTTTGCTGTTTTTATTGGTTTGATTTTGTTTCCTGCTTTCCTGATAGATGCCACCTTTCTTGTCATGCCCTACCTGCTCATGGCTAATGCCTATAAATCCCTGTAGTTGTTTATTAAGCATCAGGAGGTCAGAAGACCTGGTGCCTGATTAAGCAAAGTTATTTACCTTTAATTGAGGTTTTCTGTGGATAGCAGAATAAGTCAGCCACACGCTGCAGTCCATGGCACATTTGGATGATTTCACTAGTGTGTGGCTTACCCATCCTGCTTGTCTATGGAGTAATGTAATTTCATAAGCAAAACTTGATTGAAACAGTTCCAGAGCCTAGAAATTGTGGATTTGGCTTCCTCCTCCTGGTACAGTTTCTCAGTGTTTCCTCCTCATTACTCCATCCTGTGTCAGTTCCCTGTTTCTGATAACTGTTCATAATTGCAGAATTCTGACTATTGACTGAATCCTGGTTTCTGAGGTGTGTAGTCCACATGTGGGTTTTTTGTTTTCTTCCTGCAGATTGACACCTGATCACCAGCCATTTTTTTCTCTGTCTCCTCAGCCACCTCAGTTTAAGCTGGACCCTCGCCTAGCTCGCCTCCTGGGGATTCATACTCAGACCCGTCCCGTGATTATCCAGGCACTCTGGCAGTACATAAAGACCCACAAACTGCAGGACCCTCATGAGAGAGAATTTGTGATCTGTGACAAATACCTTCAGCAGGTGTGAACAGCTTTTGCCATACTGCATGTCTCATACTAGCAAACTTCAGAGCTGCAGTATTAATTTAGATGTATTAACAGCACTGTCTTAAAAAAAAATTAGGGCAATAAAAATACAGTTTAACAACACAACAATGATAAAACAGGGTCATAAATCTATTATAAAGTAGTGAAAACCAATAAGAGGAAACTAAATAGACTGCCTGCCACCTCAGCACTGTACACTCCATCCCTGCAAACAAGGTAATGACAGTGAGGACATTCTGTTCTGATCAACAGCAACATCTCTCTTCTATAACCTCTCAAGCCTTTCTAGCATCTTCCTATGTTAGTCTCTATTCGCTACATTTTGTTGGCCTTTATTGGCCAGTGTGAATCAGTCTTTGTCTTGGTTTCCACCCCTTCCCCACCTCTTCCTGTGTTCACCTGTCTCCACCCACCTTGATCTCACCTCCAGATCTCTTTTGCAGATATTTGAATCCCAGCGAATGAAGTTCTCGGAGATCCCTCAAAGGCTGCATGCACTACTCATGCCTCCTGAACCCATTATCATCAATCATGTGATTAGGTGAGCCCCAGGCACTGATGCCTCTTAGTTTATACGCTGCCTGATGTTCAGCCCGCAGTGATCAGAGGGTTTGTTTTTTTATAACATCTGTTTATTAGGTGCTTAAAGTACAACAGATCAGCAGATAGGATTTACATAACACAGTAAAGTCAATGCATAAGTGATGCAATAAAGAAATTAGAGTATGTATATGTACACATTACCAGATCTTTATAGCAAATAGCAATAGCTGCTACAAACAAGCCAGTACCACAGCCATGTACCTACCATCTGTCTCAAGAAATTAAGTAACATAACACACATTGCTGGAGAATGTGGTAAAGGCGGTTAGCTTAGCGGAGTTTAAAAAAGGTTTGGACGTCTTTTTATAGGAAAAGTCCATAGGTCATTATTAAATTGGACTTTGGGAAAATTCACTATTTCTGGGATAAGCAGTATAAAATGTTTTGTACTTCTTTGGGATCTTGCCAGGCATTTGTGACCTGGATTGGCCACTGTTGGAAACAGGATGCTGGGCTTGATGGACTTTTGGTCTATCCCAGTATGGCAATACTTATGTACTAATTTTCATAATTAAACCCCACAAATATCACATAACAATGCACAACAGAGCAAAGTGGAGTCTCCCTCCCCTACCTGCCCCCACCACCCAGAAATCAAGCAGAGGTGCTCGAACAAACACAAATCAGACTAAAAGTAAACTTGCATTGACATAATGTTCAATAACCACTTTAAAGAACCAAAGTGTGTGTATGTATATATATATATATATATAAATATGTTATAACAGTCTTATCACCCGTCAACTCCCTCAAATTGAGATTCAAGGGAAGATAGAAAAAAGAGACAGATAAAGACATATCAGGAAATTACATAATTTCAAACAAACCTAGAAATCTAAAATTAAACTAATATTAACACAAGATCTTAAATACGTTTTCAGAGCTTTGTGAAAAGAGTAGTAACATTTTATCAAACACAATTCTAAAGAAAGATTATTCCATAAATGAACTGCCAAAAACAAAAAAGAATGAGAAAATAAAGCCTTAAATCTAACATACCTAATCGTAGGAACAGCTAGCAACAATTGATTCCTGCTCCTAGTGATCCCTATAGAACAAAACATGTTGAAAGAGTAAGACAAGCCCTCAGGATAGTTTCCTTCCAATATTTTAAAAACTAAACATAACACCTTGAAGTGAATCCTGGCCTGTACCGACAGCCAATGCAACTTCCCTTATAAAGGAGTCACATGGTCACTTCGGGACTTGCTAAAAATAAGTCTAGCAGCTGAATATTGAATCAATTGAATTTTATAAGATAATCTAGCCATTATACCTAGATACAAAGAATTACAATAATCCAGCAATTCTAAAATTGAGAGTTGTACAATAATTCTAAAATGGTCTCTCAAAAACTGATATAAAAAACATAGCTGCTTCATATTAAAGTAAGATTTTTTGACCAAATTTTTAATCTGAGGTTCCATAGCCCACGAAGAATTCAGCAATATCCCCCAAACCAAATAATGTATTAAGTTATGTCCAATAAAAAAGGTATCTTATTTTCTTTTCCATGTTTTATTTTGTTTTATTTCTATTGATTACCTTTAAAAGTGGACTAACACGGCTACCACACCTCTCTACCCAAAACCTTTGATACCCTTTCTATATTTAATTGAATACCGTCACTAATTTTGTATAGATTGTGGAATATTAGACATATTGAGCATGAACATAAAATTCTAGTCTTTTGAGCATTTTGTTTTAGATGTACCTAAATAGATGTACTATTAATGCATTCATTAATAGTAGAAGAAACAGAACCCATAGCTTGACTTTTGGGAATCAACACAAAAATATCATCAGCATATAAAAACATTACCAGAATTCCACGAGATTCGTCCAAGCGAACTCATATAAAGATTGTACAGAAGAAGGGAAATAGGAAAGCCCTGAGGTACCCCACAAGGGGATTTCCATGAGGATGAATAGATACCATCTTTCAACACCAGATACTGCCTATGGAACTTTATAATTCTAAGTGCTTTGAAACTGAGCCCCTTAGTATAACAGTGTCCCACCATATATGCAAAATATATAAACAAACTTTGCCTGAAGAGGAACTCAAATGTCTGCAATGGGGTCACCTCTAAAACAAATAATAAATAGCCGCAAAAGTGCCAAGCACAGGGTTTTGGGGTTTTTTTTTTAATGCTGGCCACTTCAACTGTTTCTAAGCCCGGATACTCAGCAATGGGATGTACCAGTGATGGATATCTGGTTCTTTAGTGACCACTTGAAGTAGAGAATGACACGGGAGCGGGTAAACACTGTAAACCACGGTAATCTGCAGTAAAACTGTGGGAATGGGAGATAATTTTAAAGTTATACTGCGGGTGTAAAAAGAGGTTATTTCCCCACCCTGCAGGAGCAATAATAACCCTGCACCTGCAGTAAAACAGACGCCTACCTTTTCCCCATCCGTTCTGCAGTGCTCAAGTAAGTCATTGACTCATTAGTACTTGTCGGCTGATCGCTCCGCTTCCTCCAGGCTGCTTTAGCGTGCAGGGCAGGCACACACATGACGCAAGCCCACCACAGTGTGACATCACTAAGAGAGGATCCCTGATTGGCCTCTCTTGAGTCTTTTCCAATTTATTCCCAATTCCCATTGGTTCAGGACAGGAGTAACACAGTAGGGCAGCTCAGAGAGTCATCAGCATAACTGAAAGAAAGGACTGCCTCAAGGCATCTGCAGGAAGTTGGTAATTAATGCAGCCGCCACTGATTAGTGCTAGAGGTAAAACATTCAGCTCGAGCAGCTGCTGTCAGGATATCCTCACAATTAGGCGCTTCACATTAGTGAGTGCACCGTGATCGCTTGTGTTTTATGCAGGGTTGTGTCTGGAAGGTGCTGTGCATGAAGCATGCTGTGGCTTTGTGCAATTCACCACGAGAAGTTGAAGTGATTGTTCATGCTTTGTTGAGTTTTCTTCTTTACAAACAAAAGGCATATAATAGCCTTTTGTCTTGGACAGCCCTTTCTCGTATCTAGCTACTACAGTACCTACATTGGATAATGCACTGGTTGAGGAAGTAGGAGCACTTACATTTTAAAGAGTAAAGTGTGTTACTAATGTTTTCTGTCATAATTGTTGTAACTTCGGATTCGGTAGTTTGGTACCAAATGCATGTAATTAAAAGCTATAAAAAAGCGGCCTAATTGACTTTTATACTATTTTTATGATTAAAAATTATGCTGAGGCTATTCGTTAGGGAAGGCTTCTATTTAGTTTACACCTTGCTGTCTGATCAGAAGAGGTTGTCCAGTGGAACCTATATTTGCTTCATAAAGTTTGATACAAAATGACTCGGCAACTTATGAACAGGTATGACCAAGCAACAAACCCCAGGTAAAGATTGCTCGGTAAACCTAAAGGTATTCTGGGGGCCAGCTTAGTAACTTAGCTAATGAGTTGCAGTTACTGCCTGGTAAGGCAAAACCTCTGCATTGGGAGTGTTTTGAGCAGTTTGCCATTTGGTTTAATATGAAAATATACATATATATTTTTCATTATATTTTTTGAATATGTGTTAATTGTGCAGGCCCTATCCACTTCATACTCCTTTTCCTAGTTAAGGTGTAAAAATAAAGTTTTATAAAATAATATAAGGTGACATCTTTTTAATTTGACTAACAAAACAGTTTTTGTTAAAATTCCCTTCCTCGGGTCAGGACAGAAAGGTCAATAGATAACAATGCTAAAATATATAAGTGAAGCATAAAAGTATTCAGACTAACTTCTAGTCGCAGTGATAAAACTGCTAAATTGTGCTAATTTCCACCTTGACAGCTTAGTAAATAGGGCCCTGTGGCATATGAGCAGGTACACCATTCAGAAATATTTTCCCTGTCCTATAAAGAAATTGAAAGTCCTTAGTTTATGGCTTTCATTTATTAGAAAACCTATTTTTGTTTATAGTGGTATAGTTATCCTGTGTTTATTAACTATTTCTAAACATGAAGAACCTTCAGATGCCCAGGTTCTGTGGTTTGTTTTTACTTATTTTGAGTTTCTAAATCTTCATGTGTTTAAAACTAAAAACCCTTTTTATATAGTTATTTAAAAGCTGAAATACTGCTTTCTTAGTTTTTCTGCTCTTGAACTACCAAAACTAATTAGGAACTGCTACTGTAACTATTGCATTGTGGATCAGCCACAGATGTCATTTTGGGATCTTGTTTCCTTTGCTGTAGTAGAAGATATACCTGAATACAGAAGCTTTTTTGTTAACTGCTTGAGTTGTGGAAAGACTGAGGAGCTGAGTTCAAAACCCACTGCTGCTTCTTGGGATATTGGGTAGTCACTTAACCCTCCATTGCCTCAGGCACAAAAATTAGTTTGTGAGCCCTTCAGGGAGAGTGAAATACCTGAATGTAATTCACCTGGAGCTACCACTGAAAAAGGTGTGAGCAAAATCCAAATAATTTTCCATTGCAACATCTGGTCAGTGATTTATGTTTTGTATTTTATTTTCTGCGCTTTCTGTTCAGTGTTTAGTTACATTTTATTAGAATATAGTTTTGAAGCTAAAAAGATTTAAATATAAAATCAACTGTTTGAGGCTTCTGTGGATGGGGACAGAGCTTGTTGGGGGGGGGGGGCAGAGTTCGCGGGAAGAGGACCAACTTTGTCCCCGCGTCATTCTCTAGCTTGAAGTTATCCAGGCTAGTTAGGACAGCTTTTTCTGCAACCTCACTTGCCCGGAGAGCTATTTGGGCACTGGTGCTGAATATTGGCGGTGCCCAAATAACTTCTGACTCTGCTTTTGCTCTGCCCCAGCACGGCCTTGATAGTGCAGAGGTGCTCTGACCGGATAATTTGGCATTTTCCGGTTAAATCTGGCCAGGAGCAGGTCAGCAGGCATTCCTACCCGGTTAACTCCTGCTAAATATTGACCCCACTGTGTTCCTAATGCAGTATTTGTAAAAGTCCTAGGATAGTGCAGATTACTGGTGTGTCCTGGAACACTTTCTAGCCTTATCTGTTCTTTTTCTGCGGCTTGCCTAGTGTTGATCCAAATGACCAGAAGAAAACTGCCTGTTACGACATAGATGTGGAAGTGGACGACACGCTCAAGACCCAAATGAACTCCTTCCTGCTTTCCACGGCTAGTCAGCAGGAAATAGCTGCTCTTGATAACAAGGTAGGAGCAATGATCCCTCAGCCCAGCCGTCTTGCCTATTTGTCATTGTGCTGTGACTATATTATCAACTACGCTCTCTGAACTGCTGAAAAGATTTGTGATCCCATGAGCACATCAGCAGAGGCGTATGGAGACATTCACAGGTTTATGCCGACTATGAAGTATGTGGACTGCCTTGTAAAAGCTTTTCCCCAGTGTAGTGGTTCTCAACCCAGTCCTCAGGACACACCCAGCAGGTCAGGTTTTCAGGATACCTGCAATGAATATGCGTAAGACAGTACATGCAGATTTGTTATGCATATTCATTGTGGATATCCTGAAAACCTGACTTGATTGGGTGTGTCCCAAGGACTGCGTTCAGAACCGCTGCCCTAGAGAATTAAATATTTTAAGTAAAAGCATCTAGATTCTCTCCCCATACCATATTTGTATCTTTTTTATCACTGGCAGATCCATGAGACGATAGAAACAATTAACCAGCTAAAGACACAGAGAGAGTTCATGCTGAGCTTTGCCCGAGACCCTCAGGGCTTCATCAATGACTGGCTGCAATCCCAGTGCCGAGACCTCAAGGTAAAGGAATTTGGTTGGGTGGTAGGTACTTCCTGAACATCCATCTTTTGTCTTCTGTGGAAGGCAAGAAGTGACTGTAATTTCTTTGGGGAGGAGCACTTAAATGGCTGAGCATATGCACCCGGCAGAGTAAGAACTCTTGAAATAATTAACAAACCTCATACACATTGTAACTTAGTTGTTCATCAATATTACTCATTTCCAGACCATGACTGATGTGGTTGGAAACCCGGAAGAAGAACGCCGAGCCGAATTCTATTTCCAGCCCTGGGCTCAGGAGGCTGTTTGCAGATACTTTTACTCAAAGGTAGGTAAGGAGGTGGTTCAGGGAGGCGGTGAATCTTAGTGCTGTAATGTTACAGTCAGTACAAATTAAGCTATAGAAGACATCACTGGCAGCTTTAGATCATTTGCAGCAGAGTTCTTATTCCCTGCCATCATAGGGACTTCTCAGGTGTAAGATATATGGGAAATGGAATAAGGAAGCACTGAACCAGCAGCTCATCTGAGAGCAACAGTCTCAGGGATCTAGTTGCACCCCACTGTCTGTTTAGATTGAGAGTCATTTAATAGGTTGTATGAATGCTGAAATGAAGACTACCAAAAAATATCATGCCATCTGTAGAATCAACAGATACATATATACATAGGTATACATAAACACACTGACCCACCACAGAACCTTTTCTGTGGTAGGTCATATGTATACCTATGTATATATGTATCTGTTGATTCTGTGGTGGGACTGTTTGTGTGAGGGAAGCTTGCATTGCTGCTTCTTTTGCTGTCCCTGTTCTATTGTGGGATTGTGGTGTGAGGTAAGTTTGCACTGCTGCTACCTGTGCTTCCCCTGTTCTATCGAGGGATTGTGTGTTTATGTGTGTGGTTTGCACTGCTGCTGCCTGTCAGTCCCTGTTCTGTGGCAGGGCTGTGTGTGTGTGTAATTTGCACTGCTGCTGCCTGTGCAGTCCATGTTTGGCAGGGCTGTGTGTGAAGTTTGAACTGCTACTGCCTGTGCTGTCCCTGTTCTGTCATGGGATTGAGTGTGTGTCTGAAGTTTGCATTACTGCTGCCTGTACTGTCCCTGTTCTATCATGGAATTGAATGTGTGTGTGAAGTTTGCACTGCTGCTGCCTGTGCTGTCCCTGTTCTATTGTGGGATTGATTGAATGTTTGTGTGTGAAGTTTGCACTGCTGCTGCCTGTGCTGTCCCTGTTCTATTGTGGGATTGAATGTTTGTGTGTGTGAAGTTTGCACTGCTGCTGCCTGTGCTGTCCCTGTGCTATCGTGGGGACTGTTTATTTGTGTGAGGGAAGCTTTCCTGTGCTGTCCCTATTCTGTGGTGGGACTGTGTGTGTGTGTGTGTGAAGTTTACACTGCTGCCTGTTCTATTGTGGGATTGTGTGTATGTGAAGGAAACTTGCCTATTTTGTCCCTGTTCTGTAGTGGTATAGTGTGTGTGGAAACTTTATAAAGCCATTCAGTCTGTTAACTGCAGGAAATTGATTGCTGCTTCTGCAGGTGCAGCAGAGGCGACAGGAGCTGGAACAAGCACTAGGAATTCGCAACACATAATGTAGAGGACGTTGCAGGGACTGAGCGCTGAATCTCTCCTACTCCAGTTTTAAGGACTCATGGACAGTAGCTGCTCTATGCACTTTCAAAGCAGCTGCCTGAAGGGATAATCATGTACATTGGCTCACACCCACAGGCCATGGTGATGAAACACTTGAGTGTTGAAGGAGGAGTCCACAGCTTCTTTCTGTGCCACTGCGAGCAATGAGTTCCTCTTAGCTGCACCACTTTAAGTCTTTACCTTTCCAGCCTTGATGCCTGTCCTCGTTCTTGTTGCAGCGCCCCAGTTCAATAAATATTCAAAATGAAGCAAAGGATTTCAACAGAAACCAGGCTGGTGATTTACTACCACACAGAAATAACTGAACTTATCTTTTGTATTTAACTTTGAATTTAGTTCTTACATATGAGGCTCAGTGACCATCCCACCTTTGTATCTAAAACTTTCCTGTGAGGGCTCTTGTTCATTGAATGCCCCCAGGTAGCCCTGATTCAAGTTTTGGAGACTGAGTGGTACCCCTTGAAGCAGGAGCTGCATCCAGGCGTGATTGTGGCAGGTGTCTGGGGAGTGCTGGCAGTGCCCCTTAACCTCTTTCAGTGCTGCTGTGTACACATTGGAACATTTCTACAATTAATTTATGGTGAGGTGCCACAAAGGGCGAAAGAGAACCAGGACTGTTCTTTGAAGTGTATGCCTCTCCTTCCCAGGTATAATCAAAGAGAACCAATCCACTACTGTTATAAAGTGAGAGGAGCATCATTGGATGCCAGTTGTCTCTAAGGAAGGAATCTCTTGAGCAGAGTACTCTGTAGGACAACTGCAATGCTATTTTTATCCCAAGTGTATTTACATGCAACGTTATGCACTGAAATTATGAACTAATTGGTCTCTCTTTTTTTTTGTGGCTGAATTATTATTTTGTAATTTGGAGTAAGAGAGAATGTTTCAATTTGAGTGACACAATTTCACTTATTTGATATTTCACATTCACATTTCACTGAAGGGCATGATGATATAAATGAGTTGTGCAGAAGACCCATTTAACAGCCGATTTATGAACTCAAGCTCTTAAGTTGTGGAAGAAACTTTTTACTCAATATCCTTTCTATAATCAAAAAAAAAAAAAAAAAGATTTTTTTTCTTTTACTGCAGTTATTAAAATGGATTGGTTCTCTTTGATTATATTTGATATATTATATCTCTCCTATCGGGATTTATTTTGTTGAATCTCCTTCCCAGGTGGCATGCTGGGAACTTTATTAGTTTGCAGAAGAAAGTCAGAGGGAATGGATCTTTTGTATGTCTTTATTTGTGACCCAAAGGAGCTAGTTTTTAGTTTGGTGTATTTTTTTGCATAGTTTTCCAACATATGTGTGATATTTGTGTAGAATTTGTGATGCCGGTGTAAGTATGGAAACTGTTGATGTCTTCTGACAAGACCGTACTAAACCTGGGGAGAGGTTAATGCTTTCTAAGATGAATGCCATAGAGGTTTTGGGTCAGTAGTGAGGCAGAAGGGTTTGATGGGCAGAGAGCTAGCATTGGATTAGGACTGGTAGCTGTTGGGTTTATCTTGGGGAACCTGTTTACCAATTCCATGTTTCTCATCAGAAATGGGACGAGAAGAATGGCACTCACTCTACCCACCCCCCCCCCCCCCAAAAGTCCTTTTTAGACCAAGGCTCATCGGCATTCCAGCACAGGAAGTAACCCCATATAAGAAAAGAGGTGCAGTGTTTGCCACAGATTTTGCACAAGATTACATACTGATGGTTTTCCCTTTGGGTTGCTGAGGGTGGGAGAGAGAAGAGCTCAAATTAAGATTTGCAAGGGCTTTTCGGGTCTTCATTCTCAAACCATATGCTGCTTTTGGGGTGGTAGACTTTTATCACATATCCTGGGATAATTGAACCCATCTTGGAAACTCTAAAGGCTTGTCCCTCTTTTGAAATGATATGAAACCTGGCTTTTCTGTGATTGGGCTGTTGAGACATCTCACTTCCCCAAAACTTGGTCTGGGAAACTTCAGAGATGACTTTTCCAAGACTGACGAGGTTTTGTGATCTTCATTACAAATGTGTTGTACTGATATTTTTTAATCCTTTCTCCTGAGTCCAGTTCCTGATGAATTAAGCTGTGTCTTGCCACAGCTGTATCCTTCATATAGTTATAAAACTTGGAGATCCCAGGCTTAGTTTCTTCCTGCTCAGCAGATTCCTCAAGTGAGCCCACCTTTTTGCATCCTCAGTACACCTAAATGATGATGGAGCTCTCAGCAGAATAACTTTTTATTAATGGAATATTATGTTTTTTTGATGGACCAAATTTTTTTGTACTGTATCTTTGTAGATTGCACCCAGTTTTAATAAAAGCATCTTCAGGATGAAGGCTGTTTGTATACCTGTGCAAGAAAACCCCTGTTAGCTTTAAGGCCAGTTATTTTAACATCAAAGACAAGTTCCTGTATTAAAATGGATTATTTAATCTCAGATCCTGTCATGGCTTAACTGCTTTTGATTTTGGTGGGCATTTTAATTGCTAAAAAGTGTCTATGGTGAAAAATAGCCTTTGATTTTTAGGTTTACTTCACTAGGTTTATTAGTGGAACACAAAATACATTTTTTTCCCATTTCACCTGGAATGTGTATATTATGTTTGTGTGTATACAGCGATGTGAAAAAGTTTTAACCTCCTGATTTCTTCTGTTGTTGCATATGTGTCACACTGAATAGTTTCTGATCTTTAACAAAATGTAATATTAGACATAGAGATCCTGAGTAAAAACATAAGTATTTACTTTATTACATCATTTTTTAAGGAGCAAAGGGGCCCTTTTCTAAAGCTTAGCACGTGCTAAATGCTGAGCATCCTATTTTATGCCTACGAGTCACCTGGCACTTGGTACATGATAGTGTCCATTAGTGTGTTCTAAGGTTTAGTAGAAGAACCCCAAAGTTTTATTACCCATGTGAAAAAGTAACTGCCCACTAAATTTAATAACTGGTTGCACCACCTTTAGTAGCAATAATTGCAACAAAATACTTCCTATAATTTAAGATCAGTCTTTCAATCACTGTTGAGGAATCTTAGCTCACTACTCCTTGCTGAGCTGCTTTAATTCAGACACATTTGTAGGTTTTCACGCCTAAAAAAAAATCGGCACCAAAATTAAATACAGCTAGGCGTATTCTATAAAGTGCACCTACATTTAGCCATACTTTATATAATAAGCCTAAATTTCTGCACAGTTTATGTAGAGGAGTGTGGTAGCCGTGTTAGTCCACTCTTAAGGTTATCAATAGAAATCAAACAAAATAACACATGGAAAAGAAAATAAGATGATACCTTTTTTATTGAACATAACTTAATACATTTCTTGATGCAGTCAGGCTTTTAAGGTGTCTGTCTCTGTCCCCTGGGTCAGAGCAGATACGGTGGTATCTTGTGGCTTGGCTGTAAATGATGGATCTTTTTGTATGTGAAGGATGGAAGCTGGAGTTGTGGAGGTAGCTGCATCTGTCTGTGGGTTTCTTGTATATAGATGTTTGTATACAGCCATCACTGATTGATACCACCGTATCTGCTCTGACCCAGGGGACAGAGACAGACACCTTAAAAGCCTGACTGCATCCTTCAAACAGAAAGGCTACAACCCCAAAATAATCTCCAAGAATATTGCCTCCTCCCTCAAAACACCCAGTGAGAATCTGCTACAGTACAAGGAGAAAAAAACCCACAGACAGAATCCCTCTTGTAGTGACATACAATCCAGAGCTGGAAAAACTGAGGAAAATCATAAGAGATCTACAACCTATACTCCAGGAGGATGAATTACTGAAAGAGATATTCCCATCCCCACCAGTACTGGCCTTCCGACAGCCACCCAACTTAAAACACAAGCTAATCAGAAGTAAACTTCCATCACAGACTGAAAAGGAACAGAAGGGCACACGTCCCTGTAATTTATCCAGTTGCAAACTATGCCAAAATATTTCACAGGACCCCACAGTTATCCATAAAGGAAAGATATTCAACATAAAGGGATCTTTCACTTGCTCATCTTCCAATATGGTATATATCATTCAGTGTAAAAAATGTAATGAAGGATGCTATATTGGAGAAACAGGCCAGATGCTTAAGACAAGATTCAATTTACATAGACATCACATGAACAATACAGCCAGTAGGGCCCCCACCCCGGTGGGACAGCACTTCACAGAACCAGGACACTGTACCAGTGATTTCACAGTGAGAATACTGAAAGGTAACTTTAAAACCATACAAGAACGTAAGACCTTTGAAGTCAGAATGATTGAATATTTTAACACCCAACAGAAAGGACTTAAGGATCTGGGGTTCCTAACCCATTATAAACCATAAAGCTGTATGTCTCTGTTGATCCCCCCCACCCCTCACCTATCCACACCCATCCTGTTAGAATATCAATGATATGCTTTGATGTCCCCATGCATACCTCCGACCCATCCCCATCCTCCCACCCTGTCAGACTATCATAGTAATGTTTGAATGTTCTCACTTATATACGCTGTCAGCTAGCACATTTGCTTATTTCCGATCTGACGAAGAAGAGCAACCTTCGAAAGCTAATCAAGAAATGTATTAAGTTATGTCCAATAAAAAAGGTATCATCTTATTTTCTTTTCCATGTTTTATTATGCACAGTTTATAAAATACGCACGACTAAATTTAGTCACGGGCAGTTACACCAAGTAAAATTTGGTGTAAATGCCAAAGCTTAAGTTATGCACAGATTGGGTGCATTCTATAACAACGTACATAGATTTTAGAAACGCCCATGGCCACACCACACCCCCCTTTTCAACTATGCAACTTAATTTACATGCATTATCTTATAGAATACACTTTGATGGTTCTGCATGTAAATTCTAATTAATGCCAATTAGTGTCAATTGCTTAAGTGGCAATTATTGGCGCGGAAGGGCTTGCTAAGTAATTAAGTTGAGTGTGGAAATCCAGAATACGTCTGGATTTGCATTGCAATTTGTCGTGCTATGTCTATCAAGTTTAAGTCAGGACTAGGCCAATCCAAAAGCTTTAATTGTATTTCTCCTCTGTCATTCAGATGTAGACTTGGTTTTGTGTTTTGAATCATTGTCTATTCTAATCCGTAATTTCTATTCCGCTTTTAACTTGTGATTCAAAGGGATCACAAAAAAAGAAGCACATCCTAATTGGATAGAATGTATAGTTAGAATCTACATTTTAGACTTTTAGATATAAAATATTACAAGGAAAGTTGTTAAAATCTTTTGAAAAAGACTATAAGATGACATTAAACATACTGTCACTGGCAAGCTATTCCATATCTTTGAGCCTTGAAAGAGGAACCCCAACCATAGTTACTTGGTGCAATGTTCCATCCATATTAGGAGTCACCGCCCAGGAAAAGGATCTAGGAATTATCGTAGATGATACATTGAAACCCTCCGTTCAATGTGTAGCGGTGGCTAAGAAAGCAAATAGAATATTAAGTATTATTAGGAAAGGAAAACAAAACTGAGAATGTTATAATGCTTTTGTATCATTCCATGGTGTGTCCACACCCCAAATATTGTGTGCAGTTCTGGTCACTGCATTTCAAAAAAGATATAGTGGAATTAGAAAAGGTACAGAGAAGGGCGATGAAAATGATAAAGGGAGATGACTGAGGAAAGGCTAAAGTGGCTTAGAGAAGAGATGGCTGAGGGGGGCGACATGATAGAGGTTTATAAAATACTGAGTGGAGTGGAACAGGTAGATGTGAATCACTTGTTTTCTCTTTCCAAAAATTTTAGGATTAGGGGGCACACAAGGAAACTACTAAGTAGTAAATTTAAAACGAATCAGAGAAAATATTTCTTCAAACAACGAGTAATTAAACTCTGGAATTCGTTGCCAGAGAAAGCAGTAAAAGCAATTATTTTAGCAGGGTTTAAAAAAGGTTTGGATAATTTCCTAAAAGAAAAGTCCATAAGCCATTATTAAGATGGACTTGGGAAAATCCACTGCATCTTCTAGGATAAGCAGCATAAATCTGTTTTATTGTTCTGGAATCTTGCTAGGTACTTGTGACCTGGATTGGCCACTGTTGAAAACAGGATACTAGGTTTAATGGATCTTCGGTCTGTTCCAGTATGGCAATGCCTGTGTTCTTTTGTTGGTCAAATGCAACTCCTAAAATTTTTAGTTTTGTATCAATAAACGATATTTTGGTCAATTGTGAAATTGGGATAAGAGGTGATTGAGTATGAGCTTGATAGTAGCAGGAATTTTGTTTTTTTTCTCTATTTAAGTTGAGCTTAAAAGTCATAGCCCATTGTTCCATTATATCTAAGCCTAACTGTAATGTGTTTGATATCTCTGAAATGTCATTTATGAAAGAGACATCCAGAGTCCATACATCCAGTGTCTGCCACCTCTCACCCTCCTCCAACATCTGTCACCTCCCTCCCCCTTCCATCAAACATCTGTACTCCGCCCCCCACCTGACACCGCCACCACCACTGGTGCACCAGTCTCTCCCCACTCCCACTCAACACCCCGCTGCCACGGCCACCACTGCTGCTGCTGTTTCAGTAGAAGCAGCAAAAACAAAGAGATTGTGGAACTGCATTGTTCCTGCTCGTAGCTGCTGGCTCTGCCCCGGAACAGGAAATAATGTCAGATGGGGATGGGACCAGTATCCGTAAGGAGGAGCTGTATGATCAGCGAGCCGTGTATCAAACATTGGTGTGCTGTGTGTGGCAAACCCTACGCCAGCTCGGGGCTGGCATTAGGGTTTGTAGACCATTGGGGAAGAATGGTGAGCCCTGTCCAGCATGCATATGCATGCTAGCAGGCCACCCATTCCCCCCCCCCCAATACAGCAGCCCCCCTCCAGCAGCAGGAACCCTGTCCTGACCCCCCCCCCCCCCAGAACATGGGGGCTGGAGGTCCGACCCAGGTTCTGGAGGGGCTGGAGATCCTTTGGGTCTCCAACCCCCACCCTAGTATCCCCTCAAATGGAGCCCTGGTGGGCCAGTGGGCCGTGAGTCAGTTCCCTCCCCCTGACTTGGTGGTCTAGTGGCCTTCTCTAGCCCCCTACCTTTGTTGGAGGAGGGAAGTGGCCTCCCTCCTTTTCCATTGGTGCTGCTTCAAAGTTGGCGGCGCCCAGCCCTGCCCAGTGCATCCTGGGATGCACTGGGCAAGGCTTACACCATATAAGGTAGTTTCTCTCTTATATGGTGTGAAGCCCCACCCAGTGCATCCCAGGGGGGCGGCGGGAGACCAGGGGGATTGACTCACGGCCTGCTTGGCCACCAGGGCTCTATTTGAGGGGATGCTAGGGGGGTGTTGGGGGGGGGGGAATTGGAGACCCACCGGATCTAAGTTTGGGGGGGGGGTCAGGGAGACTGGAGGTCCGCTGGACCTCCAGCCCCCGTGTCGCTTGGCTTGGGGGTACTTGGGGTCTGGTCGTCCCATGGACCTCCAGCCCCTGTGTTTGACATGTCTGGGCTTTGGACAGCCCAGACCTGTTAAATAAGTGCGGGAGGATTGGCACAATCCTCCCGCACTTTACCCTATGATCAGATATAATAGTGTGCTTACATTTGCATGCTATTATCTCTGATCACAGGGGCGGTAAAGCCCTGCACTGTTCCAGCGCTATTTTTAGAGCACTGTTTGGAACAGTGCGGGGCTTTCAGTAATCTGCACATCAGGGCCTTTAACCACTTCCCTGCCTGAGCCCTGCCCCTCTGACTCAGCAGGATAGCGCCACCTGCTCTAAGGTGGTTTAACTTCAATATCAGTGAGCGAGTATTTCTAGGGGCACCTGCCACTACACTATGCAACTCCCTCACAAGGTTAAAAAAACCTAGAAACAGTCTATATAGGGAATACAGAGCAAGGGTTGAGCGAGAGGGCAATAGCATGTTATTTCTTTCCTGAGAACCTATGACAACGTTTAACACAGAAGATGATGACAGTAAGACAGGGTTGTGTCTGTCTCTCCATGCAGGCTCCATTGCCTTCATGAATGCTTTGAGTCTGCCCATGCTATTGGTGTTCAGGTCCCCCAATAATGTTAGGGCTCTTGCATGCAGTTATTTCTCCACACATAAAGCAGGTTTTATTTTGGATGGGTTATATTCTGCGGATCATAGTGAAAGGGTGTTAGTTGACTCTGCTGCAGATCTCCCTTACCCCAAGGATGGAGTACTTTATAGTGAAAATGTTGTTGCTTTTAAGTTGTTCCACAGTTACTGAGCAGTACGAGAGAAACAAAGTCTTCAGTACACTTGGATGTGTGTCATCAGGCTGCATTACTTTGCCAACCTTTAGCTTAGCTAGCCCCTCGTGAAATCCGTCTTTTTCTTTTTACTTAAAATTTTTATTGATATTTTCAGTAGAACAGAACAAAGACCCAACATAGGTCTACATTGTGCAGAGACAAAAACTTAACAAAGCAGACCCCCACTCCCCTCCATTGCATCTGAAGACAAGTCCAAATATTACTGTAATAGATCCCAAGAATGCTCATAAGGATTCATTCTATCTTTATACGTAGAGCTGTTAAGTTTTCCATTAGAGTTCTAACAATTGGTCAAAGTCTACCACACTTTCGTTTATTTTAGCTTTTATCTTCTGCAGTCCTACTCCCAGCCCTTCCTCTGTGAACACAGAACAGAAATATTTGTTAAGCAATTCCGCTTTATCCTTATCAGCTTCACCCTTGAGCCTTCCAATGCCACATTTGCACTTCCTCTCAGCCCAGCGAAAGCAAGCACAAGCCACTAGACCCCCACAGCGCCAGTGCTGATAAATCAAAACTAAGTTTAAGCAGAGATTCCATCATCCTATCCTGGGGGTCGCAGAGAGCAGTATCACCATCTACCGGAATTGCAGTCATTTTAGTCATCACCGTCACCACCGTGGGAGGCTAGAGGGAATCCCTATCCTCCGGTGGAAGTGGGTAAAGTGTAGCCATGGCCCGAGCAACTTTACAAGGGGCGTCAGGCGAATTCCACTGCCAAGACCATATCCCTAAGATCCTTATTCATAGGGAAGGACCACAGCGGACGCCGGATCCCTTTAACTAAAGGATCCACCTCCACGGGTTCAAACTTAAGTGTAGAAGACACCTGATCTATTAACTCTGCTAACTCATCTCTGTTGAAAAATTCTATCCACAGATGGGTCTTTCCCGGGTAGCAGGACATCCCCTTCCTGAGCCGGCCCCAGGGAATCTTCCTCCTCAAGATCACTGAGGCCCTCCTCCGACACAGGAAGCGAAGAGACCTCCGGTTCCTCAACCCAGTCCAGGAGAGGTCTTTTTGCCACCACCGGACCAGCTATCATAACGGGAGCATAACCCCAGACTGGACCACCTGCCTTCCAAGCCTGATATATAAAGACCAAACAAACTCAGGAGGGAAACCCATCCCTCCTGAGCACTCACCCGCCAAAGCGGGGCCTGAGAGAGAAGCCTCCTGCAACAGCTGAGGCGGCTCTGCCGCATGGGAAGAATGCAAGATGGCGGTGGTTCCCGCTGAAATCAGGACTGCCGACAAAGAGCCTGCCTGCAGAATAGAATCTGCCCCAACCATCCCGGAACCACTCTGCTCTACGGTCAGGTCAGGCGGCACCGCCAAAGTCAACTTTGGCTCCCCACAGAGCCGACACTGCACCCCAGGTGCATCAATCTCCCAGCGAACACGAGCGGCAGCGCAACAGCTTGGCTGCACATATCTCCGCGAGACCTGATAGCCAAAGAAAAAATAAAGAAGCCTGGTGGGAAGAGACGTGACCCGGCCCAAAAGTTGGCAAAACCCTCTCCCACTACAGCAATGACCCGCCCTGCCCTCCCAGACAGCTAAAGAACCAGCAAACAGCATGGTGCTTTTTTTTTTTTCCTCAGTGCTTTGAGTTCAGTTGCTGTAGGCTGTCTAAGGCAATCAAGGCGGAAACAAACAAAGCAGAACAGTGGTAAATAAGAACAAATCTTTATTGCAGAATTTCAATCTAATAGAATGCTTGACACAGGCCATGTTTCGCCCAAAGGGGCTGCGTCAGGGGCTATACTGTGATTTTCATCGCCAAAATAGCTAAATGGTGTATTCTATAATTACCCCCATACACAACTGGGAGCCAAATGAGCATGGCACCAGGGCAGATTTAAAAAAAAAAACCCAGCACAATCTCTACTTCCTAGTAAAAGGCGCTCTCCAGAAGATGGCAGCGTTCCTTCATAGGAGTGGACTGGGTTCGCTTTGCTTGTATTTTTTCCTACCATTATCATCTTTTGCACATTCTGTTCTGAGCTATGAAAGGGGGTGTTAGCTTTCAATAGCTGGTCAAAAAATGCATTGTTAGTCCAATCCTTTTTTTTGTTTTTAGTTAATAATCTCCATTTCCTCAAAGCTGCCAAGTTGCCTAGTTCCAGGTAGGGGCATAGTCAGTGTTGGAGTTTTAGGGGGGCCCAGAGGTGAACTGGATGAGAGCAATGCATTTCTTCTCCCCTCCCCCCCCCCCCCCCCCCCCCCCCCCCCCCACACACACACACTTTCTTTACATTTGCTGGTGGGGATGTTCAATGCCTGCCAGCTGACAAGATCCGCTACCCAAACTGCCCCAGTAGGGGAGAAGTTGGCGGCCTCCCTTCCTTCCAACCTCAGCACTCCTCGTGAATGCTTAGTTATGAGCAAACATGCAAAGAGTTCCAATGTCGGCAGCAGGAAGGGAGGTCATCAACTTCTTTCCTATTGAGATAGTACTGGGGCACATCCGGCAGCAGATTTCCAGAGATGCCAAGGGTGGCACATCCCAGTACTGGAGATTTACCACTGCAATGCTGGAGATTGAAGGCCAATAAGTGAGGTTTTTCTCACAGGCCCCAGCTATGTCTAAAACTAGTTCTGGCAGAAGCACATTCCAAAAACTGACATATTCCAATCAAAAAATAGAAAATACAATTTTTTAAAAATCTTTGTTGTAT
Organism: Microcaecilia unicolor; assembly: GCF_901765095.1. Classification (NCBI taxonomy): domain Eukaryota; kingdom Metazoa; phylum Chordata; class Amphibia; order Gymnophiona; family Siphonopidae; genus Microcaecilia; species Microcaecilia unicolor. The sequence goes on from NC_044033.1 coordinate 300,880,232, forward strand.
GATCATTGTATTTTTCTTATTGTTTGGTCCTAGTCTCTGGTTTCTTCTTTCTTCTCTTAACTGTCTTGCCAGAGTCTCCTTGCCCATTTGACACTTCTTTTCTGTCCATCTCCACTATCTATCTTTCTGCATCCATAACTATCTGACCCAGTATCACTCCTGCCTTCCCACCATGTTAAGCATCTCCCATCTCTGTGCCCCTATCACCCCCTTTCACATGCCACCATCTCTCGCTCTCTCTCTCTCTTCCTGCCCTCATATCTCTCTCTGTCCTGGCCAGCATCTCCCTCCTCTCTCTGCGTCTCCCCCTCCCCCAGGGCTCCAGCAAGTGTTCCTCTCTTTTCCATTGCTCCAGTTCTGTTTAACCTTTGCAGGATCAGCACCTCCCCTCTTCCTTCTTTCCCCCACAGGTGCTGGCACCTCTTTCCTTGCCCTTCCCACCCCTAATGTCCAGCACCTCTTTCTTCCTCACCCCCTCATTGGATCTCTCATACACAGCACCTCTCTCCTTCCTTGCTCCCTCCGATGCACCATCTCTCTTATTCCTGCCCAGGACCTCTGTCCCTCCTTGTCCCCACCTCCTGATGCAGCATCTCTCACTCCTTGCCCTGATGGTCTAGGGCAGTGCTTTCCAAGTCCAGTCCTGGAGTACCCCTTCCCAGTCAGGTTTTCAGGATATCCACAATGAATATGCATGAACTTGATTTGCACGCACTGTCTCCATTATATCCAATTCTCTTTCATGATAATTCATTGTGGATATCCTGAAAACCTGACTGGCAAGGGGTACTCCAGGACCGGACTTGGCCAACACTGCTCTAGGGTACTGTTGGCCAGCTCTGATCCTCAATTCTTGTTGCCTGTACCTGCTCTGCGTTTAAAATAGTGGCTGTGACCTCTCATGGTACTCTCGTGAGAGTTTGCCTCCACCATTTTAAACTGTGGAGCCAGCATATGAAGCAGCAACTGGGGGATCGCTGCTGCCTGACCACATGCCAAAGCTGCCTCCTCTCAATGTGTGAAAGGAGGTTGCTTTGGCTTTTGAGCTGGAGTTGGGGCCCAATGAGTGTGACTTGGTATGTCTGAATCGTTTCAGACAGTCAAAGAGTACTCCAGTTGTGGAGGGGCCTATGACTACACCATTCCAGGAGAAAGACTTTTTGGCCAGGCCTGCTTTTAAAGGAGCCAGAGGGTGCAGAGAGTGCTTAATACCCTCGATATTTAGTAGGCTCATAAGTATTGCCACACCGGGACAGACCAAAGGTCCATCAAGTCCAGCATCCTGTTTCCAACAGCAGCCAATCGAGGTCACAAATACCTGGCAAGATCCCGAAAAAGTTCAATACATTTTATGCTGCTTATCCCAGAAATAAGAAGTGGATTTTTCCCAAGTCAATTTAATAATGGTTTATGGACTTTTCCTTTAGGAAGCCAGCCAGACCTTTTTCTTAAACCCCACTAAGCTAACCACATTTACCACATTCTCTGGCAACGAATTCCAGCGTTTAATTACACGTTGAGTGAAGAAAAAGTGTCTCCGATTTGTATTAAATTTACTACTTTGTACCTTCAACACATGCCCGCAGTCCTAGTATTTTTGGAAAGAGTAAACAAACGATTCATGTCTACCCGTTCCACGCCACTCATTATTTTATAGACCTCTATCATATCCCCCCTCAGCCGTCTTTTCTCCAAGCTGAAGAGCCCTAGACGCTTTACCCTTTCGTCATAGGGAAGTCATCCCATCCTCTTTGTCATTTTTGGTGCCCTTCTCTGCACCTTTTCTAATTCCACTATATCTTTTTTGAGAGGCCATGACCAGAATTGAACACAATATTTGAGGTGTGGTCACACCATGGATCGATACAAAGGCATTATAATGTCCTCACTTTTGTTTTCTATTCCTTTCCTAATAATACCTAACATTCTATGTGCTTTCTTAGCCGCTGCTGCACACTGAGCAGAGGGTTTCAACATATCATCAACGACGCCGAGATCCCATTCTTGGTTGGTGACTCCTAATCTGGAACCTTGCATTACGTAGCTATAGTTCAGATTTCTCTTTCCCACATGCATCACTTTGCACTTGTTCACATTAAACGTCATCTGCCATGTAGACGCCCAGTCTTGTAAGGTCCTCTTGTAATTTTTCACAATCCTCTCGCGATTTAACAACTTTGAATATGTTGTTATTCAGCAAATGTAATTATCTCACTAGTTACTTCCATCTCTAGATCATTTGTAAATATGTTAGAAAGCAGCGGTCCAGCACAGACCCCGGGGGAACCCCGCTATCTACCCTTCTCCAATAAGAATACTGACCATTTAACCCTACTCTCTGTTTTCTATCTTTTAACCAGTTTTTAATCCATAATAGAACACTACCTCCTATCCCATGACTCTCCAATTTTAAAATCCAGATACACAATATCAACCGGCTCACCTTTATCCACAAGTTTGTTCACCCCTTCAAAGAAATGTAATAGATTGGTGAGGCAAGATTTCCCTTCACTAAATCCATGTTGGCTTTGTCTCATTAATCCATGCTTTTGAATATGCTCTGTAATTTTATTCTTTATAATAGTCTCTATCATTTTGCTCGGCACTGATGTCAGGCTCACCGGTCTATAATTGGTGAGGCAAGATTTCCCTTCATTAAATCCATGTTGACTTTAAACTCATTAATCCATGCTTTTGAATATGCTCTGTAATTTTGTTTTTATAATAGTCGCTACCATTTTGCCAGGCACTGACAGCACCGATGTCAGGTTCACTGGTCTATAATTTTCCGGATCCCCTCTGGAACCTTTTTTAAATATCTGCATTACATGGGCTACCTTCCAAATTCCAGTACCACACTTGATTTTAAAGATAAATTACATATTACTAACAATAGTTCCGCCAGTTCATTTTCCAGTTCTATCAGTACTCTGGGATGAATACCATCCAATCCAGATTTGCTACTCTTCAATTTGTCAAATTGCCCCATTACATCCTCTAGGTTTAAAGAGATTTCATTCAGTTTCTCCAGCTTGTTAGCTTTGAATGCAATTTCTGGCACCAATATCTCTCTCAAATCTTCCTCTGTGAAGACAGAAGCAAAGAATTAATTTAATCTCTCCACTATGGCTTTGTCTTCCCTGATTGCCCCCTTTACTCCTTGGTCATCTAGCGGTCCAACCAATTCTTTTGCCAGCTTCTTGCTTTTAATATACCTAAAAAAAATTTTTACTATGTTTTTGCTTCCAATTTTTTTTTTCAAAGTCCCGCTTTGCCTTCCTTATCAGCGCTTTGCATTTGACTTGACATTCCTTATGCTGTTTCTTATTATTTTCTGTTGGTTCCTTCTTCTGAAGGATTTTCTTTCAGCTCACTCTTTACCATGCCAGCTGTCGTTTGGTCTTCCTCCTTTTTTAATACACAGAATATATTTTGCCTGGGCTTCCAGAATGGTATTTTTGAACAGCATCTACACCTGATGTAAATTTTTGATCCTCGCTGCTGCTCCTTTAAGTTTTTTTTTTTTTCCACTGTTCTTCTCATTTTATCATAGTCTCCTTTTTGAAAGTTGAACGCTTATGTTTTGGATTTCCTGTTTATACTTACTCCAAAGCTAATATCAAATCTGATCATATTATGATCACTGTTATCAAACGGCCCCATCACCATTACCTCCCGCACCAGATCATCTAGAACTTTTCCTTCTCTTGTTAGCTCCTGTACCAGCTGCTCCAAGTCAACGGAGAACTAATTTATATTGTGTTTGGCACCCCCCCCCCCCAATCATTTTAAAGTGTTAATGCCCAAAACATACATCCCAAAACGCTTATGTATTTGGAGTCCCTAATTCTACCCATGGAATGCTGCAAGTTCCCATAATGCAACAGGATGAGGCTGTCAGAACTGCAGGGCTGATCTGCAATCTCTCGGACCTCTCGTTCCACGTCCCCCCCCCCATCCCACCGACCTATTCGTTAGCCTTATGATTGATTGTGTGTCTCCTGCAGTACCCTATCTCCAGTCCGCAGGAGATCACAAAAATCACTTCGTTGCTGCTTTGGGCTGAAGTACCCAGTGCTTAAGCTAATTTCCATTCATACTTCCATAATCTTATTATACCGGTACGGTGACTCAAGTCCCTTACTCTTCCTGTGTCAAACAAAACATTTGGTTGGATCTGCCCTTCCCCACCAGCCAACGTGTTTTATGAATTTTGCCCTCACCTACGCTGGAAGCCCAAAGCAATGATTTACTTATTTACAGCACCCAGGCCACGAGCCACCTTTAAAGTGGGCGGACGCCTCCCTCATTCATCTTTCTTTGAAGGCAATACAATAGGGCGGAAATACATGAAGCAGCCAATCAGTGTGTGGGGGCGGAGCCCAAATGGCATAGTAGGTGGAGCTTTGATATGCTCTCTGTTGCAAAGGAGAAAACGTGGAGCTAGGGGGCGGGTCCCTGTCATTGTGGTCGGTTCAGGCTCTCCGGGGACCAGGAGCGGTTTGTCAGTCCATCTGCCCTCCCCCCTCTCACCGCAGAGCATATACAGATCAGAATGGCTGCTCCGCGCAAAGTTTGTATAGTGGGCTCAGGAAACTGGTAAGTAACCCTGGCGTGGATCGGGAGTGGAAGTAAGACCGGGGATCCGGGAGTCGGACTGTTGGCTCTTGGCTGGAGTGGTCTTGTTTTTATTCAGCACCAAAGCTTCTTCTGGAAGCAACATCCAGAGTCTGCGATTTCTGTAGGTTTTAACCACTTGCAGAGAAAAATCAACTGGAAGAAAAAAGTGACACCTTTTTTTGAGGAGTGTAGAGCAGTGTGGGTTAATTCGGCTGAAAATCAGGGAAGCTGAGGTTAAAATCTTGCTTCTCCCGTTGATGCGCCTTGTGACCATGGGCAAGTCACTAAACCTTCACTGCTTCAAGCATAAACTTTAATTGTAGACACTGTGGAAGATAAGAAAACGCCCATCTTAATCTGAGCTTTTAATTTAGAAAGGGGAGTAAATCCAAATTTGCCTGACAGACTGATCTAGGGACATTTAATTTAATACACTCCTTAAGAAAACTAAAAAGACTATCACTGGATATAATAGGCAGTAGGGTGAATTTAGGGCTAGACAGCCTCCCCCCCCCCCCCCCCCCCCCGAACTAGAATTAGGAGCTTTTGGTGCAGTATTAAATCCAGCATCTTAGAGATCTGTTTCTTTTCTTTGCTCGTCACAAAAGCACTTATTTTAAGCAAGTGAAGACTGGTAAATAAATAAATAAGATTTTGTACTTAATGAAAACTGTGCAGAGTTGCAGCAAATGGGTATCACTGGAGAATGGAGGAGTAGTCTTAATAGTGAATGTAGTGGGTTGAGAACTGGGGGTGCTGGGTTCAATTCCCACTGTGGCTCCTTGTGACCCTGAGCAAGTCACTTAATCCTTTATTGCCCCAAGTAGAAAAACTCAGATTGTGAGCCCACTAAGGACAGAGAAAGTATCTGTATGTAACATATTAAACTGCATTGGTTGTACCATAGAATCTAAACAACATTATTGGAATCACCTAGGTAGCTGCAGAGAAACGTTTTGGAAAGAAGTATGGAGTTCTTTTCCAAGTTGACCTCCGTTTTTCAGGCCAGTTAAGAGAGAGAGGTCCCCATGGAAATGCTGAGGAGTTAATTTCTGGTTTGGTTTAGAGTTATTTGTTCAAAACAATGTAATAGACAGAAGCCTCATTGTTTGCAGTCCAGCAGTCTGCAGTTGGCACATAATCTTGCCAGGGGTGATAGTGATCACTGCCCCCATCACTCCCTGCTTTTCACCCACCTCTTGTTATGCTTTCAATTGCTGAACAGCCCGTCCTTTACTTAGTGCTTTGTGGCTCAGGGTTCAGAAAAGCTGGTGACTTTTCCACACTCTGCACTGGTAATTGCAGTTAGCATTTATGCATATTGCCATTTTGTTTTGAGAATTATACAGCTTTCTGGATACCTTTTGGGGTAGAAGGCCTAGCTAACTGGTTTGATGCTGTTCCCGACAGCTTGGAGAAGGACAAGAGCCTTGATTTACTAATGGTGATTTTAGAAAGTCACTTCAGCATGTAGGTGGCAATATACGTGCTTAAAATAGGTTTTATAAAATGAGGTCAGGCATGGCATGAGTGTGCATACTTTTACTTTTGGTGCTGGTGGCATAGTCTGGGCAGATCATGCCCAATCATGACTAATTATGAAGTATTATGACCTGTGTGTGGATGTTTAGGTCTTCATTGTAGATGCTGTTGCACTGGTATTGTACAAAGACATAATAGATGCTTAAGTGTCTTCATAAATGGGGCCAAATAGGCACCTTCTTGTCTGGTTAACCTAGCTGCCCTTTTATGTTTCAACATTTTTATTGATAATATACACATATTATCACAACCATAGTCCGGGGTTCACAACATGTCGCCCCAAATGCTTCCAAACTTACAAAACAGTGATAACATCCATCATCAATCTTTTAAACATATTTTCTCCCCCTTCCCTCCCTCCCTCCCAATCCCCCCATGAATCTCCCAATCGAGCCCTGGATTCTTATAGGCTCAGTTGGTATCTCTCCCCTTCCCTTCCCCCCTTCCCCCCCCCCCCCAAGAAAAGGGGCCATTCAAGGGAACTTGATCACCACTCTATATCAAAAAAGAAGAACCATAGGTACAAATATGTAATCTTGTGACTAACATGTCAAATTCAAGAGCAGACTGCAACCTCGCGGGCTCAACGTATCTATGTACCCATTCCAAATTTGCATAAAGGCCTTTTTCTTCTTAGGGGATCCCCGCGCCTCTCTGGCCTCCCATGTGGCTAGCAAATGAATTTGATTCCTCCATTGCCAGTAGGACGGGGGATCCGGGGAGACCCAGTGTTGTAATATAGTTTTCTTGGCCACTAAACATACTTTTCGACACCAAGTCCTTATCCCCTTATCTTTCATCCGAAACCCTGAATGTGTATCTAGTATATAGTGGTCCCAGGATCCTCGTATTACTCTTCCCGCTATTGTGGACATATACGTCTGGATTCGACTCCAGAAGGCTCTAATCTTTACACAGCCCCAAAAAGCATGATACAACGTGTGTACTGTAGCATTACATTTAACACAACTGTCACTACTTCTGGGGTTTATATGTACAAGTTGTTGTCTGGAGAAGTAAGCTCTCATAACTCCTCGGAATCCGCATTCTCTCAACCTCTCATCTACCGTAAGGGCAGGAATGCTTCTCAAAGTGGCTCTTACATCCCAATTCCCTAATTTCCCTCCTGATTCCCTTTCCCACTGTTGTTTGATGGACTGAAAATTCTTGGGCGTGGAGATTAGTGTTAATGCCCTGTGTATAGCCGACACTGTCGCCCCAGTAAACTCCATCTTTTGGAAAAAATCTCGCACTTTCTCCTCCACTTTCATCTGCAAAGCTGGTTGGTCCAAACTTAGAATGTAATGTTTAATCTGGGCGTATGCAAACCTATCTCCCCAATGTGTGCCTAAGCTATTTTGTATCACCTCAAATTCCATCATCTTCCCTTCCCCATCCAGCATATGTTCTATCCTTGAAATCCCCTGAGCTTCCCACCTAAGAAACGCCACATTCTCACGTCCCGGATCGAAGTTCAAATTACCCCTTATTGATAGTAATCCGGTAACTGTGGCCTTTCCCCCCATAAGTTTCACGAACCCTCTCCATGTCTCCCTCAATGGCTGTAATAACACACAATGTTTGAGACTTATAGGCAGGTTTCGCCGCTAACCTAGCTGCCCTTTTATAAAATTAATGGGGAGAAGAGAGAGAAAAAGCTTAGCAAATAGGTCCAAGGCATAATATTTTCTTGCTATATTTGCCCAATTATAAGATGAGAGCTTTTGGGTTTGTTTGTTTTTTTGGAAACATGCATTTCCAGGAACCTCCTCCATCTTATAAGCACAGCCAGGGTGAAAGGGTAGCAGAGACTGGATGGAGGAGAGAGTGGCATTGTCCTACCTGAACAGAGAAAGTGGCAGCAGCATCCTTGCCCATTGAGGGAAGAGGCAGAAAAGGTGAGTTCAAGAGCCAGAAGTAACTTACAGTTCAGATTGTCTTACAGTTTGGCTAGTGCACTCCTGTACTTTTACAGAGCAGTTCATTCAAGAATAGGAAGATACCTGATTTTAACTCAGGGATATTAATGAGATGCACTGACTCAGCTCAGTGCTCCAGCTGTTAGTGTCTAGTCCAAGACTTCTCAGCTTCTCCTGGAGGCTCGCCTGGCTGCTCAGATTTTCAGGATCACCACAATGAATATGTAGAAGACAGATTTGCATGGCATGGGTCTTTGCTATATGCAAATGTATCTCCAGTATATTCTTGAAAACCTTACTGGTTAGCTGTGCCTCCAGAAGAGAGTAAGAGGCACTGCTTTAGACCATACCTTGTTGCTGCCTGTGCCCTCCTTAAGCACTCCAGTAGGGACAGGCTATTTGAAATGAATGCCGTCTGCTGGAAGTAGTGCGCCTTCTTAAAAAGTGAACATTATGTACATAGAGGAAGAAATTCAATAAATGGTGCCAAATAAAATTGAGTGCTAAGCACTATTCTATAAGGAGGAGTGCGCCCTTTACAGAATAGCGTTTAGTGCGGATTCAGCGCCTAAAAGCAGGTGTAAATGCTGGTGCCCATTTTAGATGTGCTTCGAGCAAAATCTGTAAATCCATGTGCAACTGATTGGAACACCCCTGACCATGCCCCCTTTTCAAATGCGCACAATTGAAGTTAGACATCTTGCTTCATAGAACAGCGTACAGTGAGATTACAATGCAGATTTTTAAGACTGCCAAGTAACATCAATAATTGGTTGTTAGCACCCAAATGTTGATGCTTCCAAGCTTATTAGTCAATTTATTTGTGCACAGTATATAGAATCCGAGGGAGAGTGTGTCCTCTTTGCACATAGTGGACTAGATTCTGTAAATGGTGCTGAAAAAAAATAGAATTTAGTGCTAAGTTGCAGTTTATAGAATAGTGCCAAGAACCAGAACTATGTATAGGCATGACCATTTACACCAGTGAAAATCCCTGTGCGTAAATTAGATGTGGATACCCCTAATTCTATAACAACATACAGGAATGCCTCAGCCTGCCCTTGTACCTCCCATGGGCACGCCCCCTTATTAGGTCCACGAACATAAGCCTAAAAAGTTGCATGCGTAGATTCTTTTTATTGCCAATTAGTGCCAGTAATTGCTTGTTATTGTCCAGTTAGCACTGATTGACTCGTTTTTCAGTCAAGTTGCGCACACAAATTGGGCACGTGCTCAACTCAAAGCACCATATATATAAACTGGGGGGGGGGAGGAGTGAGCACGCTTCCCCCCCCCCCTAGGGTGCATGCGCAAACCAGTGTGTTTTTTTTTCTAGCAAAACAGGTGACGGTACTCAAACACTAGGCCACCCTTCAGGAGTGGGGTGATCACTGAGAGACCCACCCCATCATAGGCAGGCCCCCTGCAACCAGTCACAGAATCTATGACGACAGAATTGGTGTGTAGAACCTCAGCTCTATCATTAAAACTTGGGTTCCATGGGTCAATTTTAGCAGACAGTGGAAAAGGTGCTGGTACTCAGTACCCCCAAGTACCCCCTCGAAAAAAGACCTGGCGCAAACTATTGTAGATGTGTGAACCATTATACTTGCACACCCTATTGAGAAAATTGCATCTTGTTCCTAAAGTGTGTGCCAGCGGTGGACTGATCATTCAGGCAGCCAAGCAGTGCCCGAGGACCTAGAAGATCTAGGGGGCCCAGAGGCTCTGCCTAGAAGGGCCCTGGTGGTCTAGTGGCCTCTGCGGGGGGCAGGAAAGAACAACACTCTTTCCTGCCTCCTGCTGCTGCTAATCTGCCTGGCGCCACCATATTTTCAAAATGGCTGCTGAGACTTCCTGCAGTCGTCTCGCGAGACTGTTGAGACCCGCAAGACTGCTGCAGGAAGTCTTGGCAGCCATTTTAAAAACACAGCGGCGCTGGGCAGATTTGCGGTAGGTGGGCAGGAAAGAGTGGTCTGCTTTCCTGCCCCCCAAGAAGCCACTAGACCACCAGGGCCCTTCAAGGTAGGACTGGGAAGGGCCCACTGAGGCTCGGGGGACTGTAGTGTGTGGGAGGGGGCAGCAGTGGGGAGGGGAGCCCAGGTCACTGTTAGTCCACCCCTGGAGTGCGTCCTCTAATGACATTCGTTGGAAATGAAAAATATTCCGAACAAAACTGACACGAAAATTTTCTGTGTGCTCATCCCTACTAATTTCCACCTGTATCTCTTATGCCCCCTTAAAGTTCAGGGTAAGGAGACAAGACAAGCAGTACAAAGGCATAGGGAAGAGTGAAACAAAACCAGGACAGAGGAGAAGGGAGGGGAACTTTTTCCTAATGCAAAGCTGGCACCCGTTTTCCATGGCTTGTACTTGTGAGATTTTTCTCTCCACTGAATTATTTTCAGTGCTGATTGCTGTTCCTTCTGCTCTGTTCCAAGACGCAGAATATCCCACTCATTTTAATGATAGATTTTTCCCTTTATACATAAACCTCTGTTCAAGTCTGAACATACAGAGGAAGAGAGAGCGGTCTCCATGGAAGTGTTGGGTACTTTAAATTCTGGTCCAGCCACTTGTCTGTTCAGAATGTTATAAAGAAAGCATGTGTGTTTAAGCACAAAATAAGCATCTTATCCTAGTTCAGTGTTTTCTGCTTCTCCCCTTTGCCCTGCATTAGTTCTGGTTTTCCTTTTGTACAGTGTCTCTTTTCCCTTTGCCCTGCTTCACTCTTTGCTTGTGACCTTTGTTAGTTTCCCTTTGCCATCAGTTCACTGAAACAGAATTTGCAGACACTGCCAGATATGTGTCATGGGTATGTCTGTGGATGAAAGTCTCAACTTGCATTCATTGGCTGATTAGTCAAAACTGCATACAGTGTTGGTTTCTTTGGGTTTAAAAAAATGGGGGGGGGGGGGGTGTTAATCCCAGGACTTAATTTCTGGGGGAACAGCCTAAAATGGAACTAGATTTCTTTCTTTTCATACTCCTGAGACAGAGCAGCAGGGTGTCCTGCCCCCCCCCCCCCAAGCCTGCAGCGAAAAGGGGAGGTGGTGACTTGAGGCAGAACCCCCTAAAAAAAAAAAAGCACCACTCTCCAGCCCCTTAGTGTCATACAAGGAGCAAGACAGGAGGAGGCGGGTGTGATCCAGAAGCTGACAGTACAGAGCAAACAATAGACAGACAAAGAGCTGACTTGGTGAACCTTTGAAACTTGTGAGTGAGTAGAGCCAACTCTCAAAGCAAAAGTATGTGTTAATTCAACACACAATTTCATATTAAAAACAAACAAAATATACAATAACAACAATTATTTCATTTCTTTTATTATCATTCATTACATTTTGGCAATTACTGGGTGGTAGTTGCAAAATTTTAGTGCAGCTTAGAAAATTAGATCCTGAGTGTTTAGTACTCAAAATGTTGTACAGTGCTTCTTGGGTAACACTTCCTCTCAGTGGCATAGCTAGACATAGTATTTTCTGTGGGTCTCAGTCCAGACTGGGTAGGCACACAATCCTCTCCCCCATACTTTCCACCCCTGCCCCTAGCCCTGCGACCCCAAAGAATAAAATAGATACCTGAGTTGGCGGGGATCCTCAAGTTCTGGCAGCCGAAGTCTTCTAGCAGCCAAAACAAGTGATTTTCCTACTTGATACAGCCAGTGGCACGTTCCACCCCTGCCTCCCATGACACCTCTCCCCTCCTGCACATGCTCTGTTTTCCCACATGCACACAGCCTGTAGGCAGTGGTGTGCTGGTAAATGTTTAACAGGCTCTCTCCCCGGTCCACCTCTGCGCTCCCCCCCCCCCCCCATATTGCAGAGCTGGCTATAGCCGGGGAGAGAGCCTGGGGGGGGGGGCAATGCATTACTGCAGGAAAAAAATTAAATGATCCCAGGTTCCAATCTAATTCATGTTTAATGTGGGATAAAATGGCATAAATAAGTAAATATAAACTTTTAATGTTGAGCACCTGATTCTCAAAGTGGACATATTCCAAACACTATAATGAAAATAAAATGATTTTTTCTACCTTTGTTGTCTGGTGACTTTGTTTTTCTGATCATGCTGGCCCAGTATTCGATTCTGCTGCTATCTGTCCTCTTAACTCCATCTCCAGGGCTTCCTTTCCATTTATTTCTTTACTTTCCGCCTTTCTTCTTCATTTCTTGCCCTACATCCGTAAGTAAAAGCTGGGTCCTCCGCAGACTTGACTGTCCAGTGGATCCAGCTTCTGCCTATTTTCTTCATCCATGTGCAGTTTTTCTCCTCTCTTCCTTTTCCCTCATCTCATCTCCTTCCTCACTCTTCCCTCCCCTCCATCCATGTCCAGCATTTCTTCTCTCCCTTCCCTCTCCTCCATCCACCTATGTCCAGCAACCCTCCTCGCCCCCCTCCAGCCACCCATATTCTGCCCCCCCTCCAGCCACTCATGCCAGCGATTGTCCTCTCTCCCCTGCCCCCCCAGCCACCCATGGCAGTGATTGTCCTCTCTCCCCTGCCCCCCCTCCAGCCACCCATGCAAGCGATTGTTCTCTCTCCCCTGCCCCCCCTCCAGCCACCCATACCCAGTGAGTGTCCTCTTTCCCCTGCCCCCCTTTCAGCCACCCATACCCAGCGAGTGTCCTCTTTCCCCTGCCCCCCTTTCAGCCACCCATACCCAGTGATTGTCCTCTCTCCCCTGCCCCCCGTTCCGCCACCCATGCCCAGTGATTGTCCTCTCTCCCCTGCCCCCCCTCCAGCCACCCATACCTAGCGATTGTCGGTTGTTGAGTGGATTCTTCGGGGCAGGCAGGAAAGATCCCCAGTCTTTGCTGCCCGCTGCCGGCACTGACTCTCCCGCGGCACTACTGCATCGCTCTTCAAATTGGCCACCGAAACTTACAAGGGCGGCCTCCAAGACTTCAGCAGAAGTCTCGCGAGGCTGTCGCTGGAAGTCTCGGCAGCCATTTTTAAAGAGCGATCCGGCAGCGGGCAGGCAAGACAAGACTAGGGATCTTTCCTGTCTGCCCCGAAGAATCCATACACTGGGAGGGAGTCTGTAGCTCGAGGGAGGGAGGGAGCCTGTAGCTCAAGGGAAGGAGGGAGGGACCCTGTAGCTCGAGGGAAGGAGGGAGGAGAGACGGCTCACCCTGAACAACAATTGACTCGCAAGACGGTAACAAATTTAACAACCGGCTCTTGCGAGCCGGCTCCAGCACACCACTGCCTGTAGGCCACTATTAGAGAATTGTACCTGTTATTCAGCGTTGAAAGACTCGTATATTTTGGCTTACTGATTGTTGCTTGGGGATCCCCGCCTGCCATAAGAGTACCAGAATTATCGCTATTCCACTGCTTCCTGTGTGTCCTTGTCATTGTATCTGAGGTTGCTCATGTCATACAAGTCTGACAAGTCAGCATTAAAAGAAATAAAAGTAAATATTTTATAGTAACCTAAGGCCAGATTTAGAGTGAGGGGATCAGATGGAGTGGGAAGAGTGCGTGGAATCAAAGAATGGGAACTGACCAAAATCAGGCCTTTCGGTTTTGGCCAAAATTGCAGCCGAAATTTGCTTCTCAGTTTCGGCTGAAACCAAAGCCCTAAACAGCACCCACTCCCTCCTCCTTGCTGCTGCTGCCACCACCAAACAGAGCCCCTTCGAGGACCTAGCTACCAGCTCCCCCCCCCCCCCCCCCCCGGGTCTACCTTAAACCCTGGTAGTCTACTGACCGAACTGGGAAGGAGCAATCCTCAGTCACTCATGTCTCTGCCATCTCAGTTGTCAAAATGGCTGCTGAGACCTTCAGCAGCAGTCTTACAAGATTGCCACTGAAGGTCGTGGCAACCATTTTGAGATTGGAGCCAGCCTAGGCAGGAGTGAATCACAGTTGCTCCTGAATATGCCAGCTCCAGTTTCAAAATGGCTACCATGACCTTCAGCCAGTCTCGTGAATCTGCTGCGGAAGGCCTTGGTAGCCATTTTGACAGTGGAGATGGCAGGGGCAGGAGTGACTAGAGATAGCTCCTGACCTGATTAGGCCACTAGACTACCAGGGCTCCTAAGGTAGGCATAGGGAAGGCCTAGGGGTAGTAGGAGAGTAGGAGGGCGTCAAAGGTTTTGGTTGGGTGGGTGGTAGGTTTGGTCAAGGGAAAGTTTCAGCCAAAAATACTCTGGTATTTTGGACCAGTTTTGACTGAAGCTGAAACCAAAATTTGGTAGGCCTCTATCAGAGAAGGGAAAACAACTGAGAAACTCAGTGGGATTGTTGGTAAGAGGGAGAGAGAGTCAGTGAGAAGAGCATACATGACTCTGGCCCTCTCAGAAGTTGTATGTGTTTTAATATCCAGACAGTATCTAAACCATTTGCATCAGCATTCACAAGTCTCTTTTCTGAAATTTCACTTGATTGCAGAAAAATGTATCTAATTTACTTACAGTTCATACGGTAGTAGAAAACCAGAAGCTTGATGCCCTAAGGCAAGAGCCTTCGAAGCTCTGAACTCTGATGCTGAATGGAAAAAGTGGAGTTCTGAAGAGAGTTTTTTTTATTGCAGAGATGGAGATGTTTGGTAGATATTTGAAACATAGCAGCTAACTCCATGGAGTTTAGCATCCTAAATCATTTTGAAAAGTTGGCTCCCATGAACCGAAGTAGTTTCAGAAGTAGGATGCTGAGACTGTGCAATAGGGTGAAAAGTGAGCTCACTTGTAGGAGGGGAATGAGAGCACATACTTCCGAGGAAAGATGGAGTGTCTGGTCTTGCAGGATCAGGAAAGAGAAGAAAGAGTGTCCATAAAGCAATGCAAAGGGACCCATAGGAACAGAGTCTGAGCCCAAGTCCAAGAAGTGGTCATTGAGGGCAGTCCTTGATTGGAAGGAGAGATCATACCCTCGCTGACCCATCAGAGCATAGAATGAAAAGATAATCAGGAAATGACAGCAGATAGACAAAGGGCTCAGGCTTGGCTAAAAGAGAGGAAAGACTACGCCTGGTGGAATTCTGTGCTACTGCACAATACAAATTTTGCACAGAATTCCTCAGCTCCACAGGCTGCACAGAATTCTGCTTTTCCCATGCAGAATTCTGTGCAGTCTGCCTTTGCAGTGCAGAGTGGCACAGATCGGCATGTCCAGCATGGTAGGAGGAGATGCTACACAGCTGCAGGTCAGGCTGCTGTATCCTCCTCTGCTGCTTTGGTCCCTAGTGGTTTCTTTAAGCCCTGCGGCCATATGGAGGCCTGCATGGTTCAAAGGAACAGTCGGGCCCGGGGACGGCAGAGGAGCAGACAGCAGCCCAGTGTGCGGCTCTGCAGCTCCTCCTCCTCTTACTATGCTGGACTGGTGAATGTGCAGGAGGGGAGGGAGGGCTGCAAAAATAGGTGATGGAGTGTGATTGTAGGGAGGGAGGCTGGAAAAAAAAAGTGGATGGAGTATGGGTGCAGGGAGAGGGGCTGGAAAAAGGTGGATGAGGTGTGTGCGCGCGTGTGCTATGGGAATGGAGTGGAGGTCTGCATGAAAGTGTATGGGAAACTGCGGTGGGGGGAGGGGGTATTTCATGCCTGGGGGAGATGCCAACCTTATAATAGGGGAGTTCTGTACAAAAAAAATTATAAATAAAGTGTGTAGAGTTTTGCAGAATATGCAAATTTTGTGTGCAGAATTCCACCAATAGTAAAAGATCACTATGAGTAAATCTTATAACTAAGCAAGAGTGGCTGCAATCCCATTATACACAATGCACTACTCACACAATACAGCAAGAAGTAACTGCAGGCCTGAACATCCTAAAAAGTAAGAGCAGCATTAAACACATTTTAGGGCCATCATATATAGAATAGATATGAGGCATGCACACAGTACTGTGGGGGCAGAACAATGCATTCCTCCCACCTGGAAGAAGCTGTACACTTGAATTCCAGGCTGAAGAGAGAGGAAGACTAAAGTGAATCTGCATCTCAGGGGAGCTGAGGGTTTGGTGGAACTTCTTTCTTATTTGTCAAGGCACTCACTTCCCTTTGTCTTGCAGGGGGTCAGCCATCGCAAAAATTGTGGGAGAGAATGCAGCCAAACTTCCCCAGTTTGACAACACTGTGAAGATGTGGGTGTTTGAGGAGCTGATAGGAGGTCGAAAACTCACAGAAATCATCAACTCAGAGCATGAGAATGTCAAATACCTACCAGGCCACAAGCTGCCCCATAATGTGGTAAGGAGGGGAAAGATCAAGTATTTAGAAATTGGACTCTTCTGATAACTACCACATCCTCCTTATAACAATAATCTTGTAATTTCTTGCTGTGTTCAGAATTGTTTTGTTGCTGTGATAAAGAAAGGGGGTATGCTTTGGCCAGCTGGAGGAGAAGTGCATTATGAATTCTACTTTTGATCAACACACTGACCCAGATTTTAGTTGTGCTGCTGGTGTTTAACTTTGCCCTAGTTTTTGTCAGACTTTTGAAGGTGGGGGAGCACTTACCAGCTAATCATATTTATCAGACAGCCTGATTGCCTGACATTGTCACTCATTAACCCAACCTCTATGATTGTTCAGCCTTGCATGCTACTAGCACACAGTGGATTGTAAACGGGGCTGGGCTTTTGCATCCAGGGATGAAAAATCTGGATCTAGCTGTGAAATTGCAAGTCTCCCAGAGAATCGCAAGACCCTGGGGCTGGTCACAAGAGGCTGTGCACAATCCCCGGTGTTCGTCTACCTGCAGGTGGAGGAGATGAGCAATAGCACCATAGGTTGTGTCCTTCCCCTCTGTTCTTGTTCCCAAATGCCATTGTGGGCAGCAGAAGTGGTGCTGGTGAAGGACATAGCCTGAAGCACCATCCTTGAGATCTGTTGACCTAGATTTACACAATGAGGTTTGACAGGAGAAGAGAGGAGAGCAAGAGGATTGTGAAATGGCAGGGAATGGAGTGAGACAGGGCTGAAAAATATGAGGATATGAGGAGACTATTTAGGGGTGGAGGGCATAGGAGCCGAGACTGTGGGTGCTGTGGGTGCTTGAGCACCCCCAATATTGAGAAAATTCCTTGTATGTGTCCAGGGAGGGGTTATTTCCACTGGGCTTAGCACCCCCAATAATTTTGAAAAGTTGGCTCCTATGGATTGGCGCAGAGGAAGATGAGAAGGCAGGCTGAATGAAACAAAAGGAGACAGATGGGAGGCCCTGCATGTGTGGAGTGGATAAGTAACTTAATACTTGGTGCAGTGGGCTGAGAACCTGGATTTGATTCCCACTGCAGCTCCTTGAGACTCTAGGCAAGTCACTGACTTAACCCTCCATTGCCCCAAATACAAAACTTAGATTGTGAGCCTACTAGGGACAAAGAAAGTATCTGCATATAATGTGTACAGTGCAACATATATGTCTAGTAGGATTATAGAAATAAGTATTATTGTGCACAGCCTCTTGTGACCAGCCCCAGGGTCTTGCGATTCTCTGGGAGACTTGCAATTTCACAGCTAGATCCAGATTTTTCATCCCTGGATGCAAAAGCCCAGCCCCGTTTACAATCCACTGTGTGCTAGTAGCATGCAAGGCTGGTTGGGCCGCTGGACGAAAATGGTGTTAAAGGGGCGATCAAGGAGGACAAAGCCGTAGCGGAGAAATTAAATGAATTCTTTGCTTCGGTCTTCACCGAGGAGGATTTGGGGGGGACACCGGTGCCGGAAAGAATATTTGAAGCGGGGGAGTCGGAGAAACTAAACAAATTCTCTGTAACCTTGGAGGATGTAATGGGTCAGTTCAGCAAGCTGAAGAGTAGTAAATCACCGGGACCTGATGGTATTCATCCCAGTGTATTAATAGAACTAAAAAATGAACTTGCGGAGCTACTGTTAGAAATATGCAATCTGTCCCTAAAATCGAGTGTAGTACCGGAAGACTGGAGGGTAGCCAATGTTACTCCGATTTTTAAGAAGGGTTCCAGAGGAGATCCGGGAAATTATAGACCGGTGAGTCTGACGTCGGTGCCGGGCAAGATGGTGGAGGCTATTATTAAGAATAAAATTGCAGAGCATATACAAAAACATGGACTGATGAGACAAAGTCAGCATGGATTTAGTGAAGGGAAGTCTTGCCTCACCAATCTAATGCATTTTTTTGAGGGGGTAAGCAAACATGTGGACAATGGGGAGCCGGTTGATATTGTATATCTGGATTTTCAGAAGGCGTTTGACAAAGTGCCGCACGAAAGACTCCTGAAGAAATTGCAGAGTCATGGAATCGGAGGTAGGGTATTATTATGGATTAAGAACTGGTTGAAAGATAGGAAGCAGAGAGTAGGATTGCGTGGCCAGTATTCTCAGTGGAGGAGGGTAGTTAGTGGGGTCCCGCAGGGGTCTGTGCTGGGTCCGTTGCTTTTTAATGTATTTATAAATGACCTAGAGATGGGAATAACTAGTGAGGTAATTAAATTCGCCGATGACACAAAATTATTCAGGGTCGTCAAGTCGCAGGAGGAATGTGAACGATTACAGGAGGACCTTGCGAGACTGGGAGAATGGGCGTGCAAGTGGCAGATGAAGTTCAATGTTGACAAGTGCAAAGTGATGCATGTGGGTAAGAGGAACCCGAATTATAGCTACGTCTTGCAAGGTTCCGCGTTAGGAGTTACGGATCAAGAAAGGGATCTGGGTGTCGTCGTCGATGATACGCTGAAACCTTCTGCTCAGTGTGCTGCTGCGGCTAGGAAAGCGAATAGAATGTTGGGTGTTATTAGGAAGGGTATGGAGTCTAGGTGTGCGGATGTTATAATGCCGTTGTATCGCTCCATGGTGCGACCGCACCTGGAGTATTGTGTTCAGTACTGGTCTCCGTATCTCAAAAAAGATATAGTAGAATTGGAAAAGGTACAGCGAAGGGCGACGAAAATGATAGTGGGGATGGGACGACTTTCCTATGAGGGGAGGCTGAGAAGGCTGGGGCTTTTCAGCTTGGAGAAGAGACGGCTGAGGGGAGATATGATAGAAGTGTATAAAATAATGAGTGGAATGGATCGGGTGGATGTGAAGCGACTGTTCACGCTATCCAAAAATACTAGGACTAGAGGGCATGAGTTGAAGCTACAGTGTGGTAAATTTAAAACGAATCGGAGAAAATTTTTCTTCACCCAACGTGTAATTAGACTCTGGAATTCGTTGCCGGAGAACGTGGTACGGGCGGTTAGCTTGACGGAGTTTAAAAAGGGGTTAGATAGATTCCTAAAGGACAAGTCCATAGACCGCTATTAAATGGAAAAATTCCGCATTTTTAGGTATAACTTGTCTGGAATGTTTTTACGTTTGGGGAGCGTGCCAGGTGCCCTTGACCTGGATTGGCCACTGTCGGTGACAGGATGCTGGGCTAGATGGACCTTTGGTCTTTCCCAGTATGGCACTACTTATGTACTTATGTACTTATTAGTAGTAGTAGGAGGAGATAGGATCAATGTTGTGCACAAAAGAGGTGTGGAACTTGGGTGATCATATGTGACGATCTTAAGGTGACCAAATAGGAAGAAAAAAGCAGCAAAAGCCATAAGGATGCTTGAGTGCATAGGGAGAGGAATGGCCAGTTGCATAAAGGAGGTGATAATGCCTCGGTCCAGAGGGTTGCTATAAAGTGGTCAGTGTATGGGAACAGTCTGAAAGATCTCAATATGTATACTTTGGAAGAAAGATGAGAGAGAGGCGATACGATAGAACCCAGGGCTGGCTTAACCGTTGGACCAAGTGAGGCTCTGGCCCAGGGTGCCAAAATACCCAACCTCTGACCTCGCCTGGACTTCAGCCAGCCGTCTCCCCTCTGCCATGTCCAGCCTGCTCTGATGCAATTTCTTGTGGTTGGGACATGGCAGAGGGAAAACCTAGGAGCTAGCTAAAGGCAGCCTCTGCCAGTGAATGATATAAACTTGACAGGACAATTGCGGAAGAGTGAGAGAAGTGAGGGAGCAGTGCTGGACCCACAGGAAAGAGGACAGAGGAAGGGGAAAGAGAGACCAGCCCAAGGCAGGGAGAGATGCTGAACCTGTTGGGGGGGGGGGGGGGGGGGGAGAGGGAAGGGGCACCAGAAGAAATGTGGGGGAGGGGCGCCACCAAAGCATATTGGCTCAGGGTGCTACTATCCCTTGAGCTTGCCCTAATAGAGACATTTAAATACCTTTGTGGTATGAATGCACAGGAGGCGAATTTCTCAGTTGAAACAGTGGTGAATTTGTGGAAAGACCTCTTGATGATAAAGATTGTATCTGAATTAAAGAAAGCTTGGGACAAGTACATAGGATAAGGGAGAGGAAGGGATAATACATGGTATGGATGGGCAAACTGAATAGGCCACATGGTCTTTATTTACTTTCATTTTCCATATTTCTGTGTGCTCAGATCATGGAGCTTCCTTTCTCCATCCTGTATCTTTCCAGATCTACTTCCCTTACCTCTGATCCTCCTTCCTCACCTCCTTTCCTATAATCCACCTTCATCCTTAGAAAGATTCTCTTCTCCCATGCAAGTAAACTGAAATAAATTAAAACAATGATCCAGACACCAGATATGTAGCCAGACCTCAATTGTGTGTGTGTGTGTGGGGGGGGGGGGTATTTTGCCCTGCCTCCTTGCTGCTTTCTGCCCTCGCCGCAACTCCACATACCTGGGTTGGTGAGGGTCCCCAAGCCCTGCCAGAAGCAGAAGACTTCCTGTGGTGATATTCAGTGCCATGTTGCCTGCCCTGATTTCACGTTCCAGTGAAATTGAGCATGTGCCTGAGCTGCTGCAGGAGACTGGGGGCTGTGACTGTATGACTCTGTGATGCCAGTAAACCTGCATTGTTCCCATGTTATGACTGTACTGCAAGAAACAAAACTTTGGTCATGCGAAGAGCAATTCTACAACTAGGCACCTGAGTTTAGTTGCCCCTAAAGGGGCATTTACACATGAAAGCATTTTATGTGCTGTTCTGAAAGGGCGCATGTAAATGCTATAGTGTGCAAATACAAGGGTGGAGCATGGGCAGGACAGTAGCACGATAGCGTAGCCAGGAAGTTTTTACAGGGGGGGGGGTGTGTCTACATCACCCCGGACCCTCTCTCTCCTCCCCCCCCCCCCCCCCGGTACCTTAAAAATCATCTCTGCTGCAGTCTTTGCTCGGGCAGCGACCCTAATAAGCTGTGGCCTACATCGGGATTTCCTCTTTGAATCATCCTGCCCTTCACAAAACAGGAAGTTGTGTCAGATGGGGCGGGAACGCGGGATGGTTCAGAGGAAGTCCAGGTGCAGGCCGCAGGCAGCTTCTGACGGCTGCTGCCTGCCCGTGGGAAGACTGCAGCAGAGATGGTTCTAAGGTACGGGTGGGGGGGGGGGCTGAATTTGACAGGAGGTGCGTACGCAACACACGCATGTAGTATAAATACACCACTGGGGCAGGACAGGCATGTGTAATTGGAAGACACACCCAACTTGTAGACTACTATAAATGACCTACGACTATGCCACATTTAGGTGCTCTCATTTACACTAGCTCTATGACTGATTGACTGCAGGCGCCTAAATGTAAGGCATGCCAATGCCGGATAATGCTAGTATTCTATAATATAATCTGGGCTGGAGGGGGAGGAATAGTCACAGGAAGAGAGGAGGATGGTAGGGTTGGGGGAGGGGTGGGAGTTAGGAGAGAGCAAGGAGGATGAGCATGATGGGAATGAGTGTGGCGCAATGAAGCAGGGAGGGAGATGCAGGTATTGGATTGGGAAGGAAATAGAGCTCTTGGATTTATTGAAAGGGGGGGCTGTATTTTAGTTCTAGGAGGCACCCAAGGAGAGTGCAAAGATGGAGTTACTTGGGTTTGGTTGGGGGCCCTGGGGATATGGTAAATGTAGGATTTGGCAGGGTCCTGAGTAAGCTGGGACAATGATGGGATTGAAAAATATATTGATAAATGTAGATGGGATGCAGTCACCAATAAAGTGAACCAAAATACTCGGCTATTTGAGGAAACGGGGAGTTGATAGTTCATTATTGCAGGAGACGCTTTTGACAGATCCTGAACATAGAAAACTACAGAGGGATTGGGTTGGGGAGGTAATAGTGACTGCGTTTAATGGTAGGCAGCAGAGGTCGCAGTGCTGATGAAAAAAGGACTTGACTGGAAGCCACGTAAGACCATTTTAGATCCCAATGGAAGATACATATTTGCAATGAAGGAAGTTATGGGGAGAAAGCTACTAATTTACAGTACAAGTCCAAAAATCCGGATTTTTCGGGGATTGGGTTGGTCCAGATTTTTAAATTTTCTGGATTCTCAGGCAGTAGGTTTTAAAATTCAAATCCAGTGTCTCTCTTCCCCATCCAGCATATTTCTGTGTCTCTTCCCCATCCACTGTCTCTCATAAGACATAAGCATCGCCACACTGGGACAGACCAAAGGTCCATCTAGCCCAGCACCCTGTCTCCGACAGTGGCCAATCCAGGTCACAATCACCCGACAAGATCCACGGAGCAAAGCATTTTGTACTGCTTGTCCCAGGAATAGTGGATTTTTCCCTACGTCCATTTAATAACATTCTATGGCCTTTTCCTTCAGGAAGCCGTCCAAACCTTTCTTAAACTCTGCTAAGCTAACTGCCTTAATCACATTCTCCGGCAACGAATTCCAGAGTCGAATTACGCACTGAGTAAAGAAACATTTTCTCTTATTTGTTTTAAACTTACTGCACTCCAGCTTCATCGCATGCCCCCTTGTCCTAGTATTTTTGGAAACCGAAAACAGACGCTCCATATTTATCTTTTCCACTTCACTCATTATTTTATCATATCACCCCTCAGCCGCCTTTTCTCCAAGCTGAAGAGCCCCAGTTGCTTTAGCCTTTCCTCATAGGAAAGTCGTCCCATCCCCTTAATCATCTTTGACGCCCTTCTCTGCACCTCTTCCTCGGAGGAGGAGGCCTGAGCCTTTTTATTCCAGAAATATGTATTTTCTGATTAGATTTAGCTTGAGTTGTTTAATCTAATGTTATTTGTTATTGTAGTCTATCATGAGAATTGCTATTTCCTTCGAACTGCCCAGTTAGTCTTTTGTGAACCACCTAGAACTAGTTTGCTAATGGCGGATTATAAATGTAATTTGTAATGTAGTAAGCTTAGACACGGAAAAAGTCTTTGACTGGATCAACTGAGGATTTATGCAGTGGGTCCTTGCAAAATATGGCATTGGAGTAAGTAATCAGAAATGCCATTGATCATCATTATTGGGAAGCTTGCAAAGCCCTTTGAATTTCAGTGGGGGGACACTGTCCTCCTCTGTTGTCCCTATTGTTTTATACTGACGCTGAAACTTCGGTGATCAAGATAAGGACAACTCCAAAAATTTCAGGAATACATATGGGGAGTAAGGAGGAGAATATTCATTTGTTTGCAGATGACATATTATTGTTTCTGGGTGACTCAGAGCATGATGTGAGTAGAGTAATACAAATCATAAGTTTTGGGGGGTTTTCAGGGCTTAAAATCCATTTTGTTAATTCTGAAGTTTTGAAATATTGGGAAGTGGAGGCTGCAGGGTCATTTTGGCTTTCTCCCTGAGATGGGCTGTAGGGACTTTGAAGTGTTTTAGAGTGTAGCAAAGTGTTGATGCTGATATACTTAGAAACATAGTAGATGACGGCAGAGAAAGACCTGCACGGTCCATCCAGTCTGCCCAACAAGATAAACTCATATGTGCCACTTTTTGTGTATACCTGACCTTGATTTGTATCTACCATTTTCAGGGCACAGACCGTAGAAGTCTGCCCCGCCTCCTACCACCGGCTCTGCCACCCAATCTCCACTAAGCTTCTGAGGATCCATTCCTTCTGAACAGGATTCCTTTGTTTATCCCACGCATTTTTGAATTCCGTTACCATTTTCATCTCCACCACCTCCCGCGGGAGGGCATTCCTAGTATCCACCACTCTCTCCGTGAAAAAATACTTCCTGACATTTTTCTTGAGTCTGCCTCCCTTTCATTTCATGTCCTCTAGTTCCGCCTTCCCTTCTCCGGAAAAGGTTTGTTTGCGGATTAATACCTTTCAAATATCTGAACGTCTGTCTCGTATCACCCCTGTTTCTCCTTTCCTCCAGGGTATACATGTTCAGGTCAGCAAGTCTCTCTTCATACGTCTTGTAACGCAAATCCCATACCATTCTCTTAGCTTTTCTTTGCACCGCTTCAATTCTTTTTACATCCTTAGCAAGATATGGCGTCCAAAACTGAACACAATACTCCAGGTGGGGCCTCACCAACAACTTATACAGGGGCATTAAAACCTCTTTTCTTCTGCTGGTCACACCTCTCTCTATACAACCTAACAACCTAGCAACCTTCTGGCTACGGCCACCGCCTTGTCACACTGTTTCGTTGCCTTCAGATCCTCAGATACCATCACCCCAAGATCTCTCTCCCCATCCGTACATATCAGACTCTCACCGCCTAACACATACGTCTCCCGTGGATTTCTACTCCCTAAGTGCATCAGTTTGCATTTCTTCGCATTGAATTTTAATTGCCAAACCTTAGACCATTCTTCTAGCTTCTGCAGATCCTTTTTCATGTTTTCCACTTCCTCTCGGGTGTCCACTGTTACAAATCTTAGTATCATCCGCAAAAAGGCAAACTTTTCCTTCTAACCCTTCGGCAATGTCACTCACAAATATATTGAACAGAATCGGCCCCAGCACCGATCCCTGAGGCACTTCACTACTCACCTTTCCCTCATCTGAGCGAATTCCATTAACCACCACCCTCTGGGGTCTGTCCATCAACCAGTTCCTAATCCAGTTCACCACATCGGGTCCTATCTTCAGCCTGTCAAGTTTATTCAAGAGCCTCCTGTGGGGAACTGTGTCAAAAGCTTTGCTGAAATCTAAGTATTGCTTGGTAACCCAGAGAAACTGGGACTCATCTGAACACCCCATTCTAGAAGACTGACGGCAATGCTTCCTTGGAGTCCTGATTTGCTGGCCTAGAATCTCTCCCTGAGGTCAAGGCAAGTATTTCTTGCATTTTGGCCTGTATTTGGGGCAAAGTAGTGCATTCTCTACTCTGGAAATCATCCCTCTGGTTATGCAAAGGCACTTAAGGAGACCATGGTTGAACTGGATGTGTTGATGAAAGAATAGGTCCCTAGATTAGGGGATGTTTTGTTATATTCAGATAAAGATGTGATATCACACTGGAATGTTACGTTGGAAGAAGCTTTAGATGTTGCTCCAAAGTGCGTTTTATGAGGAGCAGCTCAGTGAGGGACTGTGCCCTGGTTAACAGATGGATTGAAGCAGGTTCGGCAGGAGTTGCGTCAGGTTGTGAGAGTGTGACATAAGATGAGGGATGTGGATATAAAAGATACTTATATGATGAAGTTAATAGAGTATTCCACTGCAGTAAAGCATGAGCGTGAGTGCTTTTTTCAAAAGTGTGTTATGGAGGCAGTGAATTGCCCACATGAGTTTTATCGAATGATGTATTCTCTTACGCAAGTATCATGTGTTGCTAATATGATGTTGCTATTTATGCCTGAAGATCATATGGGATTTTTTTAAGCAGATAAGCTTGCAGAATGTATCCAGTTTTTCTGATGTTGCCCTCTTGGAGGGTATTGATTGTGATCTGGAAAAAGTTCTCAGTGGTGGGTAAGCAAGAGATTAGTGGATACCTGAAGTGTTGCCGACCAACTGGGTCTGTGAAGGACGTTTGTTCTCCAAATATATTAAAGGGTATTCAAAGTTTTGTTGTTCAACAAATAGTAAAAATTGTGAATCTGTTTCTGAGTAAAGGGTATTACCCATGTAAACCATTCATCCTGTGTTGAAAAATGCAAAGATAGGGGTTGACGTTTTGTCAAATTACTGTTGTCCTATCTCTACTTTACCAATGTTGGCTAAGGTATTAGAGCTTCGTGTTTCAGTTAGATTAGTTATTTGACTGACCATGTTTTGTTAGGTCCATTTCAGTACGGCTTCCGTAAGACACACAGTATGGAAC
Organism: Microcaecilia unicolor; assembly: GCF_901765095.1. Taxonomy (NCBI): domain Eukaryota; kingdom Metazoa; phylum Chordata; class Amphibia; order Gymnophiona; family Siphonopidae; genus Microcaecilia; species Microcaecilia unicolor. The sequence goes on from NC_044033.1 coordinate 300,906,301, forward strand.
CTTTTTAGCTGCTATAATAGATGAGGTGCGGTTAGGTTTGGATAGACATGAATTTTTTTTTTGTCTTTTTAAACATTTCTGCAGCATTTGATACAGTAGATCATACAATTTTCCTTCAGCAGCTGCATGCTTGTGGCCTTGTGGAAGCTGTTCTGCAGTGGTTTGAATCTTTTTTTGCATGATAGAAAGGGTATGGGTGAGGAAGTATCGCATATATGTTCCCTCCACACTGAGGTGCCACAAGGGTCGGTGCTGTCAGCTGTATTTAATATTTACTTGCGTCCATTATGTGGAGTTTTGTGATCCTTAAAAGCTTTGTGTAGGATATATGCAGATGACATACAATTTTTCTTGTCCAAGCCAGCTGCTGAAGTAAATATGTCTCCCAGACTGCAGGAAATTTTGGAAAATATAATGGGTTGGTTGAAACAGAATAAATTGCAATTGTTGCAAACCCTGAAGTTTTGTATGTGCTCTTGGATACTGCAATAGTACTGTCAGAAACAGTAACATTGGTGAGGGTTTCTATGAATGAGAAACGTGGGTATTTTGCTGGATTCTACCTATTCATTTTGACCTCAGGTGGCAGGGTCTGATTCGAGCAGTGTATTTTAAAATGAGACTGCTGAGTAAGTTAAAACCTCTACTACCTTGGCTTGACTTTAAGAAAGTAATGTAGATGATGATACTTGTCGATTACTGTAACATCCATTTATCTTGGATTGCCTGGCTTTTGGGTTCAGGCACTTCAGGTAACATTGAATTCAACAGTGAGGCTTGTGTTTGGGTTTTCCAAGTCTGAACATATAACCACATTCATGAGGCGGCTGAAATGGTTAGCAATGCATATACAAGTTATTGGTGATGTTCCATTGTATGTTCTATCAAGATTTTTCCTATTTGAGAAATGCTGTAAAATGGTACATTCCAGCTTGTTCATTGAGATCTCAAGATAGATAGTGATCTTGTTGTACTTGCTGTCCAGCAGTTACGTTTAGAGGTAGCAAGGACTGGTGCTTTTTCCATTTGTGACCTTTGGATTGGAATAAGCTGCCATTGTGGCTACAGAATGAATCTCGACTGCCTGCTTTCAAAAAACTCTGAAGAGGATATCTGCTCTGTCAGGCATAAAGTAACTCTATTTGAATGAGACTGTATTGCAAAAGAGACCTGCATAATTTATTAGAGCTGTATATATTTGCTCTGTGTGCTCATGTTATAACTGCCTGTGTATATATTATGTTGGTTTGTATATATTGTGTTGGTTTGATATGATTTTATGTAAGTTGAGTTGTACTCTGCCCTGGATAAGGGCGGATTAGAAATACATTTTATTCTATTCTATTACAACCTGAATCTCACTCACCTTGAGCTGCTACTAAAATTGGAATTGGCTAAATCCAAAAATCCCATCCCAAGAGGTCTATTCCCAAGACAGTAATTACAGACATATTTGACACCTTCTTAACTGAACAGGATTTGGGCAGATGCTTGTTGGAGAGGCTGCTTGGGAAAAAGGCGCATGTAAACATATTTGGTGGGACGGCCCCCAAAATAAAGGCTTTTGGACAACAGTTATGTACTTTTTTTTTTTTTTTAATTTAAATTTTTATTGATGATTCTATACAACCAGCTTAAATACAGGATATCATTTTCCAGCCATTGAACCCTATAACATACAATTAAACATTTGACATCCAACACCCTCATCAAAGATTTTACATTTTTATAACCTTCCCCCTCCCCCCTTCCCTTCCGTCCTCCCTATCTTCCATGGCAGTTATGTACTTTTTATCTTTACCATTATTGAGTCATCTGTTGCCTAAGGATTATATGTTAATGCTTCATGGGCCATTGCACAGTGCAATTAAAGACCACTAAGTAAAGCAAAATATTAGTAATCATACTATGGACCCCATAAAATGCAGATGTTGAGGTCCAAGATATTTGACTGCTTTATGGTGTCTAAAATGTAATATGTATAGTAATAGATAAAATACTTCCCCTCCCAAACCCGTGATCCAACCCTTGACCATGTGTTATAAGTGATTCTACTGTATATCGAGCTGGGTTATATAGGATCTACAGTCTTTCTGCTTTTAGCTGTTTGACTAGTAACAATATTGCAATGGAAATGCATACATACCCTCCCCCCACCATTCATTTCTTTCTTTGTTTATGTTTAACTTTTTGTTTAATGCAATTTCAAATTTCATCATAAAAATAGTAACTTGAAAGGAAATACATGAGCTTATTAACAAAGAAAAAGTAAAAATTAGATATTCCCTACAGTGGGGAAAAATAAAACAAAGAAAGATATTACAGCTCAAAATAAAATCCACAAATGGGGGGGGGGGGGGGGGGATGGTTTCCAAGGAGAGAATTAATAACATGGAAAACCAAAAAGGGATAAGAAGCAAACTGGTCCACACTGAGACAGCTGCACAACCTATCACATAAGCAGACATTAACCAGGAATACTAGTCAGACACTGCAGGACTCTCATCAGGGAGCCATCTTTTTAAAAAGGCATACCATACAGAATAACAATTACAAATGTATACATCTCCCACATCTTTACTCAGATCTATTTATATTATATCTGCTTGCTTTAAACTCTAATACGTTATTCAACATCTCTATGTAACAATAAGTGATTACGTTCTAATCTATCACCACCAAGAACGATATATTGTAAGCCACATTGAGCCTGCAAAGAGGTAGGATAATGTGGGATACAAATGCAATAAATAAATAAATAAAACTGTTGAGGTTTTATTACTAAAAAAAAAGAAAGCTGTGATGGATCAAAAAAGAAAGAGACATATTTCACTCTGTTTATAATTAATCCCACATTTACAGGGAAAGTTTAAGAGAAATCAACCCCCAAGTTGCTGAATATGTAGCTTCAACAATAAGAACTACTATCTCCTCTTCCTGGTCACATCAGGAATTGCCTACAGGGTAACATTTCAAAATGTTTTATACCTGTTCCTTAAGTACTTTCTCAAAATTAAATCCCTGTAGAGCACTGATGAAAATTAGCAATCAGTGTTACGTGAGTGCAGTTGGGTAGTCCCGGTATGTCCCAAGCTTTGCAAGCTATGAGCTGGCACAGAAACTCCAACATGATTCTCCAGGAAGTGAAGATGGTATATAAAAAGCACTAAATGCTCCTAAAAGGTCATCAAGGAGTTCCCAATATATCGTTCATATACTGTCTTCGCATATCTCTAGGAGAGGTACACTGGACTCTTGAAAAGTTTACAAATCTCAGATTTGTATTTATTGATACATTTCAAGAGCTTCCAATTTTTTCCTGAATGAATACATTATCCTTCATTAATCAGTATCAGCAGCTTCTACTTTAGTAAGCCTTAACTCCAAATTGTCCAGCTTCTTCCCATGGTCTATCAAAAAAGTTGAATGTTCAAGAGACTTTTTAGATAAAGTAGTAGCCTGGGCTCCAGTTGTGTTAAATTGGTCTGCCAAAACTTTACCAAGATTAGTAAAAGTCAGCCAGACTTGTGTTATTACTTGTGGTCTCTCCGGCATAAAGTTGGAATAGGCAGGCAAAGCCACAGAAGATGAACATCTCAAACAGTATTACAAGAAACTTGAAGGTGGGAACAGAAGCTTTTACAATCAGCGGCATAATCGAAAGAGAAGGACGCCCATCTTCTGACACAAATCGGGAGATGGGCGTCCTTCTTTCAGGGTCACCCAAATCGGCATAATGGAAAGCCAATTTTGGGCATCCTCAACTGCTTCCCATTGCAGGGACAACCAAAGTTCACGGGGGCGTGTCAGCAGTGTACCGAAGGTGGGACGGGTGCATGGTTAAGAGACGGGTGTCCTCGGCTGATAATGGAAAAAAGAAGGGCATCCCTGACGAGCATTTGGCTGACTTGGTCCAATTTTTTTCACAACCAAGCCTCGAAAAGGTGCCCGAACTGACCAGATGACCACCCCAGTGGTCACCAACCCCCTCCCACCCAAAGAAAATTAAAAAACATTTTTTTCCAGCCTCTATGCCAGCCTCAAATGTCATACCCAGCTCCATGACAGCAGTATGCAGGTCCCTGGAGCAGTTTTTAGTGGGTGCAGTGCACTTGAGGCAGGCAGACCCAGGCCCATCCCCCCCTACCTGTTACACTTGTGGTGGTAAATGTGAGCCCTCCAAAACCCACCCAAAACCCACTGTACCCACATGTAGGTGCCCCCCTTCACCCCTTAGGGCTATGGTAGTGGTGTACAGGTTTTGGGGGGGTTGGGGGGCTCAGCACCAAAGGTAAGGGAGCTATGCACCTAGGAGCAATTTGTGAAGTCCACTGCAGTGCCCCCTAGGGTGCCCAGTTGGTGTCCTGGCATGTGAGGGGGACCAGTGCACTACGAATGCTGGCTCCTCCCACGACCAAATGGCTTGGATTTGGTTGTTTCTGAGATGGGCGTCCTCGGTTTCCATTATCGGCGAAAACCATGGTCGACCATCTCTTAGGTCGACCTAAGTGTTGAGATTTGGGCATCCCCGACCGTATTATCGAAACAAAAGATGAACGCCCATCTTGTTTTGATAATACGGGATGTCCCGCCCCTTCACAGGGACGCCCTTAGAGATGGGCGTCCCCATTCGAAAATGCCCCTCCACGCCACTCGATTATGGCTACTACTCTGAAGTAGCTCCACCTATATTTTGAGATCGCCGCACCTGTTCCATTCTGTGGATGGGTGGGAGGGGGAAATGCTTTCCTGCCTCCCTTTCTTCCTTGGGGCTCACAGTAACAACACCAACCTCAGTGGCTGACATTCCAAGGTCTCCATTGGATCTGAACAGCACTACACATATCCATTCAGTGGACCAACAGTTGCCCCACTGTATTTTGGGGGTGTCTTTTCTATAGACGGGAAAATGCCACTGAGCAAGTCTGCGTGGCTTCCTCCCCCTCCCCCCCCCCATTTTCTAATTGACTTAAAATGGTGTGACGTAGCCACAAAGTGGAAAAACAGTGTGTTCTAGTGAAGCAGAATCTTGCTCAGTTTAACACAGTTTGGGATCCGTTCCTTCTATACAATGGTTGTCTGCAAATGCTTGTCTATGAAGTACAGTAGAGTGTTGAAAATTGGATACTGGTGTATGCTTAGATGGCTAGTTGTTGAGTAAATTTATTTATCTATTTATTTATTGGATTTATAATCTGCCTACTAGCACTAAGTGAAGTGCCAATAAAAAACACACATAACCAAAAATAAGCAAAACCGAGATAAAATATGAAAAAGCATAAAAACAGACTGCACCAAACCAGCAACCGATGGAAAAAAACCGCCATAAAAATAAATTGCCTAATTACAGAGACACAATTACATCAGATTAACAAACGCCTGCGCAAATAGAAATGCTTTCAGCTGTTCTTAAAGTACACTCTCTCTCTTCTCACTCTCAGCTGACCTGGTAGGTGATTTCACTCTTTAGGCCCAGCAATTGAAAAGGTAGGCGATCTGGTTTCTGCAAAACATCCCTTGGTAAATGCTGGGATAAACAACCGCTGCACCCCTTCTGATTGTGGGGGCCTGGAAGGTCAATAAATCTTCAAAACAGAAAACAAATAATGTGGGGAATTCTGTTGCAAAGCCTTATGAATCTAAAGTAAAAGCTTAAATTGAATTCTGAACAGTATTAGCAACCAATCTAATTGATAGAGGGTGTAATGTGTTGAAATTGTGAAGCCCCAGTTAAGAGTCCGGCTATCACATTCATGGCCAGTTGTACTACTACTACTACTTATCATTTCTATAGTGCTACTAGACATATGCAGTGCTCTGCACTGAACATGTAAGAGACAGTCCCTGCTCGATAGAGCTTACAATCTAATCAAGACAAACAGGACAAATAAGGGAATTACTTAAGGTGGGAATTATAAAACAGACATGGGTAAAACAAGTGAATAGGAGTTAGGGGCAATTCTATAAAGGGCATTAAAAGTTAGGTACCCAAAATCTGGGCACTAGGACAGTATCTTATAAAGGCATCTGGGTGTCCAGATTCTGTTATAGAATAGAGCCAAAGTTGGCATGTGGGTGCTGTGCTTTAGGTGGCTACATGTACATTATGTAAAAGGCAGATGTTACTCACCATGGGAATAAACCTGGATGGAGACTGACCTTGATACAGCAGTGTGATGGGTCCCCTGTTATAAATTTTTTCCTATAAGAAAAAACTACTAAATAAGAAGAAGAATAAAAAGATAAGTATGCTGTGTAATGATACACACTGTTGATGTTGTGCTTCTGGATCAATGAAGAATACGTATTCACCCTGCAGCTTCAAAGCCTTTGAGGGCTGACATATGCCACGCTGATGGATCCAACAGTATTAAATTAATTTATGTGTGTTAGAAAATAGTTTACGTTTGTTTGGAGCTAGTTGTATGTCAATTTAGATGCAAAAAGTTGGCAGCAATGTGTGATCTGCCCATGCTCTGCCTACAGCAGCAATATGCGACCTGCCCATGCCCCGCCCACAAGCATTGTTCCCTTTAAGCTGAGCAAGAGTCCTCCACCTACAGTTCTGCCAGTAGGGGGCTCCATTTCACTATCACATTTTCAATAGTGAGGGATAGGCAAGTTCTGCAGGACAGTAAGCTTCCGAAGCAGAAGGCGCTAGCTAGTGGCTGCAATGAAGAGGGCAGTCGGGCCGTGAACTGGGATGGAGAGAGGAGCGAGGAGCCAGAAACACCCGGGGCCGGAGGAGACGCTACTGCAGCAGGAAGACCACAACTGCAAGACGCACTGGTGTGCAGGGTGCCGCAGGGGGAGGAAGGCGTTGTGACGTGAGAGAGAGGAGCCGCTGGGAGGAGACAAGAGCCGCGGAGGTGTAAGGCGTGCACTGGTGCAGCATTAGGGGGAAAGCACTGGGCAGGCCAAATGACGGAGAGCAAAGAACACCCCCATTGGTTTGCACCCGGGGTGGTCCGCCCCCACCGCCCCGCCTTCGGGACACCACTGGCAGGACTCCAAGGAAACTGCCTGTTCCTAGCAATTGAAAACATGTTATTGAAGCATCAGCCCTTACTGGCAGCAATGCAGTTGAGGACACCCGCTCAGCTTAGAGGGAATTTGGAGGAGTTAATTTTACAGAATAGATCCTGAGTGCAGTTAGGTGTCTAACTGCTGGTTTACCCCTGTTTTGAGTACCTAAAGTTAATGCCTACCTTGTGGCATACTATACAAAATTAGGAAGATAGTGGCTAATGAAAGGCCTAGGTAAAAATGAGTTACAATAATGAATTTTAGAAATGATCTGAAGAACAGTGTGAGAATCATCCTTAAGTGGGAATGACTTTAACTTAGTAAGCAAGCACCGCCTATAAAAAGAGTCCTGAGTTACAGCTCTAATTTGTAGTTTCAAAGATATACTAGGGATGAAAATAATTCCCAGCCTGTAAACTTGGCCAGTGAGATAGAAGATGGAACATCCAAAATGGTCATGCGGCTGGCTACACTTATTTCAGTCTTGGCAGTGTTCTATGCTAGCCTGCTGGTTGTCATCCACGAAGCAACAGATTTGAAACAGCCTGTAATCTATCGGTGGCAATCTGGATATCACTGTCAAAGAGGAAAAGAACTAAGTGTTGTCGGCATAAATGTGATAATGCATATTCAGTTCACAAAATTTTCAACACAGAGGTATATAAATTAAAAAGCAGATCCTGAGGGACACCTGCTTTCAAAAACAAAAATCTAGAAACTGTGATTTCCTAATTTTACTGTCCAAGACCAGTTAGAAAAAAAAAGACTGGAACTAAGATAGAATCACTCCTGAAAATACAAGAAGCCGCAAGCGTTGAATAAGCAGCACATTCTCCATGATATCGAAACATCAAATAAAACAATAATTAAAACCCTGTCTGATGACATCAACAGTAGACAGAAGAGCCTTTCTGAACCTATTGAAATGGATCCAAGATGGCAGAATGATCTAGGAAACTGTCCATCTGGTTCAGAACAGTCTGTTCAATAATCTTAGCCAGCAATGGAAGTGATGATAGCAGTTGATTATTAGGCTTTCTTGGCCTTAACTTGCTATCTTTCTCTAGCAAAGGATATACAGTAGCCATTTTGGGAGTTTCTGGTAATTTATGTATTTATTTAGATTTTGCTCACACCTTTTTCAGTAGTAGCTCAAAGTGAGTTACATTCAGGTACACTGGATATTTCTTTGTTCCAGGAGGGCTCACAATCTAAGTTTGTACCTGAGGCAATGGAGGGTTAAGTGACTTGCCCAAGATCACAAGGAGCAGCAGTGGGATTTGAACCGGCCACCAGAAACACAGAAGCAATAACAAATACTAGTACAGGAGCTAATTCATTCAAAAACGAAATATTAAAGGGGAGCACTGGTCCTTAGTAGCTGTGGTAGGTTTCAAAGACTTCAAAATACTGACAACGTCTTCTTCATTTACACAATCAAAACTCTCCCAAGTGTTATTAATTTGAAATAGTCAACAGGTCCTAGAGATGGGAATAACTAGTGAGGTAAATAAATTTGCTGATGACACAAAGTTGTTAAATCGTAATAGGATTGTGAAAAATTGCAAGAGGCCCTTACGAGAGTGGGAGACTGAGCATCCAAATGCCTTTGTGTTGCTCCATGGTGCAACTGCACCTTGAATATTGTGTGCAATTCTGGTCACCACATCTCGAAAAAGATGGTGATGGCTGGCTCTCCAATCATAGATATTCCTGAATCTTTTGATCTTGATGGGCTGGAGATGAAAATAGTACAGAAAATTCACACCCTAGGTGTCATGATTAATTCAGATCAAGAAATTAGTGGGTACAATATTTATGAAGTTAAAATTAATTAGATGTTTAAGAGACTTTCTTTCAACTGAGAACTTTAGACTAGTGTTACAAAGTATTGCCATCTATTGATTATTGTAACAGTTTGTTAGTCGGCATGTCAAAAAAGTTTCTAAGAGTTCTTCAAGTGACACAGAATGCCACAGCTCAGATTATGCTTGGTTTAAGTTGTTTTGACCATATCACTCCAGCATTGATGAAATTGTACTGAGTATCCAATATAAATTGTTTATTAGTATTTAAGGTTGTAACTGAATCTGTTACCATGGGCGTAGTTTGACTTTCATTTCGGGGGTGCAAAGGATGGGGCAGAGCATATTAGCATATTAATTTGTGTGTGTGTTCACACACACACGAAGGAAGGGAGAAAGAACTGGCTTTTATGGGAATAACCAATATGGTTATTCCCAAAAAAAAAGCCAGCTCTTTCTCATTGCCTTTCTTCTTTCCTCCTTACCCAGCACTCCCTCTTCCTCTCCAGTAGTATTTCCCCACCCCCTTTCCCATACCATGCCAGTGTAGACCTTAGAAATGCATAAGCTCTATATGTAGATTGAAGAAAAGGATGCCGCCACTTTTGTAGAGAAGGCTAGACGATATTTAATATAAACAGTGTATTTACAATTTTTCTGCATAGCTCAATGGGCTATTGCAGGAAGCATTTCTTGATAAACAATATACAAGCCAGAATGAATGATCAAAACAAAGCAATGTAAAGCAAAGAAATCAGGATGCTATATACAGACAAAGAAAGCAGAGACAGACAAAGAAAAATTCAAAAATGCTTGCTACCTCTTTGTTCCAATCTGATTTTATATCGTTCTTCTTTGGCATCTGACCAATTCTCTCATACAACATTCCTGTGCAAGTCTCTGAATACCACAAACTGTTAATCATGTGCAGAACATCTGCTTTCACTTACTGCTCCCCCTTCTTTCCAGACTTTCTGGAGCCGTGCCTCTGGCTAATGTGGGCCCCATCATGTCCCAGGAGATTTTAGTGTTGAAACAGCTAGCTCTGCATGTTTTTTTGAAGCATTCCACTCCAATTTTTTATGCTTTTATTCAACATTTTTATGCTTTTATTCAACATCCTCCCTTTGAGGACTGATATTCCAGGCCTCAACACATCTGTTTCAGCTCCAGTCTGTTTTCTTACCTCCTTTCTAAATCTCCTCCCCCCTTGTTTGTGGCATTCAGTTTCTGCACGCTTTTTCAATAATTTTGGCTGACATATTAAAGTTCTATTTATTCTGAATTTCAGTTATCATTGTTATTTTAAAAACATCCTGGCACATCTTTGCAAACATGCTAATACATGTTGCATTAAACAGATTCAATTGTACTAGGGTACAAAATTTATATCTCTTGAGGTATATAATTTATAGGACAGTGAGCTTCATTAAAGGGAAGTGCACTGTCATTCATTCTTACTTTTCATTAGCTGATGTGGCATTAAAAATTACACAAATTAAAAGCATAACATTCATTGAATCAGTTGTTAAAACATTCTGCGTGTAAGTGCACTTTATCGGGGGAATGTGTTCAGTTGTCATACTATTAATCAGACACCAACATGCATTTGTCCAATGAAGGTTTTCATCATCCCTTACACAGGTATTATTGGGATCACAGTCATGGTGCCCACTCAATTTTATCATTGTAGTCCCATATATCATAGCTGGCAAGGACAAGGATGTGGGCACATATGATACAATCAGTCAGATTCAACATCTTGGCCGCTGCAACAAGTCTATTATCATATGTGTTCATTGTCCATTAACAAACAACAACATCCCAATACCATCATGTTTCGGGACATGTTTGTTTATTCTTTGTCCATTCCAATATTATTAGTTCGTCGAATATCTGATAAGTGTATCCAAGAAGTATGACCTTCCAGACAGGCAGCGGTCTGAGTAAGGGCCGTGATAGCAAAAGGCCCTACATACACAGGATCCTTCCATGTTTTATGTGTAAAGTTCTTTCGCAGTACTAGATCACCTACTTTAAAAGCACAAACATCATTAGTAGTCCCTGCCTGTGATGCTACATTTGTTCGGATCATATCACTTGTCAGGTTCAACATAGGTTGTAGCTTTTGCCAGTACTGAGCTATGCTATCAGTACTTGCTGTCTGCATCGGGAAGAAATGACGTCCTGTCTGAATTTGGAATGGGGTCAATTTAGTACGCCCATTAGGTTGGGCCCTTATAACCATCAAAGCTAATGGTAACAAATCAAGCCAGGTATATGGTTTACCTGCTGTTTCCTTGTTTAAAGCCTTCAGTAATACTCTCAATTTAGTTTTTAAAATACCATTGTAGCGTTCCACCAAACCATTGGAGGTGGGGCGATACACTGATACTTTTCTGTGTGTTAAACCCATAATCGTTGCCATTTCTTTCAAAACACTGTTATTAAAATGTGTCCCGTTATCAGAAATTATTCTAGACGGACACCCATGTCTTGGCATAATATGAGTTACCAGGCATTGTACCACTTCATGTGCTGTCTCCCTTTTACCTTCCAATGCATGGTTGCATGCCACTCAGCCAATACCTTAATCGCCTGGCTCATTGGCATACAAGGTAATCCTTCTTCTGCATTAAACCATTCACTTCCCAATTTCATACATCCTCTCTTCAACCATTTTTCACTTTCCTGTCCCTCTGGCTGCCACATTTCAATCTTATCTACATTCGTAAGTGGCCCTTCCTGTGTCTGTCTAGTATTATACAAAATCTTTTCACTTTGCTTAACCACCTCCGTTGCTGCTGCATCAGCCATTGCATTACCTAGTGCCTCAAAGGTTGGCCTTTCAGTGTGGGCCGGGGTCCACACAACTGCAGTTTTTCTACCTTCACGTTCCCTTCTTGCCAAAATTTCAAACAGCAATTTCCAATATGTGTAATGTTGTAAATTTTTACCTGCACTGGTTATCATCCCCCTACGCTGCCATTTTAATATATGATACTGTAGTGAACTTGCAACGTAACCACTATCAGTATATATAGTGACATTTTGAGTCATATCAGTGTGTTGTAAGGCCGTAATAATGGCTAAAAGTTCAGCATGCTGTACAGTCTGATCAGGAGGGGTTTTATATTGTACTTGCATTATCTTTCTTAGATTCTCATCTACCTGCACGCAGGCAAAGCCTGCAACAGTCCTTTCACAAGCTCCATCTGTAAACCATATTAACCCATCAGATAAGGGTTCAAAAGTAAGACAGTGAAATGTAGGGATTTCTATAGTATCAATCTCACCCTCTAGATCGACAGGAAAAAGCAGATCTATCTTATTTCTCTGTTCTTTAGTTAATGGTATTATTCTTATATCTTGTCCTAAAAGTACTGCTTGATATTTTCCAAATCTAGTGGCTGTCAATGCCGTCTGGCTAGGGCTCAACAGCGTTTTAATCGTGTGGTTAGTATGTATTACAATAGGAACAAAAGGCATTTGTGCTCTCCATTTACCTACTGCAGCCACTATAGCTGTCAGTAACTTTGGTATTTCTTTCATTCCTTTTTCCACATGATTAAAAGAGCCTGACAAAAAAGCTACTGGTGCATTTACTTCATTGTTTTGATTAATCATAGCTGCCCAACTATTTCCCATGTCTTTTACCCACAAATTTACTGGGCAATCAGGTGCCACTAAGAAGGGTACCACAGCCTCCCTTGAACCGTGCGGTTGGCATTCCAAGCGCACCAGAGTTGGTTCTGTTAGCCTTTTTCTTTGTTCTATCCCCGTAAATCCCACTGTTGTTCTATACTGATTTGAAAGTTTAACTCCCTGTGGTTTTGCACACAACACAGAGGTACTCGCCCCTGTATCTATCAAAAATCTCACAGGAGTTCCATATTTGCCAATTGTCAATGTAATAAAGGGTTCCCTTGTGTCTAACCTGAAAATCATTCCCTCTTCCTGACACGGGTTTGCTTCCAGTCAATAGCATTGGTCTGGAATATTCTGCCAAGTTGGAAAAGCATTTACAGTGCCTTGTCTCTGTACTGCAGCCCCTGGTCCCTGTGATTGCATCGCCGGCTGCTGTATTGCAGTCTGCGGGGCACTCACAGGCATCCCTACTACTTGTGGCTTTAATCCTTGCTGCGTCTGCATTTGTACTTGGGGCATTCCTGCATTCTGATAACATTCTGAAGCATAGTAACCATATTGCTGACAAATCATATTGTTCAGATGTTATTAAAGATTTTAAATCACCTCTTTCCCCTATTAGCCCTACACACAGAACTAAGGACTGTGACTAATTCAAGCCAGATGATCTAACACTGCAGGAATCTCACTTAAAAAAGAGTCAAACAAAGTTAAATTGCAAAGACATTCCACATAGAGAACTAGAAACAGAATAACACATATTTTAAAATAAACAGAGATCACCTTATAAGACAAAATCAAACTTATTTAAATCTAATCTAAAACAATCTTTTAAAAGGAACAAAAAATTTCAGTTCTTTCAGACCTTTCTAACCGTTAGCTTAGCAACAGCCAGACACCGAGAAATCAAAAACAGATGACATTCCTCAACCTTCAGGCTGAACCAAAGGCTGCTTTTTTTTTTCTACATCTGCATTCTAAGCTTTTCTTCTTCTTTTTATTTTGTTGTAAGTATTCCAGGAGAGATAATAATTTTGGACGATCAAACGATCCATCCTGAGACCAGCTCAAAACAGAATCTTTTCCATCATATTTGATCCATTTCTTATGTATCTTTTCAATCTGTTTTTTTTCTAATGGGAATAATTCTATGACATGCTGCAAAGGGGAGCATTTTTTTTAACTATCTAAATCTAAATACAAAGCATATACAGGAGGCTTTTCTTTCTTATCTGCCCCTTTCCCTTTCATTTTATTCTGACTATTACAATTTATCCTATAAAGCCACAATCTACAAAAATATACTAATGCACTTAAACAAAGAAAATATACAAAAAAGAAAACTACAAAGCTAAACAAATACCACTAATACGTCCACAATGTAAGCTTACTCACGCGTCTTCTTATTTCTCTTTTTAGCAAGCCCAGGAGTCGTCACCTGTATGTCCACTTCAATAGTTTGATCACTCCCAAATCCGTGGTACATAGTAATCAGGCGTAAACAACGCTTGCTCTCTCTCAAAATCCTGTAAAAAACTTCATTAACAACAACTTAATCTCGCCTTCTCTTTTCCGTGTGCGGCCTACTCCTACTCCTACTCCTGGCTGGCTCGCCACTTTGAAGAAAAGGATGCCGCCACTTTTGTAGAGAAGGCTAGACAATATTTAATATAAACAGTGTATTTACAATTTTTCTGCATAGCTCAATGGGCTATTGCAGGAAGCATTTCTTGATAAACAATATACAAGCCAGAATGAATGATCAAAACAAAGCAATGTAAAGCAAAGAAATCAGGATGCTATATACAGACAAAGAAAGCAGAGACAGACAAAGAAAAATTCAAAAATGCTTGCTACCTCTTTGTTCCAATCTGATTTTATATCGTTCTTCTTTGGCATCTGACCAATTCTCTCATACAACATTCCTGTGCAAGTCTCTGAATACCACAAACTGTTAATCATGTGCAGAACATCTGCTTTCACTTACTGCTCCCCCTTCTTTCCAGACTTTCTGGAGCCGTGCCTCTGGCTAATGTGGGCCCCATCATGTCCCAGGAGATTTTAGTGTTGAAACAGCTAGCTCTGCATGTTTTTTTGAAGCATTCCACTCCAATTTTTTATGCTTTTATTCAACATTTTTATGCTTTTATTCAACAAGATCCTTCGAGGTAGTGTGGCATGATTTAGGTTCTACACCCTTTCTAATGTTTTGGTGCCACCTTAGTAAGGCCAACACACAATCTCTCCACTGCAAAACACTATACACAAACTTGTGCAAAAGCACACTCATAACCTTACCAAACCATAACAGCACTAATTCCAAGGACAAGGACGAGCTACAACCTTATGCGTGGAAAGGCAGCACTGCAATTACACTGGGCTCTAAAACACCAGTACACAACCTAGTGAAAAAAAAAAAAGGGCTGCAAATACTACACGCTAGCAGAATACTGCACCTTGATCACACATGAAAAACACATGACACAACAGATATGACACAAGGAACTAGAAATAAAAAAAATATGAAGGCAAAATACTGAACTGGAAGTCAGACTCAGCATGCAACAATACTAGAAAAATTGAAACTTACATGCAAAATATCACAGATGCACATTTCCAAAAGCTGACGTATTCTAATTAATAAATTCTGAATAAAATACTTTTTCTACCTTTGTTGTCTGATCATTTAGTTTTTCTATTCGCTTTGGTCCCAGTGTCTTCTGTTTTATGCAGTGTCTTCTTTCCATTTGATATTTTTTCACTCACCATGTCCACCATCCTCCTGTGTCCTTATGCATCCTGTCTACCATCTGTAGCCCTGTCCCAATTCTTCCTCCAGTTTCAGCATCTGCCCTCAAAGTGTTCCGATCCAGCCCTTAAATTCGGCAATTTCCCCACCATCCATATCCAGCATTTCTCCTTACTCCCCTCCCCTCCATCCATGTGCATCTACTTCCTCTGTCTTCCCTCCCATCTATCCATGTCCAGCATGTCTCCTCTCTCCCTTCCCCTCCATCTGTATACATCTCCTTCCTTTGTCTTTCCTTCCCTCCATCCTTGTCCAACATTTCTCCTCTCTTCCCTGCCCTCCACTCCATCCATGTCCAGATTTCACTTCCCTCCCTTCCATCCATGTGCATCTCCTTCCTGACTTCCCTCCCCTCCATCCATCCATGTCCAGCTACTCTCCATTCTCCCCTGCCCTCTCCTCCATCCATATCCAGCAATTTTACTCTTTCCCCTGCCCCCTCCATCTATCCATCCATGTCCAGCAATTCTCTCTCCCCTGCCCTCCATGTCCAGTGATTTCTCTTCTCTCCCCCTGCCATCCCCTCCATCCATGTCCAGCCACTCTCCATTCCCCCTGCCCTCTCCTCCATCATCCATATCCAGCAAATTTCCTCTCTCCTTCCTCCTCCATCCATCCATATCCAGCAAACTTCCTCTCTCCCCTGCCCCCCCCCCCCATCCATCCATATCCAGCAAATTTCCTCTCTCCCCTGCCCCCTCCATCCATCCATATCCAGCAAATTTCCTCTATTCGTCCAGCAATTCTCCTCTCTCCCATGCTCTCCCCTTCTATCCATGTCCAGTAATTCTCCTCTCTCCCCTACCCTCTCCTTCCATCCATATCCAACTATTTCTCTTCTCCCCCTGCCCTCCCCTTCCATACATGTCCAGCGGCTTGTCTTCTCTCTCCCTCCCCTCCCCTCCCAGCCATGTCCAACGATTCTCCTTTGAACCCCACCCTCCCCTCTCATCCATGTCCAGTGACTTCCCCAGCTCCCCCCTTTCAGTCCCCAAGTTCTAGTTACCTCCTCTCCATCCATCCATACAACCATCCATCCATGTCCAGCAACTCTCCATTCTCCCCTTCCCTCTCCTCCATCCATATCCAGCAAATGCCCTCGCTTCCCTGCCCCTTCATCCATCCATGTTCAGCGATTCTCCTCTGCCCCTGACCTCCCCTCCATGTCAAGTGATTTCACCTCTCTCCCCTGCCCTCCCCTCCATGTCCAGCGATTCTCCTCTGCACTCCCCCCTATCCACTTCCCCAGCGCCCCCTTTTCAGTCTTCTTCAGTTCCAACCCAGCCCCACCTGCCCGCCCCTCCGCGTTTAAACCTTTTATTTTCAGTTGCAGCGATGGCAGTGAAGAAAACAGCACAGCGGGCTCACCTCCAGCCTTTCCCTTCCCTCACACAGTGTCCCGCCCTCACAGAAACAGGAAATACATCATCAGAGGAAGATGGGACACTGTGTGAGGGAAGGGAAAGGCTGGAGGTGAGCCCGCTGTGCTGTTTTCTTCACTGCCGGTGCTGCAACTGAAAATAAAAGGTTTAAAAGCGGGTGGCAGGAAGGAACAGAGAGGAGGGCTGTCGAGGAGCTGAGGGCGGGAAGGAGGGATGGAGAGCTGCCTGCAGTATTTCGCCGGCCCTGCGTTTGGGGGGGGGGGGGAATGCCCCCTTCACCTCCCAAACTACACCCATGTCTGTCACCTGTTATTTCAGCAGGCCTTCATTTGTATCAGCCAGTGAGATCTCTTAGATCTGCTGATTCCAACTTTTTGATATTCCATCATTTTGAGTAGTACGTCTTGAACAACATAGAAATGCCATTTTTTTATATCATGGTACCTACGTTCTGGAACAAATTGCCAGCCTCCTTGCAAATGGTCAGATCACTGATTCAGTTTTAAAAAAATGTTAAAAGCATATCTTTTTCAGTGTGCTTTTAATTCCAGTTGAAACCAGGACTGGGATGAGTAACAGTATCAAGCTAATTTTAAATTGGAAGAATTAACAAGGAGGTAATGTTTTGTCTATGATGACTGTTTTGTGTTTTTATGACAGTTTGTATATTGCCCCCTGTTTACTAAGCTGTACGGCAATGCCGACGCAGCCCATTAAAAATGAATGGGCTGTGTTTGATTTAGCGCATGGCATCTGCTATCATGGCTTATTAATCCTTTAGTGCCCAATGTTCCAGTAATAAGCCATTTGGGAACAGATTGATGGGAACATTGGACACTAAAGGGTTAAACCGGGGGGGGGGGGGGGGTTAATTTGTACACTGCATAGGATGGTATATATTGCAGTATAAAAGTCTTGTAAATAAATAAATATAGCAGAATTAGAAAAGGTACAGAGTAGGGCAATGAAAATGATAAAGGGAATGGGATGACTTCCCTATGAGGAAAGGCTAAAGCAGCTGGGGCTCTTCAGCTTGGAGAAGAGACTGCTGAGGGGAGATATGATAGAAGTCTATAAAATACTGAGTGGAATGGAACAGGTAGACGTGAATTGCTTGTTTACTTTTTCCAAAAATACTAGGACTAGAGGGCACGCAATGAAGCTACTAAGTAGTAAATTTAAAACAAACCAGAGAAAATATTTCTTCACTCAAAATGTAATTAAACTCTAGAACTTGTTGCCAGAGAATGTGGTAAAAGCATTTAGCTTAGCAGGAGTTAAAAAAGGGTTGGATAATTTCCTAAAAGAAAGTTCATAAGCCATTATTAAGATGGGCTTGGGAAAATCCAGTGCTTATTTCTAGGATAAGCAGCATAAAATCTGTTTTACTGTTTGGGATCTTGCTAGGTACTTGTGACCTGGATTGGCCATTGTTGGAAACAGGATACTGGATTAGTAAGGCAACACTTATGTTCTTATATGATGATGTTTTTGAATTGTTACACTTCAGCTTGGAGTGCATGGGTTTTTCTTGTATTGTATTGTTATCTTGATGAGTTTCTAAATAAATATATATATACATACACAAATGCTACAAATAAAATAAAAATATGTCCCTCAACCTCTCCTTCATATATATATATATTTTTTGTTGTTTTGTTACATTTGTACCCCGCGCTTTCCCACTCATGGCAGGCTCAATGCGGCAGGCAATGGAGGGTTAAGTGACTTGCCCAGAGTCACAAGGAGCTGCCTGTGCCGGCATATATATATGGAGCATTAACTTTATATATATATATATATATATATATATATATATATATATATATATATATATATATATATATATATATAAATATAAATAAATAAATAAATAAATAAAGTTAATGCTCCATATATATATGGAGTGGCCTAGTGGTTAGGGTGGTGGACTTTGGTCCTCAGGAACTGAGTTCGATTCCCGGCACAGGCAGCTCCTTGTGACTCTGGGCAAGTCACTTAACCCTCCATTGCCTGCCGCATTGAGCCTGCCATGAGTAGGAAAGCGCGGGGTACAAATGTACAAATATATATATATATATATATATATATATATATATAAATAAATATATATATAAATAAAGTTAATGCTCCATATATATATGGAGTGGCCTAGTGGTTAGGGTGGTGGACTTTGGTCCTCAGGAACTGAGTTCGATTCCCGGCACAGGCAGCTCCTTGTGACTCTGGGCAAGTCACTTAACCCTCCATTGCCTGCCGCATTGAGCCTGCCATGAGTGGGAATATTGGGGGTGCTCAACCACCCACAGAGCTGGCAGCTATGGGGGAATTCCATAGACTCAGAGTAATAACATACAGTTCCTTGTGTGATGAGGCCAATTGCAGTTTGAACCTCTTCAAACTGGATGTGCAGAAAGACCTGTGTTGGGCCTAGTGCAGGCCACTTTTTAGCACTGCTTAGTAAAAAGGGCCCCAAAGTTATCAGGGTTTCACATTTCAAGATGACATAGTCCAGCCACTGAACTGAAAATAAAATGTGTTTTACCATTGTTGTCTGAGCATAGTATTTTACTAATCTACTTTGCCCCTGCCTGTCCTTTTGACTTTCCTTATATTGTCTTCATCTAGATTCTTTTCTAGTGTCTTATTTAAACATTTTCTTCCTTCTTCAGTCTTCCTTTCGTCTGTATATCTGTCTCATACATTTGATTGTTACTTTTCATCATTTTTCTCTATTTTTGTCTTCTCTGTATCTCCACTTAATAGCTGTATTTTACCCCTCGTTCTCATCCTTCAGTCTTCGGTTTCCCTCTTTTCATTTCTCACCCATCTACAGGCCACAATCACCCCTCTCTAGCTTTAATTTATCTTTCTCCAAGTCTCATTCCCTCACCAACCCCAGCTCCTTACCTGTCCCTCAACCTCTCCTTCATCCAGTCCCTTTCTTCTTTTTCATACCTGCTACCCAGTTTCCTCCTTCCCTTCTCTCACCCCTTTACAGATCTGTACCTTTTTACTGCCTCTCAACTTTTTTCCAACCCCTCCAGATCCTTTACACTATCTCTTCATCCCTCCTCTTTTCTCACCCCCTCCACACTTTCTCCTTCTCATCCCCTCTTCCATTCTGATCTCTTCTCACCATTTCCCTCTAGTTCACTCCTCTTCCTTTTCTCCTGAACTGCAATCTGAGTCGCTTTTCACACTTTGTCTTTTCTCATTGCCCATCTGAAGTCTCTGCAGCAGCCCCCCCCCCCCGCCCCAACCTTAGCATCAGACTCATCTGCAAGCCCCAGTCCCCTTCTCCCAGGCCCAGAATTAGAACCAGGCTCACCGAGAGACCCAGCCTGACCAGGGGCAGGTTCCCACCCATCCCCTTACCTTCCTGTCTCAGTGGCTGCTACTGTCTTCTCCTGCTTCTGTGTGCCAGGGGTTGGGACTGATTAGAACCCTTCTTCTATCCTCATCCCGTAGCATCTGCCCTTTCTGCCATCCCTCACCATCTGATAACATTGGCCTCCACCTGCAGCTGATTTGGAGAACAGCCTTGGGTCAGCATCAGCACTAACCCCCTTTCCACCTCTCCAGCCCTTGAAATCTGCTGCAGAGAGGCAGGGAGTTTCTTTCTTGTTCCCATCCGTTCTATCCACCTCTGGCACCTGTATGATACAGAAAGTACTTGCTGTCTGATTTCAACAGCCATACAGTGCCGGTAGAGGACATGCAGAGTGGCGGAAATGAAGAAACAAACTCCTGCCACTCTGCTGCTGATTTAGAGAACAGGAACATTTCCTGTAGTCCATCAGCGTGTGGCCCCTACCATTGAGCAGCCCCGGGCTTTTAACCGGGCTTTCTCAATAGTAGCTAAGCCCCTGACACCTGCTCCAAAGTGTAAATGTGTGCATCAGCATTTACACATTACAGAGACTGGTTCTAGAAGCTCATTTCATAAAGGTACGTAGGCATCTATGTTGCATTTATTTAAAAAGCTTAAAATAGGTGATTTTTTTGGACTTCATTCTTATCCATCCTGTTCTAAAATTACCTTCCACGTGTCCCACTTCTTTCACTTTGAGAAGTTCATCAGGTAGAATGTTCTGTGTAACACTGTGACTCCCACCCCTCTGTGCTGGCTATTGGTCGAACATTATTTTTGATGTTACTGCACAGTGAAAATGGATGAAGAAGTGTATCCTGCAGTTTTCCTTTTCATTTCATCAGTTGCTGCACTGGACCCTTTCTGTCATTAGCAGAACTCGGGTGAAGCATTTTTCACTCATAAATTAAGGGGTCCTTTTACTAATTCACGTAAGTGTCTACGCGCGTGTAGCGCGCACCAAAATGGAGTTACCACCCAGCTACCGCATGGCTCTTGCAGTAATTTCATTTTTGGTACGCATCCAATACGCATGTCTGAAAAATATTTTTTATTTTCAGCCGCGTGCCAAGTGGCATTTGACACGTGTAGGTCAATGCCGCACGTCCATTTTCGGCCGAAAATTTTTAAACAAGCCTTTTTTACAGACACGCTGAAAAATGGATTGGCGCGCACCCAAAACCCATGCCTACACTACCGCAAGCCATTTTTCAGTGTGCCTTTGTAAAAGGACTCCTAAACACTTATATTTTTATGCAGTTAAATTGAGTAGCTTTGAACTAGTAGTTTAGTGCAAGAGCTTGCTGATGGTTGGGCAGTCTCATTGTTACAAAATGGCACTAGAATTTACAGGATATAGAATGACTACCATTAGCAGAAGATACAAAGAAGGTGGGGGCCCAATTTTTCATTCTAAGACAAGCTAATGTCTTCCCTGCTGATTTACTTTTTCTGCTCTCAGGTGGCTGTCCCAGAGCTGCTGAATGCTTCAGCCAATGCTGATATCTTGGTGTTTGTGGTGCCACACCAGTTCATTGGGAAACTGTGTGATCAGCTGAAGGACCACGTGAAGAAAGATGCCATAGGGGTCTCCCTCATCAAGGTACCCGTAGCCAAGATCTTATTTCAGTCTTTTTTTTTTATTTTTGAGCCCAGCAGCTTCTAATGTCGAAATTCAAACTCTGGGTGCTTGCAATTCACTGTTGTTGGGTTGTCGGGTAGGCTAGTTCTTCGGTGTTTGCTAACTATTGCTGCTGCCCAGGGCAGATAGATGAATGGAATACATTTTTGTAAGGCTAAATGATAAGAAGATGAGAAGTAGTTAAAAAAAAGTCTAAAAAGGTTATAAAGCCTAAAAAATTATTTTCTAAATAATATTTGTATTTGTGTATGGGGGGGTGTTATTTGTTTTATATTTAATATCATCTTGTTGTGTTGGATTGTGTTATGCTATTTTACTACATTGTTTTATCTTTTTATCTTATTTTTTGGATTTGTCTGTTAGCTGTTTGCTGTTGTTATTTCTGCATCTGCACACTGCCATGCTGGATTGATTTAAAAGGTGGTTAATCAAATTCATAAACATATACATTTAAATGTGATGTGTTTATAAATAACTAAAGAGAGTTCATTCCAAGCACCAGCAAAAGTGTTTTAAGTCATGACAGTTCAGATGGGGCTAATTCATAACCCATCAAATTCGACATTAGTGGCTATATTGTAACTGTGGAAGAATGATTAGCCCCAGTAACTTCTCAGACAAGGCTGCTGAACAGTTGAATTTTGCATGTAAGATTCCAACAAATAAAAATCTGTCTGAAAAGCTTGGCAAGCTCCAGATTAGTCTCCACAAGTGGTTGGGCTAGATATTCCTAGCTCTTGCTTATATACGATGTGGTTTCCAATCTAACAACACATTAGAAATGGGGTGAGGTCTAGAACACGCATTAGTTGTTGGGAACACGCGAGACCTAGAGCAGCATAATCTTCTGTTGATGTGAGTCTCATCTGAAATGGGCTGTGTGCACAAAGAACACTCATCTTTTCTGGAAACCCTTGTTTCTAGGGAGTGGATGAGGGTCCAGAAGGCCTGCGACTCATCTCCGACATCATCCATAAGAGGCTGGGGATTGAGATGAGCGTCCTGATGGGGGCAAATATTGCCAACGAGGTGGCAGATGAGAAATTCTGTGAAACTACTGTTGGTAAGAACTGGATTCCCATCCTCTGCCTTTAGACTTCCTTCCCTCCAATGGAGAAGTGACATTGCTTAACCTCCTGTTTTAAGGGTACCAGCTAACTCCATAAGTGACTGGCTTAATCCGTCCTGGTCTTAGTCCATTGTAATCTGTGGGTTTATAGCTTTTTTTTCTTTAATTGGAGACTGGATGGACAATCCCATAGATTAGAATGTGGTAAAACCAAGTATGGGTCAGGCTAGGCATTTGGACTTTGAACTAATTAGTGACCTTGCCTGCTGCTAGTCATCTTGCTGACATAATCTTTATTTATTTATTGCATTTGTATCCCACATTTTCCCACCTCTTTGCAGGCTCAATGTGGCTTACAATACATCATGAATAGTGGAAGCATATAGGAAAAGATACATTTAGCATTATAGAAGGATTTTGGGTAACATGATAATGAAGAACATAATAGTATTTTAACAAGTAACCGTGATCATGATAAAACATTTTAGTATTTTACAAGCAAAAAATTGTAAGACAGTTCTGGATATTTGTATTGGGTTCATATTTGTTGGTCTTTGTGGTATGCCTTGCTAAAGAGATGGGTCTTTAGTAGTTTGCGGAAGTTAGTTAGTTCATAGAGCGTTTTTAAGTTGCGCGGTAGCACGTTCCAGAATTGTGTGCTCAGGTAGGAAAAGGTTGATGCATGCGTTAGTTTGTATTTTAGACCTTTACAGTTGGGGAAGTGAAGATTAAGGAATGTGCGGGATGATTTTTTGGCATTTCTGGGTGGTAGGTCTATCAGGTCTGACATGTAGGCTGGAGCGGTAGATGATTTTGTGAACTAGGGTACATATTTTGAACGTGATGCATTCTTTGAGCGGGAGCCAGTGTAGCTTTTCTCGTAGGGGTTTAGCACTTTCATATTTTGATTTGCCGAATATGAGTCTAGCTGCAGTATTCTGAGCTGTCTGAAGTTTTTTGATTATTTGCTCTTTGCAGCCAGCGTAGAGTGCATTGCAGTAATCTAGATGACTGAGTACCATTGATTGTACCAGGTTGCAGAAGACGTTCCTTGGGAAGAAAGGTCTTACTCTTTTTAATTTCCACATTGAGTGGAACATTTTCTTGGTAGTGTTTTTCGCGTGATTCTCAAGTGTTAGGTGTAGATCAATGGTAACTCCAAGAATTTTTAGGGTGTCCAAAATTGGAAGATTCAATTTTGGTGTGTTAATGGTAGTGAATTTGTTTGTGTTGTGTTGCGAGGTGAGTATTAGGCATTGGGTTTTTTTCTGCATTGAGTTTCAGTTGAAATGCGTCCGCCCATGTGTGCATGATATGTAGGCTTTGGTTGATGTCATTGGAAATTTCCTTTAAATCTTGTTTGAATGGGATGTAGATCGTTCCGTCATCTACATATATGTTTGGTTTGATAGTAGTTTTGCCAAGGGGATCATCATTAAGTTGAATAAGATCGGTGAGAGGGGGGATCCCTGTGGGACTCCGCATTCAGGTATCCATGTGGCTGAAATAGTCGAGTTAGATGTCACTTGGTATGATCGTGTGGTTAGGAACCCCTTGAACCAATTCTGAAATACTCGAGGATATGTAGTAGTATTCCGGGATCAACCATGTCGAAGGCGCTAGACATATCAAATTGTAGAAGTAGTATGTTTTTGCCAGTTGCGATCGTTTGTTTAAATTTGTTCATGAGAGTAACTAGTACTGTTTCCGTACTGTGGTTAGACCGGAATCCTGATTGGGAATCATGTAATATTGAGAATTTGTTTAAATAATTTATGAGTTGCTTGGTTACTCGTTGTCACGTCACATGCTGTTATAACATCATGATCTTTGGTAGGTTCTAAGAACAAAGAACATGGGAAGATACTGAAAGAACTTTTTCAGACCCTCAATTTCAGGATTGCGGTGGTGGAGGAGGCAGATACGGTGGAAATATGTGGAGCCCTCAAAGTAAGTGATATCCAAGGCCTGTTCAGTTGCAGGTAAAAGACCCATGGCTGTGTTCTGGAATGATTTCTCTGTCACCCTCGGCAAGTGGTGTCCTCTTACTAGAGCAATTTCCAGTCTCTCTCAAGGCCATGAGATGGCAAATGAACTTTTAACATGGACAAGTACAAAGCGATGCATATAGGGAAATATAATCCCAATTACAAGTACAAAATTCTGGGTTCTGAATTTAGGAATCATCACTCCAGAAAAAGATCTTGGAGTAATTGTGGATGATGTGTTGAATGTTAGCAGTCCAGTGTGCTGTGACTGCCAAAAAAAAAAGCAACTAAAATATTAGGAATAATTAAAAAAGGGATGGAGAACAAATTGTGAATATCATTATGCCTTTGTTTAGGTTCCTTGGTATAACCATGTTTGAGTATTGTGTGCAGTTCTGGTCATCCCATCTCAAAAAGGATATAACCTAACTAGACAAGGTTCAGAGGAGGGCAACAAAAATGATAAAAGGGGATATTACACCTCCCTTGTGAAGAGAAGATAAACAGGATAGGGCTCTGTTGAAAGTTTATAAATCATAAGTAGGGTGGAACAGTTAAACAGAGAATGGTGGGTTTTAACACCACACAAATATGAAAACATCCTTGAAACTAATGACCAGCAGATTGAAAAAAAGATGCAGAGAGACCTTTTCCATGCAATTAAGCTATGGAATCTGTTGGAGGATGTGGTTAAGATGTAGTTAACATAGTGGGAGGGGGGGTCAAAAGAGGTTTTGACAAGATCCTGGAGGAAAGGTCAATCCAAAATTATTAGTCAGTTAGACTTGGGGAGATCCACTGCGCCTACTTGGAAATGAGCTATGAGAAGGATCT
This sequence comes from Microcaecilia unicolor, assembly GCF_901765095.1. Classification (NCBI taxonomy): domain Eukaryota; kingdom Metazoa; phylum Chordata; class Amphibia; order Gymnophiona; family Siphonopidae; genus Microcaecilia; species Microcaecilia unicolor. Next base: position 300,931,877 of record NC_044033.1, read on the forward strand.
ACTTTTTGGGATCTGCAGGGTACTTGTGACCTGAATTGGCCACTGTCTTCAAACAAGATGCTGGGCTCAATGGACCTTGGTCTGACTAAGCCTGTTTTTTCTTATGAGATGCACAGAGAGAATGGGTTAAGAACTTGGAGACAGAGGTGGGAATGGAGAAAAGTAATCAATGAGGTCTAGGATAGGCTGATTAGCCTGTATGGGGGTGTAATTTTGACTTTCCTAACAAAAGGAGGATGACAAATCCATGCATGCAGTAAAACCAGGATCCAGTCTGCCCTAGGGGGCTTGAAGTTATCTGGTAGTCATAAGTAGAGGATAATGAAGGACCTTTTAGAGAACAGGGAAGGCTCACAGTAACACAGCCTTGCTTAATTTCTCATTTCTCTTTAGAATGTTGTAGCTGTGGGCGCTGGCTTCTGCGATGGCCTTGGGTTTGGGGACAACACTAAGGCTGCGGTTATACGACTGGGTCTGATGGAGATGATTGCCTTCTCCAAGCTCTTCTGTGCTGGTACCGTCACCTCTGCCACCTTCCTGGAGAGCTGTGGTGTCGCCGACCTCATCACCACCTGTTATGGTGGAAGGAACCGCAAGGTGGCTGAAGCATTTGCCAAAACTGGGAAGGTGAGAGTCAAGACTTCTGTAAACCTCAAGGAAGGAGGGGAAGAAGTGAAGGGATTCTTTGTGGTGGAAAGAGGTTCTGTGATACTGTGAAGCCAACATAATCAAAGTTGCACAGAAATTCCACATCCCTCCTCCCCCCCCACCCAGAATTATTACTTACTCTAGAATGTACTATTTTCCAAAATCATAACCTTTTAGGAATGCACAATGTTGTAATCTTAGTCTTCTGTAGTCCTGCTCTTAAGGACAAAGCACAGTTAAGTCTATGTTCTGAGATCTGTAGGGGGCAGTTAAATTATTAGCCAGTGCAAAGTAGTTTGACCATGTTATGTCACTTTTAAAGGGGATTTTAAAGAATGTGATTTCAACAATTCTAATGCTGCCAACCTAGAACCTCTGCATTTGCAGATAAGTAAAACATCGAAGAAATAGTTATTGTTTATTTTTGAACAGGTGATTTTTGCATGCTTTATTTTTCACTTGGAGGCCTTTATTTAAGAACCAATGATTGGATTAATACTGAACTTTGAAAGAAGATGATATGTCTGTAGGCTCATGCTCTATGATGGTCCTTCACTAATTATTTTGAAATAAATAATAGCCTTCTCTATTAAGTTATGTTGAGGTGTAAGTGTTTTTGACACTTATATGGTTGGGAATTGCCCTGTACCTTTTGGATTGGTTTAGATAACTTTTAAAGGCCCAGCACTGGCTTCCAAGAATACATTGGATCAAGTTGAAGGTACTTTGTCTTACACATTGAGCATTGCATAGTGATCGGCCAGTAAACTTGACTGACTCTTTGGTCCCCTCTTCCCCCTCATGAAGTGTGTCTTCTCAGCTTTCTCTTTTGTACATTATTCCCCCTTCTAAAGCTCACTTGCAGTCCACTCGCCAGGCAATTTTCATGCATGTAACCCTTTCCCTTTGCAATGCCCTCCCATTGTACCTTCACCAAGAAAAATGTATGAAAAACTTGACTTTTGGGGAAATCGGTTCGGATTGAATGCACATTAGTACTCTGTAAAGTAGAAATCTGTTTTATTTATTTATTTTTTTGTAACATTTGTACCCCGCGCTTTCCCACTCATGGCAGGCTCAATGCGGCTTACATAGGGCAATGGAGGGTTAAGTGACTTGCCCAGAGTCACAAGGAGCTGCCTGTGCCTGAAGTGGGAATTGAACTCAGTTCCTCAGTTCCCCAGGACCATAGTCCACCACCCTAACCACTAGGCCACTCCTCCACTCATTACTTTCGCATGAGAAAGTAATTTTATTTACTTGTTATATGTTGATTGATGGGCTATGTGCTTGGAGGGTGGTTTATAAATAAATAAATAATTCTAAAAGGAAGAGGCCACAGAGAACTATAGGGTACATTTACTAAAGGACACTAGGATTTGGAGTTAACGGGGATTTTAGTATGTGTTAATTGCAAATCTGCTGCTATTCTTTCTTGAGGGAATGTTTTATGCAGGTCTTGTGCTAATGTGTGCACATTAGCACACGTTAATTGCTAAGATTTAATGCAGGAGCACGTAGTGACTCTTATGTTGGAGACGCCAAGCGATTTGGCGTTAACTCAGCTGTCATCCCATTAGCACGCATTATCTGGAACACACTTACAGGATAATGTTTCCACACCGATTCCATGCCTTCTCCCAGAAAAATTCCCTAATTTGCTTGCTAACAGATATATTACTGCAGATGCCTTAACACAGTCGTACGGTAACCCTGTTAGCACCCTTTAGTAAACATATCTCTATATCACTTCCAGGTAGTGAGCAGGTTTTATGGACTGACCGTACTGAATTCCATGGTTTTAGGAGCAATGTGCCAATAAGACCCCCCCCCCCCCCCCCGATATAGTTACCCTTAGTTCAACCTGTCTCCTGTGGCCATAGAAAATATTACAGAACTGTTAGCCTCCACACTCCTTACGTTGACAGGCGTGGGTCCTGAAAGGAGCATGAAGTTTAAAGTCAGACCCAGGTATTCTCCAGGGTTTCACTGTCTCCTCATATGAACTGAAGGGGATTGCAAGAGGGCCTTAAGGGGCTTGTAAAAGTTTCTGGGGAGCTGTTGAGCACTGATAGCTGATGTGATTTTGTTTCAGTCAATTGAAGAGCTGGAGAAAGAAATGTTGAATGGGCAGAAGCTGCAGGGCCCACAGACCTCTGCTGAGCTCCACCACATCCTCAAGGCAAAGAACTTGGTGGAGAAGTGAGTACCAGTTGAGCTGTACCTCATGCTCACTGCTTGTTCATTTTTGCTATCTTTATTAAATCAAGAATCAAGTGTGAAATTGTAGTTCAGCACTTTATAAAATAACAATAACATTCCAACAGAAGGTAAAGCATAGCAAATGAAAAGTTTTTTGTGCTTATTTCCCCCCTCCCCCATCTAATACTATCTTCATTAGCCCAGCGGCAGTAGAATTACTTGTATCACCACCAGCAGGACCTTAAGACCCACCCAATCCCTATCTTGACAGTTGCATAGACCTCCCCCACCTTCTCCCCACCCCCCCGTAACAATGCTAAGGCTTCCTTACTTATTCAGGATTAGGTCAATACTTTAATAATGAGCTTTGAGCTCTGGGAGATGCAGAGTCCTATAAAGGTGCCCATGTTTTTGAAACATCCGCCATGTTTAATGCACTTGCCTCTGCTTTCTGTTACTAATAAGGCCTCTGACGATCTTGTGTGGTCCATATCTAGCAAAGGGGTACATCATGTTGCAGTGTGCCTTAGTTGCCTTTTATAAGCTCTTACTGAGCTTAACATTTCAGATAAAAATGTAGCACGTCATATCTATAAGCTTTTCCAGTCCTAGTGGAACTGTCCTTTGTCAGCATAATGTATTAGCTTTTTTCATCTCTGATGCTGAAGGGCAAAGGATACTGATGCTTGATACTGGAAGCTGTAGACAGCTACAGCTCTCACCAATATGGGGCTGAATCTCATGAAGCAAAATTGTCAGTCAAAATTAGTTCTTCTTCCAAACTCAACACAGCCAGCCAGCCATCTTGCTCAGAAGTGTAGAAGAGAGGTGTAAACCTATGCCTGCTGATGGCTTTATAAAGCCTAAATACTGTGTTTCTCCACATCTAGGTTTCCTCTGTTCACTGCTGTGTATCAGATATGCTATGAAGGTCATCCAGTCAAGGAATTCATCAAGTGCCTTCAGAACCATCCAGAACACATGTAATGGACCAGCCTGTAGAACTGCAAATCCTGTTCCTGAGAAGAGAATCGGTTGCCTTGGAATTCCCTTCTGTAGCTAAAAGGAACCATGCCTGATTAGCGATCTGTAACAATGTGGGCTCTACTATCGTAGCATAACTTGTCATATGAAGGGTGGTTCTGGCTTTGGGTAGCGTGACCTGGTACACTGGTTGCTCTGAAACAGATGCTGAGTTCCTCAAGTTAGTTCACCCTCAAAGACTGGGGGCTGCTTTGATTACAATATGGGATGTGGAGATGCAACGCTTCTGTTTCCCGAGCAGTCTGCAAGGGATAAGGTTAATAACACCTGTTTATCTCTTGAACACCGCTTAGCCATTTTTTTATGACTTCCAGATACACAGCTGAGTTGTAGCTGGTTGTTTTTAGCCCAGTCTGATAAACCTTTCTTCCTATCAGATTGTGTTAACGTGTATGAGTATCCCGGTTCTGTCTTGGTCTATATGTCTCACCCCCCCCATCTTGTAATTTTTGAACGGATGACCTAGCTGAAACAAATGTGATGCAGACTTAGGTTGTTGGTGGAACATTAAACTGTTTCAGTTGTGGGGAGAGGGCAGAGTTAATGATTTTTGGCATAGGAAGCGCATTGAGATTTGAACCAAGGCAAGATAGAATGTTGCTTCTTCTGTTTTAATTGCTAAAACGCATCAATGCTGCCCTGTGGCAGATCTTGGAAAAAGATTGCTTTTATGTGGTCACACTGTGATTACTCTAGTTTTATTTCTATTTATGAAGGTGTTTAGGTTCCTGCCCATTACCATTTCCTTCTGAAGCTTTTCATCTTTATGAAATGAACACTAAACTCGGGCTCTATTCTGTAGGAGCTCATCAGAATTGCAGAGTTAATAACATCACAGCTCCTAAAATCATGCGGTGTGCTTTTGTGGTACCACTCCATTCACCTGTCACACAAAAGTGTCTGTGCCAAAAGTCTATGATTTGGATAAAGATAGGGGCTGCTGCTGGGTTCTTCTCCACTGTCTCAGCTGCTGCTTACTGAAAAAAAAAAATCTTAAATATTGTGGGCCCAAATAGCTACAGTTGTGACAGACTGCTTTTTAAAATACTGTTTAGGTCTCTGGCAATGTCTTGACAGCCTAACAGATATAGCTGTGTTTGACATAGCTGTAGTCTGAGCTACATCACTGATAGTTTTTTTAATACAGTTTATTTTGCTGGACTAAGGGGGGCCCTTTTACTAAAGCTTAGTGTGCGCTAATGGACATTAGTGTTCGCTAACTCAGGAATTCTATATATAGGGCCTAGCGTTATGTGCAATAACAGAAGCAAAGTGCTGAAACATCCAAAAATGGCAGATCGGCATGGAACTTATGTGTCCAATTGCGCAGTTCTGAAAAGGGGGCAATTTGATGGGATGGGCAGGTCAGGAGCGTTTCCTTAAAATGCACAGGGAATCCGCACCCAACTTCGGTGCCAGGACTTACACCTGGTTTCAGTTGGTGTAAATGCTTGCACCCAAAGTTGGACATGGATTCCAGTGATATACTCGCTATTCTCTAGAGGGTGCCCATCCTGGAGTGCCCTTTGTAGAATACAGTTTAGCACTATTTTTTTTGTGTGTGTGCCAAATTTTGATCACCATTTACCGAATCTAGCCCATACAGTGGGGGAAATAAGTATTTGATCCCTTGCTGATTTTGTAAGTTTGCCCACTGACAAAGACATGAGCAGCCCATAATTGAAGGGTAGGTTATTGGTAACAGTGAGAGATAGCACATCACAAATTAAATCCGGAAAATCACATTGTGGAAAGTATATGAATTTATTTGCATTCTGCAGAGGGAAATAAGTATTTGATCCCCCACCAACCAGTAAGAGATCTGGCCCCTACAGACCAGGTAGATGCTCCAAATCAACTCGTTACCTGCATGACAGACAGCTGTCGGCAATGGTCACCTGTATGAAAGACACCTGTCCACAGACTCAGTGAATCAGTCAGACTCTAACCTCTACAAAATGGCCAAGAGCAAGGAGCTGTCTAAGGATGTCAGGGACAAGATCATACACCTGCACAAGGCTGGAATGGGCTACAAAACCATCAGTAAGACGCTGGGCGAGAAGGAGACAACTGTTGGTGCCATAGTAAGAAAATGGAAGAAGTACAAAATGACTGTCAATCGACAAAGATCTGGGGCTCCACGCAAAATCTCACCTCGTGGGGTATCCTTGATCATGAGGAAGGTTAGAAATCAGCCTACAACTACAAGGGGGGAACTTGTCAATGATCTCAAGGCAGCTGGGACCACTGTCACCACGAAAACCATTGGTAACACATTACGACATAACGGATTGCAATCCTGCAGTGCCCGCAAGGTCCCCCTGCTCCGGAAGGCACATGTGACGGCCCGTCTGAAGTTTGCCAGTGAACACCTGGATGATGCCGAGAGATTGGGAGAAGGTGCTGTGGTCAGATGAGACAAAAATTGAGCTCTTTGGCATGAACTCAACTCGCCGTGTTTGGAGGAAGAGAAATGCTGCCTATGACCCAAAGAACACCGTCCCCACTGTCAAGCATGGAGGTGGAAATGTTATGTTTTGGGGGTGTTTCTCTGCTAAGGGCACAGGACTACTTCACCGCATCAATGGGAGAATGGATGGGGCCATGTACCGTACAATTCTGAGTGACAACCTCCTTCCCTCCGCCAGGGCCTTAAAAATGGGTCGTGGCTGGGTCTTCCAGCACGACAATGACCCAAAACATACAGCCAAGGCAACAAAGGAGTGGCTCAGGAAGAAGCACATTAGGGTCATGGAGTGGCCTAGCCAGTCACCAGACCTTAATCCCATTGAAAACTTATGGAGGGAGCTGAAGATGCAAGTTGCCAAGCGACAGCCCAGAACTCTTAATGATTTAGAGATGATCTGCAAAGAGGAGTGGACCAAAATTCCTCCTGACATGTGTGCAAACCTCATCATCAACTACAGAAGACGTCTGACCGCTGTGCTTGCCAACAAGGGTTTTGCCACCAAGTATTAGGTCTTGTTTGCCAGAGGGATTAAATACTTATTTCCCTCTGCAGAATGCAAATAAATTCATATACTTTCCACAATGTGATTTTCCGGATTTAATTTGTGATGTGCTATCTCTCACTGTTACCAATAACCTACCCTTCAATTATGGGCTGCTCATGTCTTTGTCAGTGGGCAAACTTACAAAATCAGCAAGGGATCAAATACTTATTTCCCCCACTGTAGGTATAAAATAAGACATGCAGCATTTAGGGCCTCTCTTACCAAACCATGCTAGGAATTCCAACTAAACCCATTGAAAGTGAATGGGCTTTGTCGGCATTAGTGCGCCGGGAATCGCTAGTGTGGTTTGGTAAAAGAGGCCCTTAGTGCACACTGAGGTTTAGTTAAAGAGCCCCTAAGCCAGTTCTTTATTTAACAGAGAGCCTTGTGTGATACAGTGATCCAAAGCTGTGATCTGATTGGCTGATGGGGATGATTATGTTTGTGATGTCATATCTAAGTGGCAGGGTGAAATACAGTGATGTCACAAATGTTCAAAATGAAATACAATCAAGAAATAAAAAGTAATATAATTGTGCTGTAGGCTTCCAGATCATGCTGTATCTAATCACAATGTACATTTTTTAGTGCTTGAGTAACTTGGTCTTTCATCTCACTGCAATGTGTTGTAATTTTAATTGCCAAAGAAGATAATGTGATGATGCTTTGCACTGGATGAGGGAACTTTGCACTTTTTAAAGTTTGTCATTTTTTTTGTTGTTGTTTGTTTCCCTGATAAGGGTTTTATGGCTGTTGCATAAGGACTTTCTGCTGTTATAGTCAGTAACAATCTCTATTTTCTGGAGCTTCTGGCAAGCAATACAGTTTCAGCCCTTTGGCATAGTTAACAGTTGGGTTTCTTCCATGTTCCTCTGCCTCTTGAGGATGGGGAAAGGTCGGAGAGAGGTGGGGGTTGGGCCGTGGCTGTTGGGGGGAGAAGATGTATCAACTTCAAGTGAACATCTCCAAACAGATTTTAAATTTTCTGTTATTAACAAAAAAATTCTTAACCATGAAGCCTCATCTGCATCACCTTTCAACAGAAGGAAGGCAGCTGGGAGCCCCTTCTGCCCTGAGGCCTGTGTTTAAGGAATAACATCAGAGACTTCCCTGCCAGCCCCCTGCCAGTGGGGGAAGCTAAGGTTATAAAGTAAGGGAAAAATTGGTTATTAGTCTCACTTACTAATCCATGTTCATGTGTGGTATGCATTAATGCGATTTAATGCACAGTAAATAACATATGCCCCATTTACTAACTGTGGGCTTAACTTGAATTAACTTGTATTACCTCAGGAACTCATGTTATAGAGTTACCTTCATAATACCCTGATGCCACGCGGTGAGAGTCTATTCTGCAATGGATCATTGTGCCCAGGCTCTGTTGCAGAATATTAGCATATCCTGGCATCTGTGTGCCCGGAGTTACACCAGCCATAAATCTAGAAATAACTATGATTGTGTAAATGTGGCAGGGATGTGTGGAACTCACAAGTACTACATAAGTTGTGTGTGCAAGTGGCAGCCACACCCATGACCCTGCCATGTGCCATCCAAATGAACGCTCCTTGTGTTTACATGCTATGCTGCTTATGCGCACACTTACAGATCGGCGCTGACTCTTACGCCCATAAGTCTAACATCCACCAAAGTGCTAATATCCTGTACATTTGTGTGTGCGAGTGGTGTGTGATGTGGTAAAAGAGAAAGATGTGAAGCTAAGTAGGGTTCAGCTGTACTGCCATATGTAGGACCCTGGAAATCAAATGTACATAAAGTTACTTTTCTTTTGTTTTGGGGGGGGGGGGGGGGGGCAGGGAAGCATCAATGGGAATATACTTGATAAAATCCACCTCCTGGAGTTTGTTAAAAAAAAATAAAATAAAAAGGTAGGATAAAATTGGCAGAGACTTTATACCTCACTTAAATAGATACAGAGATGTGGCTGCGTAGTCTATGTTTCAAAAAAAAAAAAAAAAAATAGGAGCTCTGACCTTTGCAATAGTCTTGTCCCCATCATCCCCACCTCCCATGCTTTCAGGGAAGGAACTTAATCTGCTGCTGAGGCAGGAGTTAGGAGGCCTTTTCTTAGTAAAGGTCACTCTCCAGACAGCATGGAAAGCTTCCCTGTTTAATCTGTGATGAAGCTGGAGAAAGCTTATGAAGGTTTTCTAGCGCAGTCTTAGTGCCTGTAGAGCTTCCATAAACCACTTCTCCACTTGGAATCTGTAGACCTGTGTCACATCTGTGAGTGACAGGATCAATGAGGTGAAATGTTGCTGTAAGTAATTACAGGACAGATAGGATGAAGGGACAAATGTGTTTCGGGGCTCACCCATGGGCCAAGACTTTATTGTAGCAACGTAGCTGTATGCAGTGCTATTTTTTTTCTGCTGTTCATTAACAAATTTTGCTTGACAAACTACTTGCTACATTTACAGAAGGATTAACAGCAGACATAAGCTGTACCCTGTTAGGTCTGAATAAAGGTTCGTCAGGCCCAACATCCCGGTTCAGACCATGTCTGATCCAGGTCACAAAACCCCAACAGGATCCCAAAGAGTAAATGCAATCCTTATTGCTGACTCCTAGGGATAAGGTGGTGGCTGTTCCAAGCCTACATGCCAAATAATGGTTTATGGACTTTTCCTCCAGGAACTTATTGAAACCGTTTTTAAACCCAGCCTGCTGCTTCACCATAGCCTCCAGCAATAGCTTTCACAGCTTAACTATGCATTGCATGAACAAATACTCTCCAGTTTGTTTTAAACATGGGCCTAGGGTGACTGCTTAAAACTGGAGGTGCACCAGAAAATCTGCTGTTCATGTGGCTCACACACACTTTCTCTAGTTAAAATCTCAACCTGCAATGATTTTATAGACTGCAAACTTTTGAACATGGATTTATCTTTTACACAGTTCTTACATTAAAGCTAGTGTTAAACTAAAATGCTTCAAGTGTTATGTTATACAGGTCTTCTATTTTGCACATAATTAGTTCAGTGTGGATTACAAATTAAACGGACATCATCTTGAAAATGCCCCTCCATGGATAATTGTTTCCAGTTCTAAGCCCCACTTTGGATGTTTTGCTCAAAACAACCAGAATATGAATAGCAAATGTAGCCATTTTTTAAACAGCAAAATGTCTTCTTTGTTTTTTATCAAAAATGGCCACTTGCTAGATGTTTTTGTGCTCTGTGCATTTATCTTTTTTGGGGTTTTTTTTTTTTTTTTGGGGGGGGGGGGGGGGGGAAGCCAAGTGAAAAATGCACAAAATCAACCATTGGGGATGATGGAGGAGGTAGCATTCTTAGTAGACTGGCCACACAGACATCCCAGCAGAGCAGTGAGACATCCTAAGGAGCACTGCAGTGGACTTCACAAAAAAAGCTCCTAAGTACACATCTCACTGTTACCTCCTTATATTGTATAGTGAGCCCTCCAAAACCTACCAAACACCTACTGTACCCAACTATACACCACTACAGTAGCCCTTATGGCTGTAGGTGTCACCTATATGTGGGTACAGTAGGTTTTTGGTGGATGTTATAGGGCTTACACTTTCCACCACAAGTGTAAACAGAGTGGAATAAGGGCCCTTTTTTGAAGAAAAAGTAACTAAAAAAAATCTGTATCTTGCTAAACAAAGTAAATCATAATGACAAGTCTTCTACGCACAGCCAAGCCAACAACCAATCGGCAGTGGTGTGGCCAGACCCAGTAGTTTGGATGGGCACAGAGCTAACTTGGGCCCTTGCACGGCACTCCACAGCCCCTCCCCCTGGAAATATTGAAAATAATTATAGATTTTTGTCACCTACCCCTCATCACCGTCTCTCCTTCTCCGTGCCCTGGCATCTGCCCACGCGTTGCTGAACCCCGTTCCTCCCTGGTGTACCTTACATGCATCCCCGGTGCCTGCAATGAATCAATTATTGCTGCCTGCGCCAGCCCTGCAGTCTTCCATCAGCCAGATCCTGCTAGATAGGAAATGATAAAAACAAGGGTGGGAACTGGCCGATGGAAGCCTGCAGAGCTGGCGCAGGCAGCAATACTTGAATCACTGCAGGGGCCGGGGACTCCTGTAAGGTACACCAGGGAGGAACGGGGTTCAGCAATGGGCGGGCAGATGCCACGGAGGAGAAGAGATGTTGATGTGGGGTGCTGCTGCTGCGTGGGCCTGTGCCCACCCATAGCTATGCCATTGCTGAACGCTGATCTGTGTATCTGTGCTAACAGGAACAGGAAGGCGAGATGTTCCAGACCGGTTCTTAGGAAGAAGAAGAAGCTACAGGCTGGTCTAGCATTTTTGATGGTGCATTAATGATGCAATGCCTATGTTTTTAAATGTGTTGTCATATATATGCTAAGAAATGTGCCACTGTCAATACAGGCAAGTGTGTGAAGTTCCGTTTTGCTCTTTGGGGTTAAATTCTGCAGCTACAGCAGAGAAAAGGGGGAGTATAGAAATGTGTGATGTTTAGAGCATTAGTCTACAAAGTTTGCAAGTTTCATTGTTATTTACTGTTTTGCCCTATGGGCATGCCTTCTAGCCATTTCACAATATTTAATCTAAAACATAAAATAAAAGTGAGTAGAACACAAGACAGATATTGAAGGGAAGGGGTGAAATTCCATTCTTTAAAAAAAAAAAAAAGAGATGGGGAGAACAAGCAAAATGTGGGCTCATGTCATCCCTGGGGTGTCCCCTGAGTGACTCTTAACGAGTATTGGAAAAAAATAAGCATTAGCCATCTTATGAAGCTAGAGAGCTTTGTCTCATGTCTGCTACTGATGCTGTAAAGTCCACATCAAGTTACTTAATGTCCTTGTGTGTTTGGGACAGCTGTCATAGGGGGCCCTTTTACTAAAGTTTAGCACTTGCAAATGGGCATTAGTATGCAGTGGCGTTCCTAGGGGGGCGGACACCTGGGGCGGCGCCCCGCCCCCCCCGATGCAGCGCGGACCCCCCCCCCCCCCAGCGAAAGAGCCCCTCCCCGGGTGCATGCCGCTGGGGGTGGGTGCCGCAGCGCGCACCTGCTGCGAGTTTACTAACTTTGCTCATTCGCTGCAGCTCCCTCTGCCCCGGAACAGGAAGTAACCTGTTCCGGGGCAGAGGGAGCTGCAGCAAACGAGAGAAGTTAGCAAACATTCGCAGCAGGCGCGCGCCGCAGCACCCCCCAGCGGCGTGCACCCGGGGCGGACCGCCCCCACCGCCCCCCCCCCTTGGTATGCCACTGTTAGTATGTACTAAGTGCTATGTGGCTCGTAGGTATAAAATAGGACACACAGCATTTAGTGTGTTTGCCTGGACATTTTTTTTTTACTGTGTCTAGGGAAAAGGGCCTTTTTTAAGGGGCCAGAAAATGGACGTTAAAATTGAAACCAGCATGTGTCCATTTTCGGCCTGAGACCTTACCGCCACCCATTGATCTAGCAGTAAGGTCTCACGTGCTACCCAGGCAGTAAGCATGCAGGGCATGCCAACTACTCTTTACTGCTGGGTAAGTGGCCCATGGTAGAAAATAGAAAATGATTTTCTACCGCGGGATTCAGTGTGCGCCAAATTCAGAATTACCATCCAGTTCACACGCTAGCGGGGTGGTAGTGCCGATTTGGTGCGCACTCTGCACGCATAGGCCCTCCCACGCCTTTGTAAAAGGGCCCATTAGGCAAAAATACAAACTTTTATTCATATTGCTATAATCCTTTACATTTAAAATCCACTCTCAAACTAAGGAGATGAAATTAAGGAATCTAGTTCACTGAAGATGATAATATAAATTAGAGTGGAGGAGTGGCCTAGTGGTTAGGGTGGTAGACTTTGGTCCTGGGGAACTGAGTTCAGTTCCCACTTCAGGCACAGGCAGCTCCTTGTGACTCTGGGCAAGTCACATAACCCTCCATTGCCCCATGTAAGCCGCATTGAGCCTGCCATGATTGGGAAAGCGCGGGGTACAAATGTAACTAAAATAAAAAATAAATCAATCCCTGAAACCTAACCACAGTCTATATCAGCTGTTACAGCCCACAACTATGTGCCTAAATCAGTGAAAATCAAGCTTTTAATGCTTCCAAAGTCAATTAAGATATTAATTAAGTGGTGGCTTAAAGCATGTCAAAATATCATTTGTTCAGGGATACCCAGAAGCAAATCTCCATGGTCGGGGCTGTATAAACAAAGCCCTTAAGGGAATTCACCCTCTCCTTTTTCACACTCCAAAGAATAAAGGTTTCTCCAAATCTTCTTTTATCAGCAATAAAATCCACAGGTCAAAATCTGTCCTCTATTTTGCCATCTGGCTGCCTCAGGAGGAACAGAGTTCACCCAGCACAGATTAAAACTCCATGGCCGTGGAAAGGTATCGGACTGTAGAACTGCAAAAGATAAGTCCCATAGGGTTTGAACACTCCAAAGAACTGTAAATTGAGTGAGACTTAAGCTGGATTTAGAATGTTTACATAGCAAATGGCACATTCTGATCGATCTGAGGTTTTTATGCCAACGATGCAAGTGAGTACTCCTTAGATATATGCCCGTGTATACTGTGAAATAAGGAGTTACATCACGCCACGTGAGGCTTTTCCTCCAATCTCAATGAACACTCCAACCCGTTATTGGAAAGTAGGAAGGACATGATTGTGGGATTTGACAGTACTATACATTATCCTTCATAGTGCTCCATTTTAGTTTTAGATACACCTTTTATTGAACCAATCATCGAAAGTACAACCTTCAAAATAAAGCTGCTTCATAAAACTAAAGAAGATAACATTACTAGAACTCACTTCTTTAATGCGATGAATTGCAAGTCATCCACTTGTGCTACTACTATGGTTGGGCTGATGGTGGTTTTCTTATTGCTACAGGGAAAGTGGGCAGTAGCCAAAGGCATGCACCCTATCTCTGGCTTGCTCTTTCACCATTGTGTATTCACTAATGATTGATCAAAGCAGCTTCTTCTGATGTGGTCCATGGGCAAGTGTTCAAATCTTGATATAACATGATTGTACTAATATCAGAAATTGTTTCACAACCAAAGTTGACAAATTAACTAGAACATTGAAAAGAAGGTGGCTGTGAGTTACAAGCCACCCCCATGAGTCATATTTGCTGATTCTTTTGTGTGCTTTACATGTAGATGAATCCTGACCTAAATAGGATATAAAACCAAAATGGAATTTCTACTTGTGCTATGCATTCTACATAGCGTGAAATGTTGCCCAATTAAGAAACCTTCCTAACTGGTGGTCCTTCTCATTTTACTACTCTTTCCCTATCATTTCCTTGCTTTTGGGCTAGTTGATTCTTATTCTTCCAGGCAGATGATAGAAGGTAATTCTTTAAAAAAGAGATAGTGGAATTAGAAAAGGTACAGAGAAGGGCAATGAAAATTATAAAGGGGATGGGATGACTTCCCTATGAGGAAAGGCTAAAGCGGCTAGCGCTAAGACAGCTGAGGGGAGATATGATAGAGCTCTATAATGAGTGGAGTGGAATGGGTACTAATACTACTACTATTTAGCATTTTTAAAGCACTACAAAACGTATGCAGCGCTGCACAAACATAGAAGAAAGACAGTCCCTGCTCAAAGAGCTTACAATCTAATAGACAAAAAATAAAGCAAGCAAATCAATTAATGTGTGGAGGAAAGAGGAGAGGCGGGTAGGTGGAGGTGAGTGGTTACAAGTCAAAAGCAATGTTAAAGAGGTGGGCTTTCAATCTAGATTTAAAGATGGTCAAGGATATGGCAAGATGTAGGGGTTCAAGAAGTCTATTCCAGGCGTAGGGTGCAGCGAGACAGAAGGAGCGAAGTCTGGAGTTGGCAGTTGTGGAGAAGGGAACAGATAAGAAGGATTTATCCATGGAACGGAGTGCACGGGAAGGGTGTAGGGAAGGACGAGTGTGGAGAGATACTGGGGAGCAGCAGAGTGAGTATATTTATAGGTTAGTAGAAGAAGTTTGAACAGGATACAAAAACGGATAGGGAGCCAGTGAAGCGACCTGAGGAGAGGGGTAGTATGAGTAAAGCGACCCTGGTGGAAGACGAGACGGGCAGCAGAGTTTTGAACCGAGGGGAGAGGTGACTAAGTGGGAGGCCAGCAAGAAGCAGATTGCAGTAGTCTAAATGAGAGGTGTCAAGGGTGTGGGTGAGGGTTCTGGTAGATTGCTCGGAAAGAAAGGGGCGGATTTTACGGTAGACGTAATTTGCTTGTTTACTCTTTCCAAAAATATTAGGACTAGGGGGCACGCAACAAAGCTACAAAGTAGTAAATTTAAAATGAATCAGAGGAAATATTTCTTCACTCAACATGTAATTAAACTCTGGAATTCATTGCCAGAGAATGTAGTAAAAGCAGTTAGCTTAGTGGGGTTTAAAAAAGGTTTTGATGGCTTCCTAAAATAAAATTCCATAGACCATTATTAAAATGGACTTGGGGAAAATCCACTGCTTATATCTAGGATAAGCAGCATAAAATGTACTTTTTTGGGATCTTGCCAGATACTTGTGACCTGAATTGGCCACTGTTGGAATCAGGATGCTGGGCTTGATGGACCTTCAGTCTGTCCCAGTATGGCAATACTTATGTAGGAGGGCACAGGTCCACCCAGCAGTGACTCACCTGTAATGTGTCCGGTGGGGTCCCCAAGCCCCACCAGCTGAAGGCTCCTGGCATCTCTCCCTCCCCCCCTTGTACCTTTAAAACACTTCAGTTCTTCGCCAGCAGTGAACAGTGACTCATAGATGTTGTTGCACCAGCCCCAGAGCCTTCCCTTGGACATGGTCCTGCCTATATGGAAACAGGTAGTTGCATTAGAGGGAATGCTGTGGGCCGGCATAGCAGCATATATGAGTCACTGCTCACTATAATGCTCAAAGTGTTAAAAAGATACACAGAGTGGTGGTGGTGTTTGAGAGATGTCAAATCACCTGCTGGGGGGGGGGGGGGGGGGGGAGGAGGGAGAGGAGGTGACAGGGGCTCCAAGGCAGGTGTACTGTTGAGCATGTATATGCTGCAATAAATAGGTGCCAATGAGCAGTTTGTACTAAGTATGTAAGTACCAGTCCTGCCCCCACTCTGCCTATTTCCACCCTCAGGAACACCTATATGTATATTGCATAAAAATGCTGTGTGACAGTGCACCTACTTTGTAAGTACAAATATCCTCAAGCAATCGTAGGAGTACGTGAGCCTGTAAATTTCTATTCCATGTGCTCAAGTCCCTGATAATGTTACCCCAATGCTGTCAAAGCCAGAAGAGGTTTATAGCAATACAATATTAAACATCAAGCATATTGGTTATTAGTGGAGGTAAGGAGACAAAAACAAAAGAATTCAGGACAACCTGGGAATGAGTGCCAAGAATCCCTAGTTAAGAAAAAACGATGGCAAATCCAGAGATCAACTGGGGACTATGGCCATATCTTCCCTATATTACAATAGGGGTAGATTTAGCAAATAGCTTCAATGTGAGAGTGAAGACTGTCACTGGATAAAGCATCCAAAGCTCTGGGTGGGCAGCGGGGGGGGGGGGGGGGGGTGATTTCCAAATAATGTGCCCAATCCAGTTGCTCAGGTGCACTCTAAAAACTCTCATGTAACTAAAATTAAGTCTGCTGCCTCACTCTAAGTGTATTCCCTCCTAAATACATAAGCTCTCTCCCCATCAGCCCATCTCACTCAACCCTTTCTCCCCTGTACATGCTTCTTCAAGCCCATTATAGCTAGTCTCATCCCCTACCCATTTCCTATCAACAGTAGTAGGTTTAATCCCTGGGATACTCCTAAGCAATGGCCAACTGGCTACCCCCATTCCAACTGAAATGAAAGTCCCTCTTCAAATCATGGGCTCTGGCAGGAGCCCAGTGGTCCCCTTCAGTGTTGCATCAGCTGGTCATCCTAAAATAAGGACAGGGCCATTCAGGATCACTACTTCCAATGACAAGGCCAGATGTCCAGTGGTCAGCTGCCTACTCTGCCCTTGCCTACCAATCAGCCTTTACCTTCCCATCTCTACTATCATCACCTTCAAGCTGGCTGTGCTGCCAGTTTGTTAATCCACCATACACCTTCTCTGACATCCTGCTGTAACGACTGTTTTCTTCTAGAACAGCACGGGATTTTGGGCACCATACAACTCAAACTCGGAGAGCAACACGGTGCCAGAACACAACCCAATTGCAAGCCTCCAGTGAAGTGGGGGAGTGTGTACATTGGGGGGCAAGGGGGAGGTGAAAGGAGTCAGGGAACCACACTTAGGGATGCTGGGGGAAACCATTAACTCATGGGCCTTACAATGAATTCTGGTCTGTAGCACTGCATCAAACAGTAAATTGGGCAGACTAGATGGGTCTTATGGTCCTTATCTACTGCCATATTCTGTTTCAGTGAAATACACATAGGAATTATTGTCCAAATGTCCCTAAATTCACCCTCTCTCTTCTCTTTAAACTACTGGCAATTACACTGGAACTTTCATATATCATAGGAGATTTGGGTCTCACCCTCTGAAGCAGTGACCCTCTGGCCTAGAGAAGTCAAAATGTTATTGTATATTGTTGACAGTGGCATTATAATCTGCATTGCTTGGATCTAGTTCAGTATATTCCAACTCAGTTATCTCATTCATCCCTGGGTCTCGTGCAGGGCTGGTTTAAGGACGTGGAGCAAACTGGGTAATTATCTGATACCCAGGCACCACAAGGGAGTCCTTTGGCAAAGTTGAGTGATATTACCTGGGCAGAACTTCAGGGCATTTGGCACAGGCCAGGGTTCTCCTTAGTGACAGTCCTGGAATGCATTCTTCCAGGCCTGGCTCAACCATTAGGTAGGGCTAGACAATTACCTAAGGCAGTAGCTTCTGGAGGCACCAAAAGCAGCAGATAACCACACAAATTTTATTTTTTTACATTCGTACCCTATGCTTTCCCACTCATGGCAGGCTCAATGCAGCTTACATGGGGCAATGGAGGGTTAAGTGACTTGCCCAGAGTCACAAGGAGCTGCCTGTGCCTGAAGTGGGAATCAAACTCAGTTCCTCAGGACCAAAGTCCACCACCCTAACCACTAGGCCACTCCTCCAGCAGGTATGAGCTAAATCCCTTTCCCTTTTATCAGCAGGGAGGGTGTGCAGTTTTTAAAAAGCCTATTTACGCAGGTTATTCTGAGAAGGGTAGTGATAAAGTGATGATGATTGTTGACGGGGCCAAAAGGCATAAAAGTGAATCAGGGAGGGGGTTAGGGGGCACAAGGCAAAAGTTTGCCTAGGGTGTCTAATACCCTTGCACCAGCCCTGTTTGCTTCTACTCATTTACTACTGAGGCTCTTAAATGACAGTAAATCAGTGTGCTTTGAATTTGAAAACTGGGTTCCCATGTAGCTCATCCATCCTCCTAACCTTGCTTTAGCCCCAGCTTAACATACATGCAAGGAATCTTAGCCTTTGCTTGAGTTGATGGTTCTCTTCTGGCTTGGCTTCCCCTGGATGTATCAAATACACATAGCTGGGATAGTAGTAGGGTCAGCTGTTACTAAAAATGGAAGGTCCCTACGTTCACGATATTGAGCTTTCATGACAGGTGGTAAAGGTCTGCATTACTAGAACTAGTTTATTTTCAATAGCTGCTACCTGTTGCTATTGCAGTGATTTCTCTCACTAGAATTTTGTTTGAATAATACATATTCCAAAACCATTGATCTACACAGCAAGAAGAGACTGTTTTACCCTTTTTAACACTTAGACCCTATTCCATCACACTACACGTTTCTCACAAGGAGGAAACTCTCTCCATCTGTAGGGCCACACTCAGGGCCAGTGTTAGGAGGTGGCAATCAGGGCAATTACCCTGGGTCCTGTACCATAGGGGGCCTCAAACCTGCTTTGAGATAAAGGAGGCAAAGGCTGATGAAGGCCAGATTTTCGGCCCTCTCCCCAGTTTCTGCCCTGGGCCCCTGAATGTCTAACACCAGCCCTGGCCACACTGTCACAGAAACAGCATTCTTTGTTTCATTGTAACTCACTCAGATGTTACAATGTGTGGGCTATACATTTTGTTAAATAAATAAGATAAAATAAATATAAAATTTCTTAAATAAATCACTAAATTACTATAATGAACTTCCACAGGACGTTAAAACATCTCTCACCATCCTTCTTAAACCATGTTCGGTGTAAAAACCGGCTAATCTCAGTACCTGCTGCTCAGGACAGCTGCCAGAGACTTCAGCTTAATTTGGGCAATACATTTTTTTTGCACTGCATAGACTAGGGACTTGGAAGTTAGCTAACCTCATACAAGCAGTAGCGTAGCTACGTGGGACCACGGGGACCTGGGCCCCCGTAGATTTGGCCCTGGACCCCCCTCCCGCCGCCAACCCGTCATTGCCGTCGCCTACGTTTGCTGACGGGGGACCCCAACCCCCGCCAGCCGATGTTCTCTTCTTCCGGCGCAAGGCTTCGTTTTGGGTGAACTAAAGCTCCGTCTACTGCCGGCAAGCTTCGCCTACTGGCTTCAGCCCGTATAATGGACTAGATAGGAACTCCCCATCTCCTGTTTTCTTCAACCTCCCTGGATCTACTGGTGCGTGGTGGGTGGGGCAACCACCACGTGAAGTGTCAGTTGATCAGATGACCTCTGATGCTGCTGGCCCATGCCAAGGAGGTTGAAGAAAACAGGAGACGGGGTGTTCCTATCTGAAATTTGTCCATCTTAAATGTTGTAATCTGCATTGGGAAGCCTTGTGTTATAAAGATGGAATAGACAGCAATTAAATGGAAGTAAAATTAAACTCTCCTTTCACCGGGGCACATGGAATCACATCTTCACCTCATCTATTATGTAGAAGTTTACATTTTAGATACACAAATGGATTATTCTGTTTTTAGTCATGTTTTAGGGACAAGTGGTTTTATAAGTCAAAATAAAAATAAATATTTTGTTTCATGCAGACCTCTTTTGTTTAAACATAACTAAATGGGCTATAAGCCCCTAATTCAGTCCATTGGTTTTCTTATATTTTGTTCTTGTGATGACTTATACTGTGCCAAAATTGAAAAATCTTATCTCGTCTATCTGATCAATAATAAAAGGAGCTCCTTGTGAACTCTATCTACCCAGAAGGTTGTTTTCTGGCTGTACATGAGGAATTGTGATATTGAATAAATAAGTGTATGCTTGTGTCCCTAGTCATGCATCCAAAGGTTCTATAATCCTTTCAAGATAGCCAGTTAATCGTTTAACTTATTAGTGGAACATAACCACAGAGGCATTGTATGGTCACATTTTCAGTATGGTAATACTAGGGCCCAGCTATTTTGAGTTAGTCTTCACTGGACCAAACTTGCTTTCATTGTGCCATCACCATCCAGCTGGATAGGCACTGTCTTAAAAGATGGGGGATAACAGATTTTTTTTTTTACATTTTGTCTCACATTATTTCAAGCAAACTCGGGGCCCTGTTTACTAAGTCAAGCTGTATGTGCACAAACTTTTTAGTGCACACTAATGATAGAGACATCCATGGGATTATAATGGGTGTCTCTATCAGCACTGCCAATTGTTAGTTTGCGCTAAAATGTTTGCGCGCCTACAGCATGGCTTAGTAAACATGGCCCTCGATTTCAATGTGGCTTACATTTGAAAATACAGTGAGACAGAATAATAGAATTCTGTTATATCATATAAGCAAGTACATGGATATGTCTGAAACATTTAACAAAGGTGAGATTACCATATATACCCAGCTGGGTATTTAAAAGTCTGTCGTTTAATGATCCTGCATGTTCAGAAATCATAGCCATAAGTATAGACAGTTATTCAAATATTATCACATGCACACACCATAACAGGCATCCATACTAACATTGCAAAAGTAAACAAAAACTTCCACAGAGTAATCTAAAATTTAATTTTTATTTTCTCATTTCCATCTTCCAAAATTCCAGACAGCAGATGTACAGATCATCAGGACCAAAAGCAGTCCAAAACAAGTAAAAAAACAAACAAAAAAACCCACAACACAGTTTATATCTAATTGTTCAACCACCCTTAGGTTTCATCGAGTTTATAAAGCAAAAACTATGTGCATGTAAGGACTTGATAAACAAATTAAAACAAAGTTTACAGCAAATGCCCTTAGTATGTAATACTTGGTATCAATAATGAAACAGTAGTGATAGAATATTCACATAGCAAGTAGCCTGAGCCAACAAACGTATTTTCCATTGAACATAATTAACTTTGTATGAACTTGGCAAAGAAAGCAAGTGCATTTTTATAATATATACCACTGCAATCTGTAAAAAAAAAAAATGCGCAAGTTCCCACATGCATGCCATCTTTTTATTTTGATGTAGGCAGGCACAGGAAAAAAAAGAAATTAAATGTTCCCAGTTTCAACCTAATTAATGTTTTTTTAAGTTATAAATAAAGTCTGATTGTTAAGTACCTGATGCTCATAACATGATGTCTGTTTTGGTGGCCCTTTACTAGGTAAAACATCTGCATGAATATAGGGAGTCCCTATTAGTCAGCCCCTTCGAATGATCACAATGAAAATGTAGAACAAATTAGTATTGTAACCGATGAAACCAACACTTCCTCTGTGTACATCCTTATGTATGCTGCACAAGCTAGCATGTTTGAAAATATAAGTGAGATTAAATAAAAATGCTACCAACAATAAAAAAAAAACGACAACGAGGATGCACCAGCTCATAGGGTTGCTTGCTTTGTTTTGAGCGTACTAGATGACGGGGAAGAGGAAACAGAGATTAACTAAAGTGGCTTCGACGTTTTGACGTCACCCCGTAGCCTGTTTTCTTCAACCTCCTTGGCCCCCTGTATTGCGTCATCAGTGTGAGCCTCGCTGCCTCAGCCCGGGCAGAGAACAAGTGCGGCTGTGCCGAAATATTGAAGGGCGGTGGAAACGGTTCTTGTACACCTTGGAGAACGCTGGTAGGTAGATGGTCAGTCGGTTTTCGAGAGGCTCGTATACTCCCACGGAAATCCGCAGGAGCTACTTCCATCTCCGCAAACGTCGTTCTTGTGCTGTTCTCTACGTCCAGTCACAGACCCTCACCCCACAGCTTTCCCTCTCGGACATCCCGCTATCCTCTGACGCAAGTTCCTGTTTCCGACTATAAGGTATCGGGACGCACATCATCGGAGGGAGAGAAGTTGTGTCAGATGGGGTGCTGAGCTTGTCCCGTCTGATACAACTGCCGCCGAGACGGAAAGCTGCGCGATTATTGGTGGGCGACCTCCGGTATAAGTTTAGGATGTGGGGTGGTAGTTGAGGGAGAAATGCCGGATCGTGGATAAGGAGTAGACTGCAGAGTAGAGAGTTGATGCAGTGCAGCTTACACTTCCACGGGAATCCCGCAGAACTGCTTCCATCCCCGTGGGAACCCCGCAGGACCTGCTTCCGTCCCCGCGGGAACCCCGCAGAACTGCTTCCATCCCTGCGGGATTCCCGCGAACCCCGTCCCCGTGCAGCTCTCTACTGCAGAGGGACCAGGGGGAGGGGGGAGATTGATCCCGAATGCGTGTGAAGAGGGGTGCTCGGCCTGTGAGAGTGAGGGCAGCCGAATGTGTATCACATACCTAATGCTGTCTTCTGGACAGCTAGTCAGTTTTTCAGGATATCCACAATGAATATGCATGAAGTAGATTTTCATGCCCTACTTCCACTGTATGCAAATCTATACTTATGAAGTATTGAATGATAATTGTAGTTAGTAACTTAGGTTTCATATTATATGTGAAAATAAGTTAAATTTAATGCCAAGAAATGCAGAAATACAAAAGAGATGTACCGGATAGGAGGGAAGAGTTTGATAAGCGCTGCTCAGGAGAGGGACCTTAGGGTGATGGTGTTTGAAGATCTCAAGGTGACAAGGCAGTGGCCACAGCCAGAAGGATGCTAAGCAGCATAGAGAGGGATTTAACCAGCAGAATCGTTGGTGAGGCTTCAGATGGAGTATTGTGTTCAGTTTTGGAGGCCTTATGTCATTAAGGATGTAAAAAGACTTGAGACAGTAGGGGGGTTTACATAGCAAGAGGTACGTGGAGAGACTTACTGACCTAATGTATACATACCCTGGAGGAAAGGAGAAACAGGGGTGATATGATACAGACGTTCAAATATTTGAAAGGTATTAATCTGCAAAGAAACCTTTTCCAGGGATGGTAGAACCATAGGGCATGAATTGAGGTTGAAAGGGGGCCGACTCAGGAATAGTGTCAGGAAGTATTTTGTCATTGAGAGGGTGGTAGATACTGGAATGCCCTCCCACGGGAGGTGGTAGAGATGAAAATGGTAGCGGAATTCAAAAAGGCACGGGACAAACACAAAGGAATCCTGATTAGAAGAATCGGATCCAAAGAAGCTTAGTGGAGATTAAGTAGGAAACACTACAAATCAACCAATAAGGTATGGAAAAATTTGCTTGCAATAAATAATAACACTATACTACATTTTCCACTCAACAAAATGATATAGAAAATCAGTGTATTATTGGAGTTTAATATGGAGGAAAAAAAGAGCCTCACAGAGCTCCTAGACAATGTAACAGTCTATTGGAGCTAAAACGGATCTTAGTCTGATCCTCTGTTCATCATTGGCTCTAAAAAAAAACCTCCAAGAAAGCATATTAATCATTGCTCACTGACAGATTTAAGAAAATAGCTGTAGTGACGAATTTAATAGTTCCGTAAAATTGTTGCTTCACAATATATTGGAACTTAATGCAAAATGAGCACTTATCTTTTACGCTAGAAGACTTCAAACACACTTCTTCAGACGCTCCAAGCCAACGTTGGCCAGCGTTTCGTAAAAACTGCTTCAGGGCTTAGGTAGCGCTAGTCTTCTGTCAAAAAAAAAAGATTCAAATTATTCATCACTACGGTTGTTAATAATATACTGATCTTTAACAAACTCGCCCACTCACATGAAAAACGCTTTAGCGATAGTCTCCTGCGCTCTGCAATGTGATTCCTTCAAAATGGCTCCGATTTATAATACATGACGTCAGACGCCATGCAATCGATTGGCCAATCAAAGTAAAGCATTACTAAGAGCTTTAAATGCGTATTAACACTCGCAGCAATTTAAAAGAAATGGCACCAGTCAACTCTTGAGTTGAGCCCTGCGGGTTCCAAAGAGTGCAATCGATAGATCCATTTCTGCTCAAGTTGTAGCAACAAACGTCGGAGATCTCCTCCTCTCGGAGACTTCCGCACTATTTGCAAAATGACACATTTTAGATCTTTAAATTCATGAAGCTTCTCTTTACAATGCATGACCAGTGGCGAACCAATCTTTTCAATATGTATCGCACTTCTATGCTCAATTAACCGTGTAGTTAACATACGAGATGTCTGTCCTACATAAATCTTATTGCACGGACATCTTAAAGTGTATATTACGTTCTCAGACGTACATGTTGACAACGACGTTAACTTATAGATCTTATGATCAACTGGATTAACAAAAATAGTAGTTTCATCCATAATATCGCAAAAACTACAGTTGCCACACTTGAAATGCCCATGTACATTAGATGCCTGAATAGAATCTTCAATGGGGAGCACTGCTGGGCGTAAAGATTCTTCCATGTTTTTGCCTCTGCTATATGCTACTCGTACACGGGAACCCCTAAAAATAGAATGTGATTGAATTAAAGGCCAGTGTTTCTTGATACTTTTAACCACTTGAGGTGTACTTGCAGTATATTGCGTCACAAAAGTGAAAACATCTTCATCGACATTCATAGGAGTAACTCTGAGGCATATTTTTAAAGCACTTTGGGAGGCTAAGTTCCATAGGTTTCTATGGAACTTTGGGAGGCTAAGTGCTTTGAAAATGAGCTTGTCTATGTGTTTGGAGCAATTCTCTATGGTTGAATTTTGCTCTTCGGTATTCTGTATGTACAACTCGTTTAGGGTATCCCCGTCGAAGTAATCTGGCTGTCAAATCTTTCGATTGACGTCGAAATTCTTGGTCATCAGAGCAGACCCTACGGTATCTTAAAAACTGTGAAAAGGGTAAATTGTTCTTAAGTGTACTGGGATGACAACTACCGTAGGCTAAAAAGGTATTCTTGTCTGTTGTCTTATGGAAAACTGTGGTCTTGAAATTTTTTCCAGTATTTAGAACTTGAACATCAAGAAATGAAATACTAATTGGATCTGCATACATAACAAACTGGATGCGTGGATGACATTGATTTAAATCTGCTACGAATTGAGTTAATGTGTTGATGTCTCCATTCCACAGTAAAAAGATATCATCAATATATCTTACCCATAAACCGATCTTATCGTATGCACGTGAAGTGTAGACATATTTCTTTTTTTTTAATTGTTTATTTATATTTTCATCTTAATAACACACCAATGTTTATACATTAAGATGTATAGATTTAGAATATAACTCCAAGTATTTATATTACAAACAAAATCTTATCATATTTGTCCACAACGAGGGGGAACCAAGAGTAGGAAATTTTTTTTTTTTTGATTTGAAAAATGTTTTTATTCCGTCACTTTGTTCCATAGTACATACACTTATTCAGCTAACAGCTGTACAGCCAGTGCAAATAGAATGGACTACAATATATACATTTGAAAACGTAATGAATTTTTTTTTTTTCCCCCCCCCCCCCCTCCCCTCCCCTCCCTCCCCCCTCCCTCACTTTATGGCTGAATTCCCTATATATTAGTTGCAGCAGTCCATAAACGCTCTAGATGCATCCATTCCTCCGCGCCAGGGTCAAATCTACCCCTCCGTCTATCCGTCAGTTGTTCAAGTCCCATTAATGTTCGAAGCCTCGTTTTCCATTTTTCCATCGTAGGGCCCACTCTCTGTTTCCAGTGGGCTGCTATCTCTAGCTTCGCAGCTGATAAACATAGTCTTTTTAGCCGCTTCTGCCATTTCTGGCCCCTTTTATTTCCCCATCCCAGTAAGCACCACTTTGGTTCTGCAGGAAACTGCACCCCCAGAATAGAGGTCAGGCACACCGTAATATCGTCCCAGAAGGAGCGTACAAGAGTGCAAGACCACCACACATGTATAAAACTACCCAGATCATTGTCACAGCGCCAACACCTGTCTGAAGCTTTAGAATACATTCGTTTTAACCGTTCTGGCGTATAGTACCATCTGCTTAAAACTTTGTAGGCATTTTCCTTTATTAATACACACACTGATGCCTTTTTTACCTCAATGCATACTCTCTCCCATTCTTTCACACTCATTTCACAGTTCAGATCGCTCTCCCATGCTTTCATATAAGGTAATTTATTCAATGCGCTACCTCTAATATAGTTATATAACCTGGATATGCCTCTCCTCCCCCCCTCCAGTGTAACCCATATATTTTCTAGGGGCTCCTTTTCCCTCGGGTCCGCATGTAACCACCCCTGTTTACTCATATAATGTTTGACTTGCAAATATGCATAATTGTCAGACTCCCGCAGGTCGAACTTCCTCCTTAGTGTCTCAAATGTCCTTATTGTACCTTCTGACATCAAATCTCGAAATCTCCGCAAGCCCTTTCTATACCATTCATGAAACGTACCCCCCTCTTCTCCACCTGGGAACTCTACCTCATGAATAATATGAGCCAATGTTGAGGTTTTAGCTCCCTTTTTAAATTTGCGTTTCAGCACATCCCATGTGTGTAACAAGTGCCCTATAAATGGATTGTCAGTTTCCCTACGTGGGGCGCTCATCCTTCCAGATCCCCACAGACCCCTTTCCAGATTACACCTAGTTTCCAGTAGTTGTTCTAACACTGCCACTGGTGCCCCTTCCCCCTTACTCCATTCCGCCACCTGCTTCAGTTGTGCCGCTTGATAGTACCATGTAATGTTGGGCATCCCCCTCCCTCCTACCTCCACCCCCCTCCACATAATTCGCTTTGATAACCTTGCCCTTTTCTCTCCCCAGGCGAATTTAGACATATCCGCCTGTAATTTGTTCAGGGTACCCAAGGGTACTTCCACTGGCAACGTCTGGAAGAGGAATAGCAACCTAGGGAGGAGGTTCATCTTGATAACCGCTATTCTTCCCCACCATGAGAGTAACCCATTTTTCCATCTACTTAAATCTGCTCTTAGCTCTCTAATCAAGGGGACATAGTTAATCCCATATACCTGTGCAAGGTTCCGCGGCAGCCTTACCCCAAGATATCGAAAGCTCTCCCTGGCATGCTTAAAAGAGAATCTGGTTACCAGGTTACTCATATCCAAAGTGGGACCCGTAATGCCCAGCACCTCAGACTTATCATAGTTGACTTTGAAGCCAGATATGGCTCCAAACGCTCTAAGCTCCGTACAGATAGAATGTAGAGTCTCCTCCGGGCGACTTACATAAAACAGAATATCATCTGCAAATAATGCCACTTTATGCTCTTGATCGCCCACCCTAATCCCCTCAATACTGACCGTCTCCCGAATTCTCTGTGCTAGCGGTTCAATTGCCAAGGCAAAGAGCAAGGGCGACAGGGGACATCCCTGCCGCGTGCCCCGCTGTATCCTAAACTGATCAGAGTATCCCCCATTAACTTTTATACAAGCTTTTGGTGTTGCATATAACCCCTTGAGCCATGTCAATACCCCTGGGCCGAACCCCATAAATTCCAGCACCTCCCATAGGTAATGCCACTCGACCCGGTCGAAGGCCTTTTCTGCATCCGTTGTTAAAAGTACAAAATCCCCCCCCCGACGTTGGGCCTCCCATATAATGTTTAAAGATCTCCTTATATTATCCGCTACTTGCCTGCGCGGGACAAAGCCTGATTGATCCTCATGGATCAGTTGGGGCAGAAACTTATTAATCCGCTCCGCCATAGCCTTGGCCAGTATCTTAATATCTATATTTATAAGGGATATAGGCCTGTAGGATGCACACAATGTAGGATCTCTTCCCGGCTTAGGGATCACCGAGATTCCCGCTGCATACATACTCCTAGACAAAGTCCCAGATTTGAAGCACTCATTTCCTACCCGTACTATCAATGGCCCTACCTCCTTGCTCATTAGCTTGTAGAATTTAGCCGTGTACCCATCGAGTCCCGGCGCTTTCCCTCCTTTTAATCCTCTAATAACTCCTTCTATCTCTTCCAATGTTATGGGCTTGTCCAATGATTCTCTTTGTGCATCTGTTAGTTTCCGCAATCCCAGCCCGTTTAGATATTCTTTGGTCTTTTCCCCCGAATCCCCACTTTCTTTGGTATACAAGTCTGCATAAAATTGGGCGAATCGGTCTCTAAGCTCTTTATCTTGATATAATAATGTGTCCCCCTCCCCTTTTAATTTCATGATAGTATTGCCCACCCTTCGCCGGCGTAGGCTGCGCGCCAGCATCCTTCCCGATTTATTACTATATTCAAAAAACTTTTGCTGAACCAACTTCCTTTGAAAATCCATCTGTTTAATTTGAATTTGACGCAAGGCTGCCCTGCATTCCCTCAGCTCAACAGGCACTTCAGGGCATTGTCCACCTTGATGTCGGGCCTCTAGGGTCGCTAACCTTTGTCTTACCTCCAGTTCCCGCCTTTGCCCCTCCCTCTTCCTTTGACTGCCATTTTTAATCAGATGTCCTCTCACCACAGCTTTAAGAGCGTCCCAGAGTGTCCCCTCAGCCACTTCCCCCGTGTCATTGTATGCTAAGTAATCTTTTATTACCCTCCGGACTTCTTCACAGTCCTCCACTGAATCAAGCAGAGATTCATTCAGTCTCCAGTAAGTGTGACCCTTTTCTCTCCCCAGCCCCCTCCACGAGGCCCAAATAGGAGCGTGGTCTGACACGTGTATACTCCCTATTCCCGAGTCTCCCACCTCCCCCCAGATAGTTCGGGAGCCCCAAATTGCATCTATCCTTGTATATGTTTGTTGTGCATGCGAATAGAATGTATATGTCCTCTGCCCAGGGTGCTGCAATCTCCAAACATCTAACAAATCAAGATCCCTGACCAGACTCAGTAATTTAGTCGTATTTGCCGAGACTCCACCCTTTTTCTTTCCTTTTGAGTGGTCTAGATCTGCTAAAGCCCAATTGAAATCCCCTCCAAGAATCACTCTTCCTCTCACAAAACTTGTCAACTCTAGTCTTAATTTTTCAAAGAATGCCCCTTGTCCCTCATTGGGTGCGTATATATTAACTAAGGTGATCTGTTGTTCATTGATCTTTCCCGTAACCGCTATACATCTTCCTTGGCTCTCCAGGAAAGTTTGCTCATGCACAAATGGTACCCTTTCTTTAATATAAATCGCCAATCCTCCCTTTTTCCCCCCTCTGGGGTCCGTCGATATATAATTCTGACCCAGGTTTTTATATTGAATAAGCCTTACATCTTTCCTTTGGATATGTGTCTCCTGCAACATGATAATGTCCCACTGCATTTTAAGTATCTCCTTGCTAACAATACTTCTTTTTTCTGGTGTATTCAAGCCATTTACATTCCATGAACCCACTGTAATCCCTCCCTCCCTCCCTCCTCCCTTCCCCCCCTCCCTCCTCCCCCCTACCCTTCCCCTCGACTGGCCGCTACTACTAGCTGCCATGTTCCCCCTAAGAAAGTGTCGTCCCCAGGGGAACCAGCCTCCCATTTTTCCCCCCCATCCTTTCAAACCTGTCATCTCCATCATTCATTCCGAATGTATTCTATCTTAATCATAGACATATGATCAGTTAAACAATACCAACATGGTATCACTTACTACAACTGGTCAAGTGACCAAACTTAGCACCCGGGCATCAGCCCCTCTGTATTTGTCCATTCAAGTGTCCCCTTGCTGCTCCAGGCCACGCTCCTTCCTCACTCTGTTTATGCTGGTGCCCTTTTTCCCCTGCTGGAGCCATCTGCCTGAGCTGGCACTTTTCTCTCCATTACCATCCTTTGTGGAGACTCGCAGCTCCTCCGGTAGGTCCGTGCACCCCATGTTCTCCAGGATTTTCCTTGCTGCAGTCGGGTGTTGTATTTTCCTTGTCTGGTTCCCCACCGTAACCATAAGGCCACTGGGGAAAATCCATCTATAGCGCAAACCAGTTTTTTGCAGATATCTCGTCACTTCGCGGAATTCCCGCCTCTTTTGTAAAGTAGATTTCGCCAAGTCTTGGAAAATCTGTATTTTAGTGTTCTGCCATTGTATATCACCCAAGGCACGGGCTTTCCTCCAAACAGTCTCTTTTACCTGGAAATCATGAAAGCAAGCAATGATATCCCTGGGGTTCTCCCCCCGCTGCGGTCCCAAACTCCGGTGTGCTCGATCGATTTTGATTTCAGACGTATCTGTACTCTCCTGGGGGTCTTTCCCGTGGCTCAGAATGAAGTTGCAAATCTCTTGCACTACTTTCACAGCTTCCATATATTGGGCCTCCTCTGGCACTCCTTTAAAGCGCAGATTCCCCCTTCGAGAGCGATTCTCTAGATCTTCCATCCGAATCTCCATTTCCTCCCGTTGCTGTCTCTCCTCTTTAACTGTTTTCGCCAGGCTCTCCACCCCCGCCTCCATCTCCTCCAGGCGATTCTCAGTCTCACCCACGCGGTTACCAATGTCTTTTACTTCTTCACGCAATTCTTTAACAGCAGCGTGTATGCTATTTCTAGTGTTAATCATCTCCGTTTTCAGCTCCTGGAACCATTTAATAATTTCGCTCCTCTCCAGTTCCACCTCACCGCCGCTCCGTTCTTCAAGTTCGGCCTCCGATTCGGGTTCCTCCGGCGCCATTTTGTTTTCGCGCGGAGGCAACCCTGCCGGCCCTCTGCTTCCCGCTTTTGCCGATTCAGCCGTATATTTAAATTTTGAAAGTTTCTTTCTGGCTGCCATATGTTCTGGTAAGTTCCGTTTCTCGTCTATGAAATTAAATCCGCCTAGATTAGGGGTTTAACAGCTTATTTCCTCGCGTCCCCGCGGAGCTCCGAATTTGGGCTACCGCTCACATCGGTGACGTCACTTCCTCTCAAGAGTAGGAAATTTTAACTAATACAGCTTAAAAAAATGACACATATCAAAACTGAACTAGAAGGACTTTGATATCCTGCAGCCTAGACAGTAGAACTAAGTGGGAGCAGCCATCACAGACGGGTCACGTATAGCCTCCTTAGCTAAAAGAAAATCTTTTAATTTAATAGGACAGAAAAAAGGTAATCTACAGCATCTAATGAGATCATACATCTAGATGGATATCTAAGGATAAATGTTCCACCCAGGGAAAGGATTCTTGGAAGTGTAGACATATTTCAATTCAAATGCTCTCATAAATAAATTTGCTACTGAGGGAGCCATCGTGGCTCCCATAGCGACACCTGATCTCTGCTGGAAAATAGTGTCTTCAAATTGAAAATAATTCTTTTTCATGGCTAACGTAGCCAGGGATATAATAAACGAGGTGGTAACTCTGCTAGATCTTCTTTTGTCTAAAAGACTTTTAACACCTCTAGTGCCTCATCCTGTGGAATAACAGTATATAATGAAGTGACGTCTAAAGTTGCCATCAAAGATTTCTCTGCAAGATGACTATTGGCTTCTAATTTCTGTAGGAACTCTGTCGTATCCTTTATGTACGATTCTCCTTCTATGACAAATGGTTGCAAAAAACAGTCGACGAACATAGAAAGCGGCTCTAAAACAGAGCCTCTGCTGGAAATAATTGGTCTTCCTGGCAGATCAACTAATGTCTTGTGGATCTTAGGCAAGATGTAGATTACTGGAATTTTAGGATGAGAGGTATTCAAAAAAATTATATTCCTTTTGAGTCAATATACCTTCCGCATATGCTTTACTAGTTAAGGAAAAAATATGATGATGTAACTGACTAGTAGGATCTATAGCTAGTGCCACATTGTCAATGGGTTTGTGGAGTTGTCTGAGGATCTCAGTTTTATACTTTTCTGTGTCTAAAATCACAATGGCTCCCCCTTTGTCCGCCCTCCTAATGACTATCTCTGACCTAGACTTAAGGGAGATAAGAGCTTTATGTTCTTCAAGTGTTAGATTGAATTTCTTAAACTTGATTGCATTTTTAGCAATTTTATCAAAGTCTTGCAAAATTAAATATTGTAAGAACTTGTCAGCAAGCACCTCTCCGTGCTGTCTGCTCTCGACCTGCACCTTGCCGTGCTGTCTGTCTTCACCCACACAAGAGACCTCCTCTGGAGACTGATGCCTTTTCCACTCAGCTTCACTTTGAGTTCTCTAGTCCCCCAGAACCCGCCTGTAGTCAGTGGGCCTTTCTGCACACTTCCCTGGGGATAAAATTATTGCCTGGGTCCCACCAACCCTCTGCTCTTCCCTTGGTTTCAACTTTCAGACACTGTTAGTCAACTGTCAAGGGTAGCAGGGATTCTCTGATGTCCTTGTCTTCAAAGGGGGCTATTCAACAACAAGGTTCCATCTGGGATAGGGCCCTTTATAACCCCCCCCACAGGGGTGCTCTCTGGTGTGCAGTGGCCCTCTAGTGGCTCCTGCCCGGCCTCACCAGCCTTTTGCCTCAGGGAACCACCTTGAAACCAGACTTCTCTGTGACTGCATTGACTCAGGCCTCTAGGTTTGGTCCTCCCCTTTCCCTCGGGGTGACCTCTTCCTTAACCTGCAGTCCTGGCCCGGCCTCCCTGCTGTATCACCTGGTAACCGACCCACCTTACCAGTTCTTCTGGTGGGGCCCCCAGGTCACCCTTCTCTGGAAGATAGCACAGCTTCCTCTGCTTGCAAAAATATGCAAATTAGCTGGTTGCATGTAAATTCAGTTTATTAGCTAGGTTACAGTCTTGTGAGAAACTGGCTTGCCCACTATTCATCTGTTACTGCGATTCACCCCCTGAGACCATTTACTGGGGACATCTGGGTCTCAGGGTTTAACAGCCTCCTCCCCTGGATAGGACCTTCTTTATTCACATTAACCTTACGGTCCTATCCTCCACCCCACGGCTGTTTGTTCACTTAAACACTTCAGTAGCCATTGTTCATAACCCTAGTACCCAGTGCCTGGTCCCCACCAGGTAAGTACCTCTTTGGGTTTGGAGGGAACCTTCTCCTGACCTTTCTCTTGAGCTCTACTTCAGCAAGCCTTTCTTCAGTCTTCCTGCTAGTAATCCTCAGGCTCTGGGTGTTGCAGGTTCCCCCATCTTCTCTCTCCTCCCTAGGCTTAGAGGAGGCTTTTATAGGGTGCCCAATAATCCATCCCACCTCTCTTTAGGCCTCTCCCCCTGCTTCCAGAAAGGTCTGCACCCAGAACTCTCTCCACCTTTCCAGCTTCCACTCAGAGAGTCCCCCTGGTGGCCTCCCCAGGGAAGTACAGGTCCTATGCCACGAGCACCCCCTTTCTGTTCCTTCTGGTCACTACCATGGACTATACCCTTGG
This sequence comes from Microcaecilia unicolor, assembly GCF_901765095.1. Taxonomy (NCBI): domain Eukaryota; kingdom Metazoa; phylum Chordata; class Amphibia; order Gymnophiona; family Siphonopidae; genus Microcaecilia; species Microcaecilia unicolor. Next base: position 300,965,159 of record NC_044033.1, read on the forward strand.
GCTCCCTCTAGTGGCCAGAATGGGCATTTTTAGGTTTTCCATGGGAGAGCGCCCTCTGGCGGCCTCCTCATGTAAGGGCAGGCACTGTGTTTATCACATACCCCCACCCTTAAAATATTGCTGCTCCCTCAAATCTCTTCTTTGAGGAGCAGCAATTCCTGACTCCCTCTAACTCATCTCGGGGTCAGGTTCCTTCTCTCCCCTATCACTTAGGAGGGATTCTCAGGAAGGCTTTGTACCCAGTGGTCCGCCTTACCACAAAGGCTCTGCTTTGCTCTAGGGGACCTTCCTCTGTAACCCCTAGAAACTCAAAAATCCCTAATCCTTTCTTTCTCCGCCTTCCTAGGCCTCGGCGTCTAATCTCTTCCCCTACTTTCCTAGCCCATGGGTACACCCCCTTCACTGTGGGTTTTGGGTGCACTTTCCTCAGGCCTAGTGCCCCTAGCACTTCAGGGAAACTTCCAATCAAACCCTTTTCCTTTCTACAACCCTGGGCTGTACTTCTTTGACCCTTAGGCCCTGACTGACCTCTGTGGGTTTTATGTAGGGTTCCAAGTCTCCTTTTCCCTGAGACTTTTAAGGGTTTCCTATTCCTCCCTTTTGGACTAGGATAACCCCTTTTAGCACAAGACTCCCCCCAGTCTCTGGGTGATCTAGCCTCCCCCTGGCACCCTTCCTGAGCTGGGGTCCCCTGCCTAGGAGCTCTTGCATCCCCCAACTCTACTGGGCGGTCTCGGGGCCCTAGGATCAACCCTTTCTTCTGGGACCTGAACCTTTCCCTTCCCCGGGCGGCCTCTTCCCTTTCCTGCTTGCCCTTCTGAGGTTTCTCATCCTCCTTAAATTTCACCCCACCCCTCCGTGTGGGTTTAACAGGGCCCTTCGGACTCTCCCTATCCTGGCCCCTACTCATGGACAGGAGTTTACTTAATTTAACACCTCCTGGGTCATTCTGACTCTCCCTATCCTGACCCTTACTCATGGGTAGGAATTGACTGACCCCTCCTGGTCGCTCCTTCCCCTTGAGCTTTTCCTGGAGGGCTACAATGCAGGCCTGGGCTTCCTGAAGCTCTTTTAACCTCCCTTGCCCATCCTGGAAGAGCACATCCACTGCTAGGGTCAGCACTCTGCACTTCTCTTCCATGGCCTCCCTGCATCTTTCTGCCCTTTCTGTGGTCTCTTTGGCCTGCAGCCTCTCAGCAGCCCACTCAGCTGCCCCCTGAGCTTGAACCAGTTGCAACTCCTTTATCTGAGTTTCCAACTCAAGGTTCCTCTGAGTAAGGTACCCTACCCTTTCCTGGGCTGCCTGCCTCTTCACCAATAACCCCTCTATCCTTTGGGTGTATCCCTTGTGCAGGTCTTCTATCTGGATTACCTTCTCCCTATTAAGCTCATTCAGGCCCCTGGCCTCAGTTTGGGTCTGCTGCAATGCCCCTGTTAACTGAGCCACCACTTCAGTATGTCCCTGCTGCACTTCCCCCAGCTGGCTTTCCTGTTGGCCCTTCAATTCTCCCAGCCCAGCCTTTACCTGGGCTAAGATCCCCCTCAGCTCTCCTATAGCTGTTTGCTGTAGTTTACCCATCTCCTTAACACTCTCCTGCCTCTTAGCCCACTCCATTTCCTTCTGCTTCACCTCCTGCTTGGCTTCTTCTAATTCTGCCTTTACAGAGGTGACGAGCTTATTTTCCCTTTTCTTCTGGAGTAGAACCCAGGCTTGCTGTTCTCTTATGCTTTCCCTTTGGGCCTCCTGCTCTTTATACCACTCCTGGCGAGCATTCTGGAACTCAGCTTTAAGTAGGGATACCCTCTGCTCCTGGTCTTGTTGCAACTTGTCTGTGAGGCCCCTTATCTCCTGTTCATGTGTGGACTGCAGCTTAGCTAATTGGGTCTCCCTCAAGGCTTGGGTCTCTTTCAGGGTAGTTGTAATCTGGGCTACTTCTGCTTCCTTTTCCTCCCTTAGCCTACTTTCTGTGGACAGCTCAGCCCTAACAGTGGCTAGCAGTGCCTCACAGCCTTCCTTCTGCTTAAGGGACTCTGCCTGTTTGGCCTCCAAGGCATGCACTGAAGCAGCCATCTTTTCCTTACAAGTGGCCTCAAATAGGCCCCACCTCTGCTCAGTCTCCCTCAGACCCTTCTCCATTACCTTATGGGACTCCTCTTGCTGCTGTATATTGCCCACTAAAGTTACCAACAGTCCCTTATTAAGTTCCAAGACCTCCCTCAGACGTTGCTCAGGGTTCCTATAGACTTGCCCCGGTTTACATAGGGCCTGTAATTCCCCTTCTACCTGCCAGACATTTTCAGTAAGGGATTTTAACAGCGGGTTCTCATTCTTTTCCCGGGCCTCCCAGTATTTCTCCTTTGGGGCACCACTCCCTGGTTCCCCACCCCATGGAAATACTGCCCGGTCCTCCCCATAGCATGGGCAGCCTACTTTATCTTCAGCTGTCTCACCCCCCTGCTCACAGTGTACATTGACTTCCCCTCCACCATCAGGACTACTCTTTATCCTGTTACCTGGGAAGTTTTCACCAGGGCCTACACCCCCTTTCCCTTTCCTAGAGGGTTTACCCTTCTTACCAGGACTTTCACTATCCTGCAACTGGGGCTTTCCTTCCTTGTCCCGGCACCCCTCCTCCCTCTTGGCACTTTTCAGGTTGTGGCCACCCCTCTCCCTGGGACATTGGGTGCTTTCCCTGCAGCGGGTTCCTCCTGACCCTCTTCCCTGCAGACACCTCTTTCCCCTTGGGTTCCCGGCCTACCCATGCAGTCTGCCCCTGAGGAATGGGTTACCTCCCGACTCCCATGGCCTTTGAGCTTCCTCTTGCCTGCCATGTCACTTAACCCCAACCAACCAACTGTAGGATTCCTTATCTCCTCCCAGTCTCCCAGTTCATCCCCTGAACTGCCTCTTGCCAGACACCACTCTCCAACATGGCCCATTTCCCCACATTGGTCACACTCTGGCTCAATCACTTCTCTTTTCCTCGGGGTCCTGTCTTCCCCAGACACCCCTTCAGGCTTAAACAATGTCCCAACAGTCTCTGAACACAGTCCCCCTCCAAGTCCCAGAACCTGGATCATGGTGTCCAACTCTGCCATGTCCATTCCTTCTGCTGGCGACTTGGGCTCCGGCTCCTCGGGCCTCTGGACTTTTCTCTTCGGTCTGAACCGTCTCCGCCCTCCCATGGCTCAGACGTCCTTCTCGACCGTCTGTTGGGATGCAGCCTGCAACACAAGAGAGATATCCAAGTGCGGACTGTCTTTCTCCCTGGTCCTACACTTGCTCTCTACTTCTTAAACTCGTACCAGAATCTCCACAAGAACAAGCCTTTCTATCATTTACATGAACTGCTCTTCTCAGCTTACTGGATCCTCCCTCGCCTCCCCCCTAGGTACCCTTTACCTGGGTAGGCGAGTAATGCGCCTTTGTCAGCATTGGCCCCCCTCGACGGGCTTCAGGAACCTCCTGGACACCACCTTCACACTCTGGCCACTCGTCTGGTCTCTGGACTCTGGAACTCCTCCGACTCGGTCTGTCTGCCTTCTGCGTGGACGTCCGCTGTACATCCCACCACTGCCACCATTTGTAAGAACTTGTCAGCAAGCACCTCTCCGTGCTGTCTGCTCTCGACCTGCACCTCTCCGTGCTGTCTGCTCTCGACCTGCACCTCGCCGTGCTGTCTGTCTTCACCCACACAAGAGACCTCCTCTGGAGACTGATGCCTTTTCCACTCAGCTTCACTTTGAGTTCTCTAGTCCCCCAGAACCCGCCTGTAGTCAGTGGGCCTTTCTGCACACTTCCCTGGGGATAAAATTATTGCCTGGGTCCCACCAACCCTCTGCTCTTCCCTTGGTTTCAGCTTTCAGACACTGTTAGTCAACTGTCAAGGGTAGCAGGGATTCTCTGATGTCCTTGTCTTCAAAGGGGGCTATTCAACAACAAGGTTCCATCTGGGATAGGGCCCTTTGTAACCCCCCCACAGGGGTGCTCTCTGGTGTGCAGTGGCCCTCTAGTGGCTCCTGCCCGGCCTCACCAGCCTTTTGCCTCAGGGAACCACCTTGAAACCAGACTTCTCTGTGACTGCATTGACTCAGGCCTCTAGGTTTGGTCCTCCCCTTTCCCTCGGGGTGACCTCTTCCTTAACCTGCAGTCCTGGCCCGGCCTCCCTGCTGTATCACCTGGTAACCGACCCACCTTACCAGTTCTTCTGGTGGGGCCCCCAGGTCACCCTTCTCTGGAAGATAGCACAGCTTCCTCTGCTTGCAAAAATATGCAAATTAGCTGGTGCATGTAAATTCAGTTTATTAGCTAGGTTACAGTCTTGTGGGAACCTGGCTTGCCCACTATTCATCTGTTACTGCGATTCACCCCCTGAGACCATTTACTGGGGACATCTGGGTCTCAGGGTTTAACAGCCTCCTCCCCTGGATAGGACCTTCTTTATTCACATTAACCTTACGGTCCTATCCTCCACCCCACGGCTGTTTGTTCACTTAAACACTTCAGTAGCCATTGTTCATAACCCTATACCCAGTGCCTGGTCCCCCACCAGGTAAGTACCTCTTTGGGTTTGGAGGGAACCTTCTCCTGACCTTTCTCTTGAGCTCTACTTCAGCAAGCCTCTTTCTTCAGTCTTCCTGCTAGTAATCCTCAGGCTCTGGGTGTTGCAGGTTCCCCCATCTTCTCTCTCCTCCCTAGGCTTAGAGGAGGCTTTTATAGGGTGCCCAATAATCCATCCCACCTCTCTTTAGGCCTCTCCCCCTGCTTCCAGAAAGGTCTGCACCCAGAACTCTCTCCACCTTTCCAGCTTCCACTCAGAGAGTCCCCCTGGTGGCCTCCCCAGGGAAGTACAGGTCCTATGCCACGAGCACCCCCTTTCTGTTCCTTCTGGTCACTACCAAGGACTATACCCTTGGGCTCCCTCTAGTGGCCAGAATGGGCATTTTTAGGTTTTCCATGGGAGAGCGCCCTCTGGCGGCCTCCTCATGTAAGGGCAGGCACTGTGTTTATCACAATATCGAAATGATTCTAAAAGCGGATTCATGGGTCCAGGGGGAGACCATGTAGATTTACATTTCACCACAGAGATATCAGCACGCCCTTCATCTGCATCAGAAAAATGGATCTTCAATTGCAATATTCTTAAGAACTTTTCAAGCTCAATTCTCAATTGAAATGGATCATGAAAGCAAGTAGGAACGAAGGATAGGCCCTGAGACAGCAGTCGACATTCTGCTTCAGTCAGTGTGTATGATGATAAATTCACTATAGCAATTTCATTTACTGCTGTCTGGACCACGTCGACGGGCGGTCTACCTGGGGAGGCTCTTGGAATGCACCTCACCGCCTCCCTCCTCTGCCTCGTCGGCTCCTTCCGCGGGTGCCTCGTCCTCTGCCTAAAAAAGCTTGTTCTGACCCTGAAGAGCCACTGTCGGACATACTCCGCTCATCTTCTTCGAACGGAACGGCTCCACTGACCATATTTGTTTCCAACCATGGATAAACTGTCTTAGCCTCATAATCTTTTTAGTCTCTATGCAGTTTTTTAATTTTCAATTTCTGGATGTCCATACGAAATTGTTCAATCTTATATTTAATGTCATCGTGCTGTCTTTGAAATGAATCAATCGATTCTTTAGCTTTAAGACCATCGCAGATCTTATCAACTTCTAACCTAATGGTGTTCGCTACTGTTTTGCACATCCACGGTGCTGTGCATATAAGTTACAATTTGCCATTTGTTGCTTTCGCGTTTTTGGCATTTGCCTCTGGAAATGGCCACCAAGCATCTAGGAAGTGAGTTGCAAGCTACCAGTCCTACGAAAAAGAAACATGTAATGTGTCTTAGTGACAAAATAAGTATGTTAGAAAAACTTAATTTTAGTACGTCTGTTTCTGCTCATGGCTGCGAGTTTAATGTTAATGAATCAACAATCCAATCCATCCGGCAAAAAGAGGAAGATATCCATTGGTCTGTTTGTCAAGCCACGGCGGAAAGTTCCAAAATACCATCTGTAGTTTGTGATGAGTCAATGGAAAAGATAAAAAAAACGGCTAAATTTCTGGATAATTCAAATAGTGGATGAAAAAAAAAAGCACAGTAGACAGTACTGTGAGGATGAAATTAAAAATAAACAAGTCATCCAGGGCCAGGGAAACAAGAAACCCTTTTCTACTAGCTCTGGCTGACTTGCGCAATTTAAAAGGCGATATGCTCTTAAAAATGTAAGCCTTTCCAGTGAGTCAGGTTCAACTGAAAATGAAGCCACAGGGGAAAAAAAAACTGTTAAGTGTGATAGAAGAAAAGGGTTATTACATTACATTAAGGCTTGTAATGCTAACTCCTTACAGTTCTAAGTGGGTTCAAATCAGAACAAACTTCTAGAAGCAGTAAAGAGAAGAGAATACAATTTTTTCTAAATGAATAGGTTTTTAAAAGCTTCCTAAATGACAGGTAGGACTGTGGTAGAAAAAACAATCCTGCAACTTCTTTCTGTAACGTATTTCCTGAATCAAAAAGTCCTAACTTTTTCTTGACGTTTGGAAATGTAAAAACATTAATAGTATGCTCCAAGCTCCTATTTAGGGTACAAAACAAAAGTGAACAAGTATATAATTAGAGATCTGCCCTGCAACATTTTTAAAGAGAAAACAAGCCAGTTTAAATGAAACTCTGGTGCTAATTGGCAGCCAATGAAATTTAAAGTAAACCAAAAATCAATCTAACAGCTCTATTCTGCACCATTTGCAACCTTCTGAACGATCCAAGTAAATCAAATTACAGTAGTCAAGAGATGATGACAATAAAGAATGTACCAATTGTTCATATTGGCTGAGTAAAAAAAATTTCCTAATTGTAGCAAGCTTCCTTATTAGAAAAAGTGAAGATACATACCTGTAGCAGGTATTCTCCGAGGACAGCAGGCTGATTGCTCTCACGATTGGGTTGACATCCGCGGCGGCCCAGGAAACGGCAAACTTTGCAAGCAAAGCAAAAAACTTTTGAGGAACGCTCCGGCATATGGGCAGAGTGCACCGCGGTACGAGCGGTGTCATCCTCAGTTTAATAAAAACAACCAGCGAACTAGAACACTCCAAAGGGGCGGTGGGGTGGGTTGGAGAACAATCAGCCTGCTGTCCTCTGAGAATACCTGCTACAGGTATGTATCTTCACTTTCTCCCGAGAACAAGCAGGCTGCTTGTTCTCACGATTTGTGTAGCCCTAGCACCAGGCTCACTCAAAACAATGAACATTGGCCAATTGGACCTCGCAATGCGCGGACATAACAGAGATTGATGTGAAAAGAAACACAACTAAGTCAGAGTGCCGCCTGGAACAGAACAAAATGGGCCTAGGAGGGTGGAGTTGGATTCTAAACCCCGAACAGATTCTGCAGCACCGACTGCCCAAACCGACTGCTTGGGTATCCTGCTGAAGGCAGTAGTGAGATGTGAATGTGTGGACTGATGACCAAGTTGCAGGCCTTGCAAATCTCTTCAATAGAAGCTGACTTCATGTTAGCCACTGACGCAGGCATGGCTCTGACATTATGAGCCGTGACAGAGCCCTATAGAGTCAGCCCAGCTTGGCATAAGTAAAGGATATTCAATCCGCTATCCAATTAGAGATTGTGCGTTTTCCGATGGCGACTCCCTCCAGTTGATATCAAAAGAAACAAACACTGGGCGGACTGTCTGTAGGGGCTTTGTCCGCTCCACGTAAAAGGCCAATGCTCTCTTACAGTCCAAGGTGTGTAACTTGTCTTCACCAGGGCGGGGTATGAGGACGGGGAAAGAATGTTGCAAGACAATTGACTGGTTCAGAAATGAACTCCGACACCACCTTCGGCAAGAACTTAGGGTGAGTGCGGAGGACTACCTCTGTTATGATGAAATTTGATATAAGGTGCATGCGCTATGTTGAGAATTGGGGGGTCCCCGAGCCCCCCAAGAAGGCTGGAGTGACCTTAAATCTGACTCCATCTCTAAATAGCACTAGTACTGGGGTACTCAAGGAGTTATTGCCTCTAAGGGATTTAGACTACAGGTTATACAATGCAGCGAATGATAGCCTGATGTAGCAAAAGCATTTTATACTTACAGCCTTTCATCATTAAGTGAAGCCCACAAATCATCATTGGAATGAAGAGTTTATTTGCAAATCAGACTTTAATCAGATACATTCATCAGACAGGTTCTGGTTCAATTGGACAGAGCATTGCTGCTTCCAAGGCGTTGGGGAAAAGTTCCAACTTTCTGTCTAAATCTCATCCCTTTTATAGTAGTTGGTCTCAATACAAGTCTATGGCAGGACACTTTTTTTTTCTATTATTGCCCAACCTATGAATCATCCTTCCTTTACATCCGGCCAGGTGCCCCTCTTTCCGTTTTCGTAAACACTTCCCTAGATACGGACATCCAAACATCCAAACATTAGCTATTGCAAGCTATTGTGTAATTTCCTTTTTTGTAAACACTTTGTTCTTATGAAGATATCTAAATATAGATATATCAATTTCATAACATCTTGTGATCTGGGTGCCAACTTATTAAAGACAGACTCCGTGTTATGAACCAAACTTCTTATCATTTCTGTCTTTAATTTCTACATCATGTGTGTTACACTCAATTTGGAAGTTGCACCAGGTTTCATTAGAACTCACCAAGCAGTCCTTGCTCTTGCAGGCTCTCTGCTATAAGGCCATCATCTTGTTATCAGGCCTAGTCAGTGCTTTTCAGCTGTTTAAAGCTATGTAGCTTGGCCCACCACTATTCCAGTGGATAGGTCTTAAGCTAGAACACATATTAACTTGCAGGAAAAGCAAGTCCTTGCTCAGCCAGTCATAGATTTTTACACCTAGCTGGTATTTTTACAGCCTGAGTCCTAAAATCTGGCCTTCCACCCTTCCGGTGGGCATCCAGTGAGGGCCTCTTGCTGTACTATAATTATACAGCTACCAACTTCTAAGCTCTCAACATCCAGGCCATGAGAGCCAGAGACTGGAGGTTGGGATGTAGAAGCGACCCCTCGTTCTGGGTGATGAGGGTCAGAAACATTTCAATCTCCACGGTTCTTCGGAGGACCAAACTCCAGAAGAAGAGGAAACCAGATCTGACGAGGCAGAAGGGAGCAACTAGGACCATTGTTCTGCGGTCTTGCTTGAGGTTTCAGCAAAGTCTTCCCTACTGGAGGTATGGGAGGGAAGGCCTGTCCCCCAATGCAGGAGAAAGGCATCTGATGCTAGTCTGTCGTGGGCTCTGAAGTCTGAAACAGAATTGAGGGACTTTGTGGTTGATCTGAGTGGCAAAAAGATCCACTGAGGGGGTGCCCCATGCTTGGAAGATCTTGTGGACAACAACCATGTTGAGGACCACTCGTGAGGTTGCATGATTCTGCTCAACCTGTTGGCCAGACTGTGTTTACGCCTGCCAGATATGTGGCTTGGAGGAAACATGCCGTGACGGCGTGCTCCAAAGCCACATCCTGACGGCTTCCTGACACAGAGGCCGAGATCCGGTGCCCCCCTGTTTGTTGGTATAATACATAGCAACCTGATTGTCTGAATCAGAATGATTTGGTTGGACAGCTGATCTCTGAAAGCCTTGAGAACATTCCAGATCGCTCGTAATTCGAGGAGGTTGATCTGAAGACCCTTTTCCTGGAAGGACCAAGCTCCTTGAGTGTGAAGTCCATCTACATGAGCTCCCCACCCCAGGAGGGATGCATCCGTCGTCAGCACTTTTTGTGGCTGAGGAATTTGGAATGGACGTCCTAAGGTCAAATTGGATCGAAGGGAACTGCAAAAGTCGATGGAGAGATGGATCACATCCTCTAGATCCCCTGTGGCCTGGTACCACTGGGAAACTAGCGTCCATTGAGTGGATCTCATATGTAGGCGTGCCATGGGAGTTACAGAAACAGTGGAGGCCATGTGTCCTAAGAGTCTCCACATCTGCCGAGCTGTGATCTGTTGAGACGCTCGAGTCATGGACACGAGGGTCAGGAGATTGTCTGCCCTTGCCTGGGGAAGATAAGCTTGAGACATCCGTGTGTCCAACAGAGCTCCAATGAACTCCAATTTTTGAACTGGGACAAGATGGGATTTGGGATAATTGAGCACGAACCCCAGTAGCTCAAGCACTCGAATAGTCATCCGCATGGACTGTAGAGCGCCTGGGTCTGAAGTGTTCTTCACCAGCCAATCGTCGAGATAAGGGAACACATGCATTCCCAGTCTGCGTAGTGATGCTGCAACAACAGCCAGGCACTTTGTAAAAACCCTGGGCGCAGACACGAGGCCAAGGGCAGCACACAGTACTGAAAGTGCCGAGGTCCCAACCGAAATCGAAAATACTTCTTGTGAGCTGGGAGTATCGAGATGTGGGTATAGGCATCCTTTAAGTCCAGAGAGCATAATCAATCGTTTTCCTGAATCATGGGAAGAAGGGTGCTGAGGGAAACCATCCTGAACTTTTCTCGGACAAGGAATTTGTTCAGGGTCCTTAGGTCTAGGATGGAACGCATCCCCCCTGGTTTTTTTTTGCACATGGAAGTACCTGGAATAGAATCCCAGCCCTTCTTCCCCTGGTGGAACGGGTTCGACCGCACTGGCCTTTAGAATGGTGGAGAGTTCCTCTGCAAGTACCTGCTTGTGCTGGGAGCTGAAGGATTGAGCTCCCGGTGGACAATTTGGAGGCATGGATTCCAGATTGAGGTTGTATCCTAACCGGACTATTTGGAGAACCCACCGGTCGGAGGTTATAAGAGGCCACCTTTGGTGAAAAAATATTAGCCTCCCTCCAACCGGTAAGTCGTCCGGAACGGACACTTGCACTGTGGCTATGCTGCACTGGAGCCAGTCAAAAGCCCGTCCCTTGTTTTTGCTGGGGAGCCGCATGGGCCTTAGGCGCACGCTGTTGACGAGAACGAGCATGCTGGGACTGAGCCTGGGCAGGCTGCCGAGAAGCAGGACTGTACCTACGCCTATTATAGGAATAGGGAGCACTCCTCCTCCCTCCAAAAAACCTCCTAGATGAGGAGGTGGTAGCAGAAGACGCCTGGCGGGAGAGAGAATCTATAGCATCATGGTGCTTTTTGATCTGATCGACCACATCCTCTACTTTTTCGCCAAAAAGGTTATCCCCCCGACAAGGAACATCCGCCATTCGCTGCTGGATCTTATGATCCAGGTCAGAGTCATGCAGCTATGAGAGTCTGCGCATCACTATACCTTGAGCAGCTATTCTGGATGTCGCATCAAAAGTGTCATAAGTAGCCCTGACCAGGAATTTTTGACACGCCTTCTGCTGCCTAGCCACCTGGTGAAAAGGTTCGGCGAGTTCCAGAGGAAGCGCTTCAACCAAACTGGACAGTTGCCTCACCGAGTTCCACAAGTGGATGCTCGTGTAGAGCTGGTATGTCTGAATCTTGGCTGCGAGCATAGCGGCCTGATACGTCCTCCTCCCAAAGAATCCAAGGTCCTAGACTCTCTGCCTGGGGGCGCTGAGGCATAGTCCTTAGTACTCTTGGCTCTCTTGAGAGTAGAATCCACCACCATAGAATCGTGAGATAGCTGAGACTTCACCATCACCGGCCCTCCGTGGACTCTGTACTGGGACTCAACTTTTTTGGGGACCACTGGATTAGAGAGAGGGAATGCCCAGTTTCGCATAAGAACTTCCCTGAGTGTGTTATGCAAGGGAGCCGTAGCAACCTCTGTAGGTGGAGAAGGATAATCCAAGACCTCGAGCATCTCTGCCCTGGGCTCATCCACAACCTTCATAGGGAAGGGAATATCCTTAGACATTTCCCGAACAAAGGAGGAAAAAGAAAGACTCTCAGGCGGAGACATCCTTCTTTCAACGGGCGGAGTAGGATCAGAGGGACCCCATAGGACTCTTATTCAGGAAAGTATCTGGGATCTTCCTCTTCCTCCCACGAATGCTCATCCTCGGTATCGGACAAAAGCTCTCTAAGAGCAGCCCGAACCCGAGCCTGTCTCGACGTCGAGGAACAACAACCTCAAGGGGGATGTCGAGACGTCGACCCCTGCCTGGACTGAGGTGAAGCTTCCTCTGCCGACGTCAAAGGAGAGTCGACCAGGGTGGCAGCCGATGCCGCAAGCAGCACCAAGGTTGGGGACCTCACCACAGGTGAAGGACCAGATGCCACTTCAGACGATGCAGAAGGCACAAGCACCCCTGGCACCGAAGTAGACTGGCGCAGCAATCCCTCCAGAAGTTCTGGAAGAAGGGCCCTGATGCGCTTGTTGAGAGCCTCCATCAGAAAAGGCTGCGGGGCCGGTGCAGGAGCCAGTGGCAGAATCTGTGGGGGCTCGAGAGCCATTACCAGGCTGCCAGAAGACCGACGCATCTGCACCTCCTGTATAGAGGATGAATGGTCCTCCCAGCACCGACACTTCTCGGGTGCCAAATCCCTCGGCTCCCCGGAGCTCTCGGTACCGCGCATGGAAGGAGATCGATGACGGTGCTTCTTAGTCTTCACTCGATGCCTGTCATCGAGACTCGGTACCGAAGAGGAGAACGTGGAATCCTCAAACCTCCCTGGGGCCGGGTCCGACAAGGTCGGTCCCAGGGGGCCTGCATAGCAGTAGGCCTGGAGACAGGTGGAGACCCACTCGATGCCTCGCTGCTCCCAGCGCGATGTGGTCGTTCGGCAGCCATTACCTGTGCTCTCGAAGTCGATGCTTCCCTCGACGTCGATGCTGCCTACCTCGATGCCGACATTGAAGGACTGGACCGATCAGCAAAAAGGTTTTCTCATTGAGCCTCCCGAGACACTTGGGTCCGTTTTTTCATCAAGGATACAGCTCACAAGCTTCTGGTAGATGATCGGGCCCAAGGCACTGGAGACACCACGCATGGGGGTCGGTACCCGAGATGGTCAAGTTGAACCGAGTACAACGCTTGAAGCCGCTGGGTATCCTCGATGACATGGACGGAAAAACGGCGGCTGTGAAATTAAAGGACGCGATTGTGCCAATCAAAAAGGCAGAAAAATGGAAAATAAAACCTGGTCGCGCGGCCTAAAAGACGGCTGCGACGAAAAGAAAACCTAAATTTAGTGACAAAAACTAAAGAAATAAGGGAACTACTCTAGAAACAAATTTTTTTTTTTTTTTTTTAAATTTTGTAGAAATGAAGAGGCGCAACAGACGAAGTCTCCTGGGCCTTGTAAGAGGAACACAGCGAAACCTGTGTCACCTCAGATGCGGAAAAAAAGGAAACTGAGGATGACACGCTCGTGCATGCGCGTTGCGCTCTCGAAAGTTTTTTGCTTTTCTTGCAAAGTTTTACCGGTTTCCTGGGCCGCCGCGGACGTCGACCCAATCGTGAGAACAAGCAGCCTGCTTGTCCTCAGAGAAAAAACACTTTTTAACTACAGAATTTACCTGTGGTTCTAGTGAAATTGAACTGTCAATTTGAACCCCCAAAATCTTAATTGAGGAAATCTGGAAATCAACATTATTGATAGTGAGCGACTGAGGAATTTGTTCTGGTCTAGAGTGAAAGCATAAGAATTTTGTTTTCTGTATTATGTTTGAACTTGTGAAGATGCAGGCCACCCTTCTAATTGTTCCATGCAACTCTGAACTCTTGCAATGTTTTTATATAAAACATGGATTGAAAAAGGATTAATACAGAGATGTTGTCTGCATAGATGTAATGAAGAAAATGGTTTCTGTCTAATAATGTACTTAAAAGAGCACAGAAAGACATTAAACAGTATCGGGGACAGTGGTGAACCCTGCAGGACTCCACAGGGGTTACTCCAACTGAATGATAGATCTCACTGTAATTTAACTCTATAAAATCTACTGAGCCATTTTAGAACTTTGCCCGTAATTCCCAGCTTTTCCAAATTCTGTACCAGAGCATGTCTTCAGTGTTGATGAGACTGGCTTTAAGGCATTTAAAGATCGTGTCACCCTGTTATTGTGTGCCAATGCTGAGGGTGATTTCTTTTTATTTATTTATTTATTTATTATTTTGAAAATAAACATTTACATAATATAAATGTAGGTAATTCAGGAAATTATATAAGAAAACATTCGTCCTTTAAACCAAGGAGAAAGAAATCATATTGTTACTTAGTCCACAATGATATGGTCAAGACACAAGGAATTATCACTTTATAATACAGAAAAGAAAAAAAAAAACTCTATGAGGGGAGAGACCGTTCACAGCTTGCGGTTTCAGCTCCCGTCTGGGGCAACCAGGCCTCTTTCGCCTCCACTCTCTTTGGAAACTATAAACTGACGCAGTTTGTCAGGTTCAAAAAATACATAATATACAGCATTCAAGGAAATTAAACACCTACAGGCAAATTTCAATTTAAAGGTACCGCCTAAGGAGAGAACTCGAGGCCTAAGACCCAGAAATTCTCTCCTCCTCCTCTGGGTATTTTTACTCAAATCAGGAAAAATTTGTATTTTTGCTCCGAGAAACTGGGTCGAAATTTTTCTGAAGTAAAGTCTAAAAACATGGTTTCTATCAGTCTCAAATGCAAAGGTAGCTAGGAGAGTTGTACGCTCCGTTATAGTTTCTAACGATGTTTCTAACAATTGTGTCACATTCAATTCTGAAACCTCTGTTCGAGCTATATTAGCTCCTGTAATGTAGAAAGCCTTTACAATTGGTGGTATAACTTCTTTAGGAATGTCGAGTACTTCAGTAAAATACTTTTTTAACATCTCAGTCGGTGATATCAGAGGGGTCTTCGGAAAATTTAGGAACCTCAGTTATTACGCCTGAGTTGGTTATCAAAAACTTCCATTTTCCTTAGAATTGAGTCTTTATCTATTGCCGTATTAGTTACAACAGTTTGTAATGTCTTTATTTCTTGAAAATTTGACTCACATTTTCTCTCTTGCTCCAGAGCCTTTGATTCCAACGTTTGCTGAGAGATTTTTAATTCCTTCACCTCAGAATTGAAGGAATTAGTTAGTTGTAGTAGGGACGAATTTATGGTCTGGATTACCTCCCAAAGGGCTTCCAAGGTAACAGCTGCAGGTCTACTCCTCATGCCGAGCGAAACGAGCGGGGTTTCCTGGCATGGAGAGGGCGGGGAATCAATACCTCCCGCACTCTCTCCAGATGGCGTTCCACCAGGGGTTGAGGATCCAACAGGGCCGCCGCTAACCTCCAAAGGACCTGCCTGAGGTTCTCCCGTTGGTCCTATCTCACCGTTCGGCCTCGGCGGTGCAGCTTGAAGAGGCGGACTTAAAGACACTGCCTCTAAGCTAAGATCCCCCTGTTGTCCTGGGGATCCAACCAAAGCTGATAGCGGAGCTCCCGATGCACGAAGGCCAAAAGCTTCCAGGGTCGGCTGCCGGAGCGTCGAATTTCCGCCAGGGCTCGCGGCGGCTTTTGCCCCAACTTTCCCTTTTCTCTTAACCATAATATCAGGTAAGAGAAAATATACGCTACTGGAGCAGAGCCTAGTGTTTAAGAGCCGACTTGCAGCGCTCCCTCATACGGACGCCATCTTGACCTGTATTTTTCATCTATCTCGCTGAGGGTGATTTCAAATAAAGCTGCGTATGGTCTACAGAGCCCAAAATCCTCTTGCACTTAAAGAACCTGAACTGCATGCAAGTCCATTGGAGATGGAACCACAAAGTTTGGATGAGTCCAGATTATTCTGGGATTGGTTCAACAACTGTTTTATTCCAGAAATTGAATGCTTTCTCCACCGTAAAAACCATGCCAGAATTGACGCATTCATCATTTCCAACTGTACAGAAGGTGTAAACCTCTCCGTCTCCCTTGCAATCAGATCTGTAGCATTCTAGTTCTTTAGTTGTTCAAGCACTTTTTTCATAATGTTGGTGGTTTAATGTTGCTGCAGGTAAGAAACATAAGAATTTGGGGACAAACTATAGTGTACAGCATTTGTTAATCTGTAATTGATTACTGTGGTGCGAAACAAGTTTTTTTTTTTTTTGTTCAAGCAATGGTTTCATAATGGTACCATTTCTTTATATATGTCCGTTTCCTAGTTTGCATTGTAGCATTCTAGCTCTGTAGCTGTGTTTTTCAAGCACTTGTTTTCATAATGGTGCCAACTGCAAGTAAATAATTTGTTATAAACATATGAAATATGGTGACAAAACCATGGTATAGTATTCAGCATTGGTTGATGAGTGCACAGATTGCTTACTGTTGTGCAGTACTGTACAGTATTTATTTTCCAGCACTGTTCTGTGCAATTTCTTTTATTAAGAATGTTACTACTGTAAGTGGTACTGCAAATAAAAAAAACATAAAAAAATAAGTGTTGCCATACCCGCACAGACCGAAGGTCCATCAAGCCCAGTATCCTATTTCCAACAGTGGCGCACAGCTATTCCAAGTCCAAGCTCTTAAGTGATCTTCAGTCATTTGCCTTGGCATTCCTCATAAAATATCTTACTTTTTCATATACTCATCTCAGAATTATGCACATAGTATGACCCCCCCCCAAAAAAAAAAAACTATATGTATTGTCCCTACACTATTCTTTTTCTCAAAAGGCAACAAAAACAAAAAGGCAAAAAAAGAAGACAGAAAAAGTGACCACTTAGCTTTAACACAAAAAGGTCCAGCGCAGTAATCGTTGAATCAAAACACCCGACGCCTACATAGAGCAAGTAGCATTTCAGTGTCTTTTTGCCAGTGAGAGTTTAAGTATTAGCGAAAGTCAATGGGAGCCCAGCTCTTAGTTGGTATGGTGTTTTTCTAGCCAGTGCAAGTTCAAGTATAATTTTCAGCAATTCTTGACAAATCAAGAGACTGAAATGCTACTTGCTCTATGTAGGCGTCAGGTGTTTTGATTCAGTGATTACAGTGCTGGACCTTTTTGTCTGTTAAAGATAAGTGGCCATTTTTTCCCTTCCTTTTTTCCTTTTTGGTTTTACCACTATTTGAAATGAAAGAATAATGTAGGGAATTGGAAGACATAGCATGAGAAAAAAAAAAAGCTATGTGCAGTGTGCACAATTGTTTATGAGATGAGTATATGAAAAAGTAAAAGATTGTTCACCCATTCATTTGCCTGTCTGCTTGGTTGTCGTGAATACTGAGGTGGAAGGCTATTTCACAGGTCCTATATGACTTTGTTCTCTCTATCTCTACCTGCTTCTAGAAGGACATAACATCCATGTCTCTGGATTGATCTCTTGGTACTAAAGGAGAGAAAATTAATCAGGTAAGAACTAATTTTTCCTGTGTTATCTATCGAGGATTTCCTTGTCATCAAGCAGATGAAGCCATTACGTATGGGTTGTGTCCATCAACCAGCAGGGGGAGATAGAGAGCACTCAACTTTTCACAGTGCCTCATGGCCAGCCAGCTCTACTGCCTCTTCAGTATTCTCTATCTCCCCAAGCAGGGTGGCTGCAGCTTCTTCGAGCTCCATCAAAAATCTGCCTGGGGGTGGCTCCTGGCTTGCCAGTTGTTAGCCGGGGTGTTAGAGGCTATAGCAGCTTCACTTTGAAGGCACATAGGTTAGCCCTTTCCCTGCCTTACCCAGGCCCCCGTGGATGTGGACATATTAGCTTGCTTTTTCCTGACCTTTCCCACTCAGTGGATGCAGGCACATTGGTTCGCCTTTCCCACTCATCTGAGCCTCCGGAGTTCTTATTACCTTTGCTTTCCTCACAGCGTTAAAAAAAAAAAAATGGAACAGAGGTTTTCCTTTGATTCTTCTATGGGACCGGAGCTGTGATACTCGGTCCGGTGAGGTAAGAGTGTTTTCTAACTCCTCCAGGGTGGGCCCGCGAGCGGGGCGTGTTTTGGCGCGAAACCGCCATTTTGAATTTTCCTGCCATTTTCGGCGATGGCTGCAGAGAATGCAAAGCGCTGTTCCCGGTGTGGCAAGCACAAATCAGCAGCGGGGCTCTGTAAATCGTGCTGTACAGGCGTAAGAGCCGGCCCGAGCATGGCGAGCGATGATTCTTCCCGCTCAGAGCTGGCAGCGGACACCATTTTGAATTCTCCGCATGGCGCGGCCTCCGTAGAGATGGAGAGCCCTGAACCGGGGGGGGGGGGGGGGAACCTCGAATTGAGGCTATTCAGGGAGCGGCTAGCCCCAGACGGGATCTGGGTGCCCAGGGCGAGTTTTTCTCCCCTGATTTTGTGTTATTATTGCATAAAGCATACATGCTGAAAAGAGCTCTCCCTCAAGGGTCGTCTGAGGCCCCTTCTATTGTCCCCCCGGTGGATTCTGGCCTGGGACTGCCCGCTGAGGCTATTTTCCCTGATAATTGGCATAAAGAAAAGCGTAGAAGGGCTAATTCCCCTTCAGATTGTGGTGCACCTCCCCCCCCCCCCCCCCCCCCACCCCCCCTTCCATGGTCGAGCTGTGAGGATTCGGACAGTTCTGGCAGGCCTTCGTGGTCTGAGGAGCCAGAGTCAGGTGCAGAATTACCACAGGATCTGGATGATCCCTCTGTGGTGAGGATTTTCCACCATGATGAGCTGCCAGCGCTTATTTCAGATGCCCTACAGGTCCTTTCTATTGAAGAGCCTGACAGTGGCACGGCCTCCTCTGTGAATTCTAAGATGGCTAGTACCAAAAAGCCTGCTCGAGCCTTTCCTTTGCATGACTCCATCCAAGAGCTTATTTCCGCTCAGTGGGCTGACCCCGAGGGACCTTTGAAAGTTTCCAGGGCTATGGGGCAATTATACCCTCTGCGTGAGGAGCATTTGGCTTGCTTTGCAATGCCTAAAGTAGATGCCCTAGTCACTGCGGTGACAAAGAGAACTACCCTCCCTGTGGAAGGAGGAGTTGCCCTGAAGGATATAAAGACCGTAGGCTGGAAGCAGCACTTAAACGGTCCTTTGAAATTGCAGGTCTTACTGTTCGGGCGTCTGCATGCAGTTGTTATGCGGCTAGAGCCTGCCTGGCGTGGTTGCAACAGGCAGTGGAACAGCCCGGAGATGGAGCGGAGCCCTTCTCGGATGTGGCTCCGCGGCTGGAGTCGGCCTTGTCCTTTTTGGCTGATGCCCTTTATGATATTGTCAGAGCTTTGGCTAAACAAATGGCAGTAGCAGTGGCGGTTCGCCGTCTTATTTGGCTACGACATTGGGCAGCGGACATCGCCTCTAAGCAAAGGTTGGTGAAGTTGCCCTTTTAAGGCCTTCTCCTATTTGGTGAGGAGTTGGGAAAAAAAAATTGTTAAAGGCCTGGGAGATCCTAAACCCCAGCGCTTGCCCGAAGATAGGCCGAGGCCTTCCTCCAAGTGCCAGGCGGTCCACTCCTCTTATAGACCTCGCTTCCGTGAAGCTAGAAGGTACCGCCCGGGGCGTTCTGCTGGGTTCACTTCTCGTGCCCGTTTTTCAGCAGAGGAACTCCTTTCGCTAGGACAAGCGTTCCGCAGCCACCGGCTCTAGGCCTGGAGTTCAGGGGCGACCCTCTCAATGATGGTGCGCCGGCCCCCTCCTCGCTTCCTGTCATCGGAGGACGTCTTTCCCTCTTTGCCGAGGAGTGGGCCAGTATTTCCTCAGATCAGTGGGTTCTGGACCTGATCAGAGATGGCTACAGAATAGAATTCAACGCCCCAGTAAGAGACGTGTTTGTGGAGTCCCGATGCGGTTCTGCCACCAAACGGGCGACGGTAGAGGAGACTTTGCAAGGTCTGATTCAGTTAGGGGCCGTGTCCCCGGTACCTCCCGCCGAACACGGCTACGGCCGATACTCCATCTACTTTGTGGTGCCGCGAAAAGGTGGGTCTTTTCGCCCTATTCTGGACTTAAAATTGAATTAAACAAGTCCCTGAGAGTGCGGCATTTCCACATGGAAACTCTGCGCTCCGTCATTGCTACGGTACAGCCAGGAGAGTTTCTCACGTCTCTAGACCTGAAAGAAGCTTACTTGCACATACCAATTTGGCCCCCACACCAGAAGTTTCTGAGGTTTGCGGCGTTGGGAAAACATTTCCAGTTCCGGGCCTTGCCTTTTGGCCTTGCCACAGCTCCCCGAACCTTTTCGTAGGTAATGGTGGTAGTAGCTGCTTTTCTCAGGCGAGAAGGTATCAGGGTTCACCCGTACCTAGACGACTGGTTCATCAGAGCAGACTCTGTAACAGAGAGCTATCAAGCTACAGCCAGAGTGGTCTCAGTACTTCAATCTCTAGGCTGGGTCGTCAATATGGCCAAAAGTCACCTGACCCCCTCACAATCTCTAGAATATTTGGGGGCCAGGTTCGACACAGTCTCGGGCTATGTATACCTACCCGAGCTAAGGCGGTGCAAGCTTCAGAATCAGGTCCGTCTGCTCCTGAGGATGCCCCGCCCGCGAGCTTGGGACATTGTCCAGCTGCTGGGATCGATGACAGCCACATTGGAAGTGGTGCCCTGGGCAAGAGCGCACCTGAGACCTCTACAGTATTCCCTACTTCAAAGATGGTCTCCAGTTTCCCAGGATTATCAATGCAGACTTTCTTGGCTCCCTGCGGCCCGACTCAGCACGGAGGGGTGGCTCTCAGACACACATGCTGCGGCGAGGAATGCCGCTGGCGCTCCCCGATTGGTGTCTAGTAGTGACAGATGCCAATCTGAAGGGCTGGGGCGCACATTGCAAGGGGAAGCATGCCCAGGGTCTATGGACACCCGAGGAGTCGGAGTGGTCCATCAACCGCCTGGAGTTGAAAGCGGTGTTTCAGGCGCTTCTGGCCTTTCAAGTGACCCTGGAAGGATTGGCTGTCAGAGTGATGTCGGACAACACGACAGCAGTGGCCTACATAAATCGACAAGGCGGCACTCAGTGCAGAGCACTGGCCGCGCAGGCCAAACAGCTTTGCCACTGGGCCGAGCTGCATCTTCAGTTTCTGTCGGCAGCTCACATTGCAGGTCAGAGCAACGTGCAAGCCGATTATCTAAGCAGGCATCAGATTGATCCAGCAGAATGGGAACTAGCAGACGAAGTATTCCTGCAGATATGTGCCAAATGGGGCAAGCCCGTGATGGATCTTATGGCGACAAGTTCAAATGCCAAAGTCCCGTGCTTCTTCAGAAGACGGAGAGATCCTCGCTCGGCAGGGTTGGATGCCTTGACTCAGCCCTGGCCTCCGGGCCTACTATATGTGTTCCCTCCGTGGCCCTTGATAGGGCACGTGCTCCTGTGGATTTGGCTGCACCCAGGAGAAGTGGTCCTCATCGCCCCGGATTGGCCCAGGAGGCCTTGGTATGCGGACCTCTGACAGATGCTAGTGGAGGCTCCCCTTTCTTTACCTCTGGTACCGAACCTGTTGTCACAGGGCCTGGTAGCCATGGAGGACGCCTGCCGCTTTGGTCGTATGGCATGGCGATTGAGAGGCCGCAATTGAGGGACAAAGGCTATTCAAACACAGTCATTTCCACTCTCCTGCAGGCCCGCAAGCATTCCACTTCCGTGGCTTATGCCAGGATTTGGCGCCAGTTTGAGTCTTGGTGTGCTTCAAAAGCGATCACACCCAAGTGGGCTCCTGTCTTGCCGATTCTGGACTTTTTGCAGGATGGTGTACAAATAGGCTTGGCCTATAATTCCCTGCGGGTGCAAGTGGCAGCGTTGGCCTCCCTTCGTGGTAAGGTTGAAGGCGTGTCTTTAGTTGCTCATCCAGATGTGGCACGGTTTCTTAGTGGGGTGCTTCGGCTCCGGCCTTCTGTGCGAGCACCCTGTCCAGCTTGGAACCTGGGGCTAGTTTTGAAGGCCCTGCAGGCTTCTCCTTTTGAGCCGCTTCGGCAAGCATTGGAGAAAGATTTGACACTAAAGGTCATTTTTCTTGTGGCCATTACTTCGGCGAGACAGGTGTCAGAGCTCCAGGCGCTGTCCTGTAGAGACCCATTTCTGCAATTCTCAGAGTCCGGGGTCACGGTTTCGGACCGTGCCTTCCTTCATGCCTAAGGTGGTTTCAGTGTTTCACCTAAACCAGCCTATTTTCTTGCCCTCCTTTGATAAGGAGGAGTTTCCAGAATCTTTTGGGCAGTTGCACCTGTTGGATGTGCGCAGGACTCTGCTGCAGTATCTGCGAGTTACTATCTCTTTCAGGATCTATGATCATCTGTTTGTTTTGCTATCAGGTCCTCGCAGAGGGTCTCCAGCGTCTAAAGCCACTATTGCCCGCTGGCTCAAAGAAACTATCTTTTCAGCTTATCTGCTTGCCGGCCGGTCTCCGCCTGTAGCCTTTAAGGCGCATTCTACCAGAGCGCTTTCTTCCTCTTGCGCTGAAACTGGAGCACTCTCTCGTCAAGAGATATGCAGTGCAGCAACATGGGCTTCTAAGCTCTCTTTTGCCCGACATTACAGGCTGGATGTGGCTGCTAGGAGGGATGCACGTTTTGGAGCACAAGTGCTAGCGCTTGGTGTGACCTGTTCCCACCCTATATAGGGATTGCTTTGTTACATCCCATACGTAATGGCTTCATCTGCTTGATGACGAAGGGAAAATTAGGTTCTTACCTTGGTAATTTTCTTTCCTTTAGTCATAGCAGATGAAGCCATGAGCCCTCCCTGTATGATTGTCTGTATGCTGTGACTCTGTTTCAGGTTCTGTTCTTGTTTCCTGAAGTTCCTTCCTTGGGAGAAAGTTGGAAAACAGTCTTCAGGATTCATGTTCACTTATAGGAGGATGAGTCCATTCCCTCCAGTTTATGTTTTGGAGGATGAGTTTATTCCCTCCAGAAGGTTGCGTGTATCCCCTCCAGTTATACAATTAGGAGGACAAGTTTATTCCCTCCAGGAGGATGTGTTCATTCCCTCCTTTTGAGTTCATGCCCTTGTTAAGGGGCCATCGTTCGCTGTGAGGAAAGTTCATGTTATTCCCATTGTGGTTTGCCATACTGCTTTGGAAGCTTCAAATACTGAAGAGGCAGTAGAGCTGGCTGGCCATGAGGCACTGTGAAAAGTTGAGTGCTCTCTATCTCCCCCTGCTGGTTGATGGACACAACCCATACGTAATGGCTTCATCTGCTTTGACTAAAGGAAAGAAAATTACCAAGGTAAGAACCTAATTTTCCCATTAAGTGCAAGTGGGATATAAATACTGTAAATAAAATAAATTGGTCCCAACTTTGGAAATCAGCAAAACTGAAATGTTTCTTGTTTTTCCAGGGAATAGCAATGGTGACTTCCAGGCATTTTGCTGATATTGGTTACAAAGCCTTCTCTGGTTCCATGATGATATTGACTCTTTATGGTGGTTATCTCTGTAGCATACGAGCTTACCGCTATTTCCAAAGAAGAAATAAGCTTAAGGAGGCTGCAGAAAATCAGACAAGTGAGATCATTAAAGACTGAGTTTCTCTCTAGCCTTGCACTGAGACCTGAATGCCATTGGCACTGTGGAAAACTCCAAGTGTGGGGTCTGTCTTCTGTAACTGTGCAATTACTAAGTCATGTAATGGATTACTGAGTAAGGAAATAAGTAATACATTGGTTGTGTATCATCTTTTGCTACTTATAAGCACAGTTGAATATTTTTGTGTGTAGGGTATATGAGAATTGCAAACAATTGAAGTATAAAGTGCATCACAAAGTTCTAAGATATAACATCCAAATTAAAGGTTCAGCTATTAATAGCCATTCTTCTCCTTTTGACAAGTTTGTCCTACCATGACTATGTGCATTCTACTTTACTTTTTGCAATACCTAACTTAAAAACAAATTCAACTGTTGACTTCAGAATAAAACTGCAGGTATTTTAGTACCTGCACGAAATGCATATTGTGTCCTTAGCTGAAATTGTTAATAGCTGTAATGTTTTTCCAAATGAAGAAAATAAATGTATCAAAGGACACCTATGTATTAAGCCCTGTTCCAGAGTAAACTGATTTTCAGTCTTATGTTTTGCTACTGAATATTACTGAATAGTTGAATACACTGGTATATTTATTGCTAAGTATCAGTATCTTAAGTTATTGTAAGATAGATTAAAAGAGTGGATTTTTTTTTAAAATAATCAGTGATTGATATTGCTCTACGCTGAGCAGGTTATGTAGAAGGGATAATCAAGAGCATTGATATTCTGAGGTCTTTTTCTCCATGTTGGGGTCCCTTTATCAAGCTGCACTTGCAAGTGGCCAGCGTTGCAGTTAGCACATGGGTTTGCCATGTGCTCCAGCCACTTTCAAGCACAGCAGAAAAGTGGCCACTGTCTTTTTATTTATTTTTTTAATGGCTACATGCTAATTTCCCCATTAGCGCATGGCTCTTACCCCACCCCATTTAGGAGATGGTAAGGGCTCCTGTGCTAATCAAGTAGTACACGGTAATGTGCCCGTGCTACCAAATTAGCAGAGACATGCCTCCCTCAGCAAAAAAAAAAAAATTTTTTACCACAGGAGTTAGTGCATGCTGCTACCCAAACTACCTCAGCACATCCGGCAGTATGTCCTTTTACTGCACCTTAGTAAAAGGACCCGTGTCCATTTCCATTTGGAATATATTGCTGTAGACTGACTGACTCAATTTTCTCATTGTTTGTTAGTTTTGCAGACTTTTATGCAGATTTGCTCCTTTTTGATTGGTGTTTGTGAGACCAGATTATGTCCTTCTACACACCTCTATTAGGGAGGCAGGCTGTCCTTTTGAAGCTGTTAGTGTAGAAGTGGAGGAGTAGCCTAATAGTTAGTACAGTAGGCTTTGATCCTGGTGACCTGGGTTCTATTCCCACTGTAGCTCCTTATGACCTTAGGCAAGTCACTTATCCCTCTATTGCCCCCAGGTACAATTCCCCCCCCCCCCCAAAAAAAAAAAAAAAAAAAAAAACCCAAAAACCTGTGAGCCCCTTAGGGACAGAGAAAAAGTACCTGTATATAATGTGTACAGCACTATAGAAATGATTAGTAGTAGAAGGGTCCAGGCTCACTTTTACTACAGACCAGTCATTGCTGCAGATAGAAACGTGATATTCTGGGCTGCAAACCCAAACTAACTTAGTGTGGTATTCACAAATGTGGTACTGCAGGTTAGTGAATCTGACAGTAAAATAGTGCACACACTGTGATTTTATGAGAGATTAGTAAACAAGCCTCTGAATCTTCTTACTTGGAGTTATAGAGATACTCATTTCATTTTAGTTGCATGTATGATTTAAGTTAGTTGGTGTGCTATAATGTAATAATTTAATTTTCAGAAACAAAAAATTATGTCGTAACCTGATAATTTTCTTTCCTTTAGTCATAGTAGATGAATCCCAAGACTTATGGCTTATGACCATCTACTACTAGGGGGAGATGGAGAACGGTGAACTGTCTTATAGGGTGGAATGCTCCCTGGTTAGTCAATATTTCTCATAACAAAGCAGAAGGAAAACAGAATTAAAAGAACTTCCCCAAGTGGAAAGTCATATCACAAACTTGAACTCCAACATTAGATGAAAGTAGGCTACCGAAAGAACGAACAGATAAGCATCACCACCAAAATACAGGGTGGGCCTCTGGATTCATCTGCTGCGACTAAAAGAAAAGAAGCTTTTTTTCATTCCTTAGCATCAGCAGCAGATGAATCCAGAAACTTTTGGGATGTAGTAGTATGTAACAAAGGGAAAATTAGGTTCTTACCTTGATAATTTTCTTTTAGTCACAGCAGATGAATCCATTAACTGATGGGTTGTATCCGCCTACCAGCAGGTGGAGATAGAGAACACTGAAAGCACATGGTGTTCCTGGATGCCCAGCCCCCTCTGCCTTCAGTATATGAAATTTCCAAAGCAGAGTGAATAAGAAAGGCAAAATAACAAACTTTCCTCACAGAGAACAAACGCCCCTGAACCGGAGCAATAACCAAACAAAGGAGGGACGTTATCAATCTCCTGCAATAAAAACAGCATATAGTAACTCTGATAGCTTGTCTTCAAGTACTCTTGATGAGGCACAATGTCTGTATGTAACATCTGTACAAAAACTAATGTCAGACAAGGAGGGATCAGGAAAGAAAATTATCAAGGTAATTTTCCCTTCCTTGTCATCAACAGCAGATGAATCCATTAACTGATGGGATGTACCAAAGCACTCCCTAAATAGGGTGGGAACATGCAACTCCGAGAGCAGGCACTTGCGCTCCAAAATGCGCATCCTGCCGCGCTGTCACATCCAGCCTGTAATGCCGCACAAAAGAGAGCTGAGAAGCCCAGGTAGCTGCACGACAGATCTCTTGAAGAGAAAAGACACCCATTTCGGCCCACAAAGAGGACATTGCCCTCGTAGAGTGCGCTTTAAACGCTTCAGGCGGTGACCGCCCTGAAAGCAGATAAGCAGAAAAAAATGAGTTCCTTAAGCCAGCGGGCTATAGTGGCCTTAGACGCTGGAAACCCCCGTCGGGGACCTGCCAACAGAACAAATAAATGATCAGAATTCCTAAACTCATTTGACATCTGCAGATACTGCCACAGAGCCCTGCGGACATCCAAAAGGCGCAATTGCCCAGAGGAGTCCGGAAACTCCTCCTCACAAAAGGAAGGAAAAAAAATGGGCTGGTTCAGGAGAAAAGCTGAAACTGCCTTAGGCAGAAAGGAAGGCACCGTACGAACAGTTACCCCAGATTCCGAGAACTGTAGAAAAGGATCCAGACAGGAAAGAGCCTGAAACTCAGACACTCTTCTTGCCGACGTCATTGCCACTAAAAAAAACTGTCTTGAGAGACACATTCTTCTCAGAAGCCCGTTTAAGAGGCTCAAACGGAGATTGCTGGGGCGCCTTCAACATAAGTCCCAGGTACCAAGCCGGACAGGGCGGCCGCAAAGGAGGACGGAGACGAAGTGCCCCTCTGAGAAATCGGACTAGCTGGAAGAGCAGCAAGGGACAAGCCGGAGACTTTCCCCCGGAAGCAGGCCAACGCTGCCACTTGACCTCGAAGGGAATTGTAGGCCAGGCCCTTTTGTAACCCGTCCTGCAACAAGTCCAGCAAAAGCGAGACTGTCGCCAGAGTTGGCGAGATAGACTTTGGAGTACACCCCGCCTCAAAATTGCACCAGATCCGAGCATAAGTCGCAGAGGTAGACCGCGTGTGAGTCTGCAAGAGTGTGGCAATAATCTTATTAGAATAGCCCTTCTCCCTCAATTGCGCCCTCTCAAGAACCAGGCCGTAAGACTCTTCCATAGTCACCGGACCCTGAACTAACAAGTTCGGAACCCGAGGCAAAGGAAGAGGCGCATCCACCGGAGATCCGCGTACCACGAACATCTTGACCAAACCGGGGCGATGTGAATCACTAATCCGCGGTGCAGGCGAATTTGAAGTAGTACTCGCCCTATCAAGGGCCAAGGAGGCAACACATACAGGAGGCCCGAGAGCCAGGGCATCCAACCCCACCGAGCAAGGATCTCTCCTTCTGCTGAAAAAGCGAGAGACTTTGGCGTTTACGCTTGACGCCATGAGGTCCAAGCCTGAAGTCCCCCATTTGGCACAAATCTGAAGAAAAACTTTTTCCGCCAGTTCCCATTCTGCCGGGTCGATTTGATGTCTGCTGAGCAAATCGGCTAGTACATTGCTCTGACCAGCTATGTGAGCCGCGGACAGCAGCTCTAGGTGGCGCTCGGCTCAGTCGCAGATCTGAGACGCCTCCGCAGCCAGGGCCCTGCACAGAGTGCCGTCCTGACGATTGATGCGGGCCACTGCTGTCGTGTTGTCCAACAGAACTCGGACAGGAAGACCCTTCAGCGTCCTGTGGAAGGCCAGAAGAGCCTGGAATATCGCTTTCAGTTCCAAGCGATTGATGGACCATCCTGCGCTTCCGCGGTGGACCACAGACCCTGAGCAAAGCGTCCCCGGCAATGAGCTCCCCAGCCCAAAAGGCTGGCATCCGTTATCACCAGACACCCAAAAAGGAAGAGCCAGTGGCATCCCCTGCCACAGCATGCTGTCGGAAAGCCACCAATCCATACTGCGATGGGCCACAGGAAGCCACCTTAGTCTGTGTTGGTATTCCTGGGAAATCGGAGACCATTGCTGAAGCAGAGCAAGCTGCAGCGGCCTCATGTGAGCTCTCTCTCGCCCAGGGAACCACTTCTATGGTGGCCATCATCGATCCCAGGAACTGAACAAAGTCCCAAGCTCGAGGGCGAGGCATCAGCAAGGAGCCAGGCGGACCTGATTCTGAAGCTTGAGATGCCTGTTGGGAAGAAAAACGAACCCCGAAACCGTGTTGAACCAGACCCCCAAATACTCGAGAGACTGAGAGGGGGGTCAGGTGACTTTTGGGCATATTTATTTATTTATTTATTGCATTTGTATCCCACATTTTCCCACCTATTTGCAGGCTCAATGTGGCTTACAATGTATCGTTATTGTTAGATAATAGATTAAGATAGCAATTAGTGTTACATAGAAACATGGTTGACATAAAAGAACTTATATGATTGAATTAATCAAGAAATTAAACCAGCACGTATAAGAGAAAAACAGTTCTGATTATAAGTAAAGTGGAGATGTGTTACATTTGCATTGGCTGATCTTTGTGGTATGCCTTGTTGAAGAGGTGGGTCTTCAGCGATTTACGAAAGTTAGTTCATAAATAGTTTTTAAGTTGAGCGGCAGTGCGTTCCATAATTGTGTGCTCAAGTAAGAAAAGTTTGACGCATGCGCTAGTTTGTATTTTAGACCTTTACAGCTGGGGAAGTGAAGATTAAGGATTGTGCGGGATGATCTTTTAGCGTTCCTGGGTGGCAAGTCTACCAGCTCTGACACGTAGGCTGGGGCATCTACGTGAATGATTTTATGAACTAGAGAGCATACCTTGAACGTGATACGTTCTTTAAGAGGAAGCCAGTGCAACTTTTCCCTTAGGGGTTTAGCACTTTCATATTTTGTTTTTCCAAATATGAGTCTGGCTGCAGTGTTCTGGGCAGTTTGAAGTTTCTTGATGATTTGCTCTTTACAGCCAACGTAGAGTCCGTTACAGTAATCTAGGTGACTAAGCACTATTGACTGTACCAAGTTGCGAAAGATGGTCCTTGGGAAGAAAGGTCTTACTCTTTTTAGTTTCCACATTGAATGGAACATCTTCTTGGTTGTATTTTTCGCATGACTTGCAAGTGTGAGATTTCGATCAATGGTAACTCCAAGAATTTTCAGGGTGTCTGAGACAGGAAGGGACAAGTTTGATGTGTTTAAGGTGGTGAATTTGTTTGTGTTGTGTTGTGAGGTTAGTATAAGACATTGTGTTTTTTCTGCATTAAGTTTCAACTGAAATGCGTCTGCCCAAGAATGCATGATATGGAAGCTTTGGATAATGTCGTTGGTGATTTCCTTTAAATCATGTTTGAACGGGATGTAAATCGTTACGTCATCTGCGTATATGTATGGATTGAGGTTTTGATTGGATAATAATTTGGCCAAGGGTGTCATCATTAGGTTGAAAAGAGTTGGCGAGAGGGGAGATCCTTGAGGGACTCCACATTCAGGTATCCATGTGGCTGATGTAGTCGAGTTAGATATCACTTGGTATGATCTTGTGGTCAGGAAGCCTTTAAACCAATTGAGAACATCTCCTCCGATTCCGAAGTATTCTAGGATGTGTAGTAATATTCCGTGATCAACCATGTCGAAAGTACTGGACATGTCGAATTGTAGTAGAAGTATGTTATTGCCAGTTGCGATCGCTTGTTTAAATTTAGTCAGGAGAGTAACTAGTACTGTTTCAGTGCTGTGGTTAGACCGAAATCCTGATTGAGAGTCGTGAAGTATTGAAAATTTTATTTAAGTAATTGGTGAGTTGTTTGGTCACCATACCTTCCGTTAGTTTGGTTGTCAGAGGAATAGATGCTACTGGGCGGTAGTTGGTTAAGTCGCTCATACTTTTCTTTGCGTCTTTAGGTATAGGGGTGAGTAGAATCTTTCCTTTATCCTTTGGGAAGAGTCCATTTTGTAGCATATAGTTCACGTGCTTCGTGAGGTCTGATATGAATTGTTGAGGGGCAGACTTTATAAGGTTATTAGGGCATATGTCTAATTTGCATTGGGACTTGGTGAACCTTTTGAGCGTTTGGGAGATGGTATCGTCCGATAGTGTGTCGAAGTTGGCCCAGGTTCTGTCTGCTGGGTAATCACCAGGGTTGGGGTCTAGACAGTCAAGGAGTTTTGTGTAGTCGGTGGTATTGACAGGTATCATGAGTCGTAATTTTATGATTTTCTCCTTAAAGTATTTTGCAAGGTTGTCTGCTGCTGGTATGTCAGTGCTGTTAGAGGTCGCTGGTGTGTCTAGTAATTTGTTCACGAATTGGAAAAGTTTATGTGTATCCTTGTAGTCTGGTCCAATTTTAGTTTTGTAATATGATCTTTTAGTTTGTTTAATGGTGTATTTGTATTTTCTTTGCAGTTGCTTCCAAGTGTTGAATGTGGAGTCATCTTTCTTTTTATTCCATGCTCGTTCTAACCTTCTAACTTGTGTTTTTAGTTTTTTCAGTTCTTCATTGAACCATGGTATTGAGTTTCTTCTGTGTGAGGTTCTGGTTTGAAGTGGTGCTATGTTGTCTAGTATGCTTCTGCATCTATTGTCCCACTCTTGGAGAAATTGGTTTGAATTTGTCATTGTAGTCCATTCATTATTGTAGAACTGTTTGCCTCTCGTGGTATAGGTTTTTCGTTCTTTTTTGTGGGGTGAATCTTTCATTTGCCATTGGAGAGGTTTGCTTTGTAGTGGTCGGACCACGGTGTGGATGTCCACTTTGTGTCTGTAAGTACAAGATTTAAGTCAGGGGAGAATTTGTGTGTAATGATGTCTAGTGTGTGTCCTTTAATATGGGTTGGCTGCGTATTTGGTCTATGAAGATCCCATAGTTGGAGGAATTCTTTGCATTCTTGGGCGTTTATTGAGTTAGGATCTTCAAGGTGCAGGTTGGTGTCCCCTACTATAAGAAGATTGGCGATGGAGACACATGTATTCGATATAAAGTCCATAAAGTGTGTTTGGCAGTCTTGCCAGTTACCTGGCGGTCTGTAGAGCAGGACTACCCAGCCCAGAGTCTGAAGAACTGTAACAACTCTGGCTGTGGCAAGTCGGCTTTTGTCTGCCGAATGCGCTGTGATGAGCCAGTCGTTGAGATAAGGGTGAACTCTGATACCCTCTTGCCTGAGAAAGGCAGCCACCACTACCATCAGCTTGGACAAAATCCGAGGGGCAGTTGCCAGGCCGAAAGGCAAGGCGCGAAACTGTAAATGTTGGCTTAATACCGCAAACCGGAGAAACCGCTGATGCGGCAACCAGCTGGGAATAAGCAAATACGCTTCCTTGAGGTCCAGACACGTGAGAAACTCTCCTGGCTGTACCACCGCAATGACGGAGCACAGGGTTTCCATACGGAAGTGTCGCACTCCTAAGGCCTCGTTGACTCTGCGTAAGTCGAGGATAGGTCTGAACCTTTTCGAGGCACCACAAAATAGATGGAGTAGCGACCGCAGCCGCGTTCGGCGGGAGGAACCGGAACCACTGCTCCGAGCTTCAGCAACACCGGCAAGGTCTTGTTTACCGTTGCCCGCTTGATGGCAGTGCCGCATCGGGACTCCAAAAAAACGCGTCTCCCACCGGGGCAGCAAATTCTAGTTGGTAACCTTCTCTGATCAGGTCCAGAACCCACTGATCCGAAGTAATCTTGGTCCACTCCTTGAGAAAGAGGGAGAGACAACCCCCTACGGCGGGAACCGACGAGTGGACCAGCGCCCCATCATTGTGGAGGATGCCCCCTGAACTACTGGATGTTGCCCGGACGCCGCAGCGTGTTTGTCCGAATGAAAGGAGTTCCTCTGCTGGAAACGGATACATTGACCAAACCCCGCAGAGCGCCCCGGGCGATACCTGCGAGCTTCGCGAAAACGTGGCCTGGAAGAGGAGGGGAAAGGACTTTTGGAAGAAGGCCTCGGCCTATTCTGAGGCAACCGTTGGGACTTAGAGTCCCCTAGGTCCTTAACAATCTTCTCCAAATCCTCCCCAAATAAAAGAAGGCCCCAAAAGGGTAACCTCACCAGCCTTTGTTTAGAGGCCATGTCAGCTGCCCAATGCCGGAGCCAAAGAAGGCGGCGGGCAGCAACCGCCACCTGCTGAGCCGAAGCTCTGACCAGATCATAAAGGGCATCAGCCAAAAAAGACAGGGCAGACTCCATACTTGGGCCGACCTCAGCGAGGGAACCCGCTCCATCGGCAGGCTGCTGAACCACTTGCTGCAACCAGAAAAGGCAGGCGCGGGCTGCATAGGAACTGCAAATAGCCGCCCGTAAGGATAGGCCCGAGATTTCAAAGGACAACTTCAGCGCGGATTCCAGCTGCAGGTCCTGCATATCTTTCAAAGCGACCCCTCCCTCCACCTCCACAGCCGTGACTAATGCATCCACTTTAGGCATCCCAAAGAGGGCCAACTGACTTTGACTCAGAGGGTAAAGGTGACACATAGCCCAGGCCACCTTCAAGGGATCATCAGGGTCAGACCATTGAGCTGAAATAAGCTCTTGGATGGAAGCATGCACGGGAAAAGCCTGAGAAGGCTTCTTAGTACTAGCCATCTGAGGATTAATAGAAGAGGCAATGCCCTCGTCAGGATCTTCAATACAAAGGACCTGTAAGGCATCAGAAATGAGAGCTGGCAGCTCGTCGCGGTGGAAAATCCGAACCGCTTTAGGGTCATCCAACTCCTGTGGCAAGCAGCCACCCTCGTCTGGATCATCAGTCCGTGAGGGCCTGCCAGACCCCTAAGACTCCCCAAAACTAGACCACGTGGGAGAATAGGGTGAAGAGTCCCCCTCAGATGGGGTATTCACTCGCCTACGCTTAGCATCAGCCAAAAGCGCGGGGGAAGAAATAAAATCTCCAGCAGATGCTGGGCTATCAAGAACTGGAGGCAACCCAGTCCGAAAGGAATTGTCAGGAGCCTCAGGCAGTGCTCTTTTTTAACATAAAAGCCTTATGCATCAGCAGCACAAATTCAGGGGAGAAAAACTCACCCTGCGCATCCGCCCCCACATTGGGGCAAGCGGAGGCAATAGCTCCTCTAGAAACTTGGAAACAAGGCATCCCCCTGCACTCAGACCTCTCTGTAACCATGAGGGTGAGTCACGTGGTGCCTCCAAGATGGCGCCCGCTGCCAACTCAGTCGGGCGGGAAGACTCACCGCATTAGCATCAAGGTAGCATGTGCTGCAAAGCTAAGCTGCTGATCTGCGTTTCCCACAGTGGGAGCAGTGCTTAACCCCTGCAGCAGCCATCAAATACAGAAAACAAAATGGCGCGCCTTTGCGCCAAAACTTACCCCGCACAGAGCGCTGTCAGTAGGAATCTCCCTGGAGGAGCTGGGCACCACTCTCACCTCAGGAGACCAAGCCAAACGAGCTTCGGCCAAGCTGCACCGAACCAGGAGCTCTGGAGAAAGCCTCTCTTTTTTTTTTTTTTTTTTTTACTGTGAGAAAAGTTAGAGGCAGGCAGCCACAGAGGAACTCTGGGAGGAGGAGGAATGGGGTAAGGCAGGGACAGGGAAAACCAAGTATGCCTTTAAAGTGGGCACCACCAGCCACAACCCCCCCCCTCCCCCGCTCTACTGGCAAAGCACAGGAACCACCCCAGGCAGAAATCCAGGAGCTGAGAAAGCGACATCCACACCTGCTGGGAGATAGAGATATACTGAAGGCAGAGGGGGCTGGGCGTCCAGGAACACCATGTGCTTTCAGTGTTCTCTATCTCCACCTGCTGGTAGGCGGATACAACCCATCAGTTAATGGATTCATCTGCTGTTGATGACAAGGAAGCAGTCCTTAAGTATGGTGGGTACCGCATGCTCCCACAGAAAGCATCACAGCGCAGAAGGCAGCAGCCGATCAAGGTGAGACATCCAAACAGTAGTGCATGTAGAGCAAACACCACATCACTGCCTGACAAATCTCATCCAAAATAGCTGTGTTTCCACCCAAGAAGTGACCACCACTTGCATGGAATGGGCCTGAAAATGGTCCGGAAGAGGCTTTTCCGCCAAAAAAATACTTGGACGTAATAATCTCTTCCATCACGTCTCACAGATGGATCCAGAGACGAGAGGGTTATCTCCTCCTACCAGCAGGTGGAGACAGAGAGCTCTGCCATAAAGGATACTGAGCAGCAGCCCCACTTTCGGTAAGTATTCTCTTTCTCAGCAGGTGGATGGGCATCTTCTGGGCATGTTGGGTGCTTGCTCCTAGTCAGTTCCCTCAAGCGAGCTGGGGGGTCTTTGGCATGGCTCTGCCTGTCTAATGGGGAACACCGGGTGGGGCCAGGTCCCTCCCCCATCCCTTACCCACCTCTGGTTATCTTGTGGGTCCTGTGTCCTTCTTTGGCACATGACACTTGTAACTCCTTCCTCCTTAAAAAACAACCCACAATTGTGCACTATTTTCTTAGGTGAATCTGATTCTGCTATGCTCCCAACTTGGTCTGTACTTGCCTGTATTTCAGTCCTCTTTGCTGTTGTGGTACAGTGAAGTTTTGTATGCTGTTCTAGCCGGCGTCTCTGGTTACTAGCTCTGCCTCTCTCTGCAAACATCTTTGTGCCAGTTAGTGCTGCATGCTTTTTCACTCTATCTGGCTTTTCCCTTTCTGATCTCCGGCGGCCTTGGGCTATTCTTCTGCTGTTTTGACCTGGAGGGCCTGCCTGCATTGGTCAGCAGAAACTTCATCGGAGGTTGGTTTGTGGCAGGATTCGCAGCAGTCACATGCCGCATGTCTGCCATCTTGGCATGACATCTGCTTTGGAACGTGTGTCGCCATTCTGTGTTGCTGGAGTGTTGCCGCTGTGCCTGTTCTGCATACTTAAGGAGTCTTTCTGCCTTGCGGCCGCAGGCAGTTTTGCAATCTGATCTTGGCTGGGTGTATTATGTGACCAGGGTTCTTGACGACTCCCTGTTTCTGCACCTAGCTCCGGCTGTGGAGTCTGACCTTGCTCCAGCTGTAGAGTCTGATCGAGCTCCAGTCTTACAGAAGTACACAGCATCCTGCTTCCAACAGTGGCCAATACAGGTTACAAGTGCTTTGCAGGCTCCCGAAACAGTACAATACAGTTTTTGCTGCTTATCCTAAAAATAGGCAGTGGGTCCTCCCCAAGTCCATCTTAATAATGGTTGTTAGCACATTCTCTGGCAATGCATTCCTATCTCTGGTCATAGAGCCTCGCCTAGCTCTGGCTCCCATAGGCGGCCGTGGAGCCTTGTCTAGCTCTGCTGTCTCCAGCTCTAGATGACGTTTGCTACCCTGGGCCAGCGTAGGCCTTTCTAGTCCTGGCCATTCAGGCTCACTTGGCGCAGCACTTGGCTGTTGTGCCTAGCCTGGGTCCGGTGGGGCTGGCTCATCGACTTGTTCCAACCTGGTACATTGTCCTTCAATGGTCTGGGCAGTGGAGATCTTGTCAGTCTCTGGACTCCTTCTCTTCCTTTTATCCCAGGGGTGGGATTCATCCTGTACTCACTGCATGGTCTCTTGGTTTGCAGAGCGGGATTCATGTTTAGCCTGGGGAGCTCTGCTCCATCTGTGGTTCTTATTTCAAGTGCCCCTTGGGGGACCGAGCGGGAGAACACCATAGTCCTTCTTCCAGCATGGATTTCTCTCTCGTGCCTGGATTCCTATGCGGGGTTCTCCACTGCTGCGGCTGAGCGTGTTACCTTGCCATGCCGTATAGCTCTTTGTTGGCTCTTGGCCCTGGTCTGCCTCTCTGGGGTAGTCCTGGGTGACACATGGGTTTCCAAGCATGCTGCAGTTTCTCGTGTTCGATTTCCTGTTTAGGACATTGCGGGGTCCAGCCACCTATTGGTGGTTTCTTCATGCTTAGCATGATTTCCTCCTTGACTTGTTAGGGATTGTTGCTCCTAACCTTCCTGGGCTGCTCTGTGTTGGCTTGTGTCTCTTCCTTCGCTGCAGCATCCATGTTTGCTTACTGTTGCCCAGGAGCCCAAGTCCTTTGGGGCAGCATACTTATATTTGGGGCTTTCCACGTCCCACCCTATTTGTGGACTGCTTTGGTACTTCCCACTTGTCTCTGGCTTGATCTGTGGGACATAATGGAAGGAAAAATTTTGTTTCTTCCCTGATAATTTACCACCCAAACCAGTGCAGAAAGAAGATACAGGACTGTCTGTGTACTGTAAAGGCTTAAGTTCCACTGTAGCTCATTGTGACTCAAGGCAAGTCACTTAACCATTGCCTGAGGTACAAAATAAGTACCTGTATATAATATGTAAATCACTGATTGTAACCACAGAAAGGTGGTCTATCAAATCCCATCCCTTTTTCTCAGTCTGATTTTTTTTTTTTACAGGCATAACAAATGTGGATAAAGATGAGCTAGTTGCTAAAGAGGCTCATTTTAAAAGCACAGAAACTTACAAAGTTGCATATGTGCTTTGAAAATGAGCACCATAGTGTATCTAGATTTTCCAAAAGCTTTTGCTAAAAGTCCCTCATACAGAGACTCCCAAGGAAATTAAAAAACAAACAAACCTATGAGATAGGAGGTAATGTCCTGTTGTGGATTGGGAACAGGTTAAAAGAGAACAGAGTAGGATTAAACGGACAATCTTATCAATTGAGGAATGTCAGTAGTGGAGTACCATAGGGCTCTGTGTTGGGATTGTTACTTATTTTTTTACTAGTTAATTTTTATTAGGAGCCAAACATATACATCCAACTATCTAAAACAGTTAAAACAGAGCAGGATGTTACCACAAAAGCATAATAAAGTCGTGGCTCATTTTATAATAAGAGGTTCACCTTCGAATATGTAACATCTAGTATGACACTGGAAATCAAATATGCCTAAAACAAAAATAACAGTGTGGCAGCACCTGAGACCTTACCAATAAGGATGTGTTTTGCAAACTCCACTGTACGATCTTAGTGTTTTATGTAAGACCAAATATACAGTAGGCATGATGGCTTTGAGGCATATTTTCAAAGCACTTTGGGAGGCTAAGTTCCATAGGTTTCTATGGAACTTTGGGAGGCTAAGTGCTTTGAAAATGAGCCTCTTTGCCTCTCTTCCTTATCCTACTACTACTTATTCATATAGCGCTATTAGACTTACGCAGCGCTATACACTTGAACACAGAGACAATCCATGTGTCAGAGCTTACAATCTTAATCAGGACAAACAAGGGATAAGGGAATGGTGGGAATGATAAAACCTGAGATTGGCCTTTGGTCAAGCTCTGTAAACAGAGATGGCTCAAGGGCTAGGTTATGACCCCCAGCCATCTCCACACTTCAGACTCCACTAGAGAAAGGATGGGGGAGCTCCATTTGGGATTGGTGCGTTTTAACATATTTATAAATGGATCTGAAAATTGGAACTAGTGAAGTGATGAAAGTTGCAGATACCACAACTATGCAAAGTTGTTAAAGCACATGTAGACTGGGCATCCAAATGTCCACATTAAATGTAAGCTGCTAAGTACAAACACTAACCTAAATTTAGAGTTGCATGATGTTAGATGCTACATTAAGAGTTGCCACCTAGGAAAAAGAATTCAAGATGTCATAGTGTCTGTTAATGGTGATGTCATTGCTATATAATGTAAGCCACATTCAGCCTGCAAATAGGTGGGAAAATGTGGGATACAAATGCAGCAAATAAATAGTGAACATTTTGAAATACTGTGTTTAGTGTGCAACACTGGCAGCCACAAAAGCAAACATATTAGAAATTATTACTCATAAAAAAATATATATATGATAAAACAAAATATAATGATCCTGTATCACTACACCTCACTGTTAACGTGTGCAATTGTGGTCAATGCTTCTCAAAAAGGATATAGCAGCATTAGAACAGCAACCAAACTGATTAAGGGGATGAACTCGCCTGTGAAGAAAGGCTAAAGAGGTTACAGCTTTTCAGCTTGGAAATGTAACTGCTGAGGAGAGAGATGTCTGCACTCAGGCTTTTGTAGTGGAATGACTAATTGAGTGAATTCCTTCGGTAAATAAATCCTAATAAATAATTGCAAACTATTTACTTTATAAAGAAGTACAAGACTAGGGGCCACTCCATAATGTTACATTGTAATATATTAAAAATAAAGAGGGAGTTTTTTTTTTTTTTTAATACTCAACACTTAAGCAAGCTCTGGAACTCAAATTCAAGAGGATGTAGTGGAAATCAGTTAGTATAGCTGTGTTCAAAAAAACAATTTCTGGCGATGAAGTCTATAAACTAAACCAGCAGCTTTCCTTGGGTCTACCTTATTGCTGGTGGTAGGTAGCATGGAATTTTGCTAGTTTGCCTGGTCAGTGCTTCTCTCTTCTTGCTCAGGGCATATCTAGCCAGTCAAGTTTTCAGGATATCCACAATGAATGTGTATGAGATATTTGCATCCAGTTTGTGGAAAGTGGGTTTCTGGGTGGGTAAGGGTTTCTGGAGGAACAGTGGGTGTATGGCTGTATGTATGTAGTTGGTATGGGTAAATATACTTCTACACAGACCAAGATAATTTTGTTTTAAATACCCTGGGTACTGCTTTCCTGTCCTAGGGTTATCAATAGAAATCAAACAAAATAAAACATGGAAAAGAAAATAAGATACCACCTTTTTTATTGGACATAACTTAATATATTTCTTGATTAGCTTTTGAAGGTTGCCCTTCTTCCTCAGATCGGAAATAAGCAAATGTGCTAGCTGACAGTGTATATACAGTGGGGGAAATAAGTATTTGATCCCTTGCTGATTTTGTAAGTTTGCCCACTGACAAAGACATGAGCAGCCCATAATTGAAGGGTAGGTTATTGGTAACAGTGAGAGATAGCACATCACAAATTAAATCCGGAAAATCACATTGTGGAAAGTATATGAATTTATTTGCATTCTGCAGAGGGAAATAAGTATTTGATCCCTCTGGCAAACAAGACCTAATACTTGGTGGCAAAACCCTTGTTGGCAAGCACAGCGGTCAGACGTCTTCTGTAGTTGATGATGAGGTTTGCACACATGTCAGGAGGAATTTTGGTCCACTCCTCTTTGCAGATCATCTCTAAATCATTAAGAGTTCTGGGCTGTCGCTTGGCAACTCGCAGCTTCAGCTCCCTCCATAAGTTTTCAATGGGATTAAGGTCTGGTGACTGGCTAGGCCACTCCATGACCCTAATGTGCTTCTTCCTGAGCCACTCCTTTGTTGCCTTGGCTGTATGTTTTGGGTCATTGTCGTGCTGGAAGACCCAGCCACGACCCATTTTTAAGGCCCTGGCGGAGGGAAGGAGGTTGTCACTCAGAATTGTACGGTACATGGCCCCATCCATTCTCCCATTGATGCGGTGAAGTAGTCCTGTGCCCTTAGCAGAGAAACACCCCCAAAACATAACATTTCCACCTCCATGCTTGACAGTGGGGACGGTGTTCTTTGGGTCATAGGCAGCATTTCTCTTCCTCCAAACACGGCGAGTTGAGTTCATGCCAAAGAGCTCAATTTTTGTCTCATCTGACCACAGCACCTTCTCCCAATCACTCTCGGCATCATCCAGGTGTTCACTGGCAAACTTCAGACGGGCCGTCACATGTGCCTTCCGGAGCAGGGGGACCTTGCGGGCACTGCAGGATTGCAATCCGTTATGTCGTAATGTGTTACCAATGGTTTTCGTGGTGACAGTGGTCCCAGCTGCCTTGAGATCATTGACAAGTTCCCCCCTTGTAGTTGTAGGCTGATTTCTAACCTTCCTTATGATCAAGGATACCCCACGAGGTGAGATTTTGCGTGGAGCCCCAGATCTTTGTCGATTGACAGTCATTTTGTACTTCTTCCATTTTCTTACTATGGCACCAACAGTTGTCTCCTTCTCGCCCAGCGTCTTACTGATGGTTTTGTAGCCCATTCCAGCCTTGTGCAGGTGTATGATCTTGTCCCTGACATCCTTAGACAGCTCCTTGCTCTTGGCCATTTTGTAGAGGTTAGAGTCTGACTGATTCACTGAGTCTGTGGACAGGTGTCTTTCATACAGGTGACCATTGCCGACAGCTGTCTGTCATGCAGGTAACGAGTTGATTTGGAGCATCTACCTGGTCTGTAGGGGCCAGATCTCTTACTGGTTGGTGGGGGATCAAATACTTATTTCCCTCTGCAGAATGCAAATAAATTCATATACTTTCCACAATGTGATTTTCCGGATTTAATTTGTGATGTGCTATCTCTCACTGTTACCAATAACCTACCCTTCAATTATGGGCTGCTCATGTCTTTGTCAGTGGGCAAACTTACAAAATCAGCAAGGGATCAAATACTTATTTCCCCCACTGTAAGTGAAAACATTCAAGCATTACTATGACAGTCTGACAGGGTGGGAGGAGGGGGGTGGGTAGGAAGTATGCATGGGGACATCAAAGCATATCACCCTATCCTTTCTTTCTCCCTCCCTCCCTCTAAATACACACCCCAAGACAGCTTGTACCCTTTTTCCTGTACTAAGTGCTGTGAGCCAATACATATATGCAAATAGAATATACTTTATATATCCAAATCTGTGTGGATTGCGTATTCTTTGGGAACCCACTGCCTCTGTGAAGTGGACCCCGGGACCAACCCTAGACAATGATAGCTGTATGTCTCTGTTGATCACCCTCCCCTCACCTATCCACACCCACCCTGTTAGAATATCAATGATATGCTTTGATGTCCCCATGCATACTTCCTACCCACCCCCCTCCTCCCACCCTGTCAGACTGTCATAGTAATGCTTGAATGTTTTCACTTATATACACTGTCAGCTAGCACATTTGCTTATTTCCGATCTGAGGAAGAAGGGCAACCTTCGAAAGCTAATCAAGAAATGTATTAAGTTATGTCCAATAAAAAAGGTATCATCTTATTTTCTTTTCCATGTTTTATTTTGTTTGATTTCTATTGATAACCTTAAGAGTGGACTAACACGGCTACCACACTCCTCTACTGTCCTAGGGTGAATGTGCATACTGAGGAGACAGTGCATGCCAATATGCATATTCATTGTGTATATCCTGAAAACCCAACCAGCTGGATGCACCCTGAGGACTAGGTTGAGAAGCACCATGCCAGGTACTTGTGACCTGGATTGACCACTGTTAGAAACAGTACCGAGCTGGATGGATCTTTGGTCTGACATAGTACAGAAATTGTTATGACAACAACTTCTCTTTCCAGAACCTGGCCTATTTTTTTCCCTACATAGTGTGCAATGTTTAGGATATCTACAG
Source organism: Microcaecilia unicolor (assembly GCF_901765095.1). Classification (NCBI taxonomy): domain Eukaryota; kingdom Metazoa; phylum Chordata; class Amphibia; order Gymnophiona; family Siphonopidae; genus Microcaecilia; species Microcaecilia unicolor. The sequence goes on from NC_044033.1 coordinate 301,006,295, forward strand.
TGAATATGCATGAGAAATCTGCATGCACTATTCCATTGTATGCAAATCACTCATGCATATTCAGTATGGGAATCTTGAAAACCTGATTGGCCAGATGTGTCCTGAGGCAGGGCTTCAGAACTCCCCGTTTTAAAGACTCAAGTGAAGGAGTTGTCTAATGCAAGGGTTTTCAACCCAATTCTCAGGACACCCCTGACCAGTCAGGTTTCCAGGATATCTATAATTAATATGCATGAAATAAATTAGCATGCCCCATTTTCATTGTGGGTATCCTTAAAACCTGACTGGGAGGTGTGTCCTGAGGACTGAATTGAGAACCACAGCCTAATGGTTAAGGGACAATTCCTTATGGTCTTGAGCAAGTCACTTTAAGCCCCCATTGCCTCTGATACCAACAGATCGTAAGCCCTCTAAAACATGGAGGGGCATAACTGAACACGGACGACCATCTCTAAGGACGTCCCCGCGAATGGGCGGGGTATCCCATATTATCGAAACAAGATGGTCGTCCGTATTTCGTTTCGATAATATGGTTGGGGATGCCTAAATCTCAACATTTAGGTCGACCTTGGTTTTCGCCGATAATGTAAACCGAGGATGCCCATCTCAGAAACGACCAAATCCAAGGCATTTGGTCGTGGGAGGAGCCAGCATTCGTAGTGCACTGGTCCCCCTCACATGCCAGGACACCAACCGGCCACTCTAGGGGGGCACTGCAGTGGACTTCACAAATTGCTCCCAGGTGCATAGCTCCCTTACCTTCGGTGCTGAGCCCCCCAAAACCCACTCCCCACAATTGTACACCACTACCATAGCCCTTAGGGATGAAGGGGGGCACCTACTACATGTGGGTTTTGGAGGGCTCACATTTACCATCACAAGTGTAACAGGTGGGGAGGATTGGGGGGATGGGCCTGGGTCCACCTGTCTGAAGTGCACTGCACCCACTAAAAACTGCTCCAGGGACCTGCATACTGCTGTGATGATGCTGGATATGACATTTGCGGCTGGCAAAAAATGTTTTTTTAATTTTTGTTTTTTGGGGTTGGAGGGGGTTGGAGACCAGTAGGGGAGTAAGGGGAGGTCATCCCCGATTCCCTCCGGTGGTCATCTGGTCAGTTTGGGCACCTTTTCGTGAGGCTTGGTTGTGAAAAAAAAGGGACCAAGTCGGCCAAAGGCTCATCAGGGACGCCCTTCTTTTTTCCATTATCGTCCAAGGACGCCCATCTCTTAACCACGCCCCCCATCCCGCCTTTGCTACGCTGCTGACACGCCCCCGCGATGGAAAGCAGTTGAGGACGCCCAAAATCAGCTTTCAATTATGCCGATTTGGGCGACCCTGAGAGAAGGACGCCCATCTCCTGATTTATGTCGAAAGATGGGCGCCCTTCTCTTTCGATTACGCCCATTAGTGTACCTGAATGTAACCCACCTTGAGCTGCAACTGGAGAGAAAAAAAGGTGAAACTAATGAGACGAGAGCCTTTATGCTGGTCAAAGATGAGAGAAACCACTATAGAATATGAAAGAAGATTTTCAACAATACAGAGGGATTATTTCCCTTTAACATCCACATTGAGCCTGCAAAGAGGTGGGATACTAATGCAATAAAATAAAAATAGTCAACTTCTTTTGCGAATGCCACTTTGAGGCCTATTTTACTGCTGTTATCCAATGGATATCGGCTCTCTCCTCACCCCCAAATGGATTTAGCCACGTGCGTATGTCTAACAGAACTATATTTGTTCATGTCATAGTGATGTGTACTAAAAAATATGAAGGGAAAAACTTTTACAAGTGACAACCAAATAGAAAATTGTTCAAAAATGTTTTTAATTAGAGACAGAAGTAAATAATACTATAAAATAAGTCAGAACTCAAGGCAGCCTTGCAGTTCTAATCATGATTACAGCACATGGGAGTACACAAGTTCCTGCTCTTGGTACCTCGGCATGACAGTAAGTGCAGGAAACTCGAGAGAGGATGGGTTTTCTATGGTGTGGGTTTAAAACCTATCCCAGCAAGACTGAGCCCTAAAGAAATGTGTCATGTATGTCGGCTAGATTGACTTCCTTGTTGTGTATAACATCTGGCAGCTGCTGTTTTACAGGTTCAAATAACTTTACCCAATATCCAGCAAATGCATATTTAAATAAAGCAAAAGTTTTTATTTTCTAGTCACTTTAAAAAAATATTTAAGAAAAGAAAAGGATATTCCAACATTCTGAAATAACACATTTCAGGAGGTAGCAAACACTGGAGAGGGATGGAAAGAGTAATTTACAGAAGCCTTCATGTTGTGATGCCCAGTTCCTTTTTCCTAAATTATGGTAACTTTTGGTACCCTAAAATGAAATATTTTATGTCAGTTTGGTACAGAATTTATAAAAAAAAGTTTCCCTTGTAGCCTGCCCCTTGAATGGACAAGGACCACAAATACCATAGGATTTCCAGCTACTCAAGCTGTGTTCACCTCCTACAGCCCCACATGTGATCAAATTAAAAGTAATTTTCTTTCAGAAGCACACAAGTTACTTCTAAAGGAGACTGCTTTAGGAGATTCACACAGTTTGCATTTTAAAGTTTCAACTTCATTTTTTAGCAGTTTGCCTTTTTCCATGTTTATTTACAGTATACAAATAGAAAAATTGAAAATCTTCACAATTTTTTCTCCATATAGGACTAACACAAAATTTGCAGTTTTTCAGTAGGCCTCTCACATGATTAACTTAGAAAAAGGAACTTAGAAAAAGGAACTTTTTCCCCCATCACTTTTCATACCTTTCCTAACATTTGGGAATACAATGAAAATATTTTTAAAAAGTCTTGGAAGGATGGAGTTTGACATGATTACTTCTGTTACTGTTTAAAAGGTGCTCCAAGTTTTGTGCAGGGAATCACAAAGATTAAAACAGTTTCTGTTTCACTCCATATCAGTACAACATGCATGAAGCCCTCACTGGGGGGCCTACTGATACAGGCTTTCAATGTAGCTAGCTTGTGTTGATGCTCTCATATCTCTACCATGCCAATCAAAGGGTTGTACCATAGCATCAGCAAGACTACTGGTTATAGTGCCACCTGAGTTACTATGACATCACCTAGACAGGTAACAGGTATTAACTAATTATTGACAAGGGTGTACAGGAGAAGTACCAACCCACTTGTTTACTCCCAGCATAAGGAACAGACTGAATAATAACCAAATACAGAGAATAGTGAGTTAGGGTTAAGAACTTGGGAAGATAATGGAATTTAGTACTAAGACATTACTTGCGTTGGCTCTTTCATAGAGCAGAGTCACTAAAATCAGCAAACACAGGAGTGAGCAACCGTCGGGCTGTAATACACCATGGTGCTTTCCAAATGGGATGTAAGGCACCAATACTACTAACCAACAGGCTAGACAAATTAGCAGAAGAAAAACAAAACACATGAAAAGCTATAGGAGTAGTGAGAGAATGCAAGGAGCTATGTGAAGACAAAGCCATGCTTGTGGGGGAAGTACCATGCTCAGTACAATCTTCTGTACCAGAATATTCCAAACCAGGTTTGGGAACAGGTCTCCATGCCACAAACAGCACATGCCTAGAACTAGGCCAGTGTTACTCTCCTGGGCTTTAGTTGATCCTAACACCAGTTCAACACACGTGAAGGAAAACACACTTCTACGATGAATAATATTCACAGGTCACAGTAAAACCACCACATGGCTGATTTGGGACAGGTAAAAATTTGTATCTGCCTGTTCTTCCCCAACTGGTCATCTGTTTAATGTCTCTGGCATCATACAAGCATTATGCAACTCTTCTTTCTGTTTTAGTTTAGGATTATCTTTCCATTTTGATACCAGGTGTTGGATGTCACACTTCCCGAAGTTTCTCTGTATTTAAAAAAAAATACATGTGTCCTGAAACTATACATGTCCAGAAAGGTCCTGTCTTATTCCTCTGCCCACTGTCCACTGGGTGAGTGACCATTAATCCGATTAGCTCCATTGATGGATGTATTATGTGTTCCTTTGGTGCCATTTGAAGTTGTTTCTTCCTCTTCAGAGCTGCTCTCTATATCACTGCGGTCATCCTTTGCAACCTAAAGGATTCGCAAAGAAAGCACAGGATTATTACAAATCTTTTTTGTGATTAGCCTCACTGCAAGTGCAAAAGGCTGCACTGTTATTTATTGCAACCATGAACACACACTGCCTCCTTTTTTCCAATCTTCTTGTAGATTTTAGTGTCATCTGCAAATTAGTCAATATAACACTAATTGGGGATAATAAACTCAAATGTCTTCCCTATCACAATACCCAATAATATAAAAGAAAACCCCTGAACTTTAAAACAATGTAATACCTAAATGTGAAGGTGCTCAGAATTATTAAACTGTTTCAGCCATGGACTGTATTTCAAAATTTCAGTCATTGAACCAATCCAGTGACTTCAAGCATGTTTCATTAACTAAACTGGTATCACTGAAACTTTGGTATACTTAATTGAGTAGTCTCTGGCACCGAATGCTCCTTCATAAACTATAGATCTGTCCTCGTTGAAATCAGTGAATATCCCAACAGCTTGTGTAAGACGTGCCAACTCTTGTATGTCAATTAAAAAGATAACAGTAAATCATCTGTCACCAAAATCTGATCTCACAGTCCTGTGTTTTACAGTAATGCATTTTCAGGAGATCAGAGTATAAAACAAAATTAATACATCATAAGTCCTTGTAAACCTCTTCACATTTCATTTTTTTTTTCAAAATTCATCTTGCTGAACATTTTTCTCAAGAATTAAAGTCTGCAGCTGAAGTTGGAAATCCTACTGCCGCACCATCACAGCTTCTCAAAAGGACACCAGCGCATGTGCTGTTATATTATTCCTTCCTACGTTTGAACACACCTACCTATCACTAGCTAATACTGGTCAATAAAACTAACTCATTATTTCCATAAGATAGATAACCACTCTATTTCTATATTTAACACTCTAGGGGCCACCATGTCCTAAGTATAAATAAGTTGCTGTTATTTACATTATCTTCAAAGTGCCCCCTCTTCACATAGGTTTTCGATTTGTAGTTCTTATGAAAATTCAGGCCGATATAAAATGTTGCGCTTCATGCCAATGTTGTACTAAAGGTGCCTGCATATGTGTATTCCTAATATGACATACAGTGGGGGAAATAAGTATTTGATCCCTTGCTGATTTTGTAAGTTTGCCCACTGACAAAGACATGAGCAGCCCATAATTGAAGGGTAGGTTATTGGTAACAGTGAGAGATAGCACATCACAAATTAAATCCGGAAAATCACATTGTGGAAAGTATATGAATTTATTTGCATTCTGCAGAGGGAAATAAGTATTTGATCCCCCACCAACCAGTAAGAGATCTGGCCCCTACAGACCAGGTAGATGCTCCAAATCAACTCGTTACCTGCATGACAGACAGCTGTCGGCAATGGTCACCTGTATGAAAGACACCTGTCCACAGACTCAGTGAATCAGTCAGATTCTAACTTCTACAAAATGGCCAAGAGCAAGGAGCTGTCTAAGGATGTCAGGGACAAGATCATACACCTGCACAAGGCTGGAATGGGCTACAAAACCATCAGTAAGACGCTGGGCGAGAAGGAGACAACTGTTGGTGCCATAGTAAGAAAATGGAAGAAGTACAAAATGACTGTCAATCGACAAAGATCTGGGGCTCCACGCAAAATCTCACCTCGTGGGGTATCCTTGATCATGAGGAAGGTTAGAAATCAGCCTACAACTACAAGGGGGGAACTTGTCAATGATCTCAAGGCAGCTGGGACCACTGTCACCACGAAAACCATTGGTAACACATTACGACATAACGGATTGCAATCCTGCAGTGCCCGCAAGGTCCCCCTGCTCCGGAAGGCACATGTGACGGCCCGTCTGAAGTTTGCCAGTGAACACCTGGATGATGCCGAGAGTGATTGGGAGAAGGTGCTGTGGTCAGATGAGACAAAAATTGAGCTCTTTGGCATGAACTCAACTCGCCGTGTTTGGAGGAAGAGAAATGCTGCCTATGACCCAAAGAACACCGTCCCCACTGTCAAGCATGGAGGTGGAAATGTTATGTTTTGGGGGTGTTTCTCTGCTAAGGGCACAGGACTACTTCACCGCATCAATGGGAGAATGGATGGGGCCATGTACCGTACAATTCTGAGTGACAACCTCCTTCCCTCCGCCAGGGCCTTAAAAATGGGTCGTGGCTGGGTCTTCCAGCACGACAATGACCCAAAACATACAGCCAAGGCAACAAAGGAGTGGCTCAGGAAGAAGCACATTAGGGTCATGGAGTGGCCTAGCCAGTCACCAGACCTTAATCCCATTGAAAACTTATGGAGGGAGCTGAAGATGCGAGTTGCCAAGCGACAGCCCAGAACTCTTAATGATTTAGAGATGATCTGCAAAGAGGAGTGGACCAAAATTCCTCCTGACATGTGTGCAAACCTCATCATCAACTACAGAAGACGTCTGACCGCTGTGCTTGCCAACAAGGGTTTTGCCACCAAGTATTAGGTCTTGTTTGCCAGAGGGATTAAATACTTATTTCCCTCTGCAGAATGCAAATAAATTCATATACTTTCCACAATGTGATTTTCCGGATTTAATTTGTGATGTGCTATCTCTCACTGTTACCAATAACCTACCCTTCAATTATGGGCTGCTCATGTCTTTGTCAGTGGGCAAACTTACAAAATCAGCAAGGGATCAAATACTTATTTCCCCCACTGTAAATGCTCTGCTATATGCAATTTGATCTTCCTTCTGGTTTGACATATATATATATAAAGAAGAAGGACACTGACTCAACAGTTTACCTATTTTATTTATCATTTTACTTAATTACATTCACATTTATCACATAAATGTAAGTGAAAACAGAAATTGATATTAAAAACGAAAACATTTTCTCCCACAAATATATGTTATATAATCGTTCACAACTGGGAGATCCAAGATCAGGAAAACAATCTCAAAGAAAATAAGAAAAACTCAAAATGGTTAATCTTACAATTCACTTTTTCTGAGGGAGGAAGGTTAATCGGTAATTGCAGCCAGTACAGTGGTAACTAAAAGAAGTTGCTGCAGAGGGTTCTTCATTTGTTCTTTCAACTCCACAAACTCTTGTAATTTTTTAGGTTCAACAAATAAGTAATTATTAAAATTCAAAGAAATAGAACACTTACAAGGGACTCGCACTAGGAAGGTCCCACTTAGGGCAATGATCTTTGGCTTAAAAGCCAAGAGTTCACACCTCCTAGTCTGCGATTCCCCTGATAAGTCAGGAAATATATTTATCTTTGAACCCAAAAAACTATCAACCATGTGTCGGAAATACAATTTCAAAACATTATTCCTATCTAAATCAAAGGCGAAAGTCACTAGTAATATAGCTTTTCCAAAATATCAGTTATAGGGGAAATATAAATCGCTTTAGACACCAGAGGGTGGCTATCAGAAAATGTTTGCAAATTATCAGAGAAATATTTCTTCAACAGTTCAATAAAAGAAAAAATTCCATAGTCAAAGTCTCTATTTTTATATCTTGGACTTCCACTTTGTTAGATAAGTATTGATATAAATTCTTTAATTCACATGTTTACTCCTGAAAAATTTTAAACATCTGAAGAAGAAAGTTATTCACACTCTGCAGCGCTTCTCATAATGCGTCCATTGTGACATTTTTTGGCTTCACCAGGTCCAATTTCTCCACAGAAACCGCTCCAGATATCTTCGGGGGGGGGGGGGGGGGGGGGGGGGGGAGAGAACTCACTTTCCAATCCCCCAGTTGGTTTATTATCCAGAGTTGATGCTGCGCCAGGACCTCCTCGGGTCGCGTGAAAATCTTGACCCACTTCAGGCGTTTCCACTGTCGACCTCCATAGCGAAGCGTTACTGTTTCCGGGTTTTGGAGGGGTCGTGCCAACAGGGGGACTCAAAGTCACTCCCTCTCCACTGAGATTCGGCAATAAAGCCTTGCTGTTCCCCGAAGCAGGAACCGATATCCCCGACATTATGACCCCGAATCTCTCCAAAGTAGGCTGAGAAGTGGTGGGAACCCCAGCCGTGTTCGAGGAGGACAACACCACGGCTTTGCCTTTTCTCTTCCTCATTCTCTTCCCCATACTTCTTCAGGTATTCTGGCATAAAACGGGAACTCAACTAACGTACGTCCTCCCTGAATGCCATCTTGGATCCTCCAGTTTGGGACACTCTTTGTCTGGTTTCTCCTCAGAGGCAGTGAATGATACATACCTGTAGCAGGTGTTCTCCGAGGACAGCAGGCTGATTGTTCTCACGACTGGGTGACGTCCGCGGCAGCCCCCACCAACCGGAAGAAGCTTCGCGGGCGGTCCGCACGCGGGGCACGCCCACCGCGCATGCGCGGCCGTCTTCCCGCTCGTGCGTGACCGTTCCCGCCAGTTGAATGACAAGCAAGAAACAACATGAAAACGCAACTCCAAAGGGGAGGAGGGAGGGTAGGTGAGAACAATCAGCCTGCTGTCCTCGGAGAACACCTGCTACAGGTATGTATCATTCACTTTCTCCGAGGACAAGCAGGCTGCTTGTTCTCACGACTGGGGTATCCCTAGCTCTCAGGCTCACTCAAAACAAGAACCCAGGTCAATTGAACCTCGCAACGGCGAGGGTATAACAGAAATTGACCTACGAAGAACAACTAACTGAGAGTGCAGCCTGACCAGAATAAATTCGGGTCCTGGAGGGTGGAGTTGGATTTACACCCCAAACAGATTCTGCAGCACCGACTGCTTGAACCGACTGTCGCGTCGGGTATCCTGCTGGAGGCAGTAATGTGATGTGAATGTGTGGACAGATGACCACGTCGCAGCCTTGCAAATCTCTTCAATAGTGGCTGACTTCAGGTGGGCCACTGACGCTGCCATGGCTCTAACACTATGAGCCGTGACATGACCCTCAAGAGCCAGCCCAGCCTGGGCGTAAGTGAAGGAAATGCAATCTGCTAGCCAATTGGAGATGGTGCGTTTCCCGACAGCGACCCCTAGCCTGTTAGGGTTGAAAGAAACAAACAATTGGGCGGACTGTCTGTGGGGCTGTGTCCGCTCCAAGTAGAAGGCCAATGCTCTCTTGCAGTCCAATGTGTGCAACTGACGTTCAGCAGGGCGGGTATGCGGCCTGGGAAAGAATGTTGGCAAGACAATTGACTGGTTAAGATGGAACTCCGACACCACCTTCGGCAGGAACTTTGGGTGGGTGCGGAGCACTACTCTGTTGTGATGAAATCTGGTATAAGGAGCATGAGCTACCAGGGCTTGAAGCACACTGACCCTACGAGCTGAAGTAACTGCCACCAAGAAAATGACCTTCCAGGTCAAGTACTTCAGATGGCAGGTATTCAGTGGCTCAAAAGGAGGTTTCATCAGCTGGGTGAGGACGACGTTGAGATCCCATGACACTGTAGGAGGCTTGATAGGGGGCTTTGACAAAAGCAAGCCTCTCATGAATCGGACGACTAAAGGCTCTCCAGAGATGGCTTTACCTTCCACACGATAATGGTAAGCACTAATCGCACTAAGGTGATTCCTTACTGAGTTGGTCTTGAGGCCAGACTCTGACAAGTGCAGAAGGTATTCAAGCAGGTTCTGTGCAGGGCAAGAACGAGGTTCTAGGGCCTTGCTCTCACACCAAACGACAAACCTCCTCCACTTGAAAAAGTAACTCTTTTTAGTGGAATCCTTCCTAGAGGCAAGCAAGACACGGGAGACACCCTCAGACAGACCCAACGCAGTGAAGTCTACGCCCTCAACATCCAGGCCGTGAGAGCCAGGGACTGAAGGTTGGGGTGCAGCAACGCTCCGTCGTTCTGCGAGATGAGAGTCGGAAAACACTCCAATCTCCACGGTTCTTCTGAGGACAACTCCAGAAGAAGAGGGAACCAGATCTGACGGGGCCAAAAGGGCGCTATCAGAATCATGGTGCCGTGGTCTTGCTTGAGCTTCAGTAAGGTCTTCCCCACCAAAGGTATGGGAGGATAAGCATACAGGAGGCCGGTCCCCCAATGGAGGAGAAAGGCATCAGACGCCAGTCTGCCGTGGGCCTGTAGTCTGGAACAGAACAGAGGCAGCTTGTGGTTGGTCTGAGCGGCGAAAAGGTCCACCGAGGGGGTGCCCCACTCTCGGAAGATCTTGCGTACCACTCTGGAATGAAGCGACCACTCGTGCGGTTGCATGACTCTGCTCAGTCTGTCGGCCAGACTGTTGTTTACACCTGCCAGGTATGTGGCTTGGAGGAGCATGCCGGACTGGCAAGCCCACCGCCACATGCCGACGGCTTCCTGACACAAGGGGCGAGATCCGGTGCCCCCCTGCTTGTTGGTGTAATACATTGCAACCTGATTGTCTGTCCGAATTTGAATAATTTGGTAGGACAGCCGGTCTCTGAAAGCCTTCAGTGCGTTCCAGATCGCTCGGAGCTCCAGGAGGTTGATCTGCAGATCCTTTTCCTGGAGGGACCACAGACCCTGGGTGTGAAGCCCATCGACATGAGCTCCCCACCCCAGGCGAGATGCATCCGTCGTCAGCACTTTCGTGGGCTGCGGAATTTGGAATGGACGTCCCAGGGTCAAATTGGTCCGGATGGTCCACCAGAGCAGTGAAGTGCGGCAACTGGTGGAGAGGCGGATGACATCTTCTAGATTCCCGGTGGCTTGAACCCACTGGGAAGCTAGGGTCCATTGAGCAGATCTCATGTGAAGACGAGCCATGGGAGTCACATGGACTGTGGAGGCCATATGACCCAGAAGTCTCAACATCTGCCGAGCTGTGACCTGCTGAGACGCTCTGGTCTGCGAAGCCAGGGACAAGAAGTTGTTGGCCCTCGCTTCGGGAAGGAAGGCCTGAGCCGTCTGGGTATTCAGCAGAGCTCCTATGAATTCCAGAGACTGGGTTGGCTGGAGATGGGACTTTGGGTAATTTATCACAAACCCCAGCAGCTCCAGGAGTTGAGTAGTGCACTGCATGGACTGGAGGGCTCCTGCCTCCGAGGTGTTCTTGACCAGCCAATCGTCGAGATATGGGAACACGTGCACTCCCAGCTTGCGTAGAAACGCCGCCACCACCACGAGGCACTTTGTAAACACTCGTGGGGCAGAGGCGAGCCCAAAGGGCAGCACACAATACTGAAAGTGCCGTGCGCCCAGGCGGAATCTGAGATACTGTCTGTGAGCTGGCAGTATCGGGATGTGAGTGTATGCATCCTTTAAATCCAGGGAACATAGCCAATCGTTTTTCTGAATCATTGGCAGAAGGGTGCCCAAGGAAAGCATCCTGAACTTTTCTTTGACCAGGAATTTGTTCAGGCCTCTCAGGTCTAGGATGGGACGCATCCCCCCTGTTTTCTTTTCCACAAGGAAGTACCTGGAATAGAATCCCTGCCCTTCCTGCCCGGGTGGTACGGGCTCGACCGCATTGGCGCTGAGAAGGGCGGAGAGTTCCTCTGCAAGTACCTGCTTGTGATGGGAGCTGAAGGATTGAGCTCCCGGAGGACAATTTGGTGGCAGGGAGGCCAAATTCAGGGCGTATCCGCACCGCACTATTTGGAGAACCCACTGGTCGGAGGCCACCTTTGGTGAAAAAATTTTAACCTCCCTCCGACCGGCAGATCGTCCGGTACGGACACTTTGAGGGCGGCTATGTTCCCGTGGATCCAGTCAAAAGCCCGTCCCCGGCTTTTGCTGTGGAGGCGCAGGGGGCTGCTTAGGCGCACGCTGTTGACGAGAACGAGCGCGCTGGGGCTGTCCCTGTGCCTGACGGGCCTTCGGGCCGGCTGGGTGTACCTACGCCTTGCAAAGGAATAGGGCGCAGCCTGCCGGGCCCGGGAAAAACGTCCACCTGCTGAGGTGGATGCTGAAGGCGCCCGGTGGGAGAGCTTGTCGAGGGCGGTTTCCCGCTGATGCAGTTGGTCCACCAGCTGCTCGACCTTCTCACCAAAAATGTTATCCCCCCGGCAAGGGTGCGGTTGTCCAGGTCAGAGGCACGCAGCCATGAGAGCCTGCGCATCACTATACCTTGGGCCGCAGCACGAGATGCCACGTCACAGGTGTCATAGATACCCCTGGACAGGAACTTTCTGCATGCCTTCAGCTGCCTGACCACCTCCTGATAAGGCCTGGACTGCTCCGGCGGGAGCTTATCGACCAGGTCCGCCAGCTGCTTCACATTGTTCCGCATGTGGATGCTCGTATAGAGCTGGTATGACTGGATGCGGGTCACGAGCATGGAGGATTGGTAGGCCTTCCTCCCAAACGAGTCCAGAGTGCGAGACTCCCGCCCCGGGGGCGCCGAGGCGGTATCCCTCGAACTCCGTGCCCTCTTGAGAGCAGAATCCACGACCGCCGAGTCATGGGCCAATTGTGGCCGCATTAACTCTGGGTCCGAGTGGATCCTGTACTGGGACTCTGCTTTCTTGGGGATGGTGGGATTAGATAATGGTCGCATCCAGTTCCGAAGCAGTGTCTCCTTGAGGACATTGTGCAGCGGCACTGTGGTGGACTCTCTAGGTGGTGATGGATAGTCGAGGACCTCGAGCATCTCAGCCCTCGGCTCATCCACAGAGACCACGGGAAAGGGAATGCAAATAGACATATCCCGCACAAAGGAGGCAAAAGAGAGACTCTCAGGAGGCGAGAGCTTCCTCTCAGGTGAAGGCGTGGGGTCCGAGGGAAGGCCCGCAGACTCCTCTGAGGAGAAATATCTGGGGTCCTCCTCTTCCCCCCACGAGGCCTCTTCCTCGGTATCGGACATAAGCTCATGTAGCTGAGTCCTGAACCGGGCCCGGCTCGACGTCGAGGCCTCGATGTCGTCGAGCGGTGGACTCCCGCGCCGGCGGGGACGAAGCTCCCTCCATCGATGTCGACGGGGACTCCACCTGCGTGGCGGTCGAGACCGGCGCCGCAAGCGGCGTCGACGGCCTCAGCACCGGGCTAGAGCTCGCCGGCGCCACAGTCATCGGCGCCGAGCTGGCGCATCAGCCCTTCCAGGATCCCCGGAAGGATGGCTCGGAGGCACTCGTCCAGGCTCGCTGTCGGGAAAGACGTGGGGGCCGGTAGAGGCATCGGTGCCGGAAGCTGCTCGGGTCCAGGAGACTGCACCGAAGTGCTGGGACCCTGACGTGGCGGTACCTCCACCACCGAGGGGGACCTCTCCTCTCGACGCGGACGCTTCGGCGTCGACTCCTCTCCGGTACCGAGAGCCGGATGCGTCGAGGGCGACCGGTGACGGTGCTTCTTTGCCTTCTTACGGTGCCCGTCACCGGTGCCGGGTGGTATGGAGGAGGAGGAGGTCGATCCCCCCTCGTCCCGAGGAACCGGGTCAGACAGGGTTCGGTCCCGAGGGCCACGGGCTGAAGGAGTGACCGGGGCCGACTGCCCATGCGGTCTCTCACCTCTACCCTCACCGGAGGACCGGTGGGCCGACGGGACCTGTTCTCCTGGGGTCGATGCCATCGGTGCCGATTTTTCGTGCATCGATACCGGTACCGAAGGACCGGGTGTCGATACCGATGCCGTCGAAGTCGACGTCGAGGGGCCGGCGCAAGTTCCAAAAAGGCGGTCCGCAGAACTTGCCTCGCAACCTGAGTCCGTTTCCGGAGACCAAGACACAGAGAACAACGACTTGATATTGTGCTCCGGCCCGAGGCACTGGAGGCACCAAGCGTGGGTGTCGGTCTGCGAGATCGGCTGGCCGCACCGACCACACTTCTTAAATCCACTCGGGACCTTCGAGGACATCGACGGAAAAAATCGCGTCGGCGAAGTTAAAGTCGTCGATGGTGGCGCAAATCACACCTCGAAAAAAATAATCGATCGCAGCGGCCACAAGGCCGCAACGCGACGCCCTCGCTAGAAACGAGGGAAAAAGGAGCGCGTGCTCTTTTTTTTTTTTTCAAGAAAAGAAAAACTGGAGCACGCGGTAACCGAACAAACAAAAGTTAAACAAAATCGCGTAAACGCGACGGTCTTTCCAGGGCTGCGAAGGGAGAGCGGCGACGGCACGACTCTCCTCAGGCGCGGAAAAGAAAGACTGGCGGGAACGGTCACGCACGAGCGGGAAGACGGCCGCGCATCGCGGTTGGGCGTGCTCCGCGTGCGGACCGCCCGCGAAGCTTCTTCCGGTTGGTGGGGGCTGCCGCGGATGTCACCCAGTCGTGAGAACAAGCAGCCTGCTTGTCCTCGGAGAAACTGTCTGATATGGGTAACCCTACAGCATAGCCCTCTGAGTCATTGAAACACTGAAGCCCCTCCACCACGACACGGTGGTGTCCCTTCGGAGGGGATGACTCAACAGTTTAAACTGCTTTCCTGTCCTAGGGTGAATTCCATATTTTCTTACCAGAACATTCACAGTAAGTACAGCTATTACAATGGTAATATCCTGATTCCCCTTCAACTATCTGCAGCTGACTTATAATGCAATATTTCCACTAGATTCCTACTTCTGGTGTATGCAAATTTAGTATTTTCTGTTGAATTGTGCACACACTTAACACATTCCAATGCTTACTGATATTTTTGTGCTTGCCATGAATAAGGTACAATGCAAATTGGAGGTGCATCTTTTTGTTTAATCATTTGATCAAACAGTTGAAGGGTAATCTGGATATTATCACTGTAATAACTGTACTTGCTGTGAATGTGTGATGGTAACAAAACTTGTAATTCACCCTAGGACAATACGAATTGCAATTCCAGTCAAGTGATATAGGTCAAACCAGAAGGAAGATCAAATTACGTATAGCAGCGCATTTAGGAATACACATATGCAGGCACCTTTAATACAACACTGGCGTGAAGCTCAGCCTTCTGTATCAGGTTTTTGATTTGTAGTTCTTATCAAAATTCAGGCTGTGTGTGGAAGGGACATTTCAAAAATATTGTTATGTAAAGAACAGCAACTTGGAACATGGTGGCCCCTGGAAGGTTAAAATAAAGAAACAAGAGTGGTTATCTATCCTATGAAATAATGGGTTAGTTGTACTGATCAGTATAGCTAGTGATAGGTAGTCGTGTTCAAATGTAGGGAGGGAAGGGAAATGGGACTTGATATACCGCCTTTCTGTAGTATTTTGCAACTACATTCAAAGCGGTTTACATATATACAGGTACTTATTTTGTACCTGGGGCAATGGAGGGTTAAGTGACTTGCCCACAGTCACAAGGAGCTGCAGTGGGAATCGAACCCAGTTCCCCAGGATCAAAGTCCGCTGCACTAACCACTAGGCTACTCCTCCACTCGAAGGAATAATTTAACCAGCACCCGTGCTGGCATCCTTCTAAGAAGCTGTGATGGCATGGCAGATGTTAATACTTGAGAAAATGTTTGATAAGATGAACTTAAAAAGAGAAAGCAAAATGTGAAGAAGTTTACAAGGAGTTAGATATGATGCAGTAATTTTGTTTTATACTCTGATCTCCTGAAAATGCATTACTGCGAAACACAGGACTGTGTTGAGATCAAGTTTTGGTGACAGATGATTTACTGTGATCTTTTTATTTGACACACAAGAGTTGACACAAGTCTTTCACAAACTGTTGGGATATTCACTGATTCAACACAGACAGATCGATATATTCACTGATTCAACACAGACAGATCGATAGTTTACGAAAGAGAATCCGGTGCCAGAGACTATTCCGTTAAGTATACCAAAGTTTAACTGACATGGAAAAATTAATTACCTGATAATTTTCTTTCCTTTAATCCCAAAAGATCAGTCCAGACAAATGGGTTGTGATCATCCACCAGCAGGTGGCGATAGAGAACTAGTTGTGCCTCATAAGCTTCTGCGCTTAGCAATCATGCCAGAATTTGATAGCAAAGCAATGAAAGACTGATTTCCAGAGAAAAAAAACTTCAGGCTCTAGCTAGAAAAAGAACTATGAAATAAGGGCAAAACTTGTTCCTTAACGGAACAAGAACAATACAAACACCTGAAATTACACAGAACCTGGAAAAAACCAAAACCATTACAGAAGGGTGGGCTCTGGACTGATCCTTTGGGACTAAGGGAAAGAAAATTATTGGGTAATTAACTTATTTTTCCTTCCATTATATCCGAAGGATCAGTCCAGACAAAAGGGATGTACAAAAACAATCCTTAAGAGGGGAGGGACTGTGATATCCCTGCAGCGAGAACCGTGGCCCTGAAGGAAGCATCTGCTGGAGCAGACACATCCAAATGGTAACAAAGGAATAAAACCAGGTTGCTGACAGATCTCTGCCAACGAAACTGTCTTAGACTCTGCAAAAGTTATTGTCAAAAACCTGGTAGAATGAGCCTTGACATGCATGGGAGATCTACCCCTCAGAATGTAAGCTAAAGAAATAGCTTCCTTAAGCCATTGAGCCACTGAGGCATATTTTCAAAGCACTTAGCCTTCCAAAGTTCCATGGAAACCTATGGAACTTTGGAAGGCTAAGTGCTTTGAAAACTGTCACTTTGCAGATCGGCAAACCTTATGGGGTCCCACACAGAGGACAAAAAGATGAGACCGCCTGAAATCATTGGTAGCAGTAAGATAGAGCGCATAAGGTGTGCTTCACATCCAAGAGTCACAGGGAAGTGTATTCTGCAGAACAGACCTCCCTGGAAAAAGAAGGAAGAAACAGTCTGACATGAAAAGGAGATACAATCTTCAGCAAAAAGGATGGAACTGACCATATGGAAACTCCAGAGTCAAAATGTGGAGATAGGGTGATGCGCAATCCTGTGCATCCTTCCCACGAGAGGCCATGGAGGAAATACATAAAGGAGGCTGTCCGACGGCTATGGCTGTACCAGTGCATCTATCCCTAGGGAGTCTCTCCCTGAAGCAGCTATAGAATCTGTGTACTTGTGCACTGAGTCTGGATGCTATGAGGTCCAGACCTGGAAGGCCCCACTGTGTGAAATGAGGCGAATGCAGTCTTTGACAGTTGCCATTCCCCTGTGTCCAGAGACACTCTGCTGAGAAAATCTGCTTATGAGTTCAGTGAACCCACTAAGTGAGACGCTAAAATCACTGGAATGTTCAATTCCGACCACTGAAAAAGACAACGTGCCTCCTGAGCTACAGATACACTCTTTGTTCCTCTTTATCTGTTGATGTAAGACATGGCTGTGCGACACTGTCCGACAGCATGACCTCCCGCGAAGAAGAGATGCAAAGGTTAGTGGAGCTTTACAGACAGCTCAAAGTTTCAATCTGTTGATGGACCAGGAAGCCTCCACTCTTGACCAGCGGACCTGTGCAGAGTGGAGATAATGGGCCCCCTCATCTGAACAGACTGGCATCAGAGGTGAGAACATATATCAACCGGGAGTCTGTAAGGGCAACCCTGCCTGAGTGTGTGTAGGGAGTCGCCACAAAGTCAGATTCTGTCTAGCTTGAGGCGTCCATGGAACCAGCTGGTCGTAAGTCCCCGAGACCGGAGACAACCGGCTCAACAGGGACGACTGTAGGGGCTGCATGTGGAACTTCACCCAAGGCAGAACATCCAAAGTTGCCGCCACAGAACTGAGAACCTGAGCATAATCCCACACCTGCAGACAAGTAAGAGAGAGAAGCCTCAGCTGACGATGCTGAGGCAGGAAAATCTTCCTGCCTGGGTATTGAAGCACATTCCCAGAAATGCCAGGTTCTGGGTGGGGTAAGATGACTCTTGCTGTAATTTACCACCCAATCCAGTGCAGAAAGAAGAGAAAGGACTGTCTATGTACTGCAAAGGCTCTCTTGATAAGAAGGCGCCCGAATTAGCCAATCATCCAGGTATGGATGTACCTGGATCCCTTGCTGGTGAAGAAAGGCTGCCACCACAACATAACTTTTGAAAATGTGGCGAGGCCAAAAAGCATGGCCTTGAATTAAAAATGGTCTCCCAGGATCGCAAACTGGAGAAATTTCCTGTGAGGCGGCCAAACTGGAATATGAAATAATCCTCCTTGAGGTCCAATGAGATGAGAAACTTGCCTGGTTTTACAAGGCTATTATAGGATGAAGAATCTCCATGCGGAAGTGCAGCACTCTGAGAGACTTGTTTCACTCCATTGAGATCCAGAGCTGGGCGAAAAAAGTCTTCTTTCTTTGGAACGACAAAATAGATGAAATATTGACCGTGCCCCTCTCTGCCAGAGGAACAGGCTAAACGGCCCTCAGTCGCATTAAAGAGTCTAAGGTAGCTAGCACTGCCCAACTTTTTGCAGAGCTGCCACAAGGGGACAGCATAAAATGATCTGCGAGCAGCTTTGAAAATTCTAGCTTGTAGCCACGGAGAATGATATCTAGGACCCACTGATTTGCAGTAATGGTAGTCCACTCCTTGTGAAAGTGGGAAAGATGCCCACCTATGTCTACATACAAGGAATGAACCCCGATCCTATCACTGCGAGGGCTGCGAAGAGTGAGATGTTCTTGAGGAAGTGGAAAAGGGCTTCTTGTCTCCTTGAAAGGAAAACCGAGTCTGAGGAAAGTGAGGTATTTGAGCGGAGGCAATAGCTTTCCCTGGTTTATACCTCCATGCTTCTCGAAAACAAGACTTAGCCGCCCAGAGATGAGGCTTAGGCTTGTCCGCAGGTAGCTGCTGGGACCTTGGAATCTCTCAGGTGTTTAATCTTCTCCAAATCCGCACCAAAGAGTAGTTTCCCCCGAAAGGGCAACTTTGCCAGATGAGAAACTTTGCCAGATGAGATTTGGATGCCACATCAGAGGCCCAATGCCTCAACCACAGCCAGCATTGCACCGAAATGGCCAAGGCCATACCCTTAGCTGACGCTCGGACAATATCATAAACAGTGTCTGACAAATAGGACAATTCCGCCTCTAGAGTTGGGAGAAAGTCTGGAGATGGGTCCAATGTGGACAATTGTCAATCCACGATAAAGAAGCCCTAGCTACAAAAGAAGAAATTGCTGCCTGAGAATTTAACGCTAGTTGAAAGGGAAGCTGCAAGGAAGCCTCAAGCTTGCAGTCATGCATATCATTTAATGCAGTGCCACCTTTAACAGGCATAGTGGTATGTTTAGTACCACAGTAATAAGGGTATCCATCTTAGGCACAGCAAACTGCTCTAAATCAGACGGCAGAAGGGGATATAATTTGGACATAGTGCGAGCCACCCGGAGGTTAGAAACAGTCTCCCACTCGGTTGCAATGAGCTCCTGCATAGCCTCATGAATATGGAAATATATAGGTGGTCTCTTAGTAGCTGACATAATAGATGGAGCAGGACCAGAGGACTTAGAAACAGAAAAAAGAAATGTTTAAGCTCCATAGACTTTTTGATCAACAGAGGCAACTTCACTCTCAAAAACAGCCTAGTTACAGTAGTATCATCACCTCCATCTGCCTCTGAAATGTCCAATTCAGGACCACCAGCAGAACTAGGCTAGTCAAATACACAAATAAAACCTCTTCTGAGTCCGAGGAGGAACATTCTCCAAATCCTACAAATGGACAGTTTTGTTTCTTAGGGAAGCTGCTCCTCAAAAAGCAACATGATAGCGGCAGGAGAAAAAGAGAAGAGAAGACTGAGATAAAGAGGTAGAAAGTGGCAATGAGGGAGCAGGGAGGTATCTAGCCCACTAAGTTTAAATCCGAGGCACACGATGTTCTCAACCCCAACTCAACTGAACCTGCAAGCAGGACAGAAGGCCACACAGAAGTCACCACAGCACACAGGAGCTGCTATCCCGCCTGCTGGAGATAGAGAATACTGGCTTGGTTGCTAAGCGCAGGAGCTTATGAGGCAGAACTCATCATCGGGGTTTTCTATCTCCACCTGCTGGCGGATGGTCATAACCCATTTGTCTGGACTGATCCTTGGGATGTAATGGAGAGTTGAGTTAAAGCAACATGTTTGAAGTCACTGAACTGGTGCAATGATTGAAATTTTGAAATACAGCCAATGGCTGAAACAGTTCAAAGCACCTTCACATTTAGATATTATATTATTGATTTAAAGTTCAGGTGTTTTCTTTTATATTATTGGGTATCTGCAAATTAGTGTAAACTTCCATCTCCATTAGTCCCAGTCCTGTCCTTCAGGAATCAGTTTGCACAAAGTTTACCATCTGTGCTAACTCCATTTGTGATAGTGTTCTCTGCTCAGCATAAACTATCACTGCCTTTCTCCAGTTATTCAGCTTAATTACTAACTAGTTTATCAACTTAGGACCCAACCTTATGTTGCCTAGTTTATCAGACCCAGAGGCCTTACTGAAATTAAAAACAGAAAAAAGTGTTCTCATCCATTCAGACTGACCACAAAATTAGTCAAAGAAAATCCACCTTGGATGAATCTCTTCATAAAGGCAGTTAACAAATCCCAATAAATGAAATCTGTTTTATAATGCTTCACACTACTGAATTCATACCTTTTCTGCAACCCACTGGAATTAGCCTATTCTATAATCCTTTCATTGGTATTTCAACAGCACCACTCAGTAATGCTAATGTGTAATTACTAGCTGCTTGTCTCCTCTCATCTTGGTGGAGAGGTTCAGGATTTGCCCTTTTAGTTTATTAAAATCTGATATACCACCTAGTGTTTATCAAGGTGGTCGGAAGGGATATTAAAAACATAAAGCTGTGATATCACAGAAGCAATGATAGGACAGAGAGGAATGGAAGGCACACATGGGACATGGGTCAACATCTACAATGTGTTTCCATAGAGCTATCAGTGCTGCTCTCAACAATCCACTAAATATTTTTTGGTTTCTTCAGCTTGTGCGCTTTACTTGTATTTTTGACCCAGCTATACTCCCCCTCCTTTGTGCTTCCAGCACAATTGGACTTGGTTATTGGGCTACTGTGAATAAAAACTTAAGGGACAACTACCTAAATTACTACTCCTATTTTATAACCCCCATCCCCACACCACTCAGCAACGGTCCTTGACCGTGGACCAGAGTATACTGTAAGCTCTTTGAGCAGGGACTGTCTCTCTTTGTTAAATTGTACAGCACTGCGTGACCCTAGTAGCGCTCTAGAAATATTAAGTAGTAGTAGTATACAGTTCTTTCTAGAACCCAGGATATGTGTACACTGAATCTGACCAGTGGGAGTGGAGGAGTGGCCTAGTGGTTAGGGTGGTGGACTTTGGTCCTGGGGAACTGAGTTCAATTCCCACTTCAGGCAGCTCCTTGTGACTCTGGGCAAGTCACTTAACCCTCCATTGCCCCATGTAAGCCGCATTGAGCCTGCCATGAGTTGGAAAGCGCGGGGTACAAGTGTAACAAAAAAACAAACAAACTATTGTATGATGGCTAAGACTTCCTCCACCTTCGAACTGCAAAGGCTGCTCACAAAATCCTTGGCCATAGCTACCCTGAGAAATGGATGACTTAACCCAGGAATCAGACACTGAGCAAATGGGCTGACCCAGGTATGTCTACTTTAAGCTGTGCTAGTTTCATTTGGGCCATCTTCTGGAAAAAGACAGGAGTTCTCTTTAACCTCCTGGCATTAAGCTGTGGTCCCTCACCATTCCTGTTTTGAATACTCCATGAAAGTTGTTCAATATTTCCACTGCTACTGTCTTCCATCTCAATCAAAGCCCTGTACTTTTGGCTTTGTTTCCATCTAGAAACGTAAGATCTATGTATTTCCTACGCAATAAAGGTTGCCTTTTTAAAATACTTTCCTCCATATACAATTTGGAAAGAATTACATAAAAAAGGATGGGTATTCACTAAATGCTTGCAGAAAGAAAATGTGAATAATTTATATGAGTTTAAAAATAAAAACAAAAAGGCAGTAATTAAAAAAAAAAACAAAAATGTAAAAGAAAAAAACAACAAACAAAAAACCAACAACCCACCCTCCAATTGCTTTCCTATGGGAATTTAGACCTCCAATCCAGGAGCTTCCCCCCCCCCCCTTTTCCATAAAGGAAAGCAAGCTGGTACACAGGCATAGAAAATAACTAAGTCACCTGATGAATGAGGACACCAAAAGGCCACCTCCCCTCAAAGTTCCAAAGTGCACACATCCATGCAACTCACATCTATTGCTAAGCATACCTGCTAACGTCCACACCTATTCCCTCCCCCTTCCAAGATAGGGAAATGAACACAGCTTCTGATTTCATACCACAACACTTCCCCAATTACACAATCCTATCACATATTATCCCTCCACTAAACTGTCATTCACCGATGAGGAAAAAGGACTTCCCAAAACTGCCCTGGGAACCCCAGCTGCTCAGATTTTCAAAACATGCACAATACCTACGCATCAGATTTATCTGCATGCATTAGAGACTTAGCATATACAAACTGATTTCATGTAAATTCAGTGATATCTACAAAACCCCAACTGGCTGTAAGGTCCCCAGACACAAGCCCTATATACACACACTCTCATGCCCTGCCCACACATACATTCCTGCTTTCACTTACCACCATACAACCTTCTACCCATAAACACTCATACCTATACCAACTACTTTTTTTTTTAATCATTCAAATTTTTATTTAAACTTTGCAACAGAGTACAAATCCAGGGTACGTAAAACAGAAAATCAATCACCTTAGTCTGTGCAGAAGTCTATTTACCCATACATACAGCCATATACTCATAATTCCTCCAAAAACTCTTTCCCACCCAGAAACACACATTCCACAAACATCCATCACCTCCCCACAGATATCATAAATGCCATAATGTCAATGTTAGTTTGGGTGTCATACCGTTCTACTATCAACCCAGTACTTGCTGTTTTACAGTATAGTACTATAGGTTAAGTAACAGAAGATAAAGATCAAAATAGCACATCCAGGCTGCCTAGTTGAGATTCGTGAACTTGTGCAGATGTACATATAAAATTCTTAATATAACCTATGATTAACTTCCCCCCTTTTCTATGTTTCCACACAATTTCTCAACCTTCTGTCTTTAACCAGGCCCAGAGTTCATCATAGAGATGATCTATTCCATAACTTCTTGTAGGCTTAATGTAATCATACTAGGGTTATAATTACCACTCCATATAAGATTATCCCCATACTTATCTGATAACTGCTGCTTTGTGCAGGTTAGCCATGTGCTTCACTTTCAAGATACAGTGGGGGAAATAAGTATTTGATCCCTTGCTGATTTTGTAAGTTTGCCCACTGACAAAGACATGAGCAGCCCATAATTGAAGGGTAGGTTATTGGTAACAGTGAGAGATAGCACATCACAAATTAAATCCGGAAAATCACATTGTGGAAAGTATATGAATTTATTTGCATTCTGCAGAGGGAAATAAGTATTTAATCCCTCTGGCAAACAAGACCTAATACTTGGTGGCAAAAACCCTTGTTGGCAAGCACAGCGGTCAGACGTCTTCTGTAGTTGATGATGAGGTTTGCACACATGTCAGGAGGAATTTTGGTCCACTCCTCTTTGCAGATCATCTCTAAATCATTAGAGTTCTGGGCTGTCGCTTGGCAACTCGCAGCTTCAGCTCCCTCCATAAGTTTTCAATGGGATTAAGATCTGGTGACTGGCTAGGCCACTCCATGACCCTAATGTGCTTCTTCCTGAGCCACTCCTTTGTTGCCTTGGCTGTATGTTTTGGGTCATTGTCGTGCTGGAAGACCCAGCCACGACCCATTTTTAAGGCCCTGGCGGAGGGAAGGAGGTTGTCACTCAGAATTGTACGGTACATGGCCCCATCCATTCTCCCATTGATGCGGTGAAGTAGTCCTGTGCCCTTAGCAGAGAAACACCCCCAAAACATAACATTTCCACCTCCATGCTTGACAGTGGGGACGGTGTTCTTTGGGTCATAGGCAGCATTCTCTTCTCCAAACACGGCGAGTTGAGTTCATGCCAAAGAGCTCAATTTTTGTCTCATCTGACCACAGCACCTTCTCCCAATCACTCTCGGCATCCAGGTGTTCACTGGCAAACTTCAGACGGGCCGTCACATGTGCCTTCCGGAGCAGGGGACCTTGCGGGCACTGCAGGATTGCAATCCGTTATGTCGTAATGTGTTACCAATGGTTTCGTGGTGACAGTGGTCCCCAGCTGCCTTGAGATCATTGACAAGTTCCCCCCTTGTAGTTGTAGGCTGATTTCTAACCTTCCTCATGATCAAGGATACCCCACGAGGTGAGATTTGCGTGGAGCCCCAGATCTTTGTCGATTGACAGTCATTTTGTACTTCTTCCATTTTCTTACTATGGCACCAACAGTTGTCTCCTTCTCGCCCAGCGTCTTACTGATGGTTTTGTAGCCCATTCCAGCCTTGTGCAGGTGTATGATCTTGTCCTGACATCCTTAGACAGCTCCTTGCTCTTGGCCATTTTGTAGAGGTTAGAGTCTGACTGATTCACTGAGTCTGTGGACAGGTGTCTTTCATACAGGTGACCATTGCCGACAGCTGTCTGTCATGCAGGTAACGAGTTGATTTGGAGCATCTACCTGGTCTGTAGGGGCCAGATCTCTTACTGGTTGGTGGGGGATCAAATACTTATTTCCCTCTGCAGAATGCAAATAAATTCATATACTTTCCACAATGTGATTTTCCGGATTTAATTTGTGATGTGCTATCTCTCACTGTTACCAATAACTCCCTTCAATTATGGGCTGCTCATGTCTTTGTCAGTGGGCAAACTTACAAAATCAGCAAGGGATCAAATACTTATTTCCCCCACTGTATACCCTCCACACTCTTATACATTTCTTACCCCTAGCCACAACAGCATCCCCAAATACATATGAACATATCTCCATCCATCCATATACATACACGACACGTAGCTTTCAGCTTTTTCTATAGCTGGGATTTCGCTGTGGAATTCTTTAAAGGGTCAATTACAGCTAGGTGCAGAGGCTTCACAGTTTAAACGATTTTTATTTGCTGAGGTCTTCCTGTAATTTTGATTGAGACAGTTTTGTGGCGTTGCAACAGTATGTTGTAAGATCAGCAGAACTAATGTTTTATGTTTATTGTTGTGTTTATATTTTTTAACCTATATTTTACGCATATTTTGTTTGTTTCTTGTAAACTACTTTAAGCGGTATAGAAATCTGGAAAATACATCAATAACAAACAACCCCTTGTAAAAAGGATCTGTGTTGATAAGCATTCCCAGAGTTATGCCTCTGCATGCTTTCCCTATATGTTATACTGTTTTTAGATTTTGGGAGAACAAATCTATATAAATAATTCTCACCTCCAATTCTGAAGCTCACTGAAGATCACAGTGTGGCAGGGAAACAGTGAAGCCCTGTAGTGTTGTAGCCTGTCAGCACCAGTCACTCTCACTCATACACCCGCCCTCAGCCACGCCCCTTCCGGATATAATTCGCAACCCCAACGTTCTAATGAAGCCACTCAAGCTCCACCCACTTCCGTGAAGGGCTCGTAAATTCGTGGTGAAGCCTCTCCACTGACCGTCTGTCCATCTCTGTTAGTCACGCCCTCGTGTCGAACGTGATGACTTCGACGGCGGACCAACGATGAAAGAAAGAAACGGTACGGGAACGAATGGAGCAGTAAGGTAACACGCCACCTCCTCTCTCCATTCCCCCCCCCAAAGACGCAGCTTCCCCTCTCCACCCGCTGCCGTCGAGGTCGCCGCTTCCCCTCTACACTCGCCAACGAGGTTGCCGCTTCCCCTCTCCACCCCCCCCAAGTTCGCCTCTTCCATTCTCCACCCCCCCCTAGTTCCACGTTTCCCCTCTCCATCCGCCCGCGAGGTCGCTGCTTCCCTTCTGCACCCCCCCTGCAAGGTCGTGTCTTTCAACCCCCCCCCCCCCCGAGTTCGCTGCTTCCCCTCTGAAACGCAGCCCCCGAGGTCGCCGCTTCCCATCTCTACCCTCCCCCCCTGGAGGATCGCCAGTAATCTGCAAAACAAAAAAAAAACCCCACATGGAGCCTTCAGCCATTGCCTGTGTGCTCTGCAGCCACTCATCTCTCCTCTCACACTGACCCTGGAGCGCCGGAACACGAAGTTCAAAATAACTTCCAGTAGCTGCGCTCCTACGGGGACAAAAAGAGGAGAGAGGAGCAGCACCAGAGCAGACAATGCCTGAATGCTGCTGGATGCACTGCGAGCACACAACAGGGAGGGAGGAGGGGGGAGGAAGGGGGCTTGGGGGAGGGCGGGCTGGGGAGGGGGACGAAGAGGAGCAGAGAAGGCAAAGGCGAATGCACCCCCTGCTTTAAACACTCACATATACACACAAACACACACACAGTCTTTCAAACACATACACTCACTCTGAGGGGGGGAGGGTGGCCTGCAACTTGGAGGGTGAAGGGGCCGCTGATAGGAGGGGGAAGAACAGGGGCACGGTAGGGGGAGGGGAGGCTGCATAGGGCAGGGGAAACACAGATTAACCAGATTGCCTTCCTTGCTTACACTGCACTACATTGCCTTACGTCCACTCCTGTCTACAAACAGAGGGGAGGGAGGACCGCATGCAACTCGGAGGGGGCACAGGGAGAGACCGGGGGAGGGGGAGAACCTTGCTAGCGCCCGTTTCATTTCCTACAGAAACGGGCCTTTTTTACTAGTCTTATAATTATGCAAGTCAGGATGTTAGTGTGTTTTTGAGTAAATGATTTCTAAATTTCATTGGTGGGTTTTTATTTTTTTAATGTTTGAGCTCCTATTTCACAAATTTGTTTACTGTGCTGACAATTGTGTGCTCAATTTGATGTATACTGCTTTCAAACAGTTTTAAATCAACTGTAGACACATTACGTACGTTTAAACATTTTAATCTAGTTTACTGGGATGCATACATGCATTTCCCATGGTCATTCGTGGATCTGAAAAATGCCCCAGGTGCTCATATCCCCAAACAAAATGTCCTGGACAAGACACCTAACAAAAGTATTAGACATATAAACCAAACATTCTCATAACATACCCTATTTTTCCAGAGAGAGAAGCTTCAATAAGGATAAATTAGATCTTACCTGCTAGTTTTCTTTTCTTGAGTCCCTCAAGACCAGTCCAGATACTTGGGTTGTGATCTCCTGCCAGCAGGTGGAGTCTGAGAACTACTGAATTATGTCATCCTTTAAGAATCCTATGCAGCCCTCTTGCTGGTCAAGGTTTTTATCATAACAAAGCAGTAAGAAGCAATAATTAAAAACAAAAACAACACCCACTGCACTGGCTCCTATGACCTTGCTTACTATACAAATCTGCCTGTAAAAGAAGGATGAGTTCTGAACTGGTCTGGAGGGACTCAAGGTCAGAAAATTAGCATGTAACATCTAATTTATTTTTCCTCATCATCCCACCAGTCCAGTCCAAAGGCTTGAGATGTACCAAAGCAGTGATCACTTAAGGAGGAATAATGTGAGTCCTGCCACCAGAACTCTGGTGTAATGTTGTACAAGAGAATGCAACAATCCCAAGTTGCCCCTTTACAATCCAATGGGGTGGAATTAGGGTATGTTCAGCTCAGGTCTCAGATTGACCTCTAGTAGAATGGGTCTGGTACCGCATACTCAAGGTCAACAGATCCCAACCTGGTCCTGAAGGCACCCCAGTCAGGTTTTCTGGACATCCACAATGAATATTCAGGAACAGATTTGCAAGCACTGCCTTCACTGCATGCAAATTTCTCTCATGAATATTCATTGTGGATATCCTGAAAATCTGACTGGCTAGGGTGCCTTCAAGACCAGGTTTGGGAACCACTGCTTTAGGATAATGTATGGAAACTTTATGATTTCTTTAATCTATTAAGCTACTGTTGCCTTAGAACACAGCATCTCCTCTATGAGCTCCTCCAAAAAGCACAAACAACCTATCCGAGTCCCAGACCATCTTAATGTAGGCACATAACACCCATCCAACTTCATAGGTTAGATGACTAGAGGAATTTCAACATCCTGAAAATCGGTAGAGAAATGGACTGATTGAAGTGAAAAGGCAAAATCACTTTAGGGAAAAAACTAGCTTAACCACCACATTTTGTTGACTAAAACAAGAAAGGTTCAGAACACAAGAAGGCCTGTAGCTCAGAAATTCTCCTTGCTGAATAGATGGGCTACCAGAAAAGTTGTTTTCAAGAGTAATATCCCTTCAAAGAAGTAGTCTGAAGTGGCTCAAAAGTCCTTGGACCAAGGTCAACAAAAATAAATTCAAATCCCAAGGAGGGACAACTGGATGACAGGGAGGATTCAGAAGCTACACCCCTCTTAAATGCAGTTCATCTTGATGAGAAGCCAAAAGAAAGCAAAGGTGTTATCGAAGACAGCAAGACACACATTACCACAGTAGGTGACATCTGACGGAGCCCCGGCATGGATCCTGCCTAGTGTTCTGATTATCCAGAAGCCTTTGGCAGCCCCGTACTGCGCATGCGTGGGTGCCTTCTTGCCTGCCTCAATTGCTCAGAACCAGCAGTTGAGTACAAAAGGAAATAACTCCTAGGGGGGGAGGGAGGGTGTGTGGTAATGTGTATCCTGCTGTTCTAAGACAGCACCTGCTATAGGTGAGTAACTTCATTTTCTCCAAGGACAAGTAGGACAGCACTTACCATAGCTGGGAATCCCTAGCTACTGCGCTCAATGAAAACAATAAAAACAGACAACAGGGACTTGCAAAAGGCATGGCCAACTAGCAACCAATTAAACAAAAATGTATATATGTTACTATTGTGCAGGTGCATCCTGGAACAGAATAAAAATGGGCCTAGGATGGTGGAGTTGGATTCTAGACTCCAAACTAATTCTGCAGAACTGTCTTGTCAAGAATCTTGCTCAAGGCAGTAGTGAGATGTGAATGTGTGGACTGAAAATCATGTTGCAGCTTTGAAAATCTCCTCAATGGAGGCTGACCGCAAGTAGGCTACCAATGCAGTCATGACTCTGACTACAATGATAGCAACAAGAAGGAGAAGGAAAAAACCTCCACAGATGGAGCAAACCAAAAGTCAAACAGTGGGGAGGAAGTGACGTCACCGCATAAGATGGCAGCGTGAAAGATCTGCTCTGGGTGTTTACCACCATAAATAAGCTTACAATTGCAGATTTTGGTGGCACGAAGCTGACTATATAGAGCGTGATATCCCCTAGATGGCATATTCCTGGAGGTGGAATGGACAAACGGTGCCATAGATTTATCCGGTTCTGCTTACCCGGGACTGCAGGGGCCTGCCACCGTGAGGCAGACGCAGCAGACACCGAGCTCCATAGGCACCCCGTATAAGAGGCTTGGGGAGGCTAAACATCCCCAGCCCAACCGTGACCTTCCCCTGGCTGCTGCCCCCACAAACGCAGGCACGGTCCCTCCTTCCTTCCCGCTCTCAGCTCCCCGACCAGCAGCCCTCCTCCTCTCCCCACCCGTGCGTGTGTGTTTTAACCCTTTTACTTTCCGTGGCAGCGACGTCAGTGACGAAAAAGGCACTGCAGGCTCGCCTCCAGCTCCAGCTTCTCCCTTCCCTCTTCACACAGTGAGTGTTCCGCCTTCTGCGATGATGCATTTCCTGTTTCCGCGAGGGCAGGACACTATGTGAAGAGGGAAGGGAGAAGCTAGAGGCGAGCCTGCAGTGCCTTCTTCTTCACTGACGTCGCTGCCACGGAGAGTAAAAGGGTTAAACGCATGGGGGGGGCAGGAAGGAACGAAGAGGAGGGCTGTCGGGGAGCTGAGGGAGGGCAGGGAGAATTGCTGGACATGGATGGGAGGGGAGGGCAGGGAAGGGGAAGGGGGAGAGAAGAGATCACTGGAGAGGAGGGGAGAGAGGAGAATTGCTGGCCATGGATGGATGGAGGGGAGGGCAGGGGGAGAAAGGAGATTGCTGGACATGGATGGATGGAGGGGAGGGCAGAGGGAGAGAAGGGGAGGGCAGGGGGAGAGAAAAGATCGCTGGACAGAAGAGAAGGGGAGAGAGAAGAACTGCTGGACATAGATGGATGGAGGGGGCAGGGGACAGAGAGGAAATTTGCTGGATATGGATGGATGGAGGAGAGGGTAGGGGAGAATGGAGAGTTGCTGGACATGGATGGATGGAGGGGAGGGCAGAGGAGAGGTGAATGGCTGGACATGGATGGATGAATGGGGGGGCAGGGGCGAGAGGAAATTTGCAGGATATGGGTGGATGGAGGAGAGGGCAGAGGAGAGGGAAGGGAGAGTTCCTGGACATGGATGGGGGGGAGGGAACGGCAGGGGAGAGAGGAGAATTGCTGGACATAGATGGATGGAGGGGGCAGGGGAGAATGGAGAGTTGTTGGACATGGATGGATGGAGGGGAGGGAAGTCAGGAAGGAGATGCACATGGATGGAGGCGAGGGAAGAGAGGAGAAATGCTGGACATGGATGGAGGGGAAGGCAGGGAAGAGAGGAGAAATGTTGGACAAGGATAGAGGGAAGGAAAGACAAAGGAAGGAGATGCACACGGATGACTTAAATACCAACCTCCCATCATTCTCTTTCCATCTTAATTTTATCCCTCCTTACCCTTTCTCCCAAATTACACTATCCTATCCTGTCTACCCTCTTTTATCCTAGTCATATTTTATCTAGCTCAACTTATCATATACTACTAAGCCCAACTTTACATTGTTTTACTACTGTTTTATTAAAATTCTATTAACTTTGTATTTCAAATTACTATGTAAGCCGCATTGAGCCTGCATTATGTGGGGTATAAATGTAGTAATAATAATAATGGAGTGGAAGGGAGAGAGGAGAAATGCTGGCCATGGATGGAGGGGAGGGAAGACAGAGGAAGTAGATGCACATGGATGGAGGGGAGGTGAGTGAGGAGAAATGCTGGATATGGATGGAGGGAAAATTGCTGAATTTAAGGGCTGGATTGGAACACTTTGAGGGCAGAGGTTGAAACTGGAGAAAGGATAGGGACAGGGCTACAGATGGTAGACAGGACGCATAAGGACACAGAAGGATGGTGGACATGGTGAGAGAAAAAAAATATCAAATGGAAAGAAGACACTGCATAAAACAGAAGACACTGGGACCAAAGCTAACAGAAAAACTAAATGCTCAGACAGCAAAGGTAGAAAACATTTTTTTATTCAGAATTTCTTAATTAGAATATGTCAGCTTTTGGAAATGTGCATCTGTGATATTTTGCATGCAAGTTTCAATTTTTCTAGTATTGCTGCATGCTGAGTCTGACTTCTTGAGGTAACTTTCCAGTTCAGTATTTTGCCTTCATATCTGTTGTGTCATGTGTTTTTCATGTGTGATCATAATGCAGTATTCTGCTAGTGTGTAGTATTTGCAGCCCTTTTTGTTTTTTTTTTTTTTTGTTTCACTAGGTTGTGTAATGGTGTTTTAGAGCCCGGTGTAATTATAGTGCTGCCTTTCCACGCATAAGGTTGTAGCTCGTCCTGTCCTTGGAATTAGTGCTGTTATGGTTTGGTAAGGTTATGAGTGTGTTTTTGCACAAGTTTGTGTATAGTGCTTTGCAGTGGAGAGATTGTATGTTGGCCTTACTGAGGTGGCATCAAAACATCAGAAAGGGTGTAGAGCCTAAATCATGACACACTACCTCTTGAAGAATTTACATATGGTCGTTAATAAAAGGAGCTCATTGTGAACACTATCCACCGTAAAAGGGTGTTTTGTGGCTCTACTTGAGAATTGTGATATTATGATCCCATGTTTCATATTGTTGACGGTCTGCATTTTCTGTATGAGTGGTATATTGGTGTATTTGGTTCTGCCCAGTGTAATATTTATGGTACAGTAAGGTTCTGAGTGTGTTTTTGCACGAAGTTGTGCATAGTGTTTTGCAGTCGAGCGATTGTGGTTAGTATATGCTTTGAGCAACCACTTTATTCTTTGACATATGATGCATATCTAATATCTAAATTTAATAAAAGGTATTAATTGTGACTATTTTTTTTTTTTTCCATGCTGTCAGACAATTATGGATGTAAGCTCCGCTCCTGGCCCCACCCCTAACCCCGCCCCCTTTAGCCTCCCCAAACAGTTGGGCCACCGACCGCCTATGCCGAGCTCGATTCACGAGGCGGCTCCGGCCCAGGCGGAGCTATCACCAGATTTGTTTTGGGAATGAGACGAGTGAGGAGCATTCAAAGGAACCCCTGTGAGAGGATAAGAGAATGGCTCCTCGAAATAAAAGCAGATTTGAAAGCAGTCCGGGAAGAGATATCGACGTTGCGAGTGGATTTACATCGTGAGATAGCAGAACTGGGTCAGAGTGGAGGACACGGAACACAGAGTGGATGACCACAATGAAACTTTGAATGAATTATCCTCCCAGCTACAAGACTTAAAAGAGGCCAATTTAGCCCTCTCGGACAAATTGGAAGATATTGAAAATAGAAGCAGGAGGCATAATTTGAGATTCCGTGGGATACCTGAAACACCAACATATATGGATTGTGAGTAGGTAGTGCGATCCATTGCACAGTTGCTTTTGGGGTCGGAAGAAACTTTAGTGCAGCTGGATAGAGCACACAGGGCCTTGGGATCACCACGCAACAATAAACTGAAGGATATAGTGGCCTGATTCACATATTATAAGGAAAAAGAAAAGCTGCTACAAGCTGCAAGGAAAGCTGTTGACGTGCAATGGGATTCTTATTCTATTGAAATATATCAGGATATAAAAGGCGTGACACTCAAATGCCAGATGGAACTGCGACCGGTCACTCAACAAATGAGGGAACTAAAAATGGCGTTACCCGTTTGCAGTTTTACAAAGATGGGAAACAGCATCAAATAGCACTTTGGAGGCTAAAGAATTTTTTCTGGAAACTACTGCGAAGGGCACGGTTCTGCGCCCGAAGTTGGCTCAGCAGGCTGCCGCAAGGAGGCCAAAGTGGCAGCGAGTGTCCAAAGGTAACGGACGATTAAAATGGCAAATATCTGCCAAAGAGATGAATGCCAGCACGGGACCTTGAACTCTCTGCTAGGGGAACTGGATGATACGACTTTTGCGAGCTGATATGGAGGAGAGTATGACCATCTGGGGTATTTCTTATTTGGTTATATGTAACGTTCACTCAGCGATGTAAAATATCAGACATAGATATCTGCTAATTCGGTGTTGGTTAAAGTAAGAATGATGGGATGGCATGAGGGGGCGCACTTTCCTCCTGGGATCAGCAGGCCTCTATAGAGATAGGGAGGTCGGATATGATCCTATTGATGGTTATAGGGTGGGGGGGTGGGGTGGAAATAAAGTGGATGTAGGTGTGAAAGGGAGAGGGGCTAAAACGGGGAATGGGAGGGTTAATGTAAGGGGTATGTATGGGATGCTTATGAATCGAAATGAGGGGGCTGAGAAACAAAAAGAAGACACAGAGGTGGCACAATTTATCTTGGTCAGATTGGCATATTTAATGGTGTGTGTATGTATGTATGTATGTATGTAGATACATTTCTTTAGTTTCAATGTCAGAGGGTTGAACTCTCCAACCAAGAGACATCTTTTATTTAAAGAATTAGCAAGAACTGATGCGGGAGCTACTTTAATTCAGGAGACACATTTATTACCAAATCGTGAACAATTGTCATCATAAAAAAATTCCCCTCATGTGCTTTGCTTCTAATACCTTACAATGGAAAACTAAAGGAGTCTTGATAGACCTCTCAGGGAAACACCAGTGGGCGATTCAAAAAATTATAAGGGATAAAGAAGGGAGATATCTTATCTTAATTGTAGTGTTGGGCTCAGTGTCCTACCTGTTCTGTAAAGTTTATGCTCCAAATACAGATCAAGAGACATTTCTACAAGAGTTGTCAAAAAAGCGAAGTTACTTACCTGTGGCAGGTATTCTCCGAGGACAGCAGGCTGATTGTTCTCACATGTGGGTGATGTCCACGGCAGCCCCAGGTCCGGAAAATCTTCCTAGCAACAAAGGTTGCTAAAAGCCTTCGAGCGCGCATGCACAGCCGTCATCCCGCCCGTCGCGCGAGAGTCCCGCTTCAGTCAACTTATGAAGCAAAACCAAAGAAAGGAACAACTCCAAAGGGGAGGCGGGCGGGTTGGTTAGAACAATCAGCCTGCTGTCCTCGGAGAATACCTGCTACAGGTAAGTAACTTCGCTTTCTCCGAGGACAAGCAGGCTGCTTGTTCTCACATGTGGGCATCCCTAGTCCCCAGGCTCACTCAAAACAACAAACAGGGTCAATTGGGCCTCGCAACGGCGAGGACATAACAGAGATTGACCTATGAAGAAACATCTGAGAGTGCAGCCAGGAACAGAATAAAAATGGGCCTAGGGGGGCCCGAACAGATTCTGCAGCACCGACTGCCGCGTCGGGTATCCTGCTGAAGGCAGTAATGAGATGTGAATGTGTGGACTGATGACCACGTCGCAGCCTTGCAAATTTCTTCGATAGTGGCTGACTTCAAGTGGGCCACTGACACTGCCATGGCTCTAACACTATGAGCCGTGACATGACCCTCAAGAGTCAGCCCAGCTTGGGCGTAAGTGAAGGAAATGCAATCTGCTAGCCAATTGGAAATGGTGTGTTTCCCGACAGCCACTCCCCTTCTGTTGGGGTCGAAAGAAACAAACATTTGGGCGGACTGTCTGAAGGGGCTTGTCCGCTCCACATAGAAGGCCAAAGCTCTCTTGCAGTCCAATGTATGCAACTAACATTCAGCAGGGCAGGTATGAGGACGGGGAAAGAATGTTGGCAAGACAATTGATTGGTTCAGATGGAACTCCGACACCACCTTTGGCAAGAACTTAGGGTGAGTGCGGAGAATTACTCTGTTATGATGAAATTTAGTATAAGGAGCATGGGCTACTAAGGCTTGAAGAACACTGAATCTACGAGCTGAAGTAACAGTCACCAAGAAAATGACCTTCCAGCTCAATTACTTAAGATGGCAGGAATCCAGTGTCTCAAAAGGAGGTTTCATCAGCTGGGTGAGAACCAGGGCCGTGCTGGGGGCGCCTCACCTTCAAGGGCGCCACCGCTGCCGGCCAAGTCAGTGTTGTGTTTAATAAAATTAAAAAATATAAACCTCTCTCGCGATGGCGCCTATATGCGCATGCGCTGCTGGCTCTGGCTGCTGCCTTCCCGTGCGCTGCGCTCGTTTGTCTGTTTAGGCTTAGCTAGCACCGCCCCAGCGTGACACCATCGCGCCTGGAGCCTTGCAGGCAGTCCGACTCCGAAGGACGGGTGTTGCCGCCACCGCGTTGGAGTAGTGCTGTGAGAGGAGAGCCGGCGCCGCTGCTTGGATCATTGGATGATCAGCTGCTGCTGCCTGCTCCCGCAGCGCTCCGCAAGTCCGCATTAATTTTGTTTTTTGAGAGAGAGTCAGACTGGTGGACATCATTGGTAAGGACGGTTTCACCTTGTTAACTTTTCATTACTGTAATGGCTGGCTGGCCTACACTTATCGATAAAGAAAGTTACATTTGAGGCTGCAGGTTCGGTGGGGGAACTGGAACCAACCAGGCCAGCTGGGGAAGAAAAGAAAGACAAGGCAAGGAGGAAATTTCTGTGTGTGTGTGTGGGGGGGGGGGGGGGGGGGGGGGAAGAAAACAGAACAAGCTAGAATCAGGGAGGAACGAAGGAGGGGAGAGTAAGGGCAGGAAAGGAAAATAAGAGCTGATGGAACAGAAAGGCAAAGAGGAAGATAGGAAAAACAAGGCAAGGACATTTCTGTGTGTTAGGGGGGGGGTGGGGGGTGGGAAGAGAACAAGCTAGAATCAGGGAGGAAGGAGGGGAGACTAAGGCATGAGGAAAGGAAGATAAGCTGATGAGTAATAAAATGGATTGTGACATAAGTATAACAGTCATATTTCCAGTTCTAGTAGTACTTAAGATCCAGCAACTATGTTGTAAAAAAACAAAGTAATTGACTTTAAAATGATGGCTCAGAGTAAATGTAATGACAAGGATGTCACAAATTGTAAATCCTTGATAGTGTTTTACTGCAGTAAGGCTATTATTCTCTGAAGCACAGATTCAGTGCTTAAAATCCAGCAGCAATGTGAATGATGATAGTACCAGAAGATCCCATCCCAGAGCAATGGATCAAGGCAGTTGCAGAGGATAAAATATTGTATAGTACCTGTAAAACCTAAGTCAC
Source organism: Microcaecilia unicolor (assembly GCF_901765095.1). NCBI lineage: Eukaryota > Metazoa > Chordata > Amphibia > Gymnophiona > Siphonopidae > Microcaecilia > Microcaecilia unicolor. The sequence continues at coordinate 301,042,348 of NC_044033.1, forward strand.
ATATATTTCAGTACTAGTAGTATCCCTGTAGTCAAAAGGGTTGTTATTGTCTGTCAAAGATTTCAGTTTACACAGTGGCCGTTTTCAAATCAAAACTCAAAACACATTTCTTTACCACTGCTTCTGACTCCTAACTTACTTGCCCTGTCCTTTATCCTCACCTCTCTATTCCCTTACCCTTAATTGTTCTGTGTACTGTCTTATCTAGATTGTAAGCTCTTTGAGCAGGGACTGTCTTTGTGTATGCCTTGTAGCGCTATATAAATGATAAGCAGTAGTCATCTGCTATAGAGAGATTCTATTCAACATGAGGATTGAAGTGGTAGTGTTTAAATATAGGTAGCAAGGAGGGTAATCAATCATGTGATAGGCTTTCAGTTTTGTATAGTACTACTACTACTATTTAATATTTAATTCAAATCTGTTAAAATGCAGATTGTAAAAAATTGCAGGAAGACCCTTTATTTGTTCAGCAATCCCACAAAGATGCACTCCATCTTTCAGCTCCTATTTCCTTTGCATCTTGTGCCAAACTGGGTTGGGGGGGGGGGGGGGGGGGGCGCCAACTGATAGTCTGCAGGGGGGCACCAGAGACCCTTAGCACGGCCCTGGGGAGAACGACGTTGAGATCCCATGACACTGAAAAGAGGTTTGACAGGGGGCTTTTACAAAAGCAAACCTCTCATGAATTGAACAACTAAAGGCTGTCCAGAGATAGGCTTACCCTCCACACGATAATGAAAAGCACTAATAGCACTAAGATGAACTCTTACGGAGTTGGTCTTAAGACCAGACTCTGACAAGTGCAGAAAGTATTCAAGCAGGGTCTGTGTAGGACAAAAGCGAGGATCTAGGGCCTTGCTGTCACACCAGACGGCAAACCTCCTCCATTTGAAAGAGTAACACCTCTTTGTGGAATCTTTCCTGGAAGCAAGCAAGACTCGGGAGACACCCTCAGAAATACCCAATGAGGCGAAATCTACGCTCTCAACATCCAGGCCGTGAGAGCCAGAGACTAGAGGTTGGGATGTAGAAGCGTCCCCTCGTTCCGAGGGTTGGAAAACACTCCAATCTCCACGGTTCTTCGGAGGATAACTCTAGAAGAAGAGGGAACCAAATCTGACGCGGCCAGAAGGGAGCAATCAGAATCATGGTTCCGCGGTCTTGCCTGAGTTTCAGCAAAATCTTCCCTACTAGAGGTTTGGGAGGATACGCATACAGAAGGCCTGACCCCCAATGTAGGAGAAAGGCATCTGAGGCTAGCCTGTCCTGGGCCTGAAGTCTGGAACAGTACTGAGGGACCTTGTGATTGATCTGAGTGGCAAAGAGATCCACCGAGGGGGTGCCCCACACTCGGAAGATCTTGCGGACAACTGCCCTTATGAGAGACCACTTGTGAGGCTGCATTATCCTGCTCAACCTGTCGGCCAGACTGTTGTTTACGCCTGCCAGATAAGTGGCCTGGAGAAACATGCAGTGACGGCGGGCCCAAAGCCACATCTGGACAGCTTCCCGACACAGGGGGCGAGATCTGGTGCCCCCCTGCTTGTTGACATAGTACATGGCAACCTGGTTGTCTGTCTGAATTTGGATAATTTGATTGGACAGCCAATCTCTGAAAGCCTTTAGAGCGTTCCAGATCGCTCGCAACTCCAGGAGATTCATGAAGGGTCCAAGCTCCTTGAGTGTGGAGCCCATCTACATGAGCTCCCCACCCCAGGAGAGATGCATCCGTAGTCAGCACCTTTTGAGGCTGAGGAATTTGGAAGGGACATCCCAAGGTCAATTTGGAGCAAATTGCCCACCATATCAGGGAACTGTGAAAAGCGGTGGACAACTGGACTGCATCCTCTAGATCCCCAGCAGCTTGATACCACTGGGAAGCTAGGGTCCATTGAGCTGATCTTATGTGAAGACGGGCCATGGGAGTCACATGAACTGTGGAGGCCATATGGCCCAGAAGTCTCAGCATCTGCTGAGCTATGATCTGCTGAGACGCTCTGGCCAAGGAAACCAGCGACAGAAGATTGTCTGCCCTCGCTTCGGGAAGGTAGGCATGAGCCGTCTGCGAGTCCAGCAGTGCTCCTATGAATTCTAGTCTCTGAACTGGAAGAAGGTGGGACTTTGGGTAATTTATGACAAACCCCAGGAGTTGAATAGTCATCTGCATGGACTGTAGAGCTCCTGCCTCCGAGGTGTTCTTCACCAGCCAATCGTCGAGATAAGGGAACACATGCTCTCCCAGCCTGCGTAGCGACGCTGCAACAACTGCCAGGCATTTGGTGAACACCCGGGGCGCAGAGGCGAGCCTAAAGGGCAATACACAATACTGAAAGTGCTGTGTTCCTAGACGAAATCGAAGATACTGTCTGTGAGCTGGCAGTATCGGGATGTGTGTATAAGCATCCTTTAAGTCCAGGGAGCATAGCCAGTCATTTTTCTGAATCATGGGAAGAAGGGTGCCCAGGGAAAGCATTCTGAACCTTTCTCGAATCAGATATTTGTTCAGGGCCCTTAGGTCTAGGATGGGACGTGTCCCCCCTGTTTTCTTTTGCACAAGGAAGTACCTGGAATAGAATCCCAGCCCTTCTTGCCCCGGTGGCACGGGCTCGACCACACTGGAGCTGAGAAGAGCGGAGAGTTCCTCTGCAAGTACCTGCCTGTGCTGGAAGCTGAAGGACTGAGCTCCCGGTGGGCAATTTGGAGGTTTAGAGAACAAATTGAGGGAGTATCCCCATCGGACTATTGGAAGAACCCACTGATCGGAGGTTACCAGAGGCCAACCTTTGGTGAAAAGATTTTAACCTCCCCCCGACCGGTAGGTCGGCCGGCACGGACACTTTGATTGCGGCCATGCTCGCCTGGAGCCAGTCAAAAGCCTGTCCCTTGCTTTTGATGGGGAGCTGCAGGGGCCTGTCGAGACGCACTCTGTTGATGTGAACGAACGCGCTGGGGTTGAGCCTGAGCAGGCTGGCGGGAAGGTGGATTGTACCTACTCTTATGATAAGTATAGGGAGCATTCCTCCTTCCCCCATAAAAACGTCTACCTGATGAGGTAGATGCTGAAGGCGCCCGGTGGGAGAGTTTGTCGAGTGTGGTTTCCCGCTGGTGGAGCTGCTCGACCACCTGCTCGACTTTCTCGTCGAAAATATTATCCCCCCGGCAAGGAACATCTGCAAGCCGCTGCTGGACTCGATTTTCCAGGTCAGGGGCATGCAGCCATGAGAGTCTGTGCATCACTATACCCTGAGCAGTGGCTCTGGATGCCACATCAAAAGAGTCGTAAGCACCCCTGGACAGGAATTTACGACACGCCTTCAGCTGCCTGACCACCTGCTGAAAAGACTTGGCCTGCTCCGAAGGGAGCTGATCGACCAAGTCCGCCAGTTGCTTCACATTATTCCGCAAATGAATGCTCGTGTCATTTTGGACACGAGCATAGAGGAGTGGTAGGCCTTCCTCCCAAAAGAGTCCAAAGTCCGAGCTTCCCGGCCTGGGGGCGCCAAGGCGAAATCTCTCGTACTTTTGGCTCTCTTGAGAGCGTAATCCACAACCGCAGAGTCATGAGGCAACTGGGTCTTCATCAACTCCAGGTCCCCGTGAATCCGATACTGGGACTCAACCTTTTTAGGGATGGTGGGGTTAAATAATGGTTTCATCCAGTTCCTGAACAATGTCTGCTTGAGGACATTATGTAGAGGGGAAGTGGATGACTCCTTAGGTGGCGAAGGATAGTCAGGGACCTTGAACATCTCAGCCCTGGGCTCATCCTCAGTTACCACCGGGAAGGGAATGGCCGTAGACATTTCCTGCACAAAGGACGAGGAAGACAAACTCTCAGGGCGCGAAAGCTTTCTCTCTGGCGAAGGAGTGGGGTCAGAGGGAAGACCACAAGACTCCTCAGAAGAGAAATATCTTGGGTCTTCCTCTACCTCCCACGAGGCCTCTCCCTTGGTATCGGACAGGGGTTCCCTGACTGCAGTCCGAAGTCGAGCCCGTCTGGACGCCGAGGAGCTATGGCCCCAATAGTGATGCCGAGAAGCTGATTCCCGTGACGGCGGCGATGAAGCTCCCTCCATCGATGTCGACGGGGAGTGAACTTGGGTGGCAGCAGAGACTGACGCCGCAAGCGGCACCGACGTCGAAGGCCTCACCACAGGCAGGGAGCCAGCCGCTACATCCATCGACGGTACCGTAGGCGCAAGCACCGCCGGTACCAGAACAGATGGTCTCAGCAGCCCTTCCAGGATCCCTGGCAGAATGGCTTGGAGGCGCTCGTCAAGAGTGTCTGTCGAGAAAGGCTGTGGGATCGGTGCAGGAGTCGAAGCCAGAATCTGTCAAGGACGAGGAGGCAGTACCGGGCTGTCCGGAGACCGGCGCATCAACACCTCTTGTATGGAGGGTGAGCGGTCCTCCCGGTGTCGACACTTCCCGGGTGCCGAATCCCTCGATGCCCTGGAGCTCTCGGTACCGTGACGAGAAGGGGACTGATGACGATGCTTCTTTGCCTTTGCCCGAGGCACGTCGCCGGTACTGACGAGGAGAATGTGGAATCCACATGTCTCCTCGGGGTCGGGTCCGAAAGAGGTTGGTCCCGATGGATAGGCTAAAATTGAATCTGGAAAAACAAAATCTTGTGGATGGGGGCAAAGAATCAATAAAGTCCCACAATCTGTCCAAATATTGCTGGTTTTATGATGTGCATCATCCATGTATATTACCACTTTTGTACATCCGACTACAATGAAATCTTATACGTTACATCACTCCTCCGACTGTAATACAGAAGGAGTTGTATATCTGGTTACCTGTCCCTGTGACCTAATTTATATAGGTAAAACTATCCGCAAACTCAAAACTCGTATGATCCGACATAGAAGCAACATCAGACGACAGGATGTTTCAGCACCTTTAATACAACATTGCATTGAGCAATCTCACAATTTTGGAGACCTCCGATTCTGTGTATTCAAAAACCCACAAAAACATTGGAGAGGTGGCAACTTCGATCAGATTTTATTACAGCATGAGCAAAGAGCAATCTTCGAACTCAATACAGTGCACCAGGCAGGACTCAACAATGAGTTGGAACTAGCTGCTTTTAGATAAAGTGCTTTATTTTTAACATCATTTGCGGACAATTGTCAATGTTTATTAATTGGAAGAAGGATATTTCTCTATTTGTACTGTATATGTTTATTTAAAAAAAATGTTTTTTAATTTTTTGTTTGGGAGCACTTGGAAGAATTGAACATGCTACATAGCTTCTATTCCGAAAGGATGGGCTCCATCTTAACCAGAGTGGGACCAGGCTGCTGGCATCGGCGTTTAAGAAGGAGATAGAGCAGCTTTTAAACTAGAAATGGGGGGAAGGCCGACAGTCGCTCAAAAGAGCATGGTTTCGGGATAAGGTATCTTTCAAAGATATCACCATAACAGGGAAGATAGAGTATCCTGATAGTGAGGTTGCAAAAGAGATTGTAGTAGATCGGGTATCTTTAAATAACAATAAAAATCAGACAAAAGATTGCCAATTAATACTGTCAAGTACTAAGCATGATGTACTTAGGAACAACAAACATAGTTTGAAATGTCTATATGCGAATGCCAGGAGCCTAAGAAATAAGATGGGGGAGTTAGAATATATTGCACTAAATGAAAAATTAGATATAATAGGCATCTCTGAGACCTGGTGGAAGGAGGATAACCATTGGGACACTGTCATACCGGGGTACAAATTATATCGTAGTGATAGGGTGAATCGGATTGGTGGAGGGGTAGCATTGTATATTAACGAGAGCCTTGAATCAAATAGATTGAAAATTCTGCAGGAAGCAAAACACTCCTTGGAATCACTGTGGATTGAAATTCCATGTGCAAAGGGGAAAAGGATAGTGATAGGAGTGTACTACCGTCCGCCTGGCCAGGACGAACAGACGGATGCGGAAATGTTAAAGGAAATCAGGGACGCAAACAAACTGGGCAACACAATAATAATGGGGGATTTCAATTACCCGCATATAGACTGGGGTAATGTAACATCTGTACACGCAAGGGACATGAGATTTCTTGATGAAATCAAGGACAGCTTCATGGAACAGCTAGTTCAGGAGCCGACAAGAGAAGGAAAAATACTAGACTTAGTCCTTAGTGGTGCTCATGATCTAGTGCAGGGGGTAACGATACGAGGGCCGCTTGATAACAGTGATCATAATATGATCGGTTTTGATATTGGCATTGAAGGAAGTGAAACTAGGAAATCAAGTACGCTAGCGTTTAACTATAGAAAAGGTGATTACGACAAAATGAGAAAAATGGTGAAAAAAAGACTGAAAGGAGCAGCTCGCAGAGTAAAAAACTTGCATCAGGCGTGGATGCTGTTTAAAAACACCATCCTGGAGGTTCAGGACAAATATATTCCACGTATTAAAAAAAAGGGAAAAAAGACTAAACGTCAGCCGGCGTGGCTAAACAGTAAGATAAAGGAAATCATTAGAGCCAAAAAACAATCCTTCAGAAAGTGGAGAAGAGAACCAACTGAAAGTAACAGGATAGATCATAAGGAATGCCAAGCCAAATGCAAAGCGGAGATAAGGAGGGCAAAAAAGGACTTTGAGAAGAAATTAGCGTTGGAAGCAAAATACATAGTAAAAACTTTTTTAGATACATTAAAAGCAGGAAACCGGCCAAAGAGTCGGTTGGGCCGCTGGACGAAAATGGTGTTAAAGGGGCGATCAAGGAGGACAAAGCCGTAGCGGAGAAATTAAATGAATTCTTTGCTTCGGTCTTCACCGAGGAGGATTTGGGGGGGACACCGGTGCCGGAAAGAATATTTGAAGCGGGGGAGTCGGAGAAACTAAACAAATTCTCTGTAACCTTGGAGGATGTAATGGGTCAGTTCAGCAAGCTGAAGAGTAGTAAATCACCGGGACCTGATGGTATTCATCCCAGAGTATTAATAGAACTAAAAAATGAACTTGCGGAGCTACTGTTAGAAATATGCAATCTGTCCCTAAAATCGAGTGTAATACCGGAAGACTGGAGGGTAGCCAATGTTACTCCGATTTTTAAGAAAGGTTCCAGAGGAGATCCGGGAAATTATAGACCGGTGAGTCTGACGTCGGTGCCGGGCAAGATGGTGGAGGCTATTATTAAGAATAAAATTGCAGAGCATATACAAAACATGGACTGATGAGACAAAGTCAGCACGGATTTAGTGAAGGGAAGTCTTGCCTCACCAATCTAATGCATTTTTTTGAGGGGGTAAGCAAACATGTGGACAATGGGGAGCCGGTTGATATTGTATATCTGGATTTTCAGAAGGCGTTTGACAAAGTGCCGCACGAAAGACTCCTGAAGAAATTGCAGAGTCATGGAATCGGAGGTAGGGTATTATTATGGATTAAGAACTGGTTGAAAGATAGGAAGCAGAGAGTAGGATTGCGTGGCCAGTATTCTCAGTGGAGGAGGGTAGTTAGTGGGGTCCCGCAGGGGTCTGTGCTGGGTCCGTTGCTTTTTAATGTATTTATAAATGACCTAGAGATGGGAATAACTAGTGAGGTAATTAAATTCGCCGATGACACAAAATTATTCAGGGTCGTCAAGTCGCAGGAGGAATGTGAACGATTACAGGAGGACCTTGCGAGACTGGGAGAATGGGCGTGCAAGTGGCAGATGAAGTTCAATGTTGACAAGTGCAAAGTGATGCATGTGGGTAAGAGGAACCCGAATTATAGCTACGTCTTGCAAGGTTCCGCGTTAGGAGTTACGGATCAAGAAAGGGATCTGGGTGTCGTCGTCGATGATACGCTGAAACCTTCTGCTCAGTGTGCTGCTGCGGCTAGGAAAGCGAATAGAATGTTGGGTGTTATTAAGAAGGGTATGGAGTCCAGGTGTGCGGATGTTATAATGCCGTTGTATCGCTCCATGGTGCGACCGCACCTGGAGTATTGTGTTCAGTACTGGTCTCCGTATCTCAAAAAAGATATAGTAGAATTGGAAAAGGTACAGCGAAGGGCGACGAAAATGATAGTGGGGATGGGACGACTTTCCTATGAAGAGAGGCTGAGAAGGCTAGGGCTTTTCAGCTTGGAGAAGAGACGGCTGAGGGGAGATATGATAGAAGTGTATAAAATAATGAGTGGAATGGATCGGGTGGATGTGAAGCGACTGTTCACGCTATCCAAAAATACTAGGACTAGAGGGCATGAGTTGAAGCTACAGTGTGGTAAATTTAAAACGAATCGGAGAAAATTTTTCTTCACCCAACGTGTAATTAGACTCTGGAATTCATTGCCGGAGAACGTGGTACGGGCGGTTAGCTTGACGGAGTTTAAAAAGGGGTTAGATAGATTCCTAAAGGACAAGTCCATAGACCGCTATTAAATGGACTGGAAAAATTCCTCATTTTTAGGTATAACTTGTCTGGAATGTTTTTACGTTTGGGGAGCGTGCCAGGTGCCCTTGACCTGGATTGGCCACTGTCGGTGACAGGATGCTGGGCTAGATGGACCTTTGGTCTTTCCCAGTACGGCACTACTTATGTACTTATGTACTTATGTACGTTTTCAATTTTTAACATTTTTTGCTTTCAAATCAGAAATAAGATCATTTGATCCTTTTGAAGTGCATTTTCCATGTACATATATATTTTTTATTATTATCGTTTATTACATTTTCAATGTGTCATACTTTTATGTGCTATTTCACATTATTTTTAACACTCTGAGGATACTCCAATGCAATGTAACTAGTTAATGAGTCTACTATGTTAGCAGAAAGAATTATCCATCTAGAGATTGCTGTTTCTCCAATATGAGCTATGCATGCTGAGTATATTTGTTGTTCTAATCGAATTATGAAAAACCAGAGTATCAATAGATGAAGAGTACTGTAAATACACCATACATGCAATCAGGTTTTTCACTGAGTATCCACTATAGTCCCTTTGTAATGTTATCACATGATTTACTACGTCATTTTTCTGATTATGCACCTCCTATCATCCTTTATAGCCCTCCTTCAAAAGGGTTCATGCAACGTTTTGTCATGCCATTTATAATTCTCGACATATCATATACATTGTCATTCTATGCAGTGATCTTTGACCTTTAAATGCCGACCTAATGATGTCGTCATCACGTCAAGACCGTTCCCTAAGTTTACTGCTTTTGGCGCCCCTTTATTTAAGCTTGGCGTTCCCATCGCCTTCACTTTTAAAGCATACAAGAGGGCTCAACACAGAGCTGCACTCTCGCTACTGCGGCGAACGGCGATTTTTTTTACTACACGCTGGGGTAAGCAGTTTATCTCTATTTTTACAATATTTTGTGATGTTTTTAAGTTTGAAATACTATTTTTAGACGATGATTTTACTTCACTAACACCACTTTCTTCTAGCAGTTTTCTGACTTATCACCCTAGCTCGGCGTTTTTTCGCTTGCACTTTCGCTTTTAAACATATAAGAAGGTTCCTCACATAGCTATATCCCCGTTATTGTGACGTGTTGGGGTATACAGATATTATTTTTACACTCTTGCAATTAGTATCATTTTTTAAATGCTTATAACTTTGCAAGCTGGCAACCTCACTAAGGTGTTTGGTAATTTGCTTACATTACGCGCTGGGGCAAGCAATGAGTTTTATTTTCAACTCCGTTTTTTCACTCCTTTATATTATTCTGAGCTAGGCATACTATTCTTTGCTGTTCATACCTCAGAAGATTAACCTACCGGTTTGATTAATTGTATAGGCTCATCTGATAATATTCCAGCTATTATGACCATTTACAGATTATTTATCTCTAAAGATGTTTTTCAATTTTCCTGCACAGGCATTGAATTAATTTCAAGCACACCTTACTGTGTATCTTCTTGGTGAGATATTTAAGAATATTTTTCTATGCTTTGAGTATTATTCTAATAAGGCTGACAATGATAGGACTATTCACTATTTACTATGACTTACGTTTTTTTATTTATCAATACTTCCCTATACATTATTATTGATTATCTATAGACAACCCTCAGCTATTATAAAGTGAACTATTGCATTTATTTCTGGTAAGAACTTGAATATGCTCTAAATTCTGCATATTTATAATATTGACATTCATCTATTTATGCTTAATACACATATTCTTTTGTCTTAATTATCATGTGGTATAATTTTTATCTTTTAATAATTTTTATCATTTATTTGTATGATACTATATGTGTTCCAATAAGTCAATATCATTGTTTCCTAGAAACATTGGAGATTCTTAACTATTAATTTGTGAAATATTGTATATGTTTTAATATGTCTGTTTGATTATTACATAAGTACTGAAATTTATGTGCATATATACATACAGTGGGGGAAATAAGTATTTGATCCCTTGCTGATTTTGTAAGTTTGCCCACTGACAAAGACATGAGCAGCCCATAATTGAAGGGTAGGTTATTGGTAACAGTGAGAGATAGCACATCACAAATTAAATCCGGAAAATCACATTGTGGAAAGTATATGAATTTATTTGCATTCTGCAGAGGGAAATAAGTATTTAATCCCTCTGGCAAACAAGACCTAATACTTGGTGGCAAAACCCTTGTTGGCAAGCACAGCGGTCAGACGTCTTCTGTAGTTGATGATGAGGTTTGCACACATGTCAGGAGGAATTTTGGTCCACTCCTCTTTGCAGATCATCTCTAAATCATTAAGAGTTCTGGGCTGTCGCTTGGCAACTCGCATCTTCAGCTCCCTCCATAAGTTTTCAATGGGATTAAGGTCTGGTGACTGGCTAGGCCACTCCATGACCCTAATGTGCTTCTTCCTGAGCCACTCCTTTGTTGCCTTGGCTGTATGTTTTGGGTCATTGTCGTGCTGGAAGACCCAGCCACGACCCATTTTTAAGGCCCTGGCGGAGGGAAGGAGGTTGTCACTCAGAATTGTACGGTACATGGCCCCATCCATTCTCCCATTGATGCGGTGAAGTAGTCCTGTGCCCTTAGCAGAGAAACACCCCCAAAACATAACATTTCCACCTCCATGCTTGACAGTGGGGACGGTGTTCTTTGGGTCATAGGCAGCATTTCTCTTCCTCCAAACACGGCGAGTTGAGTTCATGCCAAAGAGCTCAATTTTGTCTCATCTGACCACAGCACCTTCTCCCAATCACTCTCGGCATCATCCAGGTGTTCACTGGCAAACTTCAGACAGGCCGTCACATGTGCCTTCCGGAGCAGGGGGACCTTGCGGGCACTGCAGGATTGCAATCCGTTATGTCGTAATGTGTTACCAATGGTTTTCGTGGTGACAGTGGTCCCAGCTGCCTTGAGATCATTGACAAGTTCCCCCTTGTAGTTGTAGGCTGATTTCTAACCTTCCTCATGATCAAGGATACCCCACGAGGTGAGATTTTGCGTGGAGCCCCAGATCTTTGTCGATTGACAGTCATTTTGTACTTCTTCCATTTTCTTACTATGGCACCAACAGTTGTCTCCTTCTCGCCCAGCGTCTTACTGATGGTTTTGTAGCCCATTCCAGCCTTGTGCAGGTGTATGATCTTGTCCCTGACATCCTTAGACAGCTCCTTGCTCTTGGCCATTTTGTAGAGGTTAGAGTCTGACTGATTCACTGAGTCTGTGGACAGGTGTCTTTCATACAGGTGACCATTGCCGACAGCTGTCTGTCATGCAGGTAACGAGTTGATTTGGAGCATCTACCTGGTCTGTAGGGGCCAGATCTCTTACTGGTTGGTGGGGGATCAAATACTTATTTCCCTCTGCAGAATGCAAATAAATTCATATACTTTCCACAATGTGATTTTCCGGATTTAATTTGTGATGTGCTATCTCTCACTGTTACCAATAACCTACCCTTCAATTATGGGCTGCTCATGTCTTTGTCAGTGGGCAAACTTACAAAATCAGCAAGGGATCAAATACTTATTTCCCCCACTGTATATTTTATTATTTTTCCTTACAACATTGAGTACGAACTGTTTATATATACACATTTTTGATGTATTATATATATATTTTTTTTAGATTGCTATTTGTCAATTTTTCATGTTAATTATATTCATGTGGTTGTTTTTATCTTTGTATTTGATTATTAGACCCCTGAAGCAGGCGCTTTTCAGCGCCGAAACACGGCCCGTGTCGGGTCATCAATAAAGAACTTTTATTGTCCCAGTCTTGAAGGCCCAGTGTTGATTACATTACTCCCACCCGAATAGGCGCCCAGTGTTTAAAACTTGTTTGTTTTTAAAATCTTACATGGATTAGTTCCAAATTATAAAAGCCCACTGGATGACACAGTACATTCCAAAACGTAGTTTACACTTGGAGTATCAATGGAAGGTAACCCTCCCATCAGCTAAGGATTTTAAGAGAAACATGTGTGTGTGTGTGTACGGTCCTTCATTGTGGAATACATTTTTTTGCTCTAGTTTATTGATTTTCTGATTGTATTTTTGTTTTGTAAGGTGAAGTATTCTTTGACGAAGGCTATTTTATGTTTTTTACTTTTTTTTTTCTTAGCTGTTCCTCACCTTGAGCTATATTAGTGGTTAAGCTGGTTATAAATGTGCTATTAAATTAAAATAAAATTGTGCACCATGACACAATCCTCAGGCTGGGTATAAGTGAAGGAGAAGCAGTCTGCTAGTCAATTAGACAAAGTACATTTAGAGATGGCTGCCTCCATCCTGTTTAGGTTAAAAGAAACAAAAATCTGTGTAGGCTGTCTGCTTCAGACAGAAGACCAAGGCTCACTTGCAGTCCCAAGGTGTGTAGTGTGCTATCGCCAGGATGGGCATGAGGTTTTGGGAAAAATATTGGCAGAACACTGACTATGATGAAAATCTGACCCTACCTTTAGAAAGGATGTGTGGAAAACCACTTTATTGTGATGAAATTGTGTAAGGTGGATCAACTACTAGGCCTGAAGCGCACACACACACATGCACACGCACACGCGCACACGCACACGCGCACACACGCACACACACACACACACACACACACACACTTTAACAGCAAAGGAGGAGAAATTGTAAATAAAAGGACTACTGGTGTCAACTGCTGATCCCAGAGGGCACGAAGGGAAGACCTAGTACAAGGAGAATGAGAAGATGGTATGTAAATTTAAATGGAGAAGGTGTCTTTAAAGAGGAACATTTTCAAGGCTGCTTTAAAAGATGTATGAGAAGGTTCTAACTGAAGAAAAACAGTGAGAGAGTTCCAAAGAGTAGGGGCTGTTACACTAACGATCCTAGAACGCTTATGGAATTGGTTTTGAGACTAGACTCAGAAAGGTGTAGAAAGTATTCAAGCAGTTTTTGTGTAGGGCAGGAAAAAGGATCTAAGGCTCCTTCCTCATATCAGACAGCAATCTTATTCTACTTGAATTTATATGACCCCTTAGTGGAATCTTTCCTGGAAGCAAGCATGACCCAAGAGACACCCTCACATAGTTGAAGGGATGCAATTTCTATGCTCCCTCAACATCTAAGCTGTGAGGGCTAGGGACTGCAGGTTGTGATGTAGAAGAGACCCCTCGTTCTGACTGATGATGGTCAGAAAGCAGTTGTCTCCAAAGACTTTTGGTGGATAACTCCAGAAGTAGAGGAAGTCATATCTGCTCCGGCCAGTAGGGGGAGATGAAGATCATTGTTTCCCCAGTTCTGCTTCAGTAAAGTCTTTCCCATGAGAGGCATTGGAGGATATGCATAGAGAAAACCTTTCCCCCAATTGAGGAGAAAGGCATACAACGCTAGTCTGCCGTGTGATCTCAGCCTGCAGCAGAACTGAAAAAAACTTTGTTGTTGGGATGAGTGGTGAAGAGATTGGCTGAGGGAGTGCCCCACTCTCAAAAGAGTAATGCCCACATTGAGAGACCACTCATGTGGATGCATCACCATGATTTGTCTGCCAGGCTCTTGTGTTTCCCTATCAGGTATGTGGCCCTGAGAACCATGCCATGGCTGGAGGCCCACTGCCACATCTCAACTGCTTCTTGACACAAGAGGCATACACCCGTATCACCATGCTTGTTGATGCAGTACATTGCAACCTGATTGTCTGTTTGAATGAGGGTAATTTGGTGCATCAGTCAATCTCTGAAAGCCTTTAGAGCATGGCCTGCAGCTCCAGGAGACTGATGTGAAGATGAGCCTCCTGAGTGGACCAAAGACCCTCCACATTGGCTCCCCAGTCCAGGCTGGATGCATCTGTTGTTGGTGTCTTATGTGGAGGAGGAATTTAGAATTTAGCTTTCGAGATGATAGACCATCAGATCCTCAAAAGAATACTTGAGAAAATTGGCATTGGAGGGAAGGTACTCGAATAGCTCTTAGGATTCCTGGCTACCAGATCCTATCAAGTGAAGACAATTTCCTCTTTTCTTCATGGAAAGCTGAATTTGGGGTACCCCAGGGCTTGCCACTTTCAACAATGTTATTGAACTTAATGATGGCCCCCCTTGTCCGAACATTATCCAAACAAGGTTTCAATCCTCTCCATGTCCTCTGTGGAAAACTGTTGGCTCGCTCTGAATTTTCTACAGGGACTGTGTGGAAAAGGGAGCTAAAGAAGCAGTGTTAACTGGGCAATGAAGGCGTGTGTGAGGCAAAGCGAGGAGAGTGTGCACCACTATCTTTTCCCCTTCTTAGGTGGCCCTTTATAGGAGGAAGGTAGTTGGGTTCCTAGGCTATTCTCTCCTCCTTCCCGCTGCTCAACCAAATCTTGGGAGCATCTTCGAGCATTTTTAAGGAATTTTTGCAGAGTTTAGTTGCCATGAAGAGTCTGCACATCTCTACCCATGTATCAGACAGTCTGGATGCAACATCAAAGGTGTCATAAACGCACCTGGTCAAATAATGCCTACACTCTAGTTGCTTATTGGCCAACTGGCAAAGCTCGGCAGTCTGCTCCACAGGAAGAGAATCTGCCAGACTTAGTGTACTATTAACCAAAGACTCCAAAGTAAGTAGGACTGGATGTGGGCAACGAGCATCAAGGACTGAAATGTTTTCCTCCCAAATGAGTCCAAGGTTCTGGCCTCTCACCCCTGGGGTGCCGAGGTACGAGACCAAGAGCTTTTGGTTTGCTTGAGAGCAGATTTGACTACCAAAGAGCGGTGAGGCAGCTGGGCCCTTTCGAATCTGGGAGCCTTCTAGTTACGGTAATGCGTACCCACCTTCTTAGGTGCTATCTGCACTGAGAGAGGAGATTCTCAATTCCTTAACAGTGCATCCTTAAGGACAGGGTGCAATGGTATGGTGACCCCTTCCTTAGGAGACGACTTGTAGCCCAGAACAGACAACATTTCTGCTCTACACTCCTCCTCCATCTCCAACTTATACGGGATGGCTGCAGCCATGCCCCTTATAAAGCCAATGAAAGAGCGCCTCTGGAGCAGATTTCCATCTCTCTTGAGGAGGTTAGGGATTAGAGATGATTCCATATGACTCCTCCTCTGAGAAGTAATGTGGATCTGCATCTGATTCCCATGAGCAGTCCCAGTCAAACTCCTCTTCCTCTTGAGGATCAGGAGACTGGGTCTGCACCAGCCTTGATCTAGTGGAACAGCATCCACGCTTCAAGAAGTGTTGAGGTGCAGCCCTTCCCTCAGACTCTGAGGAAGCTAGCTTCCTCCCTCAATGTCAGAGGGGGTACTGCCTGCTCAGGCCTCAGCTCCAGCATCCTGCGAGGTACAGTGTTGATTATCTGAGCACCGGCATTGGTAGAGCCTCAGAGAGGGCCTGGGGCTACTCCATTGAGGGCACAAGCATTTGTGATGCCAAAGAGGGAGTGCCCTGCAGCAACTGCGCCAGCTCTTCTTGGAGCATGCTCCGGAACTGCTCTTCTAGGGCCGAAATCATCAAAGGCATGGGAACCGGGGCAGAGGCAGTCTGCAAAGTCATTGGTGTTCAACGGTGGCGGAGACCTGGCCATTTGATGCTGGTGCTTCTCGGGTATCGGGGTATCCCGGCACTGTGCAACGAGGGGGACCGATGCTTATGCTTCTTGGGCTTCCCCTGATGCAGATAGTCTCAATCCCTCGGTACTGAAAAGAATGCCACCAAATCTGAGTGTCTTGCCGGTGTCGGGTTCGATACTGACCGGTACCAGGGCCTGCTAACAGCACCCGGTGTCAAGGCAGGTTGAGACCAGAGACTTGCACGGGAACGGGGTTTGCACGGAACAGTTCTGTGGGGATTCCCGTGAGGATGGAAGCAGTTCCTGTCGGGTTCCCGTGGAAGTGTATGCTGCACTTGCGTCAGCCTCTCACCTACCGAGTACCAAGTTCTTTGAGTGCTGTCTCCTCCTTCTTCTTGCTTTAACAGCACAGATGTGGAAAGCCTCCATTAAGGAGGTGGTAGAGACATAAATGGTGACGAAATTCAAAAAGGCATGGGATGAAAACAGAGAATCTCTATTTAGAAAATGGAAGTTATTAAAAAAACCTAAACTTAAATGGCTGCATGTGTGTGGATGTGTCGCGTGACACTTGCATGGTGACTCTGGCTGTGATGAACTAGGGCCGATACCGGGAGACCTGTATGGTCTGTGTCTCATAAATGGCAATCTGGTTTTGGATGGGCTGGAAAAGCGAAGTTTCTTACCTGAAGCAGGTATTCTCCAAGGACAGCAGGCTGGATATTCTCACGTGTGGGTGACGTCACGTCGGCCCCCGGAAGATTTCTAGCAAAATTCTCTAAAAGTCTCTTCTGGAGCGTTCCATCGCACGTTGCGTTCGTACTGCGCGTGCAGGCACGTAGTTTCCCGGCCGTCGCGCGGTCACGCTCCTCAGCTGAATCCAATAGATGAAAAGAAAGACAACTCCAAAGGGGAGGTGGGAGGGTTTGTGAGAATATCCAGCCTGCTGTCCTCGGAGAATACCTGCTTCAGGTAAGAAACTTCGCTTTCTCCGAGGACAAGCAGGCTGATATTCTCACGTGTGGGGTATCCCTAGCTCCCAGGCTCACTCAAAACAATAACCACTGGTCAATTGGACCCCGCAACGGCAAGGACATAACAATGATTGACCTGAAACAAGAAACATCTAACTGAGAGTGCAGCCTGGAACAGAATAAAAATGGGCCTAGGAGGGTTGGAGTTGGAGTCTAAACCCCAAACAGATTCTGCAGCACTGACTGCCCAAACCGACTGTCACGTCGACTGTCCTGCTGAAGGCAGTAGTGAGATGTGAATGTGTGGACTGATGACCACGTCGCAGCCTTGCAGATCTCTTCAATAGTGGCTGACCTCAGATGAGCCACTGACGCAGCCATTGCTCTAACATTATGAACCGTGACATGGCCCTCTAAAGTCAGCCCAGCTTGGGCATAAGTGAAGGAAATGCAATCTGCTAGCCAATTAGATGTGGTGCGTTTCCCGACAGCAACTCCCCTCTTGTTGGGATTAAAAGAAATAAACAACTGGGCGGACTGTCAGTGGGGGCTTGTCCGCTCCACGTAAAAGGCCAATGCTCTTTTGCAGTCCAAAGTGTGCAGCTTGCTTTTGCCAGGTCGTGTATGAGGACGGGGAAAGAATGTTGGGAAGACAATCGACTGGTTCAGATGGAACTCCGACACCACCTTCGGCAGGAACTTAGGGTGCATGTGGCGGACTACTCTGTTATGATGAAATTTAAGATAAAGAGCATAAACCACTAGAGCCTGAAGCTCACTGACCCTATGAGTTGAAGTAACAGCCACCAAGAAAATGACCTTCCAGGTCAAGTACTTCAGATGGCAGGAATTCAGTGGCTCGAAAGGGGGTTTCATCAGCTGGGTGAGAACGACATTGAGATCCCATGACACTGGAGGAGGTTTGACAGGGGGCTTTGACAAAAGCAAACCTCTCATGAAGCGAACAACTAAAGGCTGTCCAGAGATAGGCTGACCTTCTACACGTTGATGATAAGCACTAATCGCACTAAGGTGAACTCTTACTGAGTTGGTCTCGAGACCAGACTCTGATAAGTGTAGAAGGTATTCAAGCAGGGTCTGTGTAGGACAAGAAAAAGGATCTATGGCCCTGCTGTCACACCAGATGGCAAACCTCTTCCATTTAAAGGAGTAACACCTCTTAGTGGAATCTTTCCTGGAAGCAAGCAAGACTCGGGAGACACCCTCAGTATGACCCAAGGAGGCGAATTCTAAGCTCTCAACATCCAGGCCGTGAGAGCCAGAGACTGGAGGTTGGGATGTAGAAGCACCCCCTCGTTCTGAGTAATGAGGGTTGGAAAACACTCCAATCTCCACGGTTCTTCGGAAGATAACTCCAGAAGAAGAGGGAACCAGATCTGACGGGGCCAAAAGGGCGCTATCAGAATCATGGTCCCTCGGTCTTGCTTGAGTTTCAGCAAAGTCTTCCCCACCAGAGGTATGGGAGGATACGTGTATAGAAGGCCTGTCCCCCAATGAAGAGAAAGGCATCCGTGCCGTGGGCCTGTAGTCTGGAACAGAACTGAGGGACCTTGTGATTGAGTTGAGTGGCAAAAAGATCCACTGAGGGGGTGCCCCACTCTCGGAAAATCTTTCTGGCTACAGCCATGTTCAGCGACCACTCGTGAGGTTGCATTATCCTGCTCAACCTGTCGGCCAGACTGTTGTTTACGCTGGCTAGATAAATGGCTTGGAGAAGCATGCCGTGTTGGCGAGCCCAAAGCCACATCTGCACGGCTTCCGGGCGAGATCCGGTACCCCCTTGCTTGTTGAGGTAGTACATCGCAACCTGATTGTCTGTTTGAATTAGAATAATTTGGTTGGATAGCCGATCTCTGAAAGCCTTTAGAGCGTTCCAGATCGCTCGTAACTCAAGGAGGTTGATCTGAAGACGCTTTTCCTGAAGGGACCAAGCTCCTTGAGTATGAAGCCCATCTACATGCGCTCCCCACCCTAGGAGGGATGCATCCGTCGTCAGCACTTTTTGTGGCTGAGGAATTTGGAATGAGCGCCCCAAAACCAGATTGGATCGAACTGTCCACCACTGAAGGGAGTTCCGAAAGTCGGTGGACAGCTGGATCACATCCTCTAGATCCCCTGTAGCTTGATACCACTGGGAAGCTAGGGTCCACTGAGCTGATCTCATGTGTAGACGTGCCATGGGAGTTACATGAACTGTGGAAGCCATGTGCCCCAGAAGTCTCAACATCTGCCGAGCTGTGATCTGCTGAGACGCTTGAACCCTGGAGACCAGAGACAGAAGGTTGTCTGCTCTTGGCTCGGCAGATAGGCACAAGCTGTCTTCGTGCACAACAGAGCCCCTATGAATTCCAATTTTTGAACAGGCCTGAGATGGGACTTTGGGTAATTGATTAGAAACCCTAGTAGCTCCAGCACTTGAATAGTCATCCGCATGGACTGTAAAGCTCCTGCCTGGGAGGTGTTCTTCACCAGCCAATCGTCAAGGTAAGGGAGCACATGCACTCCCAGTCTGCGTAGAGACGCTGCAACAACTGCCAGGCACTTGGTAAATACTCTGGGCGCAGACGCCAAGCCAAAAGGCAGCACACAGTACTGAAAGTGCTGCGTTCCCAGCCGAAACCGCAGATACTTCCTGTGAGCTGGAAGTATCAAAATGTGAGTGTAAGCATCCTTTAAGTCCAGGGAGCATAGCCAATCGTTTTCCTGAATCATGGGAAGAAGGGTGCCCAGGGAAAGCATCCTGAACTTTTCTCGAACCAGATATTTGTTCAGGCCCCTTAGGTCTAGGATGGGACGCATCCCCCCCCCCCCCCCCCCCCCGTTTTCTTTTGCACGAGGAAGTACCTGGAATAGAATCCCAGCCCTTCTTGCCCTGGTGGAACGGGCTCGACCGCATTGGCGCTGAGAAGGGCGGAGAGTTCCTCTGCAAGTACTTGCCTGTGCTGAGAGCTGAAGGACTGAGCTCTCAGTGGGCAATTTGGAGGTTTGGATTCCAGATTTAGGGTGTATCCTAACCGGACTATTTGAAGAACCCACCTGTCGGAGGTTACAAGAGGCCACCTTTGGTGAAAAAATTTTAACCTCCCTCCAACAGGCAGATTGTCCGGCATGGACACTTTGATAGCAGCTATGCTCAACTGGAGCCAGTCAAAAACCCGTCTCTGGTTTTTGCTGGGGAGCTGCAGGGGCCTGCTTCGGCGCACGCTGTTGACGAGAACGAGCGCGCTGTGGCAGAGCCTGAACCGGCCCCTAGAGGCGTAGGAATCACTTCTCTTCCTTTTAAAAAACTTGCTAGATGAGGAAGTAGATGCAGAAGGCACTCGGCGGGAGAGAGAATCCATAGCGTTATCACGCTGATAGAGATGATCAATCAACTCTTCAACCTTCTCTCCAAAAAGATGATCCCCCGGCAAGGGATATCCGCAATCTTCTGCTGAGTCCTTTCCTCCAGGTTAGAGGCACGAAGCCATGAGAGTCTGCGCATCACTATACCCATAGCAGAAAATCTGGATGTCACATCGCAAATATCGCAAATGCCCCTGGACAGGAATTTGCGATACGCCTTCTGCTGCCTGACCACTTGACGAAAAGGCTCGGCCTGCTCCGGCGGGACCGCGCCAACCAAGCTCCCCAACTGCCTCACTGAGTTCCACAAATGAATGCTCGTAAAGAGCTGATTCGATTGAATTTTGGATGCGAGCATGCCAGCCTGATACGCCTTTCTCCCAAAAGAGTCCAAGGTTCTATGTTCCCACCCCGGGGACGCCGAGGCAAAGTTTCTTGAACTCTTGGCCCTTCTGAGAGCGGAATCCACCACCGCAGAATCGTGAGGCAACTGAGGCCGAATGAAACTGGGTTCCCCGTGGATCCGATACTGGGACTCAGCCTTTTTGGGGATAGTTGGGCATGAAAGAGGCTTCTCCCAGTTCCTCATCAGCACTTCCCTGAGTGTATCATGAAAAGGAACTGTGGTAGAAGACTTAGGAGGAAATGGATAATCCAGGACCTCGAGCATCTTGGCCCTGGGCTCATCCACAGTCTCCACAGGGAAGGGAATGGCCTCAGACTTTTCCTGCACAAAAGATGAAAAAGACAAACTCTCCGGAGGGGAGAGCTGCCTCTGAGGTGAAGGAGTTGAATCAGATGGAAGACCTAGAGAATCCTCGGCAGAGAAAACTCCATGCCTGCCATCCTCATCAGATGAGTCATCATCAGATGGGGCCAACAGTTCAGAAAGAGCAGCCCGGATCCAAGCCCGTCTCGACATGGAGGTGCGGTGACCTTGATGATGGTGTCGAGAAGTCGACTCCACAGGAGACTTCGGTGAAGCTTCCTCCACTGATGGCAATGGAGAGTCTGCCGACTCCGGTACCGCTTGAAGGAGACCTCACCACCGGCAAAAGGCTAGATGCCACAGGAGCCTCCGGCACCGTCGGTACCGGTACCTCCGGTGCTGGGCACAAATGGTGCTGCACCGCTTCCATAAAACCAGGAAAAATAGCCTTGATGCGCTCATCTAGAGAAGCTGTCGAGGAAGGCTGCGGTGCCGGTGTGGGCTTCAGAGACAGAATCTGCAGAGGCTGGGGAGACGGTACCGGGCTGCCAGACGACCATCGTGCCGACACCTCCATCACAGAAGGAGAGCGATCCTCTCGGGGTCGACGCTTCTCGGGTGCAAAATGCTTCGACGACCCGGAGCTCCCGGTACCGTGTCGAGAAGGAGAACAATGACGGTGCTTCTTGGCCTTCGCCCGATGCCCGTCATCGAGACTCCTCGGTACCGGTGAGGACGTAGAATCCACACGCCTCCTCGGGGCCGGGTCTGATACAGGTCGGTCCCGGGGGTCCTGCAAAGCAGGAGGTGCTGAGGCGGGTGGAGACCCGCTTGATGCATCACTGTCCCAGTGTGCATCGGTCTTTTAGCAGCCTTCACCTGGTCTCCTGACGCCAAAGCTGCCCTCGACGTTGATGGTACCGATGTCGACGCCGAGGTACCGGACCCAAACGTTTTTCTCTCTGGGCCTCTCTGGAGATCTGAGTGCGCTTTTTCATTTTTAGGCACAACTTACAGATCTCCTAAAGATGGTCGGGCCCAAGGCACTGAAGGCACCAGGAGTGCGGATCAGTGCCAGAGATGGTCCGGTTGCAGCGGGCACATGCCTTGAAGCCGCTGGGCATCTTCGATGACATGGCGGGAAAAATTGCGTCTGCGAAATCAAAAGACGCGATTTTGTCAGAAAAATCCAGACAAAGCAAGGAGTAAAAACCCGACCGAGCGACCTAACCACGGTCGCGACGAAAAGTAAAGGAAACTTATAAAGTGGGAAAAAAACAGAAAAATAAAGGGAAAAAGTTTTTTTTTTAAACAATCCTCGTAGAAAGGAATGGAACGCACGGTCTTCGACGAAGACGAGAAGAAACTTCACTCCGGGAGCAAGGAAACGCGAAGCGCTCAAAAAGAACTCCGTGTCTCCTCAGACGCGGAAAAGAAGAAACTGAGGAGCGTGACCGCGCGACGGGCAGGAAACTACGTGCGCGCATGCGCGATGGAACGCTCCAGAAGAGACTTTTAGAGAATTTTGCTAGAAATCCTCCGGGGGGGGGGGGGGGGGGGGTGGCAACGACACCCACACGTGAGAATATCAGCCTGCTTGTCCTCGGAGAAGGGTTTAGACAGCAACTTTAGTGGCTGGAACATGAGGACAGTGCTGGACAGACTTTTACAGTCTGTGTCCCACAATTGAGAAGATGAATAGGCCAGAGTGCGCTTTGAGGGCAACTCCAGCAGTTAGAACATAAGGATAGGGCCAGGCGGACTTCCATGGTCTATGTCCCAGAAACGCCAAAGAAAGACCATAATCAAGTATACAATATCACATTCATTGTTGATTTAATCATGAATTGATAATGATTGTGACTATTGGGCAGACTGGATGGACCGATCCGGTTTTTATCTGCTGTCATTTACTATTACTATTAATCCTCTCTGCTTCCTGGCTGATGTGCAGACCTCAGCTCTGACACAGGCATGAGCATCAGATGTCACCTGACCTACTGGCGCGTGCATGTGGTGATCTCTTAGTACACAGTGCCAGTGAATCAGAGAAGTCTTATATGTGCGCACCAGTGTTCCGTTCCTTCCTTGCCTGCAGTGCTGCGGCTCAAACCCAGAGACTGAGAGACCTGACAGGAATTTTTTTTAATGTACCATTAAATTCTTGTGGGTGAGGACAGGTTAAATTCTTGCGGGGACGGGTAAGATTCCCCGTGGGGATGGGCGGGGACGGGTGGGGATAGGTTAGATTCCCTACGGGGATGGGTTGGATTTCTGTCCCTGTGCAACTCTCTAGTTGAGACCCATTCGATGCCGGTGCACTCCCAATATTTACTGGTGTCAAAGCAGCCATGGAGGTCTATGCCGCAAGTGCTGAAGACGATGGTCTGGCCTTTGAAGAGCCAAAAAGTCGCTCCTGTTGAGACAGTCATGCACTCTGTGTTCTAGCTGGTACATTAAGACAAAGATCACAAAGAGAGGAGTCATGATCTGGCCCAAGGCACCCAATGCACCAGTTGTGCAGGTCCGTGACTGAAATACTACTACTACAAATCATTTCTATAGCTCTACCAGTTGTACGCAGCGCTTCACAACTGAACATGAAGAAAAGACAGTCCCTGCTCAAAACAGCTTACAATCTAAATAAGGACAGACAGACAAGACAAATAAGGGATAAGGGTAGGACAGATAGATAGGACACATAGGGAAAAGGGACTATTGAAGAGAGGAAGACAAGTTACGAGTAGGTGACAAGTTAGGAATTAAAAGCAGCATCAAACAGGTAAGCCTTTAGCCCGGTTTTGAAGGCGGGGCATAAGGTGTGGCGAGATAAAAGGAATGGAGTCTGGAGTTAGCGATGGAGAAGAGTGCAATTAGGAGAGATTTGCCTAGTGAACGGAGTTCTTGGGAAGGAGTGTAGGGAGAGATAAGGGTGGAGAGGTAGTGAGGGGCAGCAGAATGAATGCACTTGTAGGTTAATAAGAGGAGCTTGAACTGTATATGGAAACGGATAGGGAACCAGTGAAGTGACTTCAGAAGAGGGCTGATATGGGCATAGCGACTTTGGCGAAATATTAATCGTGCAGCGGAATTTTTAACAGATTGAAGAGGAGAGAGATGGCTGAGTGGAAGACCTGTGAGAAGCAAGTTGCAGTAGTCCAAGCGAGAGGTGATGAGAGTGTGGATGAGGGTTCTGGTAGCGTGCTCAGAAAGGAGAGGGCGAATTTTGGCGATATTATAGAGGAAGAAACGACAGGTTTTAGCAATCTGTTGAATATGTGCAGAGAAGGAGAGGGAGGAATCGAAGATGACCCCAAGGTTACGAGCAGATGAGACAGGAAGAATGATCGTGTTGTCGACAGAAATAAGAGAGTGGAGGAAGGGGAAAGGTTGGATTAGGTGGGAAGATAAGGAGCTCCGTTTTGGACATACTGAGCTTCGGGTGGCGGTGAGTGTAACGTCTGTGCTTTCCTCGCCCTCTGGTGGCCAGAACGGGTGGCTGCTATAGACCATCACCCGTTCCAGATTTCTGCTCAGTCCGGTCCGGATCTTCCAGGCTGCCAGGTTTGCTTGTGTTGTTTGAGCCTGCACAGCACCCGTAATTGCCTGGTGATTGCTGCAGCTGAGTTCCAGGTGCTGCTGGGCTTATTAGCCTTTTGGAATCTCTCTGCAGTTGCCTTTGCATTGCATCTTAGGCCCTGGTATGTGGGTGCTTGTGCACTTCTGCCTGAGAGACTTTGTCTGATCCTGTTTCTGCTTTTGCTGGTTTCCTGCCTTTTGAACCTTTGCCTGAACCTAGACTTTTGCCTTTGCTTGCCGCTTGCCTTTTGAACCTTTGCCTGAACCTGGACTTTGCTTTGCTTGCCGCCTGCCTTTTGAACCTTTGCCTGGATCTGGACTTTGCTTTGCTTGCCGCCTGCCTTTTGAACTTTTGCCTGGACCTGTCTTCTGATTGCTGGCTGACCGCCTGGACACCTTGCCTGGATTTGCCGGTACGTCTGTTCTGCCTTGCTGCTGGTGTGGGGTGGTTTTGCCTGCTGCTGCTAATTCGCGGCGGTGGCCCAAGGGCTCACAAACCCAGTTCCTGTTTAGTAAACGTGACAGTGAGACATCCAGCCAGCAATGTCAGACAGGCAGGCAGATATCTTGGCCTGGATTTCTGCCGAAATTTCTGATGTGGAGAGGTATATCTGGGAGTCATCAGCGTAAAGGTGATATTGAAAACCGTGGGCTGAGATCAGAGCACCAAGGGAGGAAGTATAGATGGAGAAAAGGAGAGGTCCTAGGACAGATCCTTGAGGTACACCCACTGAGAGCGGGATAGAGGAAGAGGAGAGAGATAAGAAGAAAACCAGGAAAGAGCAAAGTTCTGGAATCCAAGTGAGGACAGTATGCCAAGGAGTAGGCTGTGATCAACAGTGTCAAAAGCAGCAGAAAGATCGAGAAGGATGAGGATAGAGTAGAACCCTTTGGATTTAGCCAGGAATAGACCATTGGAGACTTTAGCAAGTGCTGTTTCAGTTGAATGAAGGGGATCAAGAATAGCTTGAGAAGAAAGAAAGTTGAGGCAGCGATGGTGGACAGCACGTTCTAGTATCTTGGATAAGAAAGGGAGGAGGGAGATGGGGCGATAGTTGAAAGGAGAGGTAGGATGCCAGAGAAGGTTTTTTGAGGAGTGGGGTGACTACGGCATGTTTGAAGGCATCAGGGACAGTCGCAGTAGAAAACAGATTGACGATATGACAGATGAAAGGGGTGACAGCAGGAGAGATAGTGTTGAGTAGATGAGTGGGGATAGTGCCAGTGGGGCAGGTGGCTAGTTTAGAGGATGAAAGAAGAAGTAAAGTTTCTTCCTCAGTGATTTCGGAAAAGGAAGAAAAGGAGGCAGGGGTAAGAGGGTTGAGAGAGTGGACTAAGGGAAGAGGGGGTGGAGGAGAGCTGGTTGAGAATTCAAGTTTAATATTGTGAACCTTATCGTGAAAGTAATCAGCCAAAGTCTGGGGAGAAAGTGAAGGGGGAGTTGGAGAGGGCACTTTGAGGAGAGAGTTTAGCGTGGCAAAGGGACGTCGAGGGTTCAAACCAATAGAGTTAGTCAACTGGATATAATAATCCTGTTTGGCAAGTTGGAGAGCAGATTGGAAGGCGGTCAGCAAGAATTTGAAGTGTAAGAAGTCAGCATGGGCACGAGATTTAAGCCAAAGGCGTTCAGCAGAGCGGGCACAAGAGCGTAGGTAGCAGATAGTAGGGGTCAGCCAAGGCTGGGGTTTGGTACGTTTTACAGGACGAGACACGGGAGGAGCAAGAGAGTCCAGAGTAGATGACAGAATAGTATTATTGACGGATTTGGTTGATATAGCAGTAGAGAAAAGATTGGAGATACTGGAGGACAGGGTAGAAGGGTTAATAGCCTGTAGATTCCTAAACGTGTTGGTTAGAATAGGACGGGACTGAGGAGGAGGGTGTCTAAGTGTGAAAGTTAAAAGATGGGGAAGAGCTGAGGCAAGGAAATTGGAGGGTGAGCAGTTGGAGAATACAAGATCAAGACAGTGGCCATTCTGGTGAACAGGGGCAGTGGACCACAGTTTAAGATTGAAGGAGGATGTTAAGGCAAGAAATTGAGAAGTACAGTGGTGGAAATAAGTATTTGATCCCTTGCTGATTTTGTAAGTTTGCCCACTGACAAAGACATGAGCAGCCCATAATTGAAGGGTAGGTTATTGGTAACAGTGAGAGATAGCACATCACAAATTAAATCCGGAAACTCACATTGTGGAAAGTATATGAATTTATTTGCATTCTGCAGAGGGAAATAAGTATTTAATCCCTCTGGCAAACAAGACCTAATACTTGGTGGCAAAACCCTTGTTGGCAAGCACAGCGGTCAGACGTCTTCTGTAGTTGATGATGAGGTTTGCACACATGTCAGGAGGAATTTTGGTCCACTCCTCTTTGCAGATCATCTCTAAATCATTAAGAGTTCTGGGCTGTCGCTTGGCAACTCGCAGCTTCAGCTCCCTCCATAAGTTTTCAATGGGATTAAGATCTGGTGACTGGCTAGGCCACTCCATGACCCTAATGTGCTTCTTCCTGAGCCACTCCTTTGTTGCCTTGGCTGTATGTTTTGGGTCATTGTCGTGCTGGAAGACCCAGCCACGACCCATTTTTAAGGCCCTGGCGGAGGGAAGGAGGTTGTCACTCAGAATTGTACGGTACATGGCCCCATCCATTCTCCCATTGATGCGGTGAAGTAGTCCTGTGCCCTTAGCAGAGAAACACCCCCAAAACATAACATTTCCACCTCCATGCTTGACAGTGGGGACGGTGTTCTTTGGGTCATAGGCAGCATTTCTCTTCCTCCAAACACGGCGAGTTGAGTTCATGCCAAAGAGCTCAATTTTTGTCTCATCTGACCACAGCACCTTCTCCCAATCACTCTCGGCATCATCCAGGTGTTCACTGGCAAACTTCAGACGGGCCGTCACATGTGCCTTCCGGAGCAGGGGGACCTTGCGGGCACTGCAGGATTGCAATCCGTTATGTCGTAATGTGTTACCAATGGTTTTCGTGGTGACAGTGGTCCCAGCTGCCTTGAGATCATTGACAAGTTCCCCCCTTGTAGTTGTAGGCTGATTTCTAACCTTCCTCATGATCAAGGATACCCCACGAGGTGAGATTTTGCGTGGAGCCCCAGATCTTTGTCGATTGACAGTCATTTTGTACTTCTTCCATTTTCTTACTATGGCACCAACAGTTGTCTCCTTCTCGCCCAGCGTCTTACTGATGGTTTTGTAGCCCATTCCAGCCTTGTGCAGGTGTATGATCTTGTCCCTGACATCCTTAGACAGTTCCTTGCTCTTGGCCATTTTGTAGAGGTTAGAGTCTGACTGATTCACTGAGTCTGTGGACAGGTGTCTTTCATACAGGTGACCATTGCCGACAGCTGTCTGTCATGCAGGTAACGAGTTGATTTGGAGCATCTACCTGGTCTGTAGGGGCCAGATCTCTTACTGGTTGGTGGGGGATCAAATACTTATTTCCCTCTGCAGAATGCAAATAAATTCATATACTTTCCACAATGTGATTTTCCGGATTTAATTTGTGATGTGCTATCTCTCACTGTTACCAATAACCTACCCTTCAATTATGGGCTGCTCATGTCTTTGTCAGTGGGCAAACTTACAAAATCAGCAAGGGATCAAATACTTATTTCCACCACTGTATAAGAGTTAGAGGGGTCATTAACATGAAAGTTAAAATCCCCAAGAATGAGGGAAGGAGATGAAGGTTCAAGAAAGAAGGAGAGCCAGGCATCAAAGTCAGTGAGAAAGGAAGAGGGGGATTTAGCAGGGGGTCGATAAATGACTGCTACCCGGAGAGGTAGAGGAGCGAATAGACGGATCGAGTGGACTTCGAAGGAAGAAAAGCAGTGAGACTGAGGTGGAAGAATGGGTTGAAATTTACAGGAGAGTGAGAGTAGTAGCCCGACACCGCCTCCGCGGCCAACTGAGCGAGGAGTGTGGGAGACGAGATAACCTCCATGACATAGGGCCGCAACTGAAGCAAAGTCTTCAGGGTAAATCCAGGTTTCAGTTAGGGCAAGCAGATTAAATAACACGGTGACATTTGGTGCACCGCTTGAAGCCACTGGGAGTCTTCTTAGACACTGAAAATCGAATCACGGCTAAATTAAACTACTCAATCTTGAACAGAATAAAGGGGCAGTGTTCAAATTGAGGTTGGGGCTGCGTCCTAACAGTGCAGCCACCCGCAAAAAAATAAAAAACAACAAGTGTCCAAAATACTAAGGGACCTGCAAGGAAATATAAATAAAAAAAAATTACCCACACAGAAAAGGCACTCATGAAAGCGAAAACAACAGAGGACGATGCAAACATGTCCTCTCAGCTCTGCAGGAGAAAATAAAAGAGAGTGAGGGACCTGCATTCGACTGTCGGGTAGGAAGTCACATGTGCAATGGGATGCTGCTAGAACTTCCTCTAGTGCTAGCGAATCAGCGTCCGCATAGGGGTTCCATTGGATGACATCATCCATATGTGGGAATAGCGCAGCCTGCTTGTCCTCAGAGAATATCATTAGATCACTTGTAAAAGGTATAAAGATAATGTCATCTGCATAAAAAAAAATGTCAAAAAGCTACAACAGAGAGTTCTGACCCTAACGAGGCCATCAATACATTGAATATGGGAGAGATGAGTGAACACTGTGGTCTTTTTAGTCACTGCTGACACGTCTACTTATGACCTGTCTTCTAAAACAGATCATGTCCTCCTTCTTAGGCTCAACTAGATATAACCTCACCATAGAGCATCCTATACAAAACCAGCATCTGTGAAATTCCTTTCAACTGAAATCATGCCTTTTATAGCCTGGTGATTAGGAAAAAACTTTAAAAGACTTTAATCCACACCTTGAGTGGATATTCCACAGATATTCTAAAGCATGGTCGTCCAACCTCGGTCCGAGGGCCACAATCCAGTCAGGTTTTCAGGATTTCCCCAATGAATATACACAAGATCTATTTGCATGTACTGCGTTTACTGTATGCAAACATATCTCATGCATATTCATTAGGGAAATCCTGAAAACCCAATCCGGTGTGGCCGAGGTTGGACACCCCTGTTCTAAAGACTGACAAAATTTGAGGTTGATATTCAAAGCAATTAAAATGGCTAGGAGAGACTCCTGGTTGTTTAAATCACTTCTCTGGGGTTAAATGCAGATATTTGGCAGCACTTAACCGATTAGTGCCGCAGAATACCTGTTGTTATTGTCTAAGCTGAAACCAGCCAATTTGTTGGCAGTCTGGGGCAGAGTCAGCTCTTATACTGTTAAGTGCCAATATTCAGCGCTTAACTAAACAAGGTAGCCACATAAATAGGACCTCATAAAACACAATCCAATCTTATGTGGTTAGTGCTAAATATTGCACAACCATATAAGCCGGCCACATATACCCAGATTTTCAATGCCAGTGCTCAGATATAGCCAGCATTGGATACCTAGGGATAATACCAACAGTGGTCAAAACACCAGCTGAATATTTACGTGTGTGTGTGTGTGTGTGTATATATATATATATATATATATATATATATCCTGAGGTTCCTGGAAAATCTAATTTGAAATGTTCCTGCCCTAAAGTCTTTCCTCATACAATAAGCTTTATGCATCAAAAGAATAAATTCTGGAGAAAACACTTGCAGAGGCTCTGCCGTCTGAGACCTATACCTTTTTAAAAGACTAGCATCTGCCAAGTCCAAAGGGGATAAAACAAAGTCCATTCCAAGCTGGAATCACCAGAGAAGAATTCAAAATGGAAGCAGATACCACCAAAATCCGATCACAAGCTGCTCAAAAAAGGCTGTTCAATCAAATTCCAGCCTGCTGTACCTCAGAAAGAGCTCCCAACCTGTCAAACTGGATCTGCAGCCCTCTCCTCACAAGTGCAACATTACCCTACTAAAGCAGTAGTGAACTAGCACTCTCCTCAAGAGAGAGCACTTAACACGCTCCTGTTGAACTGCCATAATCCAGAGACATGTGCTGCCTGAGTTCACTTGCACAAAATGACCTTTCGCAAAGGCACTAACAATTTACCTCTCCCTGAGAAAAACAAGGCATCTTCTACAATAACTGAATAAGAGTCAAACCAGCTCAAATTGAAAGATACACCCCAGCTCTTTAAGGGCAGGGGCCCTTTACCTCAGATTCACTTGTGCTTATTTTTCTTTTTTAAATTGTCTGCTGGGGAAAACCTTAGCCCAGGCACTCAAGGAAGCTTCCCAAATAAACTGGGGAACAGGACATAGCAGTAGAATAATATCCCCTGAAGTTTAAATTTCAGATAGCGAGGGGGAAAATCAGGGGCTCAAGACCAAAAGTATGCCAATGGTGCTCAATTTTTTTCCCCAATAGTAGCATGGGGAGAGGAGTTGTCTGTGCGATTGACATCTTATATGAAAGAGATCTGTAAATGGATGACATCTAATAAATTGACTTTGCATGTGGGAAAAACCAAAATTCTTATTGTAGGAAGAGTGATGGATAACTGCTGGCCTTTGGCTACTTGTGTGGGTGAAATTGATGTACCAGTGCAAAAGGAGATAAAGTTATTGGGCGTGATTTTGGATTCCCAGCTTTCGATGAAAGATCAAGTTATACTTGAAGTTCAGTCAGCCTTTCATCAACTGTGGATGTTGTTTCGTTTAAAACCTATGCTATGCCCGGTTGATTTTAGTAGTGTTATTCAGGTGATGGTTTTGTCAAAAATAGATTACTGCAACTCTCTTTATTTGGGTAATCCAGAGTATAGCTTAAAGTGTTATAAATAGTAAAGGCAGTATAAAGTTTTGACTCTTATTTAACAAGTGGTTCATGATAAAATGCCATGGTATTTTGGCCATGTTTTCACTCTGTTCTCATCTGGAAAGTCTTTAAGATCTGATTTCATTAAATGTTTGAATCTGCATTTGGTATCTTCTGTGCATTATGATACTACCCGAGCATCAGCCTTTTTAATTGCAGGAACGCTTATGTGGAATGCTTTACCTGATCAGCTGCGTATATCTACTAGTTTTCAGCAATTTAAGAAAATGTTAAAAACATAGCTTATTGTTTAAGCTGTTTTCTGATGGGTAATGTAGAGTTGGAGAGTTTGTGATGGCTATGTTAACCCATTAGTGCCCAATGTTCCCATAATAATGGCTTATTATGGAAACATTGGGCACTAATGGGTTAATGAAGATGTATTTTTGTTATTTTATTTTGTATTTTAATATATATATATTTTTATGGAAACACTTAGGTTATAGGTGGGCTAGAAGAATTTTTTAAAAATTTAATTAATAAATATAACGGTGCCAATTGAAGCCTTAGTAGTTTTTTTTTTAAACCCTTTCAAATTTCTCCCCAATCCCCTTCTCCCCTATGAGCACCCCCACCCTCCCCAATCCCCTTCTCCCCTATGACCACCCTCCCCAATCCCCTTCTCCCCTACTGTATGAGCACCCCCACCCTCTCCAATCCCCTTCTCCCCTATGAGCACCCCCACCCTCCCCAATCCCCTTCTCCCCCTATGACCACCCTCCCCAATCCCCTTCTCCCCTATGAGCACCCCCACCCTCTCCAATCCCCTTCTCCCCTCTGAGCACCCCCACCCTCCCCAATCCCCTTCTCCCCTATGACCACCCTCCCCAATCCCCTTCTTCCCTCTGAGCACCTCACCAATCCCCTTCTCCCCTCTGAGCCCCCCCCTCCGTCGAGAGGCCTGAGCCCTCTTCACCCTAAAGCCACCACCCTGCTTTTTTTTTTTAAATCCGTGCAGCGATGCAGGCAGTGCCTCGCGTCTGCCCTGCATGAACTGAAAAGAGGAAATCGCTTTGCTGACGTCGGGCCTTCCTTCGCTTGTTGTCCCGCCCTCTTTTGAGGTAACTTCCTATTTCCTCGAGGGCGGGACAACAAGCGAGGGAAGGCCCGACGTCAGCAAAGCGATTTCCTCTTTTCAGTTCATGCAGGGCAGAAGCGAGGCGCTGCCTGCATCGGCGATCGCTGCATGGATTTAAAAAAAACTGTCGGCTCTCGCGGAGCACCCCCCACCCGCTGACACCCGGGCCACCGCCCCCCCCTTGGTATGCCACTGCAACTAAGTGAGCGTGAAGCCTGGAACAGAACAGAAATGGGCCTAGGAGGGTGGCGTTGGATTCTAAACCCCAAACAGATTCTGTAACACCAACTGCCCAAACCGACTGTCGTATCGGGTATCCTGCTGAAGGCAGTAGTGAGATGTGAATGTGTGGACAGATGACCACGTTGCAGCCTTGCAAATTTCTTCAATGGAGGCTGACTTTAAATGAGCCACTGACGCAGCCATGGCTCTAACATTATGAGCCGTGACATGGCCTTCTAAAGTCAACCCAGCTTGGGCATAAGTGAAAGAAATGCAATCTGCTAGCCAATTGGAGATGGTGCGTTTTCCGATGGCAACTCCCATCTTGTTGGGATCAAAAGAAACAAACAACTGGGCGGACTGTTGATAGGGCTTTGTCCGCTCCACGTAAAAGGCCAATGCTCAAAGGCCAATGCTCTCTTACAGTCCAAGGTGTGCAACTTGTCCTCACCAGGGTGGGTGTGTGGATAGGGAAAGAATGTTTGCAAGACAATTGACTGGTTCAGATGGAACTCGGACACCACCTTCTGTTATGATGAAATTTAATATAAGGCGCATGAACTACCAGAGCTTGAAGCTCACTGACCCTACGAGCTGAAGTAACAGCCACCAAGAAAATGACCTTCCAGGTCAAGTACTTCAGATGGCAGGAATGTAGTGGCTCAAAAGGAGGTTTAATCAGCTGGGTGAGAACGACGTTGAGATCCCATGACACTGGTGAAGGTTTGACAGGGGGCTTTGACAAAAGCAAACCTCTCATGAAGCGAACAACTAAGGGCTGTCCAGAGATAGGCTGACCTTCTACACGTTGATGGTAAGCACTGATTGCACTAAGATGAACCCTTACTGAGTTAGTCTTAAGACCAGACTCTGATAAGTGTAGAAGGTATTCAAGCAGGGTCCGTGTAGGACAAGAAAAAGGATCTAGGGCCTTGCTGTCACACCAGACGGCAAACCTCCATTTAAAAGAATAACTCTTTTTCGTGGAATCTTTCTTGGAAGCAAGCAAGACTCAGGAGACACCCTCTGAAAGGCTTAAAGAGGCAACTTCTAGGTTCTCAACATCCAGGCCGTGAGAGCCAGAGACTGGAGGTTGGGATGTAGAAGCGACCACTCGTTCTGGGTGATGAGGGTAGGATAACACTCCAATCTCCACGGTTCTTCAGAGAACAACTCCAGAAGAGGAAACCATATCTGACGGGGCCATAAAGGTGCTATCAGAATCATGGTTCTGCAGTCTTGCCTGAGTTTCAGCAAAGTCTTCTCTACTAAAGGTATGAGAGGATACACATACAGAAGGCCTGTCCCCCAATGTAGGAGAAAGGCATCTGATGCTAGTCTGTCATGGGCCTGAAGCCTGGAACAGAATTGAGGCACCTTGTGATTGGACTGAATGGCAAAAAGATCCACTGAGGGGGTGCCCCACGCTCGGAAGATCTGTCGGACAACGTCCATGTTGAGCGACCACTCGTGAGGCTGCATTATCCTGCTCAACTTGTCGGCCAGACTGTTGTTTACGCCTGCCAGATATGTGGCTTGGAGAAGCATGCCGTGCTGGTGCGCCCAAAGCCACATCCTGACGGTTTCCTGACACAGAGGGCGAGAGCCGGTGCCCCCCTGCTTGTTGGTGTAATACATTGCAACCTGATTGTCTGTCTGAATTAGGATAATTTGATTGGACAGCAGGACTCTGAAAGCTTTTAGAGCGTTCCAGATCGCTCGCAATTCCAGGAGATTGATCTGAAGACCTCTTTCCTGGAAGGACCAAGCTCCTTGAATGTGAAGCCCATCTACATGGGCACCCCACCCCAGGAGGGGTGCATCCGTCGTCAGCACTTTTTGTGGCTGAGGAATTTGGAATGGATGTCCCAAGGTCAGATTGGATCGAATGGTCCACCACTGAAGGGATCTGCAAAACTCAGTGGACAGTTGGATTACATCCTCTAAATCCCCTGTGGCCTGGCACCACTGGGAAGCTAGGGTCCATTGAGCTGATCTCATATGTAGGCGTGCCATGGGAGTCACATGAACTGTGGAGGCCATGTGGCCGAGAAGTCTCAACATTTGCCAAGCTGTGATCTGTTGAGACGTTTGAGCTGAGGACACTAAGGCCAGAAGATTGTCCGCCCTTGCCTGGGGGAGATAAGCTCGAGACGTCCGCGTGTTCAACAGAGCTCCTATGAATTCCAATTTCTGTACTGGAACTAGGTGGGACTTGGGATAATTTATTACAAACCCCAGCAGTTCGAGCAGTTGAATAGTCATCTGCATAGATCGTAGAACTCCTGCCTCCATGGTGTTCTTTACCAGCCAATTGTCGAGATAAGGAAACACGTGCACTCCCAGTCTGCGTAGTGATGCTGCGACAACTGCCAAGCACTTTGTAAAGACCCTGGACACAGATGCTAGACCAAAGGGCAGCACGCAGTACGGAAAATGCTGAGTTCCCAGACAAAAACGAACGTACTGCCTGTGAGCTGGAAGCACCAAGATGTGAGTATAGGCATCCTTTAAGTCCAGAGAGCATAGCCAATCGTTTTCCTGAATCATGGGAAGAAGGGTGCCCAGGGAAAGCATTTTGAACTTTTCTCGGACTAGGAATTTGTTCAGGGCCCTTAGGTCTAGGATGGGACGCATCCTCCGTTTTCTTTTGCACAAGAAAGTACCTGGAATAGAATCCCAGCCCTTCTTCCCCTGGTGGAACGGGTTCGACCGCATTGGCCTTTAGAAGGGCGGAGAGTTCCTCTGCAAGTATCTGCTTGTGCTGGGAGCTGAAGGATTGAGCTCCCGGTGGGCAATTTGGAGGTTTTGATTCCAGATTGAGAGTGTATCCTGACCGGACTATTTGAAGAACCCACCTGTCTGATGTTATAAGAGGCCACCTTTGGTGAAAAAATATCAACCTCCCCCCAACAGGCAGATCGTCCGGCACGGATATTCTTAGCTTGGCTATGCTGCTCCGGAGCAAGTCAAAAACCTGTCCCTTGTTTTTTCTGGGGAGCCAGAAGGGCCTTCGGCGCACGCCGCTGACGAGAGCGCGCTTGAACAAGCTGTCGAGAGGTAGGAGTGTACCAACGCCTATTATAGGAATAGGGAGCACTCTTCCTCCCTCCAAAAAACCTCCTAGAGGAGGAGGTAGTAGCAGAAGGCGTCTGGCGGAAGAGAGAATCCATAGCATCATGATGCTTCTTGAGGGTATCAACTATATCCTCAACCTTCTCTCCAAAAAGGTTATCCTCCCGGCAAGGAAATCCGCCATTCGCTGCTGGGTCTTCTGATCCAGGTCCGAGACACGCAGCCATGAGAGTCTGTGCATCATGATACCCTGAGCAGCTACTCGGGATGTAGCATCAAAAGTGTCGTAGGCCCCCCCTGGCCAGGAATTTGCGACGCCTTCTGCTGCCTGACCACCTGGTGAAAAGGCTCAGCAATCTCCAGAGGGAGAGCTTCAACTAAACTGGACAGTTGCTTGACCGAGTTCCGTAAGTGAATGCTGGTGTACAGCTGGTATGTTTGGATCTTGGCGGCAAGCATTCCAGTCTGATACGTACACCTCCCAAAAGAATCCAAGGTCCTAGACTCTCTGCCCGGGGGCGCCGAGGCATAGTCTCTAGTACTCCTGGCTCTTCTGAGAGCAGAGTCCACCACCGTAGAATCGTGAGGAAGTTGGGGCTTCACCATCACAGGCTCACCATGGACTCTGTACTGGAATTCGGACTTCTTGTTGACCACTGAATTAGAGAGAGGGCAAGTCCAATTCCACAACATCACTTCCCTGAGTGTATTGTGCAGGGGGGGCAATTGCAACCTCTGAAGGCGGAGAAGGATAATCCAGAACCTCAAACATCTCAGTCCTGGGCTCATTCACAGCTTCCATGGGAAATGGAATGTCCTTAGACATTTCCCACACAAAAGATGAAAAAGAAAGACTCAGGTGGAGACTGTCTAACTTCAATAGGCGGAGTAGGATCAGAAGGAAGCCCCTGGGAGTCTTCTTCCGAAAAATACCTGTGGTCTTCCTCCTCTCTCCATGAGTGCTCCTCTTTGGTATCGGACAAAAGCTCTCGAAGAGCAGCCTGAACCAGAGTCTGTCTCGACTTCAAGGATCGACATCCCGTGAGGGATGTCGAGAAGTTGAGCCCTGCCTGGACTCCGGCGAAGCTTCCTCCACCGACGTCAAGGGAGAGTCAACCCGGGTGGTAACCGGCTCTGGTGGGACCTCCTCACAGGAGATGGGCCAGACGCCGTCTCAGCAGTAGGTACGGGAGGCACAAGTACCTCCGGTACCGAATCAGGCTGACGGAGCAGTCCTTCCAGAAGCCCTGGAAGAATGGCCCGGAGATGTTCATCGAGAGCTGCCATCGGAAAAGGCTGTGCGGCCGGTGCAGGAGTCAGTGCCAGAATCTAAAGGGGCTAGAGAGCCGGTACCAGGGTGCCGGACGACCGACGCATTGGCACCTCCTGAATGGAGGGTGAGCGGTCCTCCAGGCGCCGACGCTTCTTGGGTGCCGACTCCCTCGGCTCCCCGGAGCTTTCAGTACCGTGAAGAGGAGATCGATGACGGTGCTTCTTCGCCTTCGCTCGACGCCCGTCATTGACACTCCTCTGTACCAACGAGGAGAATGTGGAATCCTCACACCTCCTCGAGGCTGGGTCCGACGAAGGTCGGTCCCGGGGGGCCTGCATAGCAGTAGGCCTCGAGACAGGTGGAGACCCGCTCGATGCCTCGCTGCTCCCAGCTCGAAGTGGTCTTTCGGCAGCCATTACCTACACTCGCGGTGCTGCTTCCCTCGACGTCGCCGACCTCGGTACCAATGTCGATGCAGACGTTGAAGGACTGGACCGATCCGAAAAAAGCCTCTCGAGCTGAGCCTCTTGAGCCACCTGGGTCCTCTTCTTCATTAACTTACACAGCTTACAAGCAGCTGGAAGATGATCGGGCCCGAGACACCACGCATGAGGGTCGGTAGACGAGATGGTCCGGTTGCAGCGAGTACAGCGTTTGAAGCCGCTGGAAGTCTTCAATGCCATGGCCAAGAAAATAGCGTCCGCTAAATTAAACGACTCGATTGTGCCAATAAAAAAAGGGCACAAAAAAAGGGAAAAGGAACATGGCCGAACGGCCTGAAGGCGGCTGCGACGAAAAGAAAGGAAACTTAGAAAAGATGAGGAAAAATAAGAAAATAAGGGAAAAAAAAGTTTTTTTTTTTAATACGGAAGAAAAATCAAAGAAGAAAGAAGGGTGCGATAAACACGAAAAAATTCTACTGGGCCAAATACGCAAAGGAGCAGCGGAAAAAAGAGAACTGAGGGAAGCGCGCGGGCATCATTGGCGGGAAGTCACTCGCACATGCACGTTGTGTTGTCCCCGCGTGCCCCACGTTGCTTCTAGAACTTTTAAAAAGTTTTGCTTTTAATTCCCGGTCTCCTGGGTCGTCGCGGACGACGACCCATGCGTGATGATGTCCAGCCTGCTTGTCCTCGGAGAACAAGATGTTACTAGGTGTGTGCCACAAGGTTTGGTTCTTGGGCCGATTCTTTTTAACATTTTTATAAGCAATATTGCTGAAGAACTGTCTGGTAAGATTAGCCTCTTTACGGATGATATCAAAATTTGTAATATGGTGGTAGAAACCCCTGATGGTATGGATAACATGAGGAAGGACTTAGCAAAGCTAGAGGAGTGTCTGGAATTTGGCAGCTAAAGTTTAATGCTAAAAAATGCAGGGTCATGCATTTGGGCTGCAAAAACCAGGTAGAAAAGGTGATGGCTAAAGCTAGAAGGATGCTTGGGTGCACAGGAAGAGGAATGGCCAGTCAAAAAAAAGGACGTGTTGATGCCTCTGTATAAGACTCTGGTAAACCTCATTTAGAATATTGTATACAATTCTGGAGACTGCACCTTCAAGAAGAAACAGGATGGAGTCTGTCCAGAAGGTGGCTACTAAAATGATCAGTGGCCTTTCTTCAAAAAGCATATGGGGCACAGATGTAATGTATACTTCGGAAGAAAGGTAGGAGAAGAGAGATATGATAGACATTTAAATATCTATGTGGCATAAATGGCACAGGAGGCGAGTCTCTTTCAATTGAAAAGAAGCTCTGGAACGAGGAGGCATAGAATGGAAGTGAAAGGGGATAGATTCAGATGTAACCTGAGGAAATACTTCTTCATGGAACGGGTGGTGAATTTGTGGAACAGCCTTCTCCCGGTGGATGTGATGGAGATAACAGTATCTGAATTCAAGACAGCTTGGGACAAGTACATAGGATCTTTAAGAGAGTGATAGGGAGAGTAGATGGCATGAAAGGGCAGACTGGCTAGGCCACATGGTCTATCCGCCTACATTTTTCTCTGTTTCTATGTTACTTTTGTGTAGGACAAGTAAGAGCATCTAGGGCCTTGCCCTCAAACCAGATGGCAAACCTCTTCCACTTAAAAGAATAACTCTTCTTAGTGAAATCTTTCCTGGACGCAAGCAAGATTCTGGAGACACCCTGAGGCAGATTCAAGGACAACTCCTCGCTCTCAACATCCAGGCCATGAGGACCAGGGAGACTGGGATGCAGAAGGGATCCCTCGTTCTGCGTGATAAGGGTCAGAAAACATTCCAATCTCCACGGTTTTTTGGAGGACAATTCCATAAGTATTGCCATACTGGAACAGACCAAAGGTCCATCGTGCCCAGCATCCTGTTTCCAACAGTGGCCAATCCAGGTCACAAATACCTGGCAAGATCCCAAAAAAAAGTGCAAAACATTTTATGCTGCTTATCCCAGAAATAGTGGATTTTCCCCAAGTCCAATTTAATAATGGTCTACGGACTTTCCTTTAGGAAGCCGTCTAAACCTTTTTTTAAACTCTGCTAAGCTAACCACATTTACATTTTATGGCAACGAATTTCACAGTTGAATTGAATTGCTAACTCCAGAAAAGGAGGAAACCAGATCTGCCTTGGCCAATAAGGGGTGATTAGGATCATAGTTCCCTGATCTTACTAGAGTTTCAGCAAAGTCTATGAGAGGTATTGGAGGCTATGCATACAGAAGACCTGTCCCCCAGTCTAGGAGAAAGACATCTGACCAGTCTGCCATTGACCTGAGCCTAAAACAGAACTGGGGGACTTTCTTATTGAGATGAGTGGCAAAAAGATCAACCGAGGGGGTGCCCCACTCTTGGAAGAGATTGCAGGCTACACCCATATTGAGATACCACTTGTGAGATTGCATTATCCTGCTCAGTCTGTCTACTGGGCTCTTGTCCTTTGCTGCTAGCTACATAGCTCGCAGAACCATCCTGTGAAGCACAGCCCACTGCCACATCCCTATCACTTTCAGACTCAAGGGGTAGGAGCCCGTACCCCTCTGCTTGCTCACATAGCACATTGCAACCTGATTGGTTTGAAAGAGAATAATTTGGTTCTGCAGTCTCTCTCTGAAAGTCTTTAGAGTGTTCTAAATAGCTATCAGCTCGAGGAGGTCAATATGGAAATCTGTTTCCTGAACAGACCATATCCCACCCATTGACACAAGCTCCCCATCCCAGGTTGGGCACATCCATTGTCAACACCTTCTGAGGAGGTGGAATTTGGAAAACCAACTTTGACTGAATTGTCCACTAGAAAAGGAAATGACCCAACTCAGAGAAACCTGGATGACATCTGCTAGGTTCCCAGCTGCACGTCATCCCACGGGAAATTTTACATTGGGGAAACTGTCCACTGGATTGATAAAGTCTTTAGGAAGAAAGTCTGCATGTCTGGCCTTAAGACTGAAGAGTTTCCACACATTTGATGTTCTTGCATCAATTCTCAAAGATATTCAAATAGTTTGCCATCTGATGAAAAACTGTTAGAACAACAACAGACATAACTCCAGCCTTGTGAAAGCCTTCTTCGTCATTGGACAGCATGACAATGATCATGAAAATAAGAGATGAATATGCAAATTATGAATCAGACAGTACTGCTTCTAATGCAGATTCTCATGACAATAATGATGATAAAGTACTCTTTGCTATATGGAACTCCTTGATCATAACTTGCAGACCCAGTCAGAAGACATCAGTAATCTTAATATAACATAGTAAGTGATGACAGATTATGACCCGATCCATCCAGTCTGCCCAACAAGATAAGCTCATTTACTTGATATGCGATACTCTATATATATACTAATAAAAAAAAAGGCCCGTTTCTCACACGAAACGGGCACTAGCAAGGTTATCATGTAATAGCGATTATGTTTTTAAGGGAACCGTTAGGAGAAATGTTCTGTCATGATAAGTAATAATTGGGAAGGGTGTATAATGAGTAATATGCTCCAGGATTGTTTTATCTATGTTTTTTTTTAATTTTAATCTTTCTTTTTTGTGATTTTTATTTATAGTATTTTTTAAAAGATAAAGAGTACGCAGACTCCATCCATGTCCAGCATTTCTCCACTCTTCCCTCCCCTGAATCCATGTCTAGCACTTCTCCCCTATCCCCTCCATCCATGTGCATCTTCTTCCTGACTTTCCTCCCCTCCATCCATCCATGTCCAGCAACTCTCCATTCTCCCCTGCCCTCTCCTCCATCCACCCATATCCAGCAAATTTCCTCTCTCCCCTGCCCCCTCCATTCGTCTATCCATACTCAGCAATTCTCTCCCCTGTCCTCCCC
The DNA here is from genome assembly GCF_901765095.1 of Microcaecilia unicolor. Taxonomy (NCBI): domain Eukaryota; kingdom Metazoa; phylum Chordata; class Amphibia; order Gymnophiona; family Siphonopidae; genus Microcaecilia; species Microcaecilia unicolor. The sequence goes on from NC_044033.1 coordinate 301,083,673, forward strand.
TCCATCCATGTCCAGGAACTCTCCATTCTCCCCTGCCCTCTCCTCCATTCACCCATATCCAGCAAATTTCCTCTCTCCCCTGCCCCCATTCATCCATCCATGTCCAGGAATTCTCCTCTCTCCCCTGCCCTCCCCTCCATCCATCCATGCCCAGCAACTCTCCATTCTCCCCTGCCCTCTCCTCTAGCCATCCATATCCAGCAACTCTCCATTCTCCCCTGTCCTCTCCATCCATCCATCCATGTCCAGCAATTCTCCTCTCTCCCCTGCCCTCCCCTCCTGTCCTGTCCAGTGATCTCTTCTCTCCCCCTGCCCTCCCATCCATGTCCAGCGATTCTCCCTGCCCTCCCTCCTCTCTTTCCTCCCCCCGCACGCTTAACCTTTTTATTTTCAGGCGCAGCGACGGCAGTGAAGAGGACAACACAGCTTCTCCCTTCCTTCACACAGTGTCCCGCCCTCGCGGAAACAGGAAATGCACATCGCAGAAGGCGGGACACTGTGTGAGGGAAGGGAGAAGCTGGAGGTGAGCCTGTTGTGTTGTCCTCTTCACTGCTGTCGCTGCGCCTGAAAGTAAAAGGGTTAAACACACGCAAGGGGGGGAGGAACGGAGAGGAGGGTTGTCAATCGGGGAGCTGAGGGCAGGAAGGAGCGGAGGGACCGTCCGAGAGCTGCCTGGCTGCAGCGCTGCTGTGCCAGGCAGCCCTGTGTTTGGCAGCCAGGGGAAGGTCACGGTTGGGCTGGGGAGGCTTAGCCTCCCATCCCATCCATGTCCATCAATTCTCCTCTGCCCTGGCCTTCCCTTCCTCCCCCCTCAATATCCCGCAATTCTCTCCTCCTGGCATCACCTCGCCTTATTGTTTCTCTTCTCCCTCATTGTTCTGCCCTCTGACATCATTACGTTTTGACGCGAGGGCGGGGCAATGAGTGGGAATGGATGTTACGAACTCAGGCATCCAGACGTAGAATGTTGGAGGTGCAAATTATTATATAGGATACCAGAGTTTGATTTGTCCTTGCAAACTGGCCTGATTTGAAGGAACTTGTTATCAGACTGAACAATCCACTTTCTGCTAGTTTTTGAACCTTTTTAGCTGTGCTGGATTAATGGACTAATGAGAACACTTGCATATGTGACAGGCATTTTCAAAAATTTAGTTTTATTAAAAGCAAAGTGGATTGAATTGTAGAGCAATCAAGTTGTTGGGTAAAAATGTTAATAGCTGAATTCACTGTAGTTGTGGTACATTTACTTTTTACTCAAAAAGTATTAGGCAATAACCTTTTTACTTTTGCTTAAGTAAATTTTTTAATGTGTTCTTCACTTTACTTTTTACTTAAGTATTAAAATATACATTTATTTTTACTTTTACTTAAGTACAAGTACTTTGGCCTAGTAGTTTGAACACTAGCATCCGCTCTTACTTGGGGCAGAAAAGCCCGAGCTTGAACTGTATCGAGCAGAGCTCCTATGTACTCCAATTGCTGTACTGGGAGAAGGTGGTACTTGGGGTAGTTTATGATGAACTGTAATAGCTCCAGCATCCTAATAGCAATCTGCGCCAATTTGTTTCCTCTCCTTCAATGTGCTCTTGACTAGCCAATTGACCAGAAGAGAAACACATAAATTCCCAGTCTGTGTAGTGATGCTGCAACTACTGCTAGACATTTAGTGAACACCCTGGGAGCTGACACAAGGCCAAAAGGCAGAACGCAATACTGGTAGTGGTGTTTCCCTACTCAGAATCCTGTGACTGGGAAGTATAAATATGTGGGTATAGGCATCCCTCAAAGTCCAGAGAGCATAGCCAATCTTTTTCCTGAATCAAAGGAAGGGGGCAGTACCTAGAATAGAATTCCTTCCCTTCTTCCCCTGGTGGCATGGTTCAACCGCATTGGACTGAACAAGGACAGAGATTTCCTCTACAAGTATCTGTTTGTGCAGCGAGCAGAGGTAAGATGCCTTTTGTGGACAATTTGGTGGTCATTGAGGTCAATGCAGTGCGTAACTGAGACAGACTATTTGAAGAATCCACCAGTCGGAGATTAAAACGGGCCACCTTTGACGGAAAAAAACTGAGCTTCCCTCCTACCGGAAGGTCACCCAGGATAGTTACTTGGACTGTGGCTATGCTCTCCTGGAGCCAGTCAAAAGCTTGTCCCTTGCTTTGACTGAGGAGCTGGCTTGTGCTTCTGTGAGTGGGACTGAGGAGGGTGAGGACACTGGGACTGGGGCTGTTGGGCAAAGCAAGGTGGTGGAAACCTACACCTTTGAGAGTAGTAGATCCATCTCCTAGGTCCACTCAAAAATCTCCTAGTAGACGAAGATGTAGCTGGAGGCTGCTGAGAGGGGGACTGGATAGTGTCAGTGTGCTTCTTGGAGGTCAGTGACCTCCTCCACCTTGTCCCCAAAAACATTATCTCCTTGGCAAGGTATGTTTGCTAATCTCTCCTGAACCACTGGTCCTAGGTAACACACGTGTCCATGAGAATCTGCGCATCCCCACACCCATGGAGAGTCTGGATGCAATATCAAAAATGTCATAAGTGCCCCTGGTCAGATAAGTTTTGCACTCCAACTGCTTACCGGCCAACTGGTGAAACTCAGCGGCCTGTTCCTGAGGAAGAGCATCCATGAGATTTAAGAGTACTGCGTAGCAAAGATGTCAGTAGATGCTTGTGTAGAGCTGGTAGGACTGCATGCTGGCAATAAGAATTAAGGACTGATAAACCTTCCTCCCAAATGAGTCTAGTGTCCAAATCTCTCTATCTAGGGGAGCCAAAGAATGAGTCCTGGAAATTTAAGGGCAGATTTGACTACCAGAGAGTGGCAAGATAACTGAGCCCTCTCGAATAAAGGAACATTCTAGATACAGGTACTGCGTATCCACCTTCTTAGGTGCGACCTACACTGAGAAGGCTACCACACTCCTCTACTGAGAAGGGAGAATCCCAGGTTGTCAGTGCACCTTTAAGGACAGGGTTTAATAGAACCACGACTCCTTCCTTAGGCGGCAACTCGTAATCCAGAACAGATAAATCTCTTACTGGGTTCGTCCTTCGACTCCAACATAAATGGGATGGCCGCAGCCATCTTCTTCACAAAACCTGTCAAAGAGACCCTCAGGTGGAGATTTACATCTCTTGAGGTGAAGAGGAATCAGAAGGGATCCCATAAGACTCCTCCTCAGAGAAGTAATGAGGGTTTTCTTCTGAGTCCCATGAGCAGTCCCAATCAGACTCCTCATAGTACTCAAACTGAACAGAGTCTGTGCCTGGCCCTGCTCAGTGGGACCAGACCAAACCGGGGTACAGACCTACTCTCAGACTCCATGAAAGATTCCTTCCCCATTGTTGAGTGGTCCTGCAAGGGTCGACGTTGACACCTGTTGCGGTGATGGTGTTGAAGACCACACCACAGACAAGGTAGGAGCCTCAGGAAGAAAGAGCTGAGCTGCTGCTGATGCAAGCACCCTCGATACCTAAGCAGTGTGCAGCTGTAGCGTCTGTGCCAGCTCTTCCCTGACCATGGCTCGGTACCGCTCATTGAAGGTAAGCATCGGCAAAAGCTGGGGAACCAGGTCAGGGACAGACTGAGAAAGAGCTGGTGCCAAACCAGAAGCAGGAATTTGGCTGCCCAGTAACTGGCGCACCAGCACCTCCACCAAGGAGGGGGAGCACTCCTCTAAGTGATGATGTTTTATGGGTACCAACAATGCTGATTCCCCTGGCGCACCTGGCACCATACGTCAAAGAGGACCAATGCTTGTGCTTCCCTCTGGTATTGAGCATCGCAGTTCTTTGGTGCCAATGAGGACATTGAACCTGTATTCCTCCTCTGTGTCAGATCCATGCTGACCAGTCCCAGGGTAGAATATCAGCACCAGATGTCATGGGAGGTAGAGACCTCCTCGATACCAATGCACTCCCAGTGGTAGTTGATGTTTGGGCAGTCATTGAGGTTGATGTTTCCGGTGCGATGTTGATGGATCAGCCTTCAAGAAGCCAAAAAGTCTCTCCTGCAGTACCTGACTTGCCCCCTGTGCCCTCAACTGCATTTTTAAAGAACAAGAGTTAAGGTTTATGGTTAGGCACAAGGCACCCCATGCACCAAGTATGCAGGTCCATTACTGAAATCACTCGAATACATTGGGTCTTCTTGGACATCACAAAAAGGATCGCGGCTAAATTAAATTCAATTTTGAACTACAAAAAGGGGCAGAGTCCAAATTGATGTTGGTGCTCAGACCTAAGCAGGCCTATCAAGCTGCAAAAAAAAAAAAAGAAAACTTAAAGGGCCTAAAATACTAAGAACTAAAATGGGAAATAAAAATAAATTAGAGAAAATAATGAAATAAATGAGAGAAAAAAAAACCCCTGCATGGGAATGTACTGCAAAGGCAGAGAAAAAAAAGAACTGAGTGAAGATAGCAAAACATGTCCTCCCTGCTCCATGGAAAAACAAAGACTGAGGCACCCACGCATGCATGGTGGGATGCTGCTAGAATTTTCTTGTAACATTTATACGCTAGCCAGCATCATAACTGGTGCTCCATCAGACGAAGACACCCAAATGTGAGACTACAACCAGGCCTGCTCATCCTCAGAGAAACAAGAAGCTTCTAGCATCTTGTCTAGATTGAAGGCCCAAAAGAATTGGAGACTTGCTGCATACAACTTATACTACTAGTGCAAGTCTTAAGATTCATTTGCTGTAGTAGAATATATGTTATTTTGCTTTGGAAAACAGATTTTTTTTCTTACAAACTCCAACAGAGGGAGTACTGACCTAGTAAGAGCAATGTTTGAGAACCAGGGAAGCTAGAGTCGAATTCCAACTGTTTCTCATGATCTTGGGCAAGTCACATTGCCCCAGGTAGAAACTTAGATTGTAAGCCTTCAGGGGACAGAAAAATACCTGCACCTAAGTTTAACTTGCCTTGAGCTACTACTGGAAAAGGCATGAGCTAAAATTCTTGGAGTCACCATTGATCGACACCTAACACTAGAGAACCACGTGAGAAACACAACCAAGAAGATGTTCCACTCAATGTGGAAACTAAAAAGAATAAGACCTTTCTTCCCAAGAAGTGTTTTCCGTAACTTAGTACAATCATTAGTGCTTAGTCATCTAGACTATTGCAACACACTATATGCCGGCTGCAAAGAACAAATAATCAAGAAACTCCAGACAGCCCAGAACACGGCAGCTAGACTCATATTTGGCAAACCAAAATTTGAAAGTGCCAAGCCCTTACGAGAAAAATTACACTGGCTTCCACTTAAGGAACGAATCACGTTTAAAATATGTTCACTAGTTCACAAAATTATCCTTGGAGACGCACCAGCTTATATGTCTGACCTAATAGACTTACCACCTAGGAACGCCAGAAGATCATCCCGCACGTTCCTCGATCTGCACTTCCCCAGTTGTAAAAAAGAATGAAATACAAATCAATGCACGCGTCAAACTTCACCTACTTGAGCACGCAGTTATGGAACGCACTGCCGCGCAACTTGAAATCGATCTATGAAAGAACGAACTTCCGCATATTACTGAAGACCCATCTCTTTGAAAGAGCATACAAAGAAGACCAACCCAAGTGAATATACACTACACAACTCGCCTATTTAATTTCAGAACTGTTTCTTTAAAATCTGTTTGTATACTACTACCTTGTTTTTATCATCATACTAACCAAAATCATGCAATACTAAATATTTATATTACTAACACTCTTCCACTACTCATGATATATTGTAAGCCACTTTGAGCCTGCAAAGAGGTGGGATAAGGTGGGATACAAATGCAACAAATAAATAAATCCAAAATTCAAATCTAATGTTGTGCTCCACATACTTATCTCACCGGCAGTGGCTCTCAATCCTGACATAAGACTCCCCCAGCTGAAGTTGATTTCAATTTCACTTTCAGTCTCTCTGATGAATATGTACAGGCTATATCAGTGGTTCCCTGACTTTCTTGGTTCACAGTACTCCTAGGATACACCTTTCCTCTCAGGTCTCATCCCCCACCCCACTCACCTCTCCCCAATGGCACAGTCCTACTTTCGCTGGCAGGACGTCCAAGCCCCGCCAGCTGAAGAAGCCTGCTGCCTAAGCATATCTGTAGCATGGTTCAACTGCTGATACTGGTACCCCGCTCATGCTCAGTTCAAAATGAACTGAGCATGCGTGGGAGTGCCAGCAGCTGAAGTATGCTGCTAATTTGCTCACTGCTCAGATAGCATGGAGCTCAGGCCTTGGGCAGGGGACCTCTTCAGTTGGTGGGGGTGGGCATCCCCACTAGCCACCCACAATTTTGGAGGGGGGTTTATAATATGCTGTGAGTTCACTGCAGCGCAATGGGATGCCATGGCACACAGTTTGGAACCGTTGGGCTTTATCAAATAAAACAAACTTCATACACGGTCAGAAAGGTTGGAGGATTACCAAAGACAAATCTGAAAACAGTGCTCTACTAGAATAGCTAAATATTGCAGTTTGGGGTTATGTTAGTCAGGAAGGTACAGAACACACTTCTCAAACAATTCCCACTGTTTCTGTACCATTCACTCCCATGTGACAGCACAATAAAAACAGTCAAGTAAATATGTCAGCATGGATTGATTTGGAAAGGTGCACATTAAGGGAAAATTAGGTTCTTACCGTGATAATTTCTTTCCTTTAGTCATAGCAGATGCAGCCATTACAGATGGGTTGTGTCCATCAACCAGCAGAGGGAGATAGAGGGCACACTTTTTTCAGTGCCTCATACCAGCTTGCTCCACTGCCTCTCTTCAGTATTTGAAGCTTCCAAAGCAGTATGGCAAACCGCAATGGGAATAACATGAGCTTTCCTCACAGCGAACGATGGCCCTACAACAAAGGGCATTAACTCAGAATGGAGGGAATGAAACATCCTCCCGGAGGGCATAAACTCATCCTCCACTGAGACATAACTGGAGGGAATAAACTCATCCTCCAAAACATGAAACCGGAGGGAATTAAGTCATCCTCCTTTAATAGAACAAGAATCCTGAAGACTGTTTTCTGACTTTCTCCCAAGGACGGAATCTCCAGGAAACACGAACAGAACCTGAAACAGATTTACAGCAGATAGCATCAGACAGGGAGGGATCATGGCTACATCTGCTATGACTAAAGGAAAGAAAATTATCACGGTAAGAACCTAATTTTCCCTTCCTTGTCATCAAGCAGATGCAGCCATTACAGATGAGATGTATCAAAGCAATCCCTAGATAGGATGGGAACAAGCCACACCACGCGCCAGCACTTGCGCTCCAAAATATGCGTTCCTCCTGGCAGCAACATCCAGCCTGTAATGTCGGGCAAAAGAGAGCTTAGAAGCCCATGTTGCTGCACTACAAATCTCTTACGTTCTTGTATGGTTTTAAAGTTACCTTTCAGGATTCTCACTGTGAAGTCACTGGTACAGTGTCCTGGTCCTGTAAAATGTTGACCACCAGGGGTGGGAACCCTACTGGCACAAGTATTGTTTATGTGATGTCTATGTAAATTGAATCTTGTCTTAAGCATCTGGCCTGTTTCTCAAATATAGCATCCTTTGTTACATTTTTTACACTGAATGATATATACCACATTGGAAGATGAGCAAGTGAAAGATTCCTTTATGTTGAATATCTTTCCTTTGTGGATGACTGTGGGGTCATCCACAGCTAATCAGAAGTAAACTTCCATCACAGACTGAAAAGGAACAGAAGGGCACACTTCCCTGTAATTTATCCAGTTGCAAACTATGCCAAAATATTTCACAGGACCCCACAGTCATCCACAAAGGAAAGATATTCAACATAAAGGAACCTTTCACTTGCTCATCTTCCAATGTGGTATATATCATTCAGTGTAAAAAATGTAACGAAGGATGCTATATTGGAGACACAGGCCAGATGCTTAAGACAAGATTCAATTTACATAGACATCACATGAACAATACTGGTGCCAGTAGGGTTCCCACCCCTGTTGGTCAACATTTTACAGGACCAGGACACTGTACCAGTGACTTCACAGTGAGAATCCTGAAAGGTAACTTTAAAACCATACAAGAACGTAAGACCTTTGAAGTCAGAATGATTGAATATTTTAACACCCAACAGAAAGGACTTAACAAGGATCTGGGGTTCCTAGCCCATTATAAACCATAAAGCTGTATTTCTCTGTTGATCCCCCCACCCCTCACCTATCCACACCCATCCTGTTAGAATATCAATGATATGCTTTGATGTCCCCATGCATACCTCCGACCCACCCCCATCCTCCCACCCTTTCAGACTGTCATAGTAATGCTTGAATGTTTTCACTTATATACACTGTCAGCTAGCACATTTGCTTATTTCCGATCTGACGAAGAAGGGCAACCTTCGAAAGCTAATCAAGAAATGTATTATGTCCAATAAAAAAGGTATCATCTTATTTTCTTTTCCATGTTTTATTTTGTTTGATTTCTATTGATAACCTTGCGCCCTCTCAATCACCAGGCCATAAGACCAAATCGGCCGGCGTCCTCCATGGTCACTGGACCCTGTGACAACAGGTTGGGAACCAGAGGTAACAGAAGGGGATCCTCTACGAGCATCTGTCGGAGGTCCGCATACCAAGGCCTCCTGGGCCAATCCGGGGCGACGAGAACCACTTCTCCTGGATGCAGCCGAATCCGCAGGAGCACTCGCCCTATCAAGGGCAATGGAGGGAACACATACAGTAGGCCCGGAGGCCAGGGTTGAGCCAAGGCATCCAACCCTGCCGAGCGAGGATCTCTCCGTCTGCTGAAGAAGCACGGGACTTTGGCATTGGTGCTTGTCGCCATTAGATCCATCACGGGCTTGCCCCACTTGGCACATATCTGCAGGAACACTTCATCTGCAAGTTCCCACTCTGCTGGATCGATCTGATGCCTGCTTAGATAATCGGCTTGCACGTTGCTCTGACCTGCAATGTGAGCTGCCGACAGAAACTGTAGATGCAGCTCGGCCCAGTGGCAAATTTGTTCGGCCTGCGCGGCTAGAGCTCTGCACTGAGTGCCGCCTTGTCGATTTATGTAGGCCACTGCTGTCGTGTTGTCCGACATCACTCTGACAGCCAATCCTTCCAGGGTCACTTGAAAGGCCAGAAGCGCCTGAAACACTGCTTTCAACTCTAGGCGGTTGATGGACCACTCCGACTCCTCGGGTGTCCATAGACCCTGGGCATGCTTCCCCTTGCAATGTGCGCCCCAGCCTTTCAGACTGGCATCTGTCACCACTAGGCACCAATCGGGGAGCGCCAGCGGCATTCCTCGCCGCAGCATGCTGTCTAAGAGCCACCACTCCATGCTGAGTCGGGCCGCAGGGAGCCAAGACAGTCTGCATTGGTAATCCTGAGATACTGGAGACCATCTTTGGAGTAGAGCATAGTGTAGAGGTCTCAGGTGCGCTCTCGCCCAGGGCACCAGTTCCATGGTGGCCGTCATCGATCCAAGCAGCTGGACAATGTCCCAAGCTCGCGGGCGGGGCATCCTCAGGAGCAGACGGACCTGATTCTGAAGCTTGTACCGCCTTAGCTCGGGTAGGTACACATACACCGAGGCTGTGTCGAACCTGGCCCCCAAATATTCTAGAGACTGCGAGGGGGTCAGGTGACTTTTGGCCAAATTGATGACCCAGCCCAGAGATTGAAGTACTGAGACCACTCTGGCTGTTACATGCTGACTCTCTGCAGCAGAGTTTGCTCGAATGAGCCAGTCGTCCAGGTACGGGTGAACCCGAATACCCTCTCGCCTTAGAAAGGCAGCTACTACCACCATAACCTTCGAAAGGGTGCGGGGAGCTGTGGCGAGACCAAAAGGCAAGGCCCGGAACTGGAAATGCTTTCCCATCATCGCAAACCTCAGAAACTTCTGGTGTGGGAGCCAAATTGGAATGTGCAAGTAAGCTTCTTTCAGGTCCAGAGACGTGAGAAACTCTCCTGGCTGTACCGCCGCAATGACGGAGCGCAGGGTTTCCATGTGAAAATGCCGCACTCTCAGGGACTTGTTTAATTCTTTTAAGTCCAGAATAGGGCGAAAAGACCCTCCTTTTCGCGGCACCACAAAGTAGATGGAATAGCGGCCGCAGCAGTGTTCGGCGGGAGGTACCGGGGACACGGCCCCTATCTGAATCAGACCTTGTAAAGTCTCCTCTACCGCCGCCTGTTTGGCGGCAGAACCGCATCGGGACTCCACTAACACGTCTCTTACAGGGGCGTCAAATTCTATTCTGTAACCGTCTCTGATCAGGTCCAAGACCCACTGATCTGAGGAAATGTTGGCCCACTCCTCGGCAAAGAGGGAAAGACGTCCTCCGATGACAGGACTCGAGGAGAGGGCCGGCGCACCATCATTGAGAGGGTTGACCCTGAACTCCAGGCCTTGAGCCAGTGGCTGTGGAACGTTTGTCCAAGCGAAAGGAGTTCCTCTGCTGAAAACGGGCACGAGAAGTGAACCCAGCAGAACGCCCCAGATGGTACCTTCGAGCTTCACGAAAGCAAGGTCTGTAAGATGAGTGGACAGCCGCACCCTTAGAGGAAGGCCGAAGCCTATCTTCGGGCAAGCGTTAGGGTTTAGCCTCACCCAGGCCCTTCACAATTTTCTCCAACTCCTCACCAAACAGGAGAAAACCTTGAAAGGGCAACTTCACCAACCTTTGCTTAGAGGCCATGTCCGCCGCCCAATGCCGTAGCCAAAGAAGACGGCGAGCCGCCACTGCTACTGCCATGTGTTTAGCCGAAGCTCTGACAATATCATAAAGGGCGTCAACAAGAAAGGACAAGGCCGCCTCCATCCGCGGAGCCACATCTGAAAAGGGCTCCGCTCCATCTCCGGGCTGTTCCATTGCCTGTTGCAACCAAGCCAGGCAGGCTCTAGCAGCATAACAACTGCATGCAGACGCCCGAATAGTGAGACCTGCAATTTCAAAGGACCGTTTAAGTGCTGATTCCAGTCTACGGTCTTGAATATCCTTCAGGGCAACACCTCCTTCAACAGGGAGGGTAGTTCTCTTTGTCACAGCTGTGACTAGGGCATCCACTTTAGGCATAGCAAAGCGAGCCATATGCTCCTCACTCAGAGGGTATAATTGCCCCATAGCCCTGGAAACTTTCAAAGGTCCCTCGGGGTCAGCCCATTGAGCCAAAATAAGCTCTTGGATGGAGTCATGCAAAGGAAAGGCTCGAGCAGGCTTTTTGGTACTAGCCATCCTAGGATTCACAGAGGAGGCTGTGCCACTGGCAGGGTCCTCAATAGAGAGAGCCTGCAGGGCATCAGTAATAAGCGCTGGCAGCTCATCAGGGTGGAAAATCCTCACCGCGGAGGGATCGTCCAGATCCTGAGTCACTTCTGCACCAGACTCTGGCTCCTCAGACCATGAAGGCCTGCCAGAGTCCTCCGAATCCTCGCAGCCCAACCACGGGGGGGGGGGGGGGGAAAATGGAGGTGCAGCACTCTCTGAAGGGGAATGAGCCCTTCTGCGCTTCATATTCTGCCAATTATCAGGGAATAACGCCTCAGAGGGCATATCCAGGCTACAATCCACCGAGGAGGGGGGCCTTAGAAGAGGCCCATGTCGGGCTTTCTGGGAGAGCTCTTTTAAGCATGTATGCTTTATGCATTAATAAGACAAAATCAGGGGAGAAAAACTCACCCTGGGCACCCGGATCTCTGCCGGGGCTAGTAGCTCCCATATCAGCCTCACTCCGAGGCCTCCCCCCGGGCTCAGGACTCTCCGTCTCAGCAGAGGTCGCGCCATGTGGTAAATTCAAAATGGCGCCCGCTGCCAACTCAGAGCGCGAAGAATCGTCGCTCGCCATGCTCGGGCCGGCTCTAACGTCTGTACAGAGCGAATGCTACATACCTGTAGAAGGTATTCTCCGAGGACAGCAGGCTGATTGTTCTCACTGATGGGTGACGTCCACGGCAGCCCCTCCAATCGGAATCTTCACTAGCAAAGTCCTTTGCTAGTCCTCGCGCGCCCGCGCGGCCGTCTTCCCGCCCGAAACCGGCTCAAGCCGGCCAGTCCAGTATGTAGCAAGACAATACAAGGGAAGACACAACTCCAAAGGGGAGGCGGGCGGGTTTGTGAGAACAATCAGCCTGCTGTCCTCGGAGAATACCTTCTACAGGTATGTAGCATTCGCTTTCTCCGAGGACAAGCAGGCTGCTTGTTCTCACTGATGGGGTATCCCTAGTCCCCCAGGCTCACTCAAAACAACGACCATGGTCAATTGGGCCTCGCAACGGCGAGGACATAACTGAGATTGACCTAAAAAATTTACCAACTAACTGAGAGTGCAGCCTGGAACAGAACAAACAGGGCCCTCGGGGGGTGGAGTTGGATCCTAAAGCCCAAACAGGTTCTGAAGAACTGACTGCCCGAACCGACTGTCGCGTCGGGTATCCTGCTGCAGGCAGTAATGAGATGTGAATGTGTGGACAGATGACCACGTCGCAGCTTTGCAAATTTCTTCAATGGAGGCTGACTTCAAGTGGGCTACCGACGCAGCCATGGCTCTAACATTATGAGCCGTGACATGACCCTCAAGAGCCAGCCCCGCCTGGGCGTAAGTGAAGGAAATGCAATCTGCTAGCCAATTGGATATGGTGCGTTTCCCCACAGCCACTCCCCTCCTATTGGGATCAAAAGAAACAAACAATTGGGCGGACTGTCTGTTGGGCTGTGTCCGCTCCAGATAGAAGGCCAATGCTCTCTTGCAGTCCAATGTGTGCAGCTGACGTTCAGCAGGGCAGGAATGAGGACGGGGAAAGAATGTTGGCAAGACAATTGACTGGTTCAGATGGAACTCCGACACGACCTTTGGCAAGAACTTAGGGTGAGTGCGGAGGACTACTCTGTTATGATGAAATTTGGTGTAAGGGGCCTGGGCTACCAGGGCCTGAAGCTCACTGACTCTACGAGCTGAAGTAACTGCCACCAAGAAAATGACCTTCCAGGTCAAGTACTTCAGATGGCAGGAATTTAGTGGCTCAAAAGGAGGTTTCATCAGCTGGGTGAGAACGACATTGAGATCCCATGACACTGTAGGAGGCTTGACAGGGGGCTTTGACAAAAGCAAACCTCTCATGAAGCGAACAACTAATGGCTGTCCTGAGATCGGCTTACCTTCCACATGGTAATGGTATGCACTGATTGCGCTAAGGTGAACTCTTACAGAGTTGGTCTTGAGACCAGACTCAGACAAGTGCAGAAGGTATTCAAGCAGGGTCTGTGTAGGACAAGAGCGAGGAGCTAGGGCCTTGCTGTCACACCAGACGGCAAACCTCCTCCACAGAAAGAAGTAACTCCTCTTAGTGGAATCTTTCCTGGAAGCAAGCAAGATGCGGGAGACACCCTCTGACAGACCCAAAGAGGCAAAGTCTACGCTCTCAACATCCAGGCCGTGAGAGCCAGGGACCGGAGGCTGGGATGCAGAAGAGCCCCTTCGTCCTGCGTGATGAGGGTCGGAAAACACTCCAATCTCCACGGTTCTTCGGAGGATAACTCCAGAAGAAGAGGGAACCAGATCTGACGCGGCCAAAAAGGAGCAATCAGAATCATGGTGCCTCGGTCTTGCTTGAGTTTCAACAAAGTCTTCCCCACCAGAGGAGTGGGAGGATAAGCATACAGTAGGCCCTCCCCCAATCCAGGAGGAAGGCATCCGATGCCAGTCTGCCGGGGGCCTGAAGCCTGGAACAGAACTGAGGGACTTTGTGATTCGCTCGAGATGCGAAGAGATCCACCAAGGGGGTGCCCCACGCTTGGAAGATCTGGCGCACCACTCGGGAGTTGAGCGACCATTCGTGAGGTTGCATAATCCTGCTCAGTCTGTCGGCCAGACTGTTGTTTACGCCTGCCAGATATGTGGCTTGGAGCACCATGCCGAGACGGCGAGCCCAGAGCCACATGCTGACGGCTTCCTGACACAGGGGGCGAGATCCGGTGCCCCCCTGCTTGTTGACATAGTACATGGCAACCTGGTTGTCTGTCTGAATTTGGATAATTTGGTGGGACAGCCGATCTCTGAAAGCCTTCAGAGCGTTCCAGATCGCTCGCAACTCCAGGAGATTGATCTGTAGACCGCATTCCTGGAGGGACCAGCTTCCTTGGGTGTGAAGCCCATCGACATGAGCTCCCCATCCCAGGAGAGACGCATCCGTGGTCAGCACTTTTTGTGGCTGAGGAATTTGGAAAGGACGTCCCAGAGTCAGATTGGACCAAATCGTCCACCAATACAGGGATTCGAGAAAACTCGTGGACAGGTGGATCACGTCTTCTAGATCCCCAGCAGCTTGAAACCACTGGGAAGCTAGGGTCCATTGAGCAGATCTCATGTGAAGGCGGGCCATGGGAGTCACATGAACTGTGGAGGCCATGTGGCCCAGCAATCTCAACATCTGCCGAGCTGTGATCTGCTGGGACGCTCGCACCCGCAAGACGAGGGACAACAAGTTGTTGGCTCTCGTCTCTGGGAGATAGGCGCGAGCCGTCCGAGAATCCAGCAGAGCTCCTATGAATTCAAGTCTCTGCACTGGGAGAAGGTGGGACTTTGGGTAATTTATTACAAACCCCAGTAGCTCCAGGAGGCGAATAGTCATCTGCATGGACTGCAGGGCTCCTGCCTCGGACGTGTTCTTCACCAGCCAATCGTCGAGATACGGGAACACGTGCACCCCCAGCCTGCGAAGTGCCGCTGCTACTACAGCCAGGCACTTTGTGAACACCCTGGGCGCAGAGGCGAGCCCAAAGGGTAGCACACAGTACTGGAAGTGACGTGTGCCCAGCTGAAATCGCAGATACTGTCTGTGAGCTGGCAGTATCGGGATGTGTGTGTAGGCATCCTTCAAGTCCAGAGAGCATAGCCAATCGTTTTCCTGAATCATGGGAAGAAGGGTGCCCAGGGAAAGCATCCTGAACTTTTCTTTTACGAGATATTTGTTCAGGGCCCTTAGGTCTAGGATGGGACGCATCCCCCCTGTTTTCTTTTCCACAAGGAAGTACCTGGAATAGAATCCCAGCCCTTCTTGCCCGGATGGCACGGGCTCGACCGCATTGGCGCTGAGAAGGGCGGAGAGTTCCTCTGCAAGTACCTGCTTGTGCTGGAAGCTGTAAGACTGAGCTCCCGGTGGACAATTTGGAGGTTTTGAGGCCAAATTGAGGGTGTATCCTTGCCGGACTATTTGCAGAACCCACTGATCGGAGGTTATGAGAGGCCACCTTTGGTGAAAAGCTTTCAACCTCCCCCCGACCGGCAGGTCGCCCGGCACTGATACTTGGATGTCGGCTATGCTCTGCTGGAGCCAGTCAAAAGCTCGCCCCTTGCTTTTGCTGGGGAGCCGCGGGGCCTTGCTGAGGCGCACGCTGCTGACGAGAGCGAGCGCGCTGGGGCTTAGCCTGGGCCGCAGGCTGTCGAGAAGGGGGATTGTACCTACGCTTGCCAGAAGAGTAGGGAACAGTCCTCCTTCCCCCAAAAAATCTTCTACCTGTAGAGGTAGAGGCTGAAGGCTGCCGGCGGGAGAACTTGTCGAATGCGGTGTCCCGCTGGTGGAGATGCTCTACCACCTGCTCGACCTTCTCTCCAAAAATATTGTCCGCACGGCAAGGCGAGTCCGCAATCCGCTGCTGGAGTCTATTCTCCAGGTCGGAGGCACGCAGCCATGAGAGCCTGCGCATCACCACACCTTGAGCAGCGGCCCTGGACGCAACATCAAAGGTGTCATACACCCCTCTGGCCAGGAATTTTCTGC
This sequence comes from Microcaecilia unicolor, assembly GCF_901765095.1. Lineage (NCBI taxonomy): Eukaryota > Metazoa > Chordata > Amphibia > Gymnophiona > Siphonopidae > Microcaecilia > Microcaecilia unicolor. Next base: position 301,099,463 of record NC_044033.1, read on the forward strand.
ACGCCTTCAGCTGCCTGACCACCTCCTGAAAAGGCTTGGCTTGCTCAGGGGGAAGAGCATCAACCAAGCCCGCCAACTGCCGCACATTGTTCCGCATGTGTATGCTCGTGTAGAGCTGGTAAGACTGGATTTTGGCCACGAGCATAGAAGAATGGTAGGCCTTCCTCCCAAAGGAGTCTAAGGTTCTAGAGTCTTTGCCCGGGGGCGCCGAAGCATGCTCCCTAGAACTCTTAGCCTTCTTTAGGGCCAAATCCACAACTCCAGAGTCATGAGGCAACTGGGTGCGCATCAGCTCTGGGTCCCCATGGATCCGGTACTGGGACTCGATCTTCTTGGGAATGTGGGGATTACTTAGTGGCTTGGTCCAGTTCGCAAGCAATGTCTTTTTTAGGACATGGTGCAAGGGAACAGTGGACGCTTCCTTAGGTGGAGAAGGATAGTCCAGGAGCTCAAACATTTCAGCCCTGGGCTCGTCCTCCACAACCACCGGGAAGGGGATGGCCGTAGACATCTCCCGGACAAAGGAAGCGAAAGACAGACTCTCAGGAGGAGAAAGCTGTCTTTCAGGAGAGGGAGTGGGATCAGAAGGAAGACCCTCAGACTCCTCGTCAGAGAAATATCTGGGGTCTTCCTCTTCTTCCCACGAGGCCTCACCTTCGGTGTCAGACACAAGTTCACGAACCTGTGTCTGCAACCTCGCCCGGCTCGACTCAGTGGAGCCACGTCCACGATGGGGGCGTCGAGAGGTAGACTCCCTCGCCCGCATCGGCGAAGCTCCCTCCGCCGACGTAGTCGGGGAGCCTTCCTGGGAGGTGGCCGCAGTCGGCACCGCACGCGGTACCGACGTCGGGGACCTCACCCCGGGCGATGGGCCAGCCGGCGCCACGCTCGACGGTACCGGAGGCGCAAGCACCACCGGTACCGGAGGGGTAGGGCGCAACAGCTCTCCCAGAATCTCTGGGAGAACGGCCCGGAGGCTCTCGTTCAGAGCGGCTGCAGAGAAAGGCATGGAGGTCGATGCAGGCGTCGACGTCAGAACCTGTTCCGGGCGTGGAGGCTGTTCCGGGCTGTCCAGAGTGGAGCGCATCGACACCTCCTGAACAGAGGGTGAGCGGTCCTCTCGGTGCCGATGCCTGCTGGGTGCCGACTCCCTCGGCGACCCAGAGCTCTCGGTGCCGACGCGGGGAGGAGACCGGTGTCGATGCTTCTTCGACTTCTTCCGAAGCATGTCACCGGAGCTCCCCGGCACCGACGAGGAGGACGTAGAATCCAGCCGTCGCTTCCTCGGGGCCGAGGTCGAAGGAGGTCGATCTCGGAGGGGCTGTACCGCAGGAGCCCTCAGGGTAGGGGGAGACCCACCCGAAGGCTCACCGCCACCAGCAGGGGAATAGACAGCCCTCACCTGCACTCCTGACGATGCACCACCGTCCGACGACATCAGCAGACGAGGTCCCGGTACCACCGACGTCGATGCAGCTATCCGATGTCTCGGCGCCGATGCAGAGGGCCGATGCCTCGATGCACTGGCGGCCGAGGATGAAGGTCTGGACGCTGACGACGTCGATGCACTTGATGACCTTGGTGTCGATGCCGACGAAGAGCCCGAGAACAAAACGTTCCACTGGGCCAATCTCGCTACCTGAGTCCGCCTTTGTAACAGGGAACACAGACTACAGTTCTGAGGACGGTGCTCGGCCCCCAGACACTGAAAACACGACGAGTGCCTATCAGTGAGCGAGATTACCCGGGCGCACTGGGTGCACTTCTTGAAGCCACTGGAAGGCTTCGATGTCAGGGGCGGAAAAATCACGCCGGCGAAATCAAAATCCGAAATGACGAATTTGAGCACCAAAAAGTTTTAGGGAGAAAATCTCGACCGAGGCCGAAAAGAGGCCTACCCCGACGACGAAAGAAAACTTACCGGGGCAAAGACTGAAAAATACGGGAAGGGACAAACGAAGCCCGGGGGGCTTCCGGAGCACTTCCCAACAATTTTTTAAAAGCTTTTCCGAAGAAAACACACGTCAACGAAAAAAAGGACGCGCGAGGTCGACTTTCCGGGGCTCGACACGGCGAAAACACGACCGTACCGAGTGCGGACAAAAGAAGACTGGCCGGCTCGAGCCGGTTTCGGGTGGGAAGACGGCCGCGCATGCGCGGTGCGCGCGAGGACTAGCAAAGGACTTTGCTAGTGAAGATTCCGATTGGAGGGGCTGCCGTGGACGTCACCCATCAGTGAGAACAAGCAGCCTGCTTGTCCTCGGAGAACATGATTTACAGAGCCCCGCTGCTGATCTGCGCTTGCCACACTTGGAACAGCGCTTTATTGTCTCCGCAGCCATTGCCGAAAACGGTGGTAAAATTCAAAAAGGCGGTTCGCGCCAAAATCGCCCCGATCGAGGGCCCACCCCGGAGGAGTCAGAAAACACTCTTACCTCACTGGACCGAGTATCACAGCTCCGGTCCCACAGAAAAAGGCAAGGAAAAACCTCTGTTCCAGCGTCTAAGCGCCAAAGCGCGACGCAACTTTTTTTTTTTTTTTTTTTAAACGCTGTGAGGAAAGCAGAGGTAAATAGAACTCCAGAGGCTCAGGTGAGTGGGAAAGGCAGGGAAAGGGCAAACCTATGTGTGCCTTCATCCACTGTTGGTGGGGAAGGACAGGGAAAGCTAAGCAATGTGTCCACATCCACGAAGGTATGGGTAAGGCAGGGAAAGGGCGAACCTATATGCCTTTAAAGTGAAGCTGCTATAGCCTCCAACACCCCTGCTAACAACTGGCAAAAGCACAGGAGCAACCTCCAGGCAGATTTTAGATGGAACTCGAAGAAGCTGCAGCCACTCTGCTAGGGGAGATAGAGAATACTGAAGAGAGGCAGTGGAGCAAGCTGGTATGAGGCACTGAAAAATGTGTGCTCTCTATCTCCCTCTGCTGGTTCATGGACACAACCCATCTGTAATGGCTGCTTCTGCTTGATGAAAAGGAACAAAAATATTGAGATTTACTGCATGTTCACACATCTATAATAAAAGCAAGAGTAAATAAGGATCAATCAGAAAAGCAAATGCTGAGAAATAGGAGAAAAAACTGACAAAAGGAAAGGAAAATAAATTAAAAAGGAAAATATAGCATAGGATGGGGAATGACATACATTGACACACGTGCCTCATGGAAAGGAAAGCAATCAGAATGGTGGAGAGAAAGAACAAGAGGCAAGATATCAAAGACTATACAGGCAAAAGTATAGATTAAACTTACATGCAAAGGATGGCATTTCCCAGTTCCAACCTGGCACAGAGAAAAGGAGTGAGAAAAGAGTGAAGTGAGGAGTGCTAAGGCATCTAGTCCTTCCCTGGCTAGGTCACCTGGTCAGGAGAGAAAAGCAAGTAGAAGAGCAAAATGTACATTTCCAGGTGCAGCAAGAAAAAAGAGCAAGAGGTAGAGACTGTCTTATGAGCAGCTGCCAAACGACACTCAACTATGGACCATTTCTACAATAGCCAATGCTGAGGTCTTCCTGCACACCTCTTTCAGTGGGCCTCATGCTCTCCCTTTGCTGTGGCTTCCTGTCACCACTGGTTAGCATCGATTACAGGAAAAGGAAAGTGCAGCAGTGTTCTGCCACCCATCTCTCCACATTACAACACAGCTTTACAAGCATTATAAAAATGTGTTAAAGCTTAGAATATTACTCTCTAGATAAAGTGAAAAGTTAAAGTTAATTGTTTTCAAAACTCCCAAGAAAAACAAAAAAATCTGGTAGCTTTCACATATGGCACCACCCATAGCATCTAGTTGGACCAGAAAAACCACATGCTATACATACTGACCCCACTGTATGCAAGACAGTTTGTGACCTTTGTGTGAACACAACTATTTCCAAGTAAAGAATGAGGTTGATAAAGAATTAACAGCAGTAACTTGCATGCAATTGATTTGTCTAGGTGGGGAGACTATCGCTATTCTGGGTGAGAAATTACAAAGCAGCACCTCATACATTAGAAAAGCTTCATTTGCAGGCCTGGTCACACACAGTGTTCAACTTCATGGGGTTGGGAAGATTTAAAAAGGAAAATACTTCCAAGATAAAATCAATTGCTTTCATTTGTTCAGAATAAAACTTGCTTCACCAGGTAAATAAATGGATTACTGATATGGATGATGCCCTAAGCATGGCAAGAACCTTGAAATCAAAAAAGCAGACCTTGTATTTAAATAAATCCTGCCAAAAAAAGAAAAAAACCCTACCCACACAAAAAAACAGCACTATGCTTACCTTTCCCCTAACCAGGGCCTTATAGGCAATGCGAATGATGAGGTAAGACCAGATGACATGCAAGACCTGCAAGATCAGCAGCAGGCCATTGAATAGCCACCAGGATGGGTAAGGTCCAATTAGTGCCCAACTCTCAAAGAGTGTTGTATTCAAGATCCTAAAACAGAAAAAAAAAAAAAGACAGGCATGGTGCTTTGATACTATACGTTTGATGTATTTTATGGTGTACAACAAAGTTACTTACCTGTAGCAGGTGTTCAACAGCAGCAGGACATAATCCTCACAGATGACTGACATAATCAATACAGCCTGGCGTGGGAAACAACTTTTCTAGAAGCCTTTGAGTAGGCTCTGTACGTATGTGTGCCTGTTCCCACCTGTCACATGGGACCTCCTTAATTCATTAAAAGCTAGAGAAATACAACTCCTTGGAGAGGTGGAAGGGTTGCGAGGATTTAAAGACCTGCTATCTTCAGAGAACACCTGCTACAGGTAACTTACTTCATTTTCTCTGAAGAAAAGCAGAACTGCTATATCCTCACATATTAGGACTCCTTAGCTACAGTCTGCTACCTTCAACAGAAGAAAGGGAAAAACAAGTAGGGCTGCCAGGAGCATAGCTACCATTGAGCGAGCCTGGCAAAATGCTCAGGGCTGCCCAATGGTAAGGCCCACCTGCAGTCCTCTGCTGTCTGTCCCACTGTCTGTCTTCCTCGACCACCCACCTACAGTGTCCAGAACCACTATTTCCCTTTCTCTTTCCCCTCCCAATACAAGCCCAGCATCTCCCTCCCCATATGAGCCCAGCATCTCCTTCTGTTTCCCCCACACCTGGCAGTCCTCCAGAATCCCAGTGGGTGACCAGCAGAGGAGGTGATGTGAACACGCTGCCTGCGGCTGGTCCCACCAGGGTCCTTCCTCTGCTGCCTTCCATGATGTCATTTTCTGTGGCCAGATGGCAGAGGAAAGGCCCTGGTGTCATCCCCTGGGATTCTGGATGACGGGACAGAAGATGCTAGACAAACAGAGAGACTGACTCTCCCGGACCCAAAAGGGGAGGATAGAGACTAGACCAAAAGAAAGAGGGAGAGAGATATCAGACCATGTAGGGGGGGGGGGGGGGGGGTCTGGGTACCAGAGGGAGAGGTGATGGCTCTACAGTGGAGAGGGGGGACAGGGGTAACAGAAGAGAGAAAGGGAGAAATGCTGGTCTTGGGGTACGGGGGTGTAGGAGGAAATGAAGAGAAAGGAGAAGCTGGATGGAAGTTGGGGAAGAACAGGAGCACAGAAGAGATGCTTGGTTATTTCAGGTTTAGTTTTAAAGTGGTTTGAGTCTTTTCTACATAAGCGACAATTTCAGGCAATATTAGACTTAGAGACATCTTTATGGTATTCTGGTATATCACAAGGTTCATCATCTGCACTACTATTTAATATCTATATTGCACCTTCCTGTAAAGTTCTAGCTACCTTGGGGGTTCAGTATTGATTGTATGCCTTTGACATGCAATATTTTTTTCCCAATAAAAGACAAAGAGGGGCATTTTTGATAGAACGTCTAAATTAGAATTACAAAAACGTCCAAATTCTGAACAGGAAAGAAGGTCATTTTCGAAAAAGATAGATGTATATCTTTTGTGTACAAAAATGCTACGGACATCTTGTGATTTGGATGTCCTTTTTTTTGTCCATTTTCGAACAAAAAATGTCCAAATGCAAAACGTCCAAAACAGAGGAGGAGTGGCTTAATGGTTAGTGCAGTGAGTTTTGATCCTTGCAACATGGATTCAATTCCCACTGCTGCTCCTTGTGACTTTGGGCAAGTCAAATGCATAAGGGGCATTTTTGGATATGACATCTAAGTCTGAATTTGGAATTTTTTTTTGTAAAATGTCCAAAATCAAACAGGAAAGGTCATTTTCTAAAAAAAAAAAAAAAAAAAAAAAAAAGTCTCTGTTTTCCTTTTGAAAATGCTGTTTGGAAAAATGTTTTGTGATTTGGATGTTTTATTTTTTGGTCCATTTTCAAACAAATACATCCAAATGCAAAACGTACAAAATACTCAAGAAAATCCACAAAAAAGTGAAACCATTCACATGATCTAAGTGTGGTAAAAACTTTGGTTGTAATGTAAATCTCAAAGTGCATCAGAAAGTCCACACGGGAGAGAAACCATTTGCATGTATAGAGTCTGGTAAAAGTTTTTTTCAAAAGGTAAACCTCACAATGCACCAGAGAATACACACAGTAGTGAAATCATTTACATGTCCTGAGTGTGGTAAAAGCTTTGGTTGGAAAGTAAGTCTCACATGGCATCAGAGAATCCACACAGGGATGAAACCATTTACATGCACTGAGGAGGTAAAAGCTTCAGTTGCATTGGGACAGGTAATTAGGGAATGTACACTCTTGCTATGAAGTATGGAAAAATAGCACTCTGGTATTTAGATATATGTAATGAGACCTCCTTTTCATCTAAAGATCTGAATTCAAAGTCCAAATCTAATGATAAACAATAGACACAAGGCTCAGATGTTATAAAAAAAAAAAAAAAAAACAGAAAGCTTGGCATCAGGTAGTATAGTGGGAAAGTGACAGCCCAGGAAAGCAATAGGGCATCTTTGGGGGCACTGCAGTAGACTTTATAAAATGCTCCCATGTACACATCTTGCTCCCTTACCTTGTCTGCTGAGACCCCCAAAATCCACCCAAAACCCACTACCCCAACTGTACATCACTACCACAGCCCTTACAGGTGAAGAGAACACCAATATGTGGGTACAGTGGGTTTCTGGCGGGTTTTGGAGGGCTCACAGTTTCCTCCACAAGTTTAACAAGTAGGGAAAGGTAGAAGCCTGGGTCCACCTGTCTGCAGATGCTAATCTGAGCATCTCCATTCTACACTGTTTTGAGTGAATTTTAGCACTACAAAATTTCAGAAGAGACAACCGAAGAGTTGTTTACGTAAACGTTCCAATACAGTTTACCCATCAGGGTTTCTGCATACCAATACATAAAATCACTCGATGTATAACTAGAGTAAGAAACCACTATATGGTGAGAAGACTCCTGACGCAGGCCTGACCAGCCGAAACACAGCTGTGTCGAGTCCTGTTCTCCCTATTTTTGTATTATTTTTTCATGGTTAATAAATTATATATTTTTAAATTTTCACATTACAAGTGTCGTCTTTTTTACATACACTTTTTATTTTTATTTTATTTTTTATTTTTGTTAGTCATCTTCGCTGTTTTGTCTATTGTTGTTTTCTTGCGAAGATTGGTTTCTTCTGTTTTTTTGCATGCAGTGCACTGCACCACTACTAGACTACTCCAGGGACCTGCATGCTATTCTAATGGACCTGAGTATAACATCTGAGGCTGGCATAGAGGCTGTTAAGTAATATTTTTAATCACATTTTTTGGGGTGGGAGGGGGATAGTGACCACTGGGGGAGTAAGGGGAAGTGATCCCCAATTCCTCCAGTGGTCATCTGGTCATTTGGGGAACCCTCTTGTGTGGAGTAGAGGAGTAGCCTAGTGGTTAGTGCAGCAGACCTTGATCCTTGGGAAGTGGGTTCAATTCCCACTGCAGCTATTCGTTATTTATTTGTTGCATTTGAATCCCACATTTTCCCACCTATTTGCAGGCTCAGTGTGGCTTACATTGTTCCATACCAGAGTAAAAGATACACTTAATAATTACATAAGAATATGGGTAACGTAGTGGAGTAAAGCATCAGGTATAAAGAGATCACAGTCGGAATAACAGTTAAAGCAGTAATGCGCTAAAGTTCAAATGATGGATCGTTGTTATGCTCTGTTGAAGAGGTAGGTCTTCAGTGATTTCCGAAAAATTAGGTCACGCATTTTTTTTTCACATCAAGTGGTAATGCATTCCAAAGCTTCGTGTATATGTAGGAAAAGCTGGATGCATGTGTTAATTTGTATTTTAGTCTTTTGCAGCTGGGGAAGTGAAGATTCAGGAATGTACGTGAAGATCTTTTGGTGTTCCTGGGTGGTAAGTCTATGAGGTCTGACATGTAGTTCGGGGCATCTCTGTAAATGATTTTATGAATCAGGGTGCAAACCTTGAACATAATACGTTCCCTAAGTGGAAGCCAGTGTAGTTATAAAAACAGATCTAACTCAAAATGTCTAAGTTTTAGTCTTGGACGTTTTTGTTTTGTTTCATTATGGCTGAAAGACGTCCAAGTCTTAGGAAAGCCCAAGTCCCACCTTGAACACACCCCCTTGAGATTTAGACATCCTTCTGATAGACTTCAGAGAAAAACGTCTAAAAAGAGGTTTCAAAAAATACTGATTTGGATGTTTTTGTGAGATGAAGAACTGAAAAAACTAAAAACACAAACCAGGAGGCTGGAACGAGCATGGACAAAAATAAAAGATGCACACACACTCAACAAATGGAAACAAATGCAATGTAAACACAAATATGCAATAAGACAAACTAAAAGGTCCTATTACAAAACCAAAATAGGACTAGACTACAAAGACACGCATAAACTATACCAACTTGTGAATAAATTACTAGACACCACATCGGTCACCAAAAATAACCCAGACACACCATCTGCAGACAACCTCGCCAAATACTTAAAAAAAAAAAATTACAAACCTACGATCTACATTACCTCAGAATTCCACTGACATCAATAAATTCATGGACTGTATGGACCCAACCCTAGATGAATACCCAGCAGATCGAATCTGGATAAACTTCGCTCTCCTCACTAACGAAATCGTAGCCCAAGCGATCAACAGGTTCACTAAATCCCACTGTAAACTGGACGTATGACCCAGCTACCTAATAAAATCAGCCCCTCAACGCTTCATATCAGACCTTACATCACACTTAAATTACATGCTACAACATGGACTCTTCCTCAAGGACAAAGGCAACATACTACTAACCCCAAAACCTAAAGACCCAAAGAAAAAAAGCAAGCAAAATCACTAATTACCGCCCAGTTGCATCCATCCCCCTGCCCGTCAAACTGTTGGAAAGCATGGTAAACAAGCAACTTACCAAATACTTAAACAAATTCTCAATACTACATGAATCTCAATCAGGATTTCGCTCCAACCACAGTACCGAAACAGTAATAATCACTCTCCTAACCAAATTCAAACAAGAAATTGCAACAGGAAAAAGTGTACTCCTACTACAATTCGATATGTCAAGTGCGTTTGACATGGTAAACCATAAAATACTACTAAATATCCTAGAATATTTTGGGATCGGTGGAAAGATACTCAGTTGGATTAAGGGCTTCCTAACCACAAGAACATACCAAGTGATATCCAATTCGAATAACTCACCACCATGGAAGTCAGAATGAGGAGTACCCCAAGGCTCACCATTATCGCCAACCCTCTTTAATCTAATGATGACCCCACTAGCCAAATCCCTGTCCAACCAAGGCCTCAACCCATACATCTACGCAGACGATGTTACGATTTACATCCCGTTTAAACACGATCTAACAGAAATCACAAACAAAATCAATCTCAGCCTTCAAATCATGAACTCATGGGCGGATGCATTTCAACTAAATCTCAACGCAGAAAAAACACTGTCTCATCCTCTCATCACAATACAATACGAACAAACCAACTAGTATAAACACCCCAGACTACATTCTACCTGTCTCAAACAGCCTGAAAATACTCTGAGTCACCATTGACCGAAACTTAACACTAGAAAGCCAGGTGAAAAATACAACAAAGAAAATGTTCCACTCAATGTAGAAACTTAAACGAGTAAAACCTTTCTTCCTGAGGAAAATATTCCGCAGATTGGTACAATCAATGGTGCTAAGTCACCTAGACTACTGCAACGCAATCTACGCCAGATGCAAAGAACAAATTAAGAGGAAACTCTAAACTGCACAAAACACCGCAGCCAGACTCATATTTGGAAAAATGAAATATGAAAGCGCTAAACCCCTATGAGAAAAACGACATTGGCTCCCAATCAAAGAACGAATTGCATTCAAAATCTGCACCCTGGTCCACAAAATTATCCCCGGCGAGATTCCAACCTAAATGGCAGATCTAGTATATCTACCAACCAAAAACACAGACCGTTCAGCACGCACATACCTAAACCTCCACTACCCAAGCTACAAAGGACTAAAATATAAATCAACATACGCAACCAGCTTCTCCTATATAAGCACACAACTATGGAATGCATTGTGGCTGTTACCAGTTTTGGAGTCAGGGCGCTACAATGGATGAGAAAGGGAAATAGTTGGAGGGGATGTGGACAGGACACAATGGGGCAGTGAGAGAAGTATGGAGGAGTTGTTGGACTTAGGGGAGAACAGCAGGAGTGGAGAGATTGAAGGAGATATGCTGGTGGGGGATGCTAGATGTAAAACACTGGAAGCAGAGGGTGTATACTGAGTTTAAGAAGGATGGCCGACAGGTAAAGAGCTCCGTGGCGAGCTCCTGAGGCCCCGGGGGAATAGACCTACCTGTTCCATCGTTGACCGGACCGGACCGGAGTTGGATCGGAACCGACTGAGGGACTGCTGGCCCGCGACGGCCTCACTGGACGATCTGCCTACCTCGTGGCCACAACTCAAGCCCGACCGGATTGAGCCCAGCAGCGTCGGGATCGACCGACCCGCCTTCGTGAGGGACCGCCACGAGGTTTGTACTCCCTTGGCCCGGGTCCGGTGCACTAGGGGACCTCCGGAGCCTCGCTGCGCCCAGGAGACGTGAAGCGGGGGGAGACGCCGGCCGCGTGGATCGATAGGAGGAGGAAGAGGAGAGAGACGCACTCGGACCGCGGGCCTCCCAGACAGATCGGGAGTACCAGGAGACCCACCCGGACACAACCTCCCAGCTCAGAGGACCTTACAGGAATTCATAAGAATGCAAGCTTTGTTTGTTCGTGAATGAGATGAATGATGGCTACCTGGGGGTAATGGAGACAGAGACTGACCATGTAGGCGCCCTTGCTACAAAGTACTAGATAGGCTCTCTTCTATTTCTGTCTATTGAACATCCTTGCAGCAGTTGAGGAATTTGAATTCATTGTTTGGGTGTACTGGATGACGGCTGCGCAGGGCTGGGAAACTGAGACCAAGCTAATTGGATTCCTTGCTTACATGCTTTGTCTATGGATGACAACTGCCTAGGAGTAGCTTCTTCCAGCCCTTCTGCTCCAGCTTTTTCCTGTCCACCTGACTCAGCTTCTCCCTACTCGTTCCAGTCCGCCTGACCCAGCTTCTCCCTGCTTATTCCAGTCCACCTGATCCAACTTCTCCCTGCTTGTTCCTGTCCATCTGCTCCAGCTTGTTCCGGTCCGCCTGATCCAGCTTCTCCCTGCTTGTTCCAGTCCGCCTGATCCAGCTTGTTCCAGTCCGCCTGCTCCAGCTCGTTCCAGTCCGTCTGTTCCAGCTTGTTCCAGCTTGCTCCAATCCTGCTGCCCTGCTCTCTTCTGCTCCAAACTATTCCAGCTTGTTCCAGTCCGGCTACTGTGCTCTCCACTGCACTCACCTGTTCCTGCCTGCCTGCTAGCCATTCAACCAACCTCCAAATTATTCCAGCTTGTTCCAGTTCTGCTGCTGAGTTCTCCACCGCACTCACCTGTTCCTGCCTGCCTGCCTGCTAGCCAATCAACCAACCTGCCTGCTATCAGCCCTTCAACTTGCCTGCTTATCTGCCAATCAACAACCTGCTGCTGAGCTCTCCACCGCACTCAACTGTTCCTGCCTGCCTGCCTGCTAGCCAATCAACCAACCTGCCTGCTACCAGCCCTTCAACTTGCCTGCTTATCTGCCCATCAACAACCTGCCTGCCTCCTAGCCTGCACAACTACCTACCTGCCTCCCCGCCTGCCTCCTAGCCTGCACAACTACCTCAGTCACTACTTATGGCCCCCCATACACATTCTCTTCCTTGCCCTATCCCTTCCTAATCTTTTCCCCCTCCCCCACCGCTGTATACCGCACGAACTCACTACCCATCCATGTCCTCTCCCGTCCTGCTCACTACTGCAATACCCTACCTACCCCCGTCCCCCCCACCTCACCATCTCTATTGTCCTCCTCATCCTTCCTAGCTCTCAACCTTCAACACCTCCTTCCTGCCATGAACCCTTCCCCATTCCTCCTAACCACATCCCGCCTTTGTCGCCCTACCTCCCCCACCCTCCTCCGCACTCTCTTGCTCCTTCTCCTGCTATCTGCAGGAGACATCAATCCCAACCCAGGTACCCCAAACCTGTTCTCGTCCTCGTCTCATCCATGCAAACGTTTCCGCGATGTCTCCAATCTCATCTCTATTCCCCTCCTCCCCCCTCCCCTTCTCGTGTGCCCTGTGGAACGCCCGCTCGGTCTGCAACAAACTTTCCTTCACCCATTATCTCTTCATCTCCTGCTCCCCTCAACTGCTCGCCCTAACTGAAACCTGGCTCACCCCAGACGACTGCCTCAGTTGTGGCCCTATGCCATGGAGGTTATCTTTTCTCCCATTCTCCACGCCCAGTTGGCCACGTCGTCGTCATCGGGTTACTACTGTCACCCTCCTGCAGTTTTCAACCTCTCCTCCTACCGCAGTCTCACTCCTTCTCATCCTTTGAAGTTCACTCCATCCGTCTATTCTACCCGCTGCCTCTCAGAGTTGCAGTCATTTACCGCCCCCCTGAGAAGTCCCTCTCTTCCTTCCTTACCGACTTCGATGCCTGGCTCTCCGTTTTTCTTGAGCCATCATCCCCATGCCTCATTCTTGGAGACTTTAACATACACACTGATGACCCATCAGACTCTTACGCTTCTCAGTTCCTCACTCTAACCTCCTTTTTCAGCCTCCAACTTAGCTCCACCACCCCTACTCACCAATCTCTGGCCACTGTCTTGACCTCGTCCTCTTCTCTACCTGCTCACCCTCCAATTTCTGCGCCTCAGTTCTTCCTCTCTCTGACCATCACCTGATCACCTTCACACTTCACCACCCTCCCCCTCAGTCCCGCCCAACACTAACCACTACTTCCAGGAATCTCCAGGCTGTCGACCCTCCCACCTTATCCTCTAGTATCTCTAATCTCCTCCCTTCCATCATGTCCTCCGAGTCTGTCGACAAAGCTGTCTCCACTTACAATGCCACTCTCTCCTCTGCTTTGGACACCCTTGCACCATCCATCTCCCGTCCCACAAGGCGTACTAATCCCCAGCCCTGGCTGACCCCTTGCACCCGATACCTTCGCTCCTGCGCCCGATCGGCTGAATGCCTCTGGAGGAAATCTCGCACCCATACTGATTTCATTCATTATAAATTCATGCATTCCTCCTTCCAGTCCTCCCTAATCCTCGCCAAACAGGACTATTACATCCAACTGACTAATTCCCTCAGCTCTAACCCTCGTCGTCTCTTCGCCACCCTTAACTCCCTCCTCAAAGTGCCCTCCGCCCCCCCCCCCCCCCCCCCTCACTCTCTCCTCAATCACTGGCTGACTACTTCCATGACAAGGTGCAGAAGATCAACCTTGAATTCACCACCAAGCCATCTCCTCCTTTTCACCCTATAACCCACTCCCTCAACCAACCAACCCAGGCCTCCTTCTCCTCTTTTCCTGATGTCACCGAAGAGGAAACCGCCCATCTTCTTTCCTCCTCGAAATGCACCACCTGTTCCTCTGACCCCATCTCCACCAATTTGCTTAACACCATCTCTCCTACTGTCACCCCCCCCAATCTGTCATATCCTCAACCTCTCTCTCTCCACTGCAACTGTCCCTGACACCTTCAAGCATGCTGTAGTCACACCACTCCTCAAAAAACCATCACCTGACCCTACCTGTCCCTCCAACTACCGCCCCATTTCCCTCCTACCCTTCCTCTCCAAGATACTTGAACGCGCCGTTCACAGCCGTTGCCTTGATTTTCTCTCCTCTCATGCCATCCTCGATCCGCTTCAATCCGGCTTTCGCCCCCTACACTCGACAGAAACGGCACTCACTAAAGTCTGCAATGACCTGTTCCTTGCCAAATCCAAAGGTCACTACTCCATCCTCATCCTCCTCGACCTATCTGCCGCTTTTGACACTGTCAATCACAATTTACTTCTTGCCATACTGACCTCATTTGGGTTCCAGGACTCTGTCCTCTCCAGGTACTCCTCTTATCTCTCCCACCGTACCTTCAGAGTACATTCTCATGGTTCTTCCTCCACCCCCATCCTGCTTTCTGTTGGAGTTCCTCAAGGATCTGTCCTCGGACCCCTTCTTTTTTCAATCTACACCTCCTCCCTGGGCTCCCTGATCTCATCTTATGGTTTCCAATATCATCTTTATGCCGACGACACCCAGCTTTATCTCTCCACACCAGACATCACTGCGGAAACCCATGCCAAAGTATCGGCCTGCTTATCCGACATTGCTGCCTGGATGTCCAACTGCCACCTGAAACTGAACATGGCCAAGACAGAGCTTATTGTCTTCCCACCCAAACCCACTTCTCCTCTCCCTCCACTCTCTATCTCAGTTGATAACACCCTCATCCTCCCCATCTCATCTGCCCGCAAACTCGGAGTCGTCTTTGACTCCTCCCTCTCCTTCTCTGCGCATATCCAGCAGATAGCCAAGACTTGTCGCTTCTTCCTCTATAACAACATTAGCAAAATTCGCCCTTTCCTCTCTGAGCACACCACCCGAACTCTCATCCACTCTCTCATTTCCTCTCGCCTTGACTACTGCAACCTACTCCCCACTGGCCTCCCACGTAGCCATCTATCCCCCCTTCAGTCCATCCAGAACTCTGCCGCACGTCTTATCTTCCGCCTTAACCGATATACTCATATCACCCCTCTCCTCAAGTCACTCCACTGGCTCCCAATCAGATACCGCATACAGTTCAAGCTTCTCTTACTCACCTACAAATGCACTCGATCTGCGGCCCCTCCGTACCTTTCTACCCTCATCTCCCCTTACGTCCCTACCCGTAACCTCCACTCTCAAGACAAATCCCTCCTTTCAGTACCCTTCTCCACCACCTCCAACTCCAGGCTCCGCCCCTTCTGTCTCGCCTCACCCCATGCCTGGAACAAACTCCCTGAGCCTATACGCCGTGCCCCCTCCTTACCCATCTTCAAATCAATGCTCAAAGCCCACCTCTTCAATGTCGCCTTCGGCACCTAATCAGGAAAACTTAACTACCCCAACTTGACATTTCGTCCTTTAGATTGCAAGCTCTTCCGAGCAGGGACCGTCCTTAATTGTTAATTTGTACAGCGCTGCGTAACCCTAGTAGCGCTCTAGAAATGTTAAGTAGTAGTAGTAGTAGTAGAAATATGACTTTCTACTTTTTGTAACAAGATAAAAGCTTGGTTATTTACACAAGCCTTTGACATTTAGTGAGACTTTCCAATTTAGTTTCTGTGATGAGCTGTGATGTGAACCACTTTATATATGATTTGTTAAATTAAATGTAATGCCTCTTGTTCTTTTGAATTGCATTGTAAATAATTTTATGTTGACCATCTTTATAATGGCTTTGTTCTTTATGTTTGTTAGATTTGTAATTACTTATTGCTTTTATGGAAAAATTAGCTAATTACTTGATAATTTCTTTCCTTTAGTCCAGACAAATGGGTTGTGACCATCCACCAGCAGGTGCAGAGAACTCTGAGTTGTGCCTCATAAGCTCCTGCGCTTTACAATCAAGTCAGCACTCAATAACAAAGCAGTGAAAGAGAGAGTGACCCAGCCTCTAGACAGGAAAAAAAAAAAAAAAAAAAAAAGAGGACAAAACAAGTGCCTTAGAAATAACAGAACCAGAACAATGCAAACAACTAAAATTACAAAGAACCTGGAAAAACCGAAACCATCACAGAAGGGTATGCTGTGGACTGATCCTTTGGGGCTAATGGAAACAAAATTATCAGGTAATTAACTAACTTTTTCTTCGATTACATCCCAAGGATCAATCCAGACAAATGGGATGTACAAAAACAATCCTTAAGAGGGGAGGGACTATGATATTCCTGCAACGAGAACCATGGCTCCGAAGGAATTATCTGCTTGAGCAGACACATCCAAACGGTAATGCTTAACAAAGGAAGGAGAAGAAGATCACGTCCCTGACCAACAGATCTCTGCCAACGAAACTGCTCTAGACTCTGCCAAAAATCACCAAAGACCTGGTAGAATGAGTCTTGACATGCATGGCAGCAAATCTACCCCTCAGGATGTAAGCTGAAAAAATAGCCTCTTTAAGCCATCGAGCCACTGTCGCTTTGGAATCTGGCAAACCCTTCTTGGGTCCCGCAAAGAGGACAAAAAGATGATCAGACTGCCTGAAATCATTGGTAGCGTTAAGATAGTGCATAAGGATATGCTTCACAGTGAACAGTCGCAAGGAAGTGTATTCTGCAGAATAGACCTCCCTGGAAAAAGAAGGAAGAAACACAGTCTGATGGACATGAAAAGGAGATACAACCTTCAGCAAAAAGGACAGAACTGTCTATATGGAAACTCCTGAGTCAGAAAAGCAGAGAAAGGGATCCCTGCAAGACAGCTTGAAGCTCCAAAACTCTCTGTGCCAACGAAATGGCAACTAGAAATACTGCCTTTAAAGTAAGATCTTTGATAGTCAAAGGGGGCTGACTGAAGAGTCTTAAGAACCACTTGAAGCCTCCACTGAGGACAAATATTGCTGAGAGGGGGATGCAGTTGAGCAACTCCCTTGAGGAACTGCACTATATCAGAGTGAGCAGCCAATGAAGCATTCTGAATCTTGCCTCTATGACACACCAACGCTTCCACCTGAACCTTGTGTGAATTGAGAAGCCTTTTTTGAATCTTTCCTGAAGGGAGGATAAAATTTGAGACAAGGAAGCATGGAATGGAGAAACACCATTCTGTGCAGACCAGCTCTCAAAGTTCTCCACACTCTAGCATAAGAAGAAGTGGCCTGCTTTCAGACTTGTAGCAAGGTAGTAATATCATCCGCGTATCCCTTCTTCCTCGATTGCGCCCTCTCAAGAACCAGGCCTTAAGACCAAAGCAGGAGGGATCCTCTTTAAATACTGGACCTTGGTGCAATAAGCCTGTCTGTGGAGGAAGAGTGAACCAAGGAGAGATTTGAAGAAGGATCAGGTCTGCATACCAAGGACGTCTAGGCCAGTCCAGAGCTAAAAGAACTGACTTTCTGGGATGACACACATCCTTTCCACAAGAGGCTACAGAGGAAACAGAGGAGTCTAACGGCCAAGGCTATACCAGTGCATCCATTCCTAGGGAGTCTCTTCCTGAAGCGGCCACAGAATATGTATACTTGAGCACCAAGTGTGGATGCCATGAGGTCCAGAACCGGAAGGCCCCACTGTGTGGAAATGAGGCAAAATGCAGTCTGACAGTTGCCATTCCCCCAGGTCCAGAGACACTCTGCTTAGGAAATTTACTTGCGAGTTCAGTATACCCGCTATGTGAGACACTGAAATCATCGGAATGTTCAATTCCCCCCCACTGAAAAAAAAATGACACGACTCCTGGACTAGAGATACACTCTTTGTTCCTCTTTGTCTGTTGATGTAAGACATGGTTGTGACATTGTTCGAGAGCATGCACACCGGTCTCCCGCGAAGAAGAGGCACAAGGGCTAGTAGAGCTTTCCAGACAGCTCAAAGTTCCAATCTGTTGATGGACCAGGAAGCCTCCACTGTCAACCAGTGGCCCTGTGCACAGTGGCGGAGATAATGGGCTCCCCATCCGAAGAGGTTGGCATCAGAGGTGAGAACACACCAACTGGGAGTCTGTAAGGACAATCTGCCTGAACACGTGTAGGGAGAAGCCACTGTCAGACTCTATCTGCCTTGAGGCGTCCACAGCACCAGCCAGTCATAAGTCCTTGACACCGGAGACCACCGGCTCAACAGGGACAACTGTATGAGCCACATGCGGAACTTCCTCCAAGGCAGAACATCCAAAGTTGCCGCCATGGAACTGAGAACCTGAGCATAATCCCACGCCTGCAGACTGGGAAGAGAGAGAAGCCTGATAATTTGCTGTTTGAGCTTGCACTGACGATGCTGAGGCATGAAAACCTTCTCCCCCTGGGTACTGAAGCACTCTCAGAAACTTCAGGGTCTTGGTGGGGGTGAGATTACAGTTGCTGTAATTTACCACCTATCCCAGCACAGAAAGAAGAGACAGGACTGTCTGTGTACTGCGAAGGCTCTCTTGATAAGAAAGCACCCGAATTAGCCAATTGCCCAGGTAAAGATATACCTGGATCCCTTGCCGGCGAAGAAAGGCTGCCACCACCACCACCATAACTTTTGAAAATGTGCATGGTGCAGTGGCGAGGCCAAAAGGTATGGCCTTGAATTGAAACTGATCTCCCAGGATTGCAAACCAGAGAAAATTCCTGTGAGGAGGCCAAATTTGAATATGAAAATAAGCCTCCTTGAGGTCCAAAGAGGTGAGAAACTCACCTGGCTGGACCAAGGCTATACTCAGGAAAACAACGACGATAACTCAAAAATGAATAGACGATGCATCTATGAGTTTATTGTACAACAATCAAGACTCAACACAGCTGTGTTTTGGCCAATAAGGCCTGCCTCAGGAGTCTCCTGGATTGTTAGCAACAAAATTCTCTAGGATATTAGATTGTAGCATCCACTTAAAACAATGTCTGTCACCAATAGAAACAATGAACCTTTGCTGTTTGATGGAAGATATTGCTTTGGCTCACAACGTGCTTTGTTTTGTTTTTCCTCAGGTAGCCGCTGGACCTTGGAATCTCCCAGGTCTTTAACAATTTTCTCCAAATCTGCACCAAAGAGTATTTTCCCCCGAAAGGGCAACTTCACTAGATGAGATTTGGATGCCATATCAGCGGCACAATGCCTTAATCATAGCCACATAGCCAGCATTGCACTGAAACAGCCAAGATCATACCCTTAGCCAATACTCGTAGAATAACAAAAAGAGTGTCTGACAAATAGAGCAATCCCATCTCTAGAGTAGGGAGAAAGTTTGGAGGCAAGTCCAATGTGGACAATTGAATCTACGATAAAGAAGCCCTGGCTACAAAAGAAGAAGACATTGCTGCCTAAGAATTTAATGCAGCTAGCTGAAAGGCAAGCTTCAAGGAAGCTTCAAGCTTGCGGTCATGCATATTCTTTAATGCAGTGCTGCCTTCAACAGGGACAATGGTATGTTTAGTAATTGCCGTAATAAGGGTATCCACCTTAGGCAGAGCAAACTGCTCTAAATCAGATGGCAGAAGGGGATATAATTTGGACATAGTGTGAGCCACTTGGAGGTTAGAATCAGGGGTCTCCCACTGAGCTGCAGTAAGCTCCTACATAGCGTCATGAATATGGAAAGATACAGGTCTCTTAGTACCTGACATAATAGGTGGAGCAGGACCAGAGGACTGAGAAGCAGGGGAAGAAATGTTTAAAGCCTTCATAGGTTTTGTGATCAACAGAGGCAACTTCATTCTCAAAAACAGCCTAGCTACAGTAGGATTATCACCCCTATCTGCCTCTGAAATGTCCATCAGCAGAACTAGGATAGTCAGAATACACAGATAAAACCTCCTCTGAGTCCCGAGGAGGAACATTCTCCAAGTCCTGCAACATGGAAAGTTTTCGTTTCTTAGGAAGCTGCTCCTCAAAAGCAACATGAGGGGAAGAAGAAGAGGCAACTTGAGCTGCTTTTAATCAAAAGGTCTGATGTAATAAAAGGACAAATTCAGGCAAAAATGACAGGGCAGAGACTTCTACTCCCACAAAACCAACATCCCCGGACACTGTAGCAGGTGAGGAACTCAATAACAAAATGGCCGCCGAAGCCTCACAGAGCACAGGAGCCGTTGGAACTGAGCCCACCAAAACTGCCATCGGAGCAGGGCCAGATTGAACTCCCGAAGATGGAGTATTGACAGCCAAAGTAGGCAAAAGCAGCACGGCCACAGAAGTAAAGCAAAGCGTGCAAGAACCGATAGCCAACAGCACACAAGATTTAATAGCTCAGAGAAAGAATATTATACCCACAGAAAACAGCCAATCTCGTGACCTCCAAGGCATTGAAGTCCCACAATCTTCCCACAGCACAAATGCTCTCAAAAAGAACCACAGTAGCTGCTTTTTTTTTTTTTTACATAGACGAGACGGGAAGACTGAGATAAAGAGGTAGGAAAGTTGCAACAGGGGAGCAGGAAGGGACCTAGACCACTAGGTTTACACCTGAGGCACAGGATTTTCTCAACCCCAAACGCAATTGAACCTGCAAGCAGGACAGGAGGCCAGACAAGTCACCACAGCACACAGGAGCTGCTATCCCGTCTTCTGGAGGTAGAGAATACTGACTTGGTTGCTAAGCACAGGAGCTTATGAAGCACAACTCAGAGCTCTACCTCCAACTGCTGATGGATGGTCACAACCCATTTGTCTGGACTGATCCTTCGGACATAATGGAATTTAAGTTCTCCCCACATTTGTCTACCACACTTAGGGGCCCTTTTACAGAGCGGCGGTTAAGCAGAACACAGGATGCAACTGACTGACATAGCTGTCCTGTCTGCCCTATGTAAAAAGAACACTTCAACAAAATTTGAACTTAATCCACATACAATAAAGTCAAACACTCAACCAAAGTGGATATATATATATATAGATATAGATATATATAGATAGATAGATACTGAGCTTAATAAATAAGAGGAAAAGAGCTCAGAAAGTCAGTGTAATACAGCACCCTACGGACTGGTCTGCAGTGTGCTAATTAAAGCAATTCTCTTCAGACCACGTTCTATCATTTGCCAAAAAAAACCCCTTAAACTTGCCAATTTCGACTTTAATTACTTCAATATTATGACTAAAAGCAACATATTCAAACTCCCATAGTTTGTAAATATAGCTGGAAAGGATAAGTGCGCTATATTTACAAACTTTGAGAGTTTGAATATGTTGCTTTTACTGATATTACTGAAGTAATTAAAGTTAAAATTGGAAAGTTTAAGGGGTTTTTTTTTTGGCCAATGATAGAACATGGTCTGAAGAGTATTGCTTTAATTAGTGCACTGCAGACCAGTCCATGGGGTGCTGTATTACACTGACTTTCTGAGGTCTTTTCCTCTTATTTAGGGTTATTCTACCCTACGCCTGGAATAACTTCCTGAGCCCCTACGTCTTGCCCCATCCTTGGCCACCTTTAAATCTAGACTGAAAACCCACCTCTTTAACATTGCTTTTGACTCGTAACCACTTGCAACCACTCACCTCCACCTACCCTCCTCTCCTCCTTCCTGTACACATTAATTGATTTGATTACTTTATTTTTGTCTATTAGATTGTAAGCTCTTTGAGCAGGGACTGTCTTTCTTCTATTTTTGTGCAGCGCTGCGTACGCCTTGTAGCGCTATAGAAATGCTAAATAGTAGTAGTAGTAGTAGTACTGTATTACCATGGACTTTCTGAGGTCTTTCCCCCTTATTTATTAAGCTTAGTATCTATCTATCTATCTATCTATCTATCTATCTATCTATCTATCCACTTCGGTTGACTATGTAAAATGAAGACACTCACCAGAAAGGGTAAATCCCCAATCGAGTGGTAACAAACACAAAACCAAAGAGCACAAAGAGACCATCACACAGACGCTGGTACTTCGCATAATTTGCTAGTTTTGCAGCCTGTGAAAACAAAAACAAAAAAACCCATTAGAGTATAAAACCAGGAAACCTGTGTTTTACATAATCATTACAAAGAATCACAAATATATCTTGTCTTGAAAAGGCACAGACCATGCACCCTAAAACTTTGCGCACACATACTGTGCATACTGTGATAAGCATGTCTTTATGGGCCCTGAGGAAGGAGGAACTATTACAGGACAGGTGGCCCCTAGGCAACTTACTCACCCTAAGCCCCAGCATAAAGGAGGGAGTAGGGTAATCTCTAAAAGCAGATACGGAAGCTAAGTAGTCAACTAGAGTGGATAAGTGTATTTAAGATCACCTTAATATATAGTCAGGTAACTGATGTTATTTAGAATTTCTTTTGAGATTCTTTTTTTTCTTGAGTTTTATTTACGATATCAGCACCATTTTTCTTCCACAACGTGGACTATCATATTTTGTTTGTACTATACTTGAAACTTCAATAAAAAAGCAGAAATCTGTGTTCTGCTGAGGGTAGGAAGAAGGAATTAATCCCTGGAATCAGATAGCTTTATTTTCCAGATGAAAGGTGTTGGGAGAAAATCTCTAAGGGCAGGAATCACACCAATTCCAAGGTTGAAAAGAAAGGACAGTCCCGTAATATAGGGAATAGAAGGTGATCGAAACTCTGTTACCAAAATTTGCCATTCTGTTTCAGCCAAAACCAAAACTGGCTGGTAGGCTGGGTGAAGGGGGGCTTGTTTCATGCACAGGACCGAACCCTAGTGTTCATCCCCTGGAGGCCTAGTGGATAGGACAGGAACGATCCAGTCACTCCTGCCCAAGTCCTCTCCACTGTCAAAATGCCTGTGCCATCTCCAATCTGAAAATGGGTGCCATAACCTCCAAGCAGCAGTCGTGCAAGATTGCTGCTAGAAATCATGGCAGCCATTTTGGCAGCAGAGAAGACATCGGCACAAGTGACTGGGGATCACTCCTGCTCTGACTTCCTACTAGACCCCAAGCGGATGGATGGTAGCCCCAGGGTGGGGGAAGGGAGAGCAAGGAGAGTAAGGGGACCCAGCATATAGCAAAGTTACTCACCTGTAGAAGGTGTTCTCTGAGGACAGCAGGCCCAGAATTCTCACAACAGGGAGTTATCATCTGACTATCAAGACCAAGAACTTTCTAGCAGCATCCCACCACACATGCACTGGTGCTTTCCCGCAAGACTCGTGAGCTTGGGTCCCTCAATCACTGTAAAACGCTAAAGAACTCAACTCCTAGGGGAGGTGCGGGGGTATGTGAGCATACCTAGCCTGCTGCCCTCAGGGAATACCTGTTACAGGTGAATAACTTTGCTTTCTCAGAGGACAAGGCCGTCATACTCTCACAGCTGGGAATCTCTAGCTACCAGGCTCATCAAAAACAATACTAGGATAATAGGGACACAAAACATCGAGGCCTGTTATTCAATTAACCTAAAACAATTTGCTTATTAGTTGTGCAGGTGCAGCCTGGAATAGAATAAAACTAGGCCTAGAAGGGGTGGAGTTGGATTCCAGACTTCAAACAAATTCTGCAGGTCTGCTTGCCCAAGTATCCTGCTGGCAGTAATGAGATACGAATGTGTAGACAGATGACCAAGTCACAGCTTTGCCAGTCTCCTATGGAAGCTGACCTCAAGTGGGCTACCAATGTAGCCATGGCTCGGACATTATGAGCCCTGAAGTGACCCTCTAAAGTTTGCTCAACCTGGGCATAAGTAAAGGAGATGCAATCTGCTAGCCAACTGAAATTGTGTGTTTGCCAACGGCTACCCCATCCTGTTGGGTCAAAAGAAACAAAAAGGTGGGTGGACTGTCTATGGGCTTTAGTCCGCTACGGATAGAAGACTAAGGCTCGTTTGAAGTCTAAGGTATGCAGTACACTTTTCCCGTGTGGTTTTGGGAAAAATGTTGGATTGACTTATTAAGATGACCGACACTGTCTTAGGAAGGTGCTGGAGAGAACTACTCTATTGTAGTGAAACTTAGAATAAGATGGGTCAGTTACTAGGGCCTGAAGCTCACTGACTCTGCGAGCTGAAGCAACTGCTACCAGAACACAACTTTCTAGGTCAAATACTTCAGATGACAGGAATCAAGTGGCTAAAAAGGAGCTTTCATCAGCTGGGTGAGGACTACCAGAACCCTCATCCATACTCTTATCACTTCTCGCTTAGACTATTGCAACTTGCACCTCACAGGTCTCCCACTTAGCCATCTCTCTCCTCTTCAATCTGTTCAAAATTCTGCTGCACGACTAATATTCCGCCAGTGTCATTATGTTCATATTAGCCCTCTCCTCAAGTCACTTCACTGGCTTCCTATCCGTTTCCACATACAGTTCAAACTCCTCTTATTGACCTATAAGTGCATTCACTCTGCAGCTCCTCAGTACCTCTCCAATCTCATCTCTCCCTACATTCCTCCCTGGCAACTCCGTTCACTGGGTAAATCTCTCTTACCTGCACCCTTCTCCTCCACTGCTAACTCCAGACTCCTTTCCTTTTATCTTGCTGCACCGTATGCCTGGAATAGACTTCCTGAGCCGGTATATCAAGCTCCATCTCTGGCCGTATTCAAATCTAAGCTAAAAGCCCACCTTTTTGATGCAGCTTTTAACTCCTAACCCTTATTCACTTGTTCAGAACCCTTATTTTATCATCCTCATCCTCACTTTAATGCTCCCTTATCTCTTGTTTGTCCTGTTTGTCTGTCCTAATTAGATTGTAAGCTCTATCAAGCAGGGACTGTCTCTTCATGTTCAAGTGTACAGCGTTGCGTACGTCTAGTAGCGCTTTAGAAATGACTAGTAAAAAAGGCCCATTTCTGGCTGAAAGGAAACGGGCTCTAGCAAGGCTTTTGGTGGAGTGTGTATGTTTGAGAGAGTGTCTGTGACAGTGAGTGTGTGTGAGAGAGAGAGTGAATGTGCAAGCGTGTGTGTGTGAGACACTGAGATTGGTTGCAAGTGTTTATGTGAGAATGAGTGTGTGCGTGAGACAGTGAGTGTCCTCCGCTCTCCCCCCTCTCAGGTCTGAGGACCGCCTACCCTGTGGCGTGAGGACCCCTCTTACCCCCCCCCCCTGTGGTCTGAGGACCCACTTTCCCCCCCTGTCTGTGGTGTTAGGGACCCCCCTTCCCCCCTCTGGTGTTGGGGAGCCCCCTTCCCCCCTTCTGTGTGGTTAAGGTCCCCCTTCCCCCCTGCATCTGAGTTCCTGGCCCCCCTCCGCTCTCCCCCCTCTCAGGTCTGAGGACCCCCTACCCTGTGTTGTGAGGACCCCTCTTCCCCCCCTCTCTGTGGTGTGAGGACACCCGCTCTCTGTGCTCTGAGGATCCCCCATCTGTGGTCTGAGGACCCCCCTTCCCCCCCATCTGTGGTGTTGGGGACCCCCCTTCCCCCCTCTCTGGTGTTAGGGTCCCCCCTTCTGTGTTGTTAAGGTCCCCCTTCCCCCTGCATCTGAGTTCCTGGCCCCCCTTCCCCCTCCTGCCACCTCTTCCCATCCGTCCGGCTCCCCTTGCCAGTCCGCCTCTCATCCTCCCCCTCCCCTGTGGTCTGAGGAGCCCCTCCCCTCTGGCCTCAGGGCCCCTTCTGACTCCGTGGTCTCAGGCCCCAACCCCTGCCGCTACGCCCCTCCCAAAGTCGCAGCCGCTCACCCTCCCCCCGCCCCCCAGGGTGCCACCGCTCCTACCCCTCCCCCCTCCCAACTGCTGTTGCTGCTGCTCTCCTCAGGTTGTTTCCTGCGCCGGGTTGCTTTAGCCCCTTCAAAGAACTGTGGTGTTGCTGTTGCTGCACGGGCTCTGCCTCCACCTGCACAGTTACTTTAATTACTGGCCATGTTGTTGTCGTGCTTTACACACGGAGGGCGCCCCTCCCTCACCTCTGTATCCTCGGGTGGTGGCCTCCCTCATGGGGAGCCCCGCAACAAGTAAAACGCACCTCCGTAGACAGCCAACACACATTGGCTGACTTCTCTGCAGCCGTTCCTCCTCTCCCCTCTGACGTCGCTGCGCTCCTCCAGTGTCTTCCTCCAGGGGCAGTCACGTAGAGGGTAGAGGAGGAGCAGCTGCAGAGACGTCAGCCAATGTGTGCTGGCTGTCTACAGAGGTGCGTTTTAAGCTTAAGGGTTTTGTTTTGTATTTTTCTTTCTGTACCGGCTGCTGCTGCTGAACAGGAGAAGCAGCAGCGGCCGGACAGTATTTGTGGGTGGCGAGGCGGTTGTTGTTTTGGGTGGGGGAGGGGGGATAGTGGCTTGGTGATGCGCCGGGGGGGGAGGTTGTTGAGTGATGCGGGGGGGAAGGGGTAGGGGCTTTGTGAAGCGCCGTTGCGGGGTGGGGGTGGGGGCAGTCAGAGTTGTTTCTTAGGCAGGGGGAGGAGTAGGACCGCTCCCCCTGCGTGGCTCGCAGATTGGCAGGGGAGGGGCTTGGGTGATGTGCTGGGGGGGCGGCACTGTCCGCTTTTGCTCCATGAGTGTCATTGCTCCGCCCTCGACGTCATCACGTTTGACGCGTGGGCGGGGCAGACACTCATGGAGCAAAAGCGGTCTCAGCCACCTCACTTTAGAACGTTGGGAAAGTGAGGCTTCATTAGAACGTTGGAGGTGCGTTTTATATAGAGAGATAAGTAGTAGTAGTAACATTATTAGCTGAAGGAAAGTGAAGTAATAAGGCATTTCTTGCATGGGATCATCTCATAGAAAGAGAAGGGAGAAGCAGCAAGCAAGGCATCTAACTGGGAGCTAAGTCATCAATTATTCTAAAAACTGTAACAATTTTTAAAAAAGCAGCACACACAAACAGGCAGCCAATGAGGATTAAAGTGGAGTGGTTCTTGCCATATGCTGAACATTAAAAAGCAATCTGGCCCCTGTGATTATGAAGAATTTGCAAACAAGTATAGGACCTTTCAAGTGCAACCCACATATGACGATTACTGAGGCTACTGTGCTATTTTCTTTGGATTATTGTAATTTTAAATGATCAGATAGAGAGTATTTAACAAGCCTAAGCAATTTTAATTTATAAAAAAACATGAGCCACTTTATTTATACAATCTTTCATAGTTAAATGAGAATCCAAAATAACCCCTAATACATACAGGGAGGATTGAATTCAAAATTCCATGCTCCTAATCATGATTAGGTGAGTCTGACGTTGGTGCAGGGCAAAATGGTACAGACTATTAAGAACAAAATTACAGAGCATATTCAAAAGCATGGATTAATGAGACAAAGTCAACATGGATTTAATGAAGGAAAATCTTGTCTCACCAATCTACTACATTTCTTTGAAGGGTGAACAAACATGTGGATAAAGGGGAGCCGGTTGATATTGTGTATCTGGATTTTCAAAAGGCGTTTGACAAAGTACTTCATGAAAGACTCCAGAGGAAATTGGAGAGTCATGGGATAGGAGGTAGTGTTCTATTGTGGATTAAAAACTGGTTAAAAGATAGAAAACAGAGAGTAGGGTTAAATGGTCAATATTCTCAATGGAGAAGGGTAGTTAGTGGGGTTCCCCAGGGCTCTGTGCTGGGATAGCTGCTTTTTTACAAATGACCTAGAGATGGGAGTAACTAGTGAGGTAGTTAAATTTGCTGATGACACAAAGTTATTAAAAGTCGTTAAATCACGGGAGGATTGTGAAAAATTACAAGTGCACCTTACGAGACTGGGAGACTGGGCGTCTAAATGGCAGATGACGTTTAATGTGAGCAAGTGTAAAGTGATGCATGTGGGAAAGATGAACCCGAATTATAGCTACGTCATGCAAGGTTCCACATTAAGAGTCACGGACCAAGAAAGGGATCTAGGTGTCGTCGTTGATGATACGTTGAAACCTTCTGCTCAGTGTGCTGCTGCGGCTAAGAAAGCAAATAGAATGTTAGGTATTATTAGGAAAGGAATGGAAAACAAAAATGAGGATGGCTATAACACCTTTGTATCTCTCCATGGTGTGACCGCACCTCGAATATTGTGTTCAATTCTGGTTGCTGCATCTCAAAAAAGGTATAGTGGAATTAGAAAAGGTACAGAGAAGTGCGACGAAAATGATAAAGGGGATGGGGATGGGACGACTTCCCTATGAGGAAAAGCTAAAGCGGCTAGGGCTCTTCAGCTTGGAGAAAAGGCGGCTGAGGGGAGATATGATAGAGGTCTATATAACAATAAGTGGAGTGGAACGGGTAGATGTGAAGCGCCTGTTTATGCTTTCCAAAAATACTAGGACTAGGGGGCATGCGATGAAGCTAAATTGTAGTAAATTTAAAATGAATCGGAGAAAAATTTTCTTCACTCAACGTGTAATTAAACTCTGGAATTCGTTGCCAGAGAATGTGGTAAAGGCGGTTAGCTTAGCGGAGTTTAAAAAAAAAAGGTTTGGACTGCTTCCTAAAGGAAAACTCCATAGACCATTATTGAATGGACTTGGGGAAAATCCACTATTTCTGGGATAAGCAGTATAAAATGTTTTGTATTTTTTTGGGATCTTTCCAGGTATATTGTGACCTGGATTGGACACTGTTGGAAACAGGATGCTGGGCTTGATGGACCTTTGGTCTTTCCCAGTATGGCAATACTTACGTACTTATGACTCTTCTGGCAGAACAGCTATTAAGAGCACTACCTTATATGTAAGGAACTTGAGAGAACAGAAATGAAGTGGTTGAAATGGAGGTTTCATGAGAGCATTTGGATGACACTGAGATCCCACGCCACTGGAGGTGGTCTGATAGGAAGTTTTAAACCTTTCACAAATCTAATTATCAAGGAAACTGGCTTATTATCAACTCTAAAATGAAAAGTGCTAATGGCACTCAAGTGTACTCTGAGTTAGACTTGAGGCTAGAATCCAAAAGATATGTTGTCGTTTCTCCCATGGAGACCAAGAACACTGTGTGTGAAGACCATCAACTTGAGCACCCCAACCTACCATGGAAGCATCCGTGGTGAGAATTTTGTGATGTGGTGGGGGCTGAAATGGAAGACCCTGGGTGAGATTATGGGATACCATCCACCACTGTAGAGAGTGGCACAGTTGTGGAGTTACTCGAATAACAGCCAAGAGTAATCCCGTGGCTTAGGTCCACTGAGAGGGGAGAGTCCACTGAGGAATTCAGAAGCGGAGTCAAGTCAATGGGGTTACATGGACTGTCAAAAGCCATGTGACCAAGTAGGTGGAGCATCTGACGAGCAGATACTTGGTTGGATTTAAACACCTGAGTGGAACGATGCAATATGTTTGCTCTCGGTTGAGGAAGGAAGGTCCGGCCCTGAGTAGTATAGAAGAGAGCCTCTATGAATAAGGTCTGAACTGGTTGAAGATGTGATTTGGGATAACTGATCACAAACCCAAGTTGCTCTAGGAGTCTTATTGCGAACAGAATGGAGTTTGTGCAGACTCCCGGGAGGCTGCCTTGATTAACCAATCATCTAGTAGGGAAAGATGTGTATGCCCCACCTGCAAAAGGTTGCACCTACTACTATCAGACATTTTGTGAAGACTTGAGGAACCAACGCCATGCCAAATGGTAAGACCTTGTATTGGCAGTGGAGAGTTCCAAAGCGAAAGCACAGGAACTGTGTGTACTGGGAGAATAGGTAAATATGTGCATGCCTCCTTGAGACCTAGAGAGCAAAGCCAATCAATGAGTTGTATCATGAAAAGTAGTGATACCTGTGAAACCTTCCAAACTTTTGAGCAGATACTTATTAAAGGGATAGGAGAAGTGAAAAAAGATGGAAAGGAAATAGAGAGAAGAGGAGAACAAGGGGGGTAAAAATAAAAAAATATATATATATGGAATTCTTTTAATTATTTTTTTTTATTTTATTATGTTTTTATGATGGTGATTATAATCTGAGTAATTTGTATGAATATTACTAATTGGCTCTCTGGTTTTGCTGTGCTTTTCTATCAGAAATGGATTTCAAAGTGTGTTTTTATAGTATTTTAAGACTGATTTTACTGTTATATTATATTGTAAACTGTTCTGATTTACATTTTGTAATAAGTGATGGTCTAGTAAGCACATAAGCATAAGCACATAAGCACTGTCACGCTGGGAAAAGACCAAAGGTCCATCAAGCCCAGCACTCTGTCTCCGACAGCGGCCAATCCAGGCCCCAAGAACCTGGCAAAAAACCCAAAATTTAATAACGATCAATGGACTTTTCCTTCAGAAATCTGTCCAGACCCCCTTTAAACTCAGCAAGGCCAGCTGCCGTCACTACCTTCTCCGGCAATGAGTTCCAGAATCTAACCACGCGCAGAGTAAAGAAAAACTTTCTCCGATTGTTTTTAAACCTACCACATTCTAATTTCATCTTGTGTCCCCTGGTTCTATTATTGTTAGAAAGCGTAAACAAACGCTTCACATCTGTCCGCTCTAAATAAATAAACGATAATTGGACTCCCCTCCCCTCTGTCTTTTTAGGTATAAGAAAGTGTCTAGAATATAAGCTTCGATCTCTTTAATTTCATCTGGAGGGAGTTGAAACGAAACTCTTGGTGGATGTTGGAAGTCTTTTTTCCCCCCAATGCAGTGTAATGGTGCTGTATGGTATGTAGAACCCAACGGTCCGAGGTTATGAGAGTCCACTCTGATGAAAGAGGATGAGCTGTCCTCCTACTAGTAGGTCACTTGCCACAAACAACTGTACAATGACAATGCTGTCTAGGAAGGAGTCAAAAACTGGGTTGTTCTTTACACTGCTGCCTGGATGTGAGCGTTGAGGCACAGTCCTTTGAGGTGGAGGAGGAGTGGGAGTATAACAACCCTTAGACATAAGTAATTGAAGCGTTGAAATCTTCCTGCAAATCTTCTCGTAGAAGAGGTAGCAGAAGTCTGACCTGGATAGAGTTTTTATAGTATCTGTACGCTTTTTGATTAAGTCAGCCACCTCTTCGACTGCCGCTAAACAAGTTTTCTCCATGACAAGGAACATCCACTAGATGTTCCTGGACAGCAGATTTAAGGTCAGAAAGAGACTTCACAATGCTACTTTAAGGTGGAAATGTGTGAAGAGATTGCTTTACCAGATATTTACAACAGTCAAGCAGTTTCCTGTAAAGCTTGTGGAGTTCTTCAGCTTTCTCAGGGGGAAGGAATTCTGCAAAGGATAGAGTACTCTGTTTTAGAGATTTCAAGTAAATTGTGGAATAAAGTTGATAGACTAATATGCGATTGGTTAGCACTGAAGCCTGAAAAGAGTTCTGCCAAAAGGAGTCCAATGTTCTAGCTTCTTTTCCTGGAGGAGCAGAACCATGAGATCTTGCACTGTGAGTGTGTTTTAAAGCAGATTCCACAACTAGGGAATAAGGTTAACTGTTTTCTCAAACCCAGTGCATTTCTGTATCCTACAAATTGTATCAGTTTTCTTTGGGGCTACCTGAACTATTAGTGGAGTCTCCCAGTTTTTGATTAGAGTATTTTTCATAATTGTATGAAGTAGTACAGTGATGTTTTCTCTAGGAGGAGAGTCATAATCTAGAACTTTAAAGAGTTCTGAGCGAGGTTCTTTCTCCATCTCTAGTCTGAAAGGTATGGCTTGTGCCATCATCTCACGGACAACACCAGGAAAGGTCACCTCCAGAAATTACATCCTATGTCTCTCGGGTGGTGGAGAAGAATCAGATAGAATGCCATAGGACTCCTCAGCTAAGAGATCCTGTGGGTCCTGATCTGTCTCCCAGGAGAGAGGTCTGAGTCTGAGATTTCAAAGTACTGTTCATGGGAAGTACATGGAAGAGTGTGTCAGCTAGAGCATCCGCTGTTCGTCGAGGTTCGTCAAGGCAGATGAGCTTCTTAAGGTGGAGAAAATTCCTCTATCGATGTTGTCAGTTGGGTTTGTGCTGCCCACGATGGTTGGCATGAGGCCGGTGTGAAAAACCTCTCCCGGACTGTCTCTCCAATGTATCAACGGGGCTGGGCTGAGGCTGGCGCAAGCATCCTGTAAGCCTTTATAGACTGTGAATGAAGTAGCCCTGAAAGCTCCTCCTTGTACATAGCCTGGATTTCCTCTTGTAGAGTAGGTGATGGTACTGGCTGAGAAAGCAGTGTGGACATAGTCTGAGGTATAGCCTGTGCAAGCTTAGGAGATCTGAAAGATCTCAAAGGCTCTCAATAAGAAATAAGTTGGAGAGGAGAGCGGTCATCATTGCAGGGGAGATGTGGGCAGAGTCCCTGGAAGCAGAACAATGGCGATATTTTTTTAGTTTTTTAACACTGCAGGTCCTTCAATGCACGCAGCACCGACAGGACGTAGAGCTCTTTTGCATACACAGAACCGAGTCCAACGTTGGACCCTCTTCATGCTGTGTTGCACCTCCTGTTGATGTTGACACCAACGCAGGTTCCGTGTCAAGTACCGAATCTCCTGCCATGCTTGATGCGAACGTCAATGTATGTGCAGAACCAAAAAGCTTTTCCTACTGGACTCTGCAGGCTTTAAGGGTCCTTGGTTGCATGCGCAGGCAGAGGCTATACTATGTCTCTGTGCTCTGGACCCAAGCACTGAAAGTGAATGATACATACCTGTAGCAGGTGTTCTCCGAGGACAGCAGGCTGATTGTTCTCACGACTGGGTGACGTCCGCGGCAGCCCCCACCAACCGGAAGAAGCTTCGCGGGCGGTCCGCACGCAGGGCACGCCCACCGCGCATGCGCGGCCGTCTTCCCGCTCGTACGTGACCGTTCCCGCCAGTTGAATGACAAGCAAAAATGATGAAACGCAACTACAAAGGGGAGGAGGGAGGGTAGGTGAGAACAATCAGCCTGCTGTCCTCGGAGAACACCTGCTACAGGTATTTATCATTCACTTTCTCCGAGGACAAGCAGGTTGCTTGTTCTCACGACTGGGGTATCCCTAGCTCTCAGGCTCACTCAAAACAAGAACCCAGGTCAATTGAACCTCGCAACGGCGAGGATACAACAGAAAATTGACCTACGAAGAACAACTGAGAGTGCAGCCTGACCAGAATAAATTCGGGTCCTGGAGGGTGGAGTTGGATTTACACCCCAAACAGATTCTGCAGCACCGACTGCCCGAACCGACTGTCGCGTCGGGTATCCTGCTGGAGGCAGTAATGTGATGTGAATGTGTGGACAGATGACCACGTTGCAGCCTTGCAAATCTCTTCAATAGTGGCTGACTTCAAGTGGGCCACTGACGCTGCCATGGCTCTAACACTATGAGCCGTGACATGACCCTCAAGAGCCAGCCCAGCCTGGGCGTAAGTGAAGGAAATGCAATCTGCTAGCCAATTGGAGATGGTGTGTTTCCCAACAGCGACCCCTAGCCTGTTAGGGTCGAAAGAAACAAACAATTGGGCGGACTGTCTGTGGGTCTGTGTCCGCTCCAAATAGAAGGCCAATGCTCTCTTGCAGTCCAATGTGTGCAACTGACGTTCAGCAGGGCGGGTATGCAGTCTGGGAAAGAATGTTGGCAAGACAATTGACTGGTTAAGATGGAACTCCGACACCACCTTCGGCAGGAACTTTGGGTGGGTGCGGAGCACTACTCTGTTGTGATGAAATTTGGTATATGGAGCATGAGCTACCAGGGCTTGAAGCTCACTGACCCTACGAGCTGAAGTAACTGCCACCAAGAAAATGACCTTCCAGGTCAAGTACTTCAGATGACAGGTATTCAGTGGCTCAAAAGGAGGTTTCATCAGCTGGGTGAGGACGACGTTGAGATCCCATGACACAGTAGGAGGCTTGATAGGGGGCTTTGACAAAAGCAAGCCTCTCATGAATCGAACGACTAAAGGCTCTCTAGAGATGGCTTTACCTTCCACACGATAATGGTAAACACTAATCGCACTAAGGTGATTCCTTACTGAGATGGTCTTGAGGCCAGACTCTGATAAGTGCAAAAGGTATTCAAGCAGGTTCTGTGCAGGGCAAGAACGAGGTTCTAGGGCCTTGCTCTCACACCAAACGACAAACCTCCTCCACTTGAAAAAGTAACTCTTTTTAGTGGAATCCTTCCTAGAGGCAAGCAAGACCCGGGAGACACCCTCAGACAGGCCCAACGCAGTGAAGTCTACGCCCTCAACATCCAGGCCGTGAGAGCCAGAGACTGAAGGTTGGGGTGCAGCAACGCTCCGTCGTTCTGCGAAATGAGAGTCGGAAAACACTCCAATCTCCACGGTTCTTCTGAGGACAACTCCAGAAGAAGAGGGAACCAGATCTGACGGGGCCAAAAGGGCGCTATCAGAATCATGGTGCCGCGGTCTTGCTTGAGCATTAGTAAGGTCTTCCCCACCAAAGGTATGGGAGGATAAGCATACAGGAGGCCGGTCCCCCAATGAAGGAGAAAGGCATCCAACGCTAGTCTGCCGTGTGCCTGAAGTCTGGAACAGAACAGAGGCAGCTTGTGGTTGGTCTGAGAGGCAAAAAGGTCCACCGAGGGGGTGCCCCACTCTCGGAAGATCTTGCGTACCACTCTGGAATGAAGCGACCACTCGTGCGGTTGCATTACTCTGCTCAATCTGTCGGCCAGACTGTTGTTTACACCTGCCAGGTATGTGGCTTGGAGAAGCATGCCGAACTGGCAAGCCCAACGCCACATCCTGACGGCTTCCTGACACAGGGGGCGAGATCCGGTTCCCCCCTGCTTGTTGGTGTAATACATTGCAACCTGATTGTTTGTCCGAATTTGGATAATTTGGCAGGACAGCCGATCTCTGAAAGCCTTCAGTGCGTTCCAGATCGCTCGGAGCTCCTGGAGGTTGATCTGCAGATCCTTTTCCTGGAGGGACCACAGACCCTGGGTGTGAAGCCCATCGACATGAGCTCCCCACCCCAGGCGAGATGCATCCGTCGTCAGCACTTTCGTGGGCTGTGGAATTTGGAATGGACGTCCCAGGGTCAAATTGGTCCGAATGGTCCACCAGAGCAGTGAAGTGCGGCAACTGGTGGAGAGGCGAATGACATCTTCTAGATTCCCGGTGGCTTGAAACCACTGGGAAGCTAGGGTCCATTGAGCAGATCTCATGTGAAGACGAGCCATGGGAGTCACATGGACTGTGGAGGCCATATGACCCAGAAGTCTCAACATCTGCCGAGCTGTGACCTGCTGAGACGCTCTGGTCTGCGAAGCCAGGGACAGGAGGTTGTTGGCCCTCGCTTCGGGAAGGAAGGCCTGAGCCGTCTGGGTATTCAGCAGAGCTCCTATGAATTCCAGAGACTGGGTTGGCTGGAGATGGGACTTTGGGTAATTTATCACAAACCCCAGCAGTTCCAGGAGTTGAATAGTGCACTGCATGGACCGGAAGGCTCCTGCCTCCGAGGTGTTCTTGACCAGCCAATCGTCGAGATATGGGAACACGTGCACTCCCAGCTTGCGTAGATACGCCGCTACCACCACGAGGCACTTTGTAAACACCCGTGGGGCAGAGGCGAGCCCAAAGGGCAGCACACAATACTGAAAGTGCCGTGCGCCCAGGCGGAATCTGAGATACTGTCTGTGAGCTAACAGTATCGGGATGTGAGTGTATGCGTCCTTTAAATCCAGGGAACATAGCCAATCGTTTTTCTGAATCATTGGCAGAAGGGTGCCCAAGGAAAGCATCCTGAACTTTTCTTTGACCAGGAATTTGTTCAGGCCTCTCAGGTCTAGGATGGGACGCATCCCCCCTGTTTTCTTCTCCACAAGGAAGTACCTGGAATAGAATCCCTGCCCTTCCTGCCCGGGTGGTACGGGCTCGACCGCATTGGCGCTGAGAAGGGCGGAGAGTTCCTCTGCAAGTACCTGCTTGTGATGGGAGCTGAAGGATTGAGCTCCCGGAGGACAATTTGGTGGCAGGGAGGCCAAATTCAGGGCATATCCGCACCGCACTATTTGGAGAACCCACTGGTCGGAGGTTATGAGAGGCCACCTTTGGTGAAAAAATTTCAACCTCCCTCCGACCGGCAGATCGTCCGGTATGGACACTTTGAGGGCGGCTATGTTCCCATGGATCCAGTCAAAAGCCCGTCCCCGGCTTTTGCTGTGGAGGCGCAGGGGGCTGCTTAGGCGCACGCTGTTGACGAGAACAAGCGCGCTGGGGCTGTCCCTGTGCCTGACGAGGCCTTCGGGCCGGCTGGGTGTACCTACGCTTGGTAAAAGCATAGGGTGCAGCCTGCCGGGCCCGGGAAAAACGTCCACCTGCTGAGGTGGATGCTGAAGGCGCCCGGTGGGAGAGCTTGTCGAGGGCGGTTTCCCGCTGATGCAGTTGGTCCACCAGCTGCTCGACCTTCTCACCAAAAATATTATCCCCCCGGCAAGGGACGTCAGCCAGTCTCTGCTGGGTGCGGTTGTCCAGGTCAGAGGCACGCAGCCATGAGAGTCTGCACATCACTGTACCTTGAGCAGCTACTCGGGATGCCACATCAAAAGTGTCGTAAGACCCCCTGGCCAGGAATTTGCGACACGCCTTCTGCTGCCTGACCACCTGATGAAAAGGTTCAGCAAGCTCCGGAGGAAGTGCTTCAACTAAACTAGACAGTTGCCTCACCGAGTTCCGCAAGTGGATGCTCGTGTAGAGCTGGTATGTTTGAATTTTGGCGGCGAGCATAGCGGCCTGATACGTTCTCCTCCCAAAAGAGTCCAAGGTCCTAGACTCTCTGCCTGGGGGTGCCGAGGCATAGTCTCTAGTACTCTTGGCTCTTCTGAGAGCAGAGTCCACCACCATGGAATCGTGAGGAAGTTGGGCCTTCACGGACTCTGTACTGGGATTTTTTGGGGACAACTGGATTAGAAAGAGGGCACGACCAATTCCACATAAGCACTTCTCTCAGTGTATTATGCAAGGGGGCCGTAGCAACCTCAGCAGGCGGAGAAGGATAATCCAAGACCTTGAGCATCTCAGCCTGGGCTCATCCACAACCTCCATAGGGAATGGAATGTCCTTATATATTTCCCTAACAAAAGATGAGAAAGAGAGACTCTCAGGTGGAGACATTCTACTCTCAATTGGCGGAGTAGGATCAGAGGGAACCCCACACGACTCTTCCTCCAAAAAGTATCTGGTGTCTTCCTCATCGGTATCGGACAAGAGCTCCCTAAGAGCAGCCCGAACCCGAGCCTGTCTCGACGTCGAGGATCGACGACCTTGTGGGGGGTGTCAAGAAGTCAACCCCTGCCTGGACTCCGGCGAAGCTTCCTCCACCGACGTCGAGGGGGAATCAACCCGGGTGGCAGCTGACGCCAGCACCGCAAGCGGTACCGAGGACGGGGACCTCCTCACAGGCGATGGCCCAGATGCCACCTCAGCAGTTGATACAGAAGGCACAAGCACCCCCGACACCGAGGCTGACTGGCGAAGCAAGCCTTCCAGAAGCTCCGGAAGAAGGGCTCGAATATGCTCGTCGAGAGCTGCCATCGGTAAAGGCTGGGGGGGGGGGGGGGGGGTGCAGGAGTTGGTTGCAGAGTCTGAAGGGGCTCGGGAGCCGGTACCAGGCTGCCAGATGACAGACGCATCGGCACCTCTTGAATGGAGAGTGAGCAATCCTCTCGGCGCCGACGGTTCTCGGGTGCCAACTTCCTCGGCTCCCCGGAGCTCTCGGTACCGTGTGTAGAAGGAGAACGATGACGGTGCTTCTTAGCCTTTGCTCGACGCCCGTCATCGAGACTCCTCGGTACCGAAGAGGAGGACGTGGAACCCTCATGCCTCCTCGGGGCTGGATCTGACTCAGGTCGGTCCCGGGGGGCCTATATAGCAGAAGGCCTCGAGTTAGGTAGAGACCCACTCTCTACCTCCATGCGGTCTTTCGTCAGCCATTACCTGGACTCCCGATGTCGATGCCTCCCTCGACGTCCTCGGTACCAATGTCGATGCCGACTTCGAAGGACCGGACCGATCCGAAAAAAGTTTCTCACACTGAGCCTCTCGAGCCACTTGGGTCCGTTTTTTCAACAACTTACACAGCTTACAGGCAGCTGGGAGATGATCGGGCCCAAGGCACTGGAGACACCACACGTGGGGGTCGGTACTGGAGATGGTCTGGTTGCACAGAGTACAACCCTTGAAGCCGCTGGGTGTCCTCAATGACATGGAGGGAAAAACAGCGGTCGTGAAATCAAAAGGCTTGATGGTGCCAAGGAAAAAGGGGCACAAAAAGGAAAAACGGTCTGACCGAGCAGCCTAAAGGCGGCCGCGTCGAAAAATTAAGGAAACTTTAAAGGGGAATAAGAAAAACTAATAAAATAAAGGAAAAAAAGGTGTTGCTTTTTTTTTTTTTACTAAACTACAATTAAATCAAAAGAAAAAAAAAAAAAAAAAGAGGTAAATTGGGCAATGAATGCCAAAAGCAGGTTCTCCTGAGCCAAAAATGGGAAAGCATTAGACAAACAACTTTTCCCAGTTGCGGATAGAAAAAAACAAAGAGAGACACACTCGCGTCGCGGGCGGGAACCTGCTCGCGCATGCGCAGTGCGCCTTCACCCGCGTGACGTTGCGTTTTCAAAAGTTCTAGGTTTTTTGTACATTCCGGACTCCTGGGTCGTCGCAGATGACAACCCATCAGTGATACTATTCCGCCTGCTTGTCCTCGGAGAACACTATGTTACTATGTGAGAATATTATGCATGTTTGCTCTCAAAGAACATACCAGATATTTCTAGGAAACGTGGAGGGGCATTTTCGACCAGGGACGCCCATCTCTAAGGGCGCCCATCTCTGAGGGCGGCACCGCGAAGGGGCGGGGCCAACCGTATTTTCGAAAGAGATGGGCGTCCATCTTTCATTTCGATAATACGGTTGGGGCCGGCCAAATGTCAGAGACGGCCAGGTTTGAGATGGGCGGCCTCGGTTTTCGCCGATAATGGAACCGAGGCCGGCCATCTCAAACCCGGCCAAATCCAAGGCATTTGGTCATGGGAGGGGCTAGCATTTGTAGTGCACTGGTCCCCCTGACATGCCAGGACACCAACGCACCCTAGAGGGCACTTCTAAAAATTAAAAAAAAAAAGCTCCCAGGTGCATAGCTCCCTTACCGTAGGTGCTGAGCCCCCCAAAACCCACTACCCACAACTATACACCACTACCATAGCCTAAGGGGTGAAGGGGGCACCTACATGTGGGTACAGTGGGTTTCGGGTGGGTTTTGAAGGGCTCCCATTTTCCAACACAAGTGTAACAGGTAATGGGGGGGATGGGCCTGGGTCCGCCTGCCTGAAGTCCACTGCACCCACTAAAACTGCTCCAGGGACCTGTATACTGCTGCAATGGACCAGAGTATGACATTTGAAGCTGGCATAGAGGCTGGCAAAAAAAGTTTTAAAAGTTGTTTTTTTGAGGGTGGGAGGGGGTTAGTGACAACTGGGGGAGTCAGGGGAGGTGATCCCCGATTCCCTCCGGTGATCATCTGGTCAGTTCAGGCACTTTTTTGGGACTTGGACCTGAAAAAAAAGGGACCAAATAAAGTGGACCAAATTCTCGCCAGAGACGCCCTTTTTTTTTCCATTATAGGCTGAGGGCGCCCATCTCTTAAGCACGCCCCCGAACGCCCCTGTCCCGCCTTTGCTACCCTTCCAACACGCCCCCTTGAAGTTTGGCCGTCTCCGCGACAGACTGCAGTTGAGGTCGGC
Source organism: Microcaecilia unicolor (assembly GCF_901765095.1). Classification (NCBI taxonomy): domain Eukaryota; kingdom Metazoa; phylum Chordata; class Amphibia; order Gymnophiona; family Siphonopidae; genus Microcaecilia; species Microcaecilia unicolor. The sequence continues at coordinate 301,138,996 of NC_044033.1, forward strand.
CAAAATCGGCTTTCGATTATGCCTATTTCGCCGGCCTTGAGAGATGGCCGGCCATCTCCCGATTTTTGTTGGAAGATGGCCGGTCTTCTCTTTCGAAAATAAGCTGGATAGAATACTATATACAGTGATGTCATAATTCATTACCTCAGTCTCCACCTGCTGACAGAACAGCACATACCCAAGCATCTGGACATGTCTGGAGGGATAAGGAATTTGGATTTCCTTGCCAAGATAAAAGCATGGGGACCTGGAGTAAATTAGCTACAACTTTAAGGACCACCTGATTGTGCTCAGAGCAGAGTGCAAGGCGGCAAATCCTGTGACAATGTACAAACATTGAGCTGCACAGAATGCAATGTGTACTGCAGTGAAGATATACAGAGAATACTATATAGGTAGCCTGGTTTTGCTTCCTTGGCCCAGTTTTCTGCCCACTAGGGGTGGCTAGAAGTGCTGCAAAGAAGGTGTTTCTGGACACCAGGTAGGGAAAACCAGTGGTGTGCTGGAGCTGGCTCGCACCGGCTCGCAAGAGCCGGTTGTTAAATGTATTGGCATCTTGCGAGCCGGTTGTTGGCCCCTGCGAGCCGGCTCACCTCTGCTCCCCCGGTCGTCCATCATCCATCTGCAGCTCTGCAAGTCCCCGATAGCCGTTTCCTTCTTACGCCGCACCCCTACCTTTAAAAATTTTATTTTCCCTATAGGCGCGCCGGCGTTGAAGGCTTGAAGCGAAGGCAGCAGGCTCAGCTCGCTTCCAGGCCTTCCCTTCGCATCATGGCTCCGCCCTCGCCTGACGTATTTCCTGTTTGCGCGAGGGCAGAGCCATGATGCGAAGGGAAGGCCTGGAACCGAGCTGAGCCTGCTGCCTTCGCTTCAAGCCTTCAACGCCGGCGCGCCCCGAGGGAAAATAAAATTTTTTAAGGTAGGGGTGCGGCGTAAGAAGGAAACGGCTATCAGGGACTCGCAGAGCTGCAGAGGGCATACGGATAATGGACGACCGGGGGAGCGGGGCTGGAAGAAGGCAGATGGAGGAGAGGAGGGCAGGGGGGAGACGAGGGTTGCTGGACATGAGTGGATCATGGAGGGGATGGCAGGGGGAGAGCAGGGCTGCTGGACATGGGTGGGTGGATGGAGGGCAGGGGAGAGGAGGGTTGCTGGACATGGGTGGGTGGATGGAGGGCAGGGGAGAGCAGGGCTGCTGGACATGGGTGGGTGGATGGAAGGCAGGGGAGAGGAGGGTTGCTGGACATGGGTGGAGGAGAGGGAAGGGAGAGAGAAGAAATGCTGGACATGGATGGAGGGGAGGGAAGAGTGAGGAAGGAGATGAGAAGAGGGAAAAGGAAGAGAAGAGAATAACTGCACATGGATGGAGAAAATAGGCAGAAGCTGAGGAGTTAAGAGGACAGATAGCAGCAGAATCGGATACTGGGCCAGCATGATCAGAAAAACAGTCACCAGACAACAAAGGTAGAAAAAAACTCATTTTATTTTCATTATAGACAGTGTTTGGAATATGTTCACTTTGACAAACAGGTGCTCAACATTAAAAGTTTATATTTATTTACTTATTTATGGCATTTTATCCCACATTAAACATGAATTAGATTGGAACCTGGGATCATTTAATAGTTTTTTCCTGGCGAGAATAATGCATTGCCCCCCCCCCCCCCCCCGGCTATAGCCAGCTCTGCAATTTTTTTTTTGGGGGGGGGGGGGGGGGGCGCAGAGGTGGACAGGGGGGCGCAGTGGTGGACGGGGGGGGGGGGGGGGGGGGGGGCCGAGGTGGACCGGGGAGAGAGCCTGTTAAAAATTTACCAGCACACCACTGGGGAAAACCCAGTCATCTCATAGATGCACACACAAAATTCAAGGTGCTATGGTCTGTGGCCCCCTAGCAAAGGCTTGAGGATGAGGGAATACCCAATAACTAATTGAAAGCTCACTGAACTATAACTCTTTCTGGGAAAGGTCCCAATTAAGCTGTAATTCCAAAAGAACTAGAGGAAACTACCAGGCACAGGCAACAACAACAAAAATCTATACTACCACTACATAGGCTGTTGTAAAAATAAATACATTTATTCTGCCATTAGGTCTGCTACAAAATAGGGTATGATACATACCTGTAGCAGGTGTTCTCCGAGGACAGCAGGCTGATTGTTCTCACGACTGGGTGACGTCCGCGGCAGCCCCCACCAACCGGAAAGAAGCTTCGCGGGACGGTCGGCACGCAGGGCACGCCCACCGCGCATGCGCGGCCGTCTTCCCGCCCGTGCGCGACCGCTCCCGCCAGTTGAATGACTAGCAAAAGATGAAACACACAACTCCAAAGGGGAGGAGGGAGGGTAGGTGAGAACAATCAGCCTGCTGTCCTCGGAGAACACCTGCTACAGGTATGTATCATACCCTTTCTCCGAGGACAAGCAGGCTGCTTGTTCTCACGACTGGGGTATCCCTAGCTCTCAGGCTCACTCAAAACAAGAACCCAGGTCAATGGAACCTCGCAACGGCGAGGAAACAACAGAAATTGACCTACGAAGAACAACTAACTGAGAGTGCAGCCTGACCAGAATAAATTCGGGTCCTGGAGGGTGGAGTTGGATTTACACCCCAAACAGATTCTGCAGCACCGACTGCCCGAACCGACTGTCGCGTCGGGTATCCTGCTGGAGGCAGTAATGTGATGTGAATGTGTGGACAGATGACCACGTCGCAGCCTTGCAAATCTCTTCAATAGTGGCTGACTTCAAGTGGGCCACTGACGCTGCCATGGCTCTAACACTATGAGCCGTGACATGACCCTCAAGAGTCAGCCCAGCCTGGGCGTAAGTGAAGGAAATGCAATCTGCTAGCCAATTAGAGATGGTGCGTTTCCCGACAGCGACCCCTAGCCTGTTAGGGTCGAAAGAAATAAACAATTGGGCGGACTGTCTGTTGGGCTGTGTCCGCTCCAAGTAGAAGGCCAATGCTCTCTTGCAGTCCAATGTGTGCAACTGACGTTCAGCAGGGCGGGTATGCGGCCTGGGGAAGAAAGTTGGCAAGACAATTGACTGGTTAAGATGGAACTCCGACACCACCTTCGGCAGGAACTTTGGGTGGGTGCGGAGCACTACTCTGTTGTGATGAAATTTGGTATATGGAGCATGAGCTACTAGGGCTTGAAGCTCACTGACCCTACGAGCTGAAGTAACTGCCACCAAGAAAATGACCTTCCAGGTCAAGTACTTCAGATGGCAGGTATTCAGTGGCTCAAAAGGAGGTTTCATCAGCTGGGTGAGGACGACGTTGAGATCCCATGACACAGTAGGAGGCTTGATAGGGGGCTTTGACAAAAGCAAGCCTCTCATGAATCGAACGACTAAAGGCTCTCCAGAGATGGCTTTACCTTCCACACGATAATGGTAAGCACTAATCGCACTAAGGTGATTCCTTACTGAGTTGGTCTTGAGGCCAGACTCTGATAAGTGCAGAAGGTATTCAAGCAGGTTCTGTGCAGGGCAAGAACGAGGTTCTAGGGCCTTGCTCTCACACCAAACGACAAACCTCCTCCACTTGAAAAAGTAACTCTTTTTAGTGGAATCCTTCCTAGAGGCAAGCAAGACCCGGGAGACACCCTCAGACAGACCCAACGCAGCGAAGTCTACGCCCTCAACATCCAGGCCGTGAGAGCCAGGGATTGAAGGTTGGGGTGCAGCAACGCTCCGTCGTTCTGCGAAATGAGAGTCGGAAAACACTCCAATCTCCACGGTTCTTCTGAGGACAACTCCAGAAGAAGAGGGAACCAGATCTGACGGGGCCAAAAGGGCGCTATCAGAATCATGGTGCCGCGGTCTTGCTTGAGCTTCAGTAAGGTCTTCCCCACCAAAGGTATGGGAGGATAAGCATACAGGAGGCCGGTCCCCCAATGAAGGAGAAAGGCATCTGACGCTAGCCTGCCGTGTGTCTGAAGTCTGGAACAGAACAGAGGCAGCTTGTGGTTGGTCTGAGAGGCGAAAAGATCCACCGAGGGGGTGCCCCACTCTCGGAAGATCTTGCGTACCACTCTGGAATGGAGCGACCACTCGTGCGGTTGCATGACTCTGCTCAGTCTGTCGGCCAGACTGTTGTTTACGCCTGCCAGGTATGTGGCTTGGAGGATCATGCCGAACCGGCACGCCCAATGCCACATCCCGACGGCTTCCTGACACAGGGGGCGAGATCCGGTGCCCCCCTGCTTGTTGACGTAATACATTGCAACCTGTCTGTCCGAATTTGGATAATTTGGTAGGACAGCCGATCTCTGAAAGCCTTCAGTGCGTTCCAGATCGCTCGGAGCTCCAGGAGGTTGATCTGTAGATCCTTTTCCTGGAGGGACCACAGACCCTGGGTGTGAAGCCCATCGACGTGAGCTCCCCACCCCAGGCGAGATGCATCCGTCGTCAGCACTTTCGAGGGCTGCGGAATTTGGAATGGACGTCCCAGGGTCAAATTGGTCCGGATGGTCCACCAGAGCAGTGAAGTGCGGCAACTGGTGGAGAGGCGGATGACATCTTCTAGATTCCCGGTGGCTTGGAACCACTGGGAAGCTAGGGTCCATTGAGCAGATCTCATGTGAAGACGAGCCATGGGAGTCACATGAACTGTGGAGGCCATATGACCCAGAAGTCTCAACATCTGCCGAGCTGTGACCTGCTGAGACGCTCTGGTCTGCGAAGCCAGGGCCAGGAGATTGGTGGCCCGCGCTTCGGGAAGGTAGGCCTGAGCCGTCTGGGTATTCAGCAGCGCTCCTATGAATTCCAGAGACTGGGATGGCTGGAGATGGGACTTTGGGTAATTTATCACAAACCCCAGCAGCTCCAGAAGTTGAATAGTGCACTGCATGGACCGGAGGGCTCCTGCCTCCGAGGTGTTCTTGACCAGCCAATCGTCGAGATATGGGAACACGTGCACTCCCAGCTTGCGTAGGTAGGCCGCTACCACCACGAGGCACTTGGTAAACACTCGTGGGGCAGAGGCGAGCCCAAAGGGCAGCACACAATACTGAAAGTGCCGTGCGCCCAGGCGGAATCTGAGATACTGTCTGTGAGCTGGCAGTATCGGTATGTGAGTATATGCGTCCTTTAAATCCAGGGAACATAGCCAATCGTTTTTCTGAATCATTGGCAGAAGGGTGCCCAAGGAAAGCATCCTGAACTTTTCTTTGACCAGGAATTTGTTCAGGCCTCTCAGGTCTAGGATGGGACGCATCCCCCCTGTTTTCTTTTCCACAAGGAAGTACCTGGAATAGAATCCCTGCCCTTCCTGCCCGGGTGGTACGGGCTCGACCGCATTGGCGCTGAGAAGGGCGGAGAGTTCCTCTGCAAGTACCTGCTTGTGATGGGAGCTGAAAGACTGAGCTCCCGGGGGACAATTTGGAGGCAGGGAGGCCAAATTCAGGGCGTATCCGCACCGCACTATTTGGAGAACCCACTGGTCGGAGGTTATGAGAGGCCACCTTTGGTGAAAGAATTTTAACCTCCCTCCGACCGGCAGATCGTCCGGTACGGACACTTGTAGGGCGGCTATGTTCCCGTGGATCCAGTCAAAAGCCCGTCCCCGGCTTTTGCTGTGGAGGCGCAGGGGGCTGCTTAGGCGCACGCTGTTGACGAGAACGAGCGCGCTGGGGCTGTCCCTGTGCCTGACGAGGCCTTCGGGCCGGCTGGTTGTACCTACGCTTCGCAAAAGAATAGGGTGCAGCCTGCCGGGCCCTGGAAAAACGTCCACCTGTGGAGGTGGATGCTGAAGGCGCCCGGTGGGAGAGCTTGTCGAGAGCAGTTTCCCGCTGATGCAGTTGGTCCACCATCTGCTCGACCTTCTCACCGAAAATGTTATCCCCCCGGCAAGGGACGTCAGCCAGTCTCTGCTGGGTGCGGTTGTCCAGGTCAGAGGCACGCAGCCATGAGAGCCTGCGCATCACTATACCTTGGGCCGCAGCACGAGATGCCACGTCACAGGTGTCAAAAATACCCCTGGACAGGAACTTTCTGCACGCCTTCAGCTGCCTGACCACCTCCTGATAAGGCCTGGACTGCTCCGGCGGGAGCTTCTCGACCAGGTCCGCCAGTTGTTGCACATAGGTCCGCATGTGAATGCTCATATAGAGCAGGTATGACTGGATGCGGGTCACGAGCATGGAGGATTGGTAGGCCTTCCTCCCAAACGAGTCCAGAGTGCGAGACTCCCGCCCCGGGGGCGCCGAGGCGGTATCCCTCGAACTCCGTGCCCTCTTGAGAGCAGAATCCACGACCGCTGAGTCATGGGGCAATTGGGGCCGCATGAGCTCTGGGTCAGAGTGGATCCTGTACTGGGACTCTGCTTTCTTGGGAATGGTGGGGTTAGTTAATGGTCGCACCCAGTTCCGGAGCAGCGTCTCCTTCAGGACATTGTGCAGCGGCACCGTGGAGGACTCTCTAGGTGGTGATGGATAGTCGAGGACCTCGAGCATCTCGGCCCTCGGCTCTTCCACAGAGACCACGGGGAAGGGAATGCTGATAGACATATCCCGCACAAAGGAGGCAAAGGAGAGACTCTCAGGAGGTGAGAGCTTCCTCTCCGGTGAAGGCGTGGGGTCCGAGGGAAGGCCCGTAGACTCCTCTGAGGAGAAATATCTAGGGTCCTCCTCTTCCCCCCACGAGTCCTCATCCTCGGTATCGGACATTAGCTCATGTAGCTGAGTCCTGTACCGGGCCCGGCTCGACGTCGAGGCACCGAGGTCTCGGTGCCGTCGAGCGGTGGACTCCCGCGCCGGCGGGGACGGAGCTCCCTCCATCGATGGGGACTCCACCTGCGTGGCGGTCGAGACCGGCACCGCAAGCGGCGGCGGTGTCGACAGCCCCGGTGCCGGGCTAGAGCTCGCCGGCGCCACAGTCATCGGCGCCGAGGGCGCAAGCACCCCCGGCGCCGGCACAGCCTGGCGCATCAGCCCTTCCAGGATCCCTGGAAGGATGGCTCTGAGGCACTCGTCCAGGCCCGCTGCCGGGAAAGGCGGTGGGGCCGGTAAGGGTGTCGGTGCCGGAAGCTGCTGGGGGCCAGGAGACGGCACCGAGGTGCCGGAACCCCGACGCGTCGGTACCTCCACAACCGACGGAGACCTCTCCTCACGACGATGACGCTTCGGCGTCGTCTCCTCTCCGACATCGGGATGCACCGAAGGCGACCGGTGACGACGCTTCTTGTCTTTCTTCCGATGCACGTCACCGGCGCCGGAGGGCATGGAGGAGGAGGAGGTCGATCCCCCTCGGTCTCGAGGTACCGGGTCAGACAGGGTTCGGTCCCGCGGCCCACGAGCTGAGGGCGTGACCGGGGCCGACTGCCCACGCGGCCTCTCACCCCCACTCTCACCGGAAGACCGGCGGGCCGACTGGACCTGTTCTCCTGGGGTCGCTGCCATCGGCGCCGATGTCTCGGGCATCGATACCGGTACCGAAGGGCCGGGCGTCGATACCGATGCCTTCGAGGTCGACGTCGAGGGGCCGGCGCAAGTTCCAAAAAGACGGTCCCGCAGAACTTGCCTCGCAACCTGGGTCCGTTTCCGGAGACCGAGACACAAAGAACACGACTTGAGATTGTGCTCCGGCCCGAAGCACTGGAGGCACCAAGTGTGGGTGTCGGTCTGCGAGATCGGCCGGCCGCAGCGACCACACTTTTTAAATCCACTCGGGACCTTCGAGGACATCGACGGAAAAATCGCGTCGGCGAAGTCAAAGTCGTCAATGGTGGCTAAAATCACACCACGAAAAACAAACGACCGAGCGGCCACTAGGCCGCAATGTGGCGTCCCCGCTGGAAGCGAGGGAAAAAAGGGAGCGCGTGTCCCACACGCGCAGGGTTTCTTTTTTTTTTTTTTAAAAGGAAACCGGGCGGTAACTAAAACCGATAAACAAAGTTAGAAGAAAAAAAAAAAACACGATCAGCGTATACGCGATCCAACGATCCGGCGGCTGAACAGAGAGAGCGCAAAACACGACTCTCTCCAGGCGCGGAAAAAAAGGAACTGGCGGGAGCGGTCGCGCACGGGCGGGAAGACGGCCGCGCATGCGCGGTGGGCGTGCCCTGCGTGCCGACCGTCCCGCAAAGCTTCTTTCCGGTTGGTGGGGGCTGCCGCGGACGTCACCCAGTCGTGAGAACAAGCAGCCTGCTTGTCCTCGGAGAAAACATAGTGTTATTCAGTTTTCCAGTGACAATAAAACCCTCCCTCAAGGCTAAACCCATTCGTGACCCCGTCTTCCCCACCCTGTAGTGTGTCTGAACTGATCAAACCTCAGTAACCTTGGTGGTGCTGCCACCAAGCCACAGCACTGGCGTACAGACAGTATTTAAAGACAAATAATAGCTACACAGATAAAGGACATTAAGCATGCAATATATGGGCTACAGTGTAGAGAATGACACATGGACGGGGACCCGCAGTAACCGCGGGGATGGGGACAGAGCAGGGACAGGGACAGAGCCCACGAGGACGAGAACAAACTTTGTCCCTGTGTCATTTTCTACTTTGAAGCCTGTTAATGAACTGGACTGTTATTTATGTTTGAGTGATGCAGACAATGATATTGTGACCTTTTGGAAAAACAAGCAAATACGCTGGCCACAACTAGCAAAATTTGCATAGGAGCATCCTATACATCCTGCTACCAGCACATCTTCTAAGAAGACATCTTCTATTGCAGGAGGGACTATGGAAGACAGGAGATCTAGACTGAATCCCGAGATTGTTGATGACTTCTTATTCATCCACAGATTAAAAAATCATAACAGTGCTTCATAGGGCATATTTCGCCCCTCTAGGGCATACAGAACGGGTTAGATTTTGTATCCCTGGACAATTTAACAGGGTGGATTAGGATTCCTTGGGGTAGTAGAAATCAGCTATTGTTGGGGTTGGAAGGGTAGAGGGTGGTGGTGAGGTGGGTTGTTATAGATGCTCACTAGTATTATTGCTTTCTATTTGTAATTTATACACAATAGTTGCACAGCATATTGTTCCTTTTTATACTTTAATAAAAATATGTATATATAAAATCATTGTTCGAGGCTTCTGCAGATGAGGACAGAGCCTGCGGGGGCGGGGACAGAACCTGAAGACAGGGCAGGGATGGGGACAGAACCTGCGGGGATGGGGACAAACTTTGTCCCTGTGCCATTCTCTACTACAGTGGTTACATAGACTACATAAACACTGGTCATTAAATGCATAATTGGACACTTACCTCCAAGAAACAATCAGAAGTATCATGAAGGAACATCACCAAGGTTCCTACTCGCACCATGTTATTTATATAAGAAAAAGCAATAAGGCTAATTGTAGCCAAGTGATGGAGAAACATAATCAGAAAATCCTAACAAGTAGAGAAAAAAAAAGATACAAGGGTGAGAAATCTCCAATTACTATTGTACTAATTTAGACAAGCTTTTCACAGAAGGGGGAATACTTATTTTGCAGAATACAATATAAATATAAAAAAAGAATAGAGGGTCACCAAGTTATTCAGCTCTAGGAGGGAGATTTTAGGCCATTCCTGGATGTCTGAAAGTCCCATCTCTTACATTATGGCACCTGCAGCACTTAGTTCAGTGGGTAGAATCAGGGACAATACATTTTATTTTATCTGGATTTAGTTCATGCCTTTAAAAGTAGCACATTGCTTTAGAATGTAGGTTTTAAAACCAGGACTGGCCAAAATGTCTCTTGGAACTGGGTAATCTGGCAGTTCTGCCAATACTTTAACAAATACCTATATAAAATGGCAAAAAGTACTGCTGTTTCTTAATATCAAGAAAGCGCCAACAGCAGGGTGGAGAAACGGCAGGCAAATCACAAAGGTTGTGGGAAATGATTTAAATGGACTAGATCTAGTATAATTCTATGTTTTGCCTCACTATAAGTTACACTGATACTAGTAAAAAAAAGGCCCGTTTCTGACACAAATGAAACGGGCGCTAGCAAGGTTTTCCTCGGAGTGTGTATGTTTGAGAGAGTGTGTGTCAGAGTGACTGTGTGAGAGAGAGAGTGTGAATGTGCGAGTGTGTGTGTGTGACAGAGAGTGAGACTGGGTGCAAGTGTGTCTGTGAGAGAGAGACTGTGTGTGTGAGAATGAGAGTGTGTGCCATGGGTCCCCCCTCCCTCCCAGTTCCAGGGTCCCCCCTCCCTCCCTCCCAGTTCCAGGGTCATGCGTCCCCCCTCCCTCTCTCCGAGTTTCAGGGTCTTCCTCCCTCCCAGTTCCAGGATCCCCCCTCCCTCCCTTCCTCTCTCCCTTCCAGTTCCAGCACCCCTCCCTACGAATTTTAGAAGTCATCTTCACTTACGAAGTCGGGGTTATGGTGGCCGTCAGCAGTGGTAAAAGGCATGCAGGCTCGGCCCTTCTCTCTCTCTCAGCTCTGGTCCCGCCCTCATTTCCTGTTCCCGCAAGGGCGGGACCAGAGCTGAGAGAGAGAGAGAAGGGCCGAGCCTGCACGCCTTTTACTGCTGCTGACGGCCGCCATCAACCCAACTTGGTAAGTGAAGATGACTTTTAAAATTTGGAGGGAGGGGGCCTGGAACTGGAAGGGAGGGACGACGACACCCTCATATGTGTGACGTCGCGTTCCGTGGCCTGGCAACTCTGCAGCGTTCCCTTCCAGTGATTGGTCACTGCTGTTTGTGACGAACCCGGAAGTACGTGACGTCAATTCAGGAGATGGATACAGCAGGAGCACGAATGCTTCAAGGCTTCACTTTCATGGAGTCAGCTTCAGAACGTTGGAGGTGCTTTTTAATATATAGGATGTGTACTTGCTAATACAAGCATCTTCATGACGCTTTAGGGCAGAATCAGTCAATACAGAAATATGGATTCTCTCAAGCACTTCATGAATGTGCGACTCACCACTCAGAAATAAGGGCTAGTAATCAGATGCTGGAAAAGGCAAAATAGCTCCAATTCAATGCAGTGAATTATATAACTGAGTAAATGTATGAAACAAGCATCAAGCTCCTAATAAACCATAGACTTTATAATAAACGTCCTCAGATCTCAGAGCAGAGGTATATGGATTTGAGATTACAGAATATATTAACTAGGAATAAGAGAGGAACAGGAAAAGGAATAAGCTTTGGGACAGAACATAGTGAATACATGAATATTTGCAGTATAAGCAAACTTAGTGAAGATAACCTGTGCAATGAATAAAAATGGTTTTAGAGTGTTTATTGGTCACAGCCAGCCAGGCAAACCTTGTTTTCCTAACTTTCTTCAGATCAGAGGTGAGGAGGTACGATTCTAGCCTAGTTTGCACTGTGCCCTCTTTTACCCAGTATGCTTACTGGCCTTACCTTTCGTTTGATATCTGTAAACTGGGAAAACATGAGAGACCAGTAGAAGGCCAATTCCATGATATAATAGTAGTAAAGATCCGGTGTCAATTCCTGGAAACAGAAAAGGTCACTGTAGTTCAAGTAAAATATTTTGTAGCCATGCCTAGTAAAGAAAAATTATGTTCTTACCTGATAATTTTCTTTCGTTTAATCAACCAGGACCAGTCCAAACTAATGGTTTGTGTCCATCCACCAGCAGAAGGAGTCACAGAAAATAATTCCAAGTAATTCTTTCAAAAAACAGACTATGATAAAATGAGAACAACGGTGGAAAACAAACAAAACAAAAAACCTTAGAGAAGCAGCGACAAAAGGTCAAAAATTTACATCAGGCGTGGATGCTGTTCAAAAATACTATCCTGGAAGACAAGCCATTTATATTCTGTGTATTAAAAAAGGGGGAAGGAAAGCCAAGCGACAGCCGGCATGGTTAAAAAGTGAGGTGAAGGAAGTTATTAGAGCTAAAAGAAAATTCTTCAGAAAATGGATCTGACTGAAAATAATAAGACTCACTCTTCTACCTTCGGGCTCCAATCCCTTTAACTGGTGTAAAAGCTATCTTATTTATAAACCGTTCTCACCAGATATTCACTATTAAACAGTTGTTAATTACTTTTTTATTTAATTTTTATATGCAGTGCTCAATATTGCTATTGTGCTTCTATACCATAACATAGCATTCCAGCACAACTGCCCTCCAACATCATAGCACTGTACCTGCCTTCCTGTGAATTGTATCACTTTCTTTGAATAATAAATGAGTGACTCTTAAAGAATGGTTAAAGTACTTAGCTTCCTGCGGCTCTATTCAGTGCAGGGGCTGGTTGTGCTGATGCGGATCAATTATCACCCCAGTGCTTGTGTGTTCTCAATTCGCATAATAAAACCAGTGTCCCTTTGCTGTTCTCCCCCCCCCCCCCCCCCCCCCCCCCCCCCCCGACTGCAGCCACATTTCACCATGACGTGTCTTCAACGGAATTTATCTACAACTCAGGGGGGGATGTCTTTTCATGTTCCTCCCTTCTCTCCCTTTGGGAGAGCAGGGAGGAACATGAAAAGACATCCCCCCCCCTGAAGGGAGGAACATGAAAAGACATCCCCCCCTGAGTTGTAGATAAATTCCCTTGAAGGCACCGTCATGGTGAAATGTAGCTGCACGTGGGGGACAGCAAAGGGACACTGGTTTTATTATGCGAATTGAGAACACACAAGCAATGGGGTGATAATTGATCTGCATCAGCACAACCAGCCCCTGCACTGAATAGAACCGCCGGAAGCTAAGTACTTTAACCATTCTTTAAGAGTCACTAATTTATTATTCAAAGAAAGTGATACAATTCACAAGAGAAATGATTTATAGTAGTACAGTGAAACCTTGGTTTTCCTCGATAATTCATCCGAAAACTATCGATGAAAACCGAGGCAACAAGCAATTTTTCTTTTAAATGAATACAAAAGACTAGTGTACAGAATGAATGAACATTTAACATGGCATTTACCTTTCTGAACACTCTTCTTCATGTATGGAAGATGGAGAGAGAGGAGCAGAGATTATTGTTTGGAAGGGGGATCCCCCTCCATAAGGACACTATCTGGGGGGGGTCATTTCCCTTCTTGTTCTTTTGCCACTAGGACCAGCTTCTGGGGGGGGGGGGGTCACTTCCCTTCTTGTTCTTTTGCCACTAGGACCAGCTTCTGGGGGGGGGGGGGGTCACTTCCCTTCTTGTTCTTTTGCCACTAGGACCAGCTTCAGAGTCTGTGGACCCATGCTGCACAAGAAATGTGTCCAAAGAGGTTTGTTTCTGTCGCCTCTTTAAGATTTGCCTAAAATGGGGCAACACATTATCATTGAACAAGTTGCAAACACGGCTTGCAACAGTTTTGTCTGGGTGATTTTTCTCCACAAACACCTGTACTTTACTCCACATGGAGAGGATGTCCTTAATCTCTGAAGAAGGCACATTCTCTACTGTTTCTTCCTCATTATCCGAAGCAACTTCTTCATCTGCCGTCTGTTGCACTTCTAGTTGAAGGTCTTGCAGCTCTTCAGTGGTGAGTTCTTCTCTGTGGTCATCCACCAACTCTTCCACATCCTCACCACTCACCTCCAAACCCATGGAATTACCTAAATGAACAAATGACTGCACAACATGTGTAGGGTCATCAGGTGAAGGATCTAACCCTTCTAAATCTCTCTCATGCACACATCCTGGCCATAATTTCTTCCATCCACAGTTTATCGTCCTGGATGTCACTCCCTGCCAAGCCTTATCTTTGAGGCTGATGCAGTTGAGAATGTTGAAATTTGGGTCCGAAAACAGCAGCAGTTTGATCCCACAACTGGAAACAACGCCCCAGAAGAACAACACGTGAGAACGCAAGATTAGCTGCGTGGGCACGCCAACGAAATCTGAGGCGATCGACGAAAACAGACAAAATTGTCACGAAAAAAATCGACGATAACCGAAACCGACGAAATCTGAAGTCAACAAAAACTGAGGTTTCACTGTAGTAGTAAGGCAGGAAGGCAGGTACAGTGCTATGATGTTGGAGGGCAGTTGTGCTGGCATGCTATGTTATGGTATAGAAGCACAATAGCAATACTGAGCACTGCATATAAAAATTAAATACAAAAGTAATTAACAACTGTTTAATAGTGAATATCTGGTGAGAACGGTTTATAAATGAAAATAATAAGAAACAGCATAAGGAATGGCAAGTCAAATGCAAAGCGCCGATAAGGAGGGCAGAAAGGGACTTTGAAAAAAGAACTGCTTTGGAGGCAAAAACATATAAGTAAAAACATTTTTAGGTATAATAAAAGCAAGAAGCTGGCAAAAGAATCAGTTGGACCGCTAGATGACAGAAGGGTAAAAGGGGCACTCAGGGAAGACAAAAGCCACAGTGGAGAGATCAAATGAATTCTTTGCTTCGGTCTTCACTGCCAGAAATGGTATTATTTATTTATTTGCTGCATTTGTATCCCACATTTTCCCACACATTTGCAGGCTCAATGTGGCTTACAATATGTCGTAAAGGCGATAACCATTAACAGAATGATAAGTACAGAGAAGAGTTACATTTAACTTATATAAGAATATCAAGCAAATTAAATGTTAAAGATATAAAATAAAACAAAACATAGCACATAAGATATAAAATATTCAAAGCTGATGAGTCACAGAAACTGAATGAAATCTCTATAAGCCTGAAGATGTAATGGCGCAATTTGACAAACTGAAGAGTGGAAAATCACCTAGACATGGGAGTAACTAGTGAGGTAATTAAATTTGCTGACGACAAAGTTATTCAAAGTCGTTAAATCACGGGAGGATTGTGAAAAATTACAAGAGGACCGTACAAGACTGGGAGACTGGGCGTCTAAATGGCAAATGACGTTTAATGTGAGCAAGTGCAAAGTGATGCATGTGGGAAAGAGGAACCCAAATTATAGCTAGGTCATGCAAGGTTCCACGTTAGGAGTCACAGACCAAGAAAGGGATCTGTGTGTCCTTGTTGATGATACACTGAAACCTTCTGCTGAATGTGCTGCTGTGGCTAAGAAAGCAAATAGAATGTTAGGTATTATTAGGAAAGGAATGGAAAACAAAAATGACGACGTTATAATGCCTTTATATCAGTCCATGGTGCAACCGCACCTCGAATACTGTGTGCAGTTCTGGTCAACACATCTCAAAAAAGATATAGTGGAATTAGAAAAAGGTACAGAGAAGGCCAACAAAAATGATAAAGGGAATAGGATGACTTCCCTATAAGGAAAGGCTAAAGTGGCTAGGCCTCTTCAGCTTGGAGAAAAGACAGCTGAGGGGAGATATGATAGAGGTCTATAAAATAATGAATGGAGTGGATGTAGACGTGAATTGCTTGTTTACTGTTTCCAAAAATACTAGGATTAGGAGGCACGCAATGAAGCTACAATGAAGTAAATTTAAAACAAATTGGAGAAAATATTTCTTCACTCAAGATGTAATTGAACTCTGGAATTTGTTGCCGGAGAATGTGGTAAAAGCAGTTAGCTTAATGGGGTTTTAAAAAGGTTTGGCTAGCTTCCTAATAGAAAAGTATACAAGCCATTATTAAGATGGGGAAAACCCACTGCTTATTTCTAGGATAAGCAGCTTAAAATCACCTTTTTCTTAAGCCTGGGTGATGGGAAGAGGTTACTATCACATAGTAGATGATGGCAGATAGACCTGTACAGTCCATCAGTCTGCCCAGCAAGATAAATTCAATTGTATAAGGTATTATATGTATACAACTCTTCCGCTGACTATTCCACATGAATTTTATATTACCACAACATCACTTAGTACCGGAGAGCCGTTCACAGACTCTGGTGTGAACAAATACAATGTAAGCCACATTGAGCCTGCAAATAGGTAGGAAAATGTGGGATACAAATAAATGAAAGTAAATAAATAAAAAAAAATGTATTGTACTGTTTTGGGATCTTGCCAGGTACTTGTAACCTGGATTGGCCACTGTTGGAAACAGGATGCTGGGCTTGATGGACCTTCGGTCTGTCCAAGTAGGGCAACACTTATGTACTTATGAAATTCACCCCTTAAGGGCAGACTGGAATGTCCACTATTTCCAATAGCCAAGCAATAGTGCTCATAACTTCTACAAGAAAACACAAGTAAATAGGGAACCTGCTCGTGCACAGAAGCCACATGTCCTGTAGCTCCTCCACGACTGAGGGCCAAGCAAAGGCAACATCGAGAAGAGCAAAAGTGCGGAAATGCACCACCAGGCCCCATTCCCCATACCTCCAGACAGACCCCGAAGCAGGTGAGTGAACTCTATGCTGAAACAGAACCAGGAGCCTCAAGAAGCCAGCCTAGTATGGTGGCATGGAGAAAACATAATGAAATGGCTATCAGATATGTGAATTTGAGCCTGTTATTCCTAGAACACAACAGAAACTGAAAGAAACCAAAAAGGGAGGGCATCTGGACTGGTCTGGTTTCATTAAAGGAAAGAAAATTATCAGGTAAGAACATAACTTTTCCTTCTTTGTCATCTATACCAGTCCAGACTAATGGGTTGTAGCAAAGCAGTCTCCCTAACAGGGCAGGGGAAATGCAAAGAAAACAAAAACAAAAAAACACTGAATAAAGGTGGCTGACCACCAAATACTTCCACAAGAGGAAGAGACAATAGAAGGAACTGACCAAATGGAGAAGTAAACAAAAAAAAAGCTATTATCCTTTGGAAGACCACGAGTGTACGAGTGGGAGCCCCTAACCGAAGGTATGATTCCCAATACCAGGAAATGACAGTGCCAGAAAGGTCCAACAACAGTGGCCTGACTACAGGAAATGACCAGGTATCTCCACCATAAGAGGGGCAGAGGAGTCACCAGGGATGCCAGTAGCCTGAGATCAAGCAGTGCCCGAGGAGCTTGTCCGAAAGAATCCCAGAAAGCCCCACCAAATATCTGGAAGGATTATGTCCCCGGGACAGAGGGGGTGACATCCCTAACCTCTATTGGTAAAAGCCCAGCAAAAGGAAAGACTCTGCATGCCCTCACCAAAAGACAGCCCCAACCAAGCAGAAGAAGAGAGGCAAAGTCGCCGTAGCGAGAACCAGGAAAGAGATGCTGTGGAGCCTAAAGGAGCAGCTGACGAGGAACGACTCAGGTGACTCCGTGTATCTCCTGTGGAAGAGGAGCAACATCCCTTCCCAGAGTGGAAGTCTGGGTTCTCTATCGAAAGGGAATCATAGGAGAGAAACAGAGAACTCAAAATATCCCATGAGCGGAAAGAGCAGACAGGTACTCAGTCATGAGACAATGAAAATGCCTTAATACCTGGCCAAGCGAAGTGGGGGAAAACAAAAATAGAAACAGTGCATCCCTTCAACCAAGGACAGGAGGCAGACTAAGGACAGAGGGGATGCCGAATCCAACAACCCCCGAAGGAAGCCAAACAGAGCCTAGGGGACAAACCCCATCTGACCGGCAAATAATCACCAGGAGAACCACCCAAATGGTTCAACCTGGGGAACCAGAGCTTCACTAACAACGAGCAACAGAGACGAGCAAATGGGGTAGAGGTGTGCTCCCCATACAGAGAGAGCCATGCACTGCATGAGGAGACAAGCAGGGCTCAATACTGAGCCGAGAGGAAGCCGCAGACTGCCCACCTAGATAGATCACTGTTCCTGTACCTAAAGACAGGGCAGCTGTCTGTCTGGAGAATCACCACTCATTGGGTAATGGGGTTGCGAAATAGACACCAAACATGGAGCTATGACCTACATGCAGGGAAGGAGTGCGCTGCAGACACCAAGAGGGAGCTGCACCCCACACAGTGAAGGAACTGCACTGAAGTCTTCTACTACTACTACTACTATTTAGCATTTCTATAGCGCTACAAGGCGTACGCAGCGCTGCACAAACATAGAAGAAAGACAGTCCCTGCTCAAAGAGCTTACAATCTAATAGACAAAAAATAAATAAAGTAAGCAAATCAAATCAATTAATGTGAACGGGAAGGAAGAGAGGAGGGTAGGTGGAGGCGAGTGGTTACAAGTGGTTACGAGTCAAAAGCAATGTTAAAGAGGTGGGCTTTCAGTCTAGATTTAAAGGTGGCTAAGGATGGGGCAAGACGTAGGGGCTCAGGAAGTTTATTCCAGGCATAGGGTGCAGCGAGACAAAAGGCGCGAAGTCTGGAGTTGGCAGTAGTGGAGAAGGGAACAGATAAGAAGGATTTATCCATGGAGCGGAGTGCACGGGAAGGGGTGTAGGGAAGGACGAGTGTGGAGAGATACTGGGGAGCAGCAGAGTGAGTACATTTATAGGTTAGTAGAAGAAGTTTGAACAGGATGCGAAAACGAATAGGGAGCCAGTGAAGGGTCTTGAGGAGAGGGGTAGTATGAGTAAAGCGACCCTGGCGGAAGATGAGACGGGCAGCAGAGTTTTGAACCGACTAGAGAGGGGAGAGGTGACTAAGTGGGAGGCCAGCAAGAAGCAGATTGCAGTAGTCTAAACGAGAGGTGACAAGGGTGTGGATGAGGGTTTTGGTAGAGTGCTCGGAAAGAAAGGGGCGGATTTTACGGATGTTGTAAAGAAAGAAACGACAGGTCTTGGCAATCTGCTGGATATGAGCAGAGAAGGAGAGAGAAGAGTCAAAGATGACCCCAAGGTTTCGAGCTGAGGAGACAGGGAGAATGAGAGAGCCATCAACAGAAATAGAAAACGGGGGGAGCGGGGAGGTGGGTTTGGGGGGGGAAATGAGAAGCTCGGTTTTGGTCATATTTAATTTCAGGTGGCGTTGAGACATCCAGACAGCAATGTCAGACAAGCACGCTGAAACTTTGGTTTGGATGCAAGGTGAGATATCAGGGGTAGAAAGGTAGATTTGGGAGTCATCAGCATAGAGATGGTAGGAAAAGCCATGGGTTGAGATTAATGAACCAAGGGAAGAAGTGTAGATAGAAAAGAGGAGGGGACCAAGAACAGAACCCTGTGGTACGCCGACAGGCAGAGGGATAGAAGTAGAAGAGGAGCCACCAGAGTGAACACTAAAGGTGCGGAGGGAGAGGTAGGAAGAGAACCAGGAAAGGACAGAGCCCTGGAATCCAAGTGAGGACAGGGTATCGAGAAGTATGCTGTGATCGACAGTGTCAAAAGCAGCGGAAAGATCAAGAAGAATGAGGATGGAATATTGACCTCTGGATTCAGCCAGTAATAGGTCATTGGAGACTTTAGTAAGCGCAGTTTCGGTTGAGTGGAGAGGGCGAAAACCAGATTGTAGTGGGTCAAGAATAGCATGTGAGGAGAGAAAATCAAGGCAGCGGTGGTGAACAGCATGCTCAAGTAATTTGGAGAGAAAAGGTAGGAGGGGAGATGGGTCGGTAATTAGAGGGACAAGTAGGGTCGAGTGAAGGCTTCTTAAGGAGAGGTGTGACCACAGCATGTTTAAAGGCAGCAGGGACAG
The DNA here is from genome assembly GCF_901765095.1 of Microcaecilia unicolor. NCBI lineage: Eukaryota > Metazoa > Chordata > Amphibia > Gymnophiona > Siphonopidae > Microcaecilia > Microcaecilia unicolor. The sequence goes on from NC_044033.1 coordinate 301,158,328, forward strand.
TCGCAGTGGAAAGTGAGAGGTTGAGAATGTGACAGATAAAAGGAATAAGAGCAGGTGAGATGGCATTAAGAAGGTGGGTGGGAATGGGATCAGAGGAACAGGTGGTACATTTTGAGGAAAAAAGGAGAAGTGTAGTTTCCTCAATAGTAACTTCAGGAAAGGAAGAAAGGGAATGAGGGGAAGGAGAGAGAGGGGAACGGACTAGTGGAGGGAGAGGTGGTGAGGTAGAGAAAGCAAGGTTTATCTTTTGAACCTTGTTGTGAAAGAATTCAGCAAGGGTCTGAGGAGATAATGAAGGGGGAGTTGGGGGAGGGGGCACCTTGAGAAGAGAGTTCAATGTGGTGAAGAGAAGTCGAGGATTAGAGCCAAGAGAGTTGGTCAGTTGGATAATAATAATCCTGTTTGGCACGTAAAAGAGCAGATTGGAAGGAGGTCAGCATGAACTTAAAGTGTAAGAAATCAGCAAGGGCCTGAGATTTCCGCCAGAGGCGTTCGGCGGAGCGGGTACAGGAATGTAGGTAGCGGATATTAGAAGTCAGCCAAGGTTGGGGTTTTGTACGCCTTACAGGGCAGGTCATCAAAGGTGCAAGAGTGTAGAGTATTGTTGTAAGAAGAAACAGCCTCGTTGACAGACGTGGATGGTGCCACAGTAGAGAGGAGGTTTGAAACATGGGAGGATAGAGATGAAGGGTCAATATTGTGAAGATTCCTAGATAAATTAGATAAGATAGGACGGGACTGGGAGGGAGGAGATTTAAGTGTGAAAGTTATAAGATGGTGATCAGAGGAGGGAAGATCAGAGGCAAGTAAACTAGAGGGTGAACAGTTGGAGGAGAAGATGAGATCAAGACAGTGACCATTTTGATGAGTGGGGGAGGTGGAGCATAGTTGGAGATTAAAGGACGTTAAAGCGAGTAACTTGGAAATATAAGAGTTGGAAGGATCATTAGCAGGAATATTAAAGTCACCAAGGATGAGAGAGGGGGAGGAAGGATCATGGAAGAAGGCAAGCCAGGCGTCAAAGTCACTGAGAAAGGATGAAAGGGACTTATCAGGGGGACGATAAATGACCGCTATTCGAAGAGGCAGAGGAGAGAAAAGGCGGATAGAGTGGACTTCAAAGGAGGAAAAACAGTGAGATTGAGGTAGAAGAAGGGGTTGAAATCTGGAGGAGGGAGAGAGAAGTAGTCCAACACTGCCCCCACGGCCAGCAGGGCGAGGAGTATGTGAAAATAGATAACCGCCATGGCACAGGGCTGCGACTGAAGCAGAGTCATCAGGGCAGAGCCAGGTTTCTGTTATGGCGAGCAGATGGAGGTGACGCGAGATAAAGAGGTCCTGGATATAGGCGAGTTTGTTACAGATAGAGCGGGCATTCCATAGGGCGAAGGAACCATGCTCAACCTACAGAGATTGAGCAGCACCCAACCAGACGAGAGAACATGCAGATTGCCGAAAGCTTAACATGGAGAAATGGAACTGTGCTCCAGCTGAAGGAATGGAACCACGCTCAACATGCAAAAGTGGAGCTCCACTCTACCTGCAGAGATGGAGCAGCACCCCAGAGGCAGCTAGGAGGACGTGTCCCCAGACAGAGATGGAGCTGAACCTATGCTGCAGGTAAGACAAAATGCTGCAAACGCAGAGAGAACACCATGGTCAACAGCGAAGAGGATGGTGCACTGAGCAAAGAAAGATGGAGCTAGGTTCCACAGGCAGATCTGGAGCTGCACGTCAGAAGCGGAGATCGAGTAGATCACATGCGCACCATACTATGTGATGGATCTGTGCCCAAAAGAAAGTGCTGCGATCACCACCCAAAGATGAAACCATACAGAACACGCAGAGAACACGCCTAGCTGGACCTGAGGACAACATGCAGTGATACAGTCATGTTCCCAAAGCAAAAACCAGAGCTGTGGGCTACCAATAGGGATGCAGACCCACCAACCTGCAAAAGCAAAGGCTCCCCGGAGCTTAACAGCAGGACCCACAGCCAATCTAACATGTCTCAACAGACAAAGATGACCAGAAATAGATGGAATTGAGATACACTGCTCCATGAACAGGGAAGAAACCGCGCAACCCAAAGCGGAAGGAGCACTGAAGAAGAGACGCCTAAATGTCCCCCTCCTCTGGAAAGGCAGAACCGCGCCAGACATACGGCGCTACACTGCTCCATGAACAGGGAAGAAACCGCGCAACCCAAAGCGGAAGGAGCACTGAAGAAGAGACGCCAAAATGTCCCCCTCCTTTGGAAAGGCAGAACCGCGCCAGACATACGGCGCTACACATGGGCCTACCATGCAGTGAAAGAGCCCCACTTGAGAGACATACAGGGAGCCACTCCAAACAGGCCTTCAGGAAACATGTTACCCTTGCTGCCCAAGAAGCTGTGCTCCGCCTGCCAACACAAAAGAGGCGCTGAAATAACAGACTGCACTGCTGAGTGAAGAAGACAGAGGCCTTTGGAGGGAGAAAGCACCCCGAGGCCAATTAAAGGACGGTGGCAATATGAATAACAGAGTAGAGAAATCCCAAGACAGGGAGGCGCAGACATGCGGAAAGCTGCCATGATGGAGCCCACAGAAAAGCAACAAGAAAAAAAAAAGGCACAAAAGCACACTGAAGCATCACAAAAGCAGGAGAAACCGAGCGTTGCCAAGCCAATGAAGGAGGTTAGAAAAATCGAAGGTACTTACCTGTATAGCAGATGTTCTCTGAGGACAGCAGGCTTTATATTCTCAAAAGTGGGTGAAGCTGACCCGCATCGCCCAGTCTGAGATATACAAAAGTACATCGCGAGACGCACATCACTGCGTGTGCCTTCCCACCCGCCGCCAGAACGCGGTCTTAGTTTATACTACAGCAAAAATAAAGTAAAAATAACAAAGGAGACAACCTGAGGGGACGTGGGAGGGATTCTGAGAATATAAAGCCTGCTGTCCTCAAAGAACACCTGCTACAGTAAGTACCTTCGCTTTCTCAGAGGACAAGCAGGTTTATAGATTCTCACAAGTGGGGAATCTCTAGCATCCAGGTTCATGAAATACAACAAACAATGGTCAATTGGGGTCTCGTAACATGACTCTGTAGGGCCAGCCCAGCCTGGGCATGTGAACGAAATGCAATCTGCCAGCCAATTAGAAATGGTGCATTTCCCGATAGTGACCCCACCCTGTTGGGATTAAAAGAAATAAAAAGTTGGGCGGACTGTCTAGAGCCTGGTGCACTCCATGTAGTAGGCCAATATTCTCTTGCAGTCCAAGAAGTGCAAGCTGCTTTCGCCATGATGGGCATGAGGTTGGGGAAAGAATGTTAAGACAATCGACTGGTTCAGATGGAACTCCAACACCACCTTCAACAGGAACTCGCCCTGAGTGCGGAGGACTACTATGTTGTGATGGATCATTGGTGTGACCCAGTATGGCTACTCTTATGTTCTAGGCCTAAAGCTCACGGACCCTATGAGCTGAAGTAACAGCCACCCAGAAAATGACCTTCCTGGTCAAGTACTTCAGATGGCAGGAATTTAGTGACTCAAAAGGAGCTTTCATCAGCTGGGTGAGAAAGACGTTGAAATCCCATGACACTGGTGGAGGTCTGACAGGGGGCTTTGACAAAAACAAACCTCTCATGAAGCGAACAACTAGAGGCTATCCAGAGATAGGCTTACCTTCTACACGTTGATGATAAGCACTAATTGCACCAAGGTGAACCCTTTTGGAGTTGGTCTTGAGACCAGACTCTGAGAGGTGTAGAAGGTATTCAAGCAGGGTCTGTGTAGGGCAAGCAAAGAAATCTAAGGTCTTCCTCTCAAAGCAGACGGCAAACCTCCTCCATTTGAAAGAACAGCACCTCTTAGTGAAGTCTTTACTGGAAGACAGAAAGACCCGGGAGATACCCTCTGAAACACCCAAGGAAGTAAATTCTAGGCTCTCAACATCGAAGCTGTGAGAGCCAGAGACTGGAGGTTGGGATGTAGAAGAGACCCCCTCAGTCTGCGTGATGAGGGTCAGAAAACACTCATCTCCACGGTTCTTTGGAGGATAACTCCAGAAGAAGAGGGAACCAAACAAAATCATGGTTCCACAGTCTTGCTTAAATTTCAACAAAGTTTTCCCCACTAGAGGTATGGGAGGATACACATACAGACGACCTGTTCCCCAATTGAGGAAGGCATCTGACACTAGTTGGTCGTGGGCCTGAAACCCAATGCCACATCCGGACAGCCTCCAGACACAGAAGGCGTGATCCGGTGCCCCCTCTCTTTGCTTGATGATGTAATACATTGCAACCTGAGTGACTGAATGAGTACAATTTGATGAGACAGCCGATCTCTGAAAGCCTTTATAGCGTTCCAGATCGCCCGGAGCTCCATGAGGTTGATCTGAAGATTAGTTTCCTGGGTGAACCAAACACCTTGGGTGTGAAGCTCATCTAAATGAGCTCCCCATCACAGGAGAGATGCATCCATCGTCAGAACTTTTTATGGCCGAGGAATTTGGAATGGAAGTCCCAGAGTCAAACTGGATCGAATGGTCCATCACTGAAGGGAGTGTACAAGCTTTGGGGACACTCGTATGATATCTTCCAGGCCTCCCCATGGCTTGATATCACTGAGAAGCCAGGGTCCATTGGGCTGATCTCATGTGAAGACATGTCATGTGTGTAACATACATTGTGGAAGCCAAGTGGCCCACCAATCTCAACATCTGCCGAGCTGTGACCTGCTGAGTGAATCAATTCTTGGCAGCGAGTGTGACAAGAGTGTCCGCTCTTGTCTCCAGAAGGTACACTTGAACCCTCTGTGTATCAAGAAGGCTTCAATTAATTCTAATCGCTGGACAGGGCGAAGATGGGACTTAGGGTAGTTTAAAACGAACCCTAGTAGCTCGAGCACCCGAATAGTCATTCCCATGGACTCCTGAGCTCTATCTGAAGACGTGCTCTTCACCAGCCAATCATTCAGATATGGGAACACATGAACTCCCAGTCTGCGTAGCGATGCTGCAACTACCGCTAGACATTTTGTGAAGACCTTGAGAGCTGATGCAAGGCGTAAAGGCAACACATACTGAAAGTGCTGTGCTCTGAGCTGAAATCAAAGATATTTCTTCTATTGGGACGGAAGTATCGGAATGCGAGTATATACATCTTTTAAGTCTGGAGAGCACAGCCAATCGTTTTCCTGACTCACTGGGAGAAAGGTGCCCAGCAAAACCATCCTGAATGTTTCTTGGACTAGAAATTTGTTCAAGACCCTTAGGTCTAGGATAGGACGCATCCCCACTCTTTTCTTCTGCACAAGGAAGTACCTGGAATAGAATCCCCATCCTTCTTCCCCTGGTGGAACAGGCTCAACCGCATGGGCCTTTAGAAGGGCTGAGGGTTCCTCTGTAAGTACCTGCCTGTGCTGAGAGCTGAATGAATGAGCTCTCAGTGGGCAATGTGGAGGTCCTTGATACCAACTGAGTGCATATCCGAGATGGACTATTTGAGGAACCCACCAGTCAGAGGTTATAAGGGGCCACCTTTCGTGGAAAAACTTTAGCCTCCCCCCGACCGGGATGGACACTTTTACTGCAGCTATGCTCTGCTGCAGCCAGTCAAAAACTTGTCCCTTGCTTTGAATGAGGTGCAACAGAGACCTTAGGCGCACACTGTCGACGTGAACGAGCGTGCTGGAGCTGAGCCTGAGTAGGCTCATGAGAAAAGGGGTTATACCTACACTCTGATAGTAATAGATACTCATCCTTGGCTTGCCAAAAGTCCTCCTAGCTGAGGGAACAGATGCAGAAGGAATCCGGCAGGATTGGTCAGCGACCTCCTCAATCTTCTTTCCAAAAAGGTTATCCCCCCGGCATGGGGCATCCGCCAACCTCTGGTGAACAGAATGTTCCCAGTCAGAAACATGCAGCTATGAGAGTCTGCCCATTGCTATACTCTGAGCAGAGATCCTGGGTGCCACATCAAAAGTGTCTTGTGCTCCTGACCAAGAACTTTCAACATGCCTTCTGCTGCTTAGCCAACTTGCGAAGGGACTCGGTCTGCTCTGGAGGGAGCATCTCAGCCAGGTCCGACAACTTGTGCACTGAGTTTCGCAAGTGGATACTAGTGAAGAGCTGGTACGATTGTATTCTGGAGATGAGCATTGAAGCCTAGTACATCTTCCTCCCAAAAGAATCCAGGGTTCTAGCTTCTCTACCTGTGAGTGCCAAGGCATAGTCCCTGGAACTCCTGGTCCTTTTTTACAGTGGATTCCAACACCATGGAATGATGAGGCAACTGAAGCTCAGGTGCACTGTGGATCCAATAGTGGGTGTCGATCTTCTTGGGCATGACCGGGAACAACAAAGGGGACTCCCAGTTCCTAACAAAGACTTCCTGGAGTTCCTCGTGGAGAGGGACAGTTACAGCCTCCCTAGGTGGAGACGTGCAGTCCAGGACCTCGAGTAGCTTGACCCTGGGCATCAGCCATTTCCTTAACAAAAGAAGGGAATAAAAGGCTCTCCAGAGGAAACGTTCTTCTTTCAGATGGAGGGGAGGGTTCAGAGGGAATTTCATAAGTCTCATCAGAGGAAAAGTACCTTGGATCCTCCTCTGAATCCCATGAGCATTCCTCTTCGGTCTCCTGATGGGAGTGTCGAGAACAAACCTGCCCTGACGTAGAGGAACCATGCCATTGAGAATGGCATTGAGAAGTCAGTTCTCACCTCGACTCCAGTGAAGCTTCCTCCACCAACATTGAGGGTGCCGGCTTGGATGGCAGTCGACATCGGAGCCGAATGCGGCACTGGTGTTGAAGGCTGCACCACAGGCTGATGGCCAAGCGGGGCCACAACAGTAGGGACATAGGCACAAGCACCCCCAATACAACCCGTTGCATGAGGCCATCCAGCAGCTCAGAAAGCAAGGCATGGAAAGGCTTGGGTGTCAGGTGCAGGTTGCAGAATCACTGGTGGCTATGCAGGAACAGGGTCTTGGCTGCTGGGAGACTAGCGAATCTGCACCTCTCCTGTATAGAGGGGGAGCGTTCCTCCTGGAGCTGACACTTCTCAGATGCCAAATCCTTTGACGCCCCAGAGCTCTCAGCACCATGTGTTGACGGTAACCGATGATGATACTTCTTGGCCTTCACCCGAAGTGTGTCACCGAGGCTCCTCAGTGCCAAAGACGATGTCGAATCCACACGTCGCCTCAAGGTCGGGTCCAATGATGGATGGTCCCAGGGGCCCTGCAGAGCAGAAGGCCTTGGCAGGTGGAGACCCACTCAATGCTTCACTGCTCCCAGTGTCTAAGGGTCTAGCAGCAGCCATGCTTACCAACACTCCAGATGCCGGTGCAATGCTAGACTTCGATGCAGACGCCTCTGACCTCGATGTTGATGCTGAGGAACTGAACTTGGCTCCAAAATTCTTCTCACATTGAGCTTCTCTGGAAATCTGGGTCCTCTTCTTCATGTGTAGACAGTTAGTGGGGCTATGGTCAGACCCAAGACACTGCAGACACCAAGAATGAGTGTCATTCCCAGAGATTGTCCAACTGCACCAGGTACAGCGCTTAAAGCCACTGGGAACACTTGTGAACATGAAAGGAAAAACTTCCTTGGATAAATTAAACGAAGCGCTTATACCTAAAAAAGGGGTAAAGCACAACAAAAAGATAAGGAAAGTCCCTGGCCGAAATCAAGACCTAAAAGAAGCCTGATGACGACGACAAAGAAAGGAAACAAACCCAGGAAAAATAAACTAAAAAAAACAACAAAAAAAAACTAATGGGAAAACAAAGAAAGGAGGTTCCAGAACAGGAACACAATAATGGAAGAAAAAAATAATGAAAAATAGCCAAAAGGCACAAAAAAGCTCTTTAGGACCGAGTGATGTGAGAAGATGGCAAACAAACACACCCTTCTCCTCACCGCGATAGAAAAAGTACAAGAACTGAGGAGACCACATTCTCTCAGCAAGCGGGAAGGCACTCGCGCATGCGTGATGGAGCGTGTCTTGCTCTCCACAAAGCTCTATTTATACTTTAGTAAATTCGGGACCAGGCGATGCTGGTTGGTCTCACCCACTTGTGAGAATCTGTAAGCCTGCTTGTCCTCGGAGAACATAATTATCACTTGTAGCCAACGAAGTCCAGAGGAAAAACGCGACACTACCGCAAAAAAAAAAAAAAAGCAGACAACTAGAGCTATGTTCTATATAGCCCACCAAAAATATGCCCTGGAGAAAGTGCCATTATGAAAAATCAGCACAATAGAGCAGTGTTTCCCAAGCCCGGTCCTGGAGTTTCCCTTGCCAGTCAGGTTTCAGGATATCCACAATGAATATGTATGAAAGAGATCTGCATATAAAGCGAATGCTACATACCTGTAGAAGGTATTCTCCGAGGACAGCAGGCTGATTGTTCTCACTGATGGGTTGACGTCCTCGGCAGCCCCCTCCATCGGAAAGTTTACTAGCAAAGGCCTTTGCTAGTCCTCGCGCGGCTGTCTTCCCGCCCGAAACCGGCTCGAGCCGGCCAGTCCACTATGTAGCAAGACAATACACTTCAAGGGAAGACTCAACTCCAAAGGGGAGGCGGGCGGGTTTGTGAGAACAATCAGCCTGCTGTCCTCGGAGAATACCTTCTACAGGTATGTAGCATTCGCTTTCTCCGAGGACAAGCAGGCTGCTTGTTCTCACTGATGGGGTATCCCTAGCCCCCAGGCTCACTCAAAACAACAACCATGGTCAATTGGGCCTCGCAACGGCGAGGACATAACTAAGATTGACCTAAAAAATTTACCAACTAACTGAGAGTGCAGCCTGGAACAGAACAAACAGGGCCCTCGGAGGGTGGAGTTGGATCCTAAAGCCCAAACAGGTTCTGAAGAACTGACTGCCCGAACCGACTGTCGCGTCGGGTGTCCTGCTGCAGGCAGTAATGAGATGTGAATGTGTGGACAGATGACCACGTCGCAGCTTTGCAAATTTCTTCAATGGAGGCTGACTTCAAGTGGGCTACCGACGCAGCCATGGCTCTAACATTATGAGCCGTGACATGACCCTCAAGAGCCAGCCCCGCCTGGGCGTAAGTGAAGGAAATGCAATCTGCTAGCCAATTGGATATGGTGCGTTTCCCTACAGCCTCTCCCCTCCTATTGGGCTCAAAAGAAACAAACAATTGGGCGGACTGTCTGGTGGGCTGTGTCCGCTCCAGGTAGAAGGCCAATGCTCTCTTGCAGTCCAATGTGTGCAGCTGACGTTCAGCAGGGCAGGAATGAGGACGGGGAAAAAATGTTGGCAAGACAATTGACTGGTTCAGATGGAACTCCGACACAACCTTTGGCAGGAACTTAGGGTGAGTGCGGAGGACTACTCTGTTATGATGAAATTTGGTGTACGGGGCCTGGGCTACCAGGGCCTGGAGCTCACTGACTCTACGAGCTGAAGTAACTGCCACCAAGAAAATGACCTTCCAGGTCAAGTACTTCAGATGGCAGGAATTCAGTGGCTCAAAAGGAGGTTTCATCAGCTGGGTGAGAACGACATTGAGATCCCATGACACTGTAGGAGGCTTGACAGGGGGCTTTGACAAAAGCAAACCTCTCATGAAGCGAACAACTAAAGGCTGTCCTGAGATCGGCTTACCTTCCACACGGTAATGGTATGCACTGATTGCACTAAGGTGAACCCTTACAGAGTTGGTCTTGAGACCAGACTCAGACAAGTGCAGAAGGTATTCAAGCAGGGTCTGTGTAGGACAAGAGCGAGGATCTAGGGCCTTGCTGTCACACCAGACGGCAAACCTCCTCCAATGGAAGAAGTAACTTCTCTTAGTGGAGTCTTTCCTGGAAGCAAGCAAGATGCGGGAGACACCCTCTGACAGACCCAAAGAGGCAAAGTCTACGCCCTCAACATCCAGGCCGTGAGAGCCAGAGACTGGAGGTTGGGATGCAGAAGCGCCCCTTCGTCCTGTGTGATGAGGGTCGGAAAACACTCCAATCTCCACGGTTCTTCGGAGGATAACTCCAGAAGAAGGGGGAACCAGATCTGACGCGGACAAAAAGGAGCAATCAGAATCATGGTGCCTCGGTCTTGCTTGAGTTTCAACTAAGTCTTCCCCACCAGAGAGATGGGAGGATAAGCATACAGCAGGCCCTCCCCCCAATCCAGGAGGAAGGCATCCGATGCTAGTCTGCCGGAGGCCTGAAGCCTGGAACAGAACTGAGGGACCTTGTGGTTCGCTCGAGATGCGAAGAGATCCACCAAGGGGGTGCCCCACGCTTGGAAGATGTGGCGCACCACTCGGGAGTTGAGCGACCACTCGTGAGGTTGCATAATCCTGCTCAGTCTGTCGGCCAGACTGTTGTTTACGCCAGCCAGATATGTGGCTTGGAGCACCATGCCTTGACGGCGAGCCCAGAGCCACATGCTGACGGCTTCCTGACACAGGGGGCGAGATCCGGTGCCCCCCTGCTTGTTGACATAGTACATGGCAACCTGGTTGTCTGTCTGAATTTGGATAATTTGGTGGGACAGCCGATCTCTGAAAGCCTTCAGAGCGTTCCAGATCGCTCGCAACTCCAGAAGATTGATCTGTAGATCGCGTTCTTGGAGGGACCAACTTCCTTGGGTGTGAAGCCCATCGACATGAGCTCCCCATCCCAGGAGAGACGCATCCGTGGTCAGCACTTTTTGTGGCTGAGGAATTTGGAAGGGACGTCCCAGAGTCAAATTGGAGCAAATCGTCCACCAATACAGGGATTTGAGAAAAGTCGTGGACAGGTGGATCACGTCCTCTAGACCCCCAGCGGCCTGATACCACTGGGAGGCTAGGGTCCATTGAGCAGATCTCATGTGAAGGCGGGCCATGGGAGTCACATGAACTGTGGAGGCCATGTGGCCCAGCAATCTCAACATCTGCCGAGCTGTGATCTGCTGGGACGCACGCACCCGCGAGATGAGGGACAACAAGTTGTTGGCTCTCGCCTCTGGGAGATAGGCGCGAGCCGTCCGAGAATCCAGCAGGGCTCCTATGAATTCGAGTTTCTGCACTGGGAGAAGATGGGACTTTGGGTAATTTATCACAAACCCCAGTAGCTCCAGGAGGCGAATAGTCATCTGCATGGACTGCAGGGCTCCTGCCTCGGATGTGTTCTTCACCAGCCAATCGTCAAGATATGGGAACACGTGCACCCCCAGCCTGCGAAGTGCCGCTGCTACCACAGCTAGGCACTTTGTGAACACCCTGGGCGCAGAGGCGAGCCCAAAGGGTAGCACACAGTACTGGAAGTGGCGTGTGCCCAACTGAAATCGCAGATACTGTCTGTGAGCTGGCAGTATCGGGATGTGTGTGTAGGCATCCTTCAAGTCCAGAGAGCATAGCCAATCGTTTTGCTGAATCATGGGGAGAAGGGTGCCCAGGGAAAGCATCCTGAACTTTTCTTTTACGAGATATTTGTTCAGGGCCCTTAGGTCTAGGATGGGACGCATCCCCCCTGTTTTCTTTTCCACAAGGAAGTACCTGGAATAGAATCCCAGCCCTTCTTGCCCGGATGGCACGGGCTCGACCGCATTGGCGCTGAGAAGGGCGGAGAGTTCCTCTACAAGTACCTGCTTGTGTTGGAAGCTGTAAGACTGAGCCCCCGGTGGACAATTTGGAGGTTTTGATGCCAAATTGAGGGTGTATCCCTGCCGGACTATTTGGAGAACCCACTGATCGGAGGTTATGAGAGGCCACCTTTGGTGAAAAGCTTTCAATCTCCCCCCGACCGGCAGGTCGCCCGGCACTGACACTTGGATGTCGGCTATGCTCTGCTGGAGCCAGTCAAAAGCTCGCCCCTTGCTTTTGCTGGGGAGCCGCAGGGCCTTGCTGAGGCGCACGCTGCTGACGAGAGCGAGCGCGCTGGGGCTTAGCCTGGGCCGCAGGCTGTCGGGAAGGAGGATTGTACCTACGCTTACCAGAAGCATAGGGACCAGTCTTCCTTCCCCCGAAAAATCTTCTACCTGTAGAGGTAGAGGCTGAAGGCTGCCGGCGGGAGAACTTGTCGAATGCGGTGTCCCGCTGGTGGAGAGACTCTACCACCTGCTCGACTTTTTCTCCAAAAATGTTGTCCGCACGGCAAGGCGAGTCCACAATCCGCTGCTGGAGTCTATTCTCCAGGTCGGCGGCACGCAGCCATGAGAGCCTGCGCATCACCACACCTTGAGCAGCGGCCCTGGACGCAACATCAAAAGTGTCATAAACTCCTCTGGCCAGGAATTTTCTGCACGCCTTCAGCTGCCTGACCACCTCCTGAAAAGGCTTGGCTTGCTCAGGGGGAAGAGCATCAACCAAGCCCGCCAACTGCCGCACATTGTTCCGCATGTGTATGCTCGTGTAGAGCTGGTAAGACTGGATCTTGGCCACGAGCATAGAAGAATGGTAGGCCTTCCTCCCAAAGGAGTCTAAGGTTCTAGGGTCTTTGCCCGGGGGCGCCGAAGCATGCTCCCTAGAACTCTTAGCCTTCTTTAGGGCCAGATCCACAACTCCAGAGTCATGAGGCAACTGAGTGCGCATCAGCTCTGGGTCCCCATGGATCCAGTACTGGGACTCAATCTTCTTGGGAATGTGGGGATTACTTAGTGGCTTGGTCCAGTTCGCAAGCAATGTCTTTTTCAGGACATGGTGCAAGGGAACAGTGGACGCTTCCTTAGGTGAAGAAGGATAGTCCAGGAGCTCAAACATTTCAGCCCTGGGCTCGTCCTCCACAACCACCGGGAAGGGGATGGCCGTAGACATCTCCCGGACAAAGGAAGCAAAAGACAGACTCTTGGGAGAAGAAAGCTGTCTCTCAGGAGAGGGAGTGGGATCAGAAGGAAGACCCTCAGACTCCTCGTCAGAGAAATATCTGGGGTCCTCCTCTTCCTCCCACGAGGCCTCACCCTCGGTGTCAGACACAAGTTCACGAACCTGTGTCTGCAACCTCGCCCTGCTCGACTCGGTGGAACCCCGTCCACGGTGGGGGCGTCGAGAGGTAGACTCCCTCGCCCGCATCGGCAAAGCTCCCTCCGCCGACGTAGTCGGGGAGCCTTCCTGGGAGGTGGCCGCGGTCGGCACCGCACGCGGTACCGACGTCGGGGACCTCAACCTGGGCGATGGACCAGCCGGCGCCACGCTCGACGGTACCGGAGGCGCAAGCACCGCCGGTACCGGAGGGGTAGGGCGCAACAGCTCTCCCAGAATCTCTGGGAGAACGGCCCGGAGGCTCTCGTTTAGAGCGGCTGCAGAGAAAGGCTGAGAGGCCGATGCAGGCGTCGACGTCAGAACCTGTTCCGGGCGAGGAGGCTGTTCCGGGCTGTCCAGAGTGGAGCGCATCGACACCTCCTGAACAGAGGGTGAGCGGTCCTCTCGGTGCCGATGCCTGCTGGGTGCCGAATCCCTCGGCAACCCAGAGCTCTCGGTGCCGACATGGGGAGGAGACCGGTGTCGATGCTTCTTCGACTTCTTCCGAAGCATGTCACCGGAGCTCCCCGGCACCGACGAGGAGGACGTAGAATCCATCCGTCGCTTCCTCGGGGCCGAGACCGAAGAGGGTCGATCCCGGGGGGGCTGTACCGCAGGAGCCCTTAGGGTAGGAGGAGACCCACCCGAAGGCTCACCGCCACCAGCAGGGGAATGGACAGCCCTCACCTGCACTCCTGACGATGCACCTCCGTCCGACGACATCAGCAGACGAAGTCTCGGTACCACCGACGTCGATACAGTCGCCCGATGCCTCGGCGCCGATGCAGAGGTCCGATGCCTCGATGCAGTCGATGGAGCGGCAGCCAAGGAAGATGGTCCGGACGCTGACGACGTCGATGCACTCGATGCCTCCGGTGCCGATGCCGACGAAGAGCCCGAGAACAAAACGTTCCACTGGGCTAATCTCGCTACCTGAGTCCGCCTTTGTAACAGGGAACACAGACTGCAGTTCTGAGGGCGGTGCTGGGTCCCTAGACACTGAAGACACGCAGAGTGCCTATCAGTGAGCGAGATTACCCGGGCGCACTGGGTGCACTTCTTGAAGCCGCTGGAAGGCTTCGATGTCATGGGCGGAAAAATCACGCCGGCGAAATCAAAAGCCGAAATGGCGAAAATGGAAGCACCAAAATTTAGAGGGAGAAAAATCTCGACCGAGGCCAAAAGAGGCCTAACCCCGACAACGAAAGAAAACTTACGGGGCAAAAACTGAGAAATACGGGAAGGGCAGAAAACCCGAAAGGGTTTTCCGGAACACTACCGGAGCACTTCCCGAACTTTTTCAAGGAAAAAAAGGACAAAAACACGTCAAAAAGGACGCGCGAGGTCGACTCTCTGGGGCACGAACGGCGTAACACGACCGTACCGAGTGCGGATGAAAGAAGACTGGCTGGCTCGAGCCGGTTTCGGGCGGGAAGACGGCCGCGCATGCGCAGTGCGCATGGGCGCGCGAGGACTAGCAAAGGCCTTTGCTAGTAAACTTTCCGATGGAGGGGGCTGCCGAGGACGTCAACCCATCAGTGAGAACAAGCAGCCTGCTTGTCCTCGGAGAATGGAGGCAATGTATGCAAATCAAGTTCATGCATATTCATTGTAGATATTCTGAAAACCTGACTGGCAAGGGGTACTCCAGGACTGGACTTGGGAAACACTGCAATAGAGTACTGTAGAAACCAGAGGGGAAGCACCCAGGGCCGTGCCAACACGGTAAGCGGGGTAAGCTCCGCAGAGGGGCCCCGACCTCTGGAGGGTGCCGCCGCGCCATGCTTACCCTCGCCGTTTACCGCTGCTCCCGGACCCCGACAACAGCCCTTTTATTTAAATTTACCTCCGACGTCGTAGCAGCTGAGCAGCGTCAGTGAAAGCGCTGCCGTCTCCAGCCTTCCATTCGCGCTCATTCGTTCCCTCAGTGTCCCGCCCTCGCAAGGAAATGACGTCAGAAGAAGGCGGGACACAGAGGGAACAAGCAAGCAGGAAGGGAAGGCTGGAGACGTCGGCAGCGCTTTCACTGACACTGCGCAGCTCCTGCCACGATGGAGCTAAATTTAAATACAAGAAACCAGACTCAGAGGGCGGGCAGGTGGGCATGGGAGGGCAGGGGAGAGAGGAGAATTGCTGGATAAGGAGGGATGGAGGAGGGAAGGGCAGAGAGGGACAAGGATGGACATGAATGGGAGGGCAGGGCCCAGGGAGAGAGGAGAAATTGCTGGAAATGGAGGGGAGGGGAGAGAGGAGAATTGCTGGATATGGATGGAGGAGGGAAGGGTAGAGAGGGACATGGATGGGAGGGCAGGGCCCAGGGAGAGAGGAGAAATTGCTGGAAATGGAGGGGAGGGGAGAGAGGAGAATTGTTGGATATGGATGGAGGAGAGACGGGCAGAGAGGGACAAGGATGGACATGGATGGGAGGGTAGGGCCCAGGGAGAGAGGAGAAATTGCTGGACATGGAGGGGAGGGGAGAGAGGAGAATTGCTGGATATGGATGGAGGGGAGGGAAGGGCAGGGCAGAGAGGGACAAGGATGGACATGGATGGAGGGAAAGGGAGAGAGAAGAAATGCTAGGCATGGATGGAGGGGAGGGAAGAGAGAGGAAGGAGATGAGATGAGGGAAAAGGGAGAAAACCTGCACATGGATGGAGAAAATAGACAGAAGCTGGATCCACTGGACAGTCTGCAGAGGACCCAGCTTTTACTTACGGATGTATGGCAAGAAATGAAGAAGAAAGAAGGAAAGTAAAAAAATAAATGGAAAGGAAGCCCTGGAAACGGAGTTAAGAGGACAGATAGCAGCAAACTCAGGTACTGGGCCAGCATGATCAAGTCACCAGACAACAAAGGTAGAAAAAAATCATTTTATTTTCATTTTAGTGTTTGGAATATGTCCACTTTGAGAATTTACATCTGCTATCTTATTTTGCAATGTATAGGAATTTGTTTCTAAGAATATTGCTGACAATTCCTGTCAGTGTAGCAAGTGGTGAGCGATCATTTTCACAGTTAAAAATCATAAAAATGTATTTGCGATCAAGTATTTCGCAAGAAAGGCTTGTAAGCCTTGCCATGATTGCTATTGAGAATGATATATGTGCCCAGTTAGATATCAAAGATTTAATTACTAATTTCGTGAACATGAAAGCACGAAAAGCTAAGTGGTTGTAAACCCTCTATTTGTTCAGCAATCCCACAAAGATGCACTCCATCTTTCAGCACCTATTTCCTTTGCATCTTGTGCCACACGGGGGGGGCACCAACTGATAGTCTGCAGGGGGGCACCAGAGACCCTAGGCACGGCCCTGGAAGCACTAGTCTTCTGTTGTTGGGTTTTTTTTTTAAGTGAAAAGTAAGAAAAATAAAGACAACTTACCCATATTGTAAAAAGAAGCAACACACCTGAGAACATCCTTCTTTTTTTTTTTTTTTTAATTTTTTTAAGTTTTGGTGGTCTTGGTTTGTCATGAAATGAAGGAAATCCTGCGACATGCCACTTCCAACCCCTGCCGAGCTACAGAAGCTCACAGGAGTGTGGGGAGTGAAGGGGAGGAACCCAGTATCACCAGGTGTCACCCTAGCTGGTGGACAAGGGACCCAGTACCACTGAGTGTAATCCTGACAAACCAAAAGTTGGTTACCAGCAAACCCGTTGCTCCACTGTCACCCATACGAACAGACAGGAGCCAGCCCCAGCCAGCACCCATAGGAGCTACAAGATCCATCCACCATGAGAAAGAAAATTCCAGGCTGAACGATACCCTTAAGGGGCAAATTATTTGGAACTATTTTCTCTGTCTCCTTCTGCTGGTGGATTGACACAACCCATTAGTATGGACTGGTCTGGTATAGATGACAAGGAATAAAGGTTCTGCTCTAGGAAAAGCAGTTATTCCAGACTCAGGACAGTTGAACCTGGAGTATGCCGACCAAGCTCTTTAGCCTCTACTACCCCATGCCCATCATGCCACTGGCAGTCCCCCTCCCTCATACCACTGAAAACAGTATTTATGCTTATCAGTTTAACAAGTTTCTACAGCCCCCTCCAGACTTTACAAATCAAAATACACTGTGTACCTGATAAGGGTAATTATACCAGCATTGTCGTGTGTCCCAAAACCATGGAGTCTGGAAAGGAAAGAAGTACATAAACTCACATCATTTGTTAACAAATCACAGTTGTGTCTTTGCTGCTTTGTTCCACTGCACCAGGACATCTAACTTTTCCTTCGCTCTCATACACCTCTGTAAAAAATCCTTTACCAACAAGTGCTGTGTGGCACATTGTTTAATGTGTACATGCTTCCACAATAACACAGCAAGACAAACACAATGAACCTCTGTACGCACAGCTATCCTTAGACAAGCATAACACCTCAGTTTACTGTAAACCACCTAGGAACGTCATAATTGCATGTGGTTTTATAAAATTTAGGGGTGTTTTTCCCTCATTGTAGATACTGTCTACTGTCTGTGTAGAATAGTTCACCTGCAGTCCCAGTATGTTCATCAGTATTGACTGCTCAGGTCCAAAAAAGAAAAGTGCTTTCTGATATATGTCTCCTCTGTACAAACACTTCTTAACAAGTAAAGGCAAATGAGTAAATGATGGTAAAGACTTCACTCACAACCTTGAGACTAAAGTGTTTCATTAATTACAGCAGAATGGTTCATACCTACCGACCAGAGGAAGCGCATTCCATAAGAAATATAGACAAGTAAAATGTAAAACCTCCACCTGGAAAGAGCAGAAAAAAGTCTCTAGTAACTCCAGTATCCCCAGACAAAATAAAGAGGCAGATTGGTTCTGATAAAGTGAGAGAAGCCAACCAGAATCCAAAGCTCTGGGAATTAACTTTTCACACTTCAAATTCGTAATTATATTGGAAACAGTTCCCTACTTCTTAGTATTTCTGACTACTTTCACATGTACAGTCTCTGCTTCCCTTTCACATGCTGCTTCCTTAGTATGAAAAACTCCTGAGGTTTTGCTACAATCAACTGCCTCACAAACACCAAATAAATCAAACCACAAAAAAGCAGATTCAAAAAACTTACAAATTAAATGCAGAATTTTGCTGCAACATAAACAATAGTTAAAGCATTTTAAAAAGTTTGATGTCAAAAAAATGCTGGCAGTTACAGAGAATGACAGAGATGCATAAAGAATGCAGCAGAAATATTTTAAAATGTGACAATTCCATAAGCTCAGTGTACAGTTAACAAGCAGCTAAGTTAGGGCACAAATATACCTTTCAAACAGGGCTATATCCAATACATTTTATAACTTGGAATGTTAAAGACAGTTCTGTAATGCTCGTAAGTGTTTAAGGGCCCACTGAGCATTGCTTGCAGATGACTGTTTTGGTTACAGAATGAAAAGAAAGAGAAAAATGGAAATTTGCTCTGCTGTTAATGCTGAAAATGTAAAACTCTCTGAGGGACAAATGTTAATCTGCTACTTATCAGTTAGATGTAAACAGCAAACTGCCTAGTCAGTCATTGTTAAACAGGGAAAGCTATAGGCATTAAAATCAGCAGGCTAGTGAGACCCCTACCTTGAATCCTTGTTCCATGGACAGAATGGAAGTCATTCAGAGAAGGGCTACCAAAACAATACAGCCTGAAACACAAACTCTACACAGGCAGGCTTAAACTCAAACTATACTCTCTGGAGAGAAGTGAAAGAGTGACATATAACAAACACGTTTACCATTTTTAACTACAGAACCAGCTTGAATGTTGAACCCAGGCTCTCCCCATGACACTGCACAACTCTGGGTCAGGTTTTTGGCCCCAAGATCTGGAAAGCCTAGGGATGCTGAAGAGGTAGTATTCACAGCCCCTGGACTTAAGACCTATGACTTTATGGCCCCATAGAATAGACCATCATTGCAATGACTCTGATAAATTAAGTTGAGGTGGTATAAAATAGGAGGAAAATACTCAGGCTGTTGGGAATGTGGATTCATAGCACTGGGCCCCAGTCCTGATCCAAACAAAGCTGAAAATACAATGGAGCAGGAGAAAAATTTCAAGTTCTCCTCCCTACCTCCCACAAAGAACATTTATATATTTAGCAGAAATCAATAAAGTAGAAAAACAAACTAAAAGAAAAGGAGTGCAAAGAAATGTCATGAAATACTTTACTGAGAAACAGAAGATACCTAGTCAAAACGAACATTGTGACAGGCAGTACTAAGAACTGGATTGAGAGGTTTGGGGGCTGGTGGGAAGGTGTTGAACATGAGAACTCATATTTAAACCATCTACCCAGAACAGTAAAAAAGAGATGACAAACTGACAAATATGGAGTGATACCCTCTGGTCAGCACTAAGAATTCTGTTATATGCATATTTTGAAAACTCTGTTTTTGCTCTCTCTCTGCTGGATCCTATGCTTGCATATTTAGGGGTCCTTTTACAAAGGTGCGCTGAAACATGGCTTGCGGTAGTGTAGGTGCGGGTTTTGAGAGTGCGCCAATCCATTTTTCAGAGTGCCTGTGAAAAAGGCCTTTTTTTTTGGCCGAAAATTGACATGTGGCAAAAATCAAAATTGCTGCATGTCCATTTGTGTCTGAGATCTTACCGCCAGCCATTGACCTAGCGGTAAAGAATTTGGGTGGTAATAACCTATGCGCGTCAAATGTCACTTGGCACGCATCCAAAAATAAAAAATATTTTCGGACGCGCACCAAAAATGAAATTACCGCAAGAGCCATTATGTAGTTGGGTGGTAACTCCATTTTGTCGACACTTACGCAGCTTAGTACAAGGACCCCCTTAGTGAAGACTCCTAGTTTGGGCTGCCTTCTTGTGGAATTGCTCCTTGGTTTGTGATACAGCCTCAACAAGTCAGGTTCCAGCTTGCTGGGTTTCCTATCACATTCTAATCCACAAAGTTGTACTTTGTCACCGTCTGATTACCCATCCACCTCACTCCTGGAACGCTTTTCATGTTTCATCTTTTGCTCATACTTGACCTGAAGAAGGTTTTGCCTTCTAAGTGTATCAAAAACTATATTGTTAGTCCAATAAAAAAAAGCCTTTACTGTTTTCCTCTCCTTTATTTTATTTCTATTTATAACCAATACTTAAAAACGAATTTGGATCTGGTTGTACCCATTCAATATTAACCTCTGCCTAATTTGCCATTTATTCAAAAAGGTACTTGAGAGAGCAGTTCTGGACCCAGTACTAAACTTTCTGAACAAAACTAATATTTTACATCCATAGCAGTCTGACTTCTATACTGGTCATAATACAGAATCTGCTCAATCGTAGCTTTGACAAATGATATTCATGTTGATCTAGATTCTGGTAGGCTGCTATGTATGCTGTGTTAGACCCAAGTTCAACAAAGAGTGATCTAAAAAAAAAAAAGTCAAATGCAGATTACTAATTTTAGAAAAATTATTTTCCACAAGATCTATTCCCATCTAGAGGGCTGCTGTTTTCGGGCAGAATGGATCAATCATCCTCTTTCTTTAAATTAATCACCTTACTTTCTAACGCTTCTTACTCTTACCTATCTATATGTTCCATCTTTGCTTTACCCTTCACTATCAATTAAAATGTTCTATTATGCATTGTGTTGATGTTGTAAGTAGTATACTATGCCGTACTTTTTATTGTTATTTGCCTATTGCTCATGTTTGATCTATTCTTACTGTACACCGCCTTCAGTGAATTCCTTCAAAAAGGCGGTAAATAAATCCTAATAAATAAATAAATGAAATTGTATACAACCAGGCCAGCTGGTCTTGATCTGTTTCATCTTCCATGTTATTAAATAGTGGTATGAAAAAGTTTTTCTGCTCTCCTGATTTCCTCTATTATTGTATGTGTGACACTGAATGGTTTCTGATCTTGAAACAAAATGCAATATTAAACAAAGGGAACCTGAGTAAACACAATGGTTTTTAAATTGCTTCATTTAACAGAGTTATTCAACGCCCATATCACCCATGTGAAAAAGTTAACTACCTCCTTAGTTAAATCAAACAATTGACCACATTTAATTGATAATTATATATTCAACTAATTGAACACAGCTATGTTTGATTGAAACCAATCCTGTTGAATCTAAAGATTAAATTATGTCTTACCTGATTATCTACTTTATTCAGTTGCACCGTTCTGAACATGTGAGTGTTATCCCCTCTTACCAACAGAGGTGGAGAAAAAGCTAGGCTTCTCCAGTGAACTCACCGGTATAAACTGCAGGTGAACTGGGAAAGTTCCAGTATGCCCCTGCTAAAGTAGCAAAAGGTCCCTTTGTAAAACACACCCATGCCCCATCAACCACTGCAGCTGCCAAAAAAAAAAAACACAAGCGAGAATAACACCACAGAATAGCACTTGCATCACAGCATCTTGTGACACAGAATAGCACCTGTGACCCTGCACCTCTGAGGATCAACTCCTGGAAAACACATTAGTTTACCATTCCTCTTTAAAATAATTAATTAAATTTAGTTACTTTACTGAATAGGAAAGAGCACAGCACCCCAAGAGCTCAGGGCTTTAGTCTTCCAAGGGAAGGCTTCAGAATGGTGTAGCTGACTAAAGGAAAGGAAATTATCAAGTAAGAATTTCACGTAGTCATCTAAGCTGCAATGTTCTGAACATGCGGAATGTACCCAAGCAGACCTACTGAGCAGGGGAAGACAAAGCCCTCATGAGGACAACCCTGCCAATGTCTGAACGAGCTCTGGTAAGCACATTCAACCTGTAATGGATCACAAAAGGAATGCTGCCCAACAAATCTCCACTGCAGCGACCTTCTGGGCCTCTGCCTAAGAGGTCGTCTGAACCCTCATTGAGTGAGCTTTCAAATCCTAAGGCACTGGCCAATTTCTACAAATATAGGCAACCTCAATGGCTGCCTTGATCCACTATGCAACAGTGGCCTTTGAGGCCACCTGGCCCTTATGAGGGCCCTGGAAAAGAACAAACAAATGATTAGAAAGGCAAAATTCATTGGTTTCTTTCAAGCAGCAAAGCAACATCCTTCAGATGTCTAAATTATGTAGCCTCCGAGAAGAGGGATCGGACCCTTCCTCTGGAAAGGAAGGCAAAAAGTGCTCCTGGTTCATATGGAATGTTGAGACCACCTTGGGCAGAAAGGAAAGAACCATACATATCTGCACAAGTCCTCCAAAAATAAAAGAGAGGAATAGGTCCCCTACAGGGCAGTGCCTGCAGCTCATAAATACATAAGTATTGCCATACCGGGAAAGACCAAAGGTCCATCGAGCCCAGCATCCTGTTTCCAACAGTGGCCAATCCAGGTCACAAATACCTGGCAGGATCCCAAAATGTACAAAACGTTTTATACTGCTTATCCCAGAAATAGTGGCTTTTCCCCAGTCCATTTAATACGGTCTATGACTTTTCCTTTAGGAAGCCGTCCAAACCTTTTAAAGCTCCGCTAAGCTAACTGCCTTTACCACATTCTCTGGCAACAAATTCCAGAGTTTATTACATGTTGAGTGAAGAAAACTTTTCTCTGATTCGTTTTAAATGTACTACATTGTAGCTTCATCGCATGCCCCCTAGTCAGGGGCCGGTCTTAGCAAGTGCGGGGCCCTATGCAGACCAATTTGGTGGGGCCCCATCCTAGCCCCACCCCACCATAGCCCCACCCCCACCCTAGCTCCACCCCATTGATAAGATTATTCCATTTTAGAACATTTTTTATGAAATTTCAAATAAAGACAAATGAAGCTAAACTTGTACAAAAAAAACTGATTGAAATAATAAGCACAATGCTATCATGAAACCTCCCCTCCCCAAAATTATTCAGTTCAAGTCCACTACAATAGTAGTTCCACTTCTCATAACAAAAGGAGAATAAAGGAAAAATATTAAGAAAAGATTCAGTATTTGTACAGCGCTGCGTAAGTCTAGTAGCGCTATAGAAATGTTAATAGTAGTAGTACTTTCAAATTCCCCCTATTACTCTCTACCCATATATGCAATAAATAAAAATGAAATGAAAAGATATACAATAAAGTGATGTGTAAAATAAATAATGTACAATATAAAAACATATAGACCACCAAGGTATTAAATTGTTTAAAATATATACCACAACTCTCTGACTCAGAAGACTCTGACTCTGTCATCCATAATTGTCTGACAACACACAGAAAAAAATAAGTAAAAATAAAATATCACAATTAATACCTTATACACCAAAAACCAGCCATACGGAAAATGCAGACCGTCAACAATATGAAGCTAGCAAGGGATCATAATATCACAATTCTCATGTAGAGCCACAAAACCCCCCTTTAGCGGTAGTGTTTCATGATTTAGGCTCTAAACCCTTTCTGATGTTTGGTGCCACCTTAGTAAGGCCAACACACAATCTCTCCACTGCAAAACACTATACACAGACTTGTGCAAAAACACACTCATAACCTTAACAAACCATAAACAGCACTAATTCCAAGGACAGGACGAGCTACAACCTTATGCGTGGCGTGGAAAGGCAACTTTAATTACACCGGGCTCTAAAACACAAGTGCACAACGTAATGAAAAAAAACCCCAAAAGGGCTGCAAACTATACGCTAGCAGAATACTGCACCTTCCTTGGATCACACCTGAAAACACATGAAGGCAAAATACTGAACTGGAAAGTTACCTCAAGAAGTCAGACTCAGCATGTAGCAATACTACAAAAATTGAACTTACATGAAAAATATCACAGATGCACATTTCCAAAAACTGACATATTCCAATTAATAAATCCTGAATAAAATAGTTTTTTCTACCTTTGTTGTCTGGTGACTTTGTTTTTCTGATCATGCTGGCTCAGTATCCAATTGTGCTGCTATCTGTCCTCTTAATTCCGTTTCCAGGGCTTCCTTTCCATTTATTTCTTTACTTTCCGCCTTTCTTCTTCATTTCTTGCCCTACATCCATAACGTAAAAGCTGGGTCCTCCGCAGACTTGACTGTCCAGTGGATCCAGCTTCTGCCTATTTCTATATCCATGTGCACTTTTTCTCCTCTCTTCCTTTTCCCTCACCTCATCTCCATCCTCACTCTTCCCTCGCCTCCATGCCCAGCATTTCTTCTCTCTCCTCCATCCACCCATATCCAGAGCGACCCTCCTGTCTCCCCTACCATCCACCCATGTCCAGCGACCCTCCTGTCCTCCCTGCCCTCCCCTGCCATCCACCTAGGTCTAGAAACCGCCCTCCCTCCATCCACCCACGTCCAGCGACCCCTCCTGTCCTCCCTGCCCTCCCCTGCCATCCACCTATGTCCAGAAACCCCCCTCCCCTGCCATCCACCCATGTCCAGCGACACTCCTGTCCTCCCTGCCCATCCAACTATGTCCAGAACCCCCCTCCCCTGCCATCCACCCCATGTCCAGCGACACTTCCTGTCCTCCCTGCCCATCCAACCTATGTCCAGAACCCCCCTCCCCTCCATCCACCCATGTCCAGTGACCCTCCTATCCTCCCTGCCCTCCACCTATGTCCAGAAAACCCCCCTCCCCTGCCATCCACCTATGTCCAGAAACCCCCCTCCTCTGCCATCCACCCATGTCCAGCGACACTCCTGTTCTCCCTGCCCTCCCTGCCATCCACCCATGTCCAGAAACCCCCCTCCCCTCCATCCACCCATGTCCAGCGACCCTCCTGTCCTCCCTGCCCTCGCCTGCCATCCACCTATGTCCAGTAACCCCATCACCCCCTGCCCTCTACCCATGTCCAGCGACTCTCCTCGTTCCCCTGCTCCCCCTCCCTCCAGCCACCTGAGCCCCCCTCCCCGACCCGCCAATCGACCCTCTTCTGCCACCTGACCCGGCCGGCATCTGACCCAGCATTTAAAAAAAAATCTACAAGCGGTGGTGCCTCGCGTGTCTGAGAGTAAAAGAAGAAAAATCGCTTCATCTGTCGGCCGGCCTTCCCTCATGTCCCGCCCTTGCGGAAGTTACATCAGAGGGCGGGACATGAGAGAAGGCCGGCCGACGGACGAAGCAATTTTTTTCTTTTATTCTCAGACACGAGGCACCGCCACTTGTAGGGGGGGGGGGCTCAGACGGGAGGGGGCTCAGGTGGCTGGAGGGAGGGGGAGCAGGGGAACGAAGAGAGTCGCGTCACTGACATGGATGGAGGGCAGGTGAGCAGCGGCGGTCTGGCGGTGGAGGTCGGGAGAGGCGAGGCAGAGCTGAGGCGCACTGCGCGGGGCCCCCTTAGGCGCGGGGCCCTATGCAACCGCCTCAGTCGCCTCTGCCTAAGACCGGCCCTGCCCCTAGTCCTAGTATTTTTGGAAAGCATGAACAGACGCTTCACATCTACCCGTTCAACTCCACTCATTATTTTATAGACCTCTATCATATCTCCCCTCAGCTGCCTTTTCTCCAAGCTGAAGAGCCATAACCGCTTTAGACTTTCCTCATAGGGAAGTCGTCCCATCCTCTATCATTTTCGTCACCCTTCTCTGCACCTTTTCTAATTCCACTATATCTTTTTTGAGATGCGGCGACCAGAATTGAACATGATATTAGAGGTGCGGTCGCACAATGGAGCGATACAAAGGCATTATAACATCCTCATTTTTGTTTTCCATTCCTTTCCTAATAACACCTAACATTCTATTTGCTTTCTTAGCCGCAGCAGCACACTGAGCAGAAGGTTTCAACGTATCATCGACGACACCTAGATCCCTTTCTTGGTCCGTGACTCCTAACGTGGAACCTTGCATGACGTAGCTATAATTCAGGTTCCTCTTTCCCACATGCATCACTTTGCACTTGCTCACATTAAACGTCATCTGCCATTTAGACGCCCAGTCTCCCAGTCTCGTAAGGTCCTCTTGTAATTTTTCACAATCCTCCCGCGATTTAACGACTTTGAATATTTCTATATGGCTGGATGAAACTTTGGAATACTTCTGCATTATGAGGTGGCAGTGAGCTGTTGAATGAGATAAGTATTGCTTATCTGATATAGTGCTTTTATAGCCTCTATATGTGAAATGACACTTCTAGTAGTCCACCCATATAGTGTTTGTTTGCACTATATATATTGGGCACAAAATATTTTCCTCCTGAGCACATAAAAATTGAAAATAAGCTACCGAGTTATTGTTTTTCATGGCATGGCCCTGGCCACGTAACCGTCACAAATGGCAACTTGGACTACAGAAGCTCAAAAAAAGGTAAGATGAAAGCACAGTGAAAAAAAAAACCTGGTACACTTTTTTTTTAATATGGGGGTTGAATAGTAGGAATTCACACTACACTTACTGTGTCAACATTCCAGAGTCTACAAAGGGCATAGAGCTAGGAGGTTTCTTTCATACAAATACATATTCACATTTTGGTGTAATCTCAGTAATAGCAAAACCAAAATTCTTCCACTGCCAGATACTGTGAAGTAACACAAAACCCTGCATATATGCAGCTGAGAAACTATGTGGCAGACAGAACCTAAGGACAGCAGAGCTGTAATATTTCCATATGGGGCAGGTGGCAGCAGCTCTCATTGGGGGTTCTGGGGAAGCAGAAGTCGAGACCAGTTGTGTAGACTCGCTCTATCTCTGCTCTCCATCTCTTGCAGGTACAGAAGGTTGTTCAGGAAAGCACAGGCTTAAGGATTATGACAAATCATTAGTGAAGCCTTCTACCTTTTGCAACACTGACTGAGAACCTGTGTACTAGAGGTAGAGAAAAATACTGGAACTTTCCCAGTGCACCAGCAGGTTATACCGGTGAGTTCACTAGAAAAGTACAACTTTTTTTTCTATACCTCCATCTGCTGGTAGGAGGGGATCAGGGCTGGTCCTAGCAACTACAGGGACCTGTGTAGACCAGTTCGCTGGGGCCCCCAGTCCCCCCACCCCAAGCCTTGTTGACAAGATATGTTTTAAACATTTTCTTTTATTTCAAATAAAGACAAATCAAGCAAAACTGCTATACAAAAACTAATTCAAACATGAAAAATGCTATACTAGGAAACCTTTGGGTTTAAAAAGCAAAATCATGGACTTCCGGTGACGTCAGCAACCTCGATGGCAGCCTGAACTCATCGCTCCGGCTCAGCCCCGCTAAAATAGCTACTTTTTCGCTATATAACCGGCGGACTTTACCGCGAAACGAAGGCAGGAAGAATATACAAATGGTACTTACAGTAAAGAAATGTCACAGAAATCGAAAATCGCAGAGGCCAAAGCAGGAGTACGAGGCAGCCTCCGCAATGCTAAAACTGCTAGCAGCCATGCGTCATCTCGGGAAGAGGAGGCCTCAGATTTTGATTCGGCTCACTCCGACGAAGATACTGGCAACAATAAGGATTCACAGTTCACCAAAGTGCTTCGAGAACTCCGTAAAGATTTAACTCGCATGAAATCAGACATTGTGGAACGCATTGAAAATGTGCGAGGTGAGATCAAGGAAATTGGTAATCGAGTGGAGGATCTTGAAGGCCGGGTGGACGAACACGTGGATCTGATGAACCAAATGAAAGAGAAGGAGGTGGACTTTGCTAACCAACTGGAGGAATTACAATACAAACTTGATGACATTGAGAACAGAGGGAGACGAAATAATTTACGGTTTCGGGGCATTCCAGAGGCTGGAGATCAAGAAGATGTCCCCAAACTAGTACATGAACTATGTAAGCATATTTTGAAGGGAAATCCAGACCAACAGGTCCCGGAAATTGAACGAGCACAGTCGCTCCCTAATAAACCCAGAGACATTGTGGTCCGCTTCTGGAAATACTCAGAGAAAGAACATCTATATGGCCTGGCTAGGCAACAAAAGGACTTGTGCTTTCAAGACACACCTATTTCGGTATTCCAAGACTTATCAGCCTATACTTTACAACAAAGATGAAATATGAAACCGATACTGGAGGTATTGGGGCAAAATAACATAAAATACCGTTTTCCCTTTGCAGTATGCTTTACTATTACCGGAAAACTACACAAAGTTCGCTCCCCGGAGGCGGCACAGCAGATTCTACAAACAGCGGGTATGATGGGACCGACTACTGAACTACACTTGGAGACTACTGTTGACAAGAGAGACAAAGTGCGACAACGGCAACAAGTTTTTAATAAGGCAAAGAAACCACGGCTGACTATGCGCAACACCTGACTGTAATAGTACTCTAAAGTGAGGTTGCTTAAAGAGTACACGAAGGTTGACATTTTCTGCTTTATTTCCTTACTAGTAAAAAAGGCCCGTTTCCGAAACCAATGAAACGGGCGCTAGCATGTGGTTTTGTGTGTGTGTGTGTGTGTGTGTGTGTGTGTGTATGTGTCACAGAGTTATTTTGTGTGTGTGTGAGTGTGTGAGGGTGCGGTGTGTGTGCAGGTTGTTGATGTGTGTCTTTTTTTGTTTTGTTTTTTGCTTGGGGGTTGGGGGATGTGCTGTGCTGGCAAAGTGGGTTGGATTGGTGTGTGGCTTTGAGGGTGTGTGGTTTTGTCTGTCAAGGAGGTTTGTGGAGGGGAGGTCTTTCTGTTGGTGAAATGTAAATGTGGTTGTGGGGGGGGGGGGGGGGGTCAGCCTTTGTTGAGTGTTGTTTTTTTTTCCATGGTTTTTTTTTTTGTGTTGTGCTGAGGCAGCAGTGTTGTTTTAGATGGGTGGAAGGTTGAGGAGCACGTTCTTTGTCTGTCGGTATTTTTTGGCCATTTCAGGGCTGCTGTAGGGGAATGCTGGAAGAGAAATGTGCTGTTGGAAGCAGCGCCATCTTCTTCCATTGGGCTGGGGTTCTGGGCATCCTGGAGGTGGGTGACGGCTTGCCTGAGGACGGGGATGGTTGTTTTAAGTTGGCGGAAGGGAGAAGAGCACGGTCTCGGGCCGTCGGGGTGTGATCCGGTATGTTTGGTCCATTTCAAGCCGGCTGCAGGGGAATGCTGGAACATTTATGCGCTGCAGGAATCAGCGCCGTCTTTTTCCGGGTGCTCGGGGAATCCCCGAGGTGGGAGACAGCTTGCCTGAGGCTGGGGATGGTTGGGCACGTCCTTGGCCGCTTCGGCAAAAGGGGAAGAGGAAGGGGGTGGGGAGTTACCTGCAGCCGCCTGAGAAACCATTTATTCTTTGTTTGTTTTGTATTATTAGTTTGCATTTCTGTTGAAGAAAGAGTGGATGCCTTTCGAATGATGGAGGTGGTGCGTCGGTGTGCGGCTGTTTCGTTAGTTTGGCAGCCAGTCTCCAGCGATTCCTAGGCAGGGAAGGAGTAGGGAAACACGCGGTACTCCTCCCCCTTCCTTGGTCGCTGTTTGCTGCTGGTTGGGGCGTGGGTAATCCTTCCAGCTGGGCCGCAGCTTGTCCTGTTCGCCCACGTCCCAGATGGTGACGGGCACGTTGTTTTCCGGCTCCTCTGACTTCATGTCAAGCGATCCCAAATATAGTCTGTGCTATAGGCCCTCTGGCACTCTTCAGTACTGGCATTAGGCATTTAAAATTTCCCCCCCCCTCTCCCCCGGTCTATTTTTGCACATACCCACAGCAGGAATATTCTTCTCTCGTTCCAGCGGTGGTTCTGTGCTCTCCGTGCTGCAAAGATAATGAGCCATTCTGCTGGGGAATGCTCCTCCCTTATTCTCACGTAGTTTCCTCTGATTGGTCCATCTTACGTTGCCTAGTGTTGCCTGGGAACAGTGTTGTGATGGTCCTTTGTGTTTCAGAATGTTGAGGGTGTTTTTTCTGATTGGTCCATCATGCGAGGGCGGGGCAGAGAGACATGGTCAGTGTTCTGGCTTCACCACCATGAATCCATGAACCCTTCAGTGAGTGACTGAGTGACTTCAGCGGTGAAAAGAAAAGCTACGAGAATGGTATGGGATTTGCGTTCCAAGACGTATGAGCAAAGACTTGCTGACCTGAACATGTATACCCTGGAGGAAAGGAGGAACAGGGGTGATATGATACAGACGTTCAAATACTTGAAAGGTATTAATCCGCAAAAAAATCTTTTCCGGAGATGGGAAGGCAGTAGAACGAGAGGACATGAAATGAGATTGAAGGGGGGCAGACTCAAAAAAGAAGTCAGGAAGTATTTTTTCACGGAGAGGGTGGTGGATGCTTGGAATGCCCTCCCGTGGGAGGTGGTGGAGATGAAAACGGTAATGGAATTCAAACATGCGTGGGATATGCATAAAGGAATCCTGTGCAGCAGGAATGGATCCTCAGAAGCTTAGCCGAAATTGGGTGGCGGAGCAGGTGGGGGAAGAGAGGTTGGTGGTTGGGAGGCGAGGATAGTGGAGGGCAGACTTATACGGTCTGTGCCAGAGCCGCTGATGGGAGGCGGGACTGGTGGTTGGGAGGCGGGAAATACTGCTGGGCAGACTTGTACGGTCTGTGCCCTGAAAAAGGCAGGTACAAATCAAGGTAAGGTATACACATAAGAGTTTATCTTGTTGGGCAGACTGGATGGACCATGCAGGTCTTTTTCTGCCGTCATCTACTATGTTACTATGTTGTCTTCAGAACGTTGAGGGTGAGTTTTATTATAGTAGATGATCTACATTTATGGCGGAGATAAGTCTGTCGGGTATATGGAGGATGTTATGCGGGTTGGGCGGAGGTGGTGTGGATGGGTTGTATACTGCGGGGGTTGATCTTGCTAGGAAGTGAGTGAGTAGTCTCCTCCAGGGAATTCTATTTCCGGTGGAAGTTTGCTACTCTACTTATGAAGGGGAAAGGGGAGGATGGGAGGCTAGGGGGGGAATGGGTTCAGGGGAAACGGGAGGGAAGGGCATTACAGTGTCTGCAGATGATATCTAGATATGCAAATGAATTTTCATTATCTTTCTGTTAAGTATACTCTATGGCAGCTACTTTAAAGATTATGACTCTCAATGTCAAAGGCCTAAATGCTCCTAAAAAGTGACAGTTGATTTGGCAAGAGATAAATAGACATAGACCCCAGGTGGTTATGTTGCAAGAAACCCATTTGAAAAGGGCACATGAATATTTGTTTAGACATGTTTATTACTCTAAGATTTATTTTGCCTCAGACATATCTGATAAGAAACAAAGAGGGGTAGCGATATTGCTCCAGTCTGACCTGCCTATACAAATCCATCAACTGAAAAGAGACCCAAAGGGCAGATATCTTCTACTCAGGGGGACATTTGAAAATCAGGAGGTTACTTTGGGATCTATATATGGGCCAAATACTAATCAATCATCCTTCTTTCAATTATTTAAGAAATAAATATACACAGTGCTGGGAGGTCAGCTTATACTGGGTGGTGATTTCAATGCCACTCTTTGCCCTGAAGTGGATAAATCGGGACGCAACTCTGGTAGTGACAAAGAGGCAGATGCACTAAAGCTAAATGAGCCTTTAATGACCCTCCAACGAGGAAAATTTGATCCGTTGCATGCATCAAAGGGCTTTTACCGAGGAAGCCAGCAGCTAACGAAAACGGAATGGAGATGAGCAATTAGTGTGAAAACCCCATTGAAATGACATGCACTAACCTTTTCCGATTGCCTTTACGCAGGAAAAAGGCAGGAAATCTAATGAGAGGTCTGGACCTCTCGTTAGGACAGCTCTGTGCCAGGAAAAATCATTAAGTGAAAAAATAAACAAACTTTGAGCCAATCCCAGCGCATTAGCAGAGCTAAAAGCGCTGTGATTGGTCCAAAGGACGTCAGAAAACACATCAAATAAAAAAAATAAAAAAAGGATCGGGAGGGGGCAAGGGCGCTCATCAGGAGCGTCCTGTATGGACGGCCTTGCCCCCCCCCCCGCTGCTCCCCCCCCCCCCGAAAAAGCAAATGCTAGCTGCCCCGGTCCCCCTCCCTCCCCTTCCTGTTCCTGTGTTCTGCAGAGCTAACTCCGCCTCCCGTCATTCTTCTGCCCCGTGCCCCGCTGAGGTCGACTACGCCGCTCCCCCCCTCCACAGAGACCCCCCTCCCTATTAACGACCCGAGCAGCGCCTCTCACCTCTTTCTGAAGCGCTGCACGGGCAGGAAGATCTATTGTGTTGGTTGTAGAGTCTCCATGACGTCTCTTCTTCCCTGGCCTAGGCCCCGCCTCCTTCTGACGTAACGTCAGAAGGAGGCGGGGCCTGGGCCAGGGAAGAGAGACGTCATGGAGACTCTACAACCAACACAATAGATCTTCCTGCCCGTGCAGCGCTTCAGAAAGAGGTGAGAGGCGCTGCTCGGTCGTTAATAGGGAGGGGGGTCGGTGCAGGGGGGAGCGGCGTAGTCGACCTCAGGGGGGGCAGCGGGGGCGGGGCACGGGGCGAAAGAATGACGGGAGGAGGAGTTAGTTCTGCAGAACACAGGAACAGGAAGGGAAGGGAGGGGGACCGGGGCAGCTAGCATTTTGCTTTTTCGGGGGGGGGGGGGAGCGGCGGAAAGTGGGGAGCAGCGGGGGGGGGGGGGCAAGGCCGTCCATACAGGACGCTACTGATGAGCGCCCTTGCCCCCTCCCGATCCTTTGTTTTTGGATTTTGCTGACCGGGTAGCCACGTGTATGTGTTGTGGCTTTTTTTTGTTGTTGTTTTACGTTTGCAGCATGCGCAGAGCAGCCAGCAAAACGCTTGGCTGCTCTGCGCATGATTTAGGGGCCGATTACCGATGTGTATTGTGATTCTTTGATACATTGTATGTTTGAATACCGATCTGAGCATGTGTGAGGTTTTTTTTTGGTGCATTCTTCGTTTTTTAAAAATCGTTAGGGACTTTAACGATTTTGATTTTTTTACGTTTGGTTGCTGCATCTGCCTCCAAAGTCTTAGCCAAACATTTACTACTTTTGTCAGGGATATGGGACTTTTTGACTCTTGGAAGACACGCACCCTACTGAGCCGTGACTACTCTTTTATTCTCCAGTACATTCTACATATTCACAGATGACTACTTGTTGGTTGATAAGCTATAGGAGATCAACTCACAAAAGCACATATAAATAATATTACTGTGTCTGATCATGCTCCTTGTGTGATACAACTAGATTGGCAGACAGGAAAACAGCGGGTAGGGCACTGGACACTAAATAACGGGCTGTCAAAACAGGAAGCAGTTTGACAGGAATATGTAAAGGTCCTGAAGGAATACCTGTCTTTTAATTTAACCTCAGGGCCCTCAATTGCTATAGTGTGGGAAGCCCTTAAAGCGGTGTCCAGAGGTCACTTTATTAAGGTTGCCGGAAAGCTTAAGAAACAGAGGTTGCAGGCCACCTTGCAGCTTAGAGAGAAAATTGGGATCCTATAAAGTAAACATAAAGCCACTGGCTCTCTTAAAATATATAGAGCTTTACAAGCTGCCAGAATACAACTAGACGCCTTGCTAGCTCAAGATCTTGAATAATATATTCAAGATCTTGAGCTAGCAAGGCGTCTAGTTGTATTCTGGCAGCTTGTAAAGCTCTATATATCTTAAGAGAGCCAGTGGTATATGTGTGAAGCTTTAGTCTTTCGTTAATATACCACCAAAAATAAGATCAGTAGGCAGTTAGCTATTAAATTGTGAAAACTAAGAGCAGATCGTAATATTTATCGTATTAAGGGACCCAAAGGAGAGGTGCTCCGAACATCTCCAGAGATTAGAGTCCGTTTCAATGAATACTATGCTAAGCTTTATGCCGGAGATGGGGGTATACGGGAGGAGAGTATTCGGTCATACTTGCATAAAATGGCTCTACCATCCTTAACACAAGATCAACAACAAGTGCTAGATGCCCCTATTGACATGCGTGAGGTCCTAGCAGCTATAAAAACCTTGAAAACAGCCAAATCACCGGGATTGGACGGCTATACGGCTGAATTCTATAAAAATTTGCCCCCTACTTGGCACCTGTTTTGACAGATGTGCTTAATGCAGTAGTGAAAGGCGATAATCTCCCGCCAACTATGAAAGAGGCATGGATTGCAGTGATCCTGAAGCCTAAAAAGGAGATGGCTGAGTGCTCTTCTTACCGCCCCATCTCTGTACTTAATGTGGATGTTCGCATCTTGGCTAAGGTATTAGCAAGTAGATTAACAGAAATTCTGCCAACCTTAATACATCCAGATCAGGTGGGTTTTGTTGCCAATAGACAGGCCTCAGACAATATTAGACGAACTTTGAATGCTATGTATATTGCCCGGCAGAGTAAAACACCGTATTGTCTACTGAGTGTGGACGCTGAAAAACCATTTGATAGGGTGCATTGGCCATTTCTACACCAGGTTTTACAACAGTTTGGATTTGGTTCTAATTTTAGGGACTGGATTAAAGAACTATACACTCAGCCGAAAGCAGGGGTAAAGATTAATGGGCAGATATCCGCCTTCTTTGAGCTGAATAGAGGGACACGCCAGGGGTGCCCTCTATCGCCACTTTTATTTGCT
Source organism: Microcaecilia unicolor (assembly GCF_901765095.1). Lineage (NCBI taxonomy): Eukaryota > Metazoa > Chordata > Amphibia > Gymnophiona > Siphonopidae > Microcaecilia > Microcaecilia unicolor. The sequence continues at coordinate 301,192,634 of NC_044033.1, forward strand.
TTAGTAATGGAACCACTGGCATGGGCTATTAGGAATCATCCAGGGATAAGGGGAGTGAGGGTGAAAGACTGGGAATCAAAGGTGGCATTGTTTGCAGATGATGTCCTTTTAACCCTTACCTCGCCTTTAGATTCTATACCCCAGGTTATATGTGAATTGGAAACTTATGGGCGGGTGTCTGGATTTAAGATTAACTATGAGAAAACAGAAGCAATGGCAGGGGGTATGACAGAGGAACAATATCAACGTTGTAAGCAATTATATCCTTTGAGGTGGGTAACTAAAGGTCTTAAATATTTGGGGGTTTTCTTTACTGCTAAATTGCAGGACATTGATGAGGCTAACTATACTCCGTTACTGAAAGACATTAGGGAGGATTTGGAAAGATGGGAGCCCCTTGGTTTATCTTGGTTTGGGAGAATAGCCACAGTGAAAATGAATATATTACCGCGATTACTGTATCTTTTCCAGGCCCTGCCACTCCCTATTAGTGACCATGTGCTTCACTCCCTGCAGAAACAATTGGAGAAGTTCATCTGGAAAGGAGGCAAATCTAGAATCCATAATGTATACAGACCGTAAGACCAAGGGTGGTTTAGGGATCCCTAAAATGGACTTATATCATAGACCGGCTCAGGTTAAATCCGCAGTGGAATGGTTTCAAGAAGCCCCTCACAAACTTTGGGTAAAGATGGAACAATATATACTACATAGCCCTTTGAAATTAGGCCATTTACTCTGGTTGCCGCCTAAACATCGTTGCTTGGGGGAGGAGGTGAGCCCGATCATTGAGTTCACTTTGTCATGCTGGGATAAAATGGAACGCTTAAAACAAATCTATTGCTCTCGGTTATCACCTATTGTTTGTAATTTAGCATTCCCATTAGGCTGCACACGCTCAGTTTTCACTAGATGGAAAAAGCAAGGGTTAGATCTCTGGGGACAGTTGATTAATAAAGATACCTTCATATCATTCCAGGAACTGGCAGATACATACAGGTTACCCTCAACAGATCAATATGCCTACACTCAATTGATTCATTTTTTTGTCATCAGAAGGCAGATGTGCCTATTTAATGGGTGACGTAACCTTTTTAGAAGAACTCTGTGTTCGAGAACAAGGGACACGTGACCTTATTACTTTGATTTATGGGCACTTGCGAGATAACCTGTATGTTAGCCATAAGCACAGGGTGCTGTGGGAGAAAGAATTAGGGGTGAGTTACTCGGCAGAGGAGTGGCAGAGAATGGAGAGGCGTTCCGTACGCATATCTCAGCTGTTAATGTTCAAGAAAATTTAACAAAAGTACTATACCGTTGGTACCTAACCCCCTGTAAGGTTAAATCATATGTTTGGAACAGCTTCCCCGACTTGTTGGCGTAGATGTGGCCAGCGTGGTACATTGGGCCATATTTGGTGGACATGTTACAAAGTCAAAGCCTTCTGGAAAGCTGTCCAAGCCCGGATTAGATACTGGGTGGGAGTTGAGATACCCTATGACCCTGCTGTATTCCTGTTTCATAAAACTATCTTGGGGGTGAATGACTTTGGTCAAGTGTTAATTAAACATTGCTTATGTGCGGGCAGATTGCTTATTGCTCGCTCGTGCAAGCAAAAAAATAACCCGTCTGTTGTCCAATGGATGACCCTATTGCGGAACATTGCAGAGAGAGAAAGACTGATGGCAAAAGAGAGACACCAGTTGTCGAAATGGACTAAGATCTGGGAACCTTTGGATATACCGAAGACTTAATGAGCTATAGAGAAACATCTGATATGTTGAATCACTGTTGTTACCTTAGACACTGTAAGGGGAAGGGGGATTTGGAGGGGATTTTGACCAATAACATGGAAATGTTTTGTTGCAGATTGTTTAGGGGGAAGAAGGGTGAGAAAAATATGTAAAACAACAAGAATATTGAATGTCTTATTACTCAATGAATGAGTATTGAAGAAACAAGTTCCAAGTTTTACAGTATATACTAGAGCCTGGGAGCTTACTGTTGTGCCTGTATTTACATTTGTCTACTTATTCAATAAAGATTCTTGTTTAAATCAAAACAAAAGCAAAATCATGTGCAAGTAAGGACTAGATAAATGAATTAAAACGAATCCCCTTAATATGTAATACTTGGTAGCGATAATGAAACAGTGATTGAATATTCAGATAGCAAGCGGCCTGAGCCAACTGATTTACTTTCCACTGAACATAATTAACTTTGTATGAACTTGGCTGCTAATAGTGTGCTGAACTGGACAATGTTGGCACATTTAGCCACACCCTTTTACCAGCCATGGCGCATATAAACAGTAATCCATTGAAAATATTACACCAGTACAGGAGAAGAAAAATAACTTGTTTTTTTTCCCACTATAAATAATTTCTGGAAGCTATTACAGCTCCAGTATACCCCAAAATGACACAAACCAAATTAGCATACAGACTCTGCATACAGCACAATATCAGAAAAACAGAACATTGCTCCACAATGCAAAATAAGACAGCAGGTGTAAATTCTCAAATTGGACATATTCCAAACATTAAAATGAAAATAAAAAGATTTTTTCTAACTTTGTTGTCTTGTGACTTTGTTTTTCTGAGCATGTTGGTCCCAGTCTCTGATTCTGCTGCTCTCTATCAGCTCCCTTAACTCCACTTCCAGGGCTTCCTTTCCATTTATTTCTTTACGTTCCTCCTTCAATTCTTGCCCTACATCCATAGGTAAAAGCTGGGTCCTCCGCAGACTTGACTGGAGGAGGTATAGAGTGGATCCAGCTTTTGCCTATTTGCTCCAGCCATGTGCAGTTTTTCTCCTCTTTTCCCTTTCCCTCATCTCCGTCAGTATACATATCCTTCCTCTTTCTTCCCTCCCCTCCCCTCCATCTATATGTATCTCCTTCCACTCTCTTCCCTCCCCTCCATCCATGTCCAGCATTTCTCCTCCCCTCCATCCATGTTCATCTTACTTCATCTCACGACCTCTCTCTTCCCTCTCCTCCATCCATATCCAGCATTTCAACTCTCCCTTCTCCTCCATCCGTGTCCAGAATTTCTCCTCTCTCCTCCATCCTGTGCATCTCCTTCCTGTCTTCCCTCAACCTCCATCCATGTCCAGCATTTCTCCTGCCCTCCCCTCCATCCATCCATAGCAACTCTCCTCTCTCCCCTGCCCTCCCCACCCATCCATGTCCAGCATTTCTCCGCTCTCCCCTCCATCCATTTGCATCTCCTTCCTGTCTTCTCTCACCTCCATCCATATCCAGCATTTCTCCTGCCCTCCCCTCTATCCATCTACGTCCAGCAACTCTCCTCTCTCCCCTGCCCTCCCCTCCATGTCCAGCGATTCTCCTCTGCCCTCCCCTCCATGTCCAGTGACTTGCCCCAGCCCCCAACTTAACCCACTTTTCCGCCCCCCCCCCCGAATTTCAGTCCCCAGCCCCACCTGTGCCCTCAGTTTTCCACAGCCCTCCTTTCCCTCCAGCTGCCCTGCGTTTAAAAAGTCTCAGCGGCGGCAGTCAGCAAAAAAGCAGGCTCGTCTCCAGCCTTTAAGCCTTCCCTTCTAAGCGTGCACTGTGCCACCTCTGCGGAAACCGGAAATTGCATCAGAGAAAGGTGGCACAGTGCATGCTGAGAGAGAAGGGAAGGCTTAAAGGCTAGAGGCGAGCCTGCTTTTTTGCTGATGCTGCTGCCGCTGCGACTTTTTAAACGCAGGGTGGCTGGAAGGAAAGCTGAGGATCGAATGGCAGGGAGCGAGAGGAAGCGCCGCGGGGCCCCTGGAGGCACAAGGCCCTGTGCGATCGCTCCTGTCGCCCCTGCCTAAGTACGACCCTGGAGGGAATAACACCCTCATGTTCAAAACAGTGCAGTCTAGACAACAAGGAAACCTCAGTTTATATTGAATCTTACCATGAAAGTAAAGTAGACACTATATAGTTTGTACAAAGCAAAGTTACTTATCTGTAGCAAGTGTTATCTGAGGACAACAGGCATATACTCCCACATGTGGGTGACGTCATGAAGAGCCCAGTGCGGACACTACCATACTGCACTGTCACTTTAAAACTTCAAGGCAGTACCTCCACAGCACATGCATGGGTGCCTTTCTGCCCGATGCTCAAGCATGGTACTAACAGTACAATACTAAAGCAAAGAAGACAATTCCAAGGAGAGGCGAGAGAAAATTGAGAATATATGACTGCTGTCCTCAGAGAACACATGCTACAGGTAACTTTGCTTTCTCAGAGGACAAGCAGGCATATTCTCACATGTGGGACTCACTAGCTGCCAGACTCAGAACATGAAACCTGGCAACCAAGTAGAAAGCGAATCTGGCAGAAGAGCGAAGTTACTTACCTGTAACAGGTATTCTCTGAGGACAGCAGGCTGATCATTCTCACAAGTGGGTCGACATGGAACCGGCATAGTAAATAGCAAAACATTTACTAGAGCCTTCTGATACGCACTCCGCGCTCGACTGCACATAAGTGGAGTGCCTTCCTGCCCGCCATGGAACCGCGGTCTTCAGTTTAATAAAAAAGCATAAAGAAAAACAAAAGGAGACACTCCAAGGGGAGGTGAGTGGGATTGTGTGAGAATGATCAGCCTGCTGTCCTCAGAGAATACCTGCCACAGGTAAGTAATTTCGCTTTCTCCGAGGACAAGCAGGCTGGTTCATTCTCACAAGTGGGGTATCCCTAGCATCCAGGCTCATCCAAAACAATAAAATTTGGTCAATTGGGCCTTGCAACGGCAAGGACATAACTGAGATCAATCTGAAACTATATACAAACTAGCTGAGAGTGCAGCTTGGAACAGAATAAAACGGGCCTAGGAGGGTGGAGTTGGATTCTAGACCGCGAACAGATTCTGCAACACTGATTGCCCAAACCGACTATCGAGACAAGTATCCTGCTCTAGGCAGTAGGATTTCCCGCCTCCCATCACCGGCTCTGGCACAGATCGTATAAGTCTGCCCTCCACTATCCTCGCCTCCCAACCACCAACCCCTCTTTCCCCCACTGCTCACCACCAATTTCGGCTAAGCTTCTGAGGATCCATTCCTTCTGCACAGGATTCCTTTATGTATATCCCACGCATGTTTGAATTCCATTACCGTTTTCATCTCCACCACCTTCCGCAGGAGGGCATTCCAAGCATCCACCACCCCTCTCTGTGAAAAATACTTCCTGACATCTTTCCTGAGTCTGCCCCCCTTCAATCTCATTTCATGTCCTCTCGTTCTACTGCCTTCCCATCTCCAGAAAAGATTTGTTTGCGGATTAATACCTTTCAATTATTTGAACGTCTGTATCATATCACCCCTGATCCTCCTTTCCTCCAGGGTATACATGTTCAGGTCAGCAAATCTCTCTTCATACGTCTTGGAACGCAATTCCCATACCATTTCTCGTAGCTTTCTTTGCACCCGCTTCCATTTTTTTAACATCCTTCGCAAGGTACGGCCTCCAAACAGAACACAATACTCAGGTGGGGCCTCACCAACGACTTGTACAGGGCATCAACACTTCCTTTCTTCTGCTGATCACACCTCTCTCTATACAGCCTAGCAACCTTCTCGCTACGGCCACGCCTTGTCACACTGTTTTGTCGCCTTCAGATCCTCGGATACTATCACCCCAAGATCCCTCTCCCCTCAGTACCTATCAGACTCTCACCGCCTAACACACAAGTCTCTCGTGGGTTTCTACTCCCTAAGTGCATCACTTTGCATTTCTTCGCATTGAATTTTAATTGCCTAACCTTATACCATTCTTCTAGCTTCCTCAGATCCTTTTTCATGCTTTCCACTCCCTCCCGGGTGTCCACTCTGTTGCAAATCTTAGTATCATCCGCAAATAGGCAAACTTTACCTTCTAACCCTTCGGCAATGTCACTCACAAATATATTGAACAGAATCGGCCCCAGCACCGATCCCTGAGGCACTCCACTACTCACCTTTCCCTCCTCCGAGCGAACTCCATTTACCACCACCCTCTGACGTCTGTCCGTCAACTAGTTCCTAATCCAGTTCACCACTTCGGGACCTATCTTCAGCCCACCTAGTTTATTTAAGAGCCTCCTGTGGGGAACCGTGTCAAAAGCTTTGCTGAAATCTAAGTAGATTACGTCTATAGCATGTCGATGATTCAATTCTCCAGTTACCCAATCAAAGAATTCAATGAGATTCGTTTGGCACGATTTCCCTCTGGTAAAACCATGTTGTCTCGGATCTTGCAACTTATTGGCTTCCAGGAAATTCACTATCCTTTCCTTCAGCATGGCTTCCATTACTTTTCCAATAACTGAAGTGAGGCTTACCGGCCTGTAGTTTCCAGCTTCTTCCCTATCACCACTTTTGTGAACAGGGACCACATCCGCTGTTCTCCAATCCCTCGGAACCTCTCCCGTCTCCAAGGATTTATTAAACAAATCTTTAAGAGGACCTGCCAGAACCTCTCTGAGCTCCCTCAATATTCTGGGGTGGATCCCGTCCGGTCCCATGCCTTTGTCCACCTTTAGCTTTCCTAGTTGTTGATACACACTTTCTTCCGTGAACAGTGCTCTATCCACTCCATTCTCAGGTGTACTTTTGCCAGTCCCTCTCGGTCCTTCTCCAGGATTTTCTTCAGTGAAAACAGAACAAAAATATCTATTTAGCAAATTGGCTTTTTCTTCATCATTATCTACATAGCATTTCGCTGTATCTTTTAGTCTCACAATTCCCTTTTTAGTCATTCTCCTTTCACTAATATACCTGAAGAAAGTTTTGTCGCCCCTCCTTACATTTCTAGCCATTTGTTCTTCTGCTTGCGCCTTCGCCAGACGTACCTCTCTCTTGGCTTCTTTCAGTTTCATCCGGTATTCCTCCCCGTGTTCCTCTTCTTGAGATTTTCTATATTTCTGGAACGCCAACTCTTTAGCCTTCATTTTCTCAGCCACTTGCTTGGAGAACCATATCGGTTTCCTTTTTCTCTTGCTTTTATTTACTCTCCTTACATAAAGGTCTGTGGCCCTATTTATTACTTCTTTCAGCCTGGACCGCTGTCCTTCCATTTCTTGTACGTCCTCCCAGCCCATCAGCTCCTTCCTCAGGTATTCCCCCATTTTACTAAAGTCAGCATGCTTGAAATCCAGGATTTTGAGTTTAGAGTGGCTGCCCTCCACTTCAGCTGTCATATCAAACCAAACCGTTTGATGGTCGCTGCTTCCCAGGTGGGCACCCACTCGGACATTTGACACACTATCCCCATTTGTGAGCACCAGATCCAGCGTCACTCCCTCCCTCGTGGGTTCCGTTACAACTTGTCTGAGCAGAGCACTTTGGAAAGCATCCACGATCATTGTACTTCTTTCCGATTTTGCAGACGGAACCTTCCAATCTACATCCGGCAGATTGAAATCTCCCATTAACAGAACCTCTTTTTTCTTTCCTAATTTTTGAATATCTGCAATCAGATCTTTATCTAGTTCCTCTAATTGTGTCGGGGGTCTGTAGACAACACCCACGTGGACAGAAGTTCTATCATCTCTTTTTAAGGTGATCCATATCGCTTCTTCCTTTCCCCAGGTCCCTGTCATTTCAGTCGCCATGATATTCTTCACATACAGAGCTACTCCTCCACCTTTACGACCCTCTCTATCCTTCCTAAATAGATTATAGCCTGGTATGTTTGCATCCCATTCATGGGAACCATTGAGCCACGTCTCCGTGATTGCAACAACATCTAAGTCTGCTTCCAACATCAGGGCTTGAAGGTCATGAACTTTACTGCTTAGACTACGAGCATTTGTGGCCCATTGCTTTCCATCTATATTTCCTGGTATGTGTTTCAACATTAGTGATTTGGGGGTGTCTTTTCACTTTGGGTACCTTCATATCTTTTTGTTCCAACTTTATTGCTTTTTCCTCTGCCTCAGTTCTATTTTCAGGAGCATCACAATGCTGTAATGGAGCAAATGAATTCTTTAGTGGCAACACTTGTGGGGGTGGATGCTTCTGTGTCACATGACGAAGTCTGCCTGAGCCTACTGTGAACCATCTGTTCTTATGTGGTTTTATTCTTTGAGGCAGTGGTGAGAAGTTATTATTCTGTGCAGTCTTAGAAGCTGCTTTAATTGTTTAATTGCATCCAATTCTTGCATTACTTTACTGAGATCCTGTTTTAAACTCGATAGCTGAAGACAGATAGGACTAGCTTTAAGTCTCCAGATGATTGGCCTTGAAACTAAAGCACCACAATTATTGCAGAGAATAAAAGTCATCCTGATTGGTTGAAATGGGTATGAACAGGTGTACTATGTTGGGATTAACAGTCTGCAAGACTGTCTGTGTATGATTGAGGAGTAAAGTTAATGAGGTTTGGTTTGTCTATAAATGAGTGGAAAACCCTAGGGTGGGTGGGATTATAAGTCCAAGTGTGTCAGCTAAATGCTGTTATCAAGGAAATTCTCTAGATGGGACCAGAAATGGTACCGCCTGATCAAAGAATTTTCAATTGATTTAACTTTCAAAATTGCCCTAGAATATAACTTTCCTTTTGTAAATAAATCTAAAAATTCCCAATAATTATAGCAGTTTCAGCAATGTTGCAGCCTTGCAAATATCTTCAATGGAGGCTGACTTTAAGTGGGCCACTGACGTTGCCAGTGGAGTGGAGGAGTGGCCTAGTGGTTAGGGTGGTGGACTTTGGTCCTGGGGAACTGAGGAACTGAGTTCGATTCCCACTTCAGGCACAGGCAGCTCCTTGTGACTCTGGGCAAGTCACTTAACCCTCCATTGCCCTATGTAAGCCGCATTGAGCCTGCCATGAGTGGGAAAGCGCGGGGTACAAATGAAACAACAACATAATGAGCCATAACATAGCCCTCCCAAAGTCAGTCCAGCTTGCGCATAAGCAAAGGAAATGCAATCTACTAGCCAATTTGAAATGGTGCATTTACTGATGGCTACTCCCCTCCTGTTGGGATCAAAAGAGACAAACAACTGGGCGAACTGTCTGAAGGGCCTCGTCCGCGCCACGTAAAAGAACAATGCTCTCTTGCAGTCCAAGGTGAGCAAGCTGCGTTCGCCAGGGTGGGCATGAGGACAGGGAAAAATGTTGGCAAGACAATCAACTGATTCAGATGGAACTCCGATACCACCATAGGCAGGAACTTGGGGTGCATGCGGAGGACTACTCTGTTGTGATGAAACTTAGTATAAGGTGTATCCACTACTAAGGCCTGAAGCTCACTGACCCTACGAACCAAAGTAACAGCCATCAAAAAAAAGACCTTCCAGGTCAAGTACTTCAGATGTCAGAAATTCAGTGGATCAAAAGGAGCTTTCATCAACTGGGTGAGAACGACGTTGAGATCCCATGACACTGGTGGAGGTCTGACAGGGGCTTTGACAAAAGCAAACCTCGTATGAAGCAAACAACTAAAAGCTGTCCAGAGATAGGCTTACCTTCTACACGTTGATCATAAGCACTAAATTGCACTAAGTTGAACCCTTACAGAATAGGTCTTCAGATCAGACTCTGATAAGTGTAGAAGGTACTCAAGCAGGGTCTGTGTAGGACAAGAAAAGGGATCTACAGCATTGCTGTCACACCAGACGGCAAACCTCCTCCATTTACAAGAGTAATACCTCTTAGTGGAGCAAATTCTAGGCTCTCAACATCCAGGACAGGAGAGCCAGAATGGAGGTTGGGATGCAGAAGCGACCCCTCATTCTGAGTGATGACGGTTAGGGAAACACTCCAATCTCCGCAATCAGAATCATGGTTCAGCGGTCTTGCTTGAGTTTCAACAAAGTCTTCCCCACCAGAGGTATGGGAGGATACGCATAATGAAGGCCTGTTCCCCAATGTAGGAGAAAGGCATCTGAAGCTAGTTTGTCATGGGCCTTAAGCCTGGAACAGAACTGAGGGACCTTGTGATTGATTTGAGTGGCGAAAAGATGCACCGAGGGGGTGCCCCATGCTTGGAAGATCTTGCGGGCTATGCCCATATTCAGGGACCATTCGTGAGGTTGCATTATCCTGCTCAGTCTGTCAGCCAGACTGTTGTTTACACCTACCAAATAAGTGGCTTGTTGAAACATGCCGTGACGGTGTGCCCAGAGCCACATCTGGACGGCGTCCTGAATCAGAGGGCGAGATCCAGTGCCCCCCTGCTTGCTGGTGTAATACATTGCAACCTGACTGTCTGTTTGAATTAAGACAATTTGGTTGGACAGCCGACCTGAAAGCCTTTAGAGCATTCCAGATCGCTCGGAGCTACAGGAGGTTGATCTGAAAATGTGTTTCCCGGGGACACCAATGAGTGTGAAGCCATCTACATGACCCCCCCCCCCCCCCCCCCATCTCAGGAGCGATGTATCCATCATCCGCACTTTTTGTGGCTGAGGAATTTGGAATGGAAGTCCCAAGGTTAGATTGGTTTGAATTGTCCACCACTTAAGAGAGCGTACCAGCTCGGGAGACACTCGGATGACATCTTCTAGACTCCCCGTGACTTGGTACCACTGAGAAGTCGGGGTCCATTGAGCATATCTCATGTGAACATGCCATGGGTGTAACATACTGTGGAAGCCATGTGGCCCAACAACCTCAACATCTGCCGAGCTGTGACTTGCTGCGATGTCCAAACCTTGGACGCGAGGGTCAGAAGGTTGTCTGCATGCGGCTCTGGGAGATAGGCTCGAACAATCCGCGTATCGAGCAGGGCTCCTATGAATTCCAATTGCTTGACAGGGGAGAGATGAGGCTTGGGGTAATTTATTACGAACCCTAGTAGCTCGAGCACCTGAATAGTCTTCCACACATGGACTCCCGAGCACCATCCTCCGAGGTGCTCTTTACCAGCGAATCGTTGAGATAAGGGAACACATGCACTCCCAGTCTGCGTAGCGACGCTGCAACTACTGCTAGACATTTGGTAAATACCCTGGGAGCTGATGCAAGGCCAAAAAGCAACACGCAGTACTGAAAATGATGCGTTCTCAACCAAAACCGAAGATACTTCCTGTGAGCTAGAAGTATCGGGATATGTGTATATGCAACCTTCAAGTCCAGAGAGCACAGCCAATCATTTTTCTGAATCATGGAAAGAAGGGTGTCCAGGGAAACCATCCTAAACTTCTCTCAACCAGGAATTTGTTCAGGGCCCTGAGGTCTAGGATGGGACGCATCCCCCCCCCCCCCATCTTTTTCTGCACAAGGAAGTACCTGGAATAGAATCCCTGCCCTCTTCCCCTGGTGGAACGGGCTCGACTGCATGGGCCTTTAGAAGGGCGGAGAATTCCTCTGCAAGCACCTGTTTGTGCTAAGAGATGAATGAATGAGCTCTCAGTGGGCAATTTGGAAGTTTGAATGTCAAACTGAGGGTGTATCCTAGCTGAACTATTTGAAGAACCCACCAGTCGGAGATTATGAGAGGTCACCTTTGGTGAAAAAATTTTAAACTCCCCTTGACCAGTAAGTCATCCGGCACAGACACTTATGGTGGCTTTTCTCTGCTGGAGCCAGTCAAAAGCTCGCTCCTTGCTTTTGCTGGGGAGAGGCACGGACCTTAGGCGCATGCTGATAACGAGCGCGCTGGGGTGTAACCTGAGTAGGCTGGCAAGCCGTTGGGGCATACCTACGCCTAGAATAGGCGTAAGAAGTACCTCAGGACCCACCAAAATACCTCCTTGATGAGGAGGTGGTAGCAGAAGACGCCCGGCGATAGAGAGAAGATATAGAATTGGCATGCTTCTTGATCTGGTCAACCAGTTCTTCTACCTTCTCTCTGAAAAGATTATACCCCCCAGCATGGGACATCCTCCATCCTCTGCTGAACCGAATGTTCCAGGTCAGAGACTTGCAGCCATGAGAGTCTGTGCATCGGTATACCCTGGACAGAGATTCTGGATGCCATGTCAAAAGTGTCAAGTGCTCCTGACCAAGAACTTGTGACACGACACGCCTTCTGCTGCTTGATCAGCTGGCAAAAGGCCCGGCATGCTCCGGGAGTGCATCAACCAAGCCAGACAGTCTCCTCACCGAGTTCTCAAGTAGATGCTCATAAAAAGCTGGTATAAGTACATAAGTAATGCCATACTGGGAAAAGACCAAGGGTCCATCGAGCCCAGCATCTTGTCCACGACAGCGGCCAATCCAGGCCAAGGGCACCTGGCAAGCTTCCCAAACGTACAAACATTCTATACATGTTATTCCTGGGATTTTGGATTTTTCCAAGTCCGTTTAGTAGCGGTTTATGGACTTGTCCTTTAGGAATCCGTCCAACCCCTTTTTAAACTCTGCTAAGCTAACCGCCTTCACCACATTTTCCGGCAATGAATTCCAGAGTTTAATTACACGTTGGGTGAAGAAACATTTTCTGCGATTTATTTTAAATTTACTACACTGTAGTTTCATCGCATGCCCCCCTAGTCCTAGTATTTTTGGAAAGCGTGAACAGACGCTTCACATCCACCTGTTCCACTCCACTCATTATTTTATATACCTCTATCATGTCTCCCCTCAGCTGTCTCTTCTCCAAGCTAAATAGCCCTAGCCTCCTTAGTCTTTCTTCATAGGGAAGTCGTCCCATCCCCGCTATCATTTTAGTAGCCCTTCGCTGCACCTTTTCCAATTCTACTATATCTTTCTTGAGATGCGGCGACCAGAATTGAACACAATACTCAAGGTGCGGTCGCACCATGGAGCGATACAACGCCATTATAACATCCTCACACCTGTTTTCCATACCTTTCCTAATAATACCCAACATTCTATTCGCTTTCCTAGCCGCAGCAGCACACTGAGCAGAAGGTTTCAGTGTGTTATCGACAACGACACCCAGATCCCTTTCTTGGTCCGTAACTCCTAACGTGGAACCTTGCATGACGTAGCTATAATTCGGGTTCTTTTTTCCCACATGCATCACCTTGCACTTGCTCACATTAAACGTCATCTGCCATTTAGCCGCCCAGTCTCCCAGTCTCGTAAGGTCCTCTTGTAATTTTTCACAATCCTGTCGCGAGTTAACGACTTTGAATAACTTTGTGTCATCAGCAAATTTAATTACCTCGCTAGTTACTCCCATCTCTAAATCATTTATAAATATATTAAAAAGCAGCTGTCCTAGCACAGACCCCTGAGGAACCCCACTAACTACCCTTCTCCATTCTGAATACTGCCCATTTAACCCCACTCTCTGTTTCCTATCCTTCAACCAGTTTTTAATCCACAATAGGACATTTCCTCCTATCCCATGACCCTCCAATTTCCTCTGTAGCCTTTCATGAGGTACCTTGTCAAATGCCTTTTGAAAATCTAGATACACAATATCAACCGGCTCCCCTTTGTCCACATGTTTGTTTACTCCTTCAAAGAATTGAAGTAAATTAGTCAGGCAAGATTTCCCCACACAAAAGCCGTGCTGACTCGGTCTCAGTAATCCATGTCCTCGGATGTGCTCTGTAATTTTGTTTTTTATAATAGCCTCTACCATTTTCCCCGGCACCGACATCAAACTCACCGGTCTATAATTTCCCGGATCTCCCCTGGAGCCTTTTTTAAAAATGGGCGTTACATTGATTGAATACGGGCAACAAGCATTGCGGCCCGATATATTTTCCTCCCAAAAGAGTCCAAGGTTCTAGCATCTCTGCCTGGGGAAGCCGATATATAGTCCCTAGTACACTTGGCTCTCTTGAGAGCAGCATCCACTACCATGGAGTTGTGGGGCAACTGAGACTTCGCCAACCCAGGTTCCCCCTGGTTCTGATACTGGGTGTCAATTTTCTTGGGGACCACAGGGACAGACAGAGGGGACGCCCAGTTTTGTATGAGGACTACCTTCAGTACTTCATGCAGGGGGGCCATCACTGCCTCCTTAGGTGGAGAGGTGTAGTCCAGGACCTCAAGCATCTTAGCACTGGGCTCATCCTCCACTTCTACTGGAAGGGTATGGCCTCCGCCATCTCTAAGGTGGAGGGGAAAGTTCTGAAGGAATCCCAAAGGACTCATTGGAGGAAAAGTACCTGGGATCCTCCTCAGATTCCCACGATTGCTCCTCCTCGGTGTCGGATAGCACTTCCCTCAGGGAAGCCCAAGACCGGGACTGCCTCGACTTTGAAGACCCATGGCCTCGAGAACGGCATCAAGAGGTCAGTTAATGCCTGGACTCCGGTAAAGCTTCCTCCACCGATGTCGAAGAAGAGCCAGCCTGGGTGGCAGTCGCCACCAGAACCGCAAACGGCGCAGGTATCGGAGGCCGGGCTGGGGACCAGGAAGGGCCACAGCGGAAGGCATAATAGGCACAGGCACCCCCAATGCCGATGCACATCACTGCATAAAGGCCTGCAAAAGCTCTGGGAGCAAGGCCCGGAGTCGTCGTTGAAAGCCGACATTGGTACAGGCTGTGGGGCCAGTGTGGGCTCAGGTTGCCGAAACTCCTGGGGTGTGGGAAATCGGCTGCTGGGAGACATGAACATCAGCACCTCTTGAATGGAGGGAGAGCGCTCCTCCCGGAGCAGACGATTTTCAGGAGCCGGATCCCTCGATGTCCCAGAAGGAGATCAGTGTCGGTGTTTCTTAGCCTTCACTCAATTCACCTCACTGAGATTCCTCGATGCTGATGAGGACAACAGAGAATCCTCACGATGCATCGGGGTCGGGTCTGACGACAGTTGGTCCTGGGAGGCCAGCACAGTAGGAGGCCTCGATACAGGTGGAGACCCACTCGATGCTTCACTGCTCCCAGTGTATCGGGATCTTTGAGCAGCCATCCCTATCGCCACTCCTAATGTTGATGCCTCCCTCAATGCCAACGTCAACTCAGCCAACCTCGATGCCGATGTTGAAGGACCGGACTCCAAAAAGTTTTTCTCTCTGAGCCTCTCGAGCAATTTGTGTCCTCTTTTTCATATGATGACAGAGGAAACTCGCCGGGCTATGGTCGGGCCCAAGGCACTGGATACACCAGAATGGGTATCTGTGCCTGAGATGGTCCGGCTGCACTGAGTACAACGTTTGAAGCCACTGGCAGTCTTCAATGACATGGAAGGGAAGACAGCTCTGGCGAAATAAAAAAAAAACGTGATTGTGCCAGAAAAAAAGACATGAAGGGAGAAAACTTTACCGAGTAGGCCTAACTACGGGCGAAACGAAAAAAGAAAGAAAACTTGACGCGGGCCAAAATGAATCTAGGGAAAAATAAAAGGAAACTTCTTTAAAAGGAAATAAACAGAAAAAAAGGGTGAAAAACCACCACAAAAATGCACTGAAGGCTCGTTCCCAGGCGAAGAAGGAGCCATAGAAAAATCTGCCATTCCTCTCGCAGAAAAAGAGAACTGAAGAGCGCAGTTGCGTGGCGGCCAGAAAGCACTCCACAAATGCACAATCAAGCACAGAGTGTGTATCAGAAGGCTCTGGCAAAGTTTTTGCTATTTATTATGCCAGTTCCCAGGCCAACGCGGAACGTCGACCCACTTGTGAGAATGAACCAGCCTGCTTGTCCTCAGAGAAAAAAAAAAAGGGTTAGAGGGAGGAGTTGACATTACATAGTAACATAGTAACACAGTAGATGACGGCAGAAAAAGACCTGCACGGTCCATCCAGTCTGCCCAACAAGATAACTCATATGTGCTACTTTTTGTGTATACCCTACTTTGATTTGTACCTGTGCTCCTCAGGGCACAGACCGCATAAGTCTGCCCAGCACTATTCCCGCCTCCCAACCACCAACCCCGCCTCCCACCACCGGCTCTGGCACAGACCGTATAAGTCTGCACAGCACTATCCCTGCCTCCCACCACCGGCTCTGGCACAGACCGTATAAGTCTGCCCAGCACTATCCCCGCCTCCCAACCACCAACCCCGCCTCCCACCACCGGCTCTGGCACAGACCGTATAAGTCTGCACAGCACTATCCCTGCCTCCCACCACCGGCTCTGGCACAGACCGTATAAGTCTGCCCAGCACTATCCCCGCCTCTCAACCACCAGCCCTGCCTCCCGATCTTGACTAAGCTCCTGAGGATCCATTCCCTCTGCACAGGATTCCTTTATGCTTATCCCATGCATGTTTGAATTCCGTTACCGTTTTCATTTCCACCACTTCCCGCGGGAGGGCATTCCAAGCATCCACTACTCTCTCTGTGAAAAATACTTCCTGACATTTTTCTTGAGTCTGCCCCCCTTCAATCTCATTTCATGTCCTCTCGTTTCTACCACCTTCCCATCTCCGGAAAAGGTTCGTTTGCGGATTAATACCTTTCAAATATTTGAACGTCTGTATCATATCACCCCTGTTTCTCCTTTCCTCCAGAGTATACATGTTTAATTCAGCAAGTCTCTCCTCATATGTCTTGTAACGCAAATCCCATACCATTCTCGTAGTTTTTCTTTGCACCGTTTCAATTCTTTTTACATCCTTAACAAGTTACGCCCTCCAAAACTGAACACAATATTCCAGGTGGGGCCTCACCAACGACTTATACAGGGGCATCAACACCCCCTTTCTTCTACTGGTCACACCTCTCTCTATACAGCCTAACAACCTCCTAGCTACGGCTACCACCATGTCACACTGTTTCGTCGCCTTCAAATCCTCAGATACTATCACCTCAAGATCCCTCTCGCCATCCGTACCTATCAGACTCTCACCGCCTAACACATACGTCTCCCGTGGATTTCTATTCCCTAAGTGCATCACTTTGCATTTCTTTGCATTGAATTTTAATTGCCAAACCTTAGACCATTCTTCTAGATTCCTCAGATCCTTTTTCATGTTTTCCACCCCCTCCCGGGTGTCCACTCTGTTATAGATCTTAGTATCATCCGCAAATAGGCAAACTTTACCTTCTAACTCTTCGGCAATGTCACTCACAAATATATTGAACAGAATCGGTCCCAGCACCGATCCCTGAGGCACTTCACTACTCACCTTTCCCTCATCCGAGCGAACTCCATTCACCACCACCCTCTGGCGCCTGTCCATCAACCAGTTCCTAATCCAGTTCACCACTTCGGGTCCTATCTTCAGCCCATCCAGTTTATTTAAGAGCCTCCTGTGGGGAACCGTGTCAAAAGCTTTGCTGAAATCTAAGTAGATTATGTCCATAGCTCGTCCCTGATTCAATTCTCCTGTCACCCAATCAAAGAACTCAATGAGATTAGTTTGGCACGATTTCCCTTTGGTAAAACCATGTTGTCTCGGATCTTGCAACTTATTGGCTTCCAGGAAATTCACTATCCTTTCCTTCAGCATGGCTTCCATTACTTTTCCAATAACTGAAGTGAGGCTTACCGGCCTGTAGTTTCCAGCTTCTTCCCTATCACCACTTTTGTGAAAAGAGGGGCCACCTCCGCCGTTCTCCAATCCCTCGGAACCTCTCCCGTCTGCAAGGATATATTAAACAAATCTTTAAGAGGACCTGCCAAAACCTCTCTGAGCTCCCTCAATATCCTGGGGTGGATTCCGTCCGGTCCCATGGCTTTGTCCACCTTTAGCTTTTCAAGTTGTTGATACACACTTTCTTCCATGAATGGTGCTCACTTCATTCTCATTTGTACTATTTCCAGTCCATCTCGGTCCTTCTCCAGGATTTTCTTCTGTGAAAACAGAACAAAAGTATCTGTTTAGCAAATTTGCTTTTTCTTCATCATTATCCACATAGCGGTTCGCAGTATCTTTTAGTCTCACAATTCCCTTTTTAGTCATTCTCCTTTCACTAATATACCTGAAGAAAGTTTTGTCACCCCTTCTTACATTTCTAGCCATTTGTTCTTCCGCTTTTGCCAGTCGTATCTCTCTCTTGGCTTCTTTCAGTTTCATCTGGTATTCCTCCACGTGTTCCTTTTCTTGAGTTTTTCTGTATTTCTGGAACGCCAATCTTTAGCCTTTATTTTCTCAACCACTTGCTTGGAGAACCATGTGGGTTTCCTTCTTCTCTTGCTTTTATTTACTTTCCTTACATAAAGGTTTGTGGCCCTATTTATAGCTTCTTTCAGCCTGGACCACTGCCCTTCCACTTCTCGTACTTCCTCCCAGCCCATCAGCTGCTTCCTCAGGTATTCCCCCATTTTACTAAAGTCAGCATGCTTGAAATCCAGGACTTTGAGTTTTGAGTGGCCGCCCTCCACTTTAGCTGTTATATCAAACCAAACCGTTTGATGGTCACTGCTGCCCAGGTGGGCACCCACTCGGACATTTGATACACTATCCCCATTTGTGAGTACCAGATCTAGCGTCGCTCCCTCCTTCGTGGGTTCCGTCACCATTTGTCTGAGCAAAGCACTTTGAAAAGCATCCACGATCTCTCTACTTCTTTCCGATTCTGCAGATGGAACCTTCCAATCTACATCCGGCAAATTGAAATCTCCCAACAACAGCACTTCTCTTTTCTTTCCCAACTTTTGAATATCAGCTATCAGATCTTTATCTAGTTCCTCCAATTGTGTCGGGGGTCTGCAGACAACACCCACGTGGACAGATGTTCTATCCTCTCTTTTTAAGGTGATCCATATTGCTTCTTCCTTCCCAGTTCCCTGTCATTTCAGTCGCTGTGATATCATTTCTCACATACAGAGCTACTCCTCCACCTTTATGCCCCTCTCTATCCTTCCTAAAAGGATTATAGCCTGGTATGTTTGCATGGGAACCGTTGAGCCATGTCTCTGTGACTGCAACTATGTCCAAGTCTGCCTCCAACATCAGGGCTTGAAGGTCATGAAACTTTATTGCTTAGACTGCGAGCATTTGTGGTCATCGCTTTTCATCTACATTGAAGTAGTAAAAGATTTTGCAGGACTGCTTGTCAAAACCGGCTATTCCTGCCTAGAATGCTGCTCCAGACAGTAGTAATCAGTGAAATGTGGATAGGAGGCCACGTTTCTGCCTTGCAAATTTCTTTAATGGAGGCATGGCAGAAATGGGCCATGGAAGTTGCCATAGCTGTTACATTGTGAGCAGTGACACAGTAATGAAGGGTCAGCCCAGCATGAGAAAACGTGTAGGAGTTACAGTAAGCCAGCTAAGTAGAGATAATGCATTTGGTGATGGGAATCCCTTATCTGTTAGGGCCAAAGGATACAAAAAGCCGGGAGGATTTCACATGAGTTTCAGTATGCTCCAGCTAATATGCTAGAGCATACATGCAGTCTAAGGTAGGCAGGATGAGTGTGCAGCTTAGGGAAGATGACATGAAGTATAATGGACTGATGAGGTGGAATTCTGATACCACTTTAGGAAGGACCATTGGGTGCATTAAGAGAACAAACCTGTCGTAGTGAAACTTGGTATAAGGCTGGTCTGACACGAGGGCTTGAAGTTTTCTGACTGTTCTGGCAGAAGTGCTATTAAGAAAAATACTTTTATACATGAGGAACTTCAGGAACATAAATGGATTGTTTCAAATTGAGGTTTCATAAGAGCTGTGAGGATAACATTAAAATTCCATGCTACTGGAATTGGTTTGATAGGAGGTCTAATGTAACAACATAATTACTTATATTCCATGATTACCTGGTCTGCTCAGCATGGATTACAAGGAGAGAGAGAACTGGAAATAGCCCAGAGAATTACAAACAGTAACATTCAATTAAAAAAACAAAACAATAAAAATATAATAAAGTTAACTCAAATACTTTTGAAAAGCCAGATCTTCAGATGTTACCTAAAATTCAAATAAGCCAATAAATATCTAAACTTCCTTGGTAAACAATTCCAAAAGCTGGCTATCAAATAAGAAGAACAGGATCCAAGAAAGCACAAAGGCAGACGGTCTGCAAACTCCAAGATGGAAATTGAACGGAGCAGATCGTTAAAAGACAAATGCAGTTTATTGATAAAAAACAATTAAAATATATACACACACAAACAGCCCGACACAGGCCGTGTTTCGCCCAACAGGGCTGCTTCAGGACTGTTAGATTGACTTCATGTCAGTATCCTTTTTGGCATCTCTGACTGAGCTGTTTTTTCAAATCAAGGTGATCTTCTGTACATTTATTTCAGCACATATCCAATATATATCCATTATGCTTGACAGTAAAGGATTGTTGTATAGCCCTTGAAGCAGCCCTGTTGGGCGAAACACGGACTTTGTCGAGCTGTTTGTGTGTGTATATATTTTAATTGGTTTTTATCAATAAACTACGTTTGTCTTTTAGCGATCTGCTCCGTTCATTTTCCAAATAAGAAGAACATAAATTAAAAATACTCAAATATGAAGCACCTTTAGGCGATGGGAACTGCAGTATAAAAGGATCTCTTAACTTCATCAACATTTCCACGGTAGGGCGACTAAGGAAACTCATGTGATGCAAAACTGTAAAATATTTTACATAGTAGCGTACAGAGCTTAAACATAATCCTAGCATAGGCAGGTAACCAATGAGCTCTAATCAGAAGAAGGGTTGCATCTCATACTTTCCAACAGAATAAACTAACCTGGCAGCTATACTCTGTAATGTCTGCAACTTCTTCAATAGGAATGAACAGCAACCTGCACATAGTGAGTTGCAATAATCTAACTGGCTTAAAAGTAGTGCTCGAGTCAAGAGTTTGAACTAAGAACATTCAAGCAGTTGCTGATCCAACGCAATCTCCTGAAAACAGAAAGATTTTTTTTTTGCGAGATAAGCAATATGTGTATGGAACAACAATGTACTATCCAATGTTAGGAAATCTTCATCTCCGAGGTAAAAGGAAATCAGTTGTGTTAATAGCAAAGTTAGGATACCAAGAAGATAGATATGAAGGAAAGGAGAGAAAAATACCTTGTGTTTTCGACATTGAGTTTTAGCCTATGGCTAGATACCCAATTCTCCAATATATTAATACAACATTCTGCCAATATTCGCATCAAAAGCAGGTCCCTGAATACGAAGTAACAAAGTGACATCATTTCTCTATCCCATTGTTTTCCAATTCCCCAACGAAGTGACAACCAGCTCCACATTAAAAAGATATGGGCGATAATGGAGATCCCTGGGGGACTACGCAACCATTTGACCATGGTACAGAAAGAGAATTATTCATCTTTACTGTATAATCACGCAAAGTCAAACATCTGAAATACCAATTTCCTCAAGCAGATATTAAAAAAAAATCTGATCTACTAATCAAATGCCGCTGTCAGGTCAAATTGAAGCAGTAAGACTTGGCAGCCTTTACTCAGCCAGGTCTTAGTCATAGCAATCGAAGAACGAAGAAGAACACTTTCTGTACGTAATCCTTTTAAATTCAGACTGAGAGGAGGTGCAGAATATTTATTTGTTATTTGTATACCACATTTCTCCCCACCTATTTGCAGGATCAATGTGGCTTACAATAGTACCGTAGAGGCGTTCGCCAATTCCAGTATAGCAAAGATACTTACCTGTAGCAGGTATTCTCCGAGGACAGCAGGCTGATTGTTCTCGCATGTGGATCGGCGTCCACAGTGGCCCCAAGAACAGAGATTTTTCCAGTAAAATCTAGAGAGCATTGCGCCAGCCAGCAGAGCGCGGGACGGACACACTGCGCATGCGCGGCCATCTTCCCGCCCACGCGCATACCGTTCCCGCCTCAGTTATATCAAAAGCAAAATAAAGAATAAAACAACTCCAAGGGGAGGTGGGCGGGTTGGTGAGAACAATCAGCCTGCTGTTCCTCGGAGAATACCTGCTACAGGTAAGTATCTTCGCTTTCTCCGAGGACAAGCAGGCTGCTTGTTCTCATATGTGAGGTATCCCTAGCCTCCAGGTTCACTCAAAACAATGGTCAATTGGGCCTTGCAACGGCGAGGACATAAAGATTGCCCTACGAAGAAACATTTAACTGAGAGTGCAACCTGAAACAGAACAAAAATGGGCCTAGGGGGTGGAGTTGGATTCTAGACCCCAAACAGATTCTGCAGCACCGACTGCCCAAACCGACGGTCGCGTCGGGAATCCTGCTGAAGGCAGTAATGAGATGTGAATGTATGGACTGATGACCACGTCGCAGCCTTGCAAATCTCTTCTATAGTGGCTGACTTCAAATGGGCCACTGACGCTGCAATGGCTCGAACACTATGAGCCGTGACATGACCCTCAAGAGTCAGCCCAGTTTGGGCGTAAGTGAAGGAAATGCAATCTGCTAGCCAATTGGAAATGGTACGTTTCCCAACAGTGACTCCCCTTCTGTTGGGATCAAAAGAGACAAACATATGGGCGGACTGTCTGAAGGGGCTTGTCCGCTCCACATAGAAGGCCAATGCTCTCTTGCAGTCCAATGTGTGCAACTGAATTTCAGCAGGTCGTGTATGAGGACGGGGAAAGAATGTTGGGAAGACAATCGACTGGTTCAGATGAAACTCAGACACCACCTTCGGCAAGAACTTAGGGTGCGTATGGAAGACTAATCTGTTATGATGAAATTGTATATAGGGAGCATGGGCTACCAAGGCTTGAAGCTCACCGACTCTACGAGCTGAAGTAAAGCCACCAAGAAATTGGCCTTCCAGGTCAAATACTTCAGATGGCAGGAATCCAGTGGCTGAAAAGGAGGCTTCATCAGCTGGGTGAGAATGACATTGAGATCCCATGACACAGGCGGAGGTTTGACAGGGGGCTTTGACAAAAGCAAACCTCTCATGAAGCGAACAACTAAAGCTGCCCAGAGATAGGCTTACCCTCTACACGATAATGAAAAGCACTAATGCACTAAGATGAACTCTTACAGAGTTAGTCTGAGACCAGACTCTGACAAGTGTAGAAGGTATTCAAGCAGGGTCTGTGTAGGACAAGAGCGAGGATCTAGGGCCTTGCTGTCACACAAGACGGCAAACCTCCTCCATTAAAAGAATAACACCTCTTCATGGAATCTTTCCTGGAAGCAAGCAAGATTTAGGAGACACCCTCAGAAAGACCTAAGGAGGCAAAGTCTACGCTCTCAACATCCAGGCCGTGAGAGCCAGAGACTGAAGGTTGGGATGCAGAAGCGCCCCTTCATTTTGAGTGATGAGAGTTGGAAAACACTCCAATCTCCACGGTTCTTCGGAGGACAACTCCAGAACAAGAGGGAACCAAATCTGACGCGGCCAAAAGGGCGCAATCAGAATCATGGTTTCGCGGTCTGCTGCAGTTTCAGCAAGTCTTCCCCACCAGAGGTATGGGAGGATATGCATACAGAAGGCCCTTCCCCCAATGAAGGAGAAAGGCATCTGACGCTAGTCATCTCACTTTAATAGTCCCTTATCTATGTTTGTTCTGTTTGTCTGTCTAATTAGATTGTAGCTCTGTCGAGCAGGGACTGTCTCTTCATGTTCAAGTGTACAGCGATGCGTATGTCTAGTAGCGCTATAGAAATGATAAGTAGTAGTCTGTCGTGGGTCTGAAGTCTGGACAGAAACTGAGGGAGCTTGTGATGATCTGCTGGCAAAAAGATCACCAGGGGTGCCCCACTCTCGGAAGGTCTTTGCATAACACGCCGAGTGAGCGACCCACTCGTGAGGTGCATTATCCTTCTCAATCTGTTGGCCAGAATGTTGTTTATGCCTGCCAGATATGTGGCCTGGAGAAACATGCCGTGATGGCGAGCCCAAAGCCACATCTGGACAGCTTCCCAACACAGGGGGCGAGATAAAGTGCCCCATGCTTGTTGATGTAGTACATGGCAACCTGACTGTCTGTCTGAATTTGAATAATTTGATTGGAAGCCAATCTCCGAACGTCTTTAGAGCGTTCCAGATCGCTTGCAACTCCAGGAGATTGATCTGAAGACCTGATTCCTGGAGGACCAAGCTCCTTGAGTGTGGAGCCCATCTACATGCGCACCCCACGCCAGGAGAGATGCATCCATGGTCAGCACTTTTTGAGGCTGAGGAATTTGGAAGGGACGTCCCAAGGTCAAATTGGATCAAATTGTCTACCACTGAAGAGAATTGTGAAACTCGGTGGACAGCTTGATCACATCCTCTAGATTCCTCGTAGCTTGATACCACTGGGAAGCTAGGGTCCATTGAGCAGATCTCATATGAAGGCATGCCATGGGCGTCACATGAACTGTGGAGGTCATATGGCCTAAGCAGTCTCAACATCTGCCGAGCTGTGACCTGCTGAGACTCTCTGGCCATGGAAACGAGAGACAGAAGATTGTCTGCCCTCATCTCAGGACGATAGGCACGAGCTGTCTGAGAGTCCAGCAGAGCTCCTATGAATTCTAGTTGTTGAACTGGAAGAGGTGGGGCTTTGGGTAATGATGACAAACCCTAGTAGATCCAAGAGACAAATAGTCATCTGAATGGACTATAGAGCTCCTGCCTCTGAGGTGTTCTTCACCAGCCAATCATTGAGATAAGGGAACACATGCACTCCCAGTCTGCGTAGCGACGCTGCAACTACCGCCAGGCATTTTGTAAAAACCCTGGGTGCAGACGCGAGACCAAAGGGTAGCACACAATACTGGAAGTGCTGTGTCCCCAGACGAAATCGAAGATACTTCCTGTGAGTTGGAAGTATTAGAATGTGAGTGTAAGCATCCTTAAGTCCAGAGAGCATTGCCAATGTTTTTCTGAATCATGGGAAAGAAGGGTGCACAGGGAAACCATCCTGAACTTTTCTCAGACCAGATATTTGTCAGGGCCCTTAGGTCTAGGATGGGACGCAATCCCCCCTGTTTTCTTTTTACACAAGCAAGTACCTGGAATAGAATCCCAGCCCTTCTTGCCCGGGTGGAACGGGCTCGACCGCATTGGCGCTGAGAAGGGCGGAGGAGTTCCTCTGCAAGTACCTGCCTGTGCTGAAAGCTGAAAGACTGAGCTCCGGTGGACAATTTGGAGGTCTGGAGATCAAATTGAGGGAGTACCCTAACCGGACTATTTGAAGAACCCACCGGTCGGAGGTTATGAGAGGCCAACTTTGATGAAAAAATTTTAACCTCCCCCGACCGGCAGATCGTCCGGCACAGGTACTTTTATGGCAGCTATGCTCAGCTGCAGCTAGTCAAAAGCCCGTCCCTTGCTTTTGCTGGGGAGCGCCTGTCTGGGCGCACGCTGTGTGACGCGACACGAGCGCGCTGGGGCTGAGCCTGAGAAGGCTGTCGGGAAGGTGGATTGTACCTACACTTATTGTAAGCTTAGGGAGCATTCCTCCTTCCCTGAAAAAAACATCTACCTGTTGAGGTAGATGCTGAAGGCGCCCCGGTGGAGAGTTTGTCGAGGGCAGTTTCCCGCTGGTGGAGCTGCCTCTACCACCTGATTGACCTTCTCACCAATTATCCTCCCCCCCCCAGCAAGGAACATCCGCAAGCCGCTGCTGGGTCCAACTGTCCAGGGTCAGAGGCACGCAGCCATGAGAGTCTGCGCATCACTATACCTTGAGCAGCGGATCGGACGCAACATCAAAAGTGTCATAAGCACCCCTGGACAGGAATTTACGACACGCCTTCAGCTGCCCGACCACCTCCTGCAAAATGCCTGGCGGCTCTGGAGGGAGCTTGTCCACCAAGTCCGCCAGTTGCTTTACATTGTTCCGCATGTGAATGCTCGTGTAGAGCTGGTAGGACTGAATTTTTGGACCACGAGCATAGAGGAATGGTAGGACTTCCTCCCAAAGAGTCTAAAGTCCTAGCTTATCGCCCCAGGGGCGCCGAGGCGAAATCTCTAGTACTCCCGGCTCTCTTGAGAGCGGAATCCCAAACCATAGAGTCGTGAGGTTACTGCGACCTCATCAACTAAGGTTCTCCGTGGATTCAATACTGGGACTCTGCTTTCTTGGGAATGGTGGGATTAGTTAATGGTTTCATCCAGTTCCTCAGCAAAGTCTCCTTAAGGACATTATGCAGAGGGACAGTGGATGACTCCTTAGGTGGCGAAGGATAGTCAAGGACCTTGAGCATCTCAGTCCTGGGCTCATCCTCAGTTACCACCGGGAAGGGAATGCCCACAGACATTTCCCGGACACATGACGAGAAGGAGAGACTCTCTGGCGGAGGAAAGCTTCCTCTCAGGTGAAGGAGTGGGATCAGAGGGAAGACCACAAGACTCCTCGGAAGAGAAATATCTGGGATCTTCCCCTTCATCCCAGGAGGCATCCTCCTCGGTATTGGAAAGAGTTCTCGAACTGCAGTCCGAAACCGGGCCCGTCTTGACGCCAAGGAACCATGTCCCCGATGGCGATGTCAAGAAGTCGACTCCCATTGCCGGCGGCGATGAGGCTCCCTCCAATGATGTCGACGGGGAGTCGACCTGGGTGGCAGCCGAGGCCGATGCCACAAGCGGTACCGGCGTTGGGGACCTCACCACACGCACGGAGCCAGCTGCCGCTTCCATCGACGGTATCGAGGGCGCAAGCACCCCCCAGTACCGAGGCAGGCTGGCGCAGCACCCCTTCCAGAAGGCCTGGAAGAACGGCCTCCGGTGCTCTCCTCTAGAGTCGCTGTCGAGGAAGGCTGTGGGCCGGTACAGAAGTCGATGTCAGAATCTGTGGAGGCCTGGGAGGCGGTACTGGGCGGTCCGAAGATCGACGCACCGACCCTCTTGAATGGAGGGTGAGCGCTCCTCCGGCGTCGCGCTTTCCGGGTGCCGAATCCTTCGACGCCCCAGAGCTCCCAGTACCGTGCCTCGAAGGAGATCAGTGCCGATGCTTCTTCGCTCGAAGCACGTCACCGGTACTCCTCGGTAACGACGAGGAGGATGTGGAATCCACACGCCTCCTCAGGGTCGGGTCTGACAGTGGTCAGTCTCAGTGGGCCTCTGCACAGCAAGAGCCTTCGAGGACAGGTGGAGACCCACTCGACGACTCGCTACTCCCAGCTAGTGGCGATGTCCGGACAGCCATACCTGCGCTCCCGATGTCGATGCCATCCCCGATGCCGATGTCAACGTTGAGGAATCAGTTGGAGCTCCTAAAAGACGGTCTCGAAGAGCTCTTCTCGACGCCAGTGTCCACTTTTTCAAACTCAGACACAACTTGTAAACCGTCTGGGCGATGGTCGGGCCCCAATGCACCAGGAGGGCGGGTCAGTGCCCGAGATCGACCGCTGGCACCGAGCACACTTCTTGAAGCTGCTGAGAGGCTTCGATGACATCAGCGGAAAAATCGCCGGCAGCGAAATCAAAGGCTCGATTGTGCTGACCGAGGACACAAAAAGGAGTACCGCGGACGTGCGGCCCAAGAAGGCCGCAACGGAAGCGAAAGGAAACTTAATAGAGGAAAAAAAACTAAGATAAAAGAGGGTTTTTTTTAAAAATGCTGGCAACGTAAAACAAAAAGAAAGCGTTAAATAACAACGCGAAGATGCCTAAGTCTTTCCTTGGCCCTGAGGGAGCCAGACTGACACGCAGCCACTCTCCACCGCGGAAAAAGAAAAACTGAGGCGGGAACGGAAGCGCATGGGCAGGAAGATGGCCGCGCATGCGCAGTGTGTCCATCCCGCGCTCCGCTGGCTGTCGCAAAGCTCTCTAGATTTTACTGTAAAAATCACATGTGAGAACAAGCAGACTGCTTGTCCTCGGAGAAAAAACAGTTACACAGTGATGTTATGGTAGAATAGGGTTCATGTGGAACAAACATATTAGGGAATCATATAGAGAAAGAGTTACGTTATGTCCATTACGTTCTTTGGTTCATTGTGCTACTGGGTTCAGGTATTTAAGTAGGGTCGGTAGGGTATGCCTTTTTGAACAGGTAAGTTTTTAGTGATTTCCGGAAGTTTAGGTGGTTATACGTTGTTTTCACGGCTTTGGTAGTGTGTTCCAAAGTTGTGTGCTTATGTAGGAAAAGCTGGATGCATAAGTTAAGTTGTATTGAGTCCTTTGCAGCTGGGTAGTGGAGGTTTAGATATGTTCGTGTTGATCCGGTTGTATTTCTGATTGGTAGGTCGATGAGGTCTGTCATGTATCCCGGGGCCTCGCTGTAGATAATCTTATGAACCAGGGTGCAGATTTTGAAAGCAATATGCCCTTTGATTGAAAGCCAGTGCAATTTTTCACAGGGGCTTGGCACCTTCGAATCGCGTTTTTCCAACTATAAGCCTGGCTGCCGTGTTTTCAGGGGTCTGAGTTTCTTTATGAGATGTTCTTTGCATCCCGCATAAATTCCATTGCAGTAATCTAGGTGGCTTAGTACCATGATTGTATCAGGTTCCGGAATGTTTCCCTTGGGAAGAATGGTTTCATGCGTTTGAGTTTCCACATTGAGTGGAACATTTTCTTAGTTGTGGATTTCACTTGGCTCTCTAATGTTAGGTTGCGGTCGATTGTAACACCGAGGAGTTTCAGGCCGTCTGAGATGGGGAGGGTGTAGTCTGGGGTGTTTATATTTATGAGGTTGTTCACGTTGTATTGGAATGAGAGGATGAGACAGTGTGTTTTTTCTGTATTGAGTTGTAGTTGAAATGCATTTGCCCATGAGTCCATGATGTTCAAGCCGAGCTTAATTTTGTTGGTTAATTCCTTGGTCGGATAAGGACTTAGCTAGTGGGGTCATCATTAGGTTGAAGAGGATCGGTGATAGTGGTGATCCTTGAGGTACTCCGCAGTCTGCTTTCCACTGTGATGATATGTTTGAGTTTGATTTCACTTGATATGTTCTAGTGGTTAGGAAACCCTTGATCCAACTGAGTATATTTGATTATATTTGAGTATATGACGATCTTCTAAATAATTAACCAATTGGGAAGTTAATTTTGCTTCCATAATTTTTACAATAAAGGGATGAAAGAAAGGTCGGTAATTAGATACAGCAGAAAGTTTTTTTGATGAATCCTTTGGAATTGGAGTCAATAAATCTGGAAACAACCCTTGCTGAAGATTCAACAAAAACAAATGATGGAGATTTAAAGAGTAAAGCAGAACATTTA
This sequence comes from Microcaecilia unicolor, assembly GCF_901765095.1. NCBI lineage: Eukaryota > Metazoa > Chordata > Amphibia > Gymnophiona > Siphonopidae > Microcaecilia > Microcaecilia unicolor. Next base: position 301,221,438 of record NC_044033.1, read on the forward strand.
TCAAGATGACACGGACAATGAACAGTTCTGCAGCAGATTCCTAACACTGTCAGAAATCTACTCCTGCAAGAGTTCCAGATCCTATCAACAGGAACTGCACTGGCACATGAATTAATAGAACTGGATTAATCACTCTAAGTTAATAAACTCAGTGAAGGAAGCGCAACCCTAATCTTATTAAATTGATCTTGAAAAAAAATATGCTAGATTTTGAGCTGAAGGAACACAGGCTTTTCCTGATGTAGCTTTGGTATGAAATAAACTTTTCATGAATCTATCAAGAGATGAACGAAAAATTGACATCAATTCTAGAGTTAAAGCACTTATGGCACTTAAATGTACTCTGAATTAGTTTTGAGGCCAGAATCAGAAAGATGGATAAGGTACACCTTAAGAGTAGGGAGAGAGCACCTAACAGTGATATGGAAACTGGAATGACAAGTGAGGTGATCAAAACTGCAGATGATACAAAACTATTCAAGGTTGTTAAAACACTGCAAACTATGAAATATTGCAGAAAGATCTTAGGAAATTGGAAGACTGGGCATCCAAAATGGCAGATGAAATTTAAAGCTGGGTGGTCTGGTGGACGTGAGGATCGCTTGGTGACTTGCCTGCCTGGTGCAAAGGTGGTGGACCTCACACGTCACCTTGATAGGATTTTAGATAGTGCTGGGGAGGAGCTGGCTGTCTTGGTACATGTGGGTATCAATGACATAGGAAAATGTGGGAGAGAAGTTCTGGAAGCCAAATTTAGGCTCTTAGGTAGAAAGCTCAAACCTCTAGGGTAGCATTTTCTGAAGTGCTACTCGTTCCACGCGCAGGGACCAAGACACAGGCAGAGCTCCAGAGTCTCAATGCTTGGGTGAGACGACGATGAGGGTTTTAGATTTGTTAGGAGCTGGGCAACATTCAGGGGAAGGGGGAGCCTATTCCAAAAGGATGGGCTCCACATTAACCAGGGTGAGACCAGGCTGCTGGCATCGGCATTTAAAAAGGAGATAGAGCAGCTTTTAAACTAGAAACGGGGGGGGGGGGGGAGGCCAACACTCACTCAAAAGCGCATGGTTCGGGATAAGGAATCTTTCAAAGATATCACCAAAACAGGGAAGCTAGGATATCCTGATAGTGAGGTTGCAAAAGAGACCACAGTAGATCAGGTGTCCCTAAATAAAAATAAAAATCAGACAAAAGATTGTAAATTAGTACTGTCAAGTACTAAACATGATATAAATAGGAGCAACAAATACAGTTTGAAATGTCTATATGCGAATGCCAGGAGCCTAAGAAATAAATTAGATATAATTAGATATAATAGGCATCTCTGAGACCTGGTGGAAGGAGGCTAACCAGTGGGACACTGTCATACCGGGGTACAAATTATATCGTAGTGATAGGGTGGATCGAATTGGTGGAGGGGTAGCATGTGGATAAAGGTGAGCTGGTTGATATTCTGTATCTGAATTTTCAGAAGGCGTTTGACAAAGTACCTCATGAAAGACTCCAGAGGAAATTGGAGAGTCATGGGATAGGCAGTACTGTCCTATTGTGGATTAAGAACTGGTTAAAAGATAAAAAAAAAACAGACAGTAGGGTTAAATGGTCAGTATTCTCAATGGAGAAGGGTAGTTAGTGGGGTTCCCCAGGAGTCTGTGCTAGGACCGCTGCTTTTTAACATATTTATAAATGACCTAGAGATGGAAGTAACTAGTGAGGTAATTCAATTTGCTGACGACAAAGTTATTCAAAGTCGTTAAATCACGGGAGGATTGTGAAAAATTACAGGAGGACCTTACAAGACAGAGACTGGGCGTCTAAATGGCAAATGACGTTTAATGTGAGCAAGTGCAAAGTGATGCATGTGGGAAAGAGGAACCCAAATTATAGCTACATCATGCAAGGTTCCACGTTAGAAGTCACAGACCAAGAAAGGGATCTGTGCGTCCTCATTGATGATACATTAAAACCTTCTGCTCAATGTGCTGCTGCGGCTAAGAAAGCAAATAGAATGTTAGGTATATTAGGAAAGGAATGGAAAACAAAAATGAGGACGTTATAACGTCATTGTATCGCTCCATGGTGTGACTGCACCTCGAATACTGTGTTCAATTCTGGTCGCCGCATCTCAAAAAATATATAGAGGAATTAGAAAAGATGCAAAGAAGAGCAATGAAAATGATAAAGGGGATGGGACGACTTCCCTATGAGGAAAGGCTAAAGCGGCTAGGGCTCTTCAGCTTGGAGAAAAGGCAGCTGAGGGAGATATGATAGAGGTCTATAAAATAATGAGTGGCGTGGAACAGGTTGATGTGAAGCATCTGTTTACGCTTTCCAAAAATGCTAGGACTAGGGGGCATGTGATGAAGCTAGAAAGCAGTAAATTTAAAAACGAATCAGAGAAAATGTTTCTTCACTCAACGTGTAATTAAACTCTGGAATTCAATGCCAGAGAATGTAGTAAAGGCGGTTAAGCTTAGCAGAGTTTAAAAAAAGGTTTGGATGGCTTCCTAGAGGATCATTATTAAATTGGACTTGGGGAAAATCCACTGTTTCTGGGATAAAAAGTATAAAATATTTTGTACTTTTTGGGGTTCTTGCCAGGTATTTGTGACCTGGATTGGCCAGTGTTGGAAATAGGATGCTGGGCTTGATGGACCTTTGGTCTGTCCCAGTATGGCAATACTTATGTACTTACGTAATGCAAGGTGATGCACATTGGAAAGAATAATCCGAATCATAGTTGCTGATGCTAGGGTCCACCTTGAGGGTCAGCGCTCAAGAAAAAGATCTGAGTGTCGTTGTAGATAATACACTGAAATCTTTTGCTCATTATGCGGTGGCAGCCAAAAAGCAAACAGGATGCTGGGAATTATTAGGAAAGGGATAGTGAAATACTATAATATGCCTTCGTATCGCTCCATGGTGCATCCGCAACTTGAGTATTGCATTCAGTTCTGGTTGCCGTATCTCAAAACAGATATAGCGAGCTTCGAAAAGGTTCAAAGAAGAGCAACCAAAATGATAAAGGGATGGAACTCGAACTCCTCTCGTATGAGGAAAGGCTAAAGAGGTTAGGGGCTCTTCAGCTTGGAAGAGACAAGGATGAGGGGAGATATGATTGAGGTCTACAAAATCCTGAGTGGTAGAGAACGAGTAGAAGTAAATTGATTTTTTACTTATTCCAGAAGTACAAAGGCTAGGGGACACTCGAGGAAGTTACACAGAAATGCTTTTAAAACAAATAGGAGGAAATATTTTTTCACTCAACAAATAGTGAAGCTCTGGAACTCTTTGCCAGAGAATGTGGTAACAGCAGCTAGTGTATCTGGGTTTAAAAAAAGGTTTAGACAAATTCCTGGAGAAAAAATCCATAGTCTGCTATTGAGACAACCATGGGAAGCAACCAAATAATAAAGGGGATAGAACTCCTCTTATATGAGGAAAGGCTAAATAGTTTAGGGCTATTCAGCTTAGAAAAGAGGCAGCTGAGGTGGGATATCATAGAGGTGTAATAAAATCCTGAGTGATATAGAATGGGTAAAAGTGAATCAAATTGTTACGCTTTCTAAAAGTACAAAGACTAGGGGACACTTGAAGTTACATGATAATACCTTTAAAACGAATAGGGGAAAATATTTTTCATTCAAGGAATAGTTATGTCACGTCTGTGGTCGTGACCACCCTCAGACTTACCTTATTTCTGGGGGTCAGCATCTATGCTGGCTTCTGTCTGTTTCTGTGTTAGTCTTGTCTCTGTGTGCTGATTGCTTCACTGGACCTCATCTGTGTGGGCTATGCCTCTCTGAGGAGCCAGCATCTAAGATGGCTCCCGCTTTTTTTTTGTGCCAGCTTCCAAGATGGCGCCTGCCTGTTCTTCCTATGTGTTCCAAGCCTCTCCTTGGTGTGAGTGTGTTCCCTGCTCCAGTCCTACAGTAGGTGACATCATCAGTGAGAGCCTTTCATAAGGAAGTGCTGTGCTTGCATTTAGGGCCTTTGCATAGTAAGTAAGTGTGTTATGCCAATAAGCCGTGAGGTTAGTGAGAGCACTGTTGCGCTGCTACTTAGCCTTTCTCTGGGGCTCTTGCCCATCTGCTATTTGTGTCTGTGGACTGTCACTCCTTCTATGTAGGCGCTGCCCTTCTGCTTTGTGTCTGTGGACTGCTAGTCCTTCCGTGTGGGCTTTTGCCCTTCTGTTTTGTGTCCGTGGACTGCTAGTCCTTCCTTTGCCTGCTCTGTGTTTGGAGTCTGAAGCTTCAGCCATTTTCTCTCTATCTGTGTTTGGATCTGCTGAAACTTCAGCCCTGACTCTGTTATCCATGGTTATTCCTCTGCCCGCTGCCTGCCCAAAGTCTCTGTTTGCTCCTGGTTTATTCTATGGTCCGCTGCCTGCCCAAAAACTCTGCTAGTTCCTAGTTGCTTCTTCTGTCTGCTGGCCAAGCTTGCTTGTATAGCCCGAGTCCTGCTTCTGCCTAGCTAGTGTGTATATCTTGAGTGTATATCCTGAATCCTGTCTCTGCCTAGCTAGTGTGTTTATCCTGAGTGTATATCCTGAATCCGGTCTCTGCCTAGCTAGTGTGTTTATCCTGAGTGTATATCCTGAATCCTGTCTCTGCCTAGCCTTTGTGTACGTCTTGTCCCCTTGGTCTGTCTTGTGTTTCTGGCTTAGTGGCTGCGTGCAGCTTCCAGTCCGAGTCTAGTATTTAGCCTAGCTTCCTTCGTGTATCCCATCCCCGGGGTGGGTCCTCTGGATCTTCAGTTCCTGCCTTATCCTGCAAGTCCTGCCGGCCACCCGCACTCCGGAGCTCAACTCCGGAGGAACAGTGGTCAAGCGCAGGTGAAGTTGTTCCTGTTCTAGTTGCCTGCCTCAGTACTACTCCAGTCCAGAGTTCCAGTCCTGCTCTTCTGTGTATCCAGTTCCAGGGTGGTCTTGCCTGCTGCTGCTGCTCCTCGGCTGTGGCCCAAGGGCTCACGTATTCCGGTTCTGCCTCGAGGACCTGACAGAATGCAAAGGCCATGAGTCCGGCAAGATCATCAGTCCAGGTGGGCTTCCTGCCCATGACTTCATTCTCCATGGACAATCCGGGTTCCAACCCGGTTGCAGTTCCTGATTTTTGTTCAGATCCCTATGCCAACCCAGTTACTTTTTTGGATTCTTTTATGACGCTTCAGGTGTACCGCAATAAACTTTTGAAGCAGACCCAGCTCTGAAGGATACCCTTGAAGCAGCAGCCGAAAGGAAGCGTCTCTGGTGGCGTCAGGTCCGCCATAGGCCAGTTTCTGATTTTGATCCTTGTACTATGCTGTTTGCGTACCGCCACAGTCTTCTCGAGGACCCAGTGCTGCGGGATACTCCTGAAGCTGAGGCTGAAAGAAGGCGCTGTGGAATTCCCACGCTCAAGGCTCCTCAGCAGTTTTTACAGAGCGACCTGGGTTACCGTTCCAGATTAGTTCCTGTTCGGGATCTCAGGCCCAGCCTGGGTCTGAGTCCAGACCGAGGGGAGCATCCAACCAAGCCTTCGATTCCAGCTTGAGTGGCGCTTCTGGCTAAGCCTCTCAGTTCAGTCCGAGGGACGGTCCTAACCAGGTCTCTGAGGTCAGGCCAAGTGAGACGGCGTACCAAGCCTCTGATTCCAGTCCAAGTTGTGCCGCCACCCAGGCTCCCGAGTCCAGTCCAAGGGGTACTTTATACTGAGCCTCCGATTCCAGTTCGAGTAGCGCTTCCAGTCAAGCCTCTGCGTCCAGTCCGAGGGACGCTTCTAACTGAGTCTCCAAGTCCTGTTTGAGTGGCGTTCCGGGTCGAGCCTCCGGTTCTTGTCCAAGTGACCCGTCCGGTCAAGCCACTGAGTCCAGTTCAAGGGGTGCTTCTAACCAAGCCTCCGATGCCAGTCCAAAGGGTGTTTCAGACTGAACCTCTGCTTCCAGTCCAGATGGCACCTCCAATCAAGCTCCTGAGACCAGTTCGAGTGGCGCTTCAGACCGAGCCTCTGATCCCTGTCCAAGGGGTATTTTCTGCCAAGCCTCAGTTAAGGTCCTGTCCCAGCCAGAAAGCAAAGGGCGCCTCGAGTTCCTGTTCCAAGCAAGAGGGTGATTCCAGTCCGGGGTCCAGCCCCAGTTCCGTTCCTGTTCAGAGTTCTAGTTCCACTCCAGACTCTGATGCCAGCCCGGGTCCTAGTCCTGGTTCTGTTCCTGATACCAGTGTGGGCGTCCAGCCCATGAATTTTTCTTCAGTTTCTGCTCTTAATGATGAGATGACGCTCCAAGAGTACTGTGATAAAACTTTGTTCTGATCCAGCCTTGGAGAATAACCCCGAAGCGGTAGCTGAGAGAAGGCGTGTTTAACGGCTTGGGGTCCAGAGAAGTCCTGTTTCTGCTTTTGATCCTGCTATCACGCTCTATGAGTATCGTCGCAGTCTTCTTTTGGAGCCTGCCCTGTGGATTACTCCTGAAGCCAACGCCGAAAGGAGATGGCTTAGAAAGACGTCCCAGTCCAGCCAGAGGCGCGTCAGTTCCAGCCCAGCAGCTGCATCTATTCTGAGTTCCAGTTCCAGCCCAGCAGCTGCATCTATTCTGAGTTCCAGTTCCAGCCCAGCAGCTGAGTCTACTCCGAGGTCCAGATCTAGCCAAGCTGCTGAGTCTCCTCCAAGTTCCAGTACCAGCCAAGATGCTGAGTCAGTTCCAAGTTCCGGTTCCAGCCCAGATGCTGAGCCGGCTCTGAGTTCCAGTTCCAGCCAAGATGCTGAGCCAGCCCCGAGTTCCAGTTCCAGACAAGCTCCTGAATCTACTCTGTTCCAGTTCCAGCCAAGCAGCTGAGTCTACTCCAAGCTTCAGTTCCAGCCGAGATGCTAAGCCCGCTCTGAGTTCCAGTTCCAGCCAAGATGCTGAGTCTACTCCGAGTTCCTGTACCAGCCAAGAAGCTGAGGCCGCGCTGAATTCCAGTGCCAGTCAAGCGCCTGACCCCGGTCCAGCTACTGGTTCCAGTTACAGTCAAGCTTCTGATTCCAGTTTGGGTCCCAATCCAGCTTTGGATACTACTCCAGGTTCCAGTCCCAGTTCTACTTCTGTTCAGACTTCTAGTTCCCGTCAAGACTTGGATGCCACTTCGGGCCCCAGTCCAGCTTCTGATGTCAGCTTGGGTATTGGCTCCAGCCTTGTTCCTGTCACTACATGGATTTGCCAGGAGGTCAAGGACGTTGTGGGTTCCCTCAGGAAGGGTTCCTTTTGAATCTGTTCCTCTTGCTGCATCCAAGATCCTGATTCTGCCCAGCGGGGATTCGAAATAGCCTCCGGTCTTCAAGCCCCGCTCCTGTCTTCAAGTGTTGGACTTTCTTGTTGCTTCCAGTCCAGCGATCCATGTTTGGGTTTCACCAGTTACCCCTTGACACCTGAGCTCCCGGTGGAGACCAGGGAGGGGATCTTGAGGGGGAGGTACTGTCACGTCTGTGGTCGTGACCACCCTCAGACTTACCTTATTTCTGGGGGTCAGCATCTATGCTGGCTTCTGTCTGTTTCTGTGTTAAGCTCTGGAACTCATTGCTGAAGGATGTGGTTACAGTGGTTAGCATATCTGTGTTTAAAAAGGTTTGGATAAATTCTTGGAGGAAAAGTCCATAGTCTGGTGTTGAGACAGACATGGGGGAAGCATGGAATATTGCTACTATTTGGGATTCTGCCAGGTACTTGTGATCTGGATTGGCCACCATTGGAAGCAGGATACTGGGCTAGAATGACCATTGATCTGACCTAACATGGCTATTGTTATGCTAAAAGAAAAAGTGGGAAGTGGACCAATGACTCCAGAGACTGGGACAACTGAGTCAAACAAGTCAATCTGTGGATTTCAGCGACATTACGCGCTGCTTTTATCTTCAAGCATAAAGGTCTTTTTCAAGACCCCCTTTTACATAAGGACTCCACACCCGAACTCAGACTATAAAGACTCCTGAGGCAGGCCTGTGGCCAAAACACAGATCTGTGTCGAGTCTGTAATAAAGTTTTTGTTCGACTCAGTTGTCCCAGTCTCTGGAGTCACTGGTCCACTTCCCACTTTTTCATTGTGCATTTACTCCCGTGGGATTTCGTTGTTCATCCATCAAGGTGGATCTCCTATCCCTCTTTTATTCTTATGCTAAGACAGACTCGGCAAAATGGGATTCAGAGTACAAAGGCGGAAAACTGCTGCTATCCAAGAGTAACACCAATGCTCATCTCACATTTTGCACACACACCCCTGGAGGATCCCTAAGTCTTCTGGGATAATGATGGACAAATGAGTAAAAAGTGGAATTCTTTGGAAAAAACACAGGTCACATCATGTCTGTCATAAAGCAAATACAGCATTCCACAGTAAGAGTATCATACCAACCGTTAAACACGGTGGTGGTTGTGCAATAGTGTGGAGCCGTTTTGCTGCCTCAGGACCTCGAAAACTTACCATTATTGAAGGAACCATAAATTCAGCGAATGCTACATACCTGTAGAAGGTATTCTCCGAGGACAGCAGGCTGATTGTTCTCACTGATGGGTGACGTCCGCGGCAGCCCCTCCAATCGGAATCTTCACTAGCAAAGCCTTTGCTAGCCCTCGCGCGACCGGCCGTCTTCCCGCCCGAAACGGCTTGAGCCGGCCAGTTTCATGTGTAGCAAGACAAAGACAAGGGAAGACACAACTCCAAAGGGGAGGCGGGCGGGTTTGTGAGAACAATCAGCCTGCTGTCCTCGGAGAATACCTCCTACAGGTATGTAGCATTCGCTTTCTCCGAGGACAAGCAGGCTGCTTGTTCTCACTGATGGGGTATCCCTAGCCCCCAGGCTCACTCAAAACACAAACATGGTCAATTGGGCCTCGCAACGGCGAGGACATAACTGAGATTGACCTAAAAATTTACCAACTAACTGAGAGTGGAGCCTGGAACAGAACAAACAGGGCCCTCGGGGGGTGGAGTTGGATCCTAAAGCCCAAACAGGTTCTGAAGAACTGACTGCCCGAACCGACTGTCGCGTCGGGTATCCTGCTGCAGGCAGTAATGAGATGTGAATGTGTGGACAGATGACCACGTCGCAGCTTTGCAAATTTCTTCAATAGAGGCTGACTTCAAGTGGGCTACCGACGCTGCCATGGCTCTAACATTATGAGCCGTGACATGACCCTCAAGAGCCAGCCCCGCCTGGGCGTAAGTGAAGGAAATGCAATCTGCTAGCCAATTAGATATGGTGCGTTTCCCCACAGCCACTCCCCTCCTGTTGGGATCAAAAGAAACAAACAATTGGGTGGACTGTCTGTTGGGCTGTGTCCGCTCCAGATAGAAGGCCAATGCTCTCTTGCAGTCCAATGTGTGCAGCTGACGTTCAGCAGGGCAGGAATGAGGACGGGGAAAGAATGTTGGCAAGACAATTGACTGGTTCAGATGGAACTCCGACACAACCTTTGGCAGGAACTTAGGGTGAGTGCGGAGGACTACTCTGTTATGATGAAATTTGGTGTAAGGAGCCTGGGCTACCAGGGCCTGAAGCTCACTGACTCTACGAGCTGAAGTAACTGCCACCAAGAAAATGACCTTCCAGGTCAAGTACTTCAGATGGCAGGAGTTCAGTGGCTCAAAAGGAGGTTTCATCAGCTGGGTGAGAACGACATTGAGATCCCATGACACTGTAGGAGGCTTGACAGGGTGCTTTGACAAAAGCAAACCTCTCATGAAGCGAACAACTAAAGGCTGTCCTGAGATCGGCTTACCTTCCACATGGTAATGGTATGCACTGATTGCACTAAGGTGAACTCTTACAGAGTTGGTCTTGAGACCAGACTCAGACAAGTGCAGAAGGTATTCAAGCAGGGTCTGTGTAGGACAAGAGCGAGGATCTAGGGCCTTGCTGTCACACCAGACGGCAAACCTCCTCCATAGAAAGAAGTAACTCCTCTTTGTGGAATCTTTCCTGGAAGCAAGCAAGATGCGGGAGACACCCTCTGACAGACCCAAAGAGGCAAAGTCTACGCTCTCAACATCCAGGCCGTGAGAGCCAGGGACCGGAGGCTGGGATGCAGAAGCGCCCCTTCGTCCTGCGTGATGAGGGTCGGAAAACACTCCAATCTCCAGGGTTCTTCGGAGGACAACTCCAGAAGAAGAGGGAACCAGATCTGACACGGCCAAAAAGGAGCAATCAGAATCATGGTGCCTCGGTCTTGCTTGAGTTTCAACAAAGTCTTCCCCACCAGAGGAATGGGAGGATAAGCATACAGCAGACCCTCCCCCCAATCCAGGAGGAAGGCATCCGATGCCAGTCTGCCGTGGGCCTGAAGCCTGGAACAGAACTGAGGGACTTTGTGGTTGGCTCGAGATGCGAAAAGATCCACCAAGGGGGTGCCCCACGCTTGGAAGATCTGGCGCACCACTCGGGAGTTGAGCGACCACTCGTGAGGTTGCATAATCCTGCTCAGTCTGTCGGCCAGACTGTTGTTTAAGCCTGCCAGATATGTGGCTTGGAGCACCATGCCGTACAGGCTAGCCCAGAGCCACATGCTGACGGCTTCCTGACACAGGGGGCGAGATCCGGTGCCCCCCTGCTTGTTGACGTAGTACATGGCAACCTGGTTGTCTGTCTGAATTTGGATAATTTGGTGGGACAGCCGATCTCTGAAAGCCTTCAGAGCGTTCCAAATCGCTCGTAACTCCAGAAGATTGATCTGTAGATCGCGTTCCTGGAGGGACCAGCTTCCTTGGGTGTGAAGCCCATCGACATGAGCTCCCCATCCCAGGAGAGACGCATCCGTGGTCAGCACTTTTTGTGGCTGAGGAATTTGGAAAGGACGTCCCAGAGTCAAATTGGACCAAATCGTCCACCAATACAGGGATTCGAGAAAACTCGTGGACAGGTGGATCACGTCTTCTAGATCCCCAGCAGCCTGAAACCACTGGGAAGCTAGGGTCCAATGAGCAGATCTCATGTGAAGGCTGGCCATGGGAGTCACATGAACTGTGGAGGCCATGTGGCCCAGCAATCTCAACATCTGCCGAGCTGTGATCTGCTGGGACGCTCGCACCCGCGAGACGAGGGACAACAAGTTGTTGGCTCTCGCCTCTGGGAGATAGGCGCGAGCCGTCCGAGAATCCAGCAGAGCTCCTATGAATTCGAGTCTCTGCGCCGGGAGAAGATGGGACTTTGGGTAATTTATCACAAACCCCAGTAGCTCCAGGAGGCGAATAGTCATCTGCATGGACTGCAGGGCTCCAGCCTCGGACGTGTTCTTCACCAGCCAATCGTCGAGATATGGGAACACGTGCACCCCCAGCCTGCGAAGTGCTGCCGCTACTACAGCCAAGCACTTTGTGAACACCCTGGGCGCAGAGGCGAGCCCAAAGGGTAGCACACAGTACTGGAAGAGACGTGTGCCCAGCTGAAATCGCAGATACTGTCTGTGAGCTGGCAGTATCGGGATGTGTGTGTAGGCATCCTTCAAGTCCAGAGAGCATAGCCAATCGTTTTCCTGAATCATGGGAAGTAGGGTGCCCAGGGAAAGCATCCTGAACTTTTCTTTGACCAGATATTTGTTCAGGGCCCTTAGGTCTAGGATGGGACGCATCCCCCCTGTTTTCTTTTCCACAAGGAAGTACCTGGAATAGAATCCCAGCCCTTCTTGCCCGGATGGCACGGGCTCGACCGCATTGGCGCTGAGAAGGGCAAGTACCTGCTTGTGCTGGAAGCTGTAAGACTGAGCTCCCGGCGGACAATTTGGAGGTTTCGAGGTCAAATTGAGGGTGTATCCTTGCCGGACTATTTGAAGAACCCACTGATCGGAGGTTATGAGAGGCCACCTTTGGTGAAAAGCTTTCAACCTCCCTCCGACTGGTAGGTCGCCCGGCACTGACACTTGGATGTCGGCTATGCTCTGCTGGAGCCAGTCAAAAGCTCGCCCCTTGCTTTTGCTGGGGAGTCGAGGGGCCTTGCTGAGTCGCACGCTGCTGACGAGAGCGAGCGCGCTGGGGCTTAGCCTGGGCCGCAGGCTGTCGAGAAGGAGGATTGTACCTACGCTTGCCAGAAGAGTAGGGAACAGTCTTCCTTCCCCCCAAAAATCTTCTACCTGTAGAGGTAGAGACTGAAGGCTGCCGGCGGGAGAACTTGTCGAATGCGGTGTCCCGCTGGTGGAGCTGCTCTACCACCTGTTCGACTTTCTCTCCAAAATGTTATCCGCACGGCAAGGCGAGTCCGCAATCCGCTGCTGGATTCTATTCTCCAGGTCGGAGGCACGCAGCCATGAGAGCCTGCGCATCACACACCTTGAGCAGCGGCCCTGGACGCAACATCAAAGGTGTCATACACCCCTCTGGCCAGGAATTTTCTGCACGCCTTCAGCTGCCTGACCACCTCCTGAAACGGCTTGGCTTGCTCAGGGGGGAGCGCATCAACCAAGCCCACCAACTGCCGCACATTGTTCCGCATGTGTATGCTCGTGTAGAGCTGGTAAGACTGAATTTTGGCCACGAGCATAGAAGAATGGTAGGCCTTCCTCCCAAAGGAGTCTAAGGTTCTAGAGTCCTTGCCCGGGGGCGCCGAAGCATGCTCCCTAGAACTCTTAGCCTTCTTTAGGGCCAGATCCACAACTCCAGAATCATGAGGCAACTGAGTGCGCATCAGATCTGGGTCCCCATGGATCCGGTACTGGGACTCGATCTTCTTGGGGATGTGGGGATTAGTTAAAGGTTTGGTCCAGTTCGCAAGCAATGTCTTTTTTAGGACATGGTGCAAGGGAACAGTGGACGCTTCCTTAGGTGGAGAAGGATAGTCCAGGAGCTCAAACATTTCAGCCCTGGGCTCGTCCTCCACAACCACCGGGAAGGGGATGGCCGTAGACATCTCCCGGACAAAGGAAGCGAAAGACAGACTCTCAGGAGGAGAAAGCTGTCTTTCAGGAGAGGGAGTGGGATTTGGAAGGAAGACCCTCAGACTCCTCGTCAGAGAAATATCTGGGGTCTTCTTCCTCTTCCCACGAGGCCTCACCCTCGGTGTCAGACACAAGTTCACGGACCTGTGTCTGCAACCGTGCCCGACTCGACTCCGTGGAGCCACGTCCACGATGGGGGCGTCGAGAGAGGTAGACTCCCTCGCCCGCATCGGCGAAGCTCCCTCCACCGACGTAGTCGGGGAGCCTTCCTGGGAGGCGACGGCAGCCGGCAACCGCACGCGGCACCAATGCCGGAGACCTCACCTCGGGCGATGGGCCAGCCGGCGCCACGCTCGACGGTACCGGTGGCGCAAGCACCGCCGGTACCGGAGGGGTAGGGCGCAACTGCTCTCCCAGAATCTCTGGGAGAACGGCCCGGAGGCTCTAGTTCAGAGCGGCTGCAGAGAAAGGCATGGAGGTCGATGCAGGCGTCGACGTCAGAACCTGTTCCGGGCGTGGAGGCTGTTCCGGGCTGTCCAGAGTGGAGCACATCGACACCTCCTGAACAGAGGGTGAGCGGTCCTCTCGGCGCCGATGCCTGCTGGGTGCCGACTCCTTCGGCGACCCAGAGCTCTCGGTACCGACATGGGAAGGGGACCGGTGACGATGCTTCTTCGACTTCTTGGGACGAAGCATGTCACCGGAGCTTCCCGGTACCGACGAGGAGGACGTAGAATCCAGCCGTCGCTTCCTCGGGGCCGAGACCGAAGAGGGTCGGTCTCGGGGGGGCTGTACCGCAGGAGCCCTCAGGGTAGGGGGAGACCACCCGAAGGCTCACCGCCACCAGCAGGGGAAATGGACAGCCCTCACCTGCACTCCAGACGAAGCCCCACCGTCGACGCATCAGCAGACGAGGGTCCGGGTACCACGACGTCGATTGCAGCTATCCGATGTCTCGGCGCCGAGCTCGATGCACTCGATGCACTGGCCGCGAGGTTGAGGTCTGGACGCTGAAGAAGTCGATGCACTCGATACCCCCGGTGCCGATGCCGACGAGAGCCCGAGAACAAAATGTTCCACTGGGCTAACCTCGCTACCTGAGTCCGCCTTTGCAAAAAGAAACACAGACTACAGGCCTGAGGGCGGTGCCCAGCCCCCAGACACTGAAGACACGACGCGTGTCTGTCAGTGAGCGAGATTACCCGGGCGCACTGGGTGCACTTCTTGAAGCCGCTGGAAGGCTTCGATGTCATGGGCGGAAAAATCACGCTGGCGAAATCGAAAGACGAAATGGCGAAATTTGGCACAGAAAAAAGGGAAATTTCGACCGGGGCCTAAGTAAGGCCTACCCCCGACGACGAAAGAAAACTTAACGGGGTCGAAAACTCGAAGTAAAGGCAGGAAAAAACGAAAGGGCTAATCCAAATGATTTCTGGATTTCTCACAGAAAATGTCGAAAAACGACGCGCGAGTCGACTTTCCGGGGCTCGAACGGTAAAACACAACCGTACCGAGCGCGGAGAAAGAAGACTGGCCGGCTCAAGCCGTTTCGGGCGGGAAGACGGCCGCGCATGCGCGGTGCGCATCGGCGCGCGAGGGCTAGCAAAGGCTTTTGCTAGTGAAGATTCCGATTGGAAGGGGCTGCCGCGGACGTCACCCATCAGTGAGAACAGCAGCCTGCTTGTCCTCGGAGAATGCACTATATCAGAAATTAAGGAGAATGGCTGGTGATCTGTCTGACTTGAATTATGCAGCAAGACAATTATCTAAAACACAAAAGCAAGTCTACATCTGAATGGCTGAGGAGAAATAAATTAAAGCTTGGATTGACCTAATCAAAGTCCTGACTTGAATCCATAGAGATACTGTGGCAGGACCCTGAAATGAGCAGTCATGCTCAAAACCTATGAATGTGTCCGAATTAAAGCAGTCTGCAAAAAAGAGTGGGGTAAGATTCTTCAACAACATATAAGACTTATCAAGTTATAGGAAGTACTTTGGTTGCAATTATTGCTGCTAAAGTTGATGCAACCAATTAAGTTTAGTTAAGTTTACATTTTAAATGAGTGATATGGATTTTTGAAATAACTTTGTTCCTTAAAAGTAGTAAATTCAGGTTCCCTTTGTCTAGTATTACATGTTTGTTACAGATCAGAAACCATTCAGTGTGACATATGCCAATAATAGGGGAAATTAGGACAGGGGAAAACTTTTTCACATCTCTGTATGTTACTATTCATTGAGAAAACAATATTAAGAGTTGATTTTATTTAAAAACAACTGTAAACTGGATTGAATTTGAGAACATTGCTAGCTTTTCTTCCACTCTCAATTTGAGAATTTTAAAAAGCAAACAAAAATCACACCTTTGTTGCTTACTCCCTTCAGGTTGGCACTGGGGGACTTAACACATTGAGACACAGACTGACTCCTATGCACACCTACATGCTCTCACAGAATTTTGTTAGAATGCTGGCTTATCTTGATTCCTTCGATGTCGAACCACGCTGAATTTTCCGTGAATCCCAATCCAGCTGTTTTGATAAGCCTCTAATCGTTTCCAATCTGGGCACTGAAAGAAATGAAAAGACAGTCAGCAATTTTGTATCACTATGGTCAGAGCACAAGTCTTCCCATAGGGTTCTCTACACTGAACAAGATCTGTTCCTCACTCGCTAGACAACCTGCCAATACAACATGAATATGCCACCTAAGATGGGAGTCACCTAGTATGTCGGAGAAGAGGGATGGAGTGTGTGCCAGTTTGGAACAGCATACAAGAAAAGTAACTGGATTATATCACGAACAAGAAAAAACACTTCTAAAGTATTTACTTTGCTAGCATCCCCATCTGATATCTAATACTATTTTTTTTTTTTAAACTCTCATATCTTAATTCATAAGGAGGAGCAATGCAGAGAAGACTTCAAGATTGGTACTTGAGAGCCCTGCCACTGGAAAAGTTTCCTACAGGCAATGGGCATAAATGTAGCTGTGGCATGTGGGGACTATCATGTCTGAGATCCAGGGTGGGGCAAAGATCAACATTATTAGAGTTTTGACGCTTATTAAAATAAACTTACTGCGCACAAGAATCTTTCTTAGACACTATAAACCAGTGGCTGAGAGTAGTAAATTAAAAAAAAAAAAAAACACCAACACAGAATGTTGTTGGAGACACCCTACAGGTCTCCAGGGCTGGCACTGGTCCCTACCTGAAGAACATTGCCATAAGAAATCACTAACCACCAAGACAAATCAACATCTGAAAAGGGTTAAAATGCATAAGATACCAACAAAAATATAACTCTTTGTAAGCACCTTAGTTAACAAGACAATTACCAATTCTCTTGGCTCCAACCCTCGTCGCCTCTTCGCCACCCTCAACTCCCTACTTAAAGTGCCCTCCGCTCCCACCCCCCTCCCCACCACACTCTCTCCTCAAACACTAGCTGACTACTTCCGCGATAAAGTGCAGAAGATAACCTTGAATTCACTTCCAAGCCTTCTCCTCCCTGTGACTTCTAACCCACTCCCTCAACCAACCTAACCTGGCCTCCTTCTCCTCCTTCCCTGAGATCACCGAAGAGGAAACTGCTCGCCTTCTTTCTTCCTCTAAGTGCACCACCTGTTCCTCTGATCCAATTCCTACCAATCTGCTTACCAACATCTCTCCTACAGTTAACCCTCAATCTGTCACATCCTCAACCTCTCTCTCTCCACTGCTACTGTCCCTGATACCTTCAAGCACGCTGTAGTCACACCACTTCTCAAAAAACCATCACTTGACCCCACCTGTCCCTCCAACTACCCGCCCCATCTCTCTCTACCCTTCCTCTCCAAATTACTTGAACACACTGTCCACAGCCGCTGCCTTGAATTCCTCTCCTCTCAGGCCGTCCTCGATCCGCTTCAATCCTGCTTTCGCCCATTACACTCGACAGAAACAGCACTCTCTAAAGTCTGCAATGACCTGTTCCTTGCCAAATCCAAAGGTCATTATTCCATCCTCATCCTCCTCGACCTATCTGCCGCCTTTGACACCGTCAATCATGATTTACTTCTTGACACACTTTCCTCATTCAGGTTCCAGGGCTCCGTCCTCTCCTGGTTCTCTTCGTATCTTTCCCAATGCACCTTCAGAGTATGTTCTAATAGCTCTTCTTCCACCCCTATCCCGCTCTCTGTTGGGGTTCCTCAAGGATCTGTCCTTGGACCGCTTCTTTTCTCAATCTACAACCTCTTCCCTGGGCTCGCTGATCTCATCACATGGTTTCCAGTACCATCTCTATGCTGATGACACCCAGCTTTATCTCTCCACTCCCGACATCACAGTCGAAACCCAGGCCAAAGTTTCGGCCTGCCTTACAACATCGCTGCCTGGATGTCCAACCGGCATCTGAAACTGACATGGCTAAGACTGAGCTCCTTGTCTTTCCA
Organism: Microcaecilia unicolor; assembly: GCF_901765095.1. NCBI lineage: Eukaryota > Metazoa > Chordata > Amphibia > Gymnophiona > Siphonopidae > Microcaecilia > Microcaecilia unicolor. Next base: position 301,238,751 of record NC_044033.1, read on the forward strand.
CCCAAACCCTCTTCTCCTCTTCCCCCACTTTCCGTCTCTGTTGACAACGCCCTCATCCTCCCCGTCTCCTCAGCCCGCAATCTCGGAGTCATCTTCGACTCCTCCCTCACCTTCTCTGCCCATATCCAGCAGACAGCTAAGACCTGTCGCTTCTTCCTCTATAATATCAGCAAAATTCGTCCTTTCCTCTCTGAACAGACCACCCGAACCTCGTCCACTCGCTCGTTACCTCTCGTCTTGACTATTGCAACCTTCTTCTCTCTGGCCTCCCGCTAGCCATCTATCCCCCCTTCAATCTGTCCAAAATTCCGCCGCACGTCTTATCTACCGCGTGACCGATACTCTCACATCACCCCTCTCCTCAAGTTGCTTCACTGGCTCCCAATCCGCTACCGTATACAGTTCAAGCTTCTCTTATTGACCTTCAAGTGTACTCAATCAGCAACCCCCCATTACCTCTCTTCCCTCCTCTCCCCGTATGTTCCCACCCGTAACCTCCGCTCTCAGGACAAATCACTCCTATCTGCACCCTTCACCACCACCGCCAACTCCAGACTCCGCCCCTTCTGCCTCGCATCACCTTATGCCTGGAACAGACTTCCCGAGACCATACGCCACGCGCCCTCCCTCCCCATTTTCAAGTCCTTACTCAAATCCCATCTCTTCTCCCTTGCTTTTGGCGCCTAACCACCTTCCCCATTCATGTTCCCTACACTGACCTCCATAGTTTGTAACCCTACACTGACTCCATAGTTTGTAAACCTTTAGATTGTAAGCTCTCTTGAGCAGGGATTGTCCTTCCCCATGTTAAACTTGTACAGCGCTGCGTAACCTGGCAGCGCTATAGAAATGCTAAGTAGTAGTAGTAGTAGTAGTAGTAAGCATAGCAAACATGTACTGATCACACTTTTAGGATGAGGTCTCCCAAACAAGCTAATTTCATGATCGCTTGTCTATAGATAACACCCTGAAAAAAAAAAATCTCTACGCATAGGTTAATCTACTTTTTGGTGTATATACAGTATCAAACACAGGAAAAAAGGAGAAGAAACCCCTAAACAGTCACAACGCAGAAATAAAAACAAAATATGGAGCAGACCAATGAAGCTCCAAACCACTGGTTTATTAAAAGCAGTCAAAAAAAAATGACTTGACACAGTCTGTGTTTTGGTGCATAATGCACCTGCCTCAGGAGTCAATTATAACTACTACTGGAGCTTACATCCAATACAACAGTGTGGAAAGAATTAGCTAACAATTGTGCCAAGCAGACAATGCTCATCTGAACTGAAACACTTTTGCTGCTTGGCACAATTGTTAGCTGATTCTTTCCACACTGTTGTATTGGATTGTTAAGCTCCAGTAGTTATGATTGAATCCTGAGGCAGGTGCATTGTGCGCCAAAATGCAGACTGTGTTGAGTCCTTTTTTGACTGCTACTAATAAACCACTGGTTTGAAACTTCATTGGTCTACCCCCTTCTTTTGTTTTTATTTCTATACAATATCAAATGCATAATTAGAAGTCTTCCTACAATTATTATACATTTGATGGAACCCAAAAAACAATTCCTAACTAGTGGTAGAAATGGAAGCACAATCTAAAGGAGATGGCCCTTCATCAAGTCAAAGAAACTCTCCCCCAGAGCGACTAGTAAAGTCCTTCCTACTTCTAATCTGACCCAAAAGACAGCAGACAGTGGATAGACAGTGGATTCCCAGCGCAGAGAAGGCCTCCAATCTCTGCATATGGATGGGATGAGAAAGTGTGATAGACCAGCTATTCCTAACCCAGTCTTCGGGGCACACCTAATCCCATCACGTTTTCAGGATATCCATAGTGATATGCATGAGATAGATTTGAGGCAGTGCATGCAAATCTAACTCATGAATAGTCATTATGGATATCCTGAAAACCCAATGGGACTAGATGTGGCCCAAAGACTGGGTTGGCATGGCTGCAATAGGCACTCAACACTAATTAAGTGTGCCAAAATTCAAGCTCAACACTAATTAAGTGTGCCAAAATTCAAGCTCATTTAGTAATGCTAAGTGACTCTCCTCTACTGCCAAAGAACACAGCTTAACAGATTTTTGTTTTTTTTTTTTTACACCCACACACACACAAATCAATGATCTAAAAATTTGATACTTTACTCAGGCTGGGAAGAAATTTACAAGGTTCAAGCTTTACTGATAACAGAAAGCATTTGCTCTGCTGTGTTGGAGTAACCAGGCATATATAAACTATTACCCTGAAGCTTTATCACCCCAATCTGAAAGTCATATAATTACAGATCTGCTTCACCTAGAAACTTCAAAAAGATCATTAAATGTACAGGAAGTCCTTTTACATAGACATGAGCACATGGAAATAAATTCCAATCATGACAACTGACTAGCAGACTGTGGCAGGGCAGTGGTAAGATCATTATAAAATGCCAACTTTTATTTTTAAAACGAAGCAAGCATTGCAGTGAAGAAACTATCTATAAACAGCTTATGTCAAGGCCAGAGAAATATTAGAAACTCTGATGTATCTGCTCAGAGCTTTAGGAGGCAAACTGGATTCCTAAATTCAGTTTTCAAGGGCTGCAAGCAGGTCAGGATTCAGGACAGCCAACTTGAGCAAATTTGTTTTGTTCTTGAAGTAAATAAATATTACACTGGATTTGAGTTTATGTTTAAAAATTCATCTTTTCCAAATCAGAGCTCATGACAAGTTATTTCAAGTACCTGAATATATTCCCTGCTCAAATAGGCTCCCAATCTAAGGTCTACCTGAGGAAATGGAAGGTGAAGTGACTTTCCCAAGGTCACAAAGAGCATCAATGAGATAAGCAGATTTGAACCCTGGCTTTCACGGTTCACAGCCTGTTCTCCAACATGAGTTGACACATTGGGTCAAACCAAAAGATCCATCAAGCCCACTACCCTGTTTCTAACAGTGGCCAATCCAAGTTACAAGCAGAGGTAACACCTTTTCAAAATGATTGGGGGTGCTAAACACAACAAATTACAAAAGGAAATTGCTCAATATTGGGGGGTTCAGCAATCACAGATCTGGCACCTATTGTCATAAGTACCTGCAGGATACCAAAGTTAAATAGATTCCATGTTGCTTATCCCAGGAATAAGCAGTCAATTTTCCTCAAGTCCGCCATAGCAGTTTAAGGACTTTTCCTCCAGAACTAATTCAAAACCTTTTTTAAACCCAGCTACACTAGCAACTTTACCACATCCTCCAATAATGAATCTAGAGCTTGATTATGTGTTGAGTGAAAAAACTTTACTTTGTTTTAAATGTATTACTTAGGAACATCAATGCATGCTCCCTAGTCTTTGTGCTCTTTGAAAGAATAAAGCAACTGATTCATATGAACTAGGGCTGTACATTTAACAGATAAATGTTTAACTCACGTTAAAATGTTTAACGCATTAACGCCAACGCCATCACCATCTTTCCCCACCGGCCTGCACATGTTCTTACCTCTCGCGGCACGGCAGTCCAGCAGGCTCCTCTCTCCTCTGAACTGAAACAGGTGCTGCTTCTCACCTGGCCCGAAGCCAGTGGTGTGCTGGAGCCGGCTCGCACCGGCTCGCAAGAGCCGGTTGTTAACTTTGCTCGGCTATTGTGAGCCAGTTGTTGAATTGCGTGAGCCGGCTCTCTTCCTCCCTCCCAATCTGGTCCCTTACATCAGTGACTTCACGAAGTCTTCGGGGTCGCTGCAAGCGCTGACTCTCCCACGCTGGCGCTGCAGGTTCGCATTTAAAAATGGCCGCCGAGACTTCCAGAGGCGGCCTCGCGAGACTTCTGCCGAAGTCTTGGAGGCCGCCCTTGTAAGTCTCGGCGGCCATTTTGAATCGCGAACCTGCAGCGCCAGCGGGGGAGAGTCAGCGCTTGCAGCGACCCCGAAGAATTCGTGAAATCGCTGACGTAAGGGACCGGATCCGGAGGGAGGGAGGGAGTTGAATTCGCCAAACTCGGGAGGGGGTGGCAGGGGAGAGACGGGAGTCGCTGGGCATTTGTGAATGGAGGGGAGGGGAGAGAAGGGTCGCTATAGGTGCATGCAGGGCAGGAGAGAGGAGGGTCACTGCTGGACATAGGTGGATGGAGGGCAGGGGAGAGGAGGGTCACTGCTTGACATGGGTGGATGGAGGGCAGGGGACAGGAGGGTCACTGGACATGGGTGGGTGGAGGGCAGGGGAGAGGAGGGTCACTGCTGGACATGGGTGCATGCAAGGCAGGGGACAGGAGGTTCACTGCTGGACATGGGTGCATGCAGAGCAGGGGACAGGAGGATCGCTGGGTATAGGTGCATGCATGGCAGGGCAGGGGAGAGGAGGGTCACTGGACATGGGGGGGTGGAGGGCAGGGGAGAGGAGGGTCACTGCTGGACATGGGTGCATGCAGGGCAGGGGACAGGAGGATCGCTGGGTATAGGTGCATGCAGGGCAGGGGACAGGAGGGTCACTGGACATGGGTGGATGGGGGGGGGGGGGCGCCGAGGTGGCCCGGGGAGAGAGCCTGTTGTTAAAAATTTACCAGCACACCACTGCCTGAAGCATCTCTTTGTAACAGGAAGTTCTGCCTCAAACTTCCTGTTACAGAGAGACACTTCGGGCCAGGTGAAAGCAACACTGTTTCACTGCAGCGGTGAGAGACAGGGGAGAAGGAGCGTACAGAGGAGAGACGGGCCTGCTGGAGTGCCAGGACAGGTAAGAAGAGGTGCCAGCTGGAAGGCGTTTGCAGAAAAATAAAGACAGTGAGACAGATGCGGACCACGGCAGGCGCAGGACAAAGAGGAAGCAGAAAAAAGAAGAGAGGAAGGCAGACGCCCGGGGGCGGGGGGGGGGAGCGGGAATGGGAGAAAGAGGGAAACAGAGATATGAGGGGACGGGGTGTTAGAGGGGCAGATGTTGGAAATAGGGGATGGAAGGATCAAAGAATGGAGATGGGAGGAAGGAAAGAGAAGGGAAACAATGGTGATCATGGATGGAGGGAAGAGAGGAGATGGTGCAATGAAAGGGGATGAGAGGTGTCCATGGAGAGGGAGGGAGCAAGATAAGAGGAAGAGGAGAGGAGATGGTGCCCGTGGAGAGAAAGGGAAAGAGAAGAGAGACGGGAGGAGATGGTGTCCTGGAAGGTGACGAGAGAGACGGGAAGAGTGGTGTCCTGGGAGGTGAAGGGAAGAGATGGTGTCCATGGAGGGAAGGGAAGGAAGAGATAGAAATAGATAGATTTGAGCAAGAAGAAAAATTGAAGACAAGCTGAATGTGAACGATGGATGTAGGGCAGGAAGTGAAGAAAAAAAAAAAAATAGTTAATAGACAGTAGGTCCAGGAAACCGAGTCCAGAGCACAGGAAAGCAGAACCAGAGACAGTGAACAAGATAATTCGAAAGATAAATCACCAGACCACAAAGGTAAGATAAATATTTTATTTGAAGTTCTATAATTTAAATACATCAATTTTAAGAATTTACATACTGCTGTCTATATATTGCACTGTATAGAGAAAATGCGAGGGGATGCTTTATGCGATAAGTGTGCAATTAAAAATTTTAATCGGACAGCCCTAATATGTAGGGAGGGAAATGGGACTTGATATACCGCCTTTCTGTGTATTTTGCAACTACATTCAAAGCGGTTTACATATATACAGGTACTTATTTTGTACTTGGGGGCAATGGAGGGTTAAGTGACTGTCCAAAATCACAAGGAGCTGCAGTGGGAATCAAACCCAGTTCCCCAGGATCAAAGTCCATACCACTCATTACTTTACAGACTATCACAATTCCTTTATCATTTTAATCACTTTTCTCTGTATCTTTCTAATTCTACTATATATTTTTTCTGATACTGAGTAGAGATTCAATGTATTACCCACAGTTACACCTGGATGGAAACTCCAAATGTGGAACCTTGCATCATGTAACTTGACTAAGTTGCTATTCCCTACAAGCACATTGCACTTGTTCACACAATTTCATCTGCCATTTGGATGCCTAGTCTTAGCTGTGCAAGGTCCTCTTACAGTTTCATGGTCCCCTTGCAATTTAAAGAACTGTTTAATTTTACATCATCAAAATTTGATCAACTCACTTCTTGTTCCCCTTTCCAGGTCATTTATAAATATGTTATAAAAGGTTGTGATCCCACTACAGATCCTTGTGACACTCCACTTCTTTCCTCACTGATAAAACGACATTATAGCCCTACCCTGTTTTTCTCTCTTTAAGTAGTTCCCAATCCACAAAAGGACATTACTTCAGGACACACTAATGAGAATTGTTTTAAAAAAAAATCAAAGGATGAGAAGGCACTTTGTCAAATACTTTCTGAAAATCCAGATACAATTTATCGACCAGCTCATCTTTATCCACATGTTTATGTCTTTAAAACAATTTTTAAAAAAAAGAAGAAAAAGAAAATTGACAGGCAAGGATTCCCTTGGCTACATCCATGTTTGCTTTTTCCCATTAAACCATGACCCTTCTATACATTCAGTAAATCTCTTCTTTAAAATATTTTGCCCGGCATTATCATCTGGCTCACTGATCTGTAGTTACTCAGATCAACGTCGGAGCCCTTTTTAAAAGCTAGCATTATGTTGACCACCTTACTATCTGAAGACTGGAACTCGTAACTCTCATTAAAACTAATCAGAAGGACTGTAATTTCATTTTTCAGCCCTTTCAGTTATTCTGGGCTGTATACCACCTGTTCCAGACAATTTGCCCTATACTTTTTCCAAACTCATCTTTTCAGTTCCTCCAAATTATCACCTAAATACTTTTGGCAGGGATTATCTCCCCTTATAGCTTTCTAATTAAAGACTGAAGCAAAGAATTCATCCCATCTTTCCACTATGGCCTTGGCCTCCCTTAGTGCCTCTTTTACCCCTCAGTCATTTCATGATCCAATTAACTCCCTCACAGACTTTTTGCTATGAATATATCAGAAAGGGTGCATGGATGAGAGGGGGGAAGGGACAAGCTGCATGGGTGAGAAGAAAAGAATGTGTGGATGTGAGGGAGAGAGAAGAGGACAAGCAGCATGGATGAGAGGGAAAGAAGAGGACAAGCTGCACGGATGAGAGGGAAAGAAGAGGAAAAGCTGCACAGATAAGAGGGAGAAAGAAAAGGACATACTGCGTAGATGACAGGGGGAAGAGGACAAGCTGCATGGATGAGAGGGAAAGAAGAGGACAAGCAGCATGTGGATGAGGAGGAGAGAACTTAAAGGAAAAGAGCGAGAGACATGCCATATATGGAGGGAAAGGAAAAGGGAGAAATGCAGCATATAGAAGGGGATGGAGAGGGGGACATGCATGCTGCTCATGGATGGGGGGGGGGGAATATGCTGCTCGTAGTTGGTTGGTGGGTTTTTTTGGAAACATATTGCTAATGGATATTTACTTTTTTGGAAATATATATCTTTTCTAATTTTGTACTTAGATTATGGAAGAAAGGACATTTCTATTACTTTTACCAGTATTTTCACTGAATATATAATCTAGCTTTCTTGGGGGGAGGTCTCCAGTTTTTGTCTGCATGTTTCTTGTGGCCCCCTATTTGTCTATTTGTATCAGTTGAGGGTCTGTCCATGTTCTGCATGTGTGACTGAGGTAAAGGATTCTGCTGGCATGTAATGTCTGTATAGGAATGTGTAACCGTCCAGCTTGTTCCAGTTTCCCACTCATTATTTTATAGACCTCTATCATATCTCCCCTCAGCCGCCTTTTCTCCAAGCTGAAGAGCCCTAGTCACTTTAGCCTTTCCTCATAGGAAGTCGTCCCATCCCCTTCATCATTTTCGTCACCCTTCTCTGCACCTCCTCTTTCCCACATGCATCACTTTGCACTTGCTCACATTAAACGTCATCTGCCATTTAGGCACCCAGTCTCCCAGTCTCGTAAGGTCCTTTTGTAATTTTTCACAATCCTCTCGCGATTTAACAACTTTGAATAACTTTGTCGTCAGCAAATTTAATTACGTCACTACTTACCCCCATCTCTAGGTCATTTATAAATATGTTAAAAAGCAGAGGTCCCAGCACAGACCTCTGGGGAACCCACTAACTACCCTTCTCCATTGAGAATACTGACCATTTAACCCTACTCTCTGTTTTCTTTTAACCAGTTTTTAATCCACAATACAACAGTACCTCCTATCCCATGACTCCCAATTTCCTCTGGAGTCTTTCATGAAGTACATTGTCAAACGCCTTCTGAAAATCCAGAACACAATATCAACCGGCTCCCCTTTATCCACGTTTGTTCACCCCTTCAAAGAAATGTAGCAGATCGGTGAGGCAAGATTTCCCTTCACTAAATCCATGTTGACTTTGTCTCATTAATCCATGCTTTTGAATATGCTCAGTAATTTTGTTCTTAATAATAGTCTCTACCATTTTGCCCAGCACCGGGCATTTTCACAGATGCTTCTCAACTTTGCCACCTCCTCTCTTTCATGAGAGATTCAACTTGAAGACATCATACACACAGAACCAGCCCCTCTCCTAGGATCACATTTTCTGCTCTGCACAGAGGCAGAAGCTGTCACTAAAGCTGTTGCCCCAGTTACAAGTTAGAACATAACTGGCAATATGCTATAATTTGCATGTGCAGTGTTTGTGGGTATTAAATTGTGCTCACAAGTTTATAAGGGGGTATGTGGGTATACTGTCATTAGTGCAGTGTGGCACATGTTCTATAGGAAGGTACTCAAATTCCAAGATAAAAAGTATTTTTATTCTTAAAACACAATGAAGATAATCTCTTAATACAATCTTTACATGTAGTATACAGGATACGTTTGACAAGAAATCCCAACACAGGCCGTGTTTCAGCACATATGTCTTCATCAGGAGACCTGTCAGAGTGATGCAGATTACAATAATGCAAGCTGCAAGTGTGTAAGGCACACAAAATATGTGGGAAAATTAGGTTCTTACCTTGGTAATTTTCTTTCCTTTAGTCATAGCAGATTAATCCATTACGAGTGGGTTGTGTCCATCAACCAGCAGGGGGAGATAGAGAGCACTGAAAAACCATAGTGCCTCATGGCCAGCTAGCTCCATCTGACTCTTCAGTATTTAAGGCTTCCAAAGCAGTGTTACACCGCAAAGCATAATAACATGAACTTTCCTCACAGCGGATGAACGCCCCAAAACTGGAGCTATAATTCAAGGAGGGAATGAACTCATCCTCCTTTAAACTGAACAGAAATCCTGAAGACTATTTTTCCAACTTCTCCCAATGAGGGAACATATCAACAGGAAAACTGAACATAAAAGTAACATCAATCACATAATGAACCATTGAGGGAGGGCTCGTGGATTCATCTGCTATGACTAAAGGAAAGAAAATTACCAAGGTAAGAACCTAATTTTCCCTTCCTTTTCATCAAGCAGATGAATCCATTATGAGTGGGATGTATCAAAGCAATCCCTAGATAGGGTGGGAACAAGCCACACCACGCGCCAGCACTTGTGCTCCAAAATGCGCGTCTCTCCTGGCAGCCACATCCAGCCTGTAATGTTGGGTAAAAACGAGAGCTTAGAAGCCCAAGTAGCTGCACTACATATCTCTTGAAGAGAGAGTGCTCCAGTTTCAGCCCAAGAAGAGGAAATCACTCTTGTGGAATATGCCTTAAAGGCTTCAGGCGGAGGCCGGCCAGATAGCAGATATGCTGAAAAGATAGCTTCTTTGAGACAACGGGCTATAGTGGCCTTAGATGCTGGAGACCCTCTGCGCGGACCTGACAAAAGAACAAAAAGATGGTCAGAGGTCCTGAAGACATTTGACATGTGCAGATATTGCAACAGAGCCTTTCGCACATCCAGAAGGTGCAACTGCCCATAGGCTTCTGGAAACTCCTCTTTAGAAAAGGAGGGCAGGAAGATAGGCTGGTTTAGGTGAAACGCTGAAACCACCTTAGGCATGAAGGAAGGCACCGTATGTACCATTACTCCGGACTCTGAGAATTGCAGAAATGGGTCTCGACAGGACAGCGCCTGGAGCTCAGATACCCGTCTCGCCGATGTCACGGCCACCAAAAAGACCGTCTTTAAGGTCACATCCTTCTCCGAAGCTCGCCTAAGCGGCTCGAAGGGCGAACACTGAAGGGCCTTTAAAACTAACCCCAGGTTCCAGGCCGGACACAGAGCCCGCATGGGAGGATGGAGCCGAAGCACCCCTCTAAGAAACCGTGTCACATCCGGGCAAGCAGCCAGAGAGAGGCCAGCGAACTTCCCTCGAAAACATGCTAAGTCTGCCACTTGAACACGCAGGGAATTATAGGCCAAGCCTTTTTGTAAACCATCCTGCAAAAAGTCAAGTATCGGTGAGACAGAAGCCCACATGGGTGTAATCACTTTAGAAGCACACCAAGCCTCAAATTGGTGCCAAATCCTGGCATAAGCCACAGAAGTGGAACACTTGCGGGCCTGTAGGAGAGTGGAAATGACTTTACTGGAATATCCCTTGTCTCTCAATTGCGTCCTCTCAATAGCCATGCTGTAAGACCAAAGCGGCAGGCGTCCTCCATGGTCACCGGGCCCTGTGACAACAGGTTCGGCACCAGAGATAACGGCAGGGGATCCTCTACCAGTATCTGCCGGAGGTCCGCATACCACGGCCTCCTGGGCCAATCCGGGGCAATGAGAACCACTTCTCCTTGGTGGAGCCGAATCTGCAGGAGTACTCGCCCTATCAAGGGCCACGGAGGGAACACATACAGGAGGCCCTGAGGCCAGGGTTGAGCCAAGGCATCCAACCCTGCCAAGCGAGGATCTCGCCATCTGCTGTAGAAGAACGGGACTTTGGCATTTGTGCTTGACGCCATAAGATCCATTACGGGCTTTCCCCATTTCGCACATATCTGCAGCCATACTTCGTCTGCAAGTTCCCACTCCACTGGGTCGATCTGATTCCTGCTCAGATAATCGGCTTGCACGTTGCTCTGACCTGCAATATGAGCTGCTGACAGAAACTGCAGATGAAGCTCTGTGAGCACAAATCTGTGCGGCCTGCGCTGCTAGTGCTATGCACTGAGTGCCTCCTTGGCGATTTATGTAGGCCTCTGCTGTCGTGCTGTCCAACAGAACTCTGACAGCCAATCCTTCCAGTGTAAGAATATAAAGTGGAACGAGTTGAAAAGTTCACAGCAGCAGGAAGTGCTGACAGTGATTAATGCAACCTCCCCCATGTCTTGAGAGAGAAAGAATGTGCTGAAGTATGGGCAAGGTGCCTGACTGTCTGTAAGAAAAGAAAATGGAGCAATAATGGGAAACAGATGTAGCATATGTTCTGCTGTAAATTAAGGATTTATGGTATGGTACAGCCTGCATACAGCCTGCACGTGATATCAGGAGAAGATTATTCATAAAACAGTATATAAGGAGGGTGGAACAAAGAAGTAGTAAGCATTCTGACTGCTTTGTCTGAATATGCTTCCTGAATACCTCATTAAAGGTATCCAGTACAATTGTAAATAAACTTTTTATATGGAATATGAAATTCGTCTAGCCTTTTCTTCAAAGTGGCGAGCCAGCCAGGAGAGAAGATTTATGCCGCACACGGAAAAGAGAAGGCGAGACGAATGACAAATTAAGTGTTTGTTGTTAATGAAAGTTTTTACAGGATTTTGAGAGCAAGCGTTGTTTAAGCCTGATTTCTGTGTACCACTGATTTGGGAGTGATCAACCTACTGAAGTGGACATACGGGTGACGACTCCTGGGCTTGCTAAAAAGAGAATAAGAAGACGCGTGAGTAAGCTTACATTGTGGACTTATTAGTAGTATATTTGTTTAGCTTTGTAGTTTTCTGTTTTGTATATTTCCTTTGTTTAGGTGCAGTAGTATATTTTTGTAGGTTGTGGCTTTATAGGAGAAATTGTAATAGTCAGAATAAAATGGAAGGGAAAGGGGCAGATAAGAAAGAAAAGCCCCCTGTATATACTTTGTATTTAGATTTAGATAGTTCAAAAAAATGCACCCCTTTGCAGCATGTCATAGAATTATTCCCGTTAGAAAAAAACAGATTGAAGAAACACATGAGAAATGGGTCAAATATGATGCAAAAGATTCTTTTTTGAGCTGGTCTCAGTATGGATCGTTTGATCGTCCAAAATTATTATCTCTCCTGAAATACATACAAGAAAATAAAAATAAGCAGAAAAGTTTAGAGAAGCATCTTACAATTTGGAATTTATTTTCTGTAGCAGCAGATCTTTTTCATGCTGATGTAGATAGAATACAACAAGAGGCAGAAATGTACAAAAGAAATAATCCTCCTCCTTATGATTCTGGCTGTAATACAAGGAGAGAGACTTTATGCCCTGTAAGGGATAAAGGATGGGAGAAGGAACAAAAGCGTCCCAAACCATGGGAGGGCTTTTCTGCCCTTGATGATCCCCCCAGTGATTCAGAAAGTGAAAAGGGAGGGGATAATGAGGACAGCGATGTGGGGACTAGGGAACAGAAAAGAGAAGCAAAACGAGTAAGAAAAAAAGAAAAGGGGAAAGGTAGCACAGAGGAAGGCAAATATCTCGATTTGAAAACTCTGGCTACGTCTGAAATGTATGATTTGGCCACACGGTGTCATTGCTTGTCTATGTAGATGATATTCTACTGTCTGCTGAGACTGAAGCAGAATGCCTAGAATGGACTAGAAAATTATTTTGTTATTAGGAGAGTTAGGATATAAATGTAACAAGGAGAAATGTGTTGTAGCTCAGTCTACTGTCACCTTTTAGGACAAAATGTTTCAGCAGAACATAAGGTCATTATACTGGAAGTTATATCTATTTTAAATGAAACCCCGGTACCGCAAACAGTTACCCAGTTACGTGCTGTTTTGGGAATGTTAAATTACTGCAGACAATGGATACCAAATTATACACAAAAAGTAATGAGACTTTATAAACATTTGAAACTGCCCGCAGCCACACCAAAGAATACACTAATTGTGTTGGAAGAGCAGGATAAGATGGTACTGGCTAAGATTGTGAGGGATCTGTTATCCCCAGGACCCTTAGCAGTAATAGATATACAATCACCTGTGCATTTGTGGGTAAAAGACATGGGAAACAGTTGGGCAGCTATGATTAATCAAAATAATGAAGTAAATACACCAGTAGCTTTTTTATCAGGCTCTTTTAATCATGTGGAAAAGGGAATGAAAGAAATACCAAAGTTATTGACAGCTATTGTGGCAGCAGTAGGCAATTGGAGAGCACAAATGCCTTTTGTGCCTATTGTAATACATACCAACCACACGATTAAAACGCTGTTGAGCCCTAGCCAGACGGCATTGACAGCCACTAGATTTGGAAAATATCAAGCAGTACTTTTAGGACAAGATATAAGAATAATACCATTAACTAAAGAACAAAGAAATAAGATAGATTTGCTTTTTCCTGTCGATCAAGAGGGTGAGATCGATACTATAGAAATCCCTACATTTCACTGTCTTACTTTTGAACCCTTATCTGATGGGTTGATATGGTTTACAGATGGAGCTTGTGAAAGGACTGTTGCAGGCTTTGCCTGCGTGCAGGTGGATGAGAATCTAAGAAAGATAATGCAAGTACAATATAAAACCCCTCCTGACCATACTGCACAGCATGCTGAACTTTTGGCCGTTATTACGGCCTTACAACACACCGATATGACTCAAATGTCACTATATATACTGATAGTGGTTACGTTGCAAGTTCACTACAGTATCATATATTAAAATGGCAGCGTAGGGGGATGATAACCAGTGCAGGTAAAAATCTACAACATTACACATATTGGAAATTGCTGTTTGAAATTTTGGCAAGAAGGGAACATGAAGGTAGAAAAACTGCAGTTGTGTGGACCCCGGCCCACACTGAAAGGCCAACCTTTGAGGCACTAGGTAATGCAATGGCTGATGCAGCAGCAACGGAGGTGGTTAAGCAAAGTGAAAAGATTTTGTATAATACTAGACAGACACAGGAAGGGCCACTTACGAATGTAGATAAGATTGAAATGTGGCAGCCAGAGGAACAGGAAAGTGAAAAATGGTTGAAGAAAGGATGTATGAAATTGGGAAGTGAATGGTTTAATGAGGAAGAAGGATTACCTTGCATGCCAATGAGCCAGGCGATTAAGGTATTGACTGGGTGGCATGCAACCATGCATTGGAATAAGGAAACAATGAAACAACAATTTGAGCAAAGATTTTGGACTTTGAAAATTGATAACTTGATTCAACAGGTTGTGCAAAATTGCATGGTATGCAATATTAACATACCTAAACGAGGTCCTAAAATATCACCTGGGACACTTCCAATACCAGAAGGCCCAGCAAAAGAATGGTATATTGATTTCACTGATATGATTGTTCCAGTGCAGGGAAAAAGATATTGTTAGTTTGGGTGGATGCTTTTTCAAGGTGGATAGAAGCATTTCCATGTAAAAGGGAGACAGCACGTGAGGTGGTACAATGCCTGGTAACTCATATTATGCCAAGACATGGGTGTCCGTCTAGAATAATTTCTGATAACGGGACACATTTCAATAACAGTATTTTGAAAGAAATGGAAACGATTATGGGTTTAACACACAGGAAAGTATCAGTGTATCGCCCCACCTCCAATGGTTTGGTAGAGCGCTACAATGGTATTTTAAAAACAAAATTGAGAGTCTTATTAAAATCTCTCAATAAAGAAATGGTGGGAAAATTATATACATGGCTTGATGTATTGCCATTAGCATTAATGACAATAAGGGCCCAACCTAATGGGCGTACAAAATTGACCCCATTCCAAATTCAGACAGGACATCATTTCTTCCCGATGCAGACAGCAAGTACTGATAGCACAGCTCAGTACTGGCAAAAGCTACAACCAATGTTGAACCTGACGAGTGATATGATCCGAACAAATGTAGCATCACAGGCAGGGACTACTAATGATGTTTGTGCTTTTAAAGTAGGTGATCTAGTACTACGAAAGAACTTTACACATAAAAAGTGGAAGGATCCTGTGTATGTAGGGCCTTTTGCTATCACGGCCCTTACTCAGACCGCTGCCCGTCTGGAAGGTCATACTTCTTGGATACATTTATCAGATATTCGACGAACTAATAATATTGAAATGGACAAAGAATAAACAAACATCATGTCCCTAAACATGATGGTATTGGGATGTTGTTGTTTTGTTGTTGTTTGTCAATGGACAATGAACACATATGAGAATAGACTTGTTACAGCGGCCAAGATGTTGAATTTGACTGATTGTATCATATGTGCCCACATCCTTGTCCTTGCCAGCTATGATATATGGGACTACAATGATAAAGTTGGGTGGGCACCGTTATCCCAATAATACCTGTGTAAGGGATGATGGAAACCTTCATTGGACAAATGAGACTATTTATAAGCAAGCCTTGCTTACGGACGACATCATTTTGGTGTCTGATTAAATAGTATGACAACTGGAAACATTCCCCCGATAAAGTGCAATTACACGCACAATGTTGTTACAGGTAATTGGTCTATAGAAGGAAGTACAGTGATTGTAAATGTCACAGCCACCAAAGAAAAGTGTGGCAATAAACAAGCTGCAATAAGACTTTAACTCAATGGTATGTAACAACTGATTCAATGAATGTTATGCTTTTAATTGTGTAATTTTTAATGCCACATCAGCTAATGAAAAGTAAGAATGAATGACAGTGTATTCCCCTTTGATGAAGCTCACTGTCCTATAAATTATATACCTCAAGAGATATAAATTTTGTACCCTAGTACAATTGAATCTGTTTAATGCTGTGTAACATGTGTATTAGCATGTTTGCAAAGATGTGCCAGGATGCTGCTTTTAAAATGACAATGGTAACTGAAATCAAGAATGAATAGAACTTTAATATGTCAGGAAAAATATGAAAGACGTATGATAAGATGATGGAAAGACAGAGCTTGCAGGCATAGCATACCACAAATAATGAGGGAGTGGATTAGAGGAGGTGTGTATATGAATGTCCTATTTTCTAATCTCGCAGACAAAAGGAAGCCAGTACCAGACCCAAAAGAATACTTGCACGCACATAAGAAAGTGTGAGACCTGACAGGTCAGATCTCAAGGGAGGATTGTAAGAAATATAAGTGGAACGAGTTGAAAAGTTCACAGCAGCAGGAAGTGCTGGCAGTGATTAATGCAACCTCCCCCATGTCTTGAGAGAGAAAGAATGTGCTGAAGTATGGGCAAGGTGCCTGACTGTCTGTAAGAAAGAAAATGGAGCAATAATGGGAAACAGATGTAGCATATGTTCTGCTGTAAATTAAGGATTTATGGTATGGTACAGCCTGCATACAGCCTGCACGTGATATCAGGAGAAGATTATTCATAAAACAGTATATAAGGAGGGTGGAACAAAGAAGTAGTAAGCATTCTGACTGCTTTGTCTGAACATGCTTCCTGAATACCTCATTAAGGTATCCAGTACAATTGTAAATAAACTTTTTATATGGAATATGAAATTCGTCTAGCCTTTTCTTCACCAGGGTCAATTGAAAGGCCAGAAGCACCTGGAAAATCGCTTTCAACGCCAAGCGATTGATGGACCACTCCGACAGCTCGGGTGTCCAAAGACCCTGGGCATGCCTTCCCCGGCAATGTGCTCCCCAGCCCTTCAGGCTAGCATCTGTTACCACCAGGCACCAATCGGGGAGCACTAGCGGCATTCCTCGCCGTAGCATGCTGTCTGAGAGCCACCACTTCATACTGAGCCGGGCAGCAGGGAGCCACGTGAGTCTGCATTGATAATCCTGAGATATTGGAGACCATTGATGAAGCAGGGAACACTGCAGAGGGTCTCAGGTGCGCTCTCGCCCATGGCACCACTTCCAAAGTGGCAGTCATCGACCCCAACAGCTGGACAATGTCCCAAGCTCGCGGGCGAGATGTCCTCAGGAGCAGACGGACCTGGTTCTGAAGCTTGCACCGCCTTTGCTCGGGTAGGAAGACCATCCCCGAGGCTGTGTCGAACCGGACCCCCAAATATTCTAGAGATTGAGAGGGAGTCAGGTGACTTTTGGCTATATTGACGACCCAGCCCAGAGATTGCAGTACTGAGACCACTGGCTGTAACCTGATTGACTCTCTTCTGCAGAGTCTGCTCTGATGAGCCAGTCGTCTAGGTACGGGTGAACCCGGATACCCTCTCGCGTGAAAAGCAGCTACTACCACCATTACCTTGGAAAAGGTTCGGGGAGCTGTGGCGAGGCCAAAAGGCAAGGATCAAAACTGGAAATGTTTTCCCATCACCGCAAAATGCAGAAACCTCTGGTGCGGGGGCCAAATTGGTATGTGAAAGTAAGCTTCTTTCAGGTCCAGAGACGTGAGAAACTCTCCTGGCTGTACCGCCACTATGACAGAGCGCAGGGTTTCCATGTGAAAATACCGCACTTTCTACTCGCCCTATCAATCCAAAATGGCGCCCGCTGCCATCTTCACGGAGCGGGAAGGAACATTGCTCACCATGCTCGGGCCAGCTCTACCGTCTGAAAGCACGCCTTACAGAGCCTCGCTGCAGATTTGCGCTTGCCACAACAGAAAAGCGCTTTACTTTCTCAGCAGCCACTCGCGAAAGCGGCGGAAGAAATTCAAAATGGCGGATTCGTGCCAAAATCGTCCCGAACGCGGGCCCTCCCCTGAGGAGCTACAAAATGCTCTTACCTCACCAGACCAAGTCTCCGAGCTCCAGTCACGCTGCACAATCAGAAGAAAACCTCTTTTCTGGGATCGCAGCAGCAAAGCGTGACGCGACCTTTTTTTTTTTTTTTTTAACGCTGTGGGAAAGTTTGAGGCAACAGCGGAAAGAGGCAAATTTCCAACTCCGGAGGATCAGTAGCGTGGGAAAGACAGGGAAAGGGTGAACCTATGTGCCTGCATCCACAGCGTGGGCAAAGACAGGGACAGGGCTTGCCTATTAGTCTACTTCCACACCGGGGGCTGGGTAAGGCAGGGAAAGGGCTAACCTATTGCCTTTAAAGTGGGCACCATCAGCCACAACACCCCTGCTACAACTGGCAAAAGCACAGGAGCCACCCCACGGCAGATTTTCTGAAGGAGCTTGAACAAGCTGCAACCACCCTGCTGGGGAGAAAGAGAATACTGAAGAGGCAGATGGAGCTAGCTAGCCATGAGGCACTATGGTTTTTCAGTGCTCTCTATCTCCCCCTGCTGGTTGATGGACACAACCCACTCATAATGGATTCATCTGCTTGATGACAATGAAAATCTTTTCCTTTTTTTTTTTTTTGCTTTGGTTGGTCCTACATGTTCATAGGACACATCTTTCTGGTGCACACCAGCCAGAGATGCCATTCCAAGGTCCGTACAATTTAATTTACTGGCTTACAGCTCAAATAGTAATCCTCTGTCAGAACAGCCCATCCTTCTTGAAGTGCAATTTTCTCTCTCATAACCTTTCCATCCTACCTGCCTCCCACGCCAATTCTGGTGAACTACACTGCTGTGCACAAAGCCTATAAACAAGCCAGACACCAGGGAGCCATCTGTCATACCCTCAAGGGGAATCAAAAGCAACTTCATCCAAGGACCTGCCACTGAAGAGAGGAAGAAAGCTGTAAGAGGATCTGCTACAGAAAGAAGAGCTCTCAATCTGAAAACCCATTCTACCACCAAAGGAGGGAGGAAGAGAGCAAAGAAGGTAAGTGCAGTGCAGCAGAAGTCATGCTGGTTGGAAAAGTCAGTATTTTCTGTATGTTGATATTCATAGTATTTTTAACATCAAGCTTGGTGTCTTGCTCTAAACTTTGTGCCTTTAATTGCTTGGATTGCTGCAGAACTGTGCTTGAAATGGTTATATGGCTACCTGCACAGGCCCCTCTTATAGCCCCTAACCCCATGTTTTACCTAGAAAGGATGATTATGTTTTGTTCTTCAGAAGGGTTAGGGCTTCTCTTAAGGTTTAAGAGCAAGATCCTCATTTTATTACTTACTTCCTCACCTAGTCTGTTATCTGATGGCAGTCTTACAGCCGCTGTATTTATTCATTTAAAGTCAAATTTTTAAACTAAACTTTTATGTGCATATGTTGTGATTAACTACTGTTTTGTTAGTATGGATAGCTTGTACTGTAATTCTGTGACATCTGCTCTGTTGAAATTGATCTTATACTTGCTTGATGTTCTGTTTGTTGTAAACCCACTACCTACTGCTACTACTTATTTCTATAGTGCTGTACACAAACACAAGAGAGACAGTCCATGCTCGACAGAGCTTACAAGCTGTTCAAGACAAACAGGACAAAGAAAGGCTTAGGGAATTACAGAACAGCCATACGGGACAGGACTAATGGTCCATCTAGCCCAGTATCTTGCTTCCAACAGTGGCCAATCCAGGTCACAAGTACCTGGCAGAAAACACAAATAGTAACAACACTCCATGCTACCAATCCCAGGGTTTACCCCATGTCTATCTCACGAACAGACTATGGACATTTCCTCCAGGAACTCGTCCAAACCTTTTTAAACCCAGATATACTAATAGCTGTTATCACATCCTCGGCAATGAGTTCCAGAGCTTAAATATTCTTTGAGTGAAAAAAACACATTTCCTCCTACTTGTTTTATAAGTATTCCACAAAATTTCACTGAGGGTACAGATAACAGTGAATTACCTGATGAATGGAGTTCCCATGGAGGGGTGAACAGAGAAAAGAGGAGAGTGCATTCGTTCTGCTGCTACTCTAAGTCAATAACAGGAGTTTTAACTATAGGGAGCCAATGAAGTGACTCAAGGATTATGTGAGTGTAGGAAGGAAGATAAGTCATGCAGCAGAATTTGAGAACAGATTTAAGGGGAGAGATGGCTTAGTGGAAGATTTGTTTAAAAGCAAGTTGCAGTAACCTACACAGGAGATGAACAGAACATGGATAAGGTTTGGTAGTGTACTCAGAAAAGAAGGAACACATTTTGGTAATGTAGTAGAGAAATTGACAAGCTTTAACCGCTCTGTTGCATACAGCAGAGAGAGAGCAAGGGGTCAGAGATGATACCAAAATTATGAGCAAAGAAGATGAGGAGGATACCAGTTTTCTACA
Organism: Microcaecilia unicolor; assembly: GCF_901765095.1. Lineage (NCBI taxonomy): Eukaryota > Metazoa > Chordata > Amphibia > Gymnophiona > Siphonopidae > Microcaecilia > Microcaecilia unicolor. The sequence goes on from NC_044033.1 coordinate 301,258,858, forward strand.
GAAATAGAAAGGAGGGGAAATAGAGATGGGCTACTTTGCAGGACCAGTATGAAAACCATACATATATATTTAGGTGCTGAGGATGGAAGACACTGCACAAGAGGGAAATAGAAAGGAGATATGTGCTGCATGTTGGTGGGAGGGCAGGTAGGTGAATACTAGCATGGGAGAAAAGGAAGAGGTGGTTGGGTCAGTGTAGGGGTAAGTAAGAACTGTGTAAATGCAATAGATGTATGCAATGGTCTGGAACCATATGTTGAAACAGATTATAAGCAACTGCAAAAGTGAATCTCAAATTCTTGTTTTTCAGTCATGTAATTGCATCCAATTTTTCTGCTAGTCCACCAATTTAAGCCACTACCCTACTCCCTGCTCGGATCTCTCCGTCAAGGATACCCCAATCAGCAACCTTACATACTGTCCATGAGTTTGAAAATATTTGAGGTTTCTGGCACAAATGAGCATGGCAGTCAGTAACCAAGGGATAGGATCATGCTACATCTCCTGCCAGGCTGAACAGTGAAGGCCTGGTAGCCTGAGCAGCCAGGTTTCTAGCATGTACTGATGCAGAACGTCTGCTGAATGATTTAATTTACCTTTGGCATTTATAATCCATTTTACTATCAAGTTCTAGGTGAAGGACAGTCAATCTTAAAAGTACAATGAAATGAAGTCCAGCAATCTTAAAATACAATCAAGTGAAAAGGTCTATACCTCTCCAAACATATTACAATGTAAAATCATACAACATTACGTTCACAAGAACAAAGACCCAAAGCATTTTGCAAAGGGGAAATTAGGTTCTTACCTTGATAATTTTCTTTTTTAGTCACAGCAGATGAATTCATTAACTGATGGGTTGGGTTGTATCCGCCTACCAGCAGGTGGAGATAGAGAACACTGAAAGCACATGTGTTCCTGGACGCCCAGCCCCCTCTGCTTCAGTATATGAAATTTCCAAAGCAGAGTGAATAAGAAAGGCAAAATAACAACTTTCCTCACAGAGAACAAACGCCCCCGAACCAGAGCAATAACCAAACAAAGGAGGGACGTTATCAACCTTCTGCAATAAAAACAGCATGTAGTAACTCTGATAGCTTGTCTTCAAGTACTCCTAATGAGACACAATGTCTGTATGCAACATCTGTACAAAAACTAAAGTCAGACAGGGAGGGATCATGGATTCATCTGCTGTGACTAAAGGAAAGAAAATTATCAAGGTAAGAACCTAATTTTCCCTTCCTTCTCATCAACAGCAGATGAATCCATTAACTGAGGGATGTACCTAAGCACTCCCTACATCGGGTGGGAAACAGGCAACTCCGCGAGCAAGCATTTGCGCTCCAAATGCGCATCCTGCCGTGCTGCCACATCCAGCCTGTAATGCCGCACAAACGAGAGCTGAGAAGCCCAGGTAGCCGCCATAACAGATCTCTTGAAGAGGAAAAGGACACCCGTTTCAGCCCACGAAGAGGACATTGCCCCTCATATAGTGCGTCTTTAAACGCTTCAGACGGCGACCACCCTGAAAGCATGTAAGCAGAAAAATGAGCTCCTTAAGCCAGCGGGCTATAGGGCCTTAGACGCCGGAAACCCCGTCGGGGACCTGCCAACAGAACAAATAATGATCAGAATCCTAAACTCATTTGACATCTGCAGATACTGCCACAGAGCCCTGCGGACATCCAAAAGGCGCAATTGTTCAGAGGAGTCCGGAAACTCCTCCTCGCAAAAGGAAGGAAAAAAAATGGGCTGGTTCAGGAGAAAAGCTGAAACTGCCTTAGGCAGAAAGGAAGGCACCGTACGAACAGTTACCCGGATTCTGAAAACTGTAGAAAGGATCCCGACAGGAAAGAGCCTGAAACTCAGACACTCTTCTTGCCGACATCATTGCCACTAAAAAAAAAACTGTCTTGAGAGGACACGTTCTTCTCAGAAGCCCGTTTAAGAGGCTCAAACGGAGATCGCTGGAGCGCCTTCAACACGAGCCCCAGGTTCCAAGCCGGACAGGGCGACCGCAAAGGAGGACGGAGACGAAGTGCCCCTCTGAGAAATCGGACACTATCCGGATGCGCAGCAAGGGACAAGCTGGAGACTTTCCCCGGGAAGCAGGCCAACGCTGCCACTTGAACTTGAAGGGAATTGTAGGCCAGGCCCTTTTGTAGCCCGTCCTGCAAAACGTCCAGCAAAGCGAGACTGTCGCCAGAGTTGGCGAGATAGACTTTGGAGTACACCAGGCCTCAAAAGTGCGCTAGATCCAAGCATAAGTCGCAGAGGTAAACCACGTGTTGAGTCTGAAGAGCATGGCAATAACCTATTAGAATAGTCCTTGTCCTCAATTGCGCCCTCTGAAGAGCCAGGCCGTAAGAACAAAGTGGCAAGGATCTTCCGTAGTCACCGGACCCTGAACTAACAAGTTCGGAACCCAAGGCAAAGGAAGAGGCACGTCCACCAGCATCCGCCGGAGATCCCATTCCGCCGGGTCGATTTGATGTCTGCTGAGGAAATTGGCTTCTACGTTGCTCTGGCCAGCTATGTTGAGCCACGGACAGCAACTCTAGGTGGCGCTCGGCCCAGTCGCAGATCTGAGACGCCTCCGCAAGCCAGGGCCCTGCACTGAGTGCCGCCCTGACGATTGATGTAGGCCACTGCTGTCAAGTTGTCCGACAGGAACTCAGACAGGAAGAGCCTTCAGCGTCCTGTGGAAGGTGTGAGGAGTGCAGGTGAAAGGGGATCCGGGAAGGCACGAAAGAAAGGGGGTGCAGGGAGCGGGGAATCCCAACGGGCAGATTTCATGTGCACAACACCCACATCAGAAAGCTGGGCTACCGGAGGCAGAGAGGTTGGCTGGGTTAAGGAAGAAGGGAGGAACTACCAGTCCCAGAATCCTTCTCTTCCCCACCCGGGCTGTGCAAGAGTTACGGGAGGAGATAGAAGATTGGGAAATGGTCTCTGAGGAAGGTGATGAGGGCCAGCTGGAGAGATTGGGGGCGGGGGAAGTGAAGCAGAGGATAAAATGGAGCTTACTGAAGGGCTAGGGGAGGAATAGATGAAGATTGGGCCCTGGCTAAAACCCAAAAGCTGCTGTTAGAGGGTGGCTAGCTGTACCTTGGAGAGACTGGTGGAAGACCGGAGGAGAGAGAGGCTGAGGCACTGGGGGAATCTCTACTAAGAGGAAACAGGTGCAGCCTGTGGGAGAGAAAGAGAGCTGGGCACAATTGAAACCCCAGCCTGAACCAGGTGGGAATAAAGCTGTGTAACCGTGCTGTAAGACGGTGCAAGAAAGACTGTGTAAACTGTTTCATACTAAAGGTCTGGGCTGCAACCTACCAAGCTATTGGGTTTTTCCCTCTGATAATGTACTGTTCCCTAAGTGAAGTAATCTGAGCTAAGTGAAGTGAAGTTATATGGACTGTGTTGAACCTGAGTTTGAAGTTATATGGACTGTTTTGAACCTGAATTGACTGTGTTGAACTTGAATGGTGCTCTGGGCTGCTAGCCTAAACAACCTGGAGTGAAGGGTGTTGTGTTGATTTGAAGCAAGAAAATAAAAGCTCTGACTTATAAACAATTGGGCTTTGAATGTGCCTCTGTGAAAGGAACGGAGGGAGGAGGAAGTCCTGGAGTTCGCAGGGCCTGGAGCCAAGGCTCAGAGGAGCCAGACTGCGGTGGAGTGAAGCGGCAACAGTCGTATGGAGGAAGAGGCAGCTAAGAAGGGTCGAGGCCTGGCTGGGTCCTGGATGGGGGACCCAGCTACAAAGGCCAGAAGGCCAGAAGACCCTGGAATATCGTTCTCAGTTCAAGCGATTGATGGACCATCCCCCTTCCGCGGTGGACCACAGACCCTGAGCATAGGCGTCCCCAGCAGTGAGCTCCCCAGCCCGAAAGGCTGGCATCCATTAACACCAGACACCAAAAAGGAAGAGCCAGTGGCATCCCCTACCACAGCATGCTGTCGGAAATCCACCAATCTATACTGCGCTGGGCCGCAGGAAGCCACCTTAGTCTGTGTTGGTATTCCTGGGAAATCGGAGACCATTGCTGAAGCAGAGCAAGCTGCAGCGGCCTCATGTGAGCTCTCACCCAGGGAACCACCTCTATGGTGGCCGTCATCGATCCCAGGAGCTGAACAAAGTCCCAAGCTCGAGGGCAAGGCATTTGCAGGAGCAGGCGAACCTGATTCTGAAGCTTGAGATGCCTGTTGTCAGGAAGAAAAACGAACCCCAAAGCCGTGTCGAACCAGAGCCCCAAATACTCGAGAGACTGAGAGGGGGCCAGGTGACTTTTGGGCATATTGACTACCCAGCCCAGAGTCAGAAGAACTGTAACAACTCTGGCTGTGGCAAGTCGGCTTCCGTCTGCCGAATCCACTCAGATGAGCCAGTCGTCGAGATAAGGGTGAACTCGGATACCCTCTTGCCTGAGAAAGGCAGCCACCACTACCATCACCTTGGAAAAAATTAGAGGGGCAGTTGCCAGGCCGAAAGGCAAGGCGCGAAACTGGAAATGTTGGCTGAATACCGCAAACTGGAGAAACCGCTGATGCGGCGGCCAGATGGGAATATGCAAATATGCTTCCTTGAGGTCCAGAGACGTGAGAAACTCTCCTGGCTGTACCGCCGCAATGACGGAGCGCAGAGTTTCCATACGGAAGTATCGCACTCCTAAGGCCTCGTTGACTCTGCGTAAGTTGAGGATAGGTCTGAACGACCCGCCTTTTCAAGGCACCACAAATAGATGGAGTAGAGACTGCAGCCGAACGGCGGGAGGAACCGGAACCACTGCTCCGAGCTTCAGCAACACCTGCAAGGTCTCGTTTACCACCACCCGCTTGACGGCAGTGCCGCATAGGGACTCCAAAAACGCGTCTCCCACCGGGGCAGCGAATTCTAGTCAGTAACCTTCTTTGATCAGGTCCAGGACCCACTGATCCGAAGTAATCTTGGTGCACTCCTCGAGAAAGAGGGAGAGACGACCCCCTACTGCGGAAAACCGACGAGTGGACCGGGCGCCTCATTCAGGAGGACGCCCCTGAACTCCTGGACGTTGCCCGGACGCCGCAGCGCATTTGTCCAAATGAAAGGAGTTCCTCTGCTGGAAATGGGTACGTAGACCAAACCCTGCAGAGCACCACGGGAGATACCTGCAAACTTCGCGAAAACGTGGCCTGGAAGAGGAGGGAAAAGAAGGACTTTTGGAAGAAGGCCTCAGCCTATCCTGAGGCAACCGTTGGAACTTAGAGCCCCCTAGGTCCTTACAATCTTCTCTAAATCCTCCCCAAATAAAAGAGGCCCCGAAAGGGTAACCTCACAGCCTTTGTTTAGAGGCCATGTCAGCTGCCCAATGCTGGAGCCAAAGAAGGCGGCAGGCAGCAACCGCCACCGACATCTGCTTAGTCAAAGCTCTGACCAGATCATAAAGGGCGTCAGCCAAAAAAAGACAGAACAGATTCCATACACGGGCTGACCTCAGCAAGGGAACCTGCTCCATGGCGGGCTTCTGAACCGCCTGCTGCAACCAGGAAAGGCAGGCCCAGGCTGCACAGGAAATGCAAATAGCCACCCGTAAGGAAAGGCCCGAGATTTCAAAGGACCGCTACAGCGCGGATTCCAGCCGCCGGTCCTGCATATCTTTCAAAGCGACCCCTCTCTCTCCACCAGGAGAGTAGTCTTTTTAGTCACAGCCGTGACTAACGCATCCACTGTAGGCATCCCAAAGAGGGCCAACTGACTTTCACTCAAAGGATAAAGGTGACACATAGTCCTGGCCACCTTCAAGGGACCATCAGGGTCAGACCATTGAGCTGAAATAAGCTCTTGGATGGCAGCATGCACTGGAAAAGCCCGAGAAGGCTTCTTAGTACTAGCCATCCTAGGATTAATAGAAGTGGCAGCGCCCTCGTCAGGCTCTTCAATACAAAGGGCCTGTAAGGCATCAGAAATGAGAGCTGGCAGCTCGTTGCAGTGGAAAATCCAAACCGCTTTAGGGTCATCCAACTCCTGTGGCAAGCAGCCACCCTCGTCTGGATCATCAGTCCATGAGGGCCTGCCAGACCCCTCAGACTCCCCGAAACTAGACCACGGGGGAGAACATAGTGAAGAGTCCCCCTCAGACGGAGTATTCACTTGTCTACGCTTAGCGTCAGCCAAAAGTTCGGGGGAAGAAATAAAGTCTCCAGCAGATGCTGGGCTATCAAGAACTGGAGGCAATCCAGTCCGAAAGGAATTGTCAGGAGCCTCAGGCAGTGCTCTTTTTAATATAAAAGGCTTATGCATCAGCAGCACAAATTCAGGGGAGAAAAACTCACTCTGTACATCCGCCCCCACATTGGGGGAAGCGGCGGCAATAGCTCCTCTAGAAACCTCGAAACGAGGCGTCCCCCTGCACTCGATCCCTTCGCAACCATGAGGGTTGAGTCACGCGGCGCCTCCAAGATGGCGCTCGCTGCCAACTCCATCGGGCGGGGAGAATCACTGCCCGCCATGCTCGTGCCAGCATTAGCATCTAGGCAGCATGTGCTGCAAAGCCCCGCTGCTGATCTGCGTTTCCCACAGTGGGAGCAGCACTTAACCCCTTCAGCAGCCATCAAATACAGAAAACAAAATGGCGCGTTCGCGCCAAAACTTACCCCGCACAGAGTGCTGTCAGCGGGAACCTCCCCGGAGGAGCTGGGCACCACTCTCACCTCAGGAGAAAGAGTCAAAAGAGCTTTGGTCAAGCTGCACCGAACCAGGAGCTCTGGAGAAAGCCTCAAATTTATTTTTTATTTTTTTACTGTGAGGAAAGTTAGAGGCAGGCAGCCACAGAGGAACTCCGGAAGGAGGGGGAATGGGGTAAGGCAGGGCCAGGGAAAACCAAGTATTCCTTTAAAGTGGGCACCACCAGCCACAACACCCCCCGCTCTACTGGCAAAGCACAGGAGCCACCCCAGGCAGAAATCCAGGAGCTGAGAAAGCGACGTCCACACCTGCTGGGAGATAGAGATATACTGAAGGCAGAGGGGGCTGGGCGTCCAGGAACACTATGTGCTTTCAGTGTTCTCTATCTCCACCTGCTGGTAGGCGGATACAACCCATCAGTTAATGGATTCATCTGCTGTTGATGACAAGGACAGCCAGGTTTTCTTAAACATCAGAACCTTGTAGTTCACTGTCAGTGTTGTCATGAGGCATAACACTGATCAAGACCACAGCACAGTAAAGGGCTATGCGTGGCTCAATTCTGAAACAGGAAGGTTAGAAACAAATATTGAGCACATCAGGAAACAGAAGTAAGAAACCTACAACTCAGAATAAAGACAGTAGCTAAATGAAATAATTAATTAATTAATTTAATTTATTTATTTATTTAATTTATTTATTTCTGTTCTTAAAATTAGTTTCAGAACAAGGAAGCCCCAAAGCCAGTTTTCAAACCACACTTGATTGTGAGAAAGTCATTAACCTTTCATTACTACAGGTACAAACAGATTGCAAGCCCTCAGAGAACAAGAAAATACCTACCATACCTAAATGTAACTCACCTGGACTACTACTGAACAAAAATGCATGAGCTAAGTCAAAAATTCCTTCCCTATCCCCTCCTACTCAAATTAAATCAATGTCTAGATATACAGAATATCCAGAATTTGAAACTCTGGATTTGTTTACTATATTTAACAAGTATATTTTGTTTTTATTCCTGATGCCATTTTGAAATTTTGATAAGATAAATTGTTGGCTAAAATTTTGGATAATCGCCTCTCTAGAGTCTTCCCCTAGATAATAGCAGATCCGTAGGTAGGCTTCATTCCTTCTAACACAGAAGTTAAAAATCTTTGGAAGCTTTTAGTGTCCTTGGAGGTGGCTGTTCAGACTTGACGTCTTCTCTGGTCATGAGTTTCGATGCAGCGGAGGCATTTGATAGAGTTTTTTTGGGAGTTTTTATTTGGGGGTGGGGGTGGAGGCATATGGTATAAGGAGCCTCTTTCAAGATGCAGTGAGGGCCTTGTATAGTGAACCCAGGGCACCATTATGGATAACAGAATCCTCACTGAACCTTTTGCCATAGGCCAGAGCACTAGGCAGAGCTGCACACTCTCACTCCTGCTCCTTTCATGCTGACGTTACACCCGCTGATAATGAAAATACAAAGCAATCCAGAAATCAGTGGAGTAAGGCTGGGCAGGGAGGTCTTTACCACAGCTGCTTTTGCAGACTACCTTTTGGTCCACCTCATTAACCCCCAAATATATCTTTGGCTACTCTACTGGATAGCTTCTGAGAATATGGAGACTTCTCTGGTTTTAAATTACTACTACTTAACATTTCTAAAGCGCTACTAGGGTTACGCAGTACTGAACAGTTTAATAAAGAAGGACAGTCCCTGCTCAAAAGAGCTTACAATCTAAGGACAAAATGTACAGACAATCAAATTGGGCTGTCTAGATTTCCTGAAGAGAGATATAATGGTTAGGTGCCGAAGGTGACATTGAAGAGGTGGCCTTTGAGCAGGGATTTGAAGATGGGCAGGGAGGGGGCTTGGCGTATGTGCTCGGGAAGTTTATTCCAAGCATAGGGAGAGGCGAGGCAGAAAGGGTAGAGCCTGGAGTTGGCGGTGGTGGAGAAGGGTACAGAGAGGAGGGATTTGTCCTGTGAGCGGAGGTTGCGGGTAGGAGCATAAGGGGAGATAAGGGTAGAGAGGTAATGAGGGGCTACAGATTGAGTGCATTTGTAGGTTAGTAGGAGAAGCTTGAATTGTATGCGGTACCTGATCGGAAGCCAGTGAAGTGACTTGAGTAGAGGGGAGATATGAGTATATCGGTACAGGCGGAAGATAAGACGTGCAGCAGAGTTCTGAACGGATTGAAGGGGGGATAGATGGCTGAGTGGGAGGCCGGTGAGGAGTAGGTTACAGTAGTCAAGGCGAGAGGTAAGGCGAGAGGTAATGAGAGAGTAGACGAGAGTTCAGGTGGTGTGCTCAGAGAGGAAGGGTGAATTTTGCTGATGTTATAGAGAAAGAAGCGACAGGTCTTGGCTATCTGCTAGATATGCGCCGAGAAGGAGAGGAAGGAGTCAAAGATGACTCCGAGGTTGCGGGCAGATGAGACGGGGAGGATGAGGGTGCCATCTACAGAGATAGAGAGTGGAGGGAAGGGGGAAGTGAGTTTGGGTGGAAAGACAATGAGCTCAGTCTTGGACATGTTCAGTTTCAGGTGGCGGTTGGACATCCAGGCAGCAATGTCGGATAAGCAGGCCGATACTTTGGCCTGGGTTTCCGCAGTGATGTCTGGTGTGGAGAGATAAAGCTGGGTGTTGTCAGCATAGAGATGATATTGGAAGCCATGAGATGAGATCAACGAGCCCAGGGAAGAGGTGTAAATTGAAAATAGAAGGGGTCCAAGGACAGATCCTTGAGGAACTCCAACAGAGAGCGGGATGGGGGTGGAGGAAGATCCATGAGAATGTACTCTGAAGGTACAGTGGGAGAAATAAGAGGAGAACCAGGAGAGGACAGAGCCCTGGAACCCAAAAGTGGACAGTGTGGCGAGCAATAAATTATGATTGAAAGTGTCAAAGGCAGCGGATAGGTCGAGGAGGATGAGGAAGGAGTAGTGACCTTTGGATATGGCAAGGAACAGGTCATTACAAACTTTAGTGAGTGCCGTTTCAGTCGAGTGTAGAGGGCGAAAGCCGGATTGCAGCGGATAGAGGATGGTATGAGAGGAGAGAAAATCAAGGCAGCGGCTGTGAACCGCGCATTCAAGTATCTTGGAGAGGAAGGGTAGGAGGGAGATGGGGCAGTAGTTGGAGGGACAGGTAGGGTCTAGTGATGGTTTTTTGAGGAGAGGTGTGACAACAGCATGCTTGAAGGAGTCAAGGACAGTTGCAGTGGAGAGAGAGAGGTTGAGGATATGGAGGGGGTGACAGTAGGAGAGATGGTGTTAAGTAAGTTGGTGGGGATGGGGTCAGAGGAACAGGTGGTGCATTTCGAGGAGGAAAGAAGGTGGGTGGTTTCCTCTTCAGTGAGAATAGGAAAAGAGGAGAAGGAGACCTGGGTTGGTTGGTTGGTTGAGGGAGTGGGTTAAAGGGTGAGGAGGAGGGTGGTTTGGTAGTGAATTTGAGGTTGATCTTTTGTACCTTATCGCGGAAATAGTCAGCCAGTGATTGAGGAGAGAGTGAGGCGGGAGTGGGGGCGGAGGGCACTTTAAAGAGGGAGTTAAGGGTGGCGAAGAGATGACGAGGGTTGGAGCCGAGAGAGTTAGTTAATTGGGTGTAATAGTCCTGTTTGGCAAGGAAAAGGGAGGACTGGAAGGAGGATAGCATGAATTTGTAATGAATGAAGTCAGTCTAGGTGCGAGATTTCCTCCACAGGCGTTCAGCAGATCGGGCGAGGGGCAAAGGTATCAGATGCAGGGGGTCAGCCAGGGCTGAGGATTAGTTTGCCTTGTGGGACGGGAGATAGATGGTGCAAGGCTATCCAGAGCAGTTGAGAGAGTGGCATTGTAAGTGGAGACAGCCTTATCGATGGACTCGAAGGACAGGACGGAAGGGAGGAGATTGGAGTTACTAGAGGATAGGGTGGGAGGGTCGACGGCCTGGAGATTCCTGAAGGTGGTGGTTAATGTAGGGCGTGACTGAGGGGGAGGGTGATGAAGTGTGAAGGTGATCAGGTGATGATCTGAGAGAGGAAGAGATGAGGCGCAGAACTTGGAGGGTGAGCAGGTAGAGGAGAGGACGAGGTCAAGACAATGGCCAGATTGGTGAGTAGGGGTGATGGAGCTCAGCTGGAGGTTGAAAGAGGAAGTCAGGGTGAGGAACTGAGAAGCATAGGAGTCAGATGGTTCGTCAGAGCGAATGTTAACGTCTCCAAGGATAAGGGACGGAGATGAGGGTTCAAGAAAAACAGAAAGCCAAGCATCGAAATCGGTAAGGAAGGAGGGGAGGGACTTATCAGGGGGGCGGTAGATGACCAACTCTGAGAGGCAGCGGGTAGAATACACGGATGGAGTGAACTTCAAAGGATGAGAAGCAGTGGGATTGCGGTAGGAGGAGGGGTTGAAAACTACAGGCGGGCGAAAGTAGTAACCCGACACCTCCTCCGCTGCCGACCGGGCGGGGAGTGTAGGTGAAAAGATAACCTCCATGGCATACGGCTGCGACTGAGGCAGAGTCCGTCGGGGTGAGCCAGGTTTCAGTTAGGGCAAGCAGTTGAAGGGAACGGGAGATGAAGAGATCATGGGTGAAGGGAAGTTGTTGCACACAGAGCGGGCATTCCATAAGGCACACGAGAAAGGGAGGGAAGAGGGGGGAGGAGGGGAATAGAGATGAGGTTGGAGACATCCCGGAATCGTTTGCATGGATAAGACGAGGACAGGTGTGGGGGACCTGGATTGGGATTGATGTCTCCGGCGGATAGCAGGAGAAGGAGCAAGAGAGTGCGGAGGAGGGTGGGGGGGAGGTAGGGCGACGAAGGCGACAAAGACGGGATGAGCTTCGTAGGAATGGGGATGGGCTAATGGCAGGAAAGAGGTGTTGAAGGTTGAGAGCTAGGAGGGAGGGGGGATAGGAGAGACGGTGAGGTGGTGAGGGACGGGGGTGGGTAGGGTAGTGCAGTGGTGAACAGAACGGGAGAGGACATGGATGGGCTGTGAGTTCCTACGGTAGACAGCGGTAGGGGGAGGGGGAAAAGATTAGGAAGGGACAGGGCGATGAAGAATGTAAGCTCCTTGAGCAGGGACTGTCCTTCCATGTTAAATTGTACAGCGCTGCGTAACCCTAGTAGCGCTTTAGAAATGTTAAGTAGTAGTAGTAGTAGTAGTAGTAAAGTCGGATTGGAGGATTAAACTGGAACAGTAGGCAACAACTTACAATAGAAGGGCTGGTGGGAAGACAGGTGGTTTGACAGGCAGAGTGTTGGGTGGGGAGGTAGGTAGAGGGGCAGGGACAGGCAGGTGAGTAGGCAGGCAGGTGGGTGGGTAGGTTGAGCAGGTTGATGGTTTGGGAGGCAGGCCGGCGATGGGTGAGCAGGTAGGTTAATGGGCTGGCAAGCCGGCAGGCGGGGAGGCAGTTAAGTAGTTGTGCAGGCTTGAAGGTAGGCAGGAAGTTGATGGGCTGATAGGCAGGCAAGTTGATGGACTGACAAGCAGGCAGGCAGGCAGGTTGGTTGCTGGCAAGTTGATGGACTGACAAGCAGGCAGACAGGCAGGTTGGTTGCTGGCGGGTAGGCAGGCAGGCAGGTAGGCTGGAACGAGCTGGAACAGGTCAGGACAGGCTGGAGCAGGTGGACTGGGACAAGTTGGAGCAGAAGACAATGGAGCAGCAGGACTGGGACACGCTGGAACAGATGGACTGGAGAAGCTGGAACGGGCGGACTGGAACGGGCGGACTGGAACAGGCTGTCTGGAACAGGCTGGAACGGACGAACTAGAGCAAGCTGGAACGGACGGACTGGAACAAGTCGGAGCAGAAGACAGCGGCACAGCAGGACTGAAACAAGCTGGGACAAGCTGGAATAGATGGACTGGAGCAAGTTGGAGCAGAAGACAGCGGCGCAGCCGGACTGGAACACGCTGGGACAGACGGATTGGAACAAGCTGGAACGAGCTGGAACAGATGGACTGGGACAAGCTGGGGCCGAACACAGCGGAGTGGCAGGACCGGAGCAAGCTGGAGCACACAGACAAGCCGGAGCAGAAGACACCGGCGCAGCAGGGCCAGAACAAGCTGGAACAGACGGACACGCTGGAGCAGGAGACAGTGGAGCAGCAGGACCGGAACAAGCTGAAACAGATGGACTGGGACAGCCTGACTGACACAGGCCGGAGCCGAAGGACAGGATTAAGCTGGAACAAAAGGAAGGGCGGCGGATGGACAGGGCAGCAGGGCGGCAGGGCCGAGGCAAGGGCCAGAGCCAGCAGGGGTCACAGGGACATGAAAAGTGGACCTGAGTGATAAGCTGCCCCAGGTCTCCTGGCTCTCCACTTTCCCCACGCCACTGACGCCAGATGGAACTGTGCTGCGATCAAGGAGACGTCCATGCAAATGAGATGCCACCCGCTGCCTCGCCACCCTGCCTCAAACTCCTGACCCACGCTACGCCACAAGGCAGCGGACCGAAGGGAGAACGGCTGCCACGTGGACGCGCGACCGCTCTGTCTCTCCCTACTCAGCATGGCCTCCGCTGGGCTCCTTCTCTCTACCCTGGCTCGATTCTGGGTTCTTACTATGCCAAATCAGAGGTTATGGCTACAAACCCGATAGTCCAAGATGCCTGATATGGTACATTCTCCTTGAAATGGGGAGGGGAATCCTTTAAATATTTTGGAGTAGTTATCGCTACATACCAAGCAACTATACATGGCCAATGTAGTTAAGCTCTTAGTACCAAACCCAACTGTCCTGCTGGGGCTTCTTTGACAGGACTGGTAAGCCTTTATCATATAGCAATTTTTCCCAGATAGTATTGTATAGTAACCTTTCCCTGATGCTTCCACTGTGTTTAATGGAAGAGATATTGGCTACACTTGAGGCGAATGCTGACAAAATTCTTATGGGATGGGAAGAAGACTAAACTACAGTTTAAACAGTTGCTAGGAACACAGAGCCAGGGTGGCTATGGGCTACCAGATTTGGTGATTTATAATGAAGCTTGCTTGCTCTGACATCTTAATGAATGGATAAGAGGAAGTGATTCATTTACCCCAATTCATTTTTAACAAGCACTCTTTGCCCCATGGAATCTAGTATATTTATTGCATGCGACACTGGCTCAATTGCCTCCAGAGAAAAAAAAAACAATGTTGTTTATTTAAAACCCCTGTATCACCTTTGGCATCATTTTGGCATCATTGTGGGTAATTCGCAATTTCTGTAGAAATATGCTGTCACTTGCTGTCAGTGAAATACAGGCCAATGGCTCAGGCTAAGAACTCACAAACTATCTCAACACTACATGATGCCCAATCAGGATTCCGGTCAAACCACAGTACAGAAACAGTACTAATTACCCTGATGACCAAATTTAAACAAACGATTGCAACCGGCACCAACATACTCCTCTTACAATTTGACATGTCAAGTGCCTTTAATATGGTCGATCACGAAATCCTACTACACATACTCGAATATTTTGGCATAGGAGGCAACATCCTAAACTGGTTCAAAGGATTCCTAACCTCACGCTCACATCAGGTTACATCAAATTCAACCACATCTGCTACATGGACACCTGAATGCGGAGTACCGCAGGGATCTCCCCTATCGCCAACTATTTTCAACCTAATGATGATTCCCCTGGCAAAACTTCTATCAAACCACAACCTCAACCCTTACATATATGCAGATGATGTAACGATATTTATCCCTTTCAAACAAGACATTAATGAAATCTCCAATGAGATCAACCAAAGTCTACACATCATGAATACCTGGGCAGATGCATTCCGATTGAAACTGAACGCAGAAAAAACTCAATGCCTCATACTTACCTCCCAATACAACACGAAGAAATTCACCGCTATTACCACACCTAAACTAAATCTGCCAATCTCAGAAACTCTAAAACTCCTTGGAGTCACTATCGACCGCCACCTAACACAACCAAAAAGATGTTCTACTCCATGTGGAAACTGAAAAGAATAAAACCATTCTTTCCAAGATCTGTCTTCCGCAGCCTAGTGCAATCACTCGTACTCAGTCATCTGGACTACTGCAACTCACTATACGCAGGCTGCAAAGAACAAATACTGAGGAAACTTCAAACAGCCCAGAATACAGCAGCCAGACTCATCTTCAGAAAACCAAAATACGAAAGTGCAAAACCCTTACGTGAGAAACTGCACTGGCTCCCACTCAGAAAACGTATCACCTTTAAAGTATGTACCTTGGTCCACAAGATCATTCATGGTGAGGCCCTGCATACATGTCTGACTTAATAGACCTGCCACCCAGAAATGCCAAAAGATCATCCCGAACTTTCCTCAATCTCCACTTCCCTAAGTGCAAAGGCATAAAATACAAAGCACTGCATGCCTCAACCTTCTCTTACACAAGCACGAAATTCTGGAATACACTACCACGCAACCTGAAAATGATTTATGAATTAACCCACTTCCGCAAACTATTGAAAACTCACCTCTTCGAGAAAAGCTATGGCAAGAATCAAAACATATGAAGTCCTTACGCACTAACAGAGATAGGGCAATACACTCTCTTCTGATCTCTCTTCCCCTTAATCTCACCACACTTAAAACCCTACCCACAGATGGAACTGTTATACCCTAATGTTCTCTCGCCATTGTTCTATCGCCGATCACTTCCCCATTGCTACATTCTACTGTTCCATTCCCAAACTATGTTTGACTTTGACTTGTTTTCCCAAACATGTATGACTTCGACTGTCTTCCCATAACTCTTCTCAATATAACCCATAACCATATTGTAACCAATGTAATTCCATGACTCACAATGTATTGTAAGCCACACTGAACCCGCAAATAGGTGGGAAAATGTGGGATACAAATGCAATAAATAAATATAAATAAATAAAACTAGGCCTGTAAAAATCAAAGATCACTTCTGACACATATTACATTTCACTGTAGCAAGTGCTGAAATGAGGTAATTGAGAGCCGATAGAGGTGGGGGAATCTGCTCTGTCAACAATAAGGAGACCGGCACCTGCAAGAAGTCAGGAGCGAAGATGTTTTGGCTAGTGGAAGATAGCAGTAGGTCAGGTGCAAGTAGGATGAGAACATCCAAAAGGGGGGCTAGAGGAAGGCTTGGGAACATGTGAAGTCATTCTTATCAACTGATAAGGACCAAAGAGTTCTGGTGAGAAAGCTAGGGTCCATTGGAATGAATAGAGTTAGAAGGGTATAAAAAGGGCAGTCTGAAGGGTATCAGGGCAGAAGGCTGAAGAGAGAGATCAGACTGCACCTACTGTGTGAAACGTTGTCCCATCATGATCCAGAGATGAATGCCTAATTTGCCTGTACTGCCTTTGGGTAAGATACTAATGCTAATAAACTATATTATTATATCTACTGACTATTGGGCTTCTTTCTAATTATGGAGCTTGCTACTGCCCAGACTGTGTAAAGCAGTCATGAGCAAATACAAGGTCAGGGTAATTAAGTATTTTATGGGGATATGCAGTCCTTTTCAGGGTAGTAGAAATCCCAGTGCTTCCGCTGCCCAAACCGTTCTGGCAGACCCAATTATGTTCATTTCCCCCGGGTATGGACTCAAGAATTATACAGAGCTGGTCTAGGTGGGGCCTTACCCGAGTGGAACATTTTCTAAGGGAGGATGGTTCTTTGCTACTCTATGCATCTCAAAGGGAGAGATTCCAATCTGTGTCAGGGGGAGACCAGTTTGCTTACACACAATTAGTCTATTATATTAGTTCATTAGATCACTGGGCTCTTGATGAGTATACAAGGCACTCATCTGAATGAACTTCTGAGGGAAGAACATCTAGGCATTGTATCAAATTGCTCCCCTGAAGGATTCTGAACAGCTGAGTTGTTGACAGCATGAACTCCCAATCCCAAATCAAGTACCCAATATTAGAGCCCTACTTAATCAGATTCCTAAGGATGTTCATGGTGCAGATCTTCAAGAATGTCAATTTAGAATTATACATAGGGCTTATTATTCTCAAACACAGGCGGTCTGGGCAGGGATCGTACAATCTCCAATATGCCTTAAATGCCAACAAGCTGATAACATTTTTCATGCTCTATGGGAATGCCTATCAATACATTCCTTTTGGGGGGACATTTTTAATTATCTGGGATCTCTGCTGGGACATAGCATGAGTCATAACCCCATGGACACTTTGGTTGGCTCTCCTGGGAATATGAGGCCTCCCGATTGTTTGTCCACAAGGCAGTCTGAGTGGGAAAAAAGTACATTATGTTATTGGATAAGCAGGGATTCCCCTATCACATTGGATTTGGAGAAACAGAATGCACTCGCTTATGTTGTTAGAAATGCATCATGCCAAGCTGACACTCAGAAAGAAGGAGGGTTTCCTGCACGTTTGGGAGAGTTATATACAAGCACTTCAAGCAAGAGTTCTGAGTCTTTTCCTTAATGATATAGATGGATCCTGATAGCCCATACTGCAAACCTGGAAAGAATGTACTTTTGGGGATAGGATGGGAAAAAAGGAAGGAAGGGTAAGGTGGGGGGGGGGGGGGGGGCAGGCAGAAGTGGTCAGAGATTGGGTAAAGTGAATTGGGATGGCTGGAAATCATAACCTCTTTACTTACTAATTCTTGGTTTGCCAATGGGGTGGGTCGGGGGTTGGGGAGATTCTTGAGGGGTGGGAAGGTAAAAGGGAAGGGTATTCTTTGGAAATGTCTGGAGGGGGAGGAATGAAAAGGTAAAATTATGCCTTATCTGTTGATAATTTTCTTTCCTTTAGTAGCAGCAGATGAATCCAGGAACTGGTGGGTTGTGTCCATAAGTACATAAGTATTACCATACTGGGGCAGACCGAAGGTCCATCAAGCCAACATCCTGTTTCCAACAGTGGCCAATCCAGGTCACAAGTACCTGGCAAGATCCCCAAAAAAGTACAATACATTTTATGCTGCTTACCCTAGAAATAAGTAGTGGATTTCCCCAAGTCCATTTTAATAATGGTCTATGGACTTTTCCTTTAGGAAGCCATCTAAACCTTTTTTAAACTCCACTAAGGTAACTACATTTACCATATTCTCTGGCAACGTATTTCAGAGTTTAATTACTCGTTGAGTGAAGAAAAATTTTCTCCAATTCGTTTTCAATTTACTACTTTGTAGCTTCATTGCATGCTCCCTAATCATAGTATTTTTGGAAAGAGTAAACAAGTGATTCATGTCTAACCGTTCCCCTCCACTCATTATTTTATAGACCTCTATCATATCTCCCCTCAGTCATCTTTTCTCCAAGCTGAGAAGCCCTAGCCACTTTAGCTTTTCCTCACAGGGAAATCATCCCATCTGCTTTATTATTTTGTTGCCCTTCTCTGTACCTTTCTAATTCCACTTTATCTTTTTTAAGATGCAGTGACCAGAATTTAACACAATATTCGAGCTGCGGTCGCACCATGGAGCGAAACAAAGGCATTATAACGCCCTCATTTTTGTATTCCTTTCTTTTCCTATTAAAACATTCTATTTGCTTTCTTAGCCGCCGCCACACACTGAGCAAAGGGTTTCGATGTATCAACAATGACACCTAGATCCCTTTCCCGGTCGGTGACTCCTAATGTGGAACCTTGGATTACATAGCTATAATTGGGGTTCCTCTTTCCCACATGCATCACTTTGCACTTGCTCACATTAAACGATGTCTGCCATTTAGATGTTGAAGTCTTGGCAGCCATCGAGGTGGATGCTTCCGGTGCCAATGATGATGCACCGGCCTTCGAGGAGCCAAATGTTTCTCTGTTGGACCTGTCATATCATGTGTCCTCTACTTGCATTTTAAACAGAAAACAAGAGAGTTTGGCTCGTAGTCAGGCCCAAGGTATCCGATGCACCAAGAGTGAGGGTCTGTCACAGAAATCAGCTGATTACATTAGCGCACCCCTTAAAGCCACTGGGGGTCTTCAGGGACATCGAGAAAAAGGAACTACAACCAAATTAAATTCCTCAATTGTGAGCCAAAAATGCCAGGGCAAGCAGTTGCTTCATAAAACAGGTCTAGGAGGGTGGAGTTGGATTCTTGACCCCAAACAGAGTCTGCAACACTGACTGCCGAACCAACTGTCACGTCTGGTATCCTGCCTCAAGGCAGAGGTGAGATGTGAATGTGCATCCCTTGCAAATTTTCTAAATGAAGGCAGACCTCAAGTGGGTTACCGACACAACCATGGCTCTGACACTGTGAACCGTGACATGACCCTCCAAGGCCAGCCCAGTCTGGGCATAAGTAAAGGAAATGCAATCTGCCAGCCAAATTGAGATGGTGCGCTTCCCAATGGCGACCCCCTTACTGTTGGAATTAAAAGAAACAAAAGCTGGGCGGTCTGTCTGTGGGGGCCTTGTCTGCTCCAAGTAATAGGCCAATGCTCTCTTGCAATCCAAGGTGTGCAAGCTGCTTTCACCAGGATGGGCATGTGATCGGGGAAAGAATGTTGGCAAGACAATTGACTGGTTCAGAAGAACTTAGACACCCACTTTCGGCAGGAACTTAGGGTACGTGTGGAGGACTACTGTGTTGTGATGAAACTTAGTATAAGGTGCATCCACCATTAAGGCCTGAAGCTCACTGACACTACGAGCTGAAGTAACCACCACCAAAAAAATTACCTTCCAGGTCAAGTACTTTAGATGGCAGGAATTCAGTGGCTCAAAAGAAGCTTTCATCAGCTGGGTGAGAACTATGTTGAGATCCCATGACACTGGTGGAGGTTTGACAGGGGGCTTTGACAAAAGCAAACCTCTCATGAAGCGAAAAACTAGAGGCTGTCCAGATATGGGCTTACCTTCTACATGTTGATGATAAGCACTAATTGCACTAAGGTGAACCCTTACAGAGTTGGTCTTGCGATCAGACTCAGACAAGTATAGAAGGCACTCAAGCAGGGTCTGTGTAGGACAAGTAAGATGATCTAGGGCCTTACTCTCACACCAGATGGCAAACCTCCTCCATTTAAAAGAGTAGCATCTCTCAGTGGAATCTTTCCTGGAAGCCAGTAAGACTTGGGATACAACCTCCGAAAGATCCAAGGAAATGAATTCTAAGCTCTCAACATCCAAGTTATGAGAGTCAGCGATTGTAGGTTGGGATGCAGAAGAGACCCCTCGTTCTAAGAAATGAGGGTCAGAAAACACTTCAATCTCCATGGTTCTTTGCAGGATAATTCCAGAAGAAGAGGGAACAAAATCTGCAGCGGCCAGTACGGTGCGATCAGAATCATGGTTCAGAGGTCTTGCTTGAGTTTCAACAAAGTTTTTCCTATTAGAAGTATCGTAGGATAAGCATACAGGAGACTGTCAGGATTGCAGGAGGTCAAAATTATTGCTGGACATACTTATATTAATATGAAATCAGTTTGACAATATTAAACCACCTTCTGACCTCTGATAAACTCTCCCCCCTCTCCTGCAGGAACCATTGAGGATGAAATGGGCCAAATGGTGCTCAGAGAGGCCTGATAGCCCTTTGGTTCTCAATTACTCTTGATTAACTACCTTTTGTTCCATGGGGGAGCAGGGCTTCAGAGCAACCAAAGCTAGACAGTGTGGCTCCAGGACAACCTGTCAAAGTTGTCACCTTTCCTGACTTCAGAAAGTATCTGGAGTTCTGTAAAGGAAATAACTGGGAAAGAGAAGTTTTTGATCTCTCTCTGCTCCTGTTCCCTCTCAGTTCTTATTAGGTATAAAGCAGAGCTCACTAGGGCTCTCTGGAGCTCTGTCTTTCTCGGTGCAGCAGAGCACAGAGCTCAGCTTGGGGTCTACTGCCCCCCCTCTCTCTGTCCCCGGGTACTTCTCTGTGTCCAGGGCACTAGGCCTCCCTCTTTCTTTCTTTCTCCCTGCAGCAGAGGGCACGGGACTCTGCTGGGCTGTCTTTGTTTCTTCTTCTTTCTCTGCACACCTCCATCTTTAGCCACCAGAGCACCTGGCTCTGCTCCCCCCCTTCTCAGACAAGCCCTAGTCCAAGGTTTCTTTCTTCCTATGAACAAACACCCTATCCTTTCTTTCTTTCTCCCTCCCTCTAAATACACACCCCAAGACAGCTTGTACCCTTTTTCCTGTACTAAGTGCTGTGAGCCAATACATATATGCAAATAGAATATACTTTATATATCCAAATCTGTGTGGATTGCGTATTCTTTGGGAACCCACTGCCTCTGTGAAGTGGACCCCGGGACCAACCCTAGACAACGATAGCTGACATCTGGGGAGCTCGTCTCGGTTTCAAAAAGAGGATCTCCAGCTGGGTAAGTAAGACATTGTTTTGCTTTCTGCATGTTTGCATATGTACTTCTAGGCTTGTTAAGGGGGATGGAAAGTTGAAGTAATTTAATGCTGTGTTTGGGGCTGCTCAGAAAAACTGATAGATCTTCCAACTTTATTGGAAGGGGTACCAAGTGAAACAGTCCCACATTTTTAAACACTATATATCTGTCTTTGGTAATCACTTAATTTCCTGTCACTTTGAACTATTTCTCTACCAGCCAGTCTCTGTCTTGGTGAAAAGTCAGCTCTGCCTGACAGGGAACTGACAGTTGGCATATCTAATTTAACACCTGCCTTGCTTAATCTATATTCATTCTAAACTATCCCTCCAGCCCCTCTACTTCATAAAGAGGGCCTTTCCAAATTCAAGAGCTACACAGAGCTAGTTCCATATATGTATATCTATTAAGAAACTAGCCAGGTCCCGGTACCAATTTAAGTATTTTTCAGCAGCCTCAACCATGGACGCTTTTGATCTTAAAGAACTAAAAGTTATGGTACAGACTTATTGTAACAAAAAGGGAGGCCCATTTGAAGGAGAATTCCCAGAGGATTCCTGGTATGATATTCAAAAACAAATGGTACACCATTCCCAAGAGTTCAAAAAGAAAACTAATAAACGGAAATGCCTTTTTATGCAAGGCCTGTGTAGGGGACTAATTACTTTGAAACAGCAAAAGGCAGACCTGACCATTCAGTGCACTCAGTTAACCAGGGACCTTGAGGACGCGCAGGCATGCATCTCGATGCAACGAGCACAAGTTGTGCAAGCAACAAATTCCTTCTTACATGTAAATGAACAATTGGACGAGGCTAAAACAGAATTAAAACATTTAAAAAGTAAATGTGCCTCAAAGGACCAGATTAACTCTGTGCACTCCCTCAGCACCGCCAGCCTATGAAACACCCTACAAGCCAGGTTTTCAATTCATAGAACCACAAAAGCACACAGAAGTGTGTGTAGTGGATTTGAGAAGTGGGGGCAAATCTAAGACTGAAAACACTGACTTAAGCACTCAAACATGCTTAGATGAGGAAACCCCAGGCACAAGCACTAACCTGAGGGACAGGGAGGATTCTGCAGACACAGAAACTGAGTCCAGTACAGACCCCAGAACACCAGTAAACTTGGTACTGTATGACTCATTAAAAGATAGTGACATTGAAAGGATAACACAGAAGGTCGGCCCTATGCCTTTTAATATGAATGAATGGTGCAAATGGGCCACTGATATTCTGATTCACTGGGGCCTAGGAAAGTATAAGAGGAAAACGTCTGACTTTGACAGACTTATGCACGTAGCTTTAGGACCCCACTATTTTAAAGTAGGCTCTCTCACCCACCCATTCCAGTTGTTGAAAAAGGGTCTTGAGCAATTATTTCGCTGTACTCAAATGCAAGCATTTAGAACACTTACACCCCTGCCAAATGACACACTAGAAGAATTTGCGCACAGATTGTGGGTGCTGGAAGCATTTCGAGACCAGGAGGGTTGGCCCAAAATAGAAGATTATGGTCAGACACATCATAAAGAATTTTTGTTGGAAATCCTATCCCCCGAGATTACTAAACATCTCAGATTGTTTGCTGAGGACCCCAAAGAAACTCCTTTTGACATGCTAATGCTTAGGATTGCATCTGTATGGAAAACTCAGCCATCCCAGGTAATTACTGTGTCAGAAGCAAAGAAATGGCAAGCAGAAGGGCCCTCCCACAGCAATAGGTCAGGAAACTCAGGACAGGCCCCATGGAGAGGGCAGAGCAGAGGTAATTTTAGAAATTCCTCAGGCTACATCCCATTTCATGAACTTAAAGCACAGACAGACCAGTTGAAACAGCAACAAATTAAATGGGAACAAGATAAATATACCATGCAGCTAGAATTAGACAGAATAAAAAGTGAATTAATAGCTGCCCAGGATAAGCAAGAAAAAAAGGAATAGGGATGTCCTGATCTCCAGTGTCCAAATATCAAACAATCTGAAGTATTTTGTGCCCAGCCTGACTCCTTTCACTTACCTGAGCATGCACTTCCAGCACCTCAGGAGAGGGGAAAGGAGACAGATTCAGAATATAAATTAAAGTTTGTGGCACCCTTGATTTTGGACACGTGTGGACGCCCCAATGTGAACAGCAGGATAGGGGGTCAGGATAAATTAGCGTTGATTGACACAGGGGCTGGAATCAGTTTTACAAGCAGGGTTTCTCCCACTTCAGACCAGGAAAATGTGCAAACATATAAAATCCAAGGGGTCAATGACACAGTTACCAACTGTGTGGCTATCCCAGTGCAGATGCAGAGGGAACATGATGATGAAATTTTGGAAACCAATGCAGCCACTATAGTAAGCACAGAAAAGGAAATAATTGGAATTGATGTCCTCAACCAGTTAAATTTGGTAGTGGATATGGCTAATCTTACCTTGTGGCAATGTATTGGATCTCCAAAAATGTCTACAGTTTTGGTGCACGAAGCAATTCCCATGCATTTGGCCACACAATGCACAAAAGCTGACCAACAGTATGATCTGACTGTAATTCCCACAGAGGTTATAGACATCCCTGTCTGGGCCCAAGACAAACTAGAATGTGGCAGAATGTCCACAGAAATCCTGTTAGAAGGGGAGGATCCTCCGCCACAAAAGCAATATCCAGTACCTCATCAGGCGATAGAACCCGTAGCTAAGATTATACAGGTACTGGAAGAGAGGGGCATAATTAGACCGATCTCTTCTACATGCAACTCTCCAGCATGGCCAATAGTTAAACCAGGAGGCTCCTTTAGACTGACCATAGATTTCCGCGCCCTAAATCAAGTATCAAAATCTGTGGTACCGGTTGTAGCCTCATACCCGGAAATGATCTCTAAATTAAACCCCAACTGTAAAATTTTTTCTGTCCTAGACATTTCAAATGGGTTTTGGAGCCTGCCCCTGGCCCCAGAATGCCAGTACAAAACAGCATTCCAGTGGCTAAATAAACAGTACGCATGGACTGTGTTACCCCAGGGTTATAAGGATTCTCCATCCATTTTCCACAAATACATGCAGGAAGCCCTAGCTCAGGTGTCTTGTAGAGACAATATAATCCAATATGTTGATGACATTTTAATTCAATCTGAAACTGAATCTGACCACTGGGCCCATGTAAGAGAGATTTTAAAAGCTCTTTTGAAAGCTGGACTTAAAGTAAATCCGGCCAAAGCTCAGCTGTGTAAACCACAGGTTTCCTTTCTAGGAGTCACTATTGGCCAGGAAGGGAAATCCATAGATTCTCAGAGAATAGATCTCGTACAGAAATTACCTTTGCCTACAGACCAGAAATCCCTCCAATCATTTCTAGGGCTTACAGGGTTCTGCCGGGATTTTATGCACAACTATGCTGAAGTGGCTGCTCCACTATACTCCCTGCTTAAACGTAAAGAATATGTTTGGGAGGCAGAACACACAGAGGCAGTGACTAAACTCAAGCAGACTTTGACTTCTGCTCCTGTCCTTGCTCCCCCAGATCACAAGCAGAATTTTTTCCTATACCCAGTGGTTGGTGAGAACAGTATAGGAGCTGCCCTCACACAGCGCTTAGGAGGGACAGACAGGCCAATTGCTTTCTTTTCCAGAGTTCTCACTTCTCCAGAACTTAAAATGGGAACCTGTGAAAAACATGTTCTGGCTGCATATGCTGCTATGCAAAAGTTTACATACATTATTGGAGCTCAAACTACTTACATATGTAACCACCACACCCCCCCTTAAATTAATTGTGGAGGGCAAGTTGGCTTGTAGTAGAATTAGGACAGAGAGAATAGTCCATTGGCACAGAATGTGCAGGCACAGAATGTGAAATTTGAATTACTGAAAGAGCCTAAGGTGCAGGTTGCAGGGATCTTACTGGAGGGACAGCCTCATGACTGTCAGTCTTCACCCAGTACCCCCAATCATTTGATATTTAAAGAACTAGTACTGGATAGAATATCCCCTTTTCTTCCTACAGTATATATTGATGGCAGTAGCCAATGTGAGGGAGGAAGGAGATTAGCAGGGTTTGCAATTGTACAACTGGGCCCAGATAACAAAGTAATCCTGCAAAGGCAGTACTCCTGTGGGTCAGCCTCAGCACAATACTGTGAACTGGCTGCCTTTGTGGCCTGTTTGCAGCATTATCAAGACTCTCACCCTGAAATACA
This sequence comes from Microcaecilia unicolor, assembly GCF_901765095.1. Classification (NCBI taxonomy): domain Eukaryota; kingdom Metazoa; phylum Chordata; class Amphibia; order Gymnophiona; family Siphonopidae; genus Microcaecilia; species Microcaecilia unicolor. Next base: position 301,283,980 of record NC_044033.1, read on the forward strand.
GATAATCTTAGATTCAGATTATGTATTCAGAAGTGCCATTGCATTGCTGCCATGGTGGTTAAGCCACAACTTTAAATCCACAGATGGGTCCATGGTAAAACATTCAACACTATGGGCTATGGCACAAGAACTCAGTGAAAAATTTCAGAAAGTTCATTTAGTGAAGGTGAAAGCACACAGAAAGAAAGGCCCTTTAGTTAGGGTTACCATTTTGTGTCCTCTGAAAAAGAGGACACATGTCACGCCCCCTACCCCGCCCCCGCCACGCCTCATGCCACGCCCCCTTCAGGTCGGGTTCCGCCACGCCCCCCCCGTCACATAGTCCCCTCCCCCCCTCACTTACTATCTAGCCCTGGTGGTCTAGTAGCGTCTTCTCTTCGGGGCAGGAAAGAGCCCCCTCTTTCCTGCCCGGAGCGCTGCCTGCCCTTGCCTGCTGCATCCTCCTCGGACTGGCTGGGGATTCAAAATGGCCACCGAGAGTTGAAGCGGCCTCGCGAGAGTTCAAATCTCGGCGGCCATTTTGAATCCCCAGCCAGACCGAGAAGGATGATAGACAGGGGAGGCAGCGCTCCGGGCAGGAAAGAGGGGGCTCTTTCCTGCCCCGAAGACGTCACTAGACCACCAGGGAACATGGTAAGGAAGGGGAGGGGATGGGAGACCAGGTCACGACCCACGGCGCTGATCGCGCGCCCACCGCACGCACGCGCCTGCCCGCACCCGCGCCCACGTTTGTCCAGAAATCCGGACAAACGTGGGCGCGGGCAAAATCCGCCGGACGCCCCGGACATGCCCTCAAAAAGAGGACATGTCCGGGGAAATCCGGACGTATGGTAACCCTACCTTTAGTGAAAGGAAACACTCTAGCGGATTCACTAGCGAAGGAAGCATGTCATGTAGGCCCTATATGGCCCTGGTATGAACAGACACGGATGGTAGCCACGGCCACACGGTCCACTGATTATGATCAGGTGGTACCACCAGATTATTTCAGTACACTGCAGGAGAATGACGCAGAGCTTTCCAATCTGAAGCAGCTAGTGCAACAAACCCCAGATAACACTTACCAGCATACACCCTTTCTCACACTCACTATACAGAAAGACATGCTGTGTGTGAAAAGGAGGAAGGATTGGTTATAGCTATCCCCAGAGCGCAAGGGAAAGATTGGATGCATTGGGTTCATGGAGCAGGTCCCATGGGGCACCCTAAAACTGAAGAGATGTTGGCAACTCTAAATATGTTGGTCTGGTGGCCAGAAATGAAACATGATATACAGGATCATGTGGCCTCCTGTGTGATTTGTGCTTCATTTGGGAGACAACCTAAAAAGAAAAGGGGACAGCTGATGAGAGCGCCACCACGGGGACCATTTGAGAGACTACAGATAGATCATGTGGGCCCTCTCCCTTTAACAGCTAGGAAAAACAGATTTTTACTCACAGTAGTGGACTCCTTTTCCCACTGGGTAGAAGCTTTTCCTGTATCAGATCAAACTGCTAGAACCACAGCTGAGGTACTAACTATGCAATTTTTTACACGTTGGGGAATTCCTAAGACTATTGAATCTGATAATGGTCCTGCTTTTGTTTCTCAGCTAGTCAAGGAATTGTTTGATTTTCTAGGCATAGAACAGCAATTGCACATTTCATACCATCCCCAAGCAGCGGGGCAGGTAGAACGTATGAATCAAACAATCAAATCACATCTCAGCCCTATGCTGAATCTGACAGGGAAAAATTGGGATCAGGCCCTCCCTTTGGTCCTTATGCGTATCAGAGCCAATGTCTGTAAGTCCACAGGTTTTGCCCCATATGAAGCCTTAATGGGAAGGCCAATGCCTCGATGGGAAAACCTGTTACACCCTTTTCTCCCGGAGGATCAGACTGTAGTTCTTGCAAATGAGTGGATGAAATCCCTGCAAGAACACCTAAAAGAAATCCAGACCACTGTGCTGGCAAACACAGAAAAGTCTAGGGATTATCTGCAGGAGGTGCATGCCAAAGATTCTGATTTGCGACCACTCAAAGTGGAGAGTAAGGTCATGCTCCTAAACCCTAGACCAAACCTCCCCTTTGGCACAGCAAAGTGGGATGGACCATACTTGGTTACAGATGCACTAGGCCCAAGCCTATATCAGCTCCTAAGGCCAGACAACCAGCGATGTTGGAAACACATCACTCAGTTGAAACCTTATGGATAATTAGGGGTTACCAGTTTTGTTCTCAGATTCCACCTGAAAACAGCACAGACGACTGATTCCTGAAAACAGCACAGACGACTGATTCCTGAAAACAGCACAGTCGCTGCCCTCTGAACAAAAGATATTTGAAGAGTGGTAACTATAATAGCTACTCATAATGTATAGTATATGTATAGTTGATACAAGCATTCAATAGTGATAATAATACTTAGTAAACATTAGTAAACATAAGTAAGTTAGTTAGTATACTTTAATAATCAGTGTGCTTCTAGTATGGCCCATTTTCTGTTTAGTGTGATATGTGTTCTCCTTTACCCAAGTCTCATTACAGGAACTATCGTCCGAATATGCACAATTGGTTGGACCAATTGCACAGATGGGGTATATCGCTATCAAGAAATACCCCCACCATTCCCTGAAGGAAAAGACCTGGTTATCCTGAGTTTCTGCTCGGTGCAAGACAGACCAGTCTACTATTCCCTGAACATCACGCACGCGAAGTGGACTCCACCAATTTCCACTTCCCTAGACAGAACACAAGAATTGATTGCACCCCCAGATAAATACTTTCTAGGCCCTCCTGCCTTGATTCTATACAATATCTCCTGTCAGGATAAAGGGACTTGGCAGATCACTTATATGTGGATTCAAAGTAATCAACAGCACATTACTGAGACTTCTTTCTTTTTTGATGTACTTTGTTTACCTACCACTCCTCCCCCCACCTCCCCTACCACTCCAGTTCATCCTATTCTGTACCTCTCAGATATTAATTTGTTCCAGGAGGGGAAACCATTTCAGATTAAATACGATGCACCCCATGATGTTTTATATGATGTAGAATACCACTTTCTTACTTGGCATCTGTATCCTAAAGTATTTCTAGTCACTACCAAATATCCAAACTGCTCTCAATTTGTTGCCAACCACATACATATGCTTAATACATGGTTGGATATGCAGTCAGCCACACCCTCAGTCAATCCCTCTAGATACAAGCGGGAATTATTGGACACTATTTTAGGAGGCACAGGAACTGTACTGGGAGCCCTTAATACAATTGATATGGAAGTGCTCCGGAATAAGATGGGATCCACAGCACAACATGCTTCTGAAGGGTTTACATCACAACATATTATTAATGAGGCTTCAGCTAAACTATCTAATGTAATTGTAGATACATTTGCTCTTATATCACCCATTATAGAACAGAAAATTGTGACTCTAGCACATGAAGAATACAGGTTGGGAAAGAATATTTCATGGGCTATGGCCTGTGATCAAATACAGATCGAGCTTATTACTATCTTAAAGGAAATTCTAATCACGTCTAAGTTAGGCCACTGGCCACCATCTCTTGTTCAGATGGCTAGCACCAAATTACCAGAATTTGCTATAGCTCACCTTGATTGGTGGACGGTTAGTGTTCCAATCTGTTCACAACAAGGATGCTCTATCTGTACTTTGGTCCCATGGTCAGGACAACATACAGTTATTTACCCGGTAGTTAATATTGGGGTGCAAATTAATAATGTGATAATGTATCCTCTGGACCATCTCGCATGGGTGCAGCCCCTGGGCAATGACTGGACATCATTCAGACCAATGGACCCTAGCCTGTGCCAGCGGACACCCTTTCATTTCCAGTGTGAACCTCATCAGTTTAAAGAGAGTGACAGCTCCTGCTGGAACAATTCATCCTCCTGTACTCTGACTGCTGAACTTTTGTATTCACCCACTGTCTCACATAGGGTGTACTACCTTGGAGCTGGACACTTTTGTTTTAATCTGTTCTTTCCTCAAAATATTTCTTTTTCCATTGCTCCCCAAGTACATGACATCCGCCTCCCTAAGAACACTGTGCTGTACAGTTCGAACTATTTACAGAACAATACTTGGTGCAGTCATACTCCCCTGGTGTTCATCACCATTAATGAGACAACATATTCTGCACCTCTGGTTACCAATGACTCTATTGACATTCCAGATTTTATTCCATACGCTGTACATCCACTCCCTCTGGGCATGGGAGAAGAGACTTTCCACAAAATACTGAACTTTACTGAACTCCATGCCTATATGGACCATTTGAAAACAACCTCCACAGAAGTGAATCATACCATCACTTATGAGAATGGACAAATTAGACAAACTGTTCAAAATTTGGTACAAGACTCCCATGTCTCAGTATGGGAACTATTCTTTGGATATTCACCTACTGCTGATCATGTCTTTAATGTTTTAATTCACCCTATCATTATTTTAACTAGTGTACAAGTATTGCTATGCATTGTTATGATTTTCATGTGTTGTAAACTTAGACATATGTACAACTCTGTGCAAAGTTTAACCTATAAAATACCCTCACCCCTATAAGGCAGCTATGCACACACAAACACACATATACACTACTTTCCTTCCCATCTGATTTTTTTTTAAACTACTTCCTTCCCAGCATTTACATTTTTAATCTGGCATGGTAATTTGGTTTTCTTTTTTAACAGTCCCATCATCTACTTTGGAGCCACTCTAGTCTGGCAGGTTAATTTGAGCTTTGTATACCGGGCATCCTGGTACCAGTAGGCCTTAACCTCCCAAATGCCTGCATCCCTTATGCACTGTCCATTCTGCTCTAAGACGGGTAAGGTGGCATATTAAGGACTGCCCAACCTAAGACACGAGGTTTGGACTCATATTGGGATTTAAACATCTCACTGCTGTGGAGATATGAATGAGCAGGAACAAATATAACTGGAGGTATGAGAACAGGAATAGTCTGTCACTACAGTGACAGATCAGGTACCCAGGTTTGCTTCCATCTTGCCTCCCAGAAAAAAAATAAATAAAGAAAGAAAAAAGAGGTGTGGAGATGTCAGGATTGCAGGAGGTCAAAATTATTGCTGGACATACTTATATTAATATGAAATCAGTTTGACAATATTAAACCACCTTCTGACCTCTGATAAACTTTCCCCCCTCTCCTGCAGGAACCATTGAGGATGAAATGGGCCAAATGGTGCTCAGAGAGGCCTGATAGCCCTTTGGTTTCTCAATTACTCTTGATTAACATACCTTTTGTTCCATGGGGGAGCAGGGCTTCAGAGCAACCAAAGCTAGACAGTGTGGCTCCAGGACAACCTGTCAAAGTTGTCACCTTTCCTGACTTCAGAAAGTATCTGGAGTTCTGTAAAGGAAATAACTGGGAAAGAGAAGTTTTTGATCTCTCTCTGCTCCTGTTCCCTCTCAGTTCTTATTAGGTATAAAGCAGAGCTCACAGGGCTCTCTGGAGCTCTGTCTTTCTCGGTGCAGCAGAGCACAGAGCTCAGCTTGGGGTCTACTGCCCCCCCTCTCTCTGTCCCTGGGTACTTCTCTGTGTCCAGGGCACTAGGCCTCCCTCTTTCTTTCTTTCTTTCTTTCTCCCTGCAGCAGAGGGCACGGGACTCTGCTGGGCTGTCTTTGTTTCTTCTTCTTTCTCTGCACACCTCCATCTTTAGCCACCAGAGCACCTGGCTCTGCTCCCCCCCCTCTCAGACAAGCCCTAGTCCAAGGTTTCTTTCTTTCTATGAACACCCTATCCTTTCTTTCTCCCTCCCTCTAAATACACACCCCAAGACAGCTTGTACCCTTTTTCCTGTACTAAGTGCTGTGAGCCAATACATATATGCAAATAGAATATACTTTATATATCCAAATCTGTGTGGATTGCGTATTCTTTGGGAACCCACTGCCTCTGTGAAGTGGACCCCGGGACCAACCCTAGACAACGATAGCTGACAGAGACCTGTCCCCCAATTGAGGAGGAAGGCATCTGACACTAGTCTGTCATGCGCCTGAAGCAAAACTGAGGGCCTTGTGGTTGATCAGAGTGGCAAAAAGATCCACCTAGGGGGTACCCCACGCTCTGCAGGCCATGCCCATGTGTACAAACCACTCATGAGGTTGCATTATCTTACTCAGCCTGTCGGCCAGGATGTTGTTTGCACCTACCATATTAAGCGGCTTGAAGGAACATGCCTTGCTGGCAAGCCCAATGCCATGTGGCCCAGCAACCTCAACATTTGCCGAGCTGTGACCTGCCGCGAGGCATGAACCTTGGACAGCAAGATAGTCTGCTCTGGCTTCTGGGAGGTAGGCTCTAACCATAGTTGTTCCAGCACCCGAATAGTCATCTGCATGGACTCCCAAGCACTGTCCTCTGAGGTGCTCTTCACCAGCCAATCATCGAGATATGGAAACACATGAACTCCCAGTCTGCGTAGTGATGCTGCAACTACCACTAAACATTTGGAGAAAACCCTGGTAGCTGACGCGAGGCCAAAAGGCAACGCACGGTACTGAAGTGATGTGTTCCCAGCTGAAATCAAAGATATTTCCGGTGATGAGGAAGTATCGGGATATGACTATATGCATCCTTTAAGTCCAGACAGCATAGCCAATCATTTTCTTGACTCATGGGGAGGAGGGTGCCCAGGGAGGTGCCCAGGGAAACCATCCTAACTTTTCTCGGACTAGAAATTTGTTCAGGGCCCTTAGGTCTAGGATGAGACGCATCCCCCATCTTTCTGCACAAGGAAATACCTGAAATAGAATCCTTGCCCTTCTTCCCCTGGTGGAACAGGTTCAACCGCATGGGCCTTCAGAAGAGCGGAAAGTTCCTCTGCAAGTACTTGCCTGTGCTGAGAGCTGAATGAATGAGCTCTCGGTAGGCAATTTGGGGGTTTAGAATGCCAACTGAGGGTGTATCCGAGACAAACTATTTGAAGAACCCACCAGTCAGAGGTTATGAAAGGCCACCTTTGGTGAAAAACTTTCAGCCTCCCCCCGACCGGAAGTTGTCCGGAACGGACACTTTTACTGTGGCTATGCTCTGCTGGAGCCAGCCAAAAACTCGTCCCTTGCTTTGACTGGGGAGCAGCAGGGGCCTTAGGTGCACATAGTTGATGAGAACAAGCGAAATGGGTCTGAGCCTGAGCAGGCTGATGAGCCAGAGTGTACCTACGCCTAGAGTAGTAGTAGGCAGCACTCCTTGACTTGCCAAAAAACCTCCTAAATGAGGAGGTGGGTGCAGAAGGCGTCCAGCAGAAGAGAGAAGATTATCCCCCCAGCAAGGGACATCCGCCAATCTCGGCTGAACAGAATGTTTCAAGTCAGAAACACGCAACCTTGAAAGTCTGCACATTGCTATACTTTGAGCAGAGATCCTGGATGCCACATCAAAAGCATCATAAGTGCCCCTGGCCAAGAACTTGCGATACACCTTCCACTGGCACAAAGACTCAGCCTGCTCCGGAGGGAGTGCATCGACCGAGCCTGACAACTATCTCACCGAGTTTTGCAAGTAAACACTTGTGAAAAGCTGGTATGACTGAATACAGGAGATCAACATTGAGGCCTGGTACATCTTCCTCCCAAAAGAATCCAGGGTCCTAGCTTCTCTGCCTGGGGGAGCCAAGGCACAGTCCTTAGTACTCCTGGCTCGAAAGTGGATTCCACCACCATGGACTTGAGACAACTGAGACCTTTCTGAGATGTTCTGAGAGAAGAGGGCATTTCTCTGGTACTTTGTTTTGTGCTTTGGGAACTTAAAGATTGGGGTTTAAAGGAGGAATTGTAGGTTAGTGTTAGGCAAAATAAAAATATAAAAAGCAAATTTTAACAACTAATCTCCATAGTCTTTTCCACTTAATTATAAAAGCTTTGTACCACAGCAATAACAGATAGAATCTAACAGGCACTGCAGGATCTAGTTTAGAATTAAGGGGGAATAAAAAGAAAGAGAGAGAGGGAAAAGCAAGCAGGACCTAGTTTAGTATTAAGGGGGAATAAAAAGAGAGAGAGAGAGAGAGAGAAAAGCAAGCATCACTAACTAGTTGCCCTGGAGGGGCATAATTGAACGTCGCCGGCCAAATAGATCGCCGGCGATCTATGTTGGCGGCGGCGCTACAGCTGGCCGGAACCGTATTATCGAAAAAGATGGCCAGCCATCTTTTTTTTCGATAATACGGTTTAGCCCGGCCAAATGCCTTGGAGTTTGCTGTGTTTGAGATGGCCAGGTTTGTTTTTCAGCAATAAAGGAAAAAAATGCCGGCCATCTCCAACCCGGCGAAATCCAAGGCATTTGGTCGTGGGAGGAGCCAGCATTTGTAGCGCACTGGTCCCCCTCACATGCCAGGACACCAGCTGCGCACCCTAGGGGTCAGTGCAGTGGACTTCAGAAAAACCTCCCACATGCATAGCTCCCTTAATTTGGGTGCTGAGCCCCCCAACCCCCCCCCCCCAAAACCCACTACCCACAAATGTACAACACTACCAAAGCTCTTAGGGGTGAAGGGGGCAACTACATGTGGGTACAGTGGGTTTTGGAGGGCTTCCATTACCAGCACAAGTTTACAGGTAGGGAGGGATGGGCCTGGGTCCGCCTGCCTTAAGTGCACTGCGGTACCCACTAAAAGTGCTCCAGGGACCTGCATACACGCAGGCCTCTAGGACTTGTTGCTGCTGTATAACCTTGGCACACCAGTTGACACCTGAAGACTAATCTCTTTGAAAAAGTCCTTTATTTGAATAAGCACGTTTACTCACAGTTAACTGCAGATCAGAGGTTGTGCCCCACTGGCATAGTCTCTCCCTGGTACTGAGATTAGCAGTAGGTCAGAGCTGGCAGAATGGTGTACAATGCCCTCTTTCAGCAACATTCAAGGTAAGAACGTTCTCTAACGTGGGTAACACATGAAAGGGATCTAAAACTGGCTTACAAAAATGGCCACTACCTCATGGACTACTGGAAACAAAACAGGGCACACTCTGACCCAGTTAGCAGGGGGGGAAAAGCACCATGGGAGTACAGCCCAGTACCCTACACCCACTACAATGCATTGCTGATGTGAATCTGCAGGGCACCTAAAAGAAAAGGTGTCACACTCACCCAAGAGCCACATCGCAACCAGGGAAAGGCTGTCGGAGGATACAACACATTCTGCTGTCATGGAGGTGGGTACGGCATGTGAGGCTGGCAAAAAAGGTTTTTAGTTTTATTTTTTTAGTATGGGAGGGGGTTGGTGACCACTGGGGGCGTATGGAGAGGTCATCCCCCATTCCCTCTAGTGGTCATCTGGTCATTTGGGGTACCTTTTTGAAGCTTGGTCGTGAAAATAAAAGGACCAAGTAAACCCGGCGATATACTGCATATCACCATTTTTTTTCCATTATCGCCAAAAGCCAGCCATCTGGTAGCCACGCCCATGTCCCGCCTTCACTTCGCTGCCAACACGCCCCTTTGAACTTTGGCCGGCGACGCGACGGGAAAGCAGCGATATTGCCAAAAAAGCAGCTTTCAATTATACCGATTTGGCCGCTTTTCCGAGATCGCCGGCCATCTCCCGACTTATGTCGGAAAATGGCCAGCGATCATTTCGAAAATGAGCTAGATAGTGTACAAACCCTTTTCCCATAGTTTTAAACTGAAATTTTCTCTAGAAATAGGAATTTTTTCCATAGTTTTAAATTGAAACCTTTTCTAGAAGTAGAAACTAAACAGCCAAAAACTCTTGTTCTAAAAGGCAGTTATTTTCTGTTCTTTGGCTGCTGGAGAGGTAGCTCATCCAGCGACCTCAATTAAGTGTTAATTAAGGTGTGGGGAAGTAGAATACTTGCATAGGTTGCTGAGTCAGCTTCAAAGAGGCCCCTTAGATTCAAAACTATATAAAGAGGAAAGGTCCCACTGAACTTTCTTTCTGAGAAGTTCTGAGAGAGGAGACATTTTTCTGGTAAGTGAACGCTACTTTGCTTTGTGCTTTGGGAACTTAAAGATTTGGGTTTAAAGGAGGAATTGTAGGTTAGTGTTAGGCAAAATAAAAATATATAAAGCAAATTTTAACAACTAATCTCCATAGTCTTTTCCCCTTAGTTTTAAAAGCTTTGTACCACAGCATTAACAGAATCTAACAGGCACTGCAGGATCTAGTTTAGTCTTACTATATAAACTAAAAGACACTTTATATTAGGCTAATATCCTTAATACTGTAGCAAGTTTTAAATTATTGAAAAACTCAAAAACACTAAGATGGAGTCAGCAGTCCAGCAGCGAGAGGGGTGCTATCCAGTCTTTTGCTTGCATTGAGTGTCACATGTATAATTATCTCTCAGTTGGTGAGATGTCATATGTGTGTGCCCGATGCAAAGAGCTCCTAGCTCTTAGAGAACATATCCGTTCTCTTGAGGCTAGAGTAGCAGACTTGGTGGAGCTGAGGGAGACAGAGAGGTACATAGAGGAGACCTACAGGGATGTTGTAGAGAAGTCTGTAATCCGTTGGGTTGGTCGTGAGCCCTTGGGCCCTGGCCGAGGCCAGCAGGGCGCCAACCCAGGCCAAGGGGAGACCGACCCACCACCGCACACCCCAGCTACACAATACCCCCTAAGCTACCCCTCCCCACAGTCCCTCAGGAAGAAGGGAAATAGGCATACAGGCGGGCCTCGCGGCCGAACCGGAACCCACGCACACAGAGCCACTCGTGCGAGCCTCACGGCTGAACTGGAACCCAATCACACACAGGGAGGGGTGAAAGAACCCAGAGGGCCCCAAGATGCCAGACACGCGCTGAACACCAGCAATAGGGCAGAGGGGGAAACAAAGGACCAGAGCGGGCCACGCCCACGCAGGGGACTAGCGCAGGACAGGGGAGCTAACACAGCAAACCCCCCCCACACCAGGGTAGGAGCCCCAGGCAGAAGCCAGAGGAACCAGACACAAAAGGAAGGCAGAAAGCCTTTGCCTCAAACCCACTGTAGACAGAGGCACACGGAACACAAAGGGTTAAGCTTGTAGAGCCAGCAGAGAGAGAGTGCCATAAATCAACAAACAATCAGAGAGAACGCTTCCCCTCCCCGAGAGGGAGTGGGGCCCATCCAACAAACACACTGGCAGAGGCAGGAATACAATACACACAGTACACAAAGGGTTAAACTCACTGAGCCAGCAGGCCGGGACACTGGGAAGAGAAATCCTTAAAACAAACAAACAAAGGAGGAGAACGCTCTCACTCAGCCCAGAGCCCCAGAGGCTGAGCAATGCCCAGCCCCCACTAAACAAACGAGCAGCTGACCCTGATTACAGAGCTACGCACACACACACACACAGCAGCAGCTAACCCAGAGGGAAGGAAAAGAATACTCTAATACAACACAGATCCCTGTCAGAACCTAGAGCATGTTCTGAGAGAAACCTATCAGGCTTTCCCGTTACCACCAAGTAAGTAACGCAAAAGCAGAGAAACTCTTCAGCTGCAGACTAAAGTACTATCCCCTGACGTCAGCACAACCCACACTGGGAAGAGAAATCCTTAAAACAAACAAACAAAGGAGGAGAACGCTCTCACTCAGCCCAGAGCCCCAGAGGCTGAGCAATGCCCAGCCCCCACTAAACAAACGAGCAGCTGACCCTGATTACAGAGCTACGCACACACACACACACAGCAGCAGCTAACCCAGAGGGAAGGAAAAGAATACTCTAATACAACACAGATCCCTGTCAGAACCTTGAGCATGTTCTGAGAGAAACCTATCAGGCTTTCCCGTTACCACCAAGTAAGTAACGCAAAAGCAGAGAAACTCTTCAGCTGCAGACTAAAGTACTATCCCCTGACGTCAGCACAACCCCTGGCAGCCAATCAGAAGAGACGTCCCCCCTCCCCCTCAGCCAAACCGGCAGAATCATAACAAAGTCCCACCTCCAGTCTGGTAGCCTTTGTGCTACCTTGGAGGAGGGAGGTCTCCTAGAAGGACAGCATCACCCTGGTGAAGTAGGAAGTACTCCTGCAGCCAGGACCTGCCCACCAGGGGATGTACTATCCTCTCACACCGAGGATATGTCTCCAAGTGCTGCCCGGGAGGGAAAGGTTAGGACAGCCATTGTAGTTGGTGATTCGATCATTAGACATATAAATAGTTGGGTGGCTGGTGGACATGAGGATCGCCTGGTGACTTGCCTGCCTGGTGCGAAAGTGGCGGACCTCACGCGTCATCTAGATGGGATTTTAGAAAGTGCTGGGGAGGAGTCGGCTGTCTTGGTATATGTGGGTACCAATGACATAGGAAAATGTGGGGGAGAGGTTCTGGAAACCAAATTTAGGCTCTTAGGTAGAAAGCTCAAATCCAGATCCTCTAGGGTAGCATTTTCTGAAATGCTACCTGTTCCACGTGCAGGGCCAAAGAGACAGGCACAGCTCCGGAGTCTCAATGTGTGGATGAGACGATGGTGCAGGGAGGAGGGTTTTAGATTTATTAGGAAATGGGCAACATTCTGAGGAAGGGGGAGCCTATTCCAAAAGGATGGGCTCCACCTTCACCAGGGTGGGACCAGGCTGCTGGCATCGGCATTTAAAAAGGAGATAGAGCAGCTTTTAAACTAGAAATGGGGGTGGGGAAGGCAGACAGTCGCTCAAAAGTGCATGGTTCGGGATAAGGTATCTTGCAAAGATACCTCACAAACAGGGAAGATAGGGTTTCTGGATAGTGAGGTTGCACAACAGACCGTGGTAGGCCAGGTGCCCTTAAATACAACTAAAGATCAGACAAAAGATGGTAAATCAATAGTGTCAAGAACTAAGTATCATGCAAATAGGAACAACAAACACTCTGAAATGTCTATAAGCAAATGATAAGAGTCTAAGAAATAAGATGGGAGAGTTGGAATATATAGCACAAAATGAAAAATTGGATATAATAGGCATTACTGAGACCTGGTGGAAGGAGGATAACCAGTGGGACACTGTCATACCGGGGTACAAAGTATATCATAGTGATAGGGTGGACCGGACTGGTGGAGGGGTAGCATTGTATATTAACGAGAGCCTTGACTCAGATAGATTACAAATTCAGCAGGACACAAATCACACCTTTGAATCGTGGGTTGAAATTCCATGTATAAAAGGGAAAAGGAAGTGATAGGAGTGTACTACCGTCTGCCTCGCCAGGATGAGCAGGTAGACTCAGAAATGATAAAAGAAATCAGAGACGCAAACAAAATGGGCAATATGATAATAATGGGTTACTTCAATTATCCAAATATAGACTGGGTAAATGTAACATCGGGACATGCTAGAGAAGTACAATTCTTTGATGAAATCAAGGACAGCTTTATGGAGCAGCTGGTGCAGGAGCTGACGAGAGAAAGAATAATTCTAGACTTGTTCCTTAGTGGAGCGCTTGATCTGATGAGGGACGTTATGGTACTGGGGCCGCTTGATAACAGTGATCATAATATGATCAGTTTTGATATCAACCTTGAAGTAACTATACAAAGGAAGTCAAATACGTTAGCGTTTAACTTTAAAATAGGAGACTATGATAAAATGAGAAGAATATTTAAACAAAAACAAAAAAACTTAGGGGGGCAACTGAGAGGGTAAAAACTGTACAACAGGCATGGACGCTGTTCAAAAACACCATCCTGGAGGCCCAGGCCAAACATATTCCGCGAATTAGAAAAGAAAAGACGGAAGTCCAAAAGACAGCCGGCGTGGTTGAAAAGTGAGGTGAAGGAAGAAACGCCTTCAGAAAATGGAAGAAGGAACCGTCTGAAAATAACAAGAAGCAGCATAAGGAGTGTCAAAGCAAATGCAAAGCGCAGATAAAGAAGGCCAAGGGGGATTAAGGAAAAAAGATAGCATTAGAGGCAAAAAAAAAAAACATAGCAAAAAATGTTTTTGGTATATTAAAAGCAGGAAGCTGGTAAAAGAATCAGTAGGACCGCTGGATGACCGAGGGGTAAAAGGGGCGATCAAGGAAGATAAAGACAGCAGAGAGATTGAATGAATTCTTTGCTTCGGTCTTCACCGAGGAAGATTTCAGTGGGATACCGGTGTCGGAAATGGTATTTCAAGCGGACGAGTTGGAGAAACTTACTGACTTCATGGTAAACCTGGAGGACGTAATGGGACAGTTCAGCAAACTGAAGAGTAGCAAATCTCCTGGACCAGATGGTATTTATCCTAGAGTACTGACAGAACTGAAAAATGAGCTTGCGGAGCTACTGTTAGTGATATGCAATTTATCCTTAAAATTGAGCATGGTACCGGAAGATTGGAGGGTGGCCAATGTAACGTCGATTTTTTAAAAAGGTTCCAGGGGACATCCGGGAAATTATAGACCGGTGACTCTGACGTCGGTGCCGTGGAAAATGGTAGAGGCCATTATCAAAAACAAAATTACAGAGCACATCCAAGGACATTGATTACTGAGACCTTTTGTGTGGGGAAATCTTGCCTGACCAATTTACTTCAATTCTTTAAAGGAGTAAACAAACATGTGGACAAAGGGGAGCCGGTTGATATTGTGTATCTGGATTTTCAAAAGGCGTTTGACAAGGTACCTCATGAAAGGCTACAGAGGAAATTGGAGGGTCATGGGATAGGAGGAAATGTCCTATTGTGGATTAAAAACTGGTTGAAGGATAGGAAACAGAGAGTGGGGTTAAATGGGCAGTATTCACAATGGAGAAGGGTAGTTAGTGGGGTTCCTCAGGGGTCTGTGCTAGGACCACTGCTTTTTAATATATTTATAAATGATTTAGAGATGGGAGTAACTAGCGAGGTAATTAAATTTGCTGATGACACAAAGTTATTCAAAGTCGTTAACTCGCGACAGGATTGTGAAAAATTACAGAGGGACCTTATGAGACTGGGAGGCTAAATGGCAGATGACGTTTAATGTGAACAAGTGCAAGGTGATACATGTGGGGAAAAAAGAATCCGAATTATAGCTAGGTCATGCAAGGCTCCACGTGAGGAGTTATGGACCAAGAAAGGGATCTGGGTGTCGTCGTCGATAATACACTGAAACCTTCTGCTCAGTGTGCTGCTGCGGCTAGGAAAGCGAATAGAATGTTGGGTATTATTAGGAAATGTATGGAAAACAGGTGTGAGGATGTTGTAATGCCGTTGTATCGCTCCATGGTGCGACCGCACCTTGAGTATTGTGTTCAATTCTGGTCGCCGCATCTCAAGAAAGATATAGCAGAACTGGAAAAGGTGCAGCAAAGGGCGACAAAAATGATAGCGGGGATGGGACGACTTCCCTATGAAGAAAGACTAAGGAGGCTAGGGCTTTTCAGCTTGGAGAAGAGATGGCTGAGGGGAGACATGATAGAGGTATATAAAATAATGAGTGGAGTGAAACAGGTAGATGTGAAGCGTCTGTTTACGCTTTCCAAAAATACTAGGACTAGGGGGCATGCGATGAAACTACAGTGTAGTAAATTTAAAACAAATAGGAGAAAATGTTTCTTCACCCAACGTTTAATTAAACTCTGGAATTCGTTGCCGGAGAACGTGGTGAAGGCGGTTAGCTTAGCAGAGTTTAAAAAGGGGTTAGACGGTTTCCTAAAGGCCAAGTCCATAAACCAGTACTAAATGGACTTGGGAAAAATCCACAATTCCAGGAATAACATGTATAGAATGTTTGTACGTTTGGGAAGCTTGCCAGGTGCCCTTGGCCTGGATTGGCCGCTGTTGTGGAAAGGATGCTGGGCTCGATGGACCCTTGGTCTTTTCCCAGTGTGGCATTACTTATGTACTTACAAACCCAGGGTCACTGAGGATCCGATATTGGATGTCAATCTTCTTGGGGACAACAGGGACCGACGGAGGGGGCACCCAGGTCCTGACAAGGACTGCCTTGAGTACCTTGTGAAGAGGAGCCATCACAACCTCCATAGTAGGAGATGTATAGTCCAGGACCTCAAGCATCTTGTTCCTGGGCTCATCCTCCACCTCTAAAGGAAATGGAATGGCATCAGCCATTTCCTTCACAAAACGTGGAAAAGAAAGTCTATCTCCTTTCAGGTGGTAGAGAGGGCTTAGAAGGAATCCCATAAGACTCATCTGAGGAAAAGTATTTGGGATCCTCCTCCAATTTCCTTGAGCAGTCCTTCTCGGTGTCTGACAAGATCTCCCTATGGGATATCCGAGACCGAGCCTGCCTCAATGCCGAGTAGCCATGTCCTCGAGAGCGGCTTCGAGAGACCGGCTCCTGCCTTGACTCCGGCGAAGGTTCCTCCACTGACGTCGAGGGGGTACTGGCCTGGGTGGCAGTCGACACCAGGGCCGTAAGCAGTGCCAGCGTCGGAGGCCGCACTGCAGGCTAAGGGCCAGGCGGGGCTGTAGCGGACGTATGGTAGGCACAAGCACCCCAATACCAAAGAACAGCGCTGTATGAGGCCATCCAGCAGCTCAGGGAGCAAGGCCCGGATGTGCTCATCGAGAACAGACATCAGGAAAAGCTGGGTCGTCAGCTGAGGCAAAGGTTGCAGAACTAGTGGGGCCAATACGGAAGCAGGATCCAGGCTGCTTGGAAACAAGGGCATCGGCACCTCCTGTATGGAAGGAGAGCAGTCCTCCTGGTGCCAACGCTCCTCAGGTGCCAAATCCCTCGGCGCACTGGAGCTCCCAGCACTGTGTATCGAGGGTGACCGATGACGATGCTTCTTGGCCTTCACCCGAAGCACGTCACCCATGCTCCTCATTGCCGACGAGGACAGCGTCAAATCCTCATGTCGCCTCAGGGTCGGGTCCAACAATGGACTGTCCCGGGAGACCCACACAGCAGGAGGCCTCGAGACTGGTGGACACCCACTCCATGCCTCACTGCTCTCAGTGTCTTGAGATCTCAAAGTAGCCATGCTCACCAATGCTCCCGATGCCGGTGCAACGCTCGATGTCGATGTCAAGGAACCAGACCTGGCTCCAAAAATCTTTTTGTGTTGAACTTCTCGGGAAACCTGGGTCCTCTTCATCATATGAAGAGAGAGAACGCAGTTAGTAGGGCTATGGTCGGGCCCGAGACACTGCAGACACCAAGAATAGGTGTCCTTTCATGAGATGATCCGGCTGCACCAGGTACAACGCTTGAAGCCACTGGGAGTCTTCGTGGACATGGACAGAAAGACCTCGCTGGCCAAATCAAATGACTCAATGGTGCCTGAAAAAGAGGCGAAGGCACGAAAAAGAGAATACCCAACTGGAGTCAGGGCTTAAAAGCAGCCCGTGTCAAAAATAAAGGAAACTTAAAGACAGGCAAAAAAATATACTAATAAAATAAGGGATTGTTTTCTTAAAAAGAAACAAATCTGAAATAAAAGAGAAAAGAAAGGCTGAAGGCACTCAAAAAGGCTCTAATACATGTGCAGAGAGAACAAAAAGTGCAGCTTCTCTTCAAGTGGAAAAAACAAAACTCAGTTCTCGCGGCGGGTGGGAAGGCCCTCATGCATGCGCAGTGGAACATGGCTCACGCTTCACAAAGCTCTGATTTTTTTACTTTGGCATTAATGCTGGACCAGGCGACGCGGATCGGCGTCTACCCACGTGTGAGAATATGGAAGCCTGTTTGTCCTCGGAGAATATATATATTTTTTTCTTTTTATTCTGTCCTAATACATTATAATTTGTTTCTTCCTTTATAAAGGTTCATTTTGAGATTGTAAACCGCTCTGATTTTGTCCTGAAAGGCAGTACATGAAGTACAGAATAAACTTGAAACAATAAACTATCCTTTCCAATGGCACATTAGAATACGATACAACATTCTAATCATTCCTAGTATGCAAAATCTATTTGGGCTACATTATCCCCCCTTATTGGTACAGACTAGAAAGTATTTGGCCAAGTGGTCCTATGTGGCAGCATCCCTGAATGTTTTACCACAGTTACTGCTTCTTTTAATGATACTTCGCAGACAACTATTTGGTACAACTACACAATACTTTAGTAAAACACTAGTAAATAAGGCCCGTTTCCGACACAAATGAAACGGGCGCTAGCAAGGTTTTCCTCGGAGTGTGTATGTTTGAGAGAGTGTGTGTGTGAGAGTGACTTTGTGAGAGAGACAGATTGAATGTGTGTGGCTGCAAGTGTGTCTGTTAGAGAGTGTGTGTGTGAGATTGACAGTGTGTTTGAGTGGGTATGTGAGCGAGAGCGAGAGTGTATGAGAGTGATAGAGTGTTTGACAGTGACTGTGTGACACATAGAGAGTGAATGTGATCGAGTGTGAGACATAGCGTGTGTTGTAGACAGTGTTAGAGAGTGAGAGAGACAGTCAGTGTGTGAGAGAGAGAGAGAGTGTGTGTGAGAGATAGTGTGTGTGACGGAGATACATCCCCCCCCCTCCCTATGTTGGCTGGAAGGACCCCCCTCCGTCTGCCACTGTGTTGTCGCAGGACCCCTCATCTCCCTGTCTGGTCAGTCTCCCCCCCTCCTTTCAGGTCTCCCTACAGCCCTTCTCTCAGGACTGTGGGTCGCCCCTCCCCCCTTCACCTGTGCTGTCAGGACCCCCTCCTCCGCCTCCATCTGTGGTCTGTGTACCTGTTCTGGCCCTCATCCTCCCCTCCTTGTGCCTGAACTGTTGCTTAGCCTGTGGCAACAGTGGAGAGAGCTGTGCAGGACCTCCTGTTCCAACCCCCTTGTCATGTTTGTAGAGAAAGAAAAGAGGGAAAAAGAGGAAAAGTGGCATAATGTTTGTAAAAAGGAAGAGGGGCACGGCAGGCAGCGACCAGCTATCAGCTGTGCAAGTGTAAACAAAAGAAAACAAAAAGGAGTTTTGTGCTGCCTGTTCAGTCCCAGCTCGTATTCTCTCGTATTCGCTGCTTGAAAGGACAGGAGGGGAGGGTGCACAGCAGAAGCTGACTTACTTTGCCAGATGCGAAGCAAAAGCTCCTGCCCTTGTTAAACAAAACAAAACAAAAAGGAGTTTTGTGCTGCCTGTTCAGTCCCAGCTCGTATTCTCTCGTATTCGCTGCTTGAAAGGACAGGAGGGGAGGGTGCACAGCAGAAGCTGACTTACTTTGCCAGATGCGAAGCAAAAGCTCCTGCCCTCGTTAGTTCTACATTCAGCTGCCAAGGCCACCGGAGAAAACAGAGGGAGGAGAAACGGGTGCAGAACTCCTCCAGCACATGTGCACAGCAAAGCGAGTGACGCTCCTCCCGAGTGACCCCTTCGCCTCTGACGCTCCTCCCTTCTTCTATTTGACTTCCCTGATAGGTCCCTCATTGGTGTGATGCTCTTCCCTTTTCCTGTTTCAGTTCCCTTTGATAGGTCAGAGCGGTGCAGCTGTGACGCTCCTCCCTTCTCTGATAGGTCAGGGCAGGGCAGAGATGTACTCTGATAGGTCAGGGCGGGGCAGATTCAGATCATGGCGGCGCACAGATGGACTGTGGTTAAAAGTGGTTACAGAGCTTCGAACATACGAACTTTTGAAGCCTCAAAGTGTGGTTCAGAACGTTCATGGTGCTTTTTATGTCCAGTTGGGGCGTGGCGTAGGTCGCAGATGGGGCGTGGCTGAGGACGGTGGTGAGTAGTCCGAATAGCCAGGAGGACTACAGCAGTTCAGGACTTCACTGCCACAGTTGGAGGGAGCTTCAGAACGTTCAAGGTGGGATTTATTTATATAGATATATGGGATAATAAAATGCCAAAAGTGGCCCTTAAGGTTTTAAAATTTAGTAAAAATGGGGAGGAGGATTAGGCTTTCTGCATTTTAAGGTCTATTTCTGGGAAGAGCAGATGTGCATTATTTATTAATAGATACATCAAGATGCTGATCAGTATTGGATCTCCATAGAGGAGGCTGTGTTAGTCCTACAAGACAGGAAGGCTTTACTATACAGGAGGCAGAAGCAGCTTCCATAGGGATCGAATAGCAATCCACTGGTGGGGTCTGCACTGTTAGTTTGGCATAAGCCCAGGAAGCAGAAGGGTGTATGCCTGGCGTGCTCCCTACTTAAGGTGATTCTGTGGAATGAAGGCTTCAGCCCAGACTGGATGGACCCAAAACATTTTAAGTGGATGAGGGCAGTAGGCTGAGGGTGCAGATCTTTACCAAGGATTGGAACTCTCTAACCAGAGAGGAGATCATGGGGCTTATTTTCAAATGAGACAAACATCCAAAAAGTGTCATAAACCAACATTTGAATGAATTTCTTCTCAAAACGCCCAAATCAGTATTTTCAAAACCTATTTTGCAGATGTTTTATCTATATAGTTCATCTGCAGTACATCCAAATCACAAGGGGGCATGCTGGGGGCGGGCTTATGGCATTCCTAATATTTGGACATTTTATATCCATAATGGAACAAAATGAAAAATGTGTAGGGTTGCAACTTCAACATTTTGGTCTAGCCTTGTTTTTAGAACAAATAAGGCACAAAAAGGTGCCCTAAATGACCAGATGGGCACTGGAAGGAATCAGGGATGACCCCTCCTTATTCCTCAGTGGTCACTGAACCCCTCTCACCCCACAAAAATGTGAATAAAAACAGTACATACCAGCCTCTATAAACCAGCAGATCAGTATAATATCCAAAAAGACTTTACGGAGGATACCGTGTATGAAACAAATGCCCGACACAGGCCGTGTTTCGCCCAACAATAGGGCTGCATCAGGGGCTAGTCTGTATCTTTCTTAATTAAGATCGGTATCAAATTATATGTCAAAACAAGGATATAAGGAACCTTCTTCATAAAAAAACCAGCATGAGCAGCATAAAATAGAATATCCTGAATGACGCCAGATAGACAATGAATAGCCTGCCCTCATCCACGTTGGATTTTGCAGATCGTCTGCTTTGTTGCTTTCTGGGACATACCAGCCTCTATAACAGCTTCTGATATTATAGCAGCAAGCAGGTTGCTGGAATAATGTAGTGATGGGAGCAGTGCACTATAGAGAGGACGACTCGGGCCCATATCCTACTCTACCTGCTACACTTGCGGTGGAAAGTGTGAGCCCTCCCACACTCACCAGAAACCTACTGTACCCACATACAGGAGACCACCCATAAGGGCTATGGGAAAATTAGGTTCTTACCTTGGTAATTTTCTTTCCTTTAGTCACGACAGATGAATCCATTACGAATGGGTTGTGTCCACCTACCAGCAGGGGGAGATAGAGAACACTGAAAACCATAGTGCCTCTAGGATGGCTGGCTCCATCTGCCTCTCAGTATTTTGAAGCTTCGAAAGCAGTGTTAAACCACAAAGTAGCATAACATGAACTTTCCTCACAGTGAACAAACACCCCAGAACAGGAGCAATAACACAAAGGAGGAACGAACTCAACCTCCTGTAGTAGAACAGAAATCCTGAAGACTGTTTTCCAACTTCTCCCAATGAGGGAACATGTCTGCAGGAAAAACTGAACACAAAACAGAGTCAATCAGGGAGGGATCATGGATTCATCTGCTGTGACTAAAGGAAAGAAAATTACCAAGGTAAGAACCTAATTTCCCCTTCCTTATCATCAGCAGTAGATGAATCCATTACGAATGGGATGTATCAAAGCAAACCCTAGATAGGACGGGAACAAGACACACCACACGCAAGCACTTGTGCTCCAAAAAGCGCGTCCCTCATGGCAGCCACATCCAGCCTGTAATGACGGGCAAAAGAGAGCTTAGAAGCCCAAGTAGCTGCACTACATATCTCTTGAAGAGAGAGTGCTCCCGTCTCAGCCCAAGAGGAAGAAATCGCTCTTGTGGAATGTGCCTTAAAGGCATCAGACGGAGGCCGGCCAGATAGCAGATATGCAGAAAAAATGGCTTCCTTAAGCCAACAGGCTATAGTGGCTTTAGACGCTGGAGACCCTCTGCGAGGGCCTGACAACAATACAAAAAGGTGATCAGAAGTCCTCAAAGCATTAGACATCTGCAGATACTGCAACAGAGCCCTGCGCACATCCAGAAGGTGCAACTGCCCAAAAGATTCCAGAAACTCCTCCCTAGTAAAGGAGGGCAGATAAATAGGCTGGTTTTGGTGAAACGCTGAAACCACCTTAGGCAGGAAGGAAGACACAGTACGTACCTTTACTCCGGACTCTGAGAATTGCAGAAATGGGTCTCGACAGGACAGCGCCTGGAGCTCAGACACCCATCTCACCGATGTAATGGCCACCAAAAAGACTGTCTTTAGAGTCACATCCTTCTCCGAAGCTCGCCTCAGCGGCTCGAAGGGCGAACATTGAAGAGCCTTTAATACTAGCCCCAGGTTCCAAGCCGGACAAGGGGCCCGCATGGGAGGCCGGAGCCGAAGCACCCCTCTAAGAAACCGTGCAATGTCCGGATGCGCAGCCAGGGAGAGGCCAGCCACCTTCCCCCGAAAACATGCCAAGGCTGCCACTTGAACACGCAGGGAATTATAGGCCAAGCCTTTTTGTATACCATCCTGCAAAAAGTCAAGTATCGGCGAGACAGAAGCCCGCATGGGTGTCATCGCTTTAGAAACACACCAAGCCTCAAACTGGCGCCAGATCCGAGCATAGGCAACGGAAGTGGAACGCTTGCGGGCCTGCAAGAGAATGGCCTTGTTAGAATAGCCCTCATCTCTCAATTGCGCCCTCTCAATAGCCATGCCGTAAGACCAAAACGGCAGGGATCCTCCATGGTCACCGGACCCTGCGTCAACAGGTTCGGTACCAGAGGCAAAGGAAGGGGAGCCTCCAACAGCATCCGCCGGAGGTCCGCATACCATGGCCGCTTGGGCCAATCCAGGGCACTGAAGATCACCACTCCTTGATGCAGCCGAATTCGCAGGAGGAGTCGCCCTATTAAGGGCCAAGGAGGGAACACATACAGGAGGCCCGGGGGCCAGGGTTGAGCCAAGCCATCCAACCCCGCCGAGCAAGGATCTCTCTGTCTGCTGAAAAAGGACGGGACTTTGGCATTTTTGCTTGAGGCCATAAGATCTGCTACAGGCGTTCCCCATTTGGCACAGATCTGAAAGAACACTTCGTCTGCCAGTTCCCACTCCGCAGGGTCGATTTGATACCTGCTTAGAAAGTCGGCTTGCACGTTGCTCTGACCTGCTATGTGAGCTGCTGACAGAAGCTGCAGATGTAGCTCGGCCCAGTGGCATATCTGAGCGGCCTCTGCGGCCAGCATTTGACACTGAGTGCCGCCTTTTCGATTTATGTAGGCCACTGCTGTCGTGTTGTCCGACAGAACTCTGACAGCCAGTCCCCTCCAGAGTCATGTGAAAGGCCAGAAGAGCCTGGAATATCGCTCTCAGTTCTAAGCGATTGATGGACCACCCGGTTTCCTCAGGTGTCCACAGACCTTGGGCATAGCTTCCCTGGCAATGTGCTCCCCAGCCCTTCAGACTGGCATCCGTTACCACCAGGCACCAATCGGGAAGCGGTAGTGGCATTCCTCACTGTAGCATGCTGTCTGAGAGCCACCACGCCATACTGAGTCGGGCCGCAGGGAGCCACGCGAGTCTGCGTTGATAATCCTGGGACATAGGAGACCATTGTTGAAGCAGGACAATCTGCAGAGGTCTCATGTGCGCTCTCGTCCATGGCACCACTTCCAAGGTGGCCGTCATCGACCCCAACAGCTGGACAAAGTCCCAAGCTCGCGGGCGAGGCATCCTCAGGAGCAGGCAGACCTGATTCTGAAGCTTGCACCACCTTTGGTCGGGTAGAAAGACAAACCTCGAGGCCGTGTCGAACCGGACCCCCAAATATTCTAGAGATTGAGAGGGGGTCAGGTGACTTTTGGGTATATTGACGACCCAGCCCAGAGATTGAAGTACTGAGACCACTCTGGCTGTGACATGACGACTCTCTTCTGCTGAGTCCGCTCTGATGAGCCACTTGTCAAGGTACAGGTGAACCCGGATACCCTCTCGCCTGAGAAAAGCAGCTACTACCACCATTACCTTGGGAAAAGGTTCGGGGAGCTGTGGCGAGGCCAAAAGGCAAGGCCTGAAACTGGAAATGATTTCCCAACACCGCAAACCGGAGGAACTGTTGGTGCGGGGGCCATATAGGAATGTGCAAGTAAGCTTCTTTTAGGTCGAGAGACATGAGGAATTCTCCTGGCTGTACCGCCACAATGACAGAGCACAGGGTTTCCATGTGAAAATGCCACACTTTAAGTCGAGAATGGGCCGAATAGACCCGCCTTTTCGCGGCACCACAAAATAAATGGAGTAACGACCGCAGCTGTGTTCGGCGGGAGGCACAGGGATCACCACTCCAAGGTGCAACAAGACTTGTAAGGTCTCCTCTACCACCGCCCGTTTGACGGCAGTACCGCATCGGGACTCTACAAACACGTCTCTCACCGGGGCACCGAATTCCAATCGGTAACCTTCTCTGATCAGGTCCAGGACCCACTGATCTGAGGTAATCTTGGTCCACTCCTCGAGAAAGAGGGAAAGGCATCCTCCTACAGCTGTAAAGGAGGAGTGGACCGGCGTCCCATCATTGTGGAGGACGGCCCTGAACTGCCTGCCGCTGCGGAGAGTTTGTCCAAGCGAAAGGAGTTCCTCTGCTGAAAGCGGGCACGTTGAGTAAACCCAGCAGAGCGCCCCGGGCAATACCTTCTAGCTTCACGGAAGCAAGGTCTGGAGGAGGAGGGAACCACTTCACCCTTGGAAGAAGGCCGCGGCCTATCCTCAGGAAACCGCTAGGGTTTAGCATCCCCCAGGTCTTTAACAATCTCCTCCAACTCCTCTCCAAACAACAGAAGGCCCCGAAAGGGCAACTTCACCAGCCTTTGCTTAGAGGCCATGTCAGCCGCCCAATGCCGTAGCCATAGAAGGCGGCGGGCGGACACCGCCACAGACATCTGTTTAGCCGAAGCTCTGACCAGATCATAGAGGGCGTCAGCTAAAAATAACAAGGCCGACTCCATGCGCGGTGCAACCTAAGCGAGGGACTCCGCACCATCCACGGGCTGTTCCACTGCCTGTTGTAACCAAGAAAGGCAGACTCGAGCAGCATAAGAATTGCAAACAAACGCCCTTAAGGCTAGGCCCGAAATCTCAAAGGACCGTTTTACCGCTGATTCCAGCCGCTGGTCCTGAATGTCCTTCAGGTCGACCCCTCCCTCTACTGGGAAGGTGGTCTTTTTTGTCACCGCCGTGACTAAGGCATCCACTTTAGGCATCCCAAAACGGGCCAAGTGCTCCTCACTCAGAGGGTAAAGATGCCTCATCACCCTGGCCTCTTTCAAGGGCCCCTCGGGGTCAGCCCATTGAGCAGAAATAAGCTCTTGGATGAGTCATGCAAAGGAAAGGCAAGGCACGAGCAGGCTTCTTAGTACTCGCCATCCTCGGATTGCCAGAGGAGGCCTCGCCTTGAACAGGAAAATCCGAACCGCAGTGGGATCATCCAGATCCAGTGGCAAACCGGCTCCTTCCTCTGGCTCTTCAGACCACGAAGGCCTGCCAGATCCCTCAGAGTCCCCACAGCCCGACCACCGGGGGGGGGGGGGAGCGCCACTCTCTGACAGGGAATTTACCCGTCTATGCTTAGCATGCATTCAACGCTCAGGGGCATCCACGTCTGGCATCAGCCCGGGGCCATCATCAGTAGGAGGGGAACCAGGTAGCAATGCAGTGTCAGACACCTGCGGCAGAGCTCTTTTCAGCATGAAGGCTTTATGTAAAATAAGCACAAACTCGGGGGAGAAAAACTCACCCTGACCTCCCATCTCCGAATTAGGAGCCACGGGGAACAGAGCTCCTCTAGTAGCCTCGGCCTGAAGCGCCCCTCTGCTCTCAGCCTCCTCCGCAACAGCGGGGGTCGAGCCATGCGGCGCGTCCAAGATGGCGCCCGCTGCCAGCTCCATCAAGCGGGAAGAATCATCGCTCGCCATGCTCATACTGGCTCTACCGTCTAAACAGCACGTTTTACAGAGCCCCGCTGCTGATCTGTGCTTGCCACAATGGGAACAGTGCTTAACTCCCTCAGCAGCCATCGCTGAAAAATGGCAGAATAAAATTCAAAATGGCGGCTTCGCACCAAAATCACCCCAATCAGAACGCCGTCCGCAGGCCCTCCCCGGAGGAGCTGCGTACCGCTCTTACCTCAAAGGACTGAGTCTATGAGCTCCAGTCACGCTGCACAGTCAGGAAAAGCCTCAGAAATAGTAGTGCTGAAAAGCGCGGGTTTTTTTTGTGTTTTTTTTTAACACTGTGAGGAAAGTTGGAGGCAAACAGCTACAAAGGCACTCCGGGGGCAGAAGAGGGTGGGAAAGGCAGGGAAAGGGCGAACCTATATGCCTGCATCCACACAGGGGGAAGGGTAAGGCAGGGAAAGGGCGAACCTATGTGCCTTTAAAGTGGGCTCCACTTAGCCACAACACCCCTGCTACAACTGGCAAAAGCACAGGAGCCACCCCAGGCAGAATCTTCAAGGAGCTGAACAAGCTGCGTCCAACCCTGCTGGGAGATAGAGAAATACTGAGAGGCAGATGGAGCTAGCCGTCCTCGAGGCACTTTGGTTTTCAGTGTTCTCTATCTCCCCCTGCTGGTAGGTGGACACAACCCATTCGTAATGGATTCATCTGCTGCTGATGACAAGGAATGTAGTAGTGTACGGTTGGGGGCGATGTGTTTCGGGCAGCTCAGCAGACAACGTAAGGGAGCACCAGTGAGATGTGTATCTGGGAGCTTTTATATGACGTCCACAGCAGTGCCCCATTGCTCTTCTGGGCCAGTCTACTAAGAATGCTAGCTCCTCCTACATCCCAATTGCTTGCTTTTCTGCCTTTTTCACTTGGACTTTTTTTCCCTCAAAATAGACCAAAAAGATAAACACACAGAGCACAAAAACATCTTACATGTGGCCATTAAAAAAAAGAAAAAAAGAAAAAAAAAAGAAAAAGACCATTCTGCTGTGTCAAAAATGACTATATTCCTTATTTGGACTTGGGACATTCAGCACAAAACATCCAAAGTCAGACTTAGACATCATATTGAAAATGCCCCTCTGTGTCACACTGCAATGAGCTACCAATGGTTTGTTCTTTGTGCTCAAGTTGCCAACAGTCTGCAGCCACCCAGAGAGCAGTTTCTGAGAGAGCCAGCGCCTTTGGATATTTTCTTGTCCTTGAGGGATGGGGAGGGTGCAAATTTATTGCATAATAAACAGGAGGAAAAAGAGAAAGACATTTCTTTATCACTGCAGATGGGAAACGGAACCATAGGGTGGTTTGGTCAAGACCATAGTGGAGAGGTATGGGAAAATACACCTAAAACATCAATTTGTGCTAGCCATTTGGATATGCAATGCAAAATTATATATTTCTAATGTGCATGACCCCATTTAGACTATGTGACACAGAATCCAGGATCTATGTTGGATGGGATGTGGCAGAAGGATCATTTCATACAGACTTTTTTTGTTTGATAGTTCATACTGATGTGCAACAAGTAACATTCACAAACTTGCCCTTCTGTAAAGAGCTTTTGCTTTAGGGTTATGTAGCCAAGTCCCACACCCATAGGTTTGAATATGCACAATCTGGCAAGATATCAATGGAGGAGGGTGAATAGTGGAGTGCTGTGGGAATCTGTGCTGAGACTGGTGCTATTTGACATATTTATAAATGATCTGGAAATCGGAACGACGAGTGAGGCGATTATGTTTGCAGATGACAAAACTATTCAAAGTTGTCAAAACACAAGCGGACTGAAAAACTGCAGGAAGACCTTAGGAAAGTAGAAGACTGGGCATCCAAATGACAGGTGAAATTTGGTGTGGACAAGTGAAGAGTGATGCACATTGGGAAGAATGGTCCGAATCATGGTTATTTATTTATTTATTTATTTATTTTATTTATTTGTTGCATTTGTATCCCACATTTTCCCACCTATTTGCAGGCGCAATGTGGCTTACATTATTCCGTCATGGCAATCGCCATTCCAGAGTGAGAGATGTAAGTGTATTACATAGAGAACATGAATGACAAATAAATTAAGCAAACAGGTATAAAGAGATTCATATTCGGAATAATAGATAAAGTGGTAGTGCGCTAAAGTTCATATGAAGGATCGTTGAGGTTATCTGATGCTGGGGTCCACCATGGGAGTCAGCACCCAGGAGGAGGATCTGGGTGTCATTCTGGACAATGTGCCCAGTGTGAGGCAGCAGCCAAAAAGGCAAACAGGATGCTGGGAATTATAGGGAAGGGGATGGAAAATAAGACAGTGTCTCTGTGTCACTCCATGGTGCAACCTCACCTTGAGCGTTGAGTTCAATTCTGGTCGCTGTGTCTAAAAAAGGATGTGGCAGAATTGAAGGTTCAAAGAAGAGCGACCAGGGTGATGGGGGAGGGGTACTGGAGGGGTACTGGAGGGGTTTGGGCACTTCCGACTTGGAAGGGAGACAGCTAATGGGGGATGTGATTGAGGTCTGCAGGATCCTGAGTGGCGTAGAATGGATGAAGGTGAATCGATTTTTCACTCTTTCAGAATGCAGAGACCAGAAGGGAAGGGGAACCACTCAGTGAAGTTGTATGGAAATATTTTTAAAATAAATGGAAGGAAATATTTTTTCACTCAAGAAATGGTTGGGCTCTGGAGCTTGCTGTTGGAGGATGTGGTGGCAGCAGTTGGCATGTCTGGGTTTGGAAGGGTTCCTGAAGGAGAGATCCATAGTCTTCTTGAGATGGACATGGGGGAGGCCACTGCATGCCCTGGGACTGGTGGCATGGAATGTTGCTACTGTTTGGGTTTTTGTCAGGTTCTTGTGGCATGGATTGGCCACTGTTGGACGCAGGATACTGAGCTAGATGGACCTTTGACCTGACCCAATATGGCTAGTCTTATGTTCTTATCTTTATCTAGTAGCAAGGATAGAGACTGTTGCATTTTCGAAAAGGTGTGAGGTGCCTACAGAAATACACTGGTGAGCAAAAGTCTGGAAAATTATGGAAACAGAGCAGTTTGCGACAACAGCAAAGAGAAAAGAACAGGAAGGAAATTGTTTTGAAATCAAGTAATTAAGATACCAGAACATTAAGTAAGCCTTAAAGAGCAAACTAATGGTATAGCCCTAGTACAAGATTAAAGGTTGTAGCTAGAGGCTGACTGATTTCCGTTTTTTGGCCAAAAATGCCAGTGCATTTTCAGCTGAAACAAACTTTTTGCCCCCCCCCCCCCCCCAATCACCTGTAGATCCTCCCGGGGCCCACCTTAAGGAGCTGTGGTAGTTTAGTGGCCTCTTTGGGGGCAGGAACAAAGCCCACTCGTTCCTGCCCAGAGCCACTGCTCAGTTGAAATGGCTGCCAAGACTGCCGCGGAAGTCTCAGCACCCATTCTGACTCAGCTGTGGCACCAAGCAGGAACAAGTGGGGTTTGTTCCTGTCCCCAAAGAGAGCACTATATCACCAGGGTGGCTTAAGGTAGGCTGTGGGAGGGACTACGGATGGTCAGGTATCCCAGAGAGACCCATCCTCTTCGGGGGGGGGGGGGGGGGGGCATCTGTTTTCAGCTTTGGTTCAGACGGAAACAGAGCGGTGAATTGGTTGGCCTCTATTTGTAGAAACATTTGTCTGGGATGAGGACGAAGGATAAACTACACAGTACACTGTTTGGTTAAGTTATTCATTGTTAAAATTAAGATATTTATTTATAGAACCAGCTGCAAGGATGTATTGAACAGTGTAAGAGGGGGAAGTGGAGGAAAAGGATAATTTAAGTTTGCTAGAAGGACTGCAATTGATTTGTTTGGAAATGGATGGACATGGGGAGAGAGATGGCAAAAGGGAGGGGGGTCGAAAACTAAGTTATAAACAAACCATAAGCAGTAAGAAGTTCCTGAAATGTGTTGTAATTTATTGATATTTTTTTTGTATGGGTATGTACATCACGTGATTGCTGCATTTCTTTGACAGTTCTGTAATCCTCTACGTTATAGCAGATGTTACTGTTATTTGGATAAAGAATATAAAAAATCAATACAAATAAATAGTTTTAAAAAATAGGAGCCAGCCCAAAAACATAGGAGCCTGTGGCCAAGACTTCTCTCATTTATCTTTCCCTACCCATCCAACATTGATCCCAGTTAAAGTTTGGCTGGCAGGGGGCAATCTCCTCTCAGTTTGGCAGTAGCTCTTAGAAACTGATTTACTAAGGCTCTTTTTTTTATTTTGTGTCATCTGTGGGTAAAGAAACTTTAGTAAATCACTCTAAGGTGTCTCTGAAAATCAATGGCAGAAGTCAGTAGTCTCTCATCCCAAAGCATGCTGTCAGCTTTGTGACAGCAACACCTTGACAGGTTGAATCAAAGAGGCAGCTGCATGTGTGTCATGTTATCACCATGGCCTCGGTCCCTATCAGCCCCTCCTATCTCATACTCCCCCCCCCCCAAACACACACACCCAACCAAGCCTTCACCTAGTCTCTCTCCTCTCAGATCTGTCACTCCCAGGGCCACTAATGTGCTTGGCAGACCTATAACCTATTCCCCTTGCCTTTGCTATTTGAGGAGCTGCCACAGAAAAACCACATCTCCCACTTCCGCAACACAATTCTCTGTAAGCTCCAGTCATGCAGTGAAGGAAGTTCAGGCTGATTTCACAGTTTCAAGTACATAAGTACCGCCACACTGGGAAAAGACCAAGGGTTCATCAGAGCCCAGCATCCTGTCCCCTACAAGTGGCCAATCAAGGCGTCATCAAGAACCCGGCAAACCCGCCCCCCCCCCCCCAAAAAAAAAAAAAGAATTTATAATGTTTCAATGGACTTTTCCCTCAGGAACCTGTCCCAAACCCCTTTAAAATTCCGTAAGGCCAGTTGCTGTCACTACATTCTCCGGCAATGAATTCCAAAGTCTAACTACACGATGAGTAAAGAAAAATTTTCTCCTATTTGTTTAAATCGGCCATATTCTAGCTTCATCTTGTGTCCCCTGGTTTTGTTTGTTGTTTAAAAAGTGTAACAAACGCTTCACATCTGTCCACCTCTAATCCACTCATATCTTGTAGACTTCTATCAAATCACCCCTCAGCCGCACTTTTCTCCAAGCTGAAGAGCCCTAACCTTCTCAGCCTTTCCTCATAGGGAAGTCGTTCCATTCCCGTTATCATTTTCGTCGCCCTTCTCTGCACCTTTTCTAATTCCTTTATATCTTTTTGAGATGCGGCGACCAGAATTGGACACAATTACTCGAGGGTGCGGTCGCACCATGGAGCGATACAACGGCATTATAACATCCTCGTGTTTGTTTTCCATCCCTTTCCTAATAATACTCAACATTCTGTGCGCTTTCTTAGCCGCCGCAGCACAATGAGCAGAAGTTTTTAACATCTTATCCACGATGACTCCCAGATCCCTTTCTAGATCCGTAACTCCTAACGCGGAATCTTGCATGACATAGCTGTAATTCGGGTTCCTCTTACCCACATGCATCACTTTGCACTTGTCAACATTGAACTTCATCTGCCACTTGCACGCAGTCTCACGAGGTTCTCCTGTAATCTTTCACACTCTCCTGCGACTTGACAACCCTGAATAATTTTTGTGTCATCCTGCAAATTTAATTACCTCACTAGTTACTCCCATCTCTAGGTCATTTATAAATATATTAAAAAGCAGCAGTCCCAACACAGACCCCTGCAGGACCCCACTAACTACCCTTATCCACTGAGAAAACTGACCATTCAACCCTACTCTTTGCTTCCTATCTTTCAACCAGCTCTTAATCCATAGTAATACCCTACTTCCGATCCATGACTCTCCAGTTTCTCAGGAGTCTTTCATGAGGCACTTTGTCAAACGCCTTTTGAAAATCCAGATACACAATATCCACCGGCTCCCATTGTCCATGTTTGTTCACCCCCTCAAAAAATGGCAGTAGATTGGTGAGGCAAGACTCCCTTCACTAAATCCGTGCTGACTTTGTCTCATCAGCCCTGTTTTTGTATGTGCTCTGCATAGGCGCCCGTATAAGAGGCTTGCCCACCCATGACCTATCGCTTCAAGTTCCCCTGCCTTCTGAATTCAGGGCAGGAACAAAATTGTATTTCCTCTCCTCGCCAGCACTGGTGCCTGTCCTGCTCCGCTCCACTAATTTCTTTCCTTACTGGCTGCAGGGTGTCAGCACAAGGTGGGGTGCTGTGCCGCTCCCGCTGCTCACTCCTCTTCTTCCTGGCACCCCCCTCCCCCCGCACCAGCCCTTTAAAAAGAAATGTCCGACGCGGTGGCGAGCGAGCACCTCGTGTCTGCAAGTAAAAGAAGCGGATCATTTCATTGGGCCTTCCCTCACTCTATCCCGCCCTCCTCTGATGCAACTTCCTATTTCCACAAGGGCGGGACAGTGAGGGAAGGCCCGATGAGACCGATCCACTTCTTTTACATGCAAATGCGAAGCGCTGCACCTCACCACCACGTCGGACATTTCTTTTAAAGGGCTGGTGCGAGGGGGGGGGGGGTGCAGGAAGAAGAGGAGCGAGCAGTGGGAGCGGCGGAGCCTGAGGGTTGCAGCACGGGGCAGCTCTTTTCAATCAGTGGACCGACACCGACCAAGCCGGGAGGGAGTCAGCAGACTCGGAGAAAGCAAGCGGTAAGGAGTATTTGGGTCTCATTGCTTTGTTGAACCAGGAAACTGGTGAGGGACGGGGTGTGATGCTGGATGTTGAAGGGAGGAGAGAGAGATAGGGAGGACATAGGGACAATGTTGGATAGTGGTGAGGAGCAAGACAAAGGGGCAATGTTGGATGGGGCAGAGAGAGAGAGAGGTTCTATAGTAAATAAAAAATCTGTTTCATGCAGATCTCTTTTGTTTAAACATAACTAAATGGGCTATAAGCACCTAATGCAGTCCATTGCTTCTTATATTTTGTTTTGTGATGACTTATACTGTACCAAAATTTAAAACTCTTATCTCTATTTGGTTGTTAATAAAAGGAGTTCATTGTGAACACTATCCACCCTGTTTTGTGGCTGTACATGAGGAATTGTGATATTATGATCCCTTGTTCATATTGTTGACGTCTGTGTTTTCTGTATGGATGGTATTTTGGTGTATTAGAGTCTGCCCAGTGTAATCCTTTTTCATGCATAATGTTACTTCACTAATTTGACCATTTCATTTTGGGATTTTCCATGGATGGAAATAGCAGTGTTTAATAATTGATAACAATTTTGAATAGTATACATTGGTTAATATATGCTTTGAACGACTACTTTCTTCTTTGATATAAGATATATATCTAATACTCTTAATTTAATAAAAAGGTAGTAATTGTGACTATTTTACTTTTACGTATTTATTTTTTTCTGTGTGTTGTCAGACAATTTTGGATATAAGCCCCACCCTTGGCACCACCCCTAACTCCGCCCCCTTTAGCCTTCCCAAACAGTTGAGCCACCGACCGCCTATGGTGCTCTGTAATTTTATTCTTGATAATAGCCTTTACCATTTTGCCCCATACCGACATCAGACTCACCGGTCTATAATTTCCCGGATCTCCTCTGGAACCATTTTTAAAAAATCGGCGTAACATTGGCTACCCTCCAGTCTTCCGGTACAACACTCGATTTTAGGGATAGATTGCATATTACTAACAGTAGCTCTACAAGTTCATTTTTCAGTTCTATTAATACTCTGGGATGAATACCATCAGGTCCTGGTGATTTACTACTCTTCAGTTTGCAGAACTGACCCATTACATCCTCCAAGTTTACAGAGAATTTGTTTAGTTTCTCCGACTCGCCTGCAAGACTTCCCGAACTTCCTGCACCTCGTGGTTCAAGATTACAGAGAGCCAAATTGTTGTGTGAAGTGAGAGATGCATTGATTCTGAGGCAGTTCTGCAAAGGGAAAAGATTTAGACACATCAAATCCCAGGTACCAGGGTGCAATTTCTAGTGCCCAGGGTTTCATAAACCCTGGATTAAATGGTTAGAAAACAGGAGATTGAAGTTCAAATTGTTTTCCACCACTGCTATACTCACTGTGAAAGCATGCAAATCACTATGATTATAAGCTTTTTATGAAAGAGACCTGCTTTTTTATTATACAGAACCTTAGACAGTTTTTTGCAACCCTTAGTCCAGGAGTCCCCAAACTTTTTCGATTTGCGGCACCCCCCCCCCCCCCCCAGCCATATGGGTCCCGACACCCCCTCCACATGGGTCTCCCTTTCCCTGCAGCCCCCTCCTCTCACACCAGCACACCTCTGCCTCCCTGCAGCCCCCTCCTCTCACACCAGCACACCACTACCTTCCTTCCTGCAGATCCAGGATTGCTGCCGCTTCCTTCTCCTTTTCCCATCGCTGCTCAATGCTTGCAACTTACATTTTTAGGCCATCTGCAATTCACACAGGCACTCTGGGGCCTTCCCAGTCTGCCGTGTCTGGCCCTCTCTGATGCAACTTCCTGTTGCAAGGGCTGGACGCGGCAGTGCCTGTGGGAATCACAGATGGCCCAAACATGAAAGCTGCAAGCACTGCAGTGATGAGGGAAGAAGCAGGAAGCGGCAGATGCCGGACCTGCGGGAGGAGAATGTAGGGAGCGATGCGCCACGGCACCTCTGAGAGTTCACTGTGGCGCACCAGGGTGCCACGGCACACAGTTTGGGAACCACTGCCTTAGTCCCTTGTATCAGGTCCTATGTAAAGGATTCCACTGATTTAATTAACTGAACCAATGTGATTTTAGTAATAAAGTAAAATGATGTCTTACCTGATCATTTTCTTTCCTTTAGTCACAGCAGATGAATCCAGGAACTGGTGGTGGGTTGTATCCGCCTATCAGCAGGTGGAGACAGAGAATGCTGAAAGCAGTGACACTGGATGCCCAGCTCCTTGTCTCCTCAGTATAGGTCATATTCCAAAGAAGAAAAGGAGAAAGAAAAGAACACTCTCCTCCAACAAAACGGCAACAGCCCAAACTTAAAAACATGAAACTGGAATAAACTATGACTCAAATAAACTCAAAGGAGTCAAACTGACAACAGAAATTCACCACTGTGTGTTAAATTCTTCTTCGTTCATTGCTTAAATGTCAGAAAATGCCAGCTATCAAGGGGAGATATCAGGAGACAGGGAGGGATCCTGGATTCATCTGCTGTGACTAAAGGAAAGAAAATTATCAGATAAGACATAATTTTACCTTCCTTAGCATCAACAGCAGATGAATCCAGGAACTGGTGGGATGTACCAAAGCAATCCCTAAATAGGGTGGGAAACCGCCGCTCCCCGAGATAGCACCACTGCACCAAAATGAGCATCCTTCCTCGCCTCTACATCAAGCCTATAGTGCTTAACAAATGAATGGCGAGAAGCCCAAGTCACTGCTCGACAAATGTCCTCCAAGGAAAGCACTGCTGTTTCCGGCCAAGCAGCAGCCTGAGCCCGAGTCAAATGGGCTCGCAAACCCTCTGGAGGACTGGAACCCTTCAGCAGGTAAGCAGAAGAAATAGCTTCTTTAAGCCAATGAGAAATCGTCGCTTTGGAAGCTACGTAACCCCATCTGGGACCAGAAAAGAGGACAAACAGATGATCTGAGAACCGGAAATCATTAGTCATTTGCAGATACTGGATTAAAGAACAACATACACCTAAAAGATGCAGTCGTGCAAAGCGGTCTGGAAAATCCGCTCTTCAAAAGGAAGGAAGAAAAAGAGGCTGATTTAAATGAAAAGCTGACACCACCGTAGGAAAAAAACGAAGGAAGTGTTCTCAAGGTGACGCCAGATTCCGAGAACTGCAAAAAGATCTCTCGACATGACAGAGCTTGCAATTCAGAAACTCTGCATGCTGAGGAAATAGCCACCAGAAACAATGTCTTCAAAGTGAGGTCTTTATCCAAAGCGGAACACAATGGCTCAAAAGGAGGATCCTGTAGCGCACTAAGGACCAAATTCAAATTCCAAGATGGGCAAGAACGCCGAAGAGAAGGACGGCGATGAAGAGAACCTTTCAAGAAACGCACCACATCTGAATGAACTGCGAGAGAAACACCAGCTTAGTGCCCCCAGAAACAGGCCAGAGCTGCAACCTGCACCCAAAGACAGTTATAAGACAAACCCTTTTGAAGCCCATCCTGAAGACAAGCCAAAATCTGAGAAACCGACGCAATAAAAAGGGATCAAGCATGGTCAGTACACCACGCCTCAAACGTGCACCAAACCCTGGCATAAGCTGAAGTTGTGGAGCATTTGCAAGCAAGAAGCAAAGTGGCAATCACAGAATCTTCATAACCTTTCTTCCTCAATCTTGCCCTTTCAAGAGCCAAGCCGTAAGACCAAAGCAGGAGACGTCCTCCATCTGAACTGGGCCTTGATGAAGAAGTCCCGGGAAAACCAGAAGCCACAGCGGTGACTCTACAAAAGATGCACTAGATCCACATTCCATGGTCGATGAGGCCAGTCTGCGGCCACCAGCACCACTAGTCCCTGATGACGTCTAATACGATGCAGCAGCCTTCCAATCAGCGGCCGAGGGAAGACATAGAGAAGACCGACCTTCGGCCAAGGCTGCGTCTAGTCCTGCCAAACCTGGTTCCCACCTTCTGCTGAAGAACTTGGGCACTTTCGCGTTCTGCTTGGTCGCCATCAAATCCGTAGCTGGAGTGCCCCACCGCTGAGAGATCAGGCTGAAGTCCTCCGTTGCCAATTTCCACTCTGCCGGATCCAGATGATGATGGCTGAAAGTCAGCTTGTACGTTGCTCCGACCCACAATGCAAGCCGCTGAGATACAAAGAAGATTCTCCTCCACCCAAAGAAGCAGGTCGGTCGTCTCTGACGCCAACACTACACTTTGTGTGCCTCCTTGGCGATTGATGTAAGCTACCGCCAAAGTGTTGTCTAACAGGACTCCAACTGCTTGACCTTCCATAAGATCTTGAAAGTTCCCGAGAGCTAGACTGATTGCTCTCAATTCCAGTCGGCTGATGGATCACTTCGCCTCCATCTGAGACCACTGCCCCTGGGCCACCCGGTGAAGACAATGGACTCCCCAG
The DNA here is from genome assembly GCF_901765095.1 of Microcaecilia unicolor. Taxonomy (NCBI): domain Eukaryota; kingdom Metazoa; phylum Chordata; class Amphibia; order Gymnophiona; family Siphonopidae; genus Microcaecilia; species Microcaecilia unicolor. Next base: position 301,320,924 of record NC_044033.1, read on the forward strand.
TCCGAGAGACTGGCATCCGTAACCACAATCACCCAGGGAAGGGACGCCAAAGGCATCCCCTTCCGAAGGTTGTTGGCACACAGCCACCAGGCCATGCTCTCAGAAGCCACGCCAGTCGACAAAGATAATCTTGGGACACCGGAGTACAGCGACTCAACAACGCGCGCTGAAGAGTGAGCATGTGAGCTCTTGCCCATGGGACTACCTCCAGAGTGGCCGTCATTGACCCCAGGACCTGCATGTAATCCTACCCCCGAGGCCAAAGGGAAATAAACAGGCTGTGAACCTGGGAACAAAGTTTGAGCCTTCTGCTCTCCGGAAGAAAGACCCGTCCCTGAGATGTATCGAACAGAACTCCCAGATATTCCAATGCTTGGAGAGAACTAAACGACTCTTGGGAAAATTGATCACCCAGCTGAGGGACTGAAGAAACTCAATAACTCGACAGGTCACAGCCAAACTTTCCTGAGCCGAATCTGCCCAAATCAGCCAATCGTCAAGATACAGATGAACCTTGATTCCCTCTTTCCGAAGGGATGACGCCACAACCCCCATTACCTAGGAAAAGGTACAGGGCGCTGTGGCCAGGCCAAAGGGAAGAGCAGAGAACTTAAAATGACGACCCAAAACAGCAAAGTGAAGATACCTTTCATGAGAAAGCCAAATGGGAATGTGCAAAAAGGCCTCTTTCAGATCCAAGGCTGTGAGAAACTCCCTGGCTGAATAGAGGAGATCACCGATCACACTGTCTCCATGCGGAAGTGACAAACCTGAAGAGACTCAACTTTCCTGAGGTGAAGAATAGGCCTGAAGGCGCCCCCTTTGCGAGGAACTACAAAGTAGATTGAATAACGGCCTGTGCACCATTCGGCCTGAGGAACAGGAACCACCGCCCCGAGATCCAACAGCGTTTGCAGAGTAGCCCGGACGGCTCGTTCCCTGGATGTCGTGGCACAGTGAGACTCCAAAAAACAGTCTCTGACGGGAAAGGCAAACTAATTTGTAGCCATCTTTTATAAGATCCAAGACTCTCTGGTCTGACATAATAGTGGTCCAGACCTTGTGATAGAGGGACAACCAAACCCCTATGGAAACAGTCGAGGAATGGACCTGCGCCCCATCATTGGGAAGGCCGACCAGAAGCCTGAGCTCTGTTAGAAACTCCCGCAGATCTCTGGGCAGACTTATACGGTCTGTGCCAGAGCTGGTAGTGGGAGGTGGGACTGGTAGTTGGGAGGCGGGGATAGTGCTGGCCAGACTTATACGGTCTGTGCCAGAGCTGGTGGTGGGAGGCGGGGCTGGTGGTTGGGAGGTGGGGATAGTGCTGGCCAGACTTATACGGTCTATGCCCTGAAGAGGACAGGTACGAATAAAAAGTAGCACATATGAATTTATCTTGTTGGGCACACTGGATGGACCGTGCAGGTCTTTTTCTGCCGTCATCTACTATGTTACTATGTAAGACCTGCTGGAATCTGGAACGCTGAAAGGAAGAATTACGGTCAGGCCGATAACGGCGGACATCACAAAAACGAGGTCTAGAAGAACCGGACTTAGGCTTATCTTCAGGAAGGCGCTGAGACTTAGAATCTCCCAAATCTCTATCTTTTCCAGATCTTCGCTGAAAATCGACTTACCACGAAAAGGAAGCCTCGTGAGCCATATCAGCAGCCCAGTGGTGCAGCCAAAGCCGGTGTGCAGAAACTGCCAAAGCCATCTGCTTGGCTGAAGCCCTAACCAGGTCACAGACAGCGTCCGCTAAATAGGCAAGGGCCGACTCCATCGGAGTAGTAGCCAAGGACCCAGGAGAGGACTCCTGATCCTGCCCCAAACCCTGTAGAAATCAGGAAAGGCAAGCTCTGGCCGCATAAGAACTACAAATAGAAGCCTGTAAGGCCAACAAGGCCACATCAAAGGAACGCTTAAGCGAAGCTTCCAGATGCATGTCTTGCATATTCCTAAGTGCTACCCCCCCCCCCCTTCTACTGGGAAAGTGGTCTTCTTAGTGACTGCCATCACCAAAGCGTCTACTTTAGGCAAGGAAAAGGTCTCTAAGGTAGCCAGAGCTACCGGATAGAGACAAGTCATGGCCCTAGCCACTTTCAAAGAACCCTAAGGGTCAGACCACTGAGCGGAAATAAGTTCCTGGATAAACTCATGCATCGGGAAAGCTCTAGAAGGTTTCCTCATGCTCGCCATCTTAGGGTTAACTGAAGCAGCGGAAAGTTCTTCAGGGTCAGAGATATTAACCGCAGCTAACGCTTCGGAGATGAAGGTAGGCAGCTCCTCAAGAATGAACGATCCGAACTGCCGTAAGATCATCCTGCTCACCCAGCAAAGGCTCCCCTTCCTCAAAATCTTCCAGTTTAGAGGGTCTAAAAGATCCTCCAGACCCCATCAAAACTGAAGAAAGGAACGAAACAGGCACAACGGACTCCCCCCCCCCCCCCCCGCTTGTCACGTTTGTGACCATTTCCTTGTCTGTGCTCACCTCGCCTTCTGGTGGCTGCAATGGACTGTCTGTTTACTGTCACCCGTTCCAGACTTCAGCCCAGTTCAGTCCAGATCTTCCGGGCTGCCAGAATTACTTTCCTTGTTTGTACCTGAACATCACTCGTAGTTGCCTTGTGATTGCTGCAGCTGAGCTTTAGCAGTTGATGGGCTTTATTAATCACCTAGAAACTTCTGTGTTTGCCTTTGCATCGTCTAAGGTCCCTGGTATGTGGGTGTGCTCTGTGCACTTCTGCCTAGTCTAGTTTTATTCTGCGTTCTTGCCTGGTTCTTGTTTGTTTATGTGTAGTTAGCTTTGGTTTTATTGTTTAGTTCCTAGTCTTGTTTCTGGTCTGCATTTCCTTGTCTTGTGTCTGTGTTCTTTATTAGTGGCTGCTTGGCAGCTTTTAGTCCTGACTCCCTCCTGTCTGTGTTTCTGTCTTAGTGGCTGCCTGGCAGCTTGTAGTCTTGACTCTGTTGTGTGTTTCCTGCTGGTATCCAGTTCCTGCCCAGTCCGGTAAGTCCTGCCGGCCGCCTGCACCCAGGGGCTCAACTCCTGGGGAAGGGTGGTCAAGTGCAGGTGAAGCCTTGCTCCAGTCCTGTGTTCCAGTCCAAGTGTTCTTGTCCAGTGTGTTCCTGCTTTGCTTATCCCTGTCTGCAGTCCCTGCTCTGTGTGTGTGTTAGCCCAGTGCTGGTTGGGGTGGTTTTGCCTGCCACTGCCGCTCCTTGGCAGCGGCCCAAGGGCTCACAAACCTAGTTGCTGCTTTGAGACCTCAGGAAAAGGAAATAAGCGCCTATACTTAGCAGCAATGTTCTCCTGGTCCAAGGTAATACTGAAATGACTCTGAGAAAGGAGATTCTACCTGGCTTCTAAGGGAAGGGGGAAAACCCCGCAGGCATACCTTTCTTCAGTAAGTAGGCCTGGTGAAGCAAAAGTATAAAATTGTTGGGGGGGGGGGGGGGGGATCAAACTCAGCTGCAGAAGGATGAACCTCACCAAAAAGGGCATCCAGAGCCGACCCAGCACTGAGATACCCCCCCCCCCCCCTCCGTGCCCACGGAACCAGGAAGGTAGGAAGACTCAGGAGATGCAAAAAGCACGGACTCCAAAGGCGCTTCTGAAACCGCTGCTGAACTGCGGACCGCATGGTCAGAAATACAGGAAGGCTCATCCGCAAGCTCAACCGACTCTGACACCGCCTTCGAACAGCGCACTACACAGAGTCCTGCTGCAGAACGGCAAGAGCTGCATTGGGAACATCTTTTTACCGCCTCCGCTGCCATCACACGTTCGCAGGCCCCACCACCCTGAGCACCGAGAAGGGAGCACAAAATACTCACCGGCGCAGAAAGGAAGCTGACAAGCAGCGGGCACTCTCTGGGGGAGCCCAAAACGGCACTCCCGTCCTCCCCACAGCCTGATATCACAAAATAAGGCAGTCGGCTCTACCAGAGCCTAAAATAAATTCTCTGTTTCACAGAATTTTTTTTTTAATCGGCTGACAACTGCAAAAGTTGTGAGGAGAGAAAGCACTTTTTTTAGGCAGCTAGAGAAGGGGGAGAGAGAGAGAGAGAGATCGGGGTAGGAGAGGGACCTGCAGCACAAGTATGTCCTCAAGACCAGCACCCTTAGCCAGACACCCCCACACTCAACTGGCCAAAAGGCACAGGAGCTCCCCAATAATTCAAGAGCTGGGAAGAATCCGTCCACCACCTCCTGGAGATAGAGATAGAGAGATATACTGAGGAGACAAGCTGGGTGCCCAGTGTCACTGCTTTCAGTGTTCTCTATCTCCACCTGCTGGTAGGCGGATACAACCCACTACCAGTTCCTGGATTCATGTGCTGTTGATGCTAAGGAACGAAGGTTTGATACTAGTCACTATGGACATTACTGCCCTATATACAAATATACCTCAAGACAAAGCTATAGATTTAGTAGCCCTGCAAGCTGAACAGTATTTTACGGAAAGGATTTCTTTTTTAAAAGCTACTGTTAGTATGGTTTTGCAGAAGAACTATTTTCAAATATATATATTTTTCCAGATAAAAAGGAAAAGCAATGGGCATGACAATAGCACCCATCATCACGTGTCTATATATGGCACAATTGGAAAAAATATATATATATATATACATACATAGTGCAATCCGCTTAAGTGCAAGGGTCTGGAACCAAAAAAAAATAGCGTGCACTTAACCATTGTGACCCAAAGAAGCTTGACATCTGATAAACATATGTACAGTACTGTTTATTATACGTACAGTATACAATCTCCGTTAACTGACGTTAGGCTTATTTGAAGTAATCATAGATTTCTGTACACTCTTGTGTCTGTGAGTTCCATAGACTACGTCTGCCAGACAGTAAAAACTGTCATAGCACTGACATCCAGTGGCCTCCAGATAGGCCTGCACGGTGTTGAGACTCTCCAGCGCTCTTGCAAAAGTGACAGAAGGTTGTTGAATTTCGTCAGCATGTGCCTCGCTGCTCATTTCATCGTCTGTTTCATCATCAGCCGTTGCATGTGTGTAGGAGCATATCTCGACATCAGTGCTGTCGTCAGCTGTTTGTAGATCGTAATCAACAGCTACGTAGTGATGAAACTCCTCTTCAGTAACACCGGCTGGGATGTCAATAGCTTGTTCATCTGACGCGTTTGCAACAGCTGCATCTGTTTCGTCCCTTTCCACATCCTTCACAAAGCTTGCCCGCTTGCAGCCTGACATCATCCCTGTGTGCAGCACAATTATCACAAAGCAGAAAAATCTGACGCTTTTGTGCCCACATTCTAGTGTCTAACTTCTTTTGCCACTGCTTCCAAATTTCCCCAGTCATCCATGAATTTGCGTTAGCCTCGTATGACACAGGAACTCTTTTCCCAGTATGGCATTACTTATGTACTTAACTTTCTTGAAGTAACGGGGCTGTTTGCTCTTTCCAACTTCTAGGAGTTCCAACTTCTCACTCCCATCCATATTGCAGCAAAGGAGGACTGTCAGTCGGTCCTTCGGTGTTTTACCTCCAGTAGTTTCAGCATGTTTGAATGCAAGTGTTCCATCAGGAATCACTCTCCAGTAGAGACCCTTTTCGTCAGCATTGAAAATGTCACGAGGTGCAAACTCGTTCAAGATGGTAGGAAGAACTGAAACAACCCAATTTTCAGCACCAAAGTCATCAGCGTCTTGTTTCTCACCATGCTGTTTCTTGATTTTTATGCTGTTCCTCTCCTTCCATCTTTCCAACCATCCAACACCTCTCCTTCCATCTTTCCAACCATCCAACAGTGGCTTTGAATTCAGTTAGTCCAATACTTCCTGCTAGCTGGTTAGCTTTCTCCATAAGCAGTGGACCACTGACAGGGAACTGTCTACTCCTGACTCGAGAAAACCACCAAAGAGCACCTTCTACCTCCTCAGCTTTTCCCGCCCGTTTTCGTTTCCATTGTGGATTTGTATTGTTTTGCCATTCTTCCAGAAGCTGGTCTTTCTGCTTCAAGACACGTGAAATTTGACTGGGATTGACACCATATTCTTTAGCAATAGATGCTTGACTTTGTTTTGTTTTCTAATTTTTTAAGAACTTCTATTTGTTCAGTCTTACAGTTGCGCCGCGACAATGACCCCGGTGTACGCCCTAACAACATTCTTTCACTTATTCTGCCTGTTGCAGTTACAGAGGCAGTAAATTTGAAATCTCGTTGGTTGTCACGCGCCAATCGGCTTCCATACTCCATGCGCGCGCTTATGCGGAGTCTTTCCTGCAGAGGAGCAGTCTTGAACCATGCATATAAGCGAATCTTGCACTTATCAGTGGTGCGCTAAACTGAAGTTTGTCCCCATAGAAATTGATGGTGCCAAACACGGGACCGAAGTACGGCATGCAGTTAAACAGAGCATGCGCTTATCCGACGTGCACTTATATATATATATATTGCAACGTTCCAATGTCTCTCTGGCTGCGTTCGTAACCACCTCCTGACATCACTCTCCCATAGTAGAACCCTGCGTGCCTGACGTCAGGAGATGGTAAAATGCCAAGCCAAGAGGAGGGAAGCGCGCAACCAAACAAAACATGACAGGCCTGAGACGTGGGACCACGGGAGCACAGAATGCATTAGCCGCTACAGCACTCGAGCTTCAGCCCACAATCACGACTGACAGCTGAACTGCTTCAGGCTGCCTTTGCTTTGGCTTCAATTTCAGCTGATCCTCTGGTCCCGCCCTCATTTCCTGTTTCCGGAAGGGCGGGACCACAGGAACAGCTGAAACTGAAGCGAAACCAAAGGCACTCCAAAGCGGCGCCCGTCCGTGCTCCCCTTCACTCTTGGCGATGCAGCAGCAGCAGCAGGTAAAATCTTTTAACAACAGGCAGCAATACCAAAGGGGAGAGCCTGCAGCACATATCCTGCTTGCAGTCCGAGGACACAGAGACCAACAGTGGGTGCATGGGACGAGGGGGGGGGGGGGAAGGGGGTCCTGAGACCAGACAGGTGGGGGTCCTGAGACCAGAGAGGTGGGGGTGGAGGGGGTCTTGAGAACAGAGAGGTGGGGGAGGAAGGGGGTCCTGAGACCAGAGAGGTGGGGGTGGAAGGGGGTCCTGAGAGAGGGGGGGAGGGGGCACACACTCACTCTCTGTCTCTCACATACACACACACATACACTCTCTGACACACACACACATAGTCTATCTCTCTGTCTCTCTCTGTCTCACACACACTCTCACACTCTTCCTCTCTCACACACACAAACACACACACATTCTGTCTCTCTCTGTCTCACTAATACTCTTTCTCACACACACACTCCATCTCTCACACACACACTCCGAGGAAAACCTTGCTAGCACCCGTTTCATTTGTGTCAGAAACGGGCCTTCTTTACTAGTGTGTGTATTATATATATATATATATATATATATATATATATATATATATGCCGTAATGGCGATTACCATTTCCGGAATGAGAAATACAAAGTAGTGTTACATTAAAGATCATAAATGTTAAAGTAAATTATAAAGTGTGTGTATATATATATATATATATATATGTGTGTGTGTGTGTATATATATACTATTACTACTACTTAACATTTCTAGAGCGCTACTAGGGTTACGCAGCGCTGTACAGTTTAACAAAGAAGGAAGTCCCTGCTCGAAGGAGCTTACAATCTAAAGGACGAAATGTCAAGTTGGGGCAGTCAAGATTTCCTGAATAGAGGTGTAGTGGTTGGGTGCCGAAGACGACATTGGTGGGCTTTGAGCAAGGATTTGAAGATGGGCAGGGAGGGGGCCTGGCGTATGGGCTCAGGGAGTTTATTCCAAGCATGGGATGAGGCGAGGCAGAAAGGGTAGAGCCTGGAGTTGGCGGTGGTGGAGAAGGGTACTGAGAGGAGGGATTTGTCTTGAGAGCGGAGGTTACGGGTAGGAACGTAAGGGGAGATGAGGGTAGAGAGGTAAGGAGGGGCTGCAGATCGAGTGCATTTGTAGGTCAGTAGGAGAAGCTTGAACTGTATGCGGTACCTGATTGGAAGCCAGTGAAGTGACTTGAGGAGAGGGGTGATATGATTATATCGGTCCAGGCGGACGATAAGACGAGTTCTGAATGGACTGAAGGGGGGATAGATGGCGAGATAATAAGAGAGTGGACGAGAGTTCAGGTGGTGTGCTCAGAGAGGAAAGGGCGAATTTTGCTAATGTTATAGAGGAAGAAGCGACAGGTCTTGGCTATCTGCTGAATATGCGCAGAGAAGGAGAGGGAGGAGTCGAAGATGACTCTGAGGTTGCGGGCAGATGAGACGGGGATGATGAGGGTGTTATCAACTGAGATAGAGAGTGGAGGGAGAGGGGAAGTGGGTTTGGGTGGGAAGACCCACCTCCCCACTCCCCCCGTTTTCTATTTCTGTTGATGGCTCTCATTCTCCCTGTCTCCTCAGCTCGAAACCTTGGGGTCATCTTTGACTCTTCTCTCTCCATCTCTGCTCATATTCAGCAGATCGCCAAGACCTGTCATTTCTTTCTTTACAGCATCCGTAAAATCCGCCCCTTTCTTTCTGAGCACTCTACCAAAACCCTCATCCACACCCTTGTCACCTCTCGTTTAGACTACTGCAATCTGCTTCTTGCTGGCCTCCCACTTAGTCACCTCTCCCCTCTCCAATCGGTTCAAAACTCTGCTGCCCGTCTCGTCTTCCGCCAGGGTCGCTTTACTCATACTACCCCTTCTCCTCAAGTCGGTTCACTGGCTCCCTATCCGTTTTCGCATCCTGTTCAAACTTCTTCTACTAACCTATAAATGTACTCACTCTGCTGCTCCCCAGTATCTCTCCACACTTGTCCTTCCCTACACCCCTTCCCGTGCACTCCGCTCCATGGATAAATCCTTCTTATCTGTTCCCTTCTCCACTACTGCCAACTCCAGACTTCGCGCCTTCTGTCTCGCTGCACCCTACGCCTGGAATAAACTTCCTGAGCCCCTACGTCTTGCCCCATCCTTGGCCACCTTTAAATCTAGACTGAAAGCCCACCTCTTTAACATTGCTTTTGACTCGTAACCACTCGCCTCCACCTACCCTCCTCTCCTCCTTCCTGTACACATTAATTGATTTGATTTGCTTACTTCATTTTTTGTCTATTAGATTGTAAGCTCTTTGAGCAGGGACTGTCTTTCCTCTATGTTTGTGCAGCGCTGCGTACGCCTTGTAGCACTATAGAAATGCTAAATAGTAGTAGTAGTAGTAAGACAATAAGCTCGGTCTTGGCCATGTTCAGTTTCAGGTGGCGGTTGGACATCCAGGCAGCAATGTCGGATAAGCAAGCCGATACTTTGGCCTGGGTTTCGGCAGTGATGTCCGGTGTGGAGAGATAAAGCTGGGTGTCGTCAGCATAAAGATGATATTGGAAACCATGAGATGAGATCAGGGAGCCCAGGGAAGAGGTGTAGATTGAAAAAAGAAGGGGTCCAAGGACAGATCCATGAGGAACTCCAACAGAGAGTGGGATGGGGTGGAGAAAGAACCATGAGAGTGTACTCTGAAGGTACGGTGGGAGAGATAAGAGGAGAACCAGGAGAGGACAGAGCCCTGGAACCCAAATGAGGACAGTGTGGCAAGAAGTAAATCGTGATTGACAGTGTCAAAAGCGGCGGAAAAGTCGAGGAGGATGAGGATGGAGTAGTGACCTTTGGATTTGGCAAGGAACATTGCAGACTTTAGATAGTGCCGTTTCTGTCGAGTGTAGGGGGCGAAAGCCAGATTGAAGTGGATCGAGGATGGCATGAGAGGAGAGAAAGTCAAGGCAACGGCTGTGAACGGCGTTCAAGTATCTTGGAGAGGAAGGGTAGGAGGGAAATGGGGCGGTAGTTGGAGGGACAAGTAGGGTCAAGTGATGGTTTTTTAAGGAGTGGTGTGATTACAGCATGCTTGAAGGTGTCAGGGACAGTTGTAGTGAAGAGAGAAAGGTTGAGGATATGACAGATGGGGGGGTGATGGTAGGAGAGATGGTGTTAAGTAAGTTGGTGGGGATGGGGTCAGAGGAACAGGTGGTGCATTTCGAGGAGGAAAGAAGATGGGCAGTTTCCTCTTCGGTGATATCAGGAAAAGAGGAGAAGGAGGCCTGGGTTGGTTGGTTGAGGGAGTGGGTTAAAGGGTGAAGAGGAGGAGATGGTTTGGTGGTGAATTCGAGGTTGATCTTCTGCACCTTGTCGCGGAAGTAGTCAGCCAGTGATTGAGGAGAGAGGGGGGGTGGGAGCGGAGGGCACTTTGAGGAGGGAGTTAAGGGTGGCGAAGAGACGACGAGGGTTACAGCTGAGGGAATTAGTCAATTGGGTGTAATAGTCCTGTTGGCGAGGAATAGGGAGGACTGGAAGGAGGATAGCATGAATTTGTAATGGATGAAATCAGTATGGGTGCGAGATTTCCTCCAGAGGCGTTCAGCTGATCGGGCGCAGGAGCGAAGGTATTGGGTGCAAGGGGTCAGCCAGGGCTGGGGATTAGTACGCCTTGTGGGACGGGAGATGGATAGTGCAAGGGTGTCCAGAGCAGAGGAGAGAGTGGCATTGTAAGCAGAGACAGCCTTGTCGACAGACTCGGAGGACATGATGGAAGGGAGGAGATTAGAGATACTAGAGGATAAGGTGGGAGGGTCGACAGCCTGGAGATTCCTGGAAGTAGTAGTTAGTGTTGGGCGGGACTGTGGGGGAGGGTGATGAAGTGTGAAGGTGAACAGGTGATGGTCAGAGAGAGGAAGAGCAGAGGCGCAGAACTTGGAGGGTGAGCAGGTAGAGGAGAGGACGAGGTCAAGACAGTGGCCAGATTGGTGAGTAGGGGTGGTGGAGCTCAGTTGGAGGTTGAAGGAGGAGGTTAGAGTGAGGAACTGAGAAGTGTATGAGTCGGATGGGTTATCAGTGTGTATGTTAGTCTCCAAGAATGAGGGTTGGGGATGAGGGCTCAAGAAAAACGGAGAGACAGGCATCGAAGTCAGTAAGGAAGGAAGATAGGGACTTATCAGGGGGGCGGTAAATGACTGCAACTCTGAGTGGCAGTGGGTAGAATAGATGGATGGAGTGAACTTCAAAGGATGAGATGCAGTGAGACTGCGGTAGGAGGAGAGGTTGAAAACTGCAGGAGGGCAAAAGTAGTAACCCGACGCCGCCACTGCGGCCTACTGGGCGGGGAGAATGGGAGAAAAGATAGCCTCCATGGCATAGGGCCGCGACTGGGTGAAACTGGTAGGCTGGGCTACTGGGGGAAGGTGATGAATTAGGAATAGATGTAGTTGGAAGAGGTCAGTAGTGATAATTTGTCTGTAGGGAGGCTATTTAAGAGATGTCACTCTAGGGGTGGGTGGGACTAAGCCTAAGAGCTGTTCTCTGCAGGCAGACTCTCTCTAAAAGGTATTTTCTCTGAAAAAGCAGTTGCTTTTGAGGCTGAAATCTGCTCTCCCTAGAAAGAACTAGTCACACCCACTAAGTTTGAAAAAATGTGGGGGAAGAGAGGTCAAGAGCCTGCCTAAGAGACAGAGCTGTCTCTTATATATATACTAGTAAAAAAGGCCCGTTTCCAAAACAAATGAAACGGGCGCTAGCATGTGGTTTTTTTTTTTTGTTTTCTTTTTCTGTTTGATATTAAGGGATATATATTTTTTTTTAAAAGGAAAAGAGGTTTTTTTTTTAAAGTTGTAAAGTCTGTATGAGTGTTTGTGGTTTTGAGGGGGGGTTGTGGGGGTCTATGGGTGTATGCTATTTTTTTTTGGGGGGAGGGGTGTTTGTGGGGTAGGGTAGCGTTGTTCTGTATGAGTGTTTGTGGTTTTGAGGGGGGTTGTGGGTGTCTGTGGGTATGTGTGCCATTTTGTGGGGGGGTGTTTGTGGGGTAGGGTTGTTCTGTATGAGTGTTTGTGTTTTTTGGGGGGGGGGATTATGGGATTCTGTGGGTGTTTGTAAGAGAGAGATGTAGGTTTTTACTGTTTCAGTTTTTGTATTAAGGGGGTTGGGGGAGGGAGTGTGTGTGTATGAGTGTGAAAGCAAGATGTTGTCTGTCCATGGCAGTGTGTGGCATTTTGGGTGGTGGGCAGTTTGGTTGTATGTATGTGTGTTAGTGAGTGATGCTGATTGTCCATAATAGATGTGGGGTTTTTTTGTGGCTGGTAGGGGGTGATTCTCTGCGTGTGAGTGTGATACAGTAATCTTAATTCAGCAGGGCACTCTGATGTGGTATTTGTAGGCACTTGTATTTTTGTTGAAACCAGAGGGATCCGTTGCAGGCAGGCAGTAGGAGTAGATATGGGTTTTTTTCGAGTGTGGAATGTGGGTGGTGTCTGTAGGGGGGGACGGGGCTGAGGGCGCATGTGTCTGGAGGTCTCCTTGTAGGCACTGATTTCAGCTGGGCACTCAGGTGGGCTGTGATCCGTTTTTTTTTTAGGGGGGGTTGGGCACCGGAGGTTTCCGTTTGGGTGGTTTTTTTTTTTTGGGGGGGGGGGTTGGTTTGGTTTTAGTGTGGAATGTGGGTGGCGTTCTGTAGGGGGGGCGGGGCTGAGGGCGCATGTGTTTGGAAGTCTCTGTTGTAGGCACTGAACGCCGGCTTGGAGACTCACCGCATGAACAGCTTGCAGAGTAAGGTCCGCGATGTAGTGGTTGTTTAGTGGCATTCTTCGTCCGCGCTTTCCTCGCGGTTGGTCCCCGTGCTGGTAGCTACCCCCTCCTCAGGAAGGGGCGGGACTCGTGTGTGTTTGTTTGTTTTTTCCTGAACGCCGCTGCATTTTCTTCGTTGTCCCATTCCTGCTCCTCTGCAGCACCGGTCCCATTCAAAGGCTTGGTGGTTTCTAAGTCCATGTGAGTGTTTGGGAGGTGGAACCGTACTTTGTGTGCATCACCTGAGGCACAGCCAATCAGCAGCGCGTGGGCGGGGCAAACACTGATGTTCAAAAAGTGGTCTCTGCCGCCTCACTTTAGAACGTTGGGAAAGTGAGGCTTCATTAGAATGTTGGAGGTGCGTTTTATATATATATATATATATATATATATATATATATATATATATAAGGAAGATATTCTCATATGAAAGGGGTTCATAGATGTGTTCTTTATATGGAAGACAGATTTGGAGAAGTTAAAAAGATTTTTGAACTGAGTCCACTCTCTAGATGCCAATATACAATTGACAGCAGATTGGCATAAAAATAAGATACATTTTTTAGATATTACATTATGGTAGCAGGTCAAATGCAAACTTCAATATATGGAAAAACTACAGATAGAAACACACTGTTACATTATTACAGTTTTCATCCTAAACATCTTTGAAATAATATTCCAATGGGACAATTCTTGAGACTATAAAGAGTGTATTACACTAAGCAGGATTTTCAGATCCAAGCAATCAGCATGTTTAATCAACTTCAAGCGCATGGGTGTCCAAAACCAGTAATCAATCAAGCATACAAAAGAGTTTTGCGTGCCCAGCGGCAATGGTTGTCGTCTCCTTCGACGGCCATATTGGTTTGTGTTCTGCCATGTTCACCTCAAGCAATGATAATTAAAAAAGCAATTCAGAAACATTGGCAGATGTTAGAATATTTTCCAATATTACAAAAACCGTTAAACTTTGCTTATAGAAGAGGGAAGAATTTGGGCAATTATCTATTGTGATTAGTTTAAACCAGAAACAACATAGGTTGATAAGAACGGGCATTATGGACATACAGAAGCTAATACATGTATATATTTCTGTTATGTGTGGGAAACCTCATACCTCAAAATAATATTTTCTAAGACAGAAACCTGATTGTAACATAATACAGGTAATTTATTGTATTAAATGCACATGTGGACTTTATTATATAGAGCAAACAAAATGGAAAGTTAAGACCAGAATAGCAGAACATTTGAGACAGCAGTAAAGAGAAACACCATTGGTGAAGCACTGGTTAAGACCTCGACACTGTGTGCAGGAATTATATTTTGTGGTCTTGGAATGAATCCAGCAGTATCGAGGTAGTAATGTTTCATATATTCTATTAAGAGAGCAACGTTTTATTTTTCAAATCAAAGACTGTTAGCCCACAAGGTTTAAATAAAGAAACAGAGTGGGCTTATACTTAAATGAACTACAAGTAACAATAAATTTATCATATTGCATTTTAAATGAACCTATGGGGTAAGGAGTCCCAACTGAAAAAGAGGCTGAGTATCTTTTGTCGGTTAGGTTGGAGAGAATGCAGAAGCCCTGACCAATGAGTCATGCAAAAAAGTAAACATTTTGTGATAATGCTTTGGTTGTTATAAAGGATAATATATTTTTGATTGTGTGCAGTATTAGCACCAGTGGCGTAGCCAGACAGCCAATTTTGGGTGGGCCTGAGCCTAAAGTGGGTGGGCACAAAATTATCTCTGCCCGCCATTCCTCCACCTCAAAATATAAATACTTTAGCTAATGAGGATCCTCAAGCTCTGTTAGCTGAAGACTTTCTCCGAAGGCAGCCAGAACTCCCTTTTACCAAGCTTGGCAGGCAGCAGCAATGTCCCTAAGCCACTAATGCCAGCACCACACGCGTGCTTAGTAGTCGGTGGCTCAAGGATGCTGTCACTGACTGGAGAGTTTGGTAGAAGGGAATTCTGGCTGCCTTTGGAGGAGGTTCTCAGCTGGGGATGCTTGGGGTTCCCCACCAGTTATAAAGCAAGGGTCAGGGCCAGTGTTAGACATGCTATGGCCCAGGTCAGAAAATAAAGGAGGGCACTTTCTCTGATCCCCTCTCCTCCCTGCCTCCCCTCCAATTTCCCCACCTGCTAATACTAATCACACTGACAGACCTTCACCAAATACACACCAAGGGATCACAAATTAGAAATTAAAATATTTACATAAAAATTTAATTGAGAATCCCAAGAAGTTAAACTTAACATATACAACAACACTGGAGAAATAACAACAGAAATGCATTTCCTTTCTAATTGAACACAATGCAAAGACAGTTGCTATGCACATTTTCGAAAGCTAATATATTCCATTTAAAACATTCAAAATAAAATGCTTTTTTCTACCTTTGTTGTCTGGATGTTTTATTTTTCCATTATGTTGGTTCCAATTTCCTGTCTGTCATCTACTAATTCTCCTTCAAGTGGCTGCTGTACATTTGTCTTCTCTGCTGTCTATTCCCTCACTACACCTACCTCTGATATAATGATCATTCCTTTTTAGTTCTGTCCTCTCATTTTTTTCTTTTCCGCCTCTGTCAAATCAAATTTCACCCTCTTTCTCATCCTTCTCCTCCTTTTTACTTTTCAGCTACCTATCAGATTTCTATCTTCTTTCGCCCACTAGCTCTCTCATTTCCCATCTCACTCCTTCCCCAGGCTTCCATTCCCTTCCATCTTTATCTATTCTCCATTACCATATTTCTACCCTCTATAATCACTATCATCTCATCCATTTTCTTGCCACCCTTCTCCTCCCCTTCCTGGCCTCTCCCACATGGTTCCACCATTCCCAGCGCCTTCCTCCCTCCACCTTTCTAGCCCAGCATCTGCTCTCTCTTTCTTCCATCCCCACCTTTGTAGCCTGATATATCCTGTCCTCTCTTCCCTCCTGTCCTGTTCCCCATAATCCAGCATATCTCCTTCTCTCTTCCCTCAATCCCATTGTCTGGCATCTCTCCATCATTTTCATCTGCTCCTGGATCCATCTTCTTCTCTTCCCCTCTCCACCTGTGCATCTCTTCCTGCCTCTCATCCAATCCCATGTCCTACATCTCTCTATCCCCCTCCCTTGTACCCCAGAGCCAACTTCTCTCTTTCCCCTCCCTCCCACCCACCCACCCATGCAGCATTCATGCCCTTCCTCCGCCATGTCCAATATTTTTGCCTCGATCTCACTGTCCACCATTTCTTTCTCTCCCCCTCCTTTGTGCCCCAGGTCCAACATTTCTCTCTTCCACCCCCCCCCCCCCATGCATCTCTCCCTTCTTCACTTCCAGTGCTCCCCCCCCCCCCGGTCCAGCACTTTTCTCCCTTTCCCGCCTCCGATCTGGCACCTCTGTACTTTTTTTCCTCCCTGCTTCTAATGCAGTGTCTGCAACTTACAGCATTGGAACTACCCGGCAGCGATTCGCACACACAGGCTCGCACGAGTCGCACCTCGCAGTAGCTCCGGAGTTCCCGCCACGTCCCGTCCTAATAGGAAGTTGCGTCATTGAGGGCGTGCCACATGATGCGTCAGTGAGGGCGTGACGCGTCAGAGCGAACGCCGGAGCCGGCCTGTGCTGTGAGTTTGAATCGCTGCTGGGTAGCGCCAATCCTGTAAGTTGGAAGCACCGCGGCAGAAACGGAGGAAAAAAAGAGAAGTGCCAGATCTGTGGGAGTGGAGGGAAGGGATCATGGGTGGTCGGGGTGCGCTATTCCTGGGTGGGCCTTGGGCTTAAGTGGGTGGGCCTGGGCCCACCCAGGCCCACCTGTGGCTACGCCCCTGATTAGCACGTAAGAATAGTCATACTGAGTCAGACAAATGGTCCATCTAGCCTAGAATCCTGTTTCCAATAGAGCCCAAGCTAGGTCACAAGCACTTGGCAGAAATCCAAATAGTAGCAACATTCCATGCTACCAATCCTGGGGCAAGCAGTGGCTTCTCCCATGTCCAACTCAATAACATACTATGGACATTTCCTCCAGGAACTTGTCCAAACCTTTTTTAAGCCGAGATATGCTAACAACTATTACCACATTCTCTGGCAACAAGTTCCACAGCTTAACTATTCTTTGAGTGATATTTCTTCCTATTTGTTTTAAGATTATTTCCATGTAATATCATCGAGTGTCCCCTGGTCTTTGAAGTTTTTGAAAGAGTGAAAAATCGATTCATTTTACCCATTCTACACCACTCAGGACGAGTCATTCTTCACTGTGTGGGTTTTGATGATCATCTGCTATTGTGTTCAGTGAAGTTGATCTGTGTTGTGGTGTATACTGACATTTGAAGAAGAAAATTCAGATAAATGTTTATTTGATCACAATACCAATAAGACACTGCTGTTACCAATGACTTTTTTGCACTGTGACAGAAAACGGGGTGCTCGCTCTTGGTTTTATTCATCATATAAGCACATTTATTTTCTGAGCACAAACAAAAATTTAAAATGAAGTGTTTTATAAAATATTATTATAAAAAGTTATTGAAAAATTGGATAAGATAATAAAAGTAGAGATACATACATATTTTTAAGAAATAAAAAGGTAGAAACTGTTGATTAATGTTTTGCCTCTAGATCTTGAATAGTATTAAGTATACAGTACTATACAAATGCCAACAAAAAAGAAAAAAAAATAAGATGAGCAGGTGCTAAGTCACAGACTACTACTACTACTTTTTTTTTATTGCACTGAAAACCTCATAACCCAGAGTGCCACACAATATGCTTGTGTAAGTAATAACAGGTTAGTCAACTTTCAAATTATCACCACACAAACACAAAACACAGACAGGTCTACTATACCAGAGATGCCACTGTCCATGAAAAACAGCAGACAGACTCTAGAGCAACAGAAAGTTAAGATGTTTCTGAGGTTGATGCTAAAGAGCTAATGCAAAAAGACAAAAATGAAACAGAAGGAATATTTTACATCAAAAGAAAGGCAGTCTGTTCTGCTCTTCCTTAAGCAAAAACTGTCAAGGTGATCCTATTACTGGAGCTCAACTGTTCTGAACATCCATAGAAATCATACTTTAAAGAATGTCTGCCAACTTTTGTTAATTGCTCACAGACAAACATAAAACAAACAGAACTGCAAGTAAAAGAGATTCTTGTAATGCACAAACCACCCCATGAGTAAATTACCTTTGTGATGGATGTAAACACTTTTTCTAAAATTGCATTGGGTTGCGGTCGGCGAGGTCCATTCGTTTGAATGCCAAGGTGTAGAGCACATGGTTTGGCAATTAACCTGCAAAACAGAATTCAACTTCAGAAAAAATAGGAACTACTGGTGACCCTAGTACCTCCCAAGAGAAAACAGAACCACTAGGGAAAAACAAAAAGTAACATCTAAAAGGCCCATTAATTATAACTTCTTTGCTAATGCAGTTTGGAGTGAAGTCTGGATTCTCTACAGGATTGGACAGAATCTCAATATAAAACCTGTACCTCCAGTTCTATATTACAAACGCCATATTCCCCCAACAACGGAGCTATCCCTCTTACAACACATCATACAAGAAAATATTGAAATTGCAGACACCAATTAAAAATCAGAGGGGTTTTGTTTTCTGTGGTGACAACAGGATGTGGATACCACCAGTCTTGAGCATTTTTATTTTGTGTGACAAGGGCCTGCTTTCAAATAGGGCCAGACACTTACCTGTAGCAGGTATTCTCAGACGACAGCAGGCTGATTGTTCTCACATGTGGGTCGAGGTCCGCGTCGGCCCGGAAACCAGCATTTTGCAAAAGCAAAAATAAAGTTTTGCTACAGTCTTTTGGCGCGCGTGCAATATGCGGATTGACTTCCCGCCCGTCGCGCAAACGCATCTCCTCAGTTAAATCAAAAAGCAAATGAAATAACAGATAACTCCAAACGGGAGATGGGAGGGTTTGTGAGAACAATCAGCCTGCTGTCCTCAGAGAATACCTGCTACAGGTAAGTATCTTCGCTTTCTCAGAGAACAAGCAGGCTGCTTGTTCTCACATGTGAGGTATCCCTAGCACCCAGGCTCATTCAAAACAATGAACATTGGTCAATTGGGCCTCACAATGGCGAGGACATAACGTAGATTAACCTGAAACTATACACAGCTAGCTGAGAGTGCACCCTGGAACAGAATAAAAACAGGCCTAGTGGGGTGGAGTTGGAGTCTAAACCCCAAACAGATTCTGCAGCACTGACTGCCCAAACCGACTGTCATGTCGGGTATCCTGCTGAAGGCAGTAGTGAGATGTAAATGTGTGGACTGATGACCACGTTGCAGCCTTGCAAATCTCTTCAATGGAGGCTGACTAAGTGAGCCACCGACGCAGCCATGGCTCTAACATTGTGAGCCGTGACATGGCCCTCCAGAGTCAGCCCAGCTTTGGTATAAGTGAAGGAAATGCAATCTGCTAGCCAATTTGAGATTGTGCATTTTCCGATGGCAGCTCCCCTCTTGTTGGGATCGAAAGAAACAAACAACTGGGCAGACTGTCCGAAGGACTTCGTCCATTCCACGTAAAAGGACAATGCTCTCTTCCATTCCAAGGTGTGCAAACTGCTTTTGCCAGGGTGAGCATGAGGTCAAGGAAAAAATTTTGGCAAGACAATTGACTGGTTCAGATGGAACTCAGACACCACCTTCAGTAAGAACTTAGGGTGCATGAGGAGGACTACTCTGTTGTGATGAAACTTAGTATAAGCTGCATCAAGAACTAGGGCCTGAAACTCACTGACCCTACGCGCTGAAGTAACAGCCACCAAGAAATGGTCAAGTATTTCAGATGGAAAAAATTCAGTGGTTCAAAAGGAGCTTTCGTCAGCTGGGTTAAAACGATGTTGAGATCCCATGACACCGGCAAAGGTTTGACAGGGGGCTTTGAGAAAAGCAAACATCTAAAGGCTGTCCAGAGATAGGCTGACCCTCTACATGCTGATGATAAACACTAATTGTGCTGAGGTGAACCCTTACGGAGTTGGTCTTGAGACCAGACTCTGACAAGTGTAGAAGGTATTCAAGCAGGGTCTGTGTAGGACAAGAAAGAGGATCTAGGGCCTTGCTGTCACACCAGATGGCAAACCTCCTCCATTTGAAAGAGTAACACCTCTTTGTGGAATCTTTCCTGGAAGCAAGAAAGACCCAAAGTGAATTCTAAGTTCTCAACATCCAGGCCATAAGAGCCAGAGGCTGGAGGTTGAGATGTAGAAGCGACCCCCTCGTTCTGAGGGTTGGAAAACACTCAAATCTCCACGGTTCTTCGGAGGACAACTCTAGAAGAAGAGGGAAACAAATCTGGCGCGGCCAGAAGGCTGCAATCAGGATCACGGTTCCGCAGTCTTGCATGAGTTTCAGCAAAGTCTTCCCTACTAGAGATATAGGAGGATACGCATACAGAAGGCCTGTTCCCCAATGAAGGAGAAAGGCATTTGACGCTAGTCTGTCATGGGCCTGAAGCCTGAAACAGAACTGAGGGACTTTGTGATTGATCTGAGTGGCAAAAAGATTCACCGAGGGAGTGCCCCATGCTCGGAAGATCTTGCAGACTACGCCCATGTCCAGTGACCACTTCTGAGGTTGCATTACCCTGCTCAGTCTGTTGGCCAGACTGTTGTTTGCATCTGCCAAATAAGTAGCTTGGAGAAACATGCTGTGACGGCATGCCCAAAGTCACATCCGAACAGCTTCCTCACACAGAGGGCGAGATCTGGTGCCCCCCCTGCTTGTTGGTGTAATACATTGCAACCTGATTGTTTGAATCAAGATGATTTGGTTGGACAGCCAATCTCTGAAAGCCTTTAATGCTTTAATACAGAACGTTCGTAATTCCAGGAGGTTGATCTGAAGACCTGTTTCCTGGAAGGACTGGGCTGCTTGAGTGTGAAGTCCATGAGCTCCCCACCCTAGGAGGGATGCATCCATCGTCAGCACTTTTTGTGGCTGAGGAATTTTTTTAATGGTCGTCCAATGGTCAAATTGGTTCGGATAGTCCACCACTTAAAAAGAATTTCAAAAAAATTGGTGGAGAGTTGGATCACATCCTCCAGATCCTCTGCAGATTGATGCCACTGGGAAGCTAGGGTCCACTGAGCTGATCTCATATGTAGATATGTCATGGGAGTTACATGAACTGTGGAGGCCATGTGGCCCAGAAGTCTCAACATCTGACGAGCTGTGATTTATTTATTTATTGCATTTGTATCCCACATTTTCCCACCTATTTGCAGGCTCAATGATCTGCTGAGATGCTCGAACCATGGACACTAGGGACAGGAGGTTGTCTGCCCTTGTCTCGGGAAGATAAGCCCGAGCTATCTTCATGTCCATCAGTGCTCCAATGAATTCCAATATTTGGACAGGAGTGAGATGGGACTTGGGAGTAATGTATTATGAACCTCAGTAGCTCTAGCACCTGAATAGTCATTTGTATATACTGGGAAAGACCAAAGGTCCATCAAGCCCAGCATCCTGTTTCCAACAGTGGCCAATCCAGGTAACAAATACCGGGCAAGATCCCCAAAAAGTACAAAACATTCTATACTGCTTATCCCAAAAATAGTGGATTTTCCCCAAGTCCATTTAATAATGGACTATGGACTTTTCCTTTAGGAAGCCGTCCAAACCTTTTTTAAACTCTGCTAAGCTAACCGCCTTTACCACATTCTCTGGCAACGAATTCCAGAGTTTAATTACACGTTAAGTGAAGAAAAAGTTTCTCCGATTGGTTTTAAATTTACTACATTGTAGCTTCATCGCATGCCCCCTAGTCCCAGTATTTTTGGAAAGCGTAAATAGACGCTTCACATCAACCTGTTCAACTCCACACATTATTTTATAGACCTCTATCATATCTCCTCTCAGCCGCCTTTTCTCCAAGCTGAAAAGCCCTAGCCGTTTTAGCCTTTCCTCATAGGGAAGTCGTCCCATCCCCTTTATCATTTTCATCGCCCTTCTCTGTTCCTTTTCTAATTCCACTATATCTTTTTTAAGATGCGGCGACCAGAAATGAACACAATATTCAAGGTGCGGTCGCACCATGGAGCGATACAAAGGCATTATAACATCCTCATTTTTGTTTTGCATTCCTTTCCTAATAATACCTAACATTCTATTTGCTTTCTTAGCCGCAGCAGTACACTGAGCAGAAGGTTTCAACGTATCATCAACGACAACACCTAGATCCCTTTCTTGGTCAGTGACTCCTAACGTGGATCCTTGCATGATATAGCTATAATTCGGGTTCCTCTTTCCCATATGCATCACTTTGCACTTGCTCACATTAAACGTCATCTGCCATTTAGACGCCCAGGCTCCCAGTCTCGTAAGGTCCTCTTGTAATTTTTCACAATCCTCCCGCGATTTAACAACTTTGTATAACTTTGTCATCATCAAATTTAATTACCTTACTAGTTACTCCCATCTCTAGGTCATTTATAAATATGTTAAAAAGCAGCGGTCCCAGCACAGACCTCTGGGGAACCCCACTAACTACCCTTCTCCATTGAGAATACTGACCATTTAACCCTACTCTCTGTTTTCTATCTTTTAACCAGTTTTTAATCTACAATAGAACACTACCTCATATCCCATGACTCTCCTCTCTAGTCTATCATGAGGTACTTTGTCAAACGCCTTCTGAAAATCCAGAAACACAATATCAACCGGCTCACCTTTATCCATGTTTGTTCACCCCTTCAAAGAAATGTAGATAGGTGTTGGCAACATTTCCCTTCACTAAATCCATGTTGACTTTGTCTCATTAATCAATGCTTTTGAATATGCTCTGTAATTCTGTTCTTTATAATAGTCTCTATGATTTTGCCTAGCACCGACATCAGACTCACCGGTCTATAATTTCCCAGATCTCCTCTGGAACCTTTTTTAAAAATCGGCGTTACATTGGCCACCCTCCAATCTTCCGGTACCATGCTCGATTTTAAGGATAAATTACATATTACTAACAATAGCTCCGCAAGTTCATTTTTCAGTTCTATCAGTACTCTGGGGATGAATACCATCCAGTCCAGGAGATTTGCTACTCTTCAGTTTGTAGAATTTCCCCATCACATCATCCAGGTTTACGGAGAATTCATTAAATTACTCCAACTCGTCAGCTTTGAATACCATTTCTGGCACAGGCATCCCACCCAAATCTTCCTCGGTGAAGACCGAAGCAAAGAATTCACTTAATCTCTCCGCTACGGCTCTGTCTTCCCTGATCACCCTTTTTACTACTCGGTCATCTAGCGATCCAACCGATTCTTTTGCCGGCTTCCTGCTTTTAATATACCTAAAAAAAATTTTTACACTGTGTTTTTTGCCTCCAACCCAATTTTTTTTCGAAGTCCCTCTTAGCCTTCCTTATCAGCGCTTTGCATTTGACTTGACATTCCTTATGCTGTTTCTTTCAGTCGGTTCCTTCTTCCATTTTCTGAAGGATTTTTTTTTTTAGCTCTAATAGCTTCCTTCACTTCACTTTTTAACCATGCCGGGTGTTGTTTGGTCTTCCATTCTCCTTTTTTAATACACGGAATATATTTGGCCTGGGCTTCCAGGATGGTGTTTTTGAACAGCATCCACGCCTGATTTAAATTTTTGACCCTCGCAGCCACTTCTCATTTTATCATAGTCTCCTTTTTTAAAGTTAAACGCTAACATATTTGATTTCCTATGTATACTTACTTCAAAGCTAATATCAAACTCAATCATATTATGATCACTGTTATCAAGCGGCCCCAGCACCATTACCTCCCATACCAGATCATGCGCTCCACTAAGGACTAGGTCTAGAATTTTTCCTTCTCTCGTTGGCTCCTGCACCAGCTGCTCCATAAAGCTGTCCTTGATTTCATCAAGGAATTTTACCTCCCTAGCATGCCCCGATGTTACATTTACCCAGTCAGTACCGGGGTAATTGAAACCATCCATTATTATCGCATTGCCCAGTTTGTTTGCGTCCCTAATTTCCTTTAACATTTCTGCACCCGTCTGTTCATCCTGGCCAGGCGGACAGTAGTACACTCCTATCACTATCCTTTTCCTTTTTACACATGGAATTTCAATCCACAGTGATTCCAAGAAGTGTTTTGTTTCCTACAGAATTTTTAATCTATTTGATTCAAGGCTCTCGTTAATATACAATGCTACCCCTCCACCAATTCGATCCACCCTATCACTACAATATAATTTGTACCCCGGTATGACAGTGTCCCACTGGTTATCTTCCTTCCACCAGGTCTCAGAGATGCCTATTATATCTAATTTTTCATTTAGTGGAAAATATTCTAACTCTCCCATCTTATTTCTTAGGCTCCTGGCATTCGCATATAGACATTTCAAACTATGTTTGTTGTTCCTATTTACATCATGCTCAGTACTTGACAGTAATAATTTCAATCTTTTGTCTGCTTTTTATTTTTACTTAAGGACACCTGTTCTACTACGGTCTCATTTGCAACCTCATTATCAGGATACCCTATCTTCCCTGTTTTGGTGATATCTTTGAAAGATACCTTAACCCGAACCATGCGCTTTTGAGCGACAGTCGGCCTCCCCCCCCCCCCCCCCATTTCTAGTTTTAAAGCTGCTCTATCTCCTTTTTAAATGCCAATGCCAGCAGCCTGGTCCCACCCTGGTTAAGGTGGAGCCCATCCTTTCGGAATAGGCTCCCTCTTCCCCAGAATGTTGCCCAGTTCCTAACATATCTAAAACCCTTCTCCCTGCACCATCATCTCATCCACGTATTGAGCCTCTGGAGCTCTGCCTGTCTCTTGGGCTCTGAGCGTGGAATGGGTAGCATTTCAGAAAATGCTACCCTAGAGGTTCTGGATTTGAGCACTGTCCTCTGAGGTACTCTTCACCAGCCAATCGCCCAGATAAGGAAACGCATGCACTCCCAGTCTGCGTAGCGACGCTGTGACTTCAGCTAGACAATTTGTAAACACTCTGGGCACAGACGCCAGGCCAAAGGGCAGTACACGGTACTGAAAGTGCTGTGTTCCCAGCCGAAATCAAAGATCTTCCTGTGAGGTGAAATATCAGGATATGTATGTAAGCAATCCTTTAGTCCAGAAGCATAGCCAATCGTTCTTCTGAAGCATGGGAAGAAGGGTGCCCAGGGAAAACCATCCTGAACTTTTCTCGAACTAGAAATTTGTTCAGGGCCCTTAGATCTAGGATGGAATGCATCCCCCCTGTTTTCTTTTGCACAAGGAAGGTTCCTGGGAATAGAATCCCAGTCCTTCTCCCCTGGTGGAACGGGTTCTACGCATTGGCCTTTAGAAGGACAGAGAGTACCTCTGCAAGTACCATGCTTGTGCTGGGAGCTGTTAAGATGAGCTCCCGGTGGGCAATTTGGAGGCTTGGGATTCCAGATTAAGGGTGCATCCTACCCGGACTATTTGAAGAAAACCCATCAGTAGGAGGTTCTGAGAGGCCACCTTTGGTGAAAAAAACATTAAACCCCCCCCCCCTCCCCCGGCTATGCTGAACTGGGCCAGTCAAATGCCGTCCCTTGTTTTTACTGGGGAGCAGCTGGGGCCTTGGGCGCACGCTTGTTGACGGAAAACAAGTGCGCTGGGGCCGGTCTGGGTAGGCTGTCGGGAAGCGGAGTGTACCTATGCCTAGCTAGGAATAGGGAGCACTTCTCTTTCCCCTAAATACTTCCTAGTTGAGGAGGTTGCAGCAGAAGACGCACGCGGGAGAGAGAATCCATAGCATCATTGTGCTTCTTGGATCTGCTCAACAAGATCCTCTACTTTTTCACCAAAAAGGTTGTCTCCCCGGCAAGGTACATCCGTCATCCACTGCGGGACCGATGGTTCCCAGTCAGAAACACGCAGCCATGAAAGTCTGTGCATCACGATACACCTGGGCAGCAATTTCTGGATGCTACAACCAAAAGTGTCGAAAGTGCCCCTGGCCAGGAATTTACGACACGCCTTCTGCTGCCTGGCCACCTGGCGAAAAGGCTCGGCCTGCTTCCGGAGGAGGGCATCAACCAAGCTGGACAGATGCCTCACCAAGTTCTGCAAGTGGATGCTCGTGAAGAGCTGGTATGACCTGAATTCAGGTGGTGAGCATCGTGGACTGATACGTCTTCCTCCCAAAAGAGTTCAAGATCTTATCTTCTCTGCCTGGGTGTGCAGAGGCATATAGTCTCTAGTACTCTTGGCTCTTTTTGAGAGCATAGTCCAACCATGGAATTGTGGGGTAGCTGAGACCTCATCAACCCAGCTCACCATGGATCCTATACTGGGAATTGGCTTCTTTGGGATCACGGGGCCAGACAGAGGGTACGAACATTTCCGCTTAAGGACCTCCTTCAGTACTTTATGTAGAGGAGCCGTCACAGCCTCTCAGGTGGAAAAGGATAGTCCAGGACCGCGAGCATCTCAGCCTGGGCTCATCCTCAACCTCCATAGGAAAAGGAATAGCCGTAGCAAGTTTCCCGTCAAAGAATGTAAGGACAGACCCTTCGGAGGAAGAACGTCCTCCTTTCGGGTGGAGAGGAAGGTTCAGAGGGAATCCCATAGAACTCGTCAGAAGAAGAGTACCAGGGATCCTTCCTCTGATTCCCATGAGTGCTCTCCTCCTCAGTATCGGAAAAAACTCTCCAAGAGCATTCTGAGACTGAGACTGCCTCGATGCCGAGGATCGACTTCCTCGATGGCGATGTCGAGAGGCCAACACCCTGCCTGGACTGCAGCGAACTTCCTCCACTGACGTTGAAGGGGAATCGACCTGGATGGCAGCCGACACCGATGCCACAAGCAGCACCAAGGATAGGGCCTCACCGCAGGTGAAGGGCCAGACACCGCTGCAGCATATGGGACGGAAGGCGCAAGCACCCCCGACATCGAAGCAGACTGGCGCACGCAGTCCTTCCAGAAGCTCTGGAAGTAGGGCCCAGATGCACTCGTCGAGAGCCGCAATTGGAGAAGTAGCTGCAGGATCGGTGGAACAACCGCGGCACAATCTACCAAGGTTCGGGAGCAAGTACCCGAGCTGCCAGGACAACGTATGCATCTGCACCTCCTGTATAGAGTGGGAGCAGTCCTCTCGGCACCACGCTTCTCGGTTTCCAGTCCCTCGACGCCCGGAGCTCCCGGAACCCGTGTGTCGAAGGAGATAGATGATGTGCTTCTTCGCCTTCGCTCGACGCCCTTCTCGAAATTCCTCGGATACCGATGAGGACGATGTGGAATCCTCACGTCTCCTTGGGGTTGGGTCGGATGAAGGAGAAGACCCACTCAATGCCTCACTGAGTTTATTTATATTATTTGCAACACTTTACCCCGCGTTTTTTCCCACTTATTAGCAGGTTCAATGCGGCTTACATAATATAACAGGTTTACAAGATAACATAAAATGGATGACAGCTGTAATATAGTGTATAAAGAGGTGGACAATTAGATGTGGGTAAGTAAGATGGGTAAGGGAGGAGGGTGGTAGAGGTAGGGAGTGGGAAGAGGGTGTATATTGGGATAGTGTGTTGTTAATTAAAGAAGAATGTATAATGAGGGTTGGAAGAGGGATGAATTCAGAAGGATTAAGAAGGAAGGCATATTTCAGGTTCTGTCTTAAAGTCTGATCCGGGTAGTGCAGATGGACTCCTAATTTAAGTCAAGTCATTTATATAGGCTTGCTTGAAGAGGTAAGTTTTTAGCAGCTTCCGGAAGGGTAAGTGGTCATTGATTGACTATTCAAATAGATCTTGGTAAGGCATTCCAGAGTTGGCTGCCTATGACGGAGAAGTTGGATGCATAACAGGAGGAACCTGCACACCTCGTCATGGAAAAGAAGAAACTGAGGCGACACGCTCGTGTGGCAGGTGGGAAATCAGTCTGGACGCCAGAAGACTGGCAAAATTTCTTAAATATTTTGCTCTTGCAAAACGCCGGTTCTCAGACCGACGCAGACGTCGACCGATATGTGAGAACAAGCAGCCTGCTTGTCTGGAGAATAACAAAACCCTGACAGAGACACTCAAAACTTACATAGGAAACTTATCACACCATAACAGCCCTAACCCACCTACAGAAAGGACAGTACTATAAATATTACACTAGGTCCTACATCACCAATATATCGGGCTACTGAGAAACTGGAACAAGCTGGACTGTTACAGATTTCTAAATAAAGTACATGTGCAGCTGAGGTGAAGGATTCTGCTAACAAAGAATATGAACAGACCCTCACCTTACAAAATAGGGGACCACAAAACATCTGCAGATAAAAACAAATGAAAATCCTCCTCCAGTCTCACATAGTAACTAAGTAAATGTAACTAATTACTGTACTTAAGTAACAGTTTTGTTACTTTTACTTGTAAAAAAAAACAAAACAGTACAGAATAACACTCGTTACTTTTACTAAAGTAAAAATTTTGTCAAGTTTTACTACTTTTACTCAGACCGCACATTGAGTATTGTGTTCAGTTCTAGTTGCCGTATCACAAAAAAGATATAGCGGAATTAGAAAAGGTTCAAAGAAGAATGACCAAAATGATAAAAGGGGATGGAACTCCTCTCATATGAGAAAAGGCTAAAGAGCTCTTCAGCTTGGAAAAGAGATGGATGAGAGATATGACCGAGGTCTACAAAATCCTGAGTGGAGTAGAACGAGTAGAAGTAAATCAATTTTTTACTTGTTCCAAAAGTACAAAGACTAAGGGACACTGGAGGAAGTTACATGAAAATACTTTTAAAACAAATAGAATGAAATATTTTTTCACTCAACAAAAAGGTGGGCTTTTAGCTTAGATTTGAAGACGGTCAGAGATGGAGCTTGACATATCGGCTCAGAAAGTCTATTCCAGGCATATGGTGCAGCAAGATAAAAGGAACGGAGTCTGGAATTAGCAGTGGAGGAGAAGGGTGCAGATAAGAGAGATTTAC
Organism: Microcaecilia unicolor; assembly: GCF_901765095.1. Taxonomy (NCBI): domain Eukaryota; kingdom Metazoa; phylum Chordata; class Amphibia; order Gymnophiona; family Siphonopidae; genus Microcaecilia; species Microcaecilia unicolor. The sequence goes on from NC_044033.1 coordinate 301,349,477, forward strand.
CCAGTGAACGGAGTTCCCAGGGAGGAATGTAGGGAGAGATGAGAGTGGAGAGGTACTGAGGAGCTGCAGAGTGAATGCACTTATAGGTCAATAAGGAGTTTGAACTGCATGCGGAAATGGATAGGAAACCAGTGAAGTGACTTGAGGAGAGGGCTAATATGAGCATAATGACACTGGCAGAATATTAGTCGTGCAGCAGATTTTTGAACAGATTGAAGAGGCGAAAGATGGCTAAGTGGGAGACCTGTGAAAAGCAAGTTGCAATAGTCTAAGCGAGAGGTGATAAGAGTGTGGATGAGAGTTCTGGTAGTGTGCTCAGAAAGGAAAGGGTGAATTTTGGTTATATTATAGAGAAAGAAACGACAAGTTTTAGCAGTCTGCTGAATATGTGCAGGGAAGGAGAGGGAGGAGTCGAAGATGACCCCACGGTTACGAGCTGATGAGACAGGAAGGATGAGAGTGTTATCCACAGAAATAGAGAATGGGGGAGGAGGAGAGGTTGGTTTAGGGGGAAAGATAAGAAACTCAGTCTTGGTCACATTTAGTTTCAGATGGCACCTAGACACCCAGGCAAATGTCAGACAAGCAGGCTGATACTTTGGCCTGGATTTCGGCTGAGATTTCTGGTGTGGAAGGGTAGATCTGGGAGTCATCAGCGTAAAGATGATACTGAAAACCATGGGATGAGATCAGAGTACCAAGGGAAGAAGTATAGACAGTGCGATAGAAGTAGAGGAGGATCCACTAGAGTATACACTACTACTACTTATCATTTCTAAAGCGCTACTAGACATACGCAGCGCTGTACACTTGAACATGAAGAGACAGTCCCTGCTCGACAGAGCTTACAATCTAAAGGTACGCTGGGAGAGATAAGAAGAAAACCAGGAAAGAACAGAGCCCTGAAATCCAAGTGAGGACAGCGTATCAAGGAGTTGAACTCCCGCTACATGGGAGCACAACAGATCCCCTCAGTATCCCACCGGTATCCTAGTATTTTTGGAAAGCGTAAACAGACACCATGTCTACCCGTTCAACTCCACTCATTATTTTATACACCTCTATCATATCTCCCCCTCAGCCATCTTTTCTCCAAGCTGACGAGCCCTAGCCACTTTAGCCTTTCCTCATAGGGAAGTCGTCCCATCCCCTTTATCATTTTCGTCACCCTTCTCTGCACCTTTTCTAATTCCACTATATCTTTTTTGATGCGGCGACCAGAATTGAACACAATATTCAAGGTCACACCATGGAGCAATACACAGGCATTTTGTTTTCCATTCCTTTCCTAATAATACCTAACATTCTATTTGCTTTCTTAGCCGCAGCAGCACACTGAACAGAAGGTTTCAACGTATCAATGACACCAAGATCCCTTTCTTGTTCAGTGACTCCCAACGTGGAACTTTGCATGATGTAGCTATAATACGGGTTCCTCTTTCCCACATGCATCACTTTGCACGTGCTCACATTAAATGTCATCTGCCATTTAGACGCCCAGTCTCCCAGTCTCATAAGGTCCTCTTGTAATTTTTCACAATCGTCCTGCGATTTAACGAATTTGAGTAACTTTGTGTCGACAGCAAATTTAATTACATCACTAGTTATTCCCATCTCTAGGTCATTTATAAATATGTTAAAAAGCAGCGGTCCAAGCACAGACACCTGGGGAACCCCACTAACTACCCTTCTCCATTGAGAATATTGACCATTGAACCCTACTCTCTGTTTTCCATATTTTAACCAGTTTTTAATCCACAATAGGACAGTACTTCCTATCCCATGACTCTCCAATTTCCTCTGGAGTCTCTCATGACGTACATTGTCAAACGCCTTCTAAAAATCCAGACACACAATATCAACTGGCTCATCTTTATCCACATGTTTGTTCATCAGTGGAGGAGTAGCCTAGTGGTTAGTGCAGTGGACTTTGATCCTGGGGAACTGAGTTCGATTCCCACTGCAGCTCCTTGTGACTCTGGGCAAGTCATTTAACCCTCCATTGCCCCTGGTACAAAATAAGTACCTGAATATATGTAAACCGCTTTGAATGTAGTTGCAAAAACCTCAGAAAAGCAGTATATCAAGTCCCATTTCCCTTCCCCCCCTTTAAAGAAATGTAATAGATTGGTGAGGAAAGATTTCCCTTCACTAAAACCATGTTGGCTTTGTCTCATTGATCCATGCTTTTGAATATGCTCTGTAATTTTGTTCTTTATAATAGTCTTTACCATTTTGCACGGCACCGACATCAGGCTCACCGGTCTATAATTTCCAGGATCTCCTCTGGAATCTTTTTTTTAAAAACGGCATTACATTGGCCACCCTCCAATCTTCCGGTACCATGCTTGATTTTAAGGATAAATTATATATTACTAACAATAGCTCCACAAGTACATTTTTCAGTTCTATCAGTACTCTGGGATGAATACCATTTGGTCCAGGAGATTTGCTACTCTTCAGTCTGTAGAACTGCCCCATTACATCCTCCAGGTTTATAGAGAATTTATTCAGTTTCTCCGACTCGTCAGCTTCGAATACCATTTCTGGCACCGGTATCTCTCAAATCTTCGTCGGTGAGGACCGAAGCAAAGAATTCATTTAATCTCTCTGCTATGGCTTGTCTTCCCTGATCATCCCTTTTATCCCTCGGTCATCTAGCGGTCCAACCAATTCTTTTGCCAGCTTCCTGCTTTTAATATACCTAAAAAAAAATTTACTATGTGTTTTTGCCTCCAAAGCAATCTTTTTTTCAAAGTCCCTCTTAGCCTTCCTTAGCGCTTTGCATTTGACTTGACATTCCTTATGCTGTTTCTTATTATTTTCAGTTGGTGTCCAGCAGAGAATGAGGAAACTTGAGAGCATATCAGTCACAAATGATCTCAAGGACCTATTTATCCGAAGTAATTTTGGTCCACCTCCAAAAGATCTCTCTCAACCGGGCTCTTACTGGAATAGGAGGATGGCCCCACACACCTTCATTGAGCAGGACTGAGCTTGGGAGGCAAAGCCTCTATGTGTCTTCGCCTGCACCATGAAAGGCCTGCAAACGCTGATAGTAATGAGACCTCTGGAAGATAGGCCGAAAATGCCTGGAATCAAGCGCCCCCGCTCTCTAGAGGTAGAAAACCCCACAGCCAAAATATTGGCTGGGTCTCCAGAAAACAAGACATTTAGACTCACTAAACAGCGATCAGCTAAAGGGACACTTACTCAGCTTGGACTTCAAAGCCACGTCCGCCAACCAGCCCAAAAGCCGGAGAGTCCTACGAGCCACCATTCCAACACCATTGACTTAGCAGACGCCCAAAGCAAGTCATAAAGAACATCCGATAAAAAGGCCAAACATATCTCAGACACTTCTTGATCCACCAAGGAAAAATCATCCACATCTCTGTCCAACACCTGCTCAGAACACTGGAAGCATGCACGAGCCAAGCCACCAGATGGCAGCCCGCACCTGTATATCATAAAGGCCATAGCAAGGTGCAAACCCTCTATATTTCTAGTTTTTATTTTAATATTGCTATTTTCCTTTTCTTGAGCTGGGAGCAGATCTGGAATTGCAAGACAGTATTTTTTCTTGTAACTACCTTCCTAAGGTTGTAGAAATTTGTGGTTTGACATTTGACCTATGCTAAACTGTGATAAGTTGCTGGTCAGCAACTAAGAACCAGAGACTCCTATGACTAAGGATGCCTGCTGTATCCAGATAAACAATCTAAAGGAGAAGTGGATATGGGTAAAACAATAGGCTAAGCAAGAGGGTGGAGAGGGCTAGTATGATGACTGTGCATACCAAGGACATAGGTCAACCCATATCAAATGAAAACTTATGCTTATATGCATGACAGGCCATAACTGCCAATATAATATGGGAATAAATGATAGAATTTGATGGAACATCATTCATAACAGGAAACAGAATATTCTGGAAACATGCGTATTCATTAGGCAGGAAGGGTAATTATAATTATGATAATGAAGAAAGGAAGAAAAAGTATTTAAAAGGAAACAGAACTGAGGATGGAGAGCCTCAATGTGTCTACACTAGCGGGTGGACATATTGACAGCTCCAAGGGAAAACTCTGTTTTAATTTGCTACATATTATACTGTATTGGGATGTTATTTGTTAATATTTTAATAATTACTGATTGGCTTCTTTGACAATCTGAATAAACATCTATTATGTCTGTCTAATACTTATTTAGTAGCCAGAAATTTTCTTGCCTGGAATTCTGCCTGGGGGAGAAAAAGATTTACTCGAGGCCCCCCCCCCCCCCCCCCCCCCCAGCAGCAGATCTCCAGAAAGCAACTCCTGTCTCTAAGGTACAGACAGGAATGCACACCACCAAGGCCGAAACATCAAAACAATGCTTCAACAGAGTCTTTATATGGCAGACGAGGGTCTCAGAGCCTTGCTGCCATCTACACTTTTGAGCAGGGACTGTCTCTTTATGTCAGGTGTTCAGCACTGCGTGCGTCTGGTAGCGCTATACAAATGCTAATAATAATAATAATATTCTTCTTGGTTACTGCAGAAATCACTGCATCTACTACTGGAGGCTTGAGCAAGTCCCTATTCTGCTCCGGCACTGGATAAAGCCTGACCATGAAATGAGTCAACCGGAAAGGGGCATCCGGAACATCCCACTGCGCCTGGACAATATCCCTTATGTCTTAATGCATAGGAAAGGGTCTGACAGATCTACATAACCCTGTAACCAAGGCACCTACCTTGCACTACACCGTAGCCTCCTGGACTTCTTTTAAAGTGGAAGACACCAACGCAATAAGCTCCTGCAAGTCCTCTTTATGGAATACCCTTGCCAACGAAGTGCCTTACTCAGGAAGCAAGTCTTCTGGCCAAGTAAAAGCTTCTTCACTCAAAAAACTCATCGGCTCCAAATCCAGATCCTCCAGATCCCCCAGGGGATCTACATCCTGATCTTCCCAGGAAATCCTGGGTCTTCTGGAACCTGAGAAAATTCCCTTGTAAGACCCTGGGGCCACATTAGGAAGGGGGTGATTATTTCAATAAAAAAGCCTTATACATCACCAAGACAAATTCCGGAGGAACCCCCCCCCCCCCCCCCTATCAGGGAGTCCTCCTTGCAGTCCAGTAGGCTCAGCTGTTAACAACTGGGACTGCCGCGAGAGCCATGCAGCTTCCTGCACTGACTCATCCTGTTGCTCCAACATGGCGGAGGTTCCTGCCAAAACCGGGCCCAGTCTGCAGCTCACACCAGACTCCAAAACTGCCATGGTGGAGCAGCCGCCCCTTGAGCTACTGTGTCAACTGAAGTCAACAAACCACGGACACCAATGTGGTGCAAATTTTACAAATCCCTGCAGCGGTGAGACCATCCAGCTGACAGACAGTGCATCTGTGCAACTTCTCTGCCACGACAGAGGAACAGACTCCGGCCTGAGACTCTCAGGAGAGACAACCACACAAAAGGAGAAAGCAGAGCTAAAAAACATAAGATCGTAAGAATATAAGTGTTGCCATACTGAGACAGACCGAAGATCCATCAAGCCCAGCATCCTGGGGTCCACCCATTTTACAAGCACCTAGCAAAATCACAAAACTGTACATTTTATGCTGCTTATCCTATAAATAAGCAGTGGATTCTCCCCAAGTCCATCTTAATAATGGCTTATGGACTTTTCTTTTAGGAAGATATCCAAACCTTTTTTTAAAACCCCACTAACTACTTTTACCACATTCTCTAGCAACGAATTCCATTACACTGTGAGTGAAGAAATATTTTCTCCGATTTGTTTTAATAGTTTAATTTCTTTTTTGGTTTTCGATACAAATATAAGCAAGAGCTCACAACATAGCAACAAGCAACATTTTACAAAGTATGGCAATACTGGAGCTCACATTTAAGAAGTAGCTATCTATCTAGGTTCAGATTAAGTTAAGAAAAGAGAGAGGTAGGAAAGAGGAAAAGAAGAGGGAAAGAGGGGGGCTGGAGGATACACATCAAAGTATAAAGCATGCATAGGCCATAAAATACATCTAATTTAGTGCTTATCGCTGTACAGTGTCAAAATAAGATACAATTGGTAACCATTTTTCCCTATATGAAGCAAAGCCGTTTTAAATTTACTCCTTTGTAGCTTCAATGCATACCCCCTAGTCCTAGTATTTTTGGAAAGAATAAACAAGCAATTCACGTTTACCCATTCCACTCCACTCATTTTATAGACCTCTATCATATCTCCTCTGAGGTTTCTTTTCTCCAAACTGAAGAGCCCTAGCCGCTTTAGCCTTTTCTCATAGGGAAGTCATCATATCCCCTTCATCATGTTCGTTACCCCTCTCTGTACCTTTTCTAATTCCATTATATCTTTTTTGAGATGCAGTGACCAGAATTACACACAGTAGTCGAGGTGTGGTCGCACCATGGAGCAATACAAAGGCATTATAATGTCCTCATTTTTGTTATCCATTCTTTTCCGAAAGTACCTAACACCCTATTTGCTTTCTTAGCCACCGCCACACACTGACCAGAGGGTTTCAACATATCATCAACAGTGACACCTAGATCCCTTTTCAGGACATTGACTTCTAATGGAGAATCTTGCATTACTTTATAGTTCGGGTTCCTCTTTAAACACATGGATCATTTTGCACTTGCTCATAAATGTCATCTATCATTTGGATGCCCAGTCTCCCAAGCCTCAAAAGGTCCTCTTGTAATTTTTCACAATCCCCTAACGATTTAACAACTTTGAATAACTGTCATTAGCAAATTTAATTACCACACTAGTTACTCCCATCTCTAGATCATTTATAAATATGTTAAAAAGCAGTGGTCCCAGCACAGACCGCTGGGGAACCCCACTATCTACCCTTCTCCATTGAGAATACTGACTATTTAACCCTACTCTCTGTTTTCCATCTTTTAACCAGTTTTTAATCCACAACAGAACACTAGCTCCTATCCCATGACTTTCCAATTTCCTCTGGAGTCTTTCATGAGGTATTTTGTCAAACGTCTTTTGAAAATCTATACACACAATATCAACCGGCTCACCTTTATCCACATTTGTTCACCCCTTCAAAGAAATGTAGTAGACTGGTGAGGCAAGATTTCCCTTCACTAAATCCATGTTGGCTTTGTCTCATTAATCCATACTTTTAAATATAATTTGTAATTTTGTTCTTTACAATCGAATTGTCTCTACCATTTTGCCCAGAACCGACGTCAGGCTCACCGGTCTATAATTTCCCTGATCACCTCTGGAACCTTTAAAATAAAAATAAATCGGAGTTACATTAGACTACCTCCAATCTTCCAGTACAATGCTTGATAAATTATATATTACTAACAATAGTTCTGCAACTTCATTTTTCAATTCTATCACTAATCTGGGATGAATACCATCCGGTCCAGGCAATTTGCTACTCTTCAATTTTCTACTCTTCCAGGTTTACAGAGATTTGATTCAATTTGTCTGACTCGTGAATACCATTTCTGGCACAGGTATCTCTCCCAAGTCTTCCTCGGTGAAGACCGAAGCAAAAAATTCATTAAATCTCTCCACTAAGGCTTTGTCTTCCCTGAGTGCCCCTTTTAGCCCTCTGTAATCTAGCAGTCCAACTGATTCTAATGCCAGCTTCTTGCTTTTAATATACCTAAAAAAGTTTTTATTATGTGTTTTTGCCTCCAGTACAATCCTTTTTTCAAAGTCTCTCATCTCTTATCAGAGATTTGCATTTGACTTGCCATTCCTTATGCTATTTCTTATTATTTTCAGTCGGATCCTTCATCCATTTTCCGAAGGATTTTCTTTTACCTCTAATAGCTTCCTTCACCTCACTTTTTGTTTTAATTTGTAGAAGTCTTTATTAACATTTCAGAGATATAACAGAGGCAGATAAGTCACATCCAACAACAACGGCAAATACAACGCAGATGTAAAACAATACAAAGTCCAATGAACACTAGAGACAAATAAACAGTGTAATAATCTCTCAAGGCTAAGGTAACCGCTTACCATATACTCCTTAGGTTTTTTTAACAAGAGTTTACAGATTATCACCCCCCCCCCCCCCAAAAGAAAGCAAAAAAAAAAAAAATTTTTTTTAATATCCCCCCCACCTTCCAACCACAGACTCTCAACACGAACAGTGCGACACAAAGAGGGGCATAATTGAAAGGGGCGCCCAAGTTTTCCTGAGGGCATCCTCGCAGGACGTCCCCGCGAAGGGGCAGGGAAACCCGTATTATCAAAACAAGATGGGCGGCCATCTTTCGTTTCGATAATACGATCGGGGACGCCCAAATCTCAACATTTAGGTCGACCTTAGAGATGGTCGTCCTTAGAGATGGTCGTCCCCAGTTTTCGGCGATAATGGAAACCGAGGACGCCCATCTCAGAAACGACCAAATCCAAGCCATTTGGTCGTGGAAGGAGCCAGCATTCGTAGTGTACTGGTCCCCCTCACATGCCAGGACACCAACCGGGCAACCTAGGGGGCACTGCAGTGGACTTCAGAAAAAGCTCCCACATGCATAGCTCCCTTACTTTGGGTGCTGAGCCCCCCAACCCCCCCCCCCCAAAACTCACTACCCACAAATGTACAACACTACCAAAGCTCTTAGGGGTGAAGGGGGCAACTACATGTGGGTACAGTGGGTTTTGGAGGGCTCCCATTTACCAGCACAAGTGTTACAGGTAGGGGGGGGAATGGGCCTGGGTCCGCCTGCCGTAAGTGCACTGCGGCACCCACTAAAAGTGCTCCAGGGACCTGCATACACACAGGCCTCTAGGACGTGTTGCTGCTGTATAACCTTGGCACACCAGTTGACACCTGAAGATGAATCTCTTTGAAAAAGTTCTTTATTTGAATAAGCACGTTTACTCACAGTTAACTGCAGATCAGAGGTTGTGCCCCACTGGCAAAGAGTCTCCCTGGTACTGAGATTAGCAGTAGGTCAGAGCTGGCAGAATGGTGTACAATGCCCTCTTTCACAGCTCCCTTAACTTGTGTGGTGAGCCCCCCAAAACCCACTCCCCACAACTGTACACCACTACCATAGCCCTAAGGGGTGAAGGGTGGCACTTATATGTGGGTACAGTGGGGTTTCTGGTGGGTTTTGAAGGGCTCACATTTACCACAACAAGTGTAACAGGTAGGGGGGGATGGGCTTGGGTCCGCCTGCCTGAAGTGCACTGCAGTACCCACTAAAACTGCTCCAGGGACCTGCATACTGCTGTCAGGGAGCAGGGTATGACATTTGAGGCTGGAATAGATGCTGGCAAAAAATATTTTTTAAGTTTTTTTTTAGGGTGGGAAGGGGTTAGTGACCACAGGGGGAGTAAGGGGAGGTCATCCCCGATTCCCTCCGGTGGTCATCTGGTCAGTTCAGACACCTTTTTGAGGCTTGGTCACAAGAAAAAAATGGACCAAGTAAAGTCGGCTAAGTGTTCGTCAGGGACGCCCTTCTTTTTTCCATTATTGGCCAAGGACGCCCAAGTGTTAAGCACGCCCCAGTTCCGCCTTCGCTATGCTTCTGACACGCCCCTGGGAACTTTGGTCGTCCCCGTGCCGGAAAGCAGTTGAGGACGCCCAAAATCGGTTTTCGATTATGCCAATTTGGGCGACCCTGAGAGGATGTCCATCTTCCGATTTGTGTCGAATGATGGGTGTCGTCCTCTTTCGAAAATAAGCCTGAAAGTGTTCCCAAATAGCTTCCCACTTGGAGACTTCCAGTGAGCGGCCAGAGTGACCCTGGCCACCGACATAGCATGGCGAACCAATAAGGACTGGGATGTAGAAAGGCCAGGAGGTTTTTTAGGAAAAAGAAAAAAATTCAGGTGACTACTTTATAGGCTTAGAGAGCCAGCTCTGGAGTCTATGTTGAACTGCTTTCCTGAAAGCCTGAACCTTAACACATGACCACCAGAGATAACCCATAGTACCCTTCTGCCCACACTCCCTCCAGCACAATGGGGATACCTTCGGAAATATGTGATGAAGGCGCGCTGGAGTCAGATACCAGCTATATAAAACTTTTACAGCATTTTCTTTAAAAGGAACAATAATAGAAATCTTCGATAAAACGTATTCCATGAAATTCCAATCACCACCACCCAATGTTAAGCCCAATTCCCGATGCCAACACAATTGATGCTCAACGGGAGGTTGCACCCCCCTACGCTGATAAGTATACAAGCAAGTGATAAGACCCCTCGTCCCTTTAGAGTCCTCACACAAATCTTCCAAAAAGGAGTCCTCTCGCGTAACCTTGGCCTTTATTTCAGCAGCAGAAAGAAAATGTTTCACTTGGGTGTATGCAAAAATATCCTTAGGAGAAATTGCATATGTTTCAACCAATGTGTTGAGCGGAATAAAGGCCTCTTCATCAAAAAATTGACCCCAAGTTTCTAGACCAGAGAACCAATTCGAAAAAGGCCCTGGTCTAAACCAGGTGGAAAAAGAGGGTTATTTGTTACTGGTATAAGTTTAGAGAGGACCAGCTCAGGCTTGGCAAAAAGACTATCCCAATAGTAAAACGTTGTCAAGACCGAAGGACAAACATCTTTACCCAATGAACGATATCTCCGAGGAAGCCACGTTGATGAACGCAAAGGACACGATCCTGCAGAGTCTTCCTCCAATCCTATCCACCGCTTCTGAGGGCTTGCATGAAACCATTCAATCGCAGCCCGAGCCTAAGCAGCTTTATAATACCAATACATGTTCGGAACCCCCAGACCACCCTTTTTCTGATCCTGATACAGCAACGTTCTAGAGAGACGTGGACGTTTATTAGACCAAATAAAGCGAAGGCGGCGGTCTTGGAGACCTGAGAGAAAGGAATAAGACAAACGAAGAGGGAGAACCTGGAAGAGATACATCAAACATGGCAACACGTTCATTTTCAGAGTAGCAATCCGTCCAAACCAAGATAACTCAATGGAACCCCAAGCCTCCAGATCTTTGTATAGCTCCCACAAGAGGGGAAGGTAATTAGCTGAAAATAAATCAGAAAAATTCTTGGTAAGATGAGTTCCCAAGTATTTGATACTTCGGGTCACCCAACGAAAAGAAAAGGCTTGTTGTATAGATTGTAAAACCGGATCAGAAATACCAATAGCCATAGCTTCCGATTTAGTCATGTTGAGCTTGAACCCCCGAAACAGAGGAATAATTGGCTAAAAGCTTAATTAATTAGGCAGGGACAGTAACGGTTTGGTTAAGGCAAGCAAGATATCATCAGCAAGCATTGCCCACTTGTATTCCTGACCACCTACCTTAATGCCCAAGACATTAGGATTAGAATGAATAGCAAGGGGTTCCATAACCAAGGCAAATAGCATTGGCGAGAGAGGGCAACCTTGGCGAGTCCCTCTAGACAAAGGGAAAGTAGGAGAATTGCCAGCATTAATTCGCACACACGCTCTAGGAGAGTTATAAAGAGCTTGAGTCCAAACCCTAAAGCACAACCCAAATTCCAATCGCTCCATAACACTGATCATAAAAGGTCAATGAACCTGGTCAAATGCCTTTTCGGCATCTAATCCTATAAGACACAAGGGTTTTTTTTAATTTGGTAGCTACGTGCAGCAAGTTAACCATACAGCGAACATTATCTTTAACTTTGTCTTTGAGGAACAAACCCTATTTGATCAGGATGGATTAGAACAGGAAGGACTTTCGCTAGTCGATTCGCTAGGACCTTAGCTATAATTTTAACATCAGAATTAAGAATGGAGATAGGGCGATAGGAAGCAAACCATCTTATCCTTGCCTGGCTTCGGAATCACTGCTATCCAAGCTTCCATCATAGAGGGAGGCAGCGCCTCCCCATACCGAACCCCATTAAGAATCTCTACCAACAGTGGGGCAAGCTCCCCCTAAAAGTCCTATAAAAGTCATTCGGTAAGCCATCCAAACTCCATGCCTTCCCAGTGGGCAGATCCTTAATGACTTTGACAACCTCATCCACTTAGACGAGGCCATCTAACAGGCAACGTTGCTCTTCTGTCAAGGAAGGAAGATCTTGGGATGATAAAAAGGCCTCAATAGCATCCGGGTGAATCGTAAAGTCAGCCGACTATAAGGACTAAAAAGACTGGAAACACTGATGAATCAAAGAAGACCTAGTCAGCACTGTATTCTTACCATCTCCAATCCGAAGAATAGTATGATCAAATCTGTGCTGCCTCAATTTAAGAGCCAATGAATGCCCCGGCTTATTATGATTAAAATACTGAAGTTGCTCTTGTTGACCCCGGATAAATTGCAATTGGTCCGAGTAAATACAGTGCAATCCACTTAAGTGCAAGGGTCTGGGACCAAAGAAATGCATGCAGTTAACCAGAGTGTGCACTTAACCGTTGTGACCCAAAGAAGCTTGACATCTGATAAACATATGTACAGTACTGTTTATTATTATATGTACAGTATACAGTCTCAGTTAACTGACATTAGGATGGCTTGAAGTAATCAGTTATTCTGTACATTCTTGGGTCTGTGAATTCCATAGACTACGTCTGCCAGATGGTAAAAACTGTCATAGCACTGACATCCAGTGGCCTCCAGATAGGCCCGCGCGGTGTTCAGACTCTCCAGCGCTCTTACAAAAGTGACAGGAGGAGGTTGTTGAATTTCATCAGCATGTGCCTCGCTGCTCATTTCTTCATCTGTTCCATCATCAGCCATTGTTGCCTGCATGTAGGAGCATATCTCAACATCAACATCAGTGCTATCTTCAGCTGTTTGTAGATCGCAATCAACAGCTACGTAGCAATGGAACTCCTCTTCAGTAAAACCGGCTGAGTTGTCAATAACCTCTTCATCTGACGCGTTTGCAACAGCTGTACCTGTTTCATTCCTCTCCACATCCTTAACAAAGCTTGCCCGCTTGTAGCAGTTCACAATGGTTGCCTGTGTAACATGATTCCAGGCTTCTTTCTGCATATGTAGGGAATCCAACAGTGATAGATTACGAGCCAGTTCAACAGCACGTTTATCCTTGCCAGTCTGGTCATCCATAACGCTCATCAGATGACGTAGCACTAGAGCCCGATAATGTTGTTTGAAATTAGCTATTATGCCCTGATCCACAGGTTGGATCAGTGACGTAGTGTTTGGTGGCAGGAAGACCACCTTGACATTAGACAGCCTGACATCATCCCTGTGTGCAGCACAGTTATCACAACGCAACGAAATCTGACGCTTTTGTGCCCGCATTCTAGTGTCTAACTTCTTTAGCCATTGCTTCCAAATTTCCCCAGTCATCCACGAATTTGCATTAGCCTCGTATGACACAGGAAGTCGCTTAACTTTCTTGAAGCAACGGGGCTGTTTGCTCTTTCCAATGACGAGGGGTTCCAACTTCTCACTCCCATCCATATTGCAGCAAAGAAGGATTGTCATTCGGTCCTTCGATGGTTTACCTCCAGTAGTTTCGGCATGTTTAAATGCAAGTGTTCCATCAGGAATCGCTCGCCAGTAGAGACCATTTTCGTCAGCACTGAAAATGTCACAAGGTGCAAACTCGCTCAAGATGGTAGGAAGAACTGAAACAACCCAATTTTCAGCACCAAAGTCATCAGCGTCTTGTTTATCACCATGCTGTTTCTTGAATTTTATGCTGTTCCTTTCCTTCCATCTTTGCAGCCATCCAACAGTGGCTTTGAATTCAGTCAGTCCAAGACTTTCTGCTAGCTGGTTAGCTTTCTCCATAAGCAGTGGGCCACTGATAGGAAACTGTCTGCTCCTGACTCAAGAAAACCACCGAAGAGCATCTTCTACCTCCTCAGCTTTTCCCGCACGTTTTCGTTTCCGTTGTGGATTTGTATTATTTTGCCAGCCTTCCAGAAGCTGGTCTTTCTGCTTCAAGACACTTGAAATTTGAATGGGATTGACACTATATTCTTTAGCAATAGATGCTTGACTTTCTTTGTTTTCTAATTTTAAGAACTTCTATTCGTTCAGCCAGTGTTAAAGTCTTACAGTTCCGCCGCCGCGACGACGACAACCCCGGTGCATGCTCCAACAACATTCTTTCCCCTAATCTGCCTGGGGCAGTTAAAGAGGCAGTAAATTTGAAATCTCGGTTGTCACGCGCCAATCGACTTCCATATTCCATGCACGTGCTTATGCGGAGTCTTTCCTGCAGAGGAGCAGTCTTGAACCAAGCATATAAGCGAATCTTGCACTTATCAGTGGTGCGCTAAAACGAAGTTTGTCCCCATAGAAATTGATGGTGCCAAAAAAGGGACCGAAGTACGGCATGCAGTTAAACAGAGCATGCTCTTATCTGACGTGCACTTAAATGGAGTGCACTGTATTATCTAATCTTAACCAGAGAGCTTGGATCTGCCTCAGAGTAGAGATCGAATGAGAAGACTTATGGAGATCCTCCAAGTGGGACAATTGTGAGATTGTAATCCGTTGGGTTGGTCGTGAGCCCTTGGGCCCTGGCCGAGGCCAGCAGGGCGCCGACCCAGGCCAAGGGGAGACCGACCCACCACCGCACACCCCAGCTACACAATACCCCCTAAGCTACCCCTCCCCCCAGTCCCTCAGGAAGAAGGGAAATAGGCATACAGGCGGGCCTCGCGGCCGAACCGGAACCCACGCAGACAGAGCCACTCGTGCGAGCCTCACGGCTGAACTGGAACCCAATCACACACAGGGAGGGGTGAAAGAACCCAGAGGGCCCCAAGATGCCAGACACGCGCTGAACACCAGCAATAGGGCAGAGGGGGAAACAAAGGACCAGAGCGGGCCACGCCCACGCAGGGGACTAGCGCAGGACAGGGGAACTAACACAGCAACCCCCTCCCCACCAGGGTAGGAGCCCCAGGCAGAAGCCAGAGGAACCAAACACAAAGGAAGGCAGAAAGCCTTTGCCTCAAACCCACTGTAGACAGAGGCACACAGAACATAAAGGGTTAAGCTTGTAGAGCCAGCAGAGAGAGAGTGCCATAAATCAACAAACAATCAGAGAGAACGCTTCCCCTCCCGAGAGGGAGTGGGGCCCATCCAAACAAACACACTGGCAGAGGCAGGAATACAATACACACAGTACACAAAGGGTTAAACTCACTGAGCCAGCAGGCCAGGACACTGGGAAGAGAAATCCTTAAAACAAACAAACAAAGGAGAACGCTCTCACTCAGCCCAGAGCCCCGGAGGCTGAGCAATGCCCAACCCCCACTAAACAAACGAGCAGCTGACCCTGATTACAGAGCTACGCGCACACACACACACACACACACACACACACACACACACAGCAGCAGCTAACCCAGAGGGAAGGAAAAGAATACTCTAAATCAACACAGATCCCTGTCAGAACCTAGAGCACGTTCTGAGAGAAACCTATCAGGCTTTCCTGTTACCACCAGATAAGTAACGCAAAAGCAGAGAAACTCTTCAGCTGCAGGCTAAAGTACTATCCCCTGACGTCAGCACAACCCCTGGCAGCCAATCAGAAGAGACGTCCCCCCTCCCCCTCAGCCAAACCGGCAGAATCATAACATCACCCCCCCTTCAAGGGCCCCCCCTACCCCGTCCACGAGGTTTAGGTTTGTGAGGGAAAAGGCGATGGAACCGTCTGACTAGGATTGGCGCGTGGACATGAGTAGCGTCCTCCCAGGAATTGTCTGCCGGTCCATATCCCATCCACGCAATGAGATACTGGAGATGTCCCCGGAAGCGCCTTGCATCCAAGACATCCCGGACTTCGTATTCCCCCTGGGAGGCTGAGATGGCAGGACTAGCAGGCAACGCGGGCAAAGCCCCTTTTCTCAGAATCACAGGCTTCAGCAAGGACACATGAAAGGTGTTATGTACCCGTAATGTAGGTGGTAACTTAGCTGATAACAGACCCGATTCACTTGCCTCACAATGGGATACGGGCCCACAAATCGAGGTGCAAAGCGGGAGGAGGGAATCTTCAGACGAAGATTACGCGTGGACAACCACACCAAGTCGCCAGGCTGGAAGTGCGGTTCCACTCTGCGAGACCGATCCGCTTGGCGTTTCATACGAGTGGAGGTCACTCGCAGCGCTTTCTGAACTGATGACCAAATTGCTTGGAGCGAGGTCACCGCATCAACCGCTGCCGGGACATCCAAGTTGGTTTTCAAGGGGGCTGGTATCCGCGGGTGTCGTCCATATACGATGTAAAAGGGCGACGCGCCCGTGGCCGAGCTCACTCGGTTGTTATGAGCGAATTCTGCCCAAGGCAGCAGCTGACTCCAGTTGTTGTGGTGCTCATTGACATACATCCGTAGGAACTGCTTCAAGCATTGGTTCACTCGTTCTGTTTGGCCATTGGATTGTGGGTGATATCCCGACGAAAAGTTCAGCTTTACTTCAAGGGCCCGATTCAGGGCTCTCCAGAACTTTGAGACAAACTGTACTCCTCGATCAGAGGTAATAGATTCTGGCAGACCATGGAGACGAAAAATAGAGCTGATGAAATACTGTGCCAGCTTCACCGCCGAAGGAAGGGTAGGCATGGGTATGAAGTGGGCCATTTTAGAAAACCGGTCCACCACTACCAAGACAACTGTGTGCCCTTCAGAGTTAGGCAGATCCGTAACAAAGTCCATGGCAATGTGGGTCCACGGTCTCTCAGGTACCGGTAAAGGCATCAGCAACCCCTGGGGTCTCCGACGGTCAGCCTTATGCTGGGCGCACTCAGGACACGCAGCCACAAACTCCTGCACATCCCGATCAAGTGAAGGCCACCAATACTGCTGGGAGATGAACCGCTTGGTTCCCAGGATCCCGGGATGTCCTGCCATTCGAGAGGCATGCCCCCATTGGAGTGTCTTTTCTCTCAGCCGGGGTGGCACAAAGGTCATACCTGCAGGTACTGCTAGCGTCATCGCGGGCACAATGACATCAGGTTTAATTACATACTGCAGGGGTTCTTCCTCCAGGTCAGCCTCCATGGACCTGGAGAGGGCATCTGCCTTGATGTTCTTCTCCGCTGGACGATAGGTCAGAATGAAATCAAAGCGGGAGAAGAATAGTGCCCACCGGGCCTGGCGAGGATTCAGCCTTCTCGCTTCTCGTAAATAAGTCAGGTTTTTATGGTCCGTGAACACCGTGAAGGGCTCCTGCGCCCCTTCCAGCAGATGACGCCATTCTTCCAGGGCCAATTTAATGGCTAATAGCTCCTGATCCCCGATGGCATAATTCTTCTCGGCAGGGGTATACTTTTTAGAGAAGAATGCACATGGGAGAAGTTTCCCACTGGGGTGGGCCTGGGACAGCACTGCTCCTACGCCAACCGATGATGCATCCACTTCCACGAAAAATTTATTTGTCGGGTTGGGATGGCGCAACACTGGAGCTCCAACAAATGCCTGTTTCAGATTCTCAAAGGCCTGACACGCCTCAGGCGACCAGTTGCGAGCGTCAGCGTTCTTCTTAGTCAAGGCAGTAAGAGGGGCAGTCAGGGACGAGTAATTCCAAATAAACTGCCTATAGTAGTTGGCAAAACCTAAGAAGCGCTGTAGAGCCTTACGCCCCGTAGGTTGCTGCCAGTGCAGGATGGCTGTCAGCTTACTGGGGTCCATACGCAGCCCGTGGTTAGAAATGATGTACCCCAGGAAGAGCAGTTCGGAGCGATGGAATTCACATTTTTCCAATTTCACATAGAGGTGGTTCTCCCTCAACCGCTGCAATACGGTCTTCAGGTGCTCCTGGTGCTCTTCCTCAGCCCTTGAAAAAATCAAAATATCGTCCAAGTAGACCATCACAAACTTATACAGGAGATCCCTGAAGATGTCATTCATGAAGGCTTGGAAGACGGCTGGAGCATTAGCAAGTCCAAAGGGCATTACCAGATATTCGTAATGCCCGTCGCGGGTGTTAAACGCCGTCTTCCACTCATCCCCCTCCTTGATCCGCACAAGGTTGTAGGCCCCCCTGAGATCGAGCTTGGAGAAGATCTGGGCCCCCTGGAGGCGGTCAAACATCTCAGAAATCAAGGGAAGGGGGTATTTGTCCTTCCGCGTGATGGCATTGAGTCCCCTGTAGTCAATACAGGGGCGCAACCCCCCATCCTTCTTCTCCACGAAGAAGAATCCAGCCCCCGCGGGTGATTTAGAGGGCCGGATGAAGCCTCGAGCTAGGTTCTCTCGAATATACTGGGACATGGCTTCCGTCTCTGGCCGGGATAGGGGGTATACGCGGCCACGGGGAGGTTCAGTGCCAGGTAGTAGCTCTATGGCACAGTCATAGGAGCGATGAGGAGGCAGAATCTCTGCTTGCTGTTTGGAAAAAACATCTCCAAAGGGTCTGTAGGGCCCCAGTAACATAACATTGGCTCGATCCAAAGGAAGCGTCACTGGGGCTGGCGAGACCTTATCCAAACAGACCTTCTGGCAGCCCGGGCCCCACGCCGTCAATTCACCCCGGGCCCAATCAATGCTAGGGTTATGCAGGCGAAGCCAGGGTAATCCCAGGATTATGGCCTCAGTGGCCGACGGAAGGACGTAGAAGGAGATAACTTCTTTGTGTAAGACTCCTACCCGTATGGTCATAGGCACGGTTCTGGAGCGGAGAACTCCCCGAACCAGTCCCCAAGCCGCTGAGACGGTGATGGGCTGAGGTAACTCCATCGTAGGAATTTGATGAACCCGCACCAGGTCCGCGCTGATAAAGTTGCCTCCCGCCCCCGAGTCAACTAGCGCCTCAAAACAAGGGGTATCCTTAATCGCCAGTAGAACTGGCACCAAAACCTGCATCCAAGGGGAGAAGGACTTTGGCCCTGACCCGGTCTCCCTAGCCGGTATCAGGGCTGCTGGTTTCCCGACTTCTTTCTCTTCGGGCACTCACGGACAAAGTGCCCTTTCACTCCACAATGCAGGCACAGCCCCTTAGAGCGTCTCCGCTGTCTCTCCTGGGCCGCCCGGTCAACCTGCATAGGTTCAGACCCATCGGGCACACCCAGCGACGGGGAAGCAGGGCTCTTGTGCGAGCTCCTCGAGTTAGCCCCTGCAACCTGCTGACCAGCGCGACGTTCACAGGCCCGCTCCCTGAACCGGATGTCCACCTGGGTACAGAGACGGATGAGGTCATTCAGATCTGAGGGCAGCTCCCGGCCTCTGAGTTCGTCCTTAATGTTGGCCGAGACACCATGCCAAAATACCGCAGTCAGGCTTGGGTTATCCCAACCTAGCTCTGCGGCCAAAGTCCGAAACTGGATGGCGTACTCACCCAGAGAGAGTCGCCCCTGATGTAGGTTCAGCAGCTGAGTCGCCGCCGAGGAGGGCTTCCCGGGTTCCTCAAAGATGAGCCGAAATTGTTTCAAAAACTCTGCCAAATTATCCAGGAGGGGATCCTTCTTCTCCCATAAGGGCGAGGCCCAGGCCAGAGCGGGGCCTGCCAGTAGAGAGATAATATAAGCCACCTTCGCCCGATCCGAAGGAAAATCCCGGGCCTGCAACTCGAAGACAATTTGGCATTGATTGAGGAACCCCCGGCAGGTCTTACTGTCGCCCTCGTACCTCGGGGGCGTAGCCACCCGAATCCCTCGGCCACATGCGTGGGAACTAGGCGGAGTAGCTGCTGGCGGGACCTCCGCAGCCCCCGTGACAGTCAGCGAGTCTACCCGTTGAGACAGTGCGTTCACGACTCCCGATACCTGTTGTAGCTGAGCATGCAATTGCTGGAGCAGCTGCATGGGGGATGGATCGGTCGAGCTCATGGCTTTTGCGTTCTGTAATCCGTTGGGTTGGTCGTGAGCCCTTGGGCCCTGGCCGAGGCCAGCAGGGCGCCGACCCAGGCCAAGGGGAGACCGACCCACCACCGCACACCCCAGCTACACAATACCCCCTAAGCTACCCCTCCCCCCAGTCCCTCAGGAAGAAGGGAAATAGGCATACAGGCGGGCCTCGCGGCCGAACCGGAACCCACGCAGACAGAGCCACTCGTGCGAGCCTCACGGCTGAACTGGAACCCAATCACACACAGGGAGGGGTGAAAGAACCCAGAGGGCCCCAAGATGCCAGACACGCGCTGAACACCAGCAATAGGGCAGAGGGGGAAACAAAGGACCAGAGCGGGCCACGCCCACGCAGGGGACTAGCGCAGGACAGGGGAACTAACACAGCAACCCCCCCCCCACCAGGGTAGGAGCCCCAGGCAGAAGCCAGAGGAACCAAACACAAAGGAAGGCAGAAAGCCTTTGCCTCAAACCCACTGTAGACAGAGGCACACAGAACATAAAGGGTTAAGCTTGTAGAGCCAGCAGAGAGAGAGTGCCATAAATCAACAAACAATCAGAGAGAACGCTTCCCCTCCCGAGAGGGAGTGGGGCCCATCCAAACAAACACACTGGCAGAGGCAGGAATACAATACACACAGTACACAAAGGGTTAAACTCACTGAGCCAGCAGGCCAGGACACTGGGAAGAGAAATCCTTAAAACAAACAAACAAAGGAGAACGCTCTCACTCAGCCCAGAGCCCCGGAGGCTGAGCAATGCCCAACCCCACTAAACAAACGAGCAGCTGACCCTGATTACAGAGCTACGCACGCACACACACACACACACACACACACACACACACAGCAGCAGCTAACCCAGAGGGAAGGAAAAGAATACTCTAAATCAACACAGATCCCTGTCAGAACCTAGAGCACGTTCTGAGAGAAACCTATCAGGCTTTCCTGTTACCACCAGATAAGTAACGCAAAAGCAGAGAAACTCTTCAGCTGCAGGCTAAAGTACTATCCCCTGATGTCAGCACAACCCCTGGCAGCCAATCAGAAGAGACGTCCCCCCTCCCCCTCAGCCAAACCGGCAGAATCATAACAGAGATGCAGTCAGCAACTTCCTTTCGCATGGCCCTAGCCTGAGTGCTTGCCTGTTTTAGGAAGAACCCCCTCGTTACAGCCTTTAAAGCATGCCAAACAATCCCCAGAGAAGGACCCAAGTTCAAATTAGTATGGAGATATTCCCTCAAGAGTGTTCTATAGTTGGCTAAGATCTTATCCTCCTTCAGCAAAGAGGTGTTCAAAAACCACCTACTATCCTTATCTTCCTCACAAAAGGATGAAAGCTGAACCCAGGTCGGAGTGTGGTCCAAAATGGTAATGGGGCCAATACCTGAGAGACAACCCCCCTGAATCAATGAGATTTCAAGGAACAAATGATCAATACGGGAGTATGAATCATGAGAATGGGAATAGAAAGAGTAATCCATTTCCTTTGGATGATTTAGACGCCACACATCGCAAACAGCTAAAACTTGAGACAGACCAACCAACGCTTTAGAAGTTTTAACATCTAAACCCGACACTGCACCAGACCTATCCAAGGCTGGGTCAAAAGATGCGTTAAAGTTGCCTCCTAACACCAGTTTACCATAGGGATCAGATTGGACCACTCTGCCAAGCCTGACAAAAAATTTCCCCTGAGATTCATTGGGTGCATAAACAGCAACCAGGGTAAAAGCTAAATTATTCAATAATACGTGCAGAAGCAAAATTCTACCAGCAGGGTCATGCTTGGTTTTCAACACCTGAACCTGCAAGGAAGAATGAAGCAAGATTGCAACCACGCGTTTTTTCGATGCATCAGCAGCAGAAGTGCAATAGACATATGGATAGTAATGATGAGTCAAATATTTCCAAACCTCAGAAAGGAGTCGAATCCGGTGTAGTTCCCCCCCCCCCCCCCCAACCGTAAAGCAGGGAGCAAAAGGAAAAGCCCAGCGGTAAAGGATCTTGTTTTTTTATTAAAATGTGCAACGCAGGTTTCATCGCACGTCGTTGGGACAGCGTAAGCTGGGATAAATCTTGGTACACCTTAATTTGGGCCTCATTATAGTCAATGTGTGGAACCTGGCAGGCCCGCTGCAGCACGTGCTCTTTAGTGGAAAAGGTGGTGAAACAGACAACAATGTCCAGAGGTCGGTTATCTACTCTCTTTCCTAGGGCTCTGTGCGCCCTTTCAATAGCTATGTCCTCCGTCCCGAGCAACTTTCCACAGAGCATCTTAACAATCGTAGCCACATCTTCTTTGTCCCCTACCTCAGGGACCCCACGAAAACGGAGGTTGTTCCTGCAGCCTCGGTTTTCTAAGTTGTCCACATTGTATTGCAGGTCTTCATAATACTCAAAAAGCTTCGATAATCGTGAATCAGCCCCGCTCAGCTGCTCATTCGCACGCGCCTCCAAGTCCTCCACGCGCCCGCCCAACTCTCGCAGATCAACGGTCAGGACATCTATGCGCTCTAGAATTTCCTCTTTGGAAGATTTGATCTCCTCCCGAATCTCTGTTAAGCATTTGGTTACGTCTTTTGAAAGGCCCCATTTAGAAGAGGCTTTACCTGCCTCGGTAAGGGACATAGCTGAGTCAGAGTCCAAGGCACGAGCCGACGACAACACGTGGCGCCGCGGGGCCTTTCCAGCTTGCCTTACCGGTTGTCGCTCGCTGTCCTTCCGAGCTGTTGACATGACTTCCATACGACCAGAAAAGCCCTCACTCAAGTCAGACGCCTTGCCCAGATAAAAACATTTCAAATTCAGGGGTGGATGGTTGCTATTGTTGCTTAAAGAAGGCAGGGAGCGTCCGAGCTACAGATTCAGGCAGCCATTCAGGTCCGTGATGTCACTTCCTCCTCTTCCTTCACCTCAGTTTTTAACCATGCTGTCTGCTGTTTGGCCTTTCTTCTTCCTTTTTTTAACACCTGGAATATAACTGGTTTGGGCTTCTAAGATGGTATTTTTGAAAAGTATCCATGCCTGATGTAAATTTTTGACCTTTGCAGCTGCTCCACTGTTTTTTTTTCTTTTTCATCATTCTTCTTATTTTATCAGTTAAATGCTAAAGTACTGGATTTCCTGTGTGTACTTACTCCAGAGCAGATATCAAATCTGATCATATTATGATCACTGTTATCAAGCGGCCCCAACACCATTACATCCTGCACCAGATCATGAACTCCATTAGGGACTAGTTCTAGAATTTTTCCTCCTCTTGTTGGCTCCTGTACTTGCTGCTCCATAAAGCAGTCCTTGATTTCATCAAGGATTTTACCTCCCTAGTATGCCCTGACGTTACATTTACCCAGTCAATATTGGGGTAATTGAAAAATCACCCATTGTTGAGTTCCCCAGTTTGTTAGCCTTCCTAATTTCTGATAACATTTCTACATCTGTTCATCCTGGACAGGTGGATGGTAGTACACGCCTATCACTATCCGTTTCCCCTTTACACATAGAATTTCAATCCATAGGGATTCCAAGATGTGTTTTGTGTGCTTCAGAATTTTTAGTCTTTAACATACAATGCTACCCCTCCACCAAATCTCTTCAATATAATTTGTACTCTTATATGACAGTGTCCCACTGGTTATCCTCCTTCCACCAGGTCTTAGAAATGCGTATTATATCTAATTTTTCATTTAGTGCAATATATATTCTAACTCTCCCATCTTTTTTCTTAGGCTTCTAGTATTTGAGTATAGACATTTCAAGCTATGTTTGTTGTTCCTATTTACATCTTGCTCAGCAGCTGACAGTGAATTTGCTCAGCCAATTTAATTAAATATTTATATGCCGCTTAACCATCATCATAGCTCAAGGCAAGGAACACATGAAAAGAAAATAGCAATAGTTAATAAATAAGTAAAAGCGAAGATATTTACCTGTAGAAGGTATTCTCTGAGGACAGCAGGCTGATTGTTCTCACATGTGGGACGACATCCGCGTTGGCCCGGGAATCAGCATATTGCAAAAGCAAAAATAAACAAAGTTTTGCCAGAGTCTTCTGGCTTGCGTGCAGTGCGCACCAAGCATGCGCAGACTGACTTCCCGCCGCCATGTGAGCACATATCCTCAGTTAAATCAAAAAGCATAAGAAATAACAAATGACAACTCCAAAGGGGAGGTGGGAGAGTTTTTGAGAACAATCAGCCTGCTGTCCTCGGAGAATACCTGCTACAGGTAAATATCTTCGCTTTTAATTAAAGAAAATGACCTTCCAGGTCAAGTACTTCAGATGGCAGGAACTCAATGGCAAAAAAAGGAGCTTTCATCAGCTGTGTGAAAACAACATTGAGAACCCACAACACTGACGGAGGTCTGACAGGGGGCTTTGACAAAAGCAAAACCTCTCATAAAGCGAACAGCTAAAGGCTGTCCAGAGATAGGCTTACCCTCTACATGCCGATGATAAGCACTAATTCGCTGAGGTGAGCTCTTACAGAGTTGGCCTTGAGACCAGATTCTGACAAGTGTAGAAGGTATTCAAGCAGGGTCTGTGTAGGCCAAGAAAGTGGATCTAGGGCCTTGCTGTCACACCAGATGGCAAACCTCCTCTGAAAGACCCAAGGAGGCGAATTCTAAGCTCTCAACATCCAGGCCGTGAGAGCCAGAGACTGGAGGTTGGGATGTAGAAGCGACCCCTCGTTCTGGGTGACGAGTGTTGGAAAACACTCCAATCTCCACGGTTCTTCGCAGGACAACTCCAGAAGAAGAGGGAAACAAATCTGGCATGGCCAGAAGGCTGCAATCAGGATCATGGTTCTGCGGTCTTGCATGAGTTTCAGCAAAGTCTTCCCTACTACAACTATGGGAGGATACACATACAGAAGGCCTGTTCCTCAATGAAGGAGAAAGGCATATGACGCTAGTCTGTCGTGGGCCTGAAGCCTAGAACAGAAGTGATTGATCCGCGTGGCAAAAAGATCCACCGAGAGGGTGCCCCATGCTTGAAAGATCTTGCAGGCTACGCCCATATTCAGTGTCCACTCGTGAGGTTGCATTACCCTGCTCAGTCTGTCGGCCAGACTGTTGTTTACACCTGCCAGATAAGTAGCTTGGAGAAACATGCCGTGACGGTGTGCCCAAAGCCACATCCGAACAGCTTCCTCACACAGAGGGCCAGATCCGGTGCCCCCCTGCTTGTTGGTGTAATACATGGCAACCTGATTGTCTGTTTGAATCAAGATGATTTGGTTGGACAACCGATTTCTGAAAGCCTTTAGCGCGTTCCAGATCGCTCGTAATTCCAAGAGGTTGATCTGAAGACCTGTTTCCCAGAAGGACCCGGCTCCTTGAGTGTGAAGCCAATCTACATGAGCTCCCCACCCTAGGAGGGATGCATCCGTCGTCAGTACTTTTTGTGGCTGAGGAATTTGGAACGGTCGTCCCATGGTCAAATTGGTTCAGATTGTCCACCACAGAAAATTTCAAAAATCGGTGGAGAGTTGGATCACATCCTCCAGATCCTCCAAAGATTGATACCACTGGGAAACTAGGGTCCATTGAGCTGATCTTATATATAGACGTGCCACGGGAGTTACATGAACTGTGGAGGCCATGTGGCCCAGAAGTCTCAACATCTGCCAAGCTGTGATCTGCTTAGACGCTCGAACTGTGGACACCAGGGAAGATAAGCCCGAGCTGTCTTCGTGTCCACCAGTGCTCCAATGAATTCCAATTTTTGGACAGGAGATGGGACTTTGAGTAATTTATTACGATCCCCAGTAGCTCCAGCACCTGAATAGTCATTCGCAAGGACTGAAAAGCACCTTCCTCCGAGGTGCTCTTCACCAGCCAGATATGGAAACACATGCAATCCCAGTCTGAGTAGCAATGCTGCAAATACAGCTAGACACTTTGTAAACACTCTGGGCACAGATGCCAGGCCAAAGGGCAGTACACGGTACTGAAAGCGCTGTGTTCCCAGCTGAAATCGAAGATACTTCCTGTGAGCTGGAAGTATCGGGATGTGTGTGTAAGCATCCTTTAAGTCCAGAGAGCATAGCCAATCGTTCTCCTGAATCATGGGAAGAAGGGTGCCCAGGGAAACCATCCTGAACTTTTCTCGGACTAGGAATTTCTTCAGGGCCCTCAGGTCTAGGATGGGACGCATCCCCCGTTTTCTTTAGCACAAGGAAGTACCTGGAATAGAATCCCAGCCCTTCTTCCCCTGGTGGAAAGGGTTCAACCGCATTGGCCTTTAGAAGGGCGGAAAGCTCCTCTGCAAGTACTTGCTTGTGCTGGGAGTTGTAGGAATGACCTCCCGGTGGGCAATTTGGAGGTTTGGATTCCAGATTGAGGGTGTATCCTAACCGGACTATTTGAAGAACCCACCGGTTGGAGGTTATGAGAGGTCACCTTTGGTGAAAAAAACATTAACCCCCCGCCCCCCCCCCCCCCCCCCCCCAACTGGCAATTCGTCAGGTATGGACACTTTTACTGTGGCTATGCTTAACTGGACAACAACAAGTGAAGAGTCCACTATAAATGTTTAATCAGATAATCAACTGTTATGATCGTGGTCAGAACCCCTCTCAAACTTACCTTTCTCTTGGTGGTCAGCTTCTTAGCTGGCTTCCATTTCTTCTGTCTGTCCTGTCTGAGCTAGCTCTCTCTCTCTGTGCTGGCTGCTGCCAGCATGGGGTTAATTGTTTCACTACACTGCAGCTGTGGGTGTGGACTGAGTTCGCTCTACCTCTCTCTGGGTGTACTGGCTTCAAGTGCTTCACGGTGCTGCATTGGTGTGGGTTAGGCCTCTCTGGGTTTCAGTGTGCTGTATGCCTGGGTCTAGGGAGTGTGACATCATCTGGAAGGGCCTTGATAAGGAAGTGGTGTTCTTCCCTTCGGGGCCTTTGCAACGTTTGCTTTAGGTAGGGTGGTGCAGTGTGCACTTCTGACTTTGTGTCTAGTTTCCCTGCTAGCTTTTGCTAAAGGTCCAGGTTAGTGTTAGTGCAGTGTGCACTGGTGACTTTGAGGCATATTTTCAAAGCACTTTGGGAGGCTAAGTTCCATATGTTTCTATGGAACTTTGGGAGGCTAAGTGCTTTGAAAATAAGCCTCAGAGTGTTTAGCTTTCCTCCTTTTCCCTTGTGGTTCCCCTGCTTTTCCCTCTTGGTGCTTTGGAAGCATTGCTGTGTGTAGGGCTTTGGAAGCTCTGTTGCTGATAGAAGTACTTCAGGGTTTGGTGTTGTTAGGAACACTGCAGATTTGGCTGTTAGAAGTACTTCTGGTGTTTGTGCTGTTGGGGAGCATTGCAGTCTTTGCTGTTTGTGGTTGGTGCTTTGGAAGCACTTTTGGCTTACGTGTTTAGCTTCCCTGTTTTTTCCCTTGTGACTCCCCTGTCTTCCCTTTAGTGCTAGGAGCTCTTCTGGTTGTTTGGTGCGTGGGAGCACCTTAGTTAGTTTAGAGTGGTAGAGCTTCTGTAGCTTGGTGCTCAGAGCACCTGTGTTAGGTCTGCTGAGTTTGGTGCTTAGGAAGCACCTTTATTAGCTTATGTGTTTAGCTTCTAGCTTCCCTGTTCTTCCTTGTGGCTCCCCTGATTTTCCTTTTGGTGCTGTGAGAAGCACTCCTGTTACGTCAGTGCCTAGGGGCACTCCTGTTAGTATAGGGCTTAGGAAGTCCTTTTCTTAGTTTGCTGTTAGGAACACTTCTGCTGGTTTAGGGCTTGGGAGCTCTTAGGCCAGTTTAGGATTTAGGAGTACTTCTGTTTCCAGTCCTGGTCCCTGTGTCATCCGGTAAATCCTGCCGGCCACTCGAACCCAAGAACTCAACCCTTGGGGGAGCAGTGGCTAAGTGCAGGTGAAGTGGTATGGACCAGTCCAGTGTGTTCCAGTCCGGTGTGCTCCAGTCCAGTGTGTTCCAGTCCGGTGTGTGTTCCAGTCCGGTGTGTGCCAATCCAGTATTCCAGTCCAGTGTCCTCCGAGGGATTCCAGTCCTGTGTCCTCCAGTCCGGGGGATTCCAGTCCGTATGTTCCGGCTCGCTGGGAGGTGCCTGCAGTCCCTGCCGGTGCCGGTGTGCTTGCCCAGCGTAGGTGGGTGGGTTTTGCCTGCTGCTGTCACTCCTAGTCAGCAGCCCAAGGGCTCACGTTTGCTCCAGAGCCCGGCCCCGCGGGCTCTGAACCTGAGAACCTGACATCAACACAATGTATTTAAAATTCCAGTCTTCCTTTAATTTTCAAACATGCTCTTCTGGCGCTGAGCCTCGGTAGGCTGCCGAGAAGCCGGAGTGTACCTACGCCTAGCATAGGAATTGGGAGCAATCCTCTTCCCTCCAAAATACCTCCTAGATGAGGAGGTTGTAGCAGAAGGTGCCCGGTGAGAGAGAGAATCCATGGCATCATTATGCTTCTTGTTCTGGTCAACTTCTTTGGTGAGAATGTAGAGGATCTTACATTCTCACCAAAGAAGTTATCCCCGCGGCAAGGCACATCCACCATCCGCTGCTGGACCAAAAATGATCCAGGTCAGAGACACGCAGCCATGAGAGTCTGCACATCACTATACCTTGAGCAGTGATTCTGGATGCCACATCAAAAGAGTCGTAAACGCCCCTGGCCAGGAATTTATGACACGCCTTCTGTTGACTAACCACCTGGCGAAAATGCTCAGCCTGCTCCGGTGGGAGGGCATCAACCAAGCTAGACAGCTGCCTCACCGAGTTCCGCAAGTGGACGCTCGTGAAGAGCTGGTAAGACTGGATTCGTGCGGCGAGCATAGCATACTGATAAGTCTTCCTCCCAAAAGAATCCAAGGTCCTAGTTTCTCTGCATGGGGGCGCCAAGGCATAGTCTCTAGTACTCTTGGCTCTTTTAAGGGTGGAGTCCACCACCATGGAATTGTGGGGTAACTGAGACCTTATCAACCCAGATTCACCATGGATCCGATACTGGGAATCAGCCTTTTTCGGGATCACAGAGCCAGACAGAGGGAACAACCAGTTCCACATAAGGACTTCCTTCAGTATGTTATGTAGAGGAGCCATCACAGCCTCCTTAGGTGGAGAAAGATAGTCCAGGAACTCAAGCACCTCAGCCCTGAGCTCATCCTCAACCTCCATAAGGAAAGGAATAGCCGTAGCCATTTCCCAGACAAAAGAAGTAAAGGACAGACTCTGCAGAGGAGATAGTCTCCTTTCAGGTGGAGGGGAAAGTTCAGAGGGAATCCCATGTGACTCAACAGAAGAAAAGTATCTGGGATCTTCCTCTGACTCCCATGAACGCTCCTCTTCAGAATCGAATAATACCTCCCTCAGGGCATTCCGAGACTGAGCCTGCCTCGACACCGAGGACTGACGTCCTCGATGGTGATGTTGAGAGGCTGACGCCTGCCTGGACTGCGGCAAAGCTTCCTCCAACAACGTCGAAGGGGAGTCGACCTGGGTGGCAGCCGACACTGGTGCCGCAAGCGGAACTGAGGACGGAGACCTCACCGCAGGTGAAGGGCCAGAAGCCGCTGCATCAGATGGTATGGAAGGCGCAAGCACCCCCGACACCGAAGCAGACTGGTGCAGCAGTCCTTCCAGAAGCTCTGGAAGCAGGGCCCGGATGCGCTCGTCAAGAGCCGCCATCGGAGAAGACTGCAGGGTCAGTGAAACAGCTGGTGGTGGCAGAATCTGCTGAGGTTCAGGAGCAGGTACCAGGCTGCCAGGAGACCGACAAGTCAACATCTCCTGTATAAAGGGGGAGCGGTCCTCTCGGCACCGACGCTTCTTGGGTGCAGAGTCCTTCGACACCCCGGAGCTCCCAGCACCGTGTGTCGAAGGAGATCAGTGACGGTGATTCTTCGCCTTCACTTGATGCCCATCACCAAGGCTTCTCAGTGCCGACAAGGATGACGTGGAATCCTCACGTCTCCTCGGGGTTGGGTCTAACGATGGTCGGTCCCGGGGGGCCTGCATAGCAGGAGGCCTCGAGACAGGTGGAGAACCACTCGATACCTCACTGCTCCCAGCACCCATTACCTCTGCTCCAGATGTCAATGCAGACACTGCCGACCTCGGTATCGATGTCGAAGGACCGGATCGAGCCCCAAAAAGCTACCCTCGCTGGGCTTCTCGAGACACTTGGGTCCATCTCTTCATACGAAGACACAGATTACAAGCACCTGGGCTGTGGTCGGGCCCAAGGCACTGCATACTACAGGAATGGGTATCGGTACCTGAGATGGTCCGGTTGCACCGAGTACAACGTTTGAAGCCGCTGGGTGTCCTCGATGACATGGAAAGAAAAACGGCCTTGGCAAAATAAAAAGATGTGATTGTGCCAGAAAAGAAGGCACAAAAAAGGGAAGAAACCCGACCGTGCGGCCTAAAGGCCAGCTGCGTTGACAAACAAAGAAAACTTAAAACAGGACAAAGAACTAAAAAGAAAAATAAGGGGAAAACTCTTTTTTTTTTTTTTTTAAACAAGAAGATAAAGAAGTCGAAGAAACTCGCGAAAATCACTCAAAAAACTCTTTCCCAGGCCTCAACAAGGCGCACAGGAGGAACCTGCCACACCTTGTCATGGAGAAGAAAAAACTGAGAAGACGTCCCTGCACGCCAGAAGACTCTGGCAGAACTTTATTTTTGCTTTTGCAAAATGCCGATTCCTGAGCCGACGTCGACCCACATGTGAGAACAAGTGGCCTGCTTGTCCTCGGAGAATAACATTTATACCTGCTTAACCATCATCATAGCTTGAGGTGAGGAACTAACAGATAAAAACAAAGAAAATAGTAATAGTTTATGAATAACTTTGCCTTACAAAGTTATGAGTTACAACACAAGATCCAAAAAACCTACACAAAATAGTTGTGTTATATAACTGCACTACAAAATATAACATTTCTTAAGCAACCAGGTTTTCAAATCACATCAAATCATTGCTGCAAGTGCAAATAGGTAATACATGCCACAATAGAGGGCCATTACTCACTATACATCTTTTCCTCCACGAAACTAAATTAAATTCCTTAGCTGCAGGAAGGATGACCCTCCATCGATTCTCAGAACGTTTGCTTCGTATTGGGACATACCAACAGAGCCAATGTGCCACATAATATGTGAATATCTTAAAAACAAATGGGAGAACTTTAAATATTATTCTTACTTTAATTGGAACACCACCTTATATACATTGGTTGCCAAATCTGACTGGCTAGCTCACTCACCACTCTTCTGAATAGAGCAGTATCAAATGATTTACTAAAATTCAAATTGGGGGTACAGTAGATACGTTTAAGATGGAATTTGGACGTCTTTGTAAAACGTCCAAATTCGGAGGCGGGGTAAAGGTCATTTTCGAAAAAAGATGGGCATCCATCTTTGTGTTCGAAAATACCATGGACATCCTTGGATTTTCGAAAGCAAAGACATCCAAGTCTAAAACATCCAAAGTCAAGCCATTTGGACGTGGGAGGAGCCAGCATTTTTAATAGACTGATCCCCATGACATGCCAGGACAGCAATCGGGCACCTTAGGGGGCACTGCAGTGGACTTCATAAAATGCTCCCAGGTACACAGCTCCTTTACCTTGTGTTGAGCCCCCCAAAGCCCAACTGTACACAGTTAACTTAGCAGACTTCAAAAAAAAGGGTTGGACGGCTTCCTGAAGGAAAAAGCCAAAGAATGTTATTGAATGGATGAGGGAATACAGTATTTCTAGGATGGGCGGGACAAATTGCTTGTTCTTTTGGCCGCTGTCTGTGACAGGGTGCTGGGCTCGATGGACCCTTGGTCTGTCCCAGCATGGCGATGCTTATGTGCTAATGTACTTATGTACCATAGCCCTTACAGGTGAAGAGGGACACCTACATGTGGGTAGAGAGGGTTTCTGGTGGGTTTTGGAGGACTTGCTGTTTCCTCCACAAATGTAACAGGTAGGGGGGGTATGGGCCTGGTTCCACCTGTCTGAAGTGCACTGCACCTACTACTAAACTACTCCAGGGAGCTGCATGCACTGTCATGGACCTGCTGGCAAGTAATATTTTTAATCATGTTTGAGGGTGGAAGGGGGTTAGTGGCCATCTGGTTATTTCAGGCACCTTTTTGTACCTTATTCATAATAAAAACAGGTCTAGATGAAAACGTCCAAGTTTTAGTGCTGGACGCCTTTGCTTTGTTCCATTATGGCTCAAAGACGTCCAAGTCTTAGGAATGCCCAAGTCCCGCCTTGAACACACCTCCAATACACCCCCTTGAGATTTGGACGTCCTTGCGACGGACTTCCGAGAAAGACATCCAAAATTGGGTTTCAATTATACCGATTTATGTCGATTTTTGGATGTCCATGTCTTTCGAAAATGAGCCTGGTCTACCTAGTACTCTGTAATCAGTGCTTGCTTTTAGTAATGCTTCCATTACTTCATCCTACTATTTATGTTAATTTATCAGGTCTGCAATTTTTTGCTTCCTCCTTGTTCCACTCTTTGGGAGCAGTACTCTCTCTCAGAACCTCTCCTGTTTCAAGAGAAGTTGAAAAGAGCTGTGAGAGGTACAGGCTGCACCTCCTTCAAATTCTTTCATTGTTTTGGCACACACTCAGTAGGTACTATTCTCATTAGTCTTCCTCATCATATATCACTAAGGGAAAAAAATATTTCCCCTGCTTTTACCCAGTGGCAGTATATTCCTGCATATTTACCTATTTGCTTCATGCCTCCCTTTGTTTCACCTGGTATTTTTGACTATCTTCTTCCTCCTGTTTTTTTTTTCTTGAATGCTATTCTTTTTTTTTTCTCCTAGTTCTTTTGTGAACCAAAAGTACTGTTTCCCCCTAGCATGCTAGACACAATAGTTTGGTGCAGTATCAATGCTCCTCGCTAAAGCTCAGTGTCAGGGCAAAACTACCCACAGTGGGTACTCTGTGCCTCTGTTGATATCCACAACAGCAATAACCCTTGCTAAGAAAACAGCTACATTGTTTGGGAATAAAGATCAAAGTTTGTGATCTCACAAGAAATCCTTCAGCATAAGAAAAGCTTGATAGGGTGAATAAAGTGAGAAACTTTGCTGTCAAATTTATCATTGGCTGGAGAAAAAAAATATCATGCACATAAGCCAACTGTCTACTCGTAGGTCTAGTAGCGCTATAAAAATAATTAGTAGTAAGACTAGAAACAACTGTAGAAATTCAATACCTACTGAATGGCAACTCAAACTGAGCAATGTAGTTACAAGAAAACTTGCAAACATCACTGATTGACCTTATGGGAATGAGGAGGGGTAGCTGATCAGATACGATTCATCAAAAATCGCAAATAAGTCCAGAAAGGGAATCTGCTGACAGGTTTTAATGCTTCTCAGTCAGGCAGCTTGTCCCGGTAATGTAATGTAGGAAGTTGGAATTCGGTATTATTTATTTATTTGTTGCATTTGTATCCCACATTTTCCCACCTATTTGCAGGCGCAATGTGGCTTACATTGTTCCGTCATGGCAATTGCCATTCCAGAGTGAGAGATGTAAGTGTATTACATAAAGAACATGAATGACAAAATAAAATTAAGCAAACAGGTATAAAGAGATCATATTCGGAATAATAGATAAAGCGGTAGTGCGTTAAAGTTCATATGAAGGATCGTTGAGGTTATCTGATGCTGGGGTCCACCATGGGAGTCAGCACCCTAAAAGAAACAGAGTCCACTTTTCCAAGGAATTAAAGGTTTTCAATTCTTATCTGTCAATTTAACACCTCAGCCAGAATTCCACAATAGTGTAAAAGATGATTATGCAGCCAAAGAGGATGGGTGTGAAGTAGGCAAGAAAACAGTTCACTAAATAGTTGATGCCAAAATATCCCATCTTACCAGCTACTACAGAATACACACACAAACATATGCAGTAGTAATAGTGGTTTCAAACACCAACATGCATATCACTGTATGCTCACACAGCAATAAGCATTTATAAACCACCAGTTCACAGAGCCCCACAGCATTGTTTATAGCATCCCAACGTATGGATTCATTGTCTAAGAGCAGTAATCATTTGCTCATCACAGTATTCATACAGGGGCATTTCTGATATGATGTCTAAGTTGGACTTCGGACATTTTGTGCTCAACATCCCAAATCCAAATAGCAAATGTAACTTTTTTTTTTAATACCATTTTGTGAGATCATGTGATGTGCTGAGGAGAGCAGACATGTTGTGCTGACTCTCCCGGGCCCCCGACCCCCCACTGGACCACACAATTGAACACACAGCGGCCAATGTCTGAAAAATCGGACTAGCGGGCTCTAACAGGTGCATGAAACAGTTTGTTACGAGATCCAGAACGACTATGCCAGGGAAAGCAGGAAGAAAGGACCCGGAGAAAACACGCGGAACTGCGGCAGTTAGAACAGCTCACGATGGCAATCAGCAATGGAGCCACAACTTCCACAATTGTCAGAACAACTGACCACGCTAGAGGGCTTGCTAGAGGACACTACAAAGCGCACGGGGGAGTTGGAGGCGCGGGTCTCGGCAATCGAGGATGGAGAAAGTAACATGGAGGCCCAGCTGAGGGAATTGCAAGGAAAACTAAAAGTGGAGGAGCAGCAAATCGATGAACTAGAGAACCGCTCCAGAAGAGATAATCTAAGAATTGTAGGATTGCCAGAGACTATTCCAGACGCAATATTACCTACCTTACTGGAGAAGTGGCTAAAGGCTGAATTTGCATTATCAGATAGCGTTGAGCTGCTCTGTTTGGAAAGGGCCCACAGGGTGGGCCGCAAAGAACATTCAAATCGAGCGCGACTGGTGATACTCATCATAATTTCATCCATAAAATGGAAATCCTTCGAGGGGCGAGACTGAAGAGAGACCAGCTAAAGTACAAAGGAGAGCCAGTGCAGATATATCAAGACTTTTCAAGAGCGCTACAAGAGAGGAGGAGAGCTTTTAATCCAGTTTGTGCAAGCCTGGCAGCAGTGCAGAAGCGTTTTACCTTGATATACCCGGCCACGTTAAAAATTCAACATGAAGGCAGCTGGCATACCTTTGGGACAGTTTTGGCAGCTCAAAACTACATTAAAGGCAAGCAAATAGTGACCTGAGTAGACCAGATAAGTAGCCATCTGTTTGGATTGTGAAAATGTATGCACGTTTATTAAGGATGTTAGAACACACGTTAGTTTTAGAAGTGAATGGTTCCAAGTGATATTGGTATGCATAATTCCAAATATAGTTTAAAGGAGAGAGTCTTGGGTGGAGGGGTGTAGTCTCTTTATCTGAGTTGTGAGAGAAGAGATTTGGGAGAAGAGAAGCGGGAAGGGACTCAAGGGAAGATTAGAGGAATAGTTGATCTGGGCGAGGCGGAGCGTAGGGGTCAGGGTGTGCCGAGGAGGGAGCTCAAACTTCTTAAGAGCAAGGTAGAGACTGGACCACTGGGCAAGCTGGACGCCTGGCTGGTTGCATAGAATTAAGGCACATCACTAAAGTAGAACAAAGAAAAATGATTATAATAAGATGAAACATATGCGTCTTGTCACGTGGAATCTAGGGGGTATTGTCACTCCAGTGAAGTGGAACAAAATTTTAACAGCGCTAAAAAGACAAAGCAGATATTGCTTGTCTGCAAGAAACGCGCCTATCGGAAGAGGAACATAAAAAATTGCAGAGGATGTGGGTAGGAGAGGTAATCTTGGCTTCGTCATCTGAGCGGAGGTGGGGGTCGCCATTCTGATAAGGAAGGGGTTAGCAGCAAAGGCAGAATGGCTATTTGGAGACACTCGGGGGCGTTATGTCACGATACACCTATGGTTACAAAATAGGGAATTTTTGCTAGTGAATATATATGGACCAAATAATCATGACGCATCATTTTACCAGAATATTAGGCAAAAATGCATCCCATATAGATCGCTCAAATTAATATTAATGGGAGATTTAAATTTGGTCTCAGACCCTGGGATGGACTGCACCAGATCAGACATTGCGCACGGAGGAGGGCCTCGGGCTAGGGAGATACCAACATTGATGAGGTCACTAAATTTGATAGACGCATGGTGGGCGGTGCACCACAGGGAATGAGATTACATGCATACCTCAAGGGCGCATGGCACTTCGTCCCGGCTAGACTATATTCTATTGGATACCAGGGCCTTTCCTTGGGTGTCAGAGGTACAAATCGGCCCAGAGATCTCGGATCACTCAATGGTGTGGCTGGAGTTGGAGGCTCCGGAATTCTTCCAGTCCGAAGGGGGGGGTGGAGATTCCCTGCATATTTAATCCATAACACTGATTTTAGAGAATATCTAGGGAAAAAATGGGAGGAATATAGGCAATATAATGGCATCCACGCATCGCAGCCAGTGCTTTATTGGCCAGCGGCGAAAGCAGTGATGAGGGGAGAAATTATAGCCTACATGAGTAAGAGGCATAAAAAGCACTTGGCACAATATTACGATTAGAAGCGCAATTAAGGAAAGCAAAGGCCAGATTTAGCTATGCTCCCATTAAGGGAAATAGAGAGACTATGACAGAGATAAAAGTTACATTAAACACAAGTATAAGTTGAAAATATTTGGGGACCGTACAGGGTCAATGATAATGCATTTGGTTAAATGTTGGGGGTTGAGAAGAGTGATTACGGCAGTAAGAGATGAGAAGGGCAAGACCTGTCACAAAAGTGAGGAGGTAGCACAAGTATTTACAAAATTTTTGGTAATTTATATGAACCCCGAACGCCGGCTGACCCTTTGAAATTACAGACATACCTTGCTAGAGTAGGAATGCCCCAATTGACTAGCCAGGACCAACAAGAGCTGATGAAACCTATAGAAGGACAAGAATTGCAAGACATTATTCGGCAGTTAGCTCCCTATTCGGTGCCAGGGCCAGATGGATTTACCGGGGAATTTTACAGAATATTGGCTCCGGCCCTAGTGGAGCCCTTAGTAAACTTTTATGATCAGGTAGTATGAGAGGGACACTTCCCACTGCACTCTAACCTAGCCTTGATTACTCTGATACCAAAACCGGGAAAGCCATTAGATCAGGCAAACTCATACTGGCCAATATCGCTTTTAAACGTGGACCTCAAGATAATGGCAAAAATCCTGGCAAACCAACTGGCTCCCATATTGCCACGATTAATAGGCATAGAACAAGCAGGATTTATACAGGGGCGTCAGTCCGTGGAGAATATACATCATTTATTGCTAGCAATAGCCCAATGTCAGACAAACAAAATCCCAGTGGTTCTATACAATTTAGATGCAGAAAAAGCATTCGATACTGTGAGCTGGAACTTCTTGTTCAGTACTTTACACTTTATGGGGTTCCAGGGCTGGTATTATGAGGCTATTGAAAGCCTATAATAGTAGG
Source organism: Microcaecilia unicolor (assembly GCF_901765095.1). NCBI lineage: Eukaryota > Metazoa > Chordata > Amphibia > Gymnophiona > Siphonopidae > Microcaecilia > Microcaecilia unicolor. Next base: position 301,386,544 of record NC_044033.1, read on the forward strand.
CCTACAGCTTCGATTTTGATTAATGGAGTAAGGGTGGGGCCATTTGAGATAGGAAGGGGTACTCGACAAGGCTGCCCGTTATCCCCTCTTTTATTTGCACTATTGATGGAACCACTTTTAAGGGCAATTAAACTAGCAAGCGACATCACTGGGGTGACAATGAGAGGAGAGAACATTAGAGCGCTAGCATTTGCAGACGATTTAGTAGTAATCACGCAAGATCCCAAGGACTCCTTTAAGAGTTTATTAAAGTTGTTGGGTGAGTTTGGCCAATTCTCGGGATTTACCCTAAATATGCAAAAGTCACAAGCGCTGGAAGTGCAGAACGGGGAAGGAGAGAAATGGAAGCAGCAATACCCGCTAACATGGGCGGGTGAGAATGTACGTTACCTAGGAGTAATTATACCCAGGGATTTGGCCCAGCTCTATATACAGAATGTAACAGCACTACTAGAGGACTCGAGCCATAAACTAAAAGTGAGGAGAGACTACCCTCTGTCACTATTGGGTCGCATAATATTATGCAAGATGATACTCATAGCAAAGTGGTTATATACATTCCAGTCGCTGCCTTTGTACCTAAAAAAAACAAGGATGAACTAAAATTGAACAGGTATATACAAATATTTTTGTGGCAAGGGAAAAGATCGAGACTATCACTGCAAACGTTGCAGATACCAGTGGAATATGGAGGCTTGGGACTCTTAAGTGTCCGACAATTGACGGTGGCAAGTGGAATGCGCCACATCACAGATTGGTATAGAGGTAGAGACTACTTTTCATACACTAGCCTTGAGCTAACTTTGACAGAGCGGACACATTTCAGCAACTTATTGCACCCTGGAGGGGGAGACATCCCACCAGTGTTGAAAGCTACCTCCATATTTCCAACAGCCAAAGTCATGTGGCGCTGGGTGTGCAAGCTTCATATATTCTCAGTAAAGACCACACCTTTCTTGGCGATATGCGAAAACCCAGCATTCCCCCCGGGAACCTTATATGGCGCTTTTCGAAGATAGAAAAGACAGGGAATAATATATTTGCTACATGTGTTGACTGCAGAAGGAAGGCTAAAGACCTTTGAGCAGCTGTCACGTCTGTGGTCGTGACCCCTCTCAGACTTACCTTATTTCTGGGGGTCAGCTTCTGAGCTGGCTTCTGTCTGTCCTTTCTGAGTTAGTTCTGTCTCTGTGTGCTGGCTGCTTCCAGCATGGCTCTAATTACTCCACTATACTGCACCTGTGTGTATTAAGCCTCTCTATGCTTCAGTATGCTTTCTGCCTGCTTCTTGGTTTGTGCTCCCCTCGCCCTCTGGTGACCAGAACCAGTGGCTGCCATAGACTGTCTTGCTGCCAGACTTGTCTTTCTTGTTTGTGCCTGAACAGCACCCATAGTTGCCTTGAGATTGCTGCAGTGAGCCTCAAGTGCTGACGGGCTTTATTAATCACCTAGAAACTTCTGTGTTTGCCTTTGCATCGCCTAAGGTCCCTGGTATGCTGGTGTGCTCTGTGCACTTCTGCCTAATCCAGTTTATTGTCTGAGATTCTTGCCTGATTGTAGTCTAGTCTTTGTGTAGTTTATCTTGTACAGTATTGCTTGTCTCCCAGTCTTGTTTCTTGTTTGTATTTCTCTGTCTAGCTCTTGGTTGTCTGTGTTTCCTTTCTTAGTGGCTGCTTTGCAGCTTTCAGTCCTGACCCTTAAGCCTGTCCATTTACTGCCTAGTGTAGTATTGTCTGTCTGTGAGTCCTAGCCCAGTTTCCTGCCTTGATGCCCATGCATATTCCTTTCCCCTCTGACCCTTAGTCCTACCCTGTTCAGCCTAGTTGGTTTCCAATTCCTGCCCTGTCCGGTAAGTCCTGCCGGCCACCTGCACCTGGGGGCTCAACCCCTGGGGAATGGTGGTCAAGTGCAAGTGAAGTCTAGCTGTCCCTGCCAGAGATCTGCCTTGTCTCTGGTGTGGGTTGGTTTTGCCTGCCGCTCCTCGACAGTGGCCCAAGGTCTCACGAACCCAGGTTCTGCTTTGAAAGCCTGACAGCAGCTGAAAAAAAGGTAAAATTATGTCTTACCTGATAATTTTCTTTCCATTAGTCCTTCAGATCAATCCAGAGACTTGTGGGTTATGCCCCTCCTCCAGTAGGTTAGATAGAGAGAACACCAAAGTTTCCCTCTAGAGGGCATGTGCAGCCTTCCTAACTTCAGTATACCCGATACCAAAGCAGTAGCCAACGAACAGTATACAGTCTCCTGCCTCTATAACATGGGAGAAAACTCCACGCTGCCAAAAGTGAAAAGCTTAAAGTTAACTTAACATTCACAAAACCTATCAACCGTTCAACAAAAACCAGAACGTGAACAAAACCAACTGCCTAAAGTTCTCTGAAATCACGAGTTCGCGTTACAGGGATGGACTCTGGATTGATCTGAAGGACTAAAGGAAAGAAAATTATCAGGTAAGACATAATTTTACCTTCCATAGCGTCCTCTCAGATCAATCCAGAGACTTGTGGGATGTACCAAAGCACTCCTCAGCCAGGGTGGGACCGAACTACACCGGCCGCCAACACCGAAGCCCCAAAGATCGCCTCTCGACGCGCAGCAACATCAATCCGATAATGTTTTGAGAATGTGTGCACCGACGACCAAGTCGCTGCCCTCGCGATATCTTCCCACGGCACCAGACGACACTCTGCCCACGACGACGCCTGCGCTCTTGTGGAATGTGCCTTAACGCTTATCGGAGAAGACCTCCCCATCAACAGATTTGCCGAGGAAATCATCTCCTTAAGCCATCTAGCAATGGTCGCCTTCGAGGCCATATTGCCCTTCTTCCCTCCTGCGAACAGAACGAAGAGATGATCTGACTTCCTGAACGAATTAGTTGCCTCCAAGTAAGCACACAAAGCTCTCCGAACATCCAGACAACAGAGAGCCCGAAAATCATCAGGGTAATCTTCCCGCTTGAAAGATGGCAACATCACCTATTGACTAAAATGAAAACGCATAACCACTTTAGGCAGAAAGGAGGGAACTGTCCCGACAAACTCCCGCCTCCGAAAACCGAAGGAAGGGATCTCTGCAGGAGAGCGCCTGAATCTCCGAAACCCGTCTAGCGGAAGCCATGGCTACAAGAAAGACGGTCTTCAACGTGACATCCTTCAAAGAAGACTTCTTGAGCGGCTCAAACGGAGGCCGTTGCAAAGCCCGCAGCACCAAATTCAAACTCCACCCTGGTACCACCGGAACTCGCGGGGGCCTCAACTGCCCTACTCCCCGCAAAAAGCGCACCACATCAGGATGAGAGGCCAAGGAATGCTTCCCTAAATGTCCCCTAAAACAGGCTAAGGCCGCAACCTGCACCTTCAGAGTGCTAAGCGACAACTGCTTGTCCATACCCTGTTGCAGAAACGCTAAAATAGAGCCTAGGGGAGCTGACTGCAGAGAAACTCCAGCCGCCTCACACCAGGACACAAAAGTTCTCCAAACTCTCGCATACGCCGCCGATGTAGAACGCTTACGCGCATGCAACATAATGGTAATCACCTCCTCCGGATAACCTTTCCGCCTCAGCCACGACCTTTCAATAGCCAAGCCGTAAGCCGAAACTGAGCGGAGTCCTGCTTGACCACCGGACCCTGGAAGAGAAGATCCGGCAGAAGAGGTAGACGCAACGGCTCGTCTATCAGAAGACGAATCAGATCCGCATACCAAGGACGACTTGGCCAATCCGGGGGCCACTAGAATCACCCGTCCCGGATGCCGAGCTATTCTGCCCACCGTCCGACCGATCATCGGCCATGGAGGAAAGACGTAGAGAAGGTCCAAAGGCCACCGCTGAATCAGAGCGTCCACCCCTTCGGACCCGATCTCCCTGGCCCTGCTGAAAAATCGCGCTACCTTGGCGTTGGAGGAGCGAGCCATCAGATCCATTACCGGCTGCTCCCACCGACTCACTATCTGATGAAAAGCAGACGGGGACATAACCCACTCTCCTGCATCCAAACGGTGTTGACTGAGAAAGTCGGCCTGAACATTCAAGACGCCCGCTATGTGAGCCGCCGACAATTGAGGCAACCGCTTCTTTGCCCACTGACATAGTAATGCTGCCTCCTTTGCCAGAGGAGCGCTTCTCGTCCCCCCCTGCCGATTGACATACTCCACCGCTGTCGCATTGTTGGAGAGGACTCATACTGGTTGACCGCTTATAAACTTCTCGAATGCCACAAGGGCTAACCGAATTGCCCTCACTTCGAGCAGATTGATCTGCAACTGAGCTTCCTGAACAGACCAAGTCCCCTGCGCAGAATGTCCGAGACAATGAGCTCCCCAACCCGACAGACTGGCATCCATTATCACACACCAATCTGGCATGTACAGAGGCATGCCTCGCCTCAAATTGTCCGACTGGAGCCACCAGCGGAGAGCAAACCGAGCTTGCGGAGCCCAAGGAAGTTGAATTGAGTAATCCTCGGACAGAGGAGACCACTGAGAGAGGAGATGCCATTGGAGAGAGCGCATGTGACTCCGAGCCCATGGCACCACCTCCAACGTCGCCGCCATTGAACCCAGAAGCTGAACATAATCCCAAGCTGTCGGGGCCGGAATCTGAAGAATGGCCGAAACTTGCATCTCCAACTTGAAGCGACACTGATCCGGTAGAAATACTCTGCCCTGGGCCGTATCCAATCTTACTCCTAAATATTCCAAATTCTGAGTGGGTTCAAGATGACTCTTCTGAAAATTTATCACCCAACCCAACGAGTGCAGCAGAGCTATCACCTGTTGTGTGGCCCCCACACTCTCTGCGTGAGAAGGGGCCCGAATCAACCAGTCATCGAGATAAGGGTGAACTTGCAACCCCCTGGTTCTCAAATAAGCCGCCACGACTACCATCACTTTGGAGAACATACGAGGCGCCGTAGCCAAACCGAATGGCATGGCCCTGAATTGGAAATGCTGATCCAAAATTGCGAACCGAAGAAATTTGTGATGAGGAGACCAGATGGGGATATGCAAGTAGGCTTCTTTCAGATCGAGAGCTGTCAAGAACTCTCCGGGCTGGACCGCTACTAGGACCGACCGCAGAGTTTCCATTCTGAAGTGCCGCATAATAAGGGCCTTGTTGACCTCTTTGAGATCCAACACCGGATGGAAAGCCTTTTCTTTCTTTGGCACTACAAAGTAAATTGAGTAGCAGCCTTGACCCACCTCGTCTGCTGGCACAGTAACTACTGCTCCCAGACGAAGTAGCTCTGCTAAGGTAGCCTTCACTGCCGCGGTATTTACCTCCGACTTGCACGGAGATTCGAGAAAACCGTCTGTGAGAGGGCGCGCAAACTCCAACTTGTAGCCCTCTCTTATAATACTCAGCACCCATTCGTCTGTAGTTACCCTGGCCCATTCCTCTCCAAAACTGGACAGCCGTCCTCCTAACTGCGGAGAAGACAGGACCAGGGCCCCATCATTGGGAACCTCTGGCTCCAGATTGACCTCTGGGAGCTGTTTGTGGAAGTCTACGCTCCTGACGAAAGGGCTGTTGCTGTTTTTGAGAAAAACGTGGCTTAGAAAAACCACCGACCCTACCGGGCCTATATTTCTTTGCTTCCTTGAAACGTGGACGGAAGGTTCTCGCCTGGCTTCGCGATTTATCCTCAGGAGACGGCCCTTGGACTCACCCAGGTCCTTAACAATCTGTTCTAACTCCTGACCAAACAACAGTCTACCTTTAAAAGGCAACCGAGCCAAATGGGACTTAGAAGGAAAATCCGCGGCCCAATGCTTTAGCCAAATCCAGCGCCTAGCCGACACAGCCAAAGAAATTCCTTTAGCTGAAGCTCTCAAGATATCATATAGCAAGTCAGCCAAATAAGCCAAACCTGACTCCAGAAGAGGAAGAGACTCCATCAGGTCCTCCAGCGATGACGCCTTCTGTACCCAAGAGAGGCATGCCCTAGCCACATACGAACCACACACAGCAGCCTGCAAAGATAAAGCGGCCACTTCAAAAGAAGACTTAACCGATGCTTCGAGCTTCTTCTCCTGGGGATCCTTAAGCGCCGCTCCACCCTCTACTGGCAAAGCGGTCTTTTTGGTAACAGCCGTGATCAAAGAATCTACCACTGGAAGCCTCAAGGATTCTAAATCTTCATGGCGTACCGGACAAAGCTTGCCCATAGCCCAAGCCACCCTCAGAGTAGCCTCCGGGGTTTCCCATTGAGCCCGAATTAGAACTTGCATAGCCTCATGTATATAAAAAGTTTTCGGGGGGTGGGGGGCCCTAGTGCCTGACATTATCGACGCACTAACTGCGACCGGCACCGAAGGCTCTGGAGCCGAGAGACCCAAAATGTGCAGTGCCTGCACAATAAGAGAATGGAGCTCCTCCCTCCGGAAGAGCCTCGCCACAGTAGGGTCATCACCCTCCGCTGCGGGGATCTCCCCGTCCTCCAGGGCCTCTGGATCAGACTCCGTGGACCCCATTTCACCCTCAAGATCCGAGAGGACCGGATCATCTGCTTTGGGCTGCTCAAAATCGACACGAGCCCGTTTTGCCTGCTGCTGAACCGGCTGCGCCTCTGCCCTCACTGGAGCACCTAAAATGGCCGCCGGCTGCCGTTCTCCTTCAACATGCAGCAAGTAAGCCTCATGCATGAGCAAAACTAAGTCCGGCGAAAAGCCCGCCAAAACTGGTGTCTCAGATCCCGCCGCCGCGCTGTCCTTAGCCACGCCTTCAGCAACCGTGGCATTCGCTGTTACAGGCCTATCAGACCTAACAGAAAAAACGGCGCTAGCGGAGGCACGCGTCGAAAGACTAACGCTTCCCGCCAAAGCTGCCTCGTTGTGCTACTCGACTTCAGGCCCCAACTCGCGGTTTTCTCCCTCAGAACTGGCCTTTCCTACCCCTGAGTAAACCTCACAAACTCCCAGCGCGGACCTACGAACCCCGCAGCGCTTCACAGACTCCGACGGCACAGACATAGTAAAAGTAAAGTTTTACTCACAGCACCTTGTCAGCCCTGCTCACGTTCGCTGTAAAAACTGAACGGTAGACTTTCCAGCACTCAAATTTTCAGCGCTGCTTGCAGGGCAATGCAGTTTAAGAAAGGTAAGTCCCTTTTTTTTTTTTTTTAAAGAGGCAGGAGACTACCTTACTGGAGATTTGTTCGTCTGATAGGAGGAGAAAGGTAGGGACCTGGCACCACCAGGTGTATCCCAAATGTGCCTCAGCACCTCAAACCCCACCAAGAGCTCAACACCCCCGAGGGAACGGGATAGGAGCCTTGTAATCCAGAGCTGCACAGTATGCTCCTTCTACCTGCTAAGATAGAGAGAATACTGAAGTTAGGAAGGCTGCACATGCGCTCTAGAGGGAAACTTCGGTGTTCTCTCTATCTAACCTTCTGGAGGAGGGGCATAACCCACAAGTCTCTGGATTGATCTGAGAGGACGCTATGGAAGAGTTTGGGCTTCAGAAAGCAGATCGTTTTCACTATCTCCAGCACTATATAGCTAGTCTCCCTAGAGAATACCTGACAAGAGGAGTTATCCTCAGCATACTCTTTGGAAGCACAACAGAAAGTCTCATTATCCTCCCACCATAAACACATCAGAGAAACTGCTACGGAGTTGAACTTTGCAAAATATGCTAAGCTATGGCCAGAGGATTTAGGGACATTGGTGACTAATGTTATGTTTCAGACCCATATCCTAACAATGAGGAAAACTACGGTATTTTACCACTATTGGGAAGTACAATATAAGTTTGCATTACGAATGTATATCCCTCTGAGGAGAGCCTTTTATATGGGCATTTCGTCAGATGGCGCCTGCGAATGATGTGGAGAGCAGGGAACATTGTTAGGACATACTGTATGTTCTGGCGGTGCCCACAGATAATTCGATTCTGGAATGCTTTGCTAACTATGGTATCGCAGATGTGGGAAACGGGTTGGCACTATGAAGCAAAGTTGCTGTTTGCTCAGCCTACTCTGAGTAATCCACGCTCAGCGGGATACTATGACTTTGTGAGGAGGTCCATAATAATAGCCAAGAAAGTGATCTTGATGCAATGGCTGTCAAAAAAAGCACCAACACTCCAGCAATGGAGAGGACAAATGATATATTTAATGCAGCTGGAGAGAATAGAGATGAATGCATACCCGGTGATCAGGGAGAAACTATTTGAACGTAGATGGGCCCCCTTTTGGAGAACCATGACTCCGGCAGCCCGCAGCAGACTGCTTAGTATGTAATAGCATTGACTATTCAAAGAACAATAAATAAGGGGTATAATCTTCTCTGAGACAGGGGGGAAGGGGGGAGAGATTGCTATAATGCTGTAAGCAAAAATTAGAGTGGTTGTTACTATGTAAACTTTACGATTTTGCATTGTGAATAATGATGATTTAAACAAATACCATTTTGTAATGAGGTTTTGTGCTTTCTGCGTTTATCTTTTCAAGCCATTAAAAAAAAAAAAAGTACATGTGCACAACAGTGAAAAATCAAGTCATTGGTATGTAGGAGGGGACAGCATTTTTAGCAGTCTGATCCCCAAGATAGTCCAGGAGATCAATGGGGCACTCTATGGGTACTACTGTGGACTTAATATAAATGTTCCAGGTATACATCTCACCGTTGCTCCCTTACCCTGAGCCCTCCAAAATCCACTACCCCCAACTATACACCATCTGGCTGAGGTGTTAAATTGACAGATAAGAATTGAAAACCTTTAATTCCTTGGAAAAGTGGACTCTGTTTCTTTTAGGGTGCTGACTCCCATGGTGGACCCCAGCATCAGATAACCTCAACGATCCTTCATATGAACTTTAACGCACTACCGCTTTATCTATTATTCCGAATATGATCTCTTTATACCTGTTTGCTTAATTTTATTTTGTCATTCATGTTCTTTATGTAATACACTTACATCTCTCACTCTGGAATGGCAATTGCCATGACGGAACAATGTAAGCCACATTGCGCCTGCAAATAGGTGGGAAAATGTGGGATACAAATGCAACAAATAAATAAAAATTGCAATAACCCTTATTTAACACATTTATACCCCACATTTTCCCCACATAGATGCAGGCTCAATGTGGCTTACACAAACACAATATAAAGTAGGAGCATAAAGTAATAGAAGTAAAAAGAAACAGTGAAATAAGGAGGGGTGGTGATAAAAGGGTAACACAGTCGCAAATAGCAGGACATTAATTTGGATCCAAAGGATAGGCTTTTATAAATAAGATGGTTTTCAATGACCTCCTGAAGATAAGATGGTTGTGAATAGATTTCAAAGTTTTAGGCAGGGCGTTCCATAGTTGTGTACTGATGTAAGAAAAGCTGAAAGCATAAGTAGATTTGTTTCTAAGTCCATTGCAGTCTAGGTTCAAGTAAGTTCGGGATTGACTGGTGCTGTTTCTGGGTGGTAAATTTATTAGGTTCAACATGTAGCCAGGAACTTCGCCGTAAATAATCTTGTGGACCAAAGTGCAAACTTTAAAGGTAATGCGTTCTTTGATGGGAAGCCAATGCAGTTTTGCACGGAGGGGTTTTGCACTTTCGAATTTTGATTTTCCAAAGATCAATCTGGCTCCTGTGTTCTTGGCAGTCTGAAGTTTCTTATGGGTGAAGGGGGTACAGTGGGTTTCTGGCAAGTTTTGGAGGGCTCACAGTTTCCACAAGTGTAACAGGTAGGGTGAGGTATGGGCCTGTATCCACCCATCTACAATGCGCTGCACCTACTATTACACTACTCCAGGGACCTACATACTGTTCTAATGGACCTGGCTATAATATCTGAAATATTGTACAATCAGGGACTCAAATATACTACCGGAGCCTTCGTGTTATAAATTACAAATTTAGTACATAAGTACAAAAGTAGTGCCATACTGGGAAAGACCAAAGGTCCATCTAGCCCAGCATCCTGTCACCGACAGTGGCCAATCCAGGTCAAGGGCACCTGGCACGCTCCCCAAACGTAAAAACATTCCAGACAAGTTATACCTAAAAATGAGGAATTTTTCCAGTCCATTTAATAGCGGTCTATGGACTTGTCCTTTAGGAATCTATCTAACCCCTTTTTAAACTCCGTCAAGCTAACCGCCCGTACCACGTTCTCCGGCAATGAATTCCAGAGTCTAATTACACGTTGGGTGAAGAAAAATTTTCTCCGATTCGTTTTAAATTTACCACACTGTAGCTTCAACTCATGCCCTCTAGTCCTAGTATTTTTGGATAGCGTGAACAGTCGCTTCACATCCACCCGATCCATTCCACTCATTATTTTATACACTTCTATCATATCTCCCCTCAGCCGTCTCTTCTCCAAGCTGAAAAGCCCTAGCCTTCTCAGCCTCTCTTCATAGGAAAGTCGTCCCATCCCCACTATCATTTTCGTCGCCCTTCGCTGTACCTTTTCCAATTCTACTATATCTTTTTTGAGATACGGAGACCAGTACTGAACACAATACTCCAGGTGCGGTCGCACCATGGAGCGATACAACGGCATTATAACATCCGCACACCTGGACTCCATACCCTTCTTAATAACACCCAACATTCTATTCGCTTTCCTAGCCGCAGCAGCACACTGAGCAGAAGGTTTCAGCGTATCATCGACGACGACACCCAGATCCCTTTCTTGATCCGTAACTCCTAACGCGGAACCTTGCAAGACGTAGCTATAATTCGGGTTCCTCTTACCCACATGCATCACTTTGCACTTGTCAACATTGAACTTCATCTGCCACTTGCACGCCCATTCTCCCAGTCTCGCAAGGTCCTCCTGTAATCGTTCACATTCCTCCTGCGACTTGACGACCCTGAATAATTTTGTGTCATCGGCGAATTTAATTACCTCACTAGTTATTCCCATCTCTAGGTCATTTATAAATACATTAAAAAGCATGGTAAAATTTGCTGTGGTCCTTAACCAAACGTCGGTTCCGACGTTTGGTTAAGGACCACAGCAAATTTTACCATGAGTAACTCATTCCTCCAACGTAGTGCCTGAAGAGTATTGAAAGCAGACTCATTTACTTATTGAGGAAAGCACTGGAGACTTTTTGCAAACCCTCAAAATAGACATTGTAAGAAAGGGAAACTGGAAGATCAAAGACAGCAGAATTACAAAGAATGTTTGCCTTTAATTTTGTGTAACACTGTGATATTTATTTGAGGAATGTAAAATGTGAAATATAATGTGCAGTGCAATAATATTCAAAACAGCAAGTTGTATAAAACTTTAAACGCTTATAGAGTCACTAAGCAGACACGCTACAGGAGTGAATGGGTATGAAAGACAGAAGAGAGTTGTGTGTGTATTTACAGATTTTAAAATGCACATGAGCAGGTTTTGAAGCGCATGTGTTCAATAAAGAGTTTTGTATTTCAACAGTCTGGAGCAAATTTGTAATTTATAATATCTGAAACCATCACAGAGGCTGTTGAGTATTATTTTTATTAACATTTTTTTTTCTGAAGGGGAAGGAGGTCATCTGGTCATTTATGGCACTTTTTTGTGCCTTACTCATTCTGAAAACAGGTCTAGACCAAATGTTGAAGTTTTCGCCCTAGATGTTTTCGTTTTGCTCCATTATGGCTACGTCCTAAGCCCAGCTTCAAAATACCCCTGACGCACCCCCTTGTAATTTGGATGCATTGAAAACAAAAAACACACAGATAAATGTCTGCAAATACCAATATGGACGTTTAGAGAATAAATCTGTCCAAGTGGTGCTTTATGACACTTTTTGGATGTTTTTCTCTTTTGAAAATGAGCTCCAGTGTCATATAGCAGACACTTAAGTAGCAACAGTGAGTAGTGGCAGCAAAATTCAGACACAGAACAGGAAAGGTTGAATAAAAGGTACAATACAAGTGTAGATAGATTAAGTAAAGCCACCAGGATTCAATTACACTGCATAATATGTGATTCTGGGGTACCAACTTGCTTAAGGTTATACATGCTATAAATTATGAAAGAAACAGGGACAATGACTTCAGGATATTTTTTTTTAATCTTTGTGCTGAATGACTGGTTATTAAGGGGCAATTCTGCCACCATCGGGTAGGAACCTGTTTTCTAACAGACCTAGGTGCCTAGGTTCTGTTATAGAATACTAGAATTAACCTAGTATTGGCACACCTAACATCTAAGCACTCACACTTATGCCAATCATAGACCTTGTGTAAGTGTGGGTGCCTACATGCTGCATAAGAATAAGTGTAAGTTACAGTATTTTGTAAGTTACACGGGTATAAAGGGAGCCCTGCCTATGCTCTGCCTCTTGTATGTGCCCTCCCCCAGCCCCCCCCCCCCCCCGCAAATACACACAACAAAAGCAGATATTTGCAGAATAACACCTAGGTGCCCTGCTAGCACTTACATGCATATGCCCACATATTCCTGTATAACTGATAGTATTCTAAACATTTCTGTGCAGAACACATGTAAACATGTGTGCCTAGGCTCTATAGAACTGCCCTTTAAATGCAGAGTTTGCAGAGACATTACTCAGTTTTAACAGCTGGTGACTGGATAGTGCCTTTATAACATCTGATATAAATTTGTTTACTTCACTATCCTGATTAGTATCTAGGACCTTACTTATTAAGCACTTTACCCCATAAACACAGAATGAGTAAAAAAGCCTTACCCCCAAATTCTGTAAGTGGTGCCTTAAGTTATAACCGTTAATTTGGCTGCATGGCCCAATTGCACACATAACTTAACAAGCCAATCAGCACTGATAATTGGTACTTAACATTATCGGCACTAATTGGCTTTAATTAGAATTTACACATTCTAGGCGTGTTCTATCAGGGGCATGACCACAGGTGCGGAATGGGCGGGTCATGGGCATTTCAAAAAACTATGCGTACTATCATGGAATACACCCGATCGGAGGCTAAGTTAGGCACAGGTATTTAGGCCTGGTTTTAGGTGGCCTAAATGGGTGAGCCTAAATTGTAGTCACAAGAACTGCACATGCGCATATTCTATAAACTATGCCTAACTTTAGGTGCAGTTTATAGAATCGTGCTAAGTGCATTGTTTCTCTGTGCCAATTTTTCAGGCACCATTTATAGAATTTGGCCCTTAGTAAATGAGGGCCTAAACTGAGTGCAGGCTTTTGAAAAGCAGCATCCAACTACTTGGGCAGCAAGATCACATTTGCTTTCAGTAGCATTTTTCACAGGTTGCAAGAAAACATACTAAAACAGGGTTCTTAACCCAGTCAGGTTTTCAGGATACACATAATGAATATACATAAGAGTTGAACATGGTTTGTTTATTGGGATTTATTAACCACCTTTATGAAGAGATTCAACCAAGGTGGCGTACAGTAGGTACAAGTTAACATCAAACTTACAATTTTAACAGCATAATAGTAAAATGTACAAATATTATAAATACAATACAGCAAATTGAAACCTAATAAAGGGACTACCATGAAACAGAATCAAAAATATATACATTTAACAGCACTGAAATTCAAATAACAGATATAATATGATGTAAGCATAATAGTGATGGACTATCTAATAAACACACAATTAGAACATTCAAATAACTTTACTATGAAACTAATGCTTTTCAACAATACAGTTTACCATATAGCAGAGGGGTCAAATGCATAGTACAGAGTTAGTTGGGATAAATAAATGGGTGGCTAAACTAAAGGCAAGTTCTTTGTACAGTTAATCAAGATATAAGAAACTGGTCTAAGAGTGTGTAGCAAGCACTGCATTCAAATTCTCAAGCATATTCATTGTAGTTATCTTAAAAAACAGACAAACTCAGGGATTGGGTTGAAACCCCCTGGCTTAAAGAGATTCAGTTTAATAGATATGTATATGTAACTGTATTTTGTAACACTCTCAAATGCTCCAGTGCCTCATGGCACCTCTATGCACAGCTGTCATTCCATATACATTACTACTCCCACATAATTTATCCATCAGCTACACAGATATCCTCCATATCTGTCTCAGTTTATTACTTACTCTCAATTATTGCTGCTCAGCAGAAATCTAGCCCCTCAACTATAAATTACTTAAAAGTTACAAAAGCAGAAAAAGTGAGTGAACTTTAGAATTTATAGGTTAGACGGAGGATAATAAATTTCTATCCAATCCAGATTAACAAAGAGCAACCATCCCATTGACTCCAGATGACGGCACACCTTGTAAAAGTTTAAGAGTCAAAGTACCAGGAAACTGGTGTATACCACTCTCCTTAGGACCTCGTTTACAGCCATGTCTCGATATAAAGAGCTGACAGCAAGTGGGCTTTCATGCATTTTCATACGCAGATTAGTATATTACTACATTACTCTATGAGCATAAATATAGCTCGCTTCCTACCTGTTTAGACCCCTCACCCAAATAATTAAAGACAACCTCTTTGACACTATAGTCTTCTCCGATCTTTATATGTATATAATCCCAGGCACTTTTCTTCTATTACGCCTATCCGTGTTGGGACTTTGAAGCCTCCTCACCCACCATGAATAAGCAAACATTCCTACTCCCCCAAGTTGCCAACTAGCGCTACTGTTCTCAGAAGGGACTCCAGCCCTCTCTCACCCCCATTTCATGACATAGACGGTCCAAGACTCCTTCAGTTCTGACGCCCCTAAGAAGAGACACATGCAACTGACAGGAAGGGGGGGTGGGGTCAGGACTAGGTCAGCCCGACCGGAAAACAATAGAGCAAGCGAACAGTTCTTCCCGTCTCGCGCTCCCAGTATAACGGCAACGGATACGGCTTGCCTCGCGCAAGTTTAATGGCGTAAGTGCGAGCGGGCGACTCCTCACCTCTCGAACAGGAGGCGCACGGTGAAGATTCCGAGCGCCAGCGGGATCACGGACACGAAGTGGCCGACCCGAGGATAGCGCAACCCAGCTTCCGTCTCTGCCAAATCCGCCCAGGTCACGTTTTGTGGCAACCAGAACCTCTCGTTCCAGAACCAGGCCGAGAGAGCCGCCATATTCTATCAACGGGTTCAATCCGAAGAAACTCGAACGTAGAACAAGGCACAACCCATCGCATAGGCTACACCCCTCTATGCAAATCTCTTCTCCGCGCGGGCCAATACGCTCTGGAGGCTCCTCCCGAAAAACCCTGCCTCCTTCCATCATCCAATCACTCTGATCCGCTGCCCTTTCTCTTTTTCCCTGGCCCCACCCCTCTCGGTATTTGCCTGGCGGCCCTATCTTTCTATATGTCTCCCAGGCAATTCGGCAATTACTTCCTCCCCTGGCTCCACCCCTTAAAGTGCTTGGCCTGAAAAAAAAGATAGGCAGACCTAGGAGTCCTAGGCTAGGACAATAGCACGTCTTTGTCGAATCGACTCCGCCCCTACCTATAACCACGCCTCGGATAGAGGTGGCTTTATCAAGGTGGCGAGTATAAGCAAATAAGATCGGAACTGTCAAAAATAGGTTCCTGCGGCTGAATGGAAGCAACAGTCTGCATGCAGCCTGTGTTAACCGAATAGTCTGCTCTAGCTTTGGCTTATTACATATATAGCTTTATAGTGTGGGAGTTCAAAACAGCAGTGAAATAAATGACGGTTTTGTAAGTACAGTGGGGGGAATGGAATGGTTACCTACAGGGAGCAGCTTCTACAACTCTAACCGTTTTACAAACCAGAACTGCCCAGGAGGGAGAATTTTTGGTCCGTTTTTTTAAACTTGCATCCCATAAGCAGTATGTTTGTTGTAGACCCTGATTCTATCTGTTCAAATCAATGCTGCAGGTCCCATAATACACCAAGACTGACCTCAGATCTTCCTTTCGGAACTGTGTTGTGTAGTGCCGCAACTCTAGGATGGTATATGTTCTGCCCCCATTGCTTGGGACAGCTTGTGCTGTCTGTGTATAAGAGATTGCTTATCTTTATTTATTGAGCTGTGTATATTAACTAGATCCCTGCATTTGTAGAGTCCTCCGTGATTATCCTTTTTAAACACGTGTGCTCTGCTCTCAATGCCTTTTGGAGCTTTGTTGTTGATGCCTGCTTCAGGGCATGTAGGGAGTTGGAGAAGCAGAATTCCCTCCTCCCTCTGATTGCTCTCTAAAGAAAACCGAGAGAGATGGTAGTTATACCTAGGTCATCCAGTGTGTAGAGGGCCTGAACTCTCCATGCTGACGCAGTTAACTTCTGCTTGTTTTTCCCCTCAGGATAGTAAGCCACCTTGATTTTACACCTTTGCTGCTGCTGCTGCAATTTACTACTACTACTTAACATTTCTAGAGCGCTACTAGGGTTACGCAGCGCTGTACAGTTTAACAAAGAACAGTCCCTGCTCGAAGGAGCTTACAATCTAAAGGACGAAATGTCAAGTTGGGGCAGTCAAGATTTCCTGAATAGAGGTGTAGTGGTTAGGTGCCGAAGGCGACATTGGTGGGCTTTGAGCAAGGATTTGAAGATGGGCAGGGAGGGCGCATATGGGCTCAGGGAGTTTATTCCAAGCATGGGGTGAGGCGAGGCAGAAAGGGCGGAGCCTGGAGTTGGCGGTGGTGGAGAAGGGTACTGAGAGGAGGGATTTGTCTTGAGAGCGGAGGTTATGGGTAGGAACATAAAGGGAGATGAGGGTAGAGAGGTAAGGAGGGGCTGCAGATCGAGTGCATTTGTAGGTTAGTAGGAGAAGTTTGAACTGTTAGTCCTCAGTATTTGAAGTCTGGGAGGGGCTAATTACAGATGTAGACACACTTTGTAGATACAGAATCCCTAATCCATCTCATTGCAACTATAAGTGAATGATTTGTTTTATTTTGTCAAGAAGAGAGGTGTGGTAGCCGTGTTAGTCCACTCTTAAAGGTTATCAATAGAAATCAAACAAAATAAAACATGGAAAAGAAAATAAGATGATACCTTTTTTATTTGACATAATTTAATACATTTCTTGATTAGCTTTCGAAGGTTGCCCTTTTTCGTCAGATCGGAAATAAGCAAATGTGTTAGTTGATAGTATATATAAGTGAAGCTTCAAAGCATTTCAATGACAGTCTAGCAAGGTGTGGGTGGGTAGGATGTATGCATGAGTACATCAAAGCATTTCATTTCATTGATAATCTAACAGGATGGGTGTGGGTAGTTGAGAGGAGAGTGATAAACAGAGAAATACAACTTTATGGTTTATAATGGGCTAGAAAACCCAGATCCTTGTTAAGTCCTGTCTGTTGGGTGTCAAAATATTCAATCATTCTGACTTCAAAGGTCTTACGTTCCTGTATTGTTTTAAAGTTACCTTTCAGGATTCTTACTGTGAAATCACTGCTGCAGTGTCCTGGTCCTTGGCCCACAGGGGTGGGAATCTGACTGGCAC
Source organism: Microcaecilia unicolor (assembly GCF_901765095.1). Taxonomy (NCBI): domain Eukaryota; kingdom Metazoa; phylum Chordata; class Amphibia; order Gymnophiona; family Siphonopidae; genus Microcaecilia; species Microcaecilia unicolor. The sequence goes on from NC_044033.1 coordinate 301,403,890, forward strand.
CAGCTTTCTTCATGTTGTGTCTATGTAAATTCAATCTTGTCTTAAGCATCTGGCCTGTTTCTCCAATATAGCATCCTTCGTTACATTTTTTACACTGAATGATATATACCACATTGGAAGATGAGCATGTGAAAGATTCCTTTATGTTGAATGTTTTTCCTTTGTGAATGACTGTGGGGTCCTGTGAAATGTTTTGGCATAGCTTGCAGCTGGATCTGTTACAGGGAAACGTGCCCTTTTCTTTTTCAGTCTGTGTTGGGAGTTTACTTCTGATTAGCTTGTGTTTTAAGTTGGGTGGCTGTCGGAAGGCCAGTACTGGTGGGGATAGGAATATCTCTTTCAGTAATTCATCCTCCTGGCTGTAGGTCTCTTATGATTTTCCTCAGTTTCTCCAGCTCTGGGTTGTATGTAACTACAAGGGGGATTCTGTCTGTGGCTTTCTTTTCTTTGTACTGTAGCAGATTCTCCCTGTGTGTTTTGAGGGAGGAGGCAATATTCCTGGAGATTATTTTGGGGTTGTAGCCTTTCTGTTTGAAGGATGTGGTCAGGATTTCAAGGTGTCTGTCTCTATCCCCTAGATTGGATAAAGAATAGGCAGTGGCGTAGGAAGGGGGGCGGTGGGGCGGTCCGCCCCGGGTGCACGCCGCTGGGGGGGTGTCGGTTCGCTGGTTCCCTGCTCTTTCTGCCCTGGAACAGGTTACTTCCTGTTCCGGGGCAGAGAAAGCAGGGAAGCAGCAGAGCCGACGCAGCTCCCAGTGACGTCCACTGGGGGCGGATCGGCCCTCCCGCCTGCCCCCTGCTGCAAGGTAAGGATGCATTTCGGGGGGGGGAGGGTGCGCTTCGGGGGGGTGCGCTCCGGAGGGGGGGTGCACCGTGCCCTGCACCCGGGGGGGGGGTGCGCAGCGGCGACCCGCCCCGGGTGTCAGGCACCCTCGCTACGGCACTGAGAATAGGATTAAGGACTGGAGTTTATTCTTGGTAACTTGCAGCCCCAAGTCTCTGCATAGACTCAGGGCCTGATGCACAAAGCTTACCATGCTTCCAATGTTTGCTTTAGACCGGTTGTAGCCAATCTAAAGCAAACGTTATTTAGCATCTAATGGAAGGATTCTTCGTGCTTTTATCTATAGCAGCTACCACTAATGCAATGCAAATGTATTACAACAAACTCATTAGTATTAAAATTAGCATTCCATGCGATGCTGTCGCGCTCCTCACCTCCGCCTCCGTGAAGTGGAGCGTCGGCCATCTTGGCAGAGCTGGTGTTCCGAGGGTTGCGCTCTTGCCTCCACTTGTGAAGTGGAGTGCCGGCCGTCGTGACAGAGCCGGCGCTCCGAGTGTCGCCCTGACCACCTCTGCTCCCACAGTTTGGAGCGCCGGCCATCTTGGCAGGGTCGGCGCTCCGAGTGTCTCTTTATCTCCTTTCTTTCCAGGCGCAGGGGTCCGGGAACGTGGGAACCCTCACCCCACCTCCTGCTGCCTTGGATTGGACTCTCGCAACCAGGCTCCTCCTCCTCCAGCAGACCAGCCAATCGGAAGCCTCCCTTGCCAGCTGATTCCTTTTGTTCCTGATGGTGGGGGCTACTTCAGGAGCATCTGCTCTCCACATCAGGGCTTCGGCTTCAACTTCGGTAGGTTTGCCTGTGCTCTTGTGTGGTTTTCCTACTACTCTCTTTGCTATCTCATTGCTGACTACCTGGACCCGGATACCCTCTGCTTGCTGCCTGTCTCTGACTGCTGCCTGAACCTGGATACTCTCTGCTTGCTGCCTGTCTCTGACTACTGCCTGAACCCAGATACTCTCTGTTTGCTGCCTGTCTCTGACTACTGCCTGCACCTAGACACACTCTCTGCTAGCTGCCTGCCTCTGACTACTGCCTGAACTCAGATTGCCTGCGGCCCTCTGACCCCTGCCTGCATCCAGAAGTCCTGTCGGCCACCCGCACCTGGGGGCTCAACCCTGTTTAAACCTCCTCGTTTAAACTTTTTACTGAGTATCTTCACCAAAAAGAATAAAGAATAAAATAAAGAAATGAAAGCAAAAAATCTGTATAATTTTTCTTTTTATTCAACTGCCATTTGGATGACAGAGCTATGCAAGAATATTACATAGGAAGCAAGTATAGGAACAATCTCATCAAATACAGAGATGAAGTTGCCTGTTTAGGAGTTGCTTGCTAATACAAATGTCTCCTTTCTTATATACACATAATTCTGGCATCATCACACATCCTTTGTATATTATTTGGATTCATTACTAGTCTATCTCAAACCTTCTGGCGTCTAACTTTCTCTCCCCTTTTTTTTTCTTCATGCTGCACTATCGAACACAAGTTTCACATGTCTTGCCAACCTCTGTTCTTACTTTCATCTCATGGTCATGCTGTAGACATCCTGTTACTCTACTCCCTTCTTTCTCAGGACTCTCAGCACATTCTTTATAAAGGTTATTATAATGTCAAATTTTCAGTGTCAGCTATTCCAGCTGCACTTCTGGAGTCCATTTTATATTTGTGACTCCATTTTGTCAGTTTTAATATATACAATCCTCCCTTGAACGCTGTATGCAGCGTTCACATATTTAGGCAAACACTATAGTATGTCTAGCATGTTTGAGCTCTATGGGGATATAGTATTTCTCATTACTCCCTTTCTAGAGGCCGTCATAGCTAGCATACAGTTTCTGTCAAGTGTTATTCATGGTTAATCTTTGAATAGATTTTATTACATGCCATTCTTTCCTTTGTCTGTCCATGTCCTGGATATATGTTAACATGTTCCCTATGTGTTATCATAGTAGTATTTGTTATCTTTGTCATCATGTTCCCACATAGTTTCATGCAGCATGGGATAAGACAAAGCAACAACAGTATTACAACTATGAAGACCATTGCAACTGAAACAAGACCCTTTAACCATGGGCTCAGGGATCCAAACCATCCGGTTATTGAATCCCACCAAGATGTGTCTAAAATTCCCCTATAATCACTCACTTCAATTTTTGCCAGTGAAAGGATGCGCTGCATTGCATTTTTCACAATTATTGATTGATTTCTAATAAGTGAACAACACGATGTATCATTCACTATGCTGCACACTCCTCCAGATTGGGCTAACATGAAATCCACCGCCATGCGTGTGTGCATTGCATATCTCGCTGTATCATCAATTTCCTCTTGTAATGCTGTTATAGCTATATCCAGTTCATGTGTTACAACATGCAATAGTGATTGTAAGCGTCTGATTGACATACCCATTTCAGCCGCAATGGCAGATCCTGCAAATGGAAGCCATCCAGTGGCTGACAAGGCATCTAAACGTGTCTTAGTCATAGGATAGGTACTGTTAATATAATCTAATGCTAATTGTAAAGCTTGATCATCTCCTGTTAAAGCACTGAAGGAGGTACTGGAAACATGTCTTTTTCGTCGTCTCTGACTATTAGAACTATGTGATATGCCATCTAATGGAATGATCAAATCAAATAAATTTAGTTGAACAAGAGTGCAGAACTTATAACATGATGGAAGATAGGTGTACAGGATATTATCACATAACAGATAATCCCCTAACAGTAAAGACTGTAGAGAAGTTAGGTTATGATATAAAGCATAAGTTTGAGAAAAAGGAAAAATAGGGTTATTTGGTGCCTTAAGTGAAGAACACGCAGTAGGCATAGCAGTAATGGCTTGTATAGAAGAGGCATTAAATTGACATAATGAAAAGAAGAAAGTCAAATTTGTAAGAGTAAGGTTAGTAGAAGTCACATAAGAGGTTGTCAGTGTCCGGTTACAGAACATTTTGTTAGGGCAGGCTGTAGATGTTGCAGTCTGATTTATAACATAGGATCCCTGTAATACAGTCCAATTTCGGGATTGTATGTCATAAGTATAATTACATAAAACATTAGGCATCTTACCCTGAAGTGAACTAGAGTTTATCAGACACCAATAGTTTAATGCAGGTATAGTATGAGCAAACAAAGAAGGCAGGCGTTGAGCAGTAACATTGGTCCAATATTGTCTGTGCTCATGTCCCCGACCCAAATAGCAGGTACCATTACTGAAACAATTATGAATACCTTGTAACTTAATCATAGAGTAAGGGTGAATGTGTGCTGGAATGGTAAGTACGGAAGTGACAAGTGGAGTGCAAACAATACAGTTAGTTAGATTAAAAGTCTTTGAGGCATGTTGAATTCTCTCAACATATGTATTGAGTCCATAAGTAAGTCCTACCAGCAAATAGATTACAAAAGCCTTCATAATCCTTTTTTACTGGTAATGTTGTTAATCAATGTTCTCTGCTCTCTGGAGGTGCAATAGTGGTTTCTATTTCCTCAGGTAGTCCTGGATCATGAACCTTACGTATATCAGATAAATGTACCCAAGTGATGTGGTCTGACAATCTTGCTGTTGTGTGAGTTAACTCTTTTATTTCAAATGGTCCCACGTAAATTGGGTCCTTCCAGGTCTTGTGTGTGAAATTCTTTCGAAGTACCTTCTGACCTATTTCAAAATGAGAACAAAAAGTCATATTAGGCACTTCTTTTGATTTGGCTACTGCCATATCTCTTGTCAAATTAATTATTGGATTAACTTGTTTCCAATAAGCTGTCACTCCTTCATTAGTCATTTCTATTGGATTCACAGGGATCCCTCTTGGATCTCTTCCTGTATGCAATTGAAATGGTGAAATCTGCAATTTTGTACTAGGATGGGATCTTAATTGAAATATTGCCAATGGTAACACATCCATCCAAGTATATTTTTTCTCTTTATTACTTAATGCTTGTAATAGCACTCTAAGTCTGGTTTTTAAAAGGCCATTGTATCGTTCCACAAGGCCATTAGAAGTAGGTCTATACACTGCCACCCTTCGGTGTAGTATTCCACACAATTCAGTCATATCTTTGACTAAAGCGTTGACAAAATGACTGCCATTATCTGTGACAAGTTTCTGAGAGCAGCCATGCGCTGGCAATATTCTCTGCAAAAAAGTTTCAATTACTACTTGTGCATTTTCCTTTTTACAAGGGAATGCTTCTACCCATTTTGTAAAAGCGTCCACCCAGACCAAGAGATACCTTTTACCTTTTACCGGTATTACCATATCTGTGAAATCCACATGCCATTCGACTCCAGGTCCCGTCGGTATTGGGATTGATCCAGGAGAAATAACTGGACCCCTGTGTACTATATTTTTGGAACAAACTAAACAATTTAATACAACTCTTGTGGCATAAGAAAGCATATTTGTAATCCGTTGGGTTGGTCGTGAGCCCTTGGGCCCTGGCCGAGGCCAGCAGGGCGCCGACCCAGGCCAAGGGGAGACCGACCCACCACCGCACACCCCAGCTACACAATACCCCCTAAGCTACCCCTCCCCCCAGTCCCTCAGGAAGAAGGGAAATAGGCATACAGGCGGGCCTCGCGGCCGAACCGGAACCCACGCAGACAGAGCCACTCGTGCGAGCCTCATGGCTGAACTGGAACCCAATCACACACAGGGAGGGGTGAAAGAACCCAGAGGGCCCCAAGATGCCAGACACGCGCTGAACACCAGCAATAGGGCAGAGGGGGAAACAAAGGACCAGAGCGGACCACGCCCACGCAGGGGACTAGCGCAGGACAGGGGAACTAACACAGCAACCCCCTCCCCACCAGGGTAGGAGCCCCAGGCAGAAGCCAGAGGAACCAAACACAAAGGAAGGCAGAAAGCCTTTGCCTCAAACCCACTGTAGACAGAGGCACACAGAACATAAAGGGTTAAGCTTGTAGAGCCAGCAGAGAGAGAGTGCCATAAATCAACAAACAATCAGAGAGAACGCTTCCCCTCCCGAGAGGGAGTGGGGCCCATCCAAACAAACACACTGGCAGAGGCAGGAATACAATACACACAGTACACAAAGGGTTAAACTCACTGAGCCAGCAGGCCAGGACACTGGGAAGAGAAATCCTTAAAACAAACAAACAAAGGAGAACGCTCTCACTCAGCCCAGAGCCCTGGAGGCTGAGCAATGCCCAGCCCCACTAAACAAACGAGCAGCTGACCCTGATTACAGAGCTACGCACACACACACACACACACACACACACACACACACACACACAGCAGCAGCTAACCCAGAGGGAAGGAAAAGAATACTCTAAATCAACACAGATCCCTGTCAGAACCTAGAGCACGTTCTGAGAGAAACCTATCAGGCTTTCCTGTTACCACCAGAAGTAACGCAAAAGCAGAGAAACTCTTCAGCTGCAGGCTAAAGTACTATCCCCTGACGTCAGCACAACCCCTGGCAGCCAATCAGAAGAGACGTCCCCCCTCCCCCTCAGCCAAACCGGCAGAATCATAACATCACCCCCCCTTCAAGGGCCCCCCCTACCCCGTCCACGAGGTTTAGGTTTGTGAGGGAAAAGGCGATGGAACCGTCTGACTAGGATTGGCGCGTGGACATGAGTAGCGTCCTCCCAGGAATTGTCTGCCGGTCCATATCCCATCCACGCAATGAGATACTGGAGATGTCCCCGGAAGCGCCTTGCATCCAAGACATCCCGGACTTCGTATTCCCCCTGGGAGGCTGAGATGGCAGGACTAGCAGGCAACGCGGGCAAAGCCCCTTTTCTCAGAATCACAGGCTTCAGCAAGGACACATGAAAGGTGTTATGTACCCGTAATGTAGGTGGTAACTTAGCTGATAACAGACCCGATTCACTTGCCTCACAATGGGATACGGGCCCACAAATCGAGGTGCAAAGCGGGAGGAGGGAATCTTCAGACGAAGATTACGCGTGGACAACCACACCAAGTCGCCAGGCTGGAAGTGCGGTTCCACTCTGCGAGACCGATCCGCTTGGCGTTTCATACGAGTGGAGGTCACTCGCAGCGCTTTCTGAACTGATGACCAAATTGCTTGGAGCGAGGTCACCGCATCAACCGCTGCCGGGACATCCAAGTTGGTTTTCAAGGGGGCTGGTATCCGCGGGTGTCGTCCATATACGATGTAAAAGGGCGACGCGCCCGTGGCCGAGCTCACTCGGTTGTTATGAGCGAATTCTGCCCAAGGCAGCAGCTGACTCCAGTTGTTGTGGTGCTCATTGACATACATCCGTAGGAACTGCTTCAAGCATTGGTTCACTCGTTCTGTTTGGCCATTGGATTGTGGGTGATATCCCGACGAAAAGTTCAGCTTTACTTCAAGGGCCCGATTCAGGGCTCTCCAGAACTTTGAGACAAACTGTACTCCTCGATCAGAGGTAATAGATTCTGGCAGACCATGGAGACGAAAAATAGAGCTGATGAAATACTGTGCCAGCTTCACCGCCGAAGGAAGGGTAGGCATGGGTATGAAGTGGGCCATTTTAGAAAACCGGTCCACCACTACCAAGACAACTGTGTGCCCTTCAGAGTTAGGCAGATCCGTAACAAAGTCCATGGCAATGTGGGTCCACGGTCTCTCAGGTACCGGTAAAGGCATCAGCAACCCCTGGGGTCTCCGACGGTCAGCCTTATGCTGGGCGCACTCAGGACACGCAGCCACAAACTCCTGCACATCCCGATCAAGTGAAGGCCACCAATACTGCTGGGAGATGAACCGCTTGGTTCCCAGGATCCCGGGATGTCCTGCCATTCGAGAGGCATGCCCCCATTGGAGTGTCTTTTCTCTCAGCCGGGGTGGCACAAAGGTCATACCTGCAGGTACTGCTAGCGTCATCGCGGGCACAATGACATCAGGTTTAATTACATACTGCAGGGGTTCTTCCTCCAGGTCAGCCTCCATGGACCTGGAGAGGGCATCTGCCTTGATGTTCTTCTCCGCTGGACGATAGGTCAGAATGAAATCAAAGCGGGAGAAGAATAGTGCCCACCGGGCCTGGCGAGGATTCAGCCTTCTCGCTTCTCGTAAATAAGTCAGGTTTTTATGGTCCGTGAACACCGTGAAGGGCTCCTGCGCCCCTTCCAGCAGATGACGCCATTCTTCCAGGGCCAATTTAATGGCTAATAGCTCCTGATCCCCGATGGCATAATTCTTCTCGGCAGGGGTATACTTTTTAGAGAAGAATGCACATGGGAGAAGTTTCCCACTGGGGTGGGCCTGGGACAGCACTGCTCCTACGCCAACCGATGATGCATCCACTTCCACGAAAAATTTATTTGTCGGGTTGGGATGGCGCAACACTGGAGCTCCAACAAATGCCTGTTTCAGATTCTCAAAGGCCTGACACGCCTCAGGCGACCAGTTGCGAGCGTCAGCGTTCTTCTTAGTCAAGGCAGTAAGAGGGGCAGTCAGGGACGAGTAATTCCAAATAAACTGCCTATAGTAGTTGGCAAAACCTAAGAAGCGCTGTAGAGCCTTACGCCCCGTAGGTTGCTGCCAGTGCAGGATGGCTGTCAGCTTACTGGGGTCCATACGCAGCCCGTGGTTAGAAATGATGTACCCCAGGAAGAGCAGTTCGGAGCGATGGAATTCACATTTTTCCAATTTCACATAGAGGTGGTTCTCCCTCAACCACTGCAATACGGTCTTCAGGTGCTCCTGGTGCTCTTCCTCAGCCCTTGAAAAAATCAAAATATCGTCCAAGTAGACCATCACAAACTTATACAGGAGATCCCTGAAGATGTCATTCATGAAGGCTTGGAAGACGGCTGGAGCATTAGCAAGTCCAAAGGGCATTACCAGATATTCGTAATGCCCGTCGCGGGTGTTAAACGCCGTCTTCCACTCATCCCCCTCCTTGATCCGCACAAGGTTGTAGGCCCCCCTGAGATCGAGCTTGGAGAAGATCTGGGCCCCCTGGAGGCGGTCAAACATCTCAGAAATCAAGGGAAGGGGGTATTTGTCCTTCCGCGTGATGGCATTGAGTCCCCTGTAGTCAATACAGGGGCGCAACCCCCCATCCTTCTTCTCCACGAAGAAGAATCCAGCCCCCGCGGGTGATTTAGAGGGCCGGATGAAGCCTCGAGCTAGGTTCTCTCGAATATACTGGGACATGGCTTCCGTCTCTGGCCGGGATAGGGGGTATACGCGGCCACGGGGAGGTTCAGTGCCAGGTAGTAGCTCTATGGCACAGTCATAGGAGCGATGAGGAGGCAGAATCTCTGCTTGCTGTTTGGAAAAAACATCTCCAAAGGATCTGTAGGGCCCCGGTAACATAACATTGGCTCGATCCAAAGGAAGCGTCACTGGGGCTGGCGAGACCTTATCCAAACAGACCTTCTGGCAGCCCGGGCCCCACGCCGTCAATTCACCCCGGGCCCAATCAATGCAAGGGTTATGCAGGCGAAGCCAGGGTAATCCCAGGATTATGGCCTCAGTGGCCGACGGAAGGACGTAGAAGGAGATAACTTCTTTGTGTAAGACTCCTACCCGTATGGTCATAGGCACGGTTCTGGAGCGGAGAACTCCCCGAACCAGTCCCCAAGCCGCTGAGACGGTGATGGGCTGAGGTAACTCCATCGTAGGAATTTAATGAACCCGCACCAGGTCCGCGCTGATAAAGTTGCCTCCCGCCCCCGAGTCAACTAGCGCCTCAAAACAAGGGGTATCCTTAATCGCCAGTAGAACTGGCACCAAAACCTGCATCCAAGGGGAGAAGGACTTTGGCCCTGACCCGGTCTCCCTAGCCGGTATCAGGGCTGCTGGTTTCCCGACTTCTTTCTCTTCGGGCACTCACGGACAAAGTGCCCTTTCACTCCACAATGCAGGCACAGCCCCTTAGAGCGTCTCCGCTGTCTCTCCTGGGCCGCCCGGTCAACCTGCATAGGTTCAGACCCATCGGGCACACCCAGCGACGGGGAAGCAGGGCTCTTGTGCGAGCTCCTCGAGTTAGCCCCTGCAACCTGCTGACCAGCGCGACGTTCACAGGCCCGCTCCCTGAACCGGATGTCCACCTGGGTACAGAGACGGATGAGGTCATTCAGATCTGAGGGCAGCTCCCGGCCTGTGAGTTCGTCCTTAATGTTGGCCGAGACACCATGCCAAAATACCGCAGTCAGGCTTGGGTTATCCCAACCTAGCTCTGCGGCCAAAGTCCGAAACTGGATGGCGTACTCACCCAGAGAGAGTCGCCCCTGATGTAGGTTCAACAGCTGAGTCGCCGCCGAGGAGGGCTTCCCGGGTTCCTCAAAGATGAGCCGAAATTGTTTCAAAAACTCTGCCAAATTATCCAGGAGGGGATCCTTCTTCTCCCATAAGGGCGAGGCCCAGGCCAGAGCGGGGCCTGCCAGTAGAGAGATAATATAAGCCACCTTCGCCCGATCCGAAGGAAAATCCCGGGCCTGCAACTCGAAGACAATTTGGCATTGATTGAGGAATCCCCGGCAGGTCTTACTGTCGCCCTCGTACCTCGGGGGCGTAGCTACCCGAATCCCTCGGCCACATGCGTGGGAACTAGGCGGAGTAGCTGCTGGCGGGACCTCCGCAGCCCCCGTGACAGTCATCGAGTCTACCCGTTGAGACAGTGCGTTCACGACTCCCGATACCTGTTGTAGCTGAGCATGCAATTGCTGGAGCAGCTGCATGGGGGATGGATCGGTCGAGCTCATGGCTTTTGCGTTCTGTAATCCGTTGGGTTGGTCGTGAGCCCTTGGGCCCTGGCCGAGGCCAGCAGGGCGCCGACCCAGGCCAAGGGGAGACCGACCCACCACCGCACACCCCAGCTACACAATACCCCCTAAGCTACCCCTCCCCCCAGTCCCTCAGGAAGAAGGGAAATAGGCATACAGGCGGGCCTCGCGGCCGAACCGGAACCCACGCAGACAGAGCCACTCGTGCGAGCCTCACGGCTGAACTGGAACCCAATCACACACAGGGAGGGGTGAAAGAACCCAGAGGGCCCCAAGATGCCAGACACGCGCTGAACACCAGCAATAGGGCAGAGGGGGAAACAAAGGACCAGAGCGGGCCACGCCCACGCAGGGGACTAGCGCAGGACAGGGGAACTAACACAGCAACCCCCTCCCCACCAGGGTAGGAGCCCCAGGCAGAAGCCAGAGGAACCAAACACAAAGGAAGGCAGAAAGCCTTTGCCTCAAACCCACTGTAGACAGAGGCACACAGAACATAAAGGGTTAAGCTTGTAGAGCCAGCAGAGAGAGAGTGCCATAAATCAACAAACAATCAGAGAGAACGCTTCCCCTCCCGAGAGGGAGTGGGGCCCATCCAAACAAACACACTGGCAGAGGCAGGAATACAATACACACAGTACACAAAGGGTTAAACTCACTGAGCCAGCAGGCCAGGACACTGGGAAGAGAAATCCTTAAAACAAACAAACAAAGGAGAACGCTCTCACTCAGCCCAGAGCCCTGGAGGCTGAGCAATGCCCAGCCCCACTAAACAAACGAGCAGCTGACCCTGATTACAGAGCTAGGCACACACACACACACACACACACACACACACACACAGCAGCAGCTAACCCAGAGGGAAGGAAAAGAATACTCTAAATCAACACAGATCCCTGTCAGAACCTAGAGCACGTTCTGAGAGAAACCTATCAGGCTTTCCTGTTACCACCAGAAGTAACGCAAAAGCAGAGAAACTCTTCAGCTGCAGGCTAAAGTACTATCCCCTGACGTCAGCACAACCCCTGGCAGCCAATCAGAAGAGACGTCCCCCCTCCCCCTCAGCCAAACCGGCAGAATCATAACAATATTAGGATGCCAAAATGAGGCTTCCATTGCTTTACTCATGTCAGAAGCAGACAAATGTAATGTAACATGCCAATTATAAAAGTTATTAATTAGTTCTGAAGTAGACATGCATATTTTCCCACTAGGATGTATCCATTTACTTTTATCAGGGTTCATCTTACAATCTAAATTTTGCCATTTCAATTTTTCAATCTCAGTTGGTTTTTCTCGGGGTTGTGAGACATCTGGTGGATATGGTGTTTCAGTACACTGTATATGAGCACGGGTAATTATCATGGTAGAAAGTACCTCTTTAGCTGCCTTATCAGCTAGATCATTCCCTTTTGCTTCAAATGTCTGTTCTCCTGTATGGGCAGGAACCCAAACAATGGCAGTATGTAGACCTTTTCCTTCTCTATCACTCAAACAATTTAACAATTGTTCCCACAAACTTTCATGTTTCAGGGGTTTTCCATCTGCTGTCAAAAATCCCCTTCTTTTCCATTTTAACAAATGATATTGCAATGAACTAACTACATATGAACTATCAGTATATATAGTCCCTTTCATTTCTGTCCCTAATTGTTTCACAGCTTCTAGTACTGCTGTTAGTTCAGCTTCTTGAGCCGTTGTGCCTACTGGTAATCGTTTTTGGATCTTTTTACAAATTTCAGTGTTTCCTTGATTTGATTGAACCTTAAGTGCTGAAAATGAAGCATGCTCGCCTGTTTGTGCTCCATCGGTAAACCAAATGTCTCCCTTTCCACTAAGGGGCTCAAATATGAGTAATCGAAAGACTGGGATGTCTTTCAACCCATCTAGGTGTTCCTGAGTCTCTTGCTCTAATTTAAACAATGCATCCATTCGTTTAATATTTTCCTTATTCAATGGCTGAGTACGGACATCTTGTCCTATTAGTATAGCCTGATACTTACCGAACCTTGTACTAGTTAATGCTATCTGGCTAGTAGACAGCAAATTGTGGATTGTATGGTCAGAATGAATAATGATAGGACCAAAAGGCATAACCGCTCTCCATTTTTCAACAGCCGCAACTGCGGCTACCAAGAAACGGGGAATGGTCTCCATCCCTCTTTCTACTGGACTAAAAGTCCCTGATAAAAATGATACAGGTGACACAAAAGTGTCCTGTTGATTTACCATTGCTGCCCAAGTAGTGCCCATATCTTTAATCCATAAATGTATCTCTTCTTTGGGGTCTACTGTGGTTAATGGATTATGTGATACTAAATGCTTCACCAACAATTGTATAGTGACAATATCACTCTGAGTAAGCTGTATGTGAGTCTTGTGCGGTGTACCAGCCGGTACACGCAAATGTCGGTACAATGGGCTAATTAATTGGGAATAATTAGGAATCCATTGCCTACAATAATTAAGAGAACCCAGCAATCCTCTCAATTGTGTAAGTGTCTTTGGCAATGGAGATTTTAAGATTTCTGTTAAGGCTTCCCGTGTTATAACCTTAGCTTTACTTGAAACTGTTTGCCCTAGGAAGGTAACTTCTTCCCTGCACACAAAGCACTTATTTCGATTACACTTATAACCCTTTGATAGTAATTGATAAAACAGCGCCACTGTCCATGAAAGACATTCCTCCCTTGTGGATGCAGATAATAAAATATCATCCACATACACGAACAGAGACACAGTGTCAGGCAACAATTGTTTAAATGATTTCAAATCTTCCATTATTTGTTTAAAGAAAACTGACGGGCTTTCAGTATACCCCTGTGGCATTCTTGTCCAGCGATATGCTTTATTTTCTAAAGTGAATGAAGTTAAATCTCGTGATTCCTCTGCAAGGGGGATAGCGAAGAAAGCATTGGACAAGTCTATAACTGATTTAAATGCATGTATAGGCTGTGATTGTAATAGCGTCAATGGGTTTGGACAGACTGGGAACTGAGCGTTCACTAAATCATTTAAACCTCGTAAATCATGAACAATTCTTACATCTCCATTTGGTTTAGGGACCGGAAAAAGAGGTGTATTATACGGTGAATTTGATGGTTCTATGATATTATGTTTCAACAACTTCTCAATATGCAACAAAGTCTTAGGTAATAATTGTGGCTTTATAGGGTATGGTGGCCAGACAGGACCATCACCCTCATGTTTAAGGCGAATCACATGGGGCTCCATTTTAGCTAATCCATAGGGATCATCAGGTGTGCTCCATAAATCTGCTGGTAATCTTTGCATCACCTGTATACCCTCATCATCCTCGTCAATATAGAATGTGTCTTGCAAGACCGAAATCAACAAACTCTGTTTACACCTTGGGAATTTTAAGGTGAGCCCTAACTGTGAAAGCAGATCTCGGCCACATAAGTTTACAGGACAATTTTCTGCCATCACAAAGTCAATGACTCCTTTCCTGCTCATTTCTACCTTATTAGGCCCAAGTGCTTGTAAAGTTACTTCAGTGGGCACAGTAACACACTTATCCTGCTTTTTTCCTTCAAATCCTACCAATGTGTCTATCCTTTTGCTTAAGGGTACACCTCTAACTCTAGTACTCAATACTGATCTAGTGGCTCCGGTATCAATTAAAAAGGACATAGGAATCTTTTCAGGCCCTATAAACAATGTGATAAAGGGTTCTTGGTTAGACAAAGAAAAAGTAAAATCATTATTCCCCTCTTCGGTTAGTCAGTAAACATCTTCCTCATGTTTCTCCTGTTCCCATAAAGGGAATTGTTGGAGTGGTATATTTTGCTGATTCTGAAGCTCTGGTATCATACTCTGTGTCTGCACAAATGGATTGTTAGACCCCATCATTTGTCCTAAGTTCTGGGGCATCTGTGGTAATTGCTGAACCTGACTATTAGAATTTGGCACTAATGGGGATGCTGGCTGTCTGGCTGGACATTCATTCGCATAATGTCCCCAATTTTGACATACCCAGCATTGAACATTTGCTCGTCTGTTGGGAGAGGGCTGACTAAAACCCCTTCCTCTTCCTCCTCGACCTCTGCTCATACCTCTACCCCGATTAAATTGATTATACGGTTGTTGATATTCCTGTTGGTATGGTGCCGGAGGATAAGCCTGACTTTGATTTTGGCCAGGAGGTGTTATATAATAAATGGGTTGCTGTACCTTAGTGGGTCGATGTATTTTCTTATCCTCTATCTCTTTTATCTGCATGGCCAGCAACTTATCTGATAATTTTTGTTGTTCCTTTGCTGGTGTTTCTATCATTTTTATATGTATAGCACTGAAATGTAACAATGTAGCTCGAATTTCAGGCCATGGCTTGGTTGCTAAAGCCACCACATTGTCTAAGTTCCTTCTCATACTCATGGGTAGTGTCACTAGAAATAAATGCAGAAAAATAGCAGAGGCCGGAGCAACGTCAGGGTCGTCTCCGGTCTGAGCTTTATAAATCTGCATGCATTTCATCAAGTGAGTAGTAAAATCTTCCTTTCCGTTCCATTTGGAAGTGGTAATGGCTGAAAAATCTATCTCAGTGGGGTACATAATTTGTAATGCTGCTGTCAACTCTCGCCTAGCATTCCCTACCAAGGCTGCACCATCTTGGGTGTGGTTCAATATTGCAGGGTTCTGTGACTGCACAGCAAGTTGTGCCAGACTAACGCCGGCAGCAGAACAAAATGCTTTAAAATCACCAACTGCTAATTGTGTTCCTGCTGTTAGTGTATCCATCTGCTCTAACCAAATTCGTGCCCCTTTCTGAATATTCGGTAGTTTATTAATCATGGTACTGATATCAACTGGATTATATGGTTTATAGACTTCCAATCTCCATCCTAATGGATCAGTGCGTGTAAATATAGGATACGCACTCTTAACCACGGATTGGTCTTTATTTGTCTCAGCCCCATCTTGCTCTTCTGCCTGCAATAAACCTCTCCATAAATTGAGTCCCTCCAATATTTCTATTTGATTTGACCAATCAGTTCCCTTCGCTTGAACCTTGTTTATTAATTTATCAACCTCAGCCAAACTAGTCGGTCCCTTCACATTAGTGGGTAAGCGTGTGTTTTCTTCTGAAAAGGTCTGGACTACATTATCCCAAAATGCATACCCAAAGCGATTTTTATATGACATTGGTATGCGAAAAATTAATCCTTTAAAGAAACAATCCTTATCTGCTGACCATCGTTCAATCGTATCTTCTCCTGAAATCTCTCCCTTTTCCTTATCCTCATTTTTCTTACTAGCTTTAGGTCTGGTGACAGGGTCTCGTAACTCCTCCCCTTCTGTATTATCCTTCTTTAACATTTCAACATTCCCTTTCATCGTAAACGTGCCTTTCATTTCAACATCCGCCCTCTTTCTAGCTTTACTTCTCTTATCCTTTTTCCTCATCTTAAGATCAATTCTCTGTGTTTTGTCTATATCAGTATTGTGGTCTGAGTCAGTATCAGTCTCAGAACAGTTTGATTCTATAACAACTGGTTTTGGTTGTTTGACTCGGGGTTTTGATTTTGACCCCCACGGCTCATATCCTGCAGCCGTTTTATCTACAACCTCAGCTTCTGCCTGTATTTGGGACAGGCTTTTCAAATTTGGATACATACCAGGTGTGTCCAACTGACCAGCACCCTCATATGGAGGTGGTGCGGATGGAGTAACAGATTGGAAAGGGGAGATCCCCTGCCTTTCCCTTTCTCGTTCTGCCACAAAAGCTTTATTTTGGCATTGCTGTTTATCATAGTGCCACATATCAGCAGTTACTGTAAATAAATTCCAAACATGTAAATGCTTTTTCAAGGAATCCTTAGTCTTATTATCTTGGAGATATTTAAGCAACTGCCATAATATAGGTTTTTCAAAGGAGCCATGCTCTGGCCAACCTAGAAATGAATTCTTCTTGCTATATGTTAACCATTTTTTATGTAAATCTTTAATGCGCTTTTCATCAAAAGGAAAAGCGGCTATAACATGTTGCAAAGGAGTAAATGTGCTAGAACTATCTACAAACAAAGTATATTTAGATTCAGAATCCTGTGTAGGTACCTCTATGTCAATGTTAATGTTAGCCATTTTACAACAGGTACAATAATATTGTAAATAATATCCAATAATAAACAATAAAAGAAAATATAAACAAAAAAGCGGAAAGAAAGAAAGCAGCGTTAAGACGTGAAGAAAAGAGTTAAGAATGACGTCAATATTTTATACTCACCGTCCGTTGGTATCGGAAGATTGCAGTGGACCTCTCACGAGCTGATCAGTATCGTAAGACCGGGACACCTTAAAGCAAAAATCGAACCAAAAAATAATGGCTGTGCGTGCACGGTCCTACCGCGCAGGTCGCCAATTGTTTAAACCTCCTCGTTTAAACTTTTTACTGAGTATCTTCACCAAAAGAATAAAGAATAAAATAAAGAAATGAAAGCAAAAAATCTGTATAATTTTTCTTTTTATTCAACTGCCATTTGGATGACAGAGCTATGCAAGAATATTACATAGGAAGCAAGTATAGGAACAATCTCATCAAATACAGAGATGAAGTTGCCTGTTTAGGAGTTGCTTGCTAATACAAATGTCTCCTTTCTTATATACACATAATTCTGGCATCATCACACATCCTTTGTATATTATTTGGATTCATTACTAGTCTATCTCAAACCTTCTGGCGTCTAACTTTCTCTCCCCTTTTTTTTTCTTCATGCTGCACTATCGAACACAAGTTTCACATGTCTTGCCAACCTCTGTTCTTACTTTCATCTCATGGTCATGCTGTAGACATCCTGTTACTCTACTCCCTTCTTTCTCAGGACTCTCAGCACATTCTTTATAAAGGTTATTATAATGTCAGATTTTCAGTGTCAGCTATTCCAGCTGCACTTCTGGAGTCCATTTTATATTTGTGACTCCATTTTGTCAGTTTTAATATATACAACCCTCAGGGGACGACGGTCACCACAGGTGAAGCCTCGGGGTTGTTCGGCTGCCCAGCAGAGCGCAGGTTCGAGTCTTCGTCTCTGTGCACCGCCCAGCACAAGGACTCACGACCATGACAGGTGCACAGAAAGGAGCACCTTCCTTTATAGGCAGATGATCAAAAGCAAAAGGCAGATGCCGGCGCTAGAGGCTGCTAGTGCCATACTAGCGCCAGCTTTTGCTACCGCCCCATGATCAGAGCCCTCAAGCGTGCTTTGCGCAAGTATGCTAAACAGGGCTTAGCGCATTCATCGCCAATGATCAGCGGTCAGCGTGCCAAAATTTGGGTCGCTGGTGGCAGCAAAACCTACACCAGCTCCAAGCTGGCATTAGGGTTTGCAGATCATTGGGGAGGAATGGTGAGCCCTGTCCAGCATGCAGTTGCATGCTGGCAGGCCCCTGATCCCCCCCAAAGCAAACCCGCCAACGGGGCTGGAGGTCCGGCAGACATCCAGTCCCCCCAGACGACCCCCCCCCCCTCCAAGTTCAGGGAGGACTGGAGATCCGGTGGGTCTCCAGCCCCCCCAAACCCCCAGAAAATGGTCCCTGGTGGTCCAGTGGCCGCCGGCCAAACCCCCACCCAGCGAGCAATGGGGGGGGGGGGCTGGAGGTCCGGTGGACCTTCAACCCACCCCAGCTCCCCTCCCCAGCGTTGTCTGAAGAATCCCTGGTGGTCCAGCGTTAAAAAGAACCCCCTCCCGGCCCCCCCTACCTTAGTTGGAGGAGGGAGGTAGCCTGTCTCCCTCCTCTTCCTTGGGTTGACGACAACGCAAAATGGCGGCGCCCAGCCCCTTCCAATGCATCCTGGGATGCGCTGGGCAGGGCTACAGACCATATAAGGGAATCGCTCCCTTATATGGTCTGTAGCCCCGCCCAGCGCATCCCAGGATGCATTGGGAGGGACTGGGCACCGCCATTTTGCGGCGGCGTCAACCCAGGGAAGAGGAGGGAGGCAGGCTACCTCCATCCTCCAACTAAGGTAGGGGGGCCAGGAGGGGTTTCTTTTTAACGCTGGACCACCAGGGATTCTTCAGACAGCCCCCCCCGCCCCCTGTCGCTCGCTGGGTGGGAGGGAAGGAGGGGTTTTGGCCGGCGGCCACTGAACCACCAGGGACCATTTTCTGGGGGGTTGGGGGGGCTGGAGACCCACCGGTTCTCCAACCCTCCCTGAACCTGCGGGGGGGGGTGTCGTCGGGGGTGGACCGGAGGTCCACCGGACCTCCAGCCCCCATTGCTCAGGGCAGGGGTAGTCAGGGCCTGGTGGTCCCATGGACCTCCAGCCCCTGTGTTTGACAGGTTTGGGCTTTTGACAGTCCAGACCTGTCAAACAAATGCGGGAGGATTGTGCTGAGCGCATGCTCAGGCACAATTCACCCGCATTTCTACCCCATGATCAAAGATAATTGTGCTGCTTAAATTTGCATGCATTATCTCTGATCATAGGTCTAATAGTGCCAGTGGTGTGCTGGAGCCGGCTCGCAAGAGCCGGTTGTTAAATTTACTGGCATCTTGCGAGCCGGTTGTTGGCCCGTGCGAGCCGGCTCGCCTCTGCTCCCCCGCTCGTCCATCTTCCATCTGCCCTCTGCAGATCTGCCGATTGTAGCCCTGGTTTCCTTCTTGCCCCGCCACCCTGCCTTTAAAATTTTTATTTTCCTTCGAGGCGCGCCAGCGTTGAAGCGAAGGCAGCAGGCTCAGCTCGGTTCCAGCCTTCATTCCGTTCCTTCGCATCATGGCTCTGCCCTCGCCTGACGTATTTCCTGTTGCGCGAGGGCGGAGCCATGATGCGAAGGAACAGAACGAAGGCTGGAACTGAGCTGAGCCTGCTGCCTTCGCTTCAACGCTGGCGCGCCTTGAGGGAAAATAAAAATTTTAAAGGCAGGGCGGCGGGACAAGAAGGAAACCAGGGCTACTATCGGGGAGCAGAGCTGCAGAGGGCAGACGGAAGATGGACGACCAGGAGAGTGGGGAGGGCTGGAAGAAGGCAGATGGAGGAGAGGAGGGCAGGGGGGAGACGAGGGTTGCTGGACATGGGTGGGTGGATGGAGGGCAGGGGAGAGGAGGGTTGCTGGACATGGGTGGGTGGATGGAGGACAGGGGAGAGGAGGGTTGCTGGACATGGGTGGGTGGATGGAGGGCAGGGGGGAAACGAGGGTTGCTGGACATGGGTGGGTGGATGGAGGACAGGGGAGAGGAGGGTTGCTGGACATGGGTGGGTGGATGGAGGTCAGGGGGGAGACAAGGGTTGCTGGACATGGGTGGAGGAGAGGGAAGGGAGAGAGAAGAAATGCTGGACATGGATGGAGGGGAGGGAAGAGTGAGGAAGGAGATGAGAAGAGGGAAAAGGAAGAGAGGAGAAAAACTGCACATGGATGAAGAAAATAGGCAGAAGCTGAGGACCAGAAATGAAGAAGAAAGGAGGAAAGTAAAGAAACAAATGGAAAGGAAGCCCTGGAAACGGAGTTAAGAGGACAGATAGCAGCAGAATCGGATACTGGGCCAGAGCAGAAAAACAAAGTCACCAGACAACAAAGGTAGAAAAAAATCATTTTATTTTCATTATAGTGTTTGGAATATGTCCACTTTGAGAATCAGGTGCTCAACATTAAAAGTTTATTACTTATTTATGGCATTTTATCCCACATTAAACATGAATTAGATTGCCCCCCCCCCCCCCCCAGGCTCTCTATTTAACAGCAACTTTTGAGCATTGGGGCCTTAGTACATAACACTGAGTTGAGGTCAGAAGAGTAAGAGAGCTGTTCTCTGCAGCTGAAGACATGTAGTCAGATTTTAAAAGGATACGTATATATATGGATGGATGTCAATAAAAAAATCAGAAACACGTATGAAGTACTCTGTCACATTAATGGGGTGTGGGAACTCACGGAACAGGGGTTGGGGGCGGTGCAGAGTGCATTTGTTCTGCTAGCGATGGTATTAATTAAAAAGTGCATCCTGCAAGTCTGGGTTGATGCAGCTTCCCCGTCCTTGGACGCGTGGAAGAATAGCATGAGTGAAATGGCAAAGTGGGTGCTCCAAGCGCAAAAATCTGCTGTTTCTCTGGGCAAGCGGCAGTATCGAGACATATGGGGAAGAGCGCTCTCCTCGTTCTCTAAAAACAAATAGTCTTGAACTAGGAATCCGGGACACAGGGTGGGAGGGGAAGAGAGCGGGAGGGAGGGGTAGGGCATGGTAGGGATTGGGGGGGGGGTTCGACTATGGGGATAAGGGGGGGAAGGGAAAAAGTTATGAAGTTCAATATTATAGTGCTTACGATGCATAGAATATGTTTGGATTTCAATGTTGGAACATTTGGGTTTTTTTCTCTTTTATGCTGTAATGTGGTTTGTGGTTGACTTCATACAACAATAAAGAAAAAAAAAAAAAAGAAGCACGTATGAAAACTTTTGACCATACATCTAGTGATTTATCAGAAGAGGAGAAAGTTGAAAATACAAAACCACAAGCAAAAACTCTCAGTATTGGTTCTGTAAAGTCTGCAAGTGGAAATGTCCAGTCAGCAGCCTCCAAGAGTGGGGGCAGATCAATGAGAGGGCATAAGAATGTGTGTCATCATAGGTGAGCAGAACATCTTTCTGCAGACGAGTTATCTTTACTGCTAACAGATTTGTCCTTTGTCCCTCATTTTGATTATAAGTTCTTTGATACATGGGTGCATTTATTTAAATTCATTCAAAAATGTAAAATAGCACTCTATTTTCAAAATGAATCAAAGTAGTTATTCAGATTCTCTTAGACTGAAATTGACTTGGATCTCTCCAGGACCGGTTAATCCACATGGCCAAGCTTTTGAAAATCTACTGTTTAATGCTATTTCAGAGATAGAAGCTAATCCTGTTAAATTGTGGGATAATCTTTCAAAATCAGAACGACAAGCAATACATTCTCTTAGTACTGATTCCATTATAGTGATTCGCTGTGCTGATAAGGGCGGCTCTATAGTGGTTCAGGATAAAGAAGCATATGTCGCAGAAGCTCATTGTCAATTATTGGACACACAGTACTATGTACAGTTGGACAAAGATCCTACGGCATGTTTACAGGTTCTCTGTTGGCTACTCTTGATATCACCAGCCTATACAGTAACATCCCTCAAGATGTGTGGAATTAATAAGATATCATTTGCAAGTATTGGCCCTCCTTAACTCCTGAATTGAGTTCCTTACCACTTCAGTGAAGATTGCTTTACAGAAAAATTATTATCAATTTGGAAATAGAGTTTTTATGCAAAAGAAAGGCACAGCAATGGGCGTCATGATGGCCCCCACAACCAACGGCAAAGATACACCAAGCGTTGACAACCTTGCGACATACTTCAAGGAGAAAATTATACTACTACGACACAAAATACCCGCCAGCCCTACAGAATACAACACTCTTCTAGATTGTCTAGATCCAGAAGAAGGAACACACCCAGCAGACAGAACCTGGACCGAATTTGAACTGCTGTCAGAAGACCTCATCTCGATAACTCTCAAAAGATATGCCAAATCCAACTGCAAACTAGACATATGCCCAAATAGCCTCATGAAATCTGCTCCTCAACAATTCATAATAGACCTAACAAACCATATAAACCACATGCTACAAAGTGGACTCTTCCCAAAAGAAAAAGGAAAAACCTTACTCACCCCAATTCCTAAAGATACAAAGAAAAACACGAGCGAAATAACCAACTACAGGCCAATAGCATCCATACCACTAATAACCAAGATAACTGAAGGTATGGTAACTAAACAACTCACAAACTATCTAGACAAACATTCAATACTCCATGATGCCCAATCAGGATTCCGTTCGAATCACAGCACAGAAACAGTATTAGTCACCCTCATGACCAAATTCAAACAAATAATTGCAACTGGCAACAATATACTCCTCCTACAATTCGACATGTCAAGCGCCTTCGACATGGTTGATCATGGAATCCTACTACACATACTTGAATACTTTGGCATAGGAGGAAATGTCCTGAACTGGTTCAAGGGGTTCTTAACCATGCGTTCGTATCAAGTCACATCAAATTCAACCACGTCCAAAGCATGGACACCTGAATGTGGAGTCCCACAAGGATCACCTCTCTCACCAACTATATTCAACCTAATGATGATCCCTTTAGCAAAACTCCTATCAAACCACAACCTCAACCCATACATATACACCGATGATGTGACAATATACATCCCATTCAAACAAGATACCAAAGAAATCTCCAACGAAATCAATCAAAGTCTACACATCATGAACACATGGGCAGATGCATTCCGCCTGAAACTAAACGCAGAAAAAACCCAATGCCTGATACTCACCTCCCAATACAACACAAATGAATTCAACGCAATAAACACACCAACCCTAAACTTCTCAGTCTCAGAAACGCTAAAAATCTTTGGAGTCACCATCGACCGCCACTTAACACTCGAAACCCACGCAAACAACACAACCAAGAAGATGTTCTACTGCATGTGGAAATTGAAAAGGATAAGACCATTCTTCCCAAGATACGTCTTCCACAGCCTAGTGCAATCCCTCGTCCTCAGCCACCTGGACTACTGCAACTCACTATACGCGGGCTGCAAAGAGCAAATACTGAGGAAACTTCAAACAGCCCAAAACACAGCAGCCAGGCTCATCTTCGGAAAACCAAGATATGAAAGGGTAAAACCACTACGAGAGAAACTACATTGGCTTCCACTTAAGGAACGCGTTACTTTTAAAGTTTGTACACTAGTCCATAAGATCATCTACGGTGAAGTCCCAGCGTACGTCTGATCTAATAGACCTACCACCCAGAAACGCTAAAAGATCATCCCGAACACACCTAAACCTCCACTTCCCCACTTGCAAAGGCATGAAATACAAGACGCTGCACGCGTCAACCTTTTCCCACAAAAGCACGCAGGCTTGGAATACACTACTGCGCAACCTCAGAATGATTGACGATCAAGCTTCCTTCCGTAAACTACTAAAGACTCGCCTGTTTGAACAAACTTACGGAAAGAGCCAACTCACATAGAGTCCATACTCACTATTAATCAATGCAATATACATCCACTTTGATCCCTCATCCCGCACCCCAGTCTATCATACACTTATCCACGGAACTATGGACACCATATGTCTTTGTCTAACACTACCCTTTAGCTTCCCATTGTCCCCTTCCAATTATTTCTATGTTGATGTCCCATTGTCATATTCCTAATTTGATATTTGAATGTCTCGTATATCTTTGCACATTGTAATCCATAACCAAATTGTAACAAATGTATTTCTATTATTCATATCCTATTGTAAGCCACACTGAGCCCGCAAAAAGGTGGGAAAATGTGGGATACAAATGCAATAAATAAATAAATAAATATCAACACCTGAATTAGTAGCTAATTTTGTTGGCTAAGGCAGAAAGGTCTTTTAAGGCCTTTATAATAGAACCTATCAGGGTCAGTATTATTGGGAATATAAGTACTGGGGGTGGCTGGTTTATTTGTGGTGATGGATCTGGAATCATCAAGTGGCTTGAAAGGGTCTGAATCAGGAGCCTTTTTAGATGCGGATGTCTTTTAGGTGGACCCAGGAAGTGTGGTCTCGTAACTTGACTGTAGTAGCCAACAGGGCTTCAACAGTAGAGAATAGTCAACAGTAGAGAATAGTCCGCTTAGTTACCACTCGAGGTCCAATGATGAAAGGTACAACAGTTTAAAAATGAAAAAAAAAAACCAATCTAAACCTGTCTATACCAATTAGCAGAATATAAAAAAACTGAAAAGAAACGTATAATAGTTCAATTAAACAGCATAAGCAGAATAAACATCTTCCTTCTTAATAAAAGAGGTGTACTTGCATTACAGGCAATAAAAGTAAAATAAGTAAAATCAACAGCAGTAGGCCTACACAAAATTTATGGTGGAAATGTAGTTTGCCTTGTACTGAGAGTAGTAACAAGGAGGCTTAAGACAAACCTCCGAACATAGGGAATAATGCACCAGACAACAGTATCAACACCTGAATTAGTAGCTAATTTTGTTGGCTAAGGCAGAAAGGTCTTTTAAGGCCTTTATAACAGAACCTATCAGGGTCAGTATTATTGGGAATATAAGTACTGGGGGTGGCTGGTTTATTTGTGCTGATGGATTTGGAATCATCAAGTGGCTTGAAAGGGTCTGAATCAGGAGCCTTATAGATGCGGATGTCTTTTAGGTGGACCCAGGAAGTGTGGTCTCGTAACCTGACTGTAGTAGCCAACAGGGCTTCAACCTGAAAGGGTCCTACGTAAATAGGGGTGTAGTACTTCCGGTGAACCAAATCTCCAACTTTGAGAGCTTTTGAATGACTGGTGGCAGGGGCAGGGCTATCATTACCCTCCCCTCTTCTGACTGAGATTGCCTATGGAATTGAAGACAGAAAAGTAATGATAGTAGGAGTGGCCTAGTGGTTAAGGTGGTGGACTTTGGTCCTGGGGAACTGAGGAAGTGAGCTCGATTCCCACTTCAGGCACAGGCAGCTCCTTGTGACTCTGGGCAAGTCACTTAACCCTCCGTTGCCCCATGTAAGCCGCATTGAGCCTGCCATGAGTGGGAAAGCATGTTGTACAAATGTAATAAAAAGAAAACATACAGAATATTGGTCAGGCAAGTGGTTATCAGGATTGGCTTTAAGAAGGCGCATATTGCGGGCAGCCTGTACAGAGCTGAAAAGGAGACAGCTTTAAAGAGGCAGATGGGGTGGCTTGAAGGGCTAACAAGGCCAGTGGCAGAGCATCGAGCCAATTTTTAATTCCATTTACCATAAGTTGTCTCAATTTAGTTTTTAAAAGTCCATTGTAGCGCTCAACTAGGCCATTGCTAATAGGTTTGTAAATACAAACAGTATGGTGTGAAATACCCAGTGCATGAATAAAAGACTTGAGGAACCCCATTAAAAATGAGAACCATTGTCTGTAGTAATTCTGCAGGGAATCCCAAATATGGGAATAATCTCTTGACAGAGAGAAAGTGCCATGACTTGTGCAGTTTCTCTGGTGCAAGGAAAATCTTCTATTCATTTTTGAGAAGACATCCACGCAGACAAGCAGGTATCCCTTTACCTTTGACAAGTATCTGTATATCTGTAAAATCAGTGTAGGCCTAGCCCTTGCACAATGAGCAAGTGACCAGCAGGTATGCAACAGATGATATACTGATCTGGAATGACATCAGACAGAGAAACTTTATTTTGTTTTATTTGAATATGTTGCCAGTAATTCTTATATACTGCCTGATAAACAGAAAAGCAAAGGAAGTCAATCCTGGTCTCCCTACATTATGAGCAGAAAAATTTATAGAATTAGGGAAATACAGTATTGGGTAAACTCTAAGGGATACCCCCTCTTGTGAAGTACCTGATCCAGGAAGGGTACTTATTTATCTGGAAAAGACTGACATGTAAATAAGCAGTTTGTGCAGAGACTCTGACTATTGTGTGTTCAAAGAAATGTGATCTGTTTGAGAGCATATACAGAGAAATAGAAACAAAAAAAAGATATAGGTATTAAATGAACAGAACACTGCTTGTTGTGTAGACAGACAAAAAGCATTGTAACTCAAAAGCTGTAGGTGACACTGTTTATATAATATATTTAAAAAGAGGATACCATATACATTTCCTCATGCAAACTTTTCCAACATACCTCTGCACCGTCAACAACATTCTCTCACCATCTCGACATGCAGTATTCTCTCTAAATATTCTGTCATGTGACTTTCCAACAATATGCACTTGTAAAAAGTACATCCAAATTACACATGAACAGCTAAAAAAAATAAACATCTCTGAAACCTTACATATAGAAATACCATCTCTGTGTATCCTTTGACATATAATTACCCCAAAATGAATGGGAATTTTGCATCCATTAGCTTTCCACCGCAACTTACTATAAATCAAAACTATACTGGAAATCTGTATCATGGTAGCCCTCTCTGGTGGCTAAAAAGAAGGAGAAAGACAGTTTTCAAATTCAGAAAATAAAAAAAAAATAAAGTTGAAAAGTATGTAATCAGCTTACCGGAACAAGTGACCTCTTTATGTAGTTAAAGAGAATACAATTGCACAATAGGGCAGAGAAAAAAATAATGGTAGGCATGCAGGAGTAAAAAGACGATTTCACTGAGAAGCGTCAGAGAAAACAGAATAATTTTTTCAGAACAAGTAAACAAGATTGTAGTGCATTTTACATATTCCTCCATCCTGTGAATTAGTGTCTGTGGAACAAAAAAAACCAGATGGAAGTTATACGAATCTGCACCACTGAAATAGAGTACAGTTTATGTCAAAAGAAAGATCAGAAATCACAGACACCCACACACATAGTGAAGCAGGGCAGTAAGCAGCAAAAGAAAGTACAGCTGTTTTTAATTAACAGAGAAATTCCTCGTTTCAGGAGAAAGTGACGTCATATTGCATTTCAAAACAAACAGTAATAAATGTGGTGACAAAGAATATAAAGTTATAAGTTAAAGCATGCTATCAAAATTAAACATGAGTGAAAAAAAAAGCAGAGACCGAGCTACTTTAAATCTAGGCAACCGGCCAGGTCTGTAGAAAAAGAGATATAGCTCGCTGTTATGATAAATTAGAGCAAGGACACAAGACCAATCCTGTTCATTTTAAAAAGAATGACTTGCACAATTTATTTAAAATTTTAGCTAAAAACAAATTATTAAATTGTTTTGATTTAGGGGATTCAGGAGTTGATCAAAGAGCACATAATCTTTAAATAGTAAGCCCGATGAACTGGGACCATTTCATTCCTACCTAAATATCAGGTAAAGTAACGGCATTAGACCAGGGCATGTTAGCACAAGATGTGGTTAAAAAAACATACATGGATAATACAATAATCCAAGACAGTATAGGAAGTAACCACTATTTAGAATTAAGTCAGGAGAGACTAATCACAGAAAGTAGAATTTAGGAACTAAGTCACATTGATAGCTTTTAAGGTGTTTTGTTGGCACAGGTGCGTGCCTACCACGGGCTTAAGCCTCTAAGTCATGGTGAGGGAGAGGGGTTCTAGTTGCAGTTCCTGTTCTAAATTACCTGCAGGTGGCTACAGCATGGTGCCTATATAATTCCCCTAACCTGTGTCCTTCAGTACCTGATTCATTATATTGCAAATGTGATGAAGTAAACATCCATCTATTGCTTTCACTGTTGTTTCCCCTTTTCTCCTCAACAGTATATACCATTGCTGAAAATTCAATGTGAAAAGATGACCCAGCTGTTTGTAGGTCATTTCTGGCCCTCAGCCATGTTTGTTGGTTGTGGGTAAGATTGTCTGCTGAACAGAGAGCAAACAATAGTCTAGGTACTGCATATGCTTATCTGCAGGTTTGTACTTTGCAGATTGCTAGTGCGGGACAACATACCTATTGTTTAGGCAGCTCTGTGCTGTGGGGCTGTATGGTAAGGGGGGGGGAGGGTGGATAGACATTTCTGTAGATGCAGGTCGGAAGGAACAGGTGACCTTCTACATGGCCACACTTATGACATGTATGCATCCAAGTTTCTGTGTCACAGTTGATCTGTCATGCAACCCAGATTGCAGCCTCCTGTCACATCAACCCAGCATTGGATATTACCACATATGTAGTGCACAAAGTAGAGACACACACCCTGGTATGCAAAAAAACATAAAATGTGTATTAAAATGGTAAAAATAACTATATACAATTTTTTTAATGTTTCTCAGTGGAGGCTTTCTCCTCCTCCCTCCATGGCCCTCTGTAGGAGGTGCACAACCAGCAGCAGGAGCTGCCTCTGTGCCCAAAAGTGCTGCTCGGTGGAGTGCCGCAGCACAGCCACCTCCTGCAGCAACTGGTTTTTGGTATTAACCTGTTGCTGCAGGAGGTGCAGTAAAGCTGCACTGTTGTGCTCTGTTGCTGCTGCTGGTGGTGGTGGTGGGTGCTGCTCCTGCTCCTCCTCCCCCTCCAGAGGAAGCATATCTGCCCACTGTTCTGGGCCATGTGGCACCTCCCATTCCCCACCTTCAATGAGGACCACCTGTTCCTCTGGCTCTTCAGCTGGGGTGGTCCGCTGTTCTACTTCCTCCTCCTCCTGCCCAACAGCCTCAACCTCCTCCTCCTCCTGCACCACATTCTCAGCCTCCTCCTCCTCTTCTTCTGCCACCGGTGCTGCTGCCACTGCCTCCTCCTCTTGCTGCTGCCCTGTGTATGTAAAAGGATTGTTCTTGAGATCAGCACATCCAACGTGGCTTGCATGGTGCAGGAGCTGGCTGGCATGAGGCAGGGATGGGGAAAGGTGTGGTCAGTGGTGAGCCCTGGGGTATACACCTGGGGTGTGAGATGCATTAGATGACATGACAGGAAACCCTGGAAGCTGGTCTGACAAGGAATACACAGAATGTGTTGGCAGGGCACACTCCTCAGCAGCATGTTAGCATTTAGAGTTGTGACTATGGTTGGATGACCAGTTTTTGTGTGTGGGGGAGCACTATTTATTTAAATTACTTTAAAATCATGCTATGACATCCACTAATATCAGGACCTCAGGCAGGAATACCATGAAACATTATCCACCCCAGAAAGTGGGATACAGAAGTGAGGCACCCTTCCCTGCCTGAGCTGTTCCGATGTCACCCATTCCTTTGCATGTCATCTCATTCATCTCAGAGGAGGTAAGTTGGAAGTTGCAGCCACACTCATGGGAGGGTAGCTGCAACCTCAGACCTTGATCTGGTACAAAGGTGTTATGACTTACTTTTTGCCTATTAGCCACATTGAACGTGATTTTGTACATGAAATTTGCATTATTAAATAAATACATTTACAAATGACTACAGGTGCTCTGTTTATAATACTTGCATCAAGCCCTGAGGCACTGTCGCACACTCCTAATCATATGAGGGCTGACCCTGTGTATGCGCCTGTATCTAAGCCTTAGGGATTCCAGGTCCCTACGTATTCCAAAACGTCTGCAAGATACAAGTTTGTACACCAGGTGTACACAAGGAGTCAGGGGATGCCTTCTTGCCCAGCACTATCCCCGCCTCCCAACCACCAGCCCCTCCTCCCACCACCGGCTCTGGCACAGATTGTATAAGTCTGCCCAGCACTATCCCCGCCTCCCAACCACCAGCCCCTCCTCCCACCACCGGCTCTGGCACAGACCGTATAAGTCTGCCCAGCACTATCCCCGCCTCCCGCCACCGGCTCTGCCACCCAATCTCGGCTAAGCTCCTTAGGATCCATTCCTTCTGAACAGGATTCCTTTATGTTTGTCCCACGCGTGTTTGGGACAAACATAAAGGAATCCTGTTCAGAAGGAATGGATCCTAAGGAGCTTAGCCGAGATTGGGTGGCAGAGCCGGTGGCGGGAGGCGGGGATAGTGCTGGGCAGACTTATACGGTCTGTGCCAGAGCCAGTGGTGTGAGGAGGGGCTGGTGGTTGGGAGGTGGGGATAGTGCTGGGCAGACTTATACAGTCTGTGCCAGAGCCGGTGGTGGGAGGAGGGGCTGGTGGTTGGGAGGCGGGGATAGTGCTGGGCAATTAATATTGGGTATAATGAAGTTATGGTTAGTGGAGAATTTATAAGAGATAACATCTAGCAAGTGACCCTTGATGTGAGTGGGTTGTGATGGAGGTAGGATAAGGTCACATAAGTCAAGAAGATCCATACATCCTCAGGTGTTGACAGACTTGGAGTCCTCTAGATGTAGGTTTAGGTCACCTATTAAGATTACATTAGGGTTGTTGATGCACGAGTTAGATATAAAGTCCATGAAGGTAGAGTGGTTGTGGATCCAGTTACAGGGGGGTCTGTAAAATAAAATACAAGTTAGGTGATTGCATAGTGCGGCCTGTGGAGTTTTATTGAGGCAATTTCAAGTTGCGGGGTAAAGCTTTCTGAGATGGGTTCAGAGGAGAAGTTGGATCTAAGGATTAATGCCATACCTCCTCCAATATTCTCTTTTCTAGGCCAGTGTAAGATTTTGTAGCCAGGAGGGCAGAGGTCAAGTATGATGGGATCTTTGGAATCACGGATCCAGGTATCTGTGATAAAGAGCAGGTCTAGATTGTCAGACTTAATCCAGTCAGTGATAATTTCAGCTTTATCGACTGCTGATCTGGCATTGATATATCCTACACGGACGGGTAAGTAAGGTTCTGTTGCATGAGATGACGGGCAAATATTTATAATTTGTCTTATTTTTTGTATATTAGTTTTAGTTGTTTTAAGCGTTTTTGATGTTATAATATTTGATGTTATCTTCAGCTTTTGTTGAGACTGCTACTGTTTTTAGTGATGATTGGTTGAGTGTTGAAGGGTTTTTATGGTTGTGGGCAGTTCGTGAAGAAGTGATTATCTTGGTTGTTCTTTTGTGGTAATGAAGAACTGGTATGATGTTGATTTCTGAAGGTAGGGCTTTGGAGGTTGCATGGATAAGAGCAAGTGAATGAATGACAATGAGCGACATCAGACTCCGAAAGGAGCAGCTTTGAACAGCACGGACTCCGAAGGACGAAAAATAACTTTAAAAGACCTCGGCTTGGCTGGCGGGGGTTGGGGTCTCCCGCCAGCCGAAGGAATATTTTTAAAGGCTGCGGCAGGAGGAAGCGGACCTCGGCTGGCGGGGGTTGGGGTCCCCCGCCAGCAAAGGTAGGTGATGACGGCGGTGGCGGGGGGGGGGGTCGGCACTGGCAGTGGTGGCCGGGGGGGTGGCGGCGGTGGCGGCGGCGGGGGGGGGCTATAATGTGCCCCCTCACTCTAGCCCTGGCCCCCCCTACTGCAGCATTTCAGATACACCCCTGGTCTGAGGTGGTCAGTGATCCCTTATTAGCTTAGAATTCAGATTCAATAGATAGAGGTTATTTTAGTTAGTTAGCAGGTTGGTAGAGCCTCAGAAGCAAACTGCCTATTGTGGGAGGTGCTTTCTGGTATCACCAACCGTCTGCCTGGCTTGAAATTATGTTGTGAAAGATGATGGCTGAGGAAAGCCTTCCCCAAGAGCAGGCTACAATAAAGGTTGGAGCTCAGCAGCTCTAATAAGAGTGTAGAATACTGTAAAAACGGGAGCTCAGCAGTTCTAATAAATGTGTAGACTGCTGTAAAAGTGGGAGCTTAACAGTTCTAAAGTAAATGCAGGCTTACAGTGAGAGTGGGTGCTCAGCAGTTCTGATGGGAATACAGGTTCACAGTGAGAGTGAGAGTTCAGCAGTTCTGATAGAAGTAGAGCCTCAGAAGCAAGCTGCCTATTGTGGGAGGTGCTTTCTGGTATCACCAACCGTCTGCCTGGCTTGAAATTATGTTGTGAAAGATGATGGCTGAGGAAAGCCTTCCCCAAGAGCAGGCTACAATAAAGGTTGGAGCTCAGCAGCTCTAATAAGAGTGTAGAATACTGTAAAAACGGGAGCTCAGCAGTTCTAATAAATGTGTAGACTGCTGTAAAAGTGGGAGCTTAACAGTTCTAAAGTAAATGCAGGCTTACAGTGAGAGTGGGTGCTCAGCAGTTCTGATGGGAATACAGATTCACAGTGAGAGTGAGAGTTCAGCAGTTCTGATAGAAGTAGAGCCTCAGAAGCAAGCTGCCTATTGTGGGAGGTGCTTTCTGGTATCACCAACCGTCTGCCTGGTTTGAAATTATGTTGTGAAAGATAATGGCTGAGGAAAGCCTTCCCCAAGAGCAGGCTACAATAAAGGTTGGAGCTCAGCAGCTCTAATAAATAAGTACCTGAATATGTAAGCTGCATTGAGCCTGCCATGAGTGGGAAAGCGCGGGGTACAAATGTAACTAAAATAAAAAATAAAATAAAATAATAAGAGTGTAGACTGCTGTAAAAGTAGGAGCTTAACAGTTCTAAAGTAAGTGCAGGCTTACAGTGAGAGTGGGAGCTCAGCAGTTCTGATGGGAATACAGGCTTACAGTGAGAGTCTAATGGCTTATGGACTTTTCTTTTAGGAAGCTATCCAAATTTTTTTAAACCCCACTAAGCTAACTACTTTTACCACATTCTCTGGCAACGAATTCCAGAGTTTAATTACACACTGAGTGTATAAATATTTTCTCTGATTTGTTTTAAATTTACTACTTTGTAGCTTCATTGCATGCCCCCTAGTCCTAGTATTTTGGAAATAGTAAACAAGCTATTCACGTCTGCCTGTTTCACTCCACTCAGTATTTTATATACCTCTATCACATCTCCCCTCAGCCATATTTTCTCCAAGCTGAAGAGCCCAAGCCGTTTCAGCCGTTCCTCATAGGTAAGTCATCACATCCCCTTTATCATTTTTGTCGCCCTTCTCTGTACCTTTTCTAATTCCACTATATCTTTTTTGATATGCGGTGACCAGAATTGCATACAGTATTCAAGGTGTGGTCGCACCATGGAGCGATACAAAGGCGGCATTCTTTTCTTTATAAATAGAGTTCTGACTCTGTCTGTGCTTGGTTGAAGGTTTTGGCTGCTTGCTTCTAAAGCACTCTTAAGGATCAATTTAGGATGCTGCCTCACCCACTGCTTCATAGGTGAGGGTAATCCTTCAAGGAACTGCTCCAGGAGAACAACTCTTGTGATCTCTGGATCCATGTTGCCATCCGGTTGCAGCCATCTCCAGGCAATCTCTTTGAGTCTGTAGAAGAAACTCCAAGGGTTTTCTTTAACTTGTAGAGACTCCTTTCGGAACCACCTTTTTAAAACGGCAGCGGAATTGACATCTTGGAATGCCATCTGGTTGCCTCCAGTCAGTAAATTCCCCAGATAAGCAGTCCATGACACTTCTGGCCAACCCACAAGATGGACATTTTTCTCGAAATTGGTCAGAAAATAGTCTAGGTCATTTTCCGGCACCATTTTTTAAATACTGAAACTGGAGGGGTCACTTGCAGGCTGGATGCCTGGGATTCCTGCATGGCCTGAGAGCTCTGTTGTAGCTCTATCAGCTTCTGCGACACATGCTGCCGCATCTGTTGCTGCTGTTGCCATTGATTAAAATGTGCCTGTATAAATTGTTGCTGTTTGCTGCTGCTTTTGCAGGATCTCTTGATGTTGCTGCTGGCCCTCCACCAAGGCCTGGAGTAGCCTTTCCATGTCTTTCCTGTATTGTTTATCTAAATCACTAATGGAGCACAATAAAGGATATATATACTCCTTAGGTTAATCAGTTACTCAAATCCTTTATTCTTATCACAGCGTGATAACTTATAGCCTTCAAAACATGGAGAAAAAGTCTCAAGTGTCGTGAATTAACTCCGATTTTCACAGTTTAACTGTCACTCACTTTACAGAGTACTCACTCGCATCATCAGCACAAAAACCTCCACAATTTGTTGATAATTTTTTATTATGTCCTAATCAAAGTCTTTTAACGGTCCTGTAGAATAATCAGTAACCTGTTACTTATCTTTGCAGTAGCACAGTCTTGTTTCCATCCATGGCCAACTATGGCCAGAGTTTCGGGTCCTGCTTCAGGGTCCGTGGTCAGTGCGACTGTCTAAAGAAACATAACAAACACTGTAGCCAAATGCAAAACTCCCAATATTCACTCACGCTTCCCATACACCTCCTTAGCATAACCTCACTTTTCTTCTGCAATGTTAGTTAGGTTCTAAATCTCCAACATGGCGTTCCCAATTATAAACTGACGTCAGACGCCATTCATCTGGGCCAGCCTATTGTTGTCTTAGAAAAGTTAACCAATAGATGGTTCTCAAACATTTAAAGTCCCCTTCTTTAGAGAACGTTTAAAGTTAGAAAAAATTTGAAAAAGTGGTTCCACTCAATTCTCTGGTTGAGCCCTCCTAGATGAAGTGTCTGTAGTCAGTATATCCATTTCTGTCCGCACAAGTTTTCTATCGCCCCCTCTAATATTAAAATTCACTTGTTGTAAAACCACACATCTTAGTGAATCAAAATCATGGCTCTCATTAATAGTGTATGCTGCCAATGGTGCAGTGATCTTTTTAATGTGTATATTGTGCTTATGCTCTGTTAATCTTGTGGCAGGTTTTCTCAATGTTTGCCCCACATACAGTTTTTTACAGGGACAAATAATGCAATATACCACAAATTCAAAAGTACATGTTGTCTTAGATTGAAGAATAAAATTCTTGCCTGACTGTGAGTCAACAAACTCTTGCATGTCAAGCATCACATCGCATATTCCACAGGTTCCACATTTCACATGTCCAAATTCAGAAGTATTCCCTTGGGTTAGTGGTCTCAAACCCGCTGGAGATAAAAATTTCTTTAAGATTTCTACCTCTACTATAGGCTGACCTCACCCTAACATTAGTGAATATTGGTAACGTTTGAATGACATGCCAGTGTCTTTTGATCACGGCAGCCAATTCAGAGGCAGCTGTTGAATGTCTCATAACACATGTTATTATATCATCATCCTCCTTCTCATCTACCTTTCTCTGTGCTAATAAGTACTCCCTATTGTTGTATTTAACCTGCCTGTACGCTTTATGGACTATAGACCTGGGATACCCTCTTAATCTTAATCTGTTCTTGAGATCTTTCAATTTTTCTTTGAAATCCTTGTCTTCTGAGCAAATCCTCCTCATCCATAGAAATTGGGATAAGGGTAAGCTGTCTTTCAATTTCTTCGGGTGACAGCTAGTATATTCAAGAAAAGTGTTTCTATCTGTATCTTTGTGGAACACACTTGTTTCCAATCTACCTTCTGTTTTCCTAACCAAAACATCCAAGAATGAGATGGTGTCTATACTACATTGCATCATAAATTTCAGTGTGGGAGGGCAATCGTTTAAATAGGCTACAAATGTTTCAAGTTCAGACTTAGTCATTGTCCAGCACTAGCTATATATCCCCCTCTAGCTATGGCAGGGCTAACCCCTTTTGCCCAATGCCCCGGTGTATTGTTGTTGATAGGCCCAGAGCCAAAGATGTCACAGATCTGGCTTCCTTGGGCAGGATAAGCTCCAGATCCGACATCACATGTGATGCCCCAAGTGAGGGTTGTGGGTGGGCTGGTGAAATAACACAGCCAGACAAAGGGGATGTAAAGAAAACACATGTCTATTTAACAGAATCGAGGCCTGTTACATCACAGCAGTGGCGTAGCCAGACTGCCAATTTTGGGTGGGCCTGAACCCAAAGTGGGTGGGCACAAAATTTTCTCTCTACCCCCCCCCCCCCCCCAGCAAAATTTAGTCACACTCAGATGCATTTGTCACACAGGGTAAAGTGCTGCTTTTCAGTGCATCCGATTTCAGACAATTTATTTAATAGCCTAATCTTTTTCAGTGAGCTTTCAGAGACCAAAACCTCCTGCCTCAGGTCTGTATAATGCTGTTACGGTATCCTCTCCTGACCTAAGGAAGGAAGTATTGGTCTCTGAAACTTTATTAACACCATATTACTTTATCCTAAATTAAAAATAAAATTATTTTCTTTACCTTTGTTGTATGGCCATTTACTTTTTCTCATTGTGTTGCTCCCAGTCTCTAGATTCTGCTTTCCTTCGTTTTCGCTTAACTCTTCTGCCAGGGTTTCCTGGCCATTTGTCATTTTTCTCTCCTTTTTTCTTTGCTTTCTTCAATATTTTTCTGCCTCTCTCTGTGTCCAGATTTAATTCATTCTTACTACCATTCTTTAATTTCCTTCATCTACTTATGGCTTTTCATCTTTTTCTCACCCTTGTTCTCCCCATGCCCCTTCCTCTTATTCTCCAATCTTTCACTACTCCCCCTTTCCATGCAGCAGCTCTCCTCTTTCTCTCCCCATCCTTCCAGTGTCTCCCCTCTCTCTCCCCATCCTTCCAATAGTCTCCCCTCTTTCTTTCTGCATCCTTCCATCCAGTGTCACCTCTTTCTCCCTACCCTTCCATCCAGCGTCTTCCCTTTCTCTCCCCATCCTTCTACCCATCTACCCTCTCTCCTGATCCTTCCATCTAATGTCTCTCTCCCTCCTTCTAACCAGTGTCTATCTCTCTACCCTTTTCTGTTCAGTGTCCCTTCTCTCTCCACATCCTTCCAGTCTCTCCCCTTTCTCTCTGCATCCTTCCATCCAGTGTCTCTCTCCCCATCCATCCGTTTTCCCTCTTTCTCTGCCATCCTTCCATCTGTTTTCCCTCTTTCTCTGCCATCCTTCCATCTGTTTTCCCTCTTTCTCTGCCATCCTTCCATCTTCTTCCATCTCTGTACCTCTATCTTCCTCCATGTTTAGTATCTCCTTTTCTCTGTGTCCCTATATTACTCTGTCCATCTTCTTCCCTCTCTTTGTCCCCAGTGCCAATATATCTCTACCCTCTCTGACCCTACCCCATCCAGCTTCTCTCCCTCTCACTCCCTCCTCTTTCCAGCATCTGGTTTGGTTGCTTGATTTCCTGCCTCCCTCCCTCAAGCTGTAGGTTTAATATTCCCTTTTCCTTCTTATCCTTGGTCTGGTATCTCTGTTTCCCTTCCCTCCCTCCTTGTGCTGTACCAGCAGTTCTCTCCCTTCCCTCCAGTTCTCCTCCCATGTCCAGCAGCTCTCTCCCTTCCATCCAGATCCCCTCCTCCTCTTCCTCCCACATCTAACAGCTCTCTCCCTTCCACCCAGATCCCCTCCTCCTCTTCCTTCAGCAGCTCTCTCCCTTCCATCGTCCCCTCCTTCTCTTCCTCCCATGTCCAGCAGCTCTTTCCCTTCCCTCCAGTCCCTTCCTCCTCTTCCTCCCTTGTCCAGCAGCTCTCTCCCTTCCCTCCCTCTTCAAGAAGCTTTCCAGCCCCTTCCTCCCATGTCCAGCAGCTCTCTCCCTTCTATCCTGATCCCCTCCTCCTTTTCCTCCCACCTCCAGCAGCTCTCTTCCTTCCCAGTTCCCTCTAATCCCCTTCCTCCTACAAGTCTGACACTGTCCCTGGCAAAAGTATCCCTTCCCCCCTCCCCCCCAACCAACCAACCAACCAACCACAAATCCAGCACTTACTCTTCCAGGCCCGCCATCCAAATCCTTCATCGCTGTCGCTGCCTTTTCTCCCGCGGCTTCCGGTGATGCAGGAATTACCACTATTGTTAGCAGAATCTATGGTACTTCAGGAGTCAAACACCACACACCAGAATAAGAGAGAAGTCTTCTTTATTTTCCAACAAAGTAGAACATCAGCGCTAGCTCTCTCCTTCTCTTCAGCTCTCTGTGTCTTGCGTCTCCTGTCTTGGTTCCTTCTCATCTAACGTAAGCTGCTTCTGTTCTCATTTATATATTGTTCCTAAACCCCTCTAGCCCCCCTTTCTCACCAGATGGTAAAGAATAGATTGATTACCCTGTCTTGAACTAATTATCTCTACACATTTACTCAAAATATCAGTTACATAGGTTTCAGATATTTCCTAAACTGACCTATGACCTGGGGCCTCTCAAACTAGACAATGTGGCACCTTTCTCCTGCATTTTATTATTATTAAATTCTCAGATTCCCAGCTAACTTCATACTAACTGGGCTCTGGCATTCATTAAGGGGCCAAGGGGCCAGTCTTGCTTAATGGCACACAGACATGGTTTGTTATTACTTTCAGGAGTCCAGTCCTACACCTAACTATAATCTATCAAGGAAGAGAATTGACTTTTCCTGACCTCTTTCACCTAGCTAGGACTGCGGATAATTCAAACCAGATGATGACCTCTTAAACTGTAGGAAATCTCACTTGAAAGTCAGACACTGAATTGAAAAGGTATTTTACATAGAGAAATAGAACTTATTAATTAGACAGAATAAAACATATTTTAAAATAAGCAGAAATCAGAATTCCTTATAAGACAAAATCTAAATCATCAAGAACCTCTGAACAGCATTCAGCCTAATCTTTTAAAACTGCCTGCTTGCTGATCCCCTCGAGACTGTCCAGTATGCCTTACTTAGAATGGCATCCAGATGTGGTTTATTATGCCTTTGAACTAGCATTAACAATCCATCACTCAAAAAGGGACAAAGAAAGTTTTATTTCTCTCTGACCTTTCTAACCTCTAGTCTAGTAAAAGCTAGACATTTGAGTAATTAAAACCAGATGGCGTTCTACCACTTGCAGGACTGAACCAAAGTTAAACAGAATTAACAAATTAATATGATTTCTCTGTCCAGGCTGCCTCATTCCCCCCTTTGAGACTAAAATCAGCTTATGCAGAGATAAGTCTCACAACTCAAACTCTGGGGACTATAGTGATCCCAACTCCATACCTCCTCCTGGGGCATAAAGTCTAGGAATAGGCTTGTGAATCACCATTACCCTACTCGTTAAGGTCCGACGGCACACTGCCGAAGCACATGAGGCCAGGAAACAAAACAACAATCCTGCTAAAACTAAGACTATTAGGAAAATGAACAGGGGACGTATCCATGAGGTCAATGACCACCACCAGGAGGTGAGGTCTAATCCTCCTCGGTAATCCTCCACATTAAGACTGGCCAACTGTAGGACTTTATCCATGGCATGCCTAACACATGCGTCCTATTTATGACAATGGTACAGCACTCTAAAGAATTGAGCACTGTGCAGAGGCCACCCTGGGCTGCAAAGAGGTAGTCAAGGCCCATACGGTTATACCGAGAAACTACACTTAATTCATTAATTTGATCCTGCAATGCATTGACTACCACGTTCAGCTCATGGACTAAAACATGGAGCAGGGACTGAAGTCGCCGGGTAGCCATGCCTAGTTCGGTGATACCCGCTACTGGGCCCCCAATTGGAATCCAGGCCGTGGCAGAAAGGGCCACAAGTCTCTTTTTAGTCAGAGGATAAGTAGAGTTGATGTACTGGAGGGCTAATTCAATCGTCTCATCCTCTGTGGCAACGGAGGAAGGTAAGGACAAGGCCTCTCGCTTAGAGCGGTGCAGGGATGGTGGCCTGAGGAGAGGAATAACTTTAGGAAAATAATTCAAGGTTACCAATACACAAAAATCATACGTGGGGGGGAAGAATCATGTGGAGGACATTATCACAGAGCCAGTAATGGCCAAGGAGAGGGTGAGGGAAGTTCCTAATAAATGTTGGCTCAGGCTGGACAAGGTACTTAGGATGCCCATAATGCGAGCCCCTATCCCAGGGGGAACGAAGACGATATGGAGACTTTGCACACCATAGGTGCCAATCCCCAATTGTGACAGGCTGCTCACTTGTTCCAAACTCTTCATACCCCGGGGACTTATGGAAGTAGAAAATAGGCCGGGACACTATGGTCCTCTCAGTGGTACACTTAGGAGCCAGATAATCACTTGGGTCATAATCTGCAGGTACGGTAATAGGGCACATAGGAGTACCTGGAGAGACTACCCACACAGATTCCCCCTTCTCTGGGAGAACATTGGTATAGTTACAGGAAATGGGAAGAACAGTTGAGGTGTTTCTTGTTAAACAAAACACTCCAGAAGCTGGATAGGGAGACGTAAAGACTGGCCGTAGAGAAGATTCAGAGGGGGAGGTAGCATTATAAAAGG
This sequence comes from Microcaecilia unicolor, assembly GCF_901765095.1. Taxonomy (NCBI): domain Eukaryota; kingdom Metazoa; phylum Chordata; class Amphibia; order Gymnophiona; family Siphonopidae; genus Microcaecilia; species Microcaecilia unicolor. Next base: position 301,443,921 of record NC_044033.1, read on the forward strand.
ACCACCAAGTATAATCCTGGCTCCAAGAACCCGAACTCGAAAAGTAGGGAGGTATAAGAGCTGTAAGTGGCACAGGGACAGGAACAGCTAGGACATTTGTGGTGTAAGGAGAAAATCGGGAACACACAATACAAGGGGAAGTAATCTTTGCCTGGCTAATTAGTTCCTGGACAGAGTGTAGCCAAAGGTTGGAGCGAGTTAGGGTATTAGGAAAAAGAAGGCAAGGAGTAGAAAACAACAAAAGCACCCAAACTACTAACATTTTCTTTCTACCTAACCTCAAACAAATACGGCAAACTAATCAAGCAATAATATTCCAACAGTCTGTCCTAGTCACAGATTACTCTAATATAATGTTCTCAGTATTTGAGTTCTTATACCAGTTGGGATAGAACCTCAACTGACAAGGATTAAGCTCTCGAATTCCAGGAAAGCCAGAATCAGGCCAAGAAAGAGTCTCAGTATGAAGCCGAATTCCAGCAGCTCCTGCGGTATGCAGTTGACCCTTCTTTTCAGCTAGTAGATTCTTTGGTTCGGGTCAAGCGCAGCTTCAATGGCTCCGCGGGATCACTTTCTGCTCTCCACTGTTTAGGCTCCGTCTGATCCGTGCTAGGCTCAGTCTGGTCAGCAGACTTGATTCGAGACCAATGGACCCATGGAGTTATCCCTGCGACCTTCACAGTTTCCCTCTCGAACTCGGCCTCGGCTTCCTCAATCTCCTGGTCCCCTTCTCGGTCCCTGGCACTTCTGGGGGCATTCATCTTTCCAGTGCCCTCTTTCCTTGCAGTAGGCGCACTGATCCCTCTCCAATCGTGGTCTGGGATTCTCCCCTCGTGGCCGGGATTGATTAAAGGAATCTCGAGGCCGGGCTGGCGGTCCGGGGTCCCACTTCGGCTTCCCATTGGCTGGAGGTCGACCTCGGTTAAGGGTGGAATTAGTAATGGCTGCCGCCAAAAGGTCGGCCTTCTTCTGCATCTTCCGGTCAGCCTCTCGGCGCATCTCCTGATCCCTATTAACGAAAACCTTTGTTGCAATCTCAATTAGCTGGGTGGTATTCATCCCTGCGAATCCCTCCTGACGCTGCAGCTTCTTCCGGATATCTGGCATACTCTGGGCCACAAATGCACTATTCACCATTCTCTGGTTTTCTAGTGCCTCAGGGTCGAATGGGGTGTACGTTCTGTAGGCTTCAATTAGTCACTCTAAAAAGGCCCCAGGGGATTCAGTTGCCCCTTGGAGAATTTCAGAGACCTTTGCCAGATTAATGGGCCTCTTTACGCCTTTCTTCATACCTTCCAGCAAGTCCCGGCAATAGCCGGACAACAGTTCATAGTGCTGCCCGTTATTTGAATCCCAAGCTGGAGCTGCGCGAGGGAACCGAGCTCTAACCCATTCCTCTGGGTCCTGTGTCCCCTCGGGGGCACGCGCTCGCATGATGGCCTCAGCATTTTGTAAAATCTTCCGCCTTTCCTCAGTTGTGAAGAGGGTCAGGAGGAGCTGTTGACAATCAGTCCAAGTTGGGTTATGGGTGGCCATAATGCTAGCCACTAGGTCCACCACTGCCTGAGGCTTTTCAGTATAAGAGGGGTAATGCGTCTTCCAATTCAGGAGATCGGTGGTTGTGAAGGGTACATACTGGTAGGCCTGTATAACCTGACCCTGATTATTAGGATCAGGTCGAGTGGTGGTTACCTGACGGAGGGGCAGAGCTCTCGAGGAGGTGGGAATGCAACCTGAGGTAGAGCGAGGAGCTACCCCCTTATCATGCTCAAAGGTGATTGCAGCGGGTCTAACCCATTCAGGGGAGGTGTGTTGAACCCCTGAGGGATGGGGAGGGGTACTCATAGGCTGAGAGGTGATCACAGGTGATTCAGTCCATTGAAAGGGATGCTGGGCCCCTGATGAGTGGGGAGGGGTACTATAGGGAGAGGCTGGGCTGTCGGGAGTTGAGGAGTCAGGGAGTGGGGCCCAAAACGGGTCATGAGAGGTTAGCAGGGAAGGATGTGGCAGAGAAGGGTAGATGCTGGCTGAAAAGTCCAACCTAGGATGTGGCGGGGTTTGCACAGAAGGGGAGGAACTATCCGGAGAAGCCTGTGCTGGAGAGGCTTGGGCTGGACGCCGTGGATCTCTGGGGGTGGAACGGAACCCCAACAATGGGCCTTAAGGTGGTGGCTCAAGATCTGAGGGGTCATCAGAGAGTATGGGTTTCTCGGACAGGGTAGGGGCGGAAGCCACCAATTGGATGGTGGGCTTCCTGGGGCTCTTTCCCTCCTCCAGTTTAGATTTTCTAATAATCTTTCTTTGAATGCGGCCCAACATGAACTTTACTGGGGATCCCATATAGGTTTTTAACCAAGAGGGAGGGTCAGTGACAAGGCTGTCCCAGGAATCTATATAGGGGAGCTGTAGATATCCTGGTTCTCCTACAACTATACTGTAGACCTTCCGGATTACTTCAATATCTAAGCTGCCACCAGGGGGCCACCCCACTCCCATAGATGGCCACTCAACTTCACACAAAGTTCTTAGAGTACTTAAACTTAAAGTCTTTCCATAATCATTAACTAAAAATCCTTTCTTAAAATTCTTAAGCATACAATCTAGGGGAGTACCAGTTTGACTAGACGATGTCCCCCCCATAATGCTTACAGTTACAACACACAGAAAGGAAAGGAAATTTTTGGAAGTGTGGTAAGGGGTCCACACGTCCCGAGACACAAGGTAGACAAACAACAATCGCTTCCTTCCGTCGCTGGCCAGTTGAACTCGCGTTAACTGGAACCGCAGCTATAAGAAGTCCACACTCATTTAACATTCATGCATCACACACACACTGTACAAAAAATCCCACCCAACAATTTCAGATTGTTCAGATACAGATAAGCTCTGGCGGTTTCCCTGCTAGTCCCCACTAGACTAGAAGGTACTAAGGCCTTCGCTGAGAGTTGATCAGACTCCCCTTCCCTCAACTTTTGAGGGGCTGATTACAGTTTCCTAGGATTACAATACAGAATACAGAATACATACCCGGCCAGTGTTCCTCAGTCAGTTCTTTTCTTGGGCCCCAGAAATTGATGCAGGATTCGTATCCCACTTCTAAGACCAGGAATTGATGCAGGAATTACCACTATTGTTAGCAGAATCTATGGTACTTCAGGAGTCAAACACCACACACCAGAATAAGAGAGAAGTCTTCTTTATTTTCCAACAAAGTAGAACATCAGCGCTAGCTCTCTCCTTCTCTTCAGCTCTGTGTCTTGCGTCTCCTGTCTTGGTTCCTTCTCATCTAACGTAAGCTGCTTCTGTTCTCATTTATATATTGTTCCTAAACCCCTCTAGCCCCCCTTTCTCACCAGATGGTAAAGAATAGATTGATTACCCTGTCTTGAACTAATTATCTCTACACATTTACTCAAAATATCAGTTACATAGGTTTCAGATATTTCCTAAACTGACCTATGACCTGGGGCCTCTCAAACTAGACAATGTGGCACCTATCTCCTGCATTTTATTATTATTAAATTCTCAGATTCCCAGCTAACTTCATACTAACTGGGCTCTGGCATTCATTAAGGGGCCAAGGGGCCAGTCTTGCTTAATGGCACACAGACATGGTTTGTTATTACTTTCAGGAGGCCAGTCCTACACTTAGTTATAATCAATCAAGGAGAAGAGTTGACTTTTCCTGACCTCTTTCACCTAGCTAGGACTGTGGATAATTCAAACCAGATGATGACCTCTTAAACTGCAGAAAAATCTCACTTGAAAGTCAGACACTGAATTGAAAAGGTATTTTACATAGAGAAATAGAACTTATTAATTAAACAGAATAAAACATATTTTAAAATAAGCAGAAATCAGAATTCCTTATAAGACAAAATCTAAATTATCACCTATTTCCTTCTCTCTAAACAGCATTCAGCCTAATCTTTTAAAACTGCCTGCTTGCTGATCCCCTCGAGACTGTCCAGTATGCCTTGCTTAGAATGGCATCCAGATGTGGTTTATTATTATGAACTAGCATTAACAATCCATCACTCAAAAAGGGACAAAGAAAGTTTTATTTCTCTCTGACCTTTCTAACCTCTAGTCTAGTAAAAGCTAGACATTTGAGTAATTAAAACCAGATGGCATTCTACCACTTGCAGGACTGAACCAAAGTTAAACAGAATTAACAAATTAATATGATTTCTCTGTCCAGGCTGCCTCACCGGGAGGCAGCGATCAGCGTTACCTGTCAGTGCCTGCCCTGAAATTATGCTTCTCTTCTCCCCAGGCTTCGCCCCGCTCGTTTCTTCGCTTGTCGGCAGCGCTACGCTGCGCTGCTATTCAAACAGGCAGCTCCGCTCCTCTCTGCCGCGTCCATCCGGCCCTCTGATGCACTTCCTGTTTAGTAGGGCCGGATGGACGCAGCAGAGAGAAGCGGAGCTGCCTGTTTGAATAGCAGCGCAGCGTAGCGCTGCCGACGAGCGAAGAAACGAGCGGGGCGAAGCCTGGGGAGAAAAGAAGCATAATTTCAGGGCAGGCACTGACAGGTAACGCTGATCGCTGCCTCCCGGAAGCCGCGGGAGAAAGGCAGCGACAGCGATGAAAGATTTGGATGGGTGGGCCTGGAGGGAAAGTGGGTGGGCCTTGGCCCGTCCAGGCCCACCCGTGGCTATGCCCCTGCATCACAGGCCAAGGAACAAAAGGTGGAAATGAAACTCTGTGGTTCAGTAACACAGTCTTAAGCGGACTCTGGCTGGCAGGCCAAAAACACAGTCTGTAGCTGCTGGGAATGCCACACCCCAAATACAGCTGTAAGTTCTCCGTTCTTTTCTGAGTTCCAGGTCTGGCTCCTGCCAGACCTCAGAGCAAGGCTTGTAAGTCTCCATTAAGATGCAAAAGTGGCTTACCTCAGCCAGGTCAGATTTTCCAGTAAATATTGTGTAATATGGTTAAAAACAAAATACAAACGTTACCTTTTCCTTTTGGAGTGCTGGAGGGGTCCTCAGGGCTGCAGAGATGGGATTTTTAGGGGCAAGAGTTGTTTGTGACCAGCCCTGATGGCTGGCTGGCTGGCTGGCTTTAAGTGAAGTAGAGACAGAGAGCATTACAGGATGTAATGGCAGGTTCTGCACATGCTCAGTAAGGTTCTGAAGCTCTGAGTAGGCCTGAAATCGGGGCCTGGACAGGGCCTTGGGAGGATTAATTAATTAAACTTGTTTTGGGGTAGTAAGGGCATTTGGGGGTCCTGTTTGGGGGAATTAGGGGGATCTGGCAAAAAGAATATTGTTTTTAAGTTGTCTATAGGGAGATACGCAGTTTCAAGGGGGCTGCGCATCTTTGGGGGTGTGTTTTGGAATTTCAATGGTTATATAGGATGGAGGGGGGTGTAAGGGAAATTATTAGATGGTGATCAGAGAATTTTATAAGTTATTTTATGGGGGTTTTTTAGGAAAATGCGGTGTGGTCAGGAGAAAAGTTCTTTTTAAATTCTAAGGTTATCAGGGTACCAGGAGAGATGTGCTACACCTGCTCAGCGAGCGGGAGGGATGTGACATGAGCAGATGTCAAAAAATTTAGGAAAGGTTTCTTCTCAATTAAAGTCTATGGGTCTGATGGTTTTAAAATGGAGCTGACACCAGGGAAATTCAGATTCCATATTCTCAGCGCAAACTGTAGCTTAAGTGCTGGAGAGGTTGATTGGCTCAGAAGGGACCGATGATGTCATCTGATTCTGGTTACTTGGACTACGGCTTGGGGAAGTAGGGAGAAGGATAGGAGAAAGAGAACTGACAGGGAGGTTTTCTTTCTGTAGAGTCAGCTGTTAACTCAGAGGCAGTACTGGTAAGGGAAGGGACTTTTAAGGGGACTCTCCAGTACTCCAAAAGAAAGGGGGGTTTAGCTGTATTGGGAAAAGCCAGGGTGAAAGGTTTCCAACAATAAGTATTGGAATTCAGAGAGAGCACCTTGAAGGTGATGAGCTGGGAAATTCAAGCTACCAGCAAAGTTATTATTACACTAGTAAAAAAAGGCCCGTTTCTGTTTGTAAGGAAACGGGCGCTAGCAATGTTTTTTTTTTTTGTTTTTTTTGGTATCTGTAGAGTTGTTAGTAAAGTGTGTGTGTTTGAGTGTGTGTCACAGTGAGACACAGAGAGTGGAAAAGAGTGTGTGTGTGTGTGACACAGAGCTACAGTGTGCCAGAGTATGTGTCTGCGTGTGTGCATGACCCCCTCATTCTGTCCGATGTGCAGTTACCCCCACCTTTTGTGTTTGAAGTTCTGGGACCACAGGGGCGAGCAGTGAGTCTGAGTGTGAGTGTTTGTGTGAGTGTGTGTGTGTGAGAGAGTGTGTCTGTCTCTGTGTGTGTGTATTTGTGTGTGTGCATGACCCCTTCCTTCTGTCCGTGTTGCAGGGTCGTCCCCTCCCTCCCATGTGTTTGTATTTTCAGTAACTTTTCCTTGTTTTAATCCTGCGATTGTGCTCTTTTGTCCATGCCCTCCATCCATCCATGTGTAACATTTGTCCTCTCCCCTTTCCCTCTCATTCTGTTTCTCTCCCCCCTCTCCATGTGTTTTTGTCTGTCTCCCCTTGAAGTTTTCTCCCCCCTCCCTGCATGTGAGAGAGAACAAAGAGTGAAAGACTGTGTTGTGTGTGTATGACCCCTTCCTTCTGTCTGAGGTGCAGGGTAGTTCCCCCCCTCCTTTGGTTTTTCAGTTCCTTTTCTTTTTTTTTTTTAATCTCGTGATTGTGCTCTTTTTTTCCCCTGCCCTTTCTCTCCCATAAGTGTACCTGCTGTTAGGAAAGTTGGTCCGTCTGCTAGGCTTCATGCAGCTTGTGTTATAGTCGACATCCCCTGCTGATGCGCCGGAGGCTGTGTGTCTTCACCTTTGTTTTTGTTTTGTTAGTGCGGGTCCAGAGGGCTGTTCAGCTTCCTGCTGCTTGCTGAGGTCCTGGGAGCCTGTGTGTTCACTTTTTTTTTTTTTTTTGGTTAGTGCAGGGCTGGAGGGCGATTCAGCTTCCTGCAGCTTGCAGTGTGGTCGAGGTCCCCTGCTGAGTTGCCTGGAGGGTCTCTCTTCACCCTTTTGGGGGTTTGTTTTTTTTGTTTTCTTACTGTGGGTCTGGTGCCTTTTTTTTTTGCACGTGCCAGCAGCCAGTTCCTGCGTTCAGCTGTGTTTGTTGACGTCATTGAGTTCGATGCTGCCTAGCAGACCACCTCCGTGCTGAGGGAGCCACGGTCCCAAGCATTAGAACGTTGGAGGTGAGTTTTATTATATAGGAAAAGGAGGAATAAGTGTTAGAGCGTTGCATAAGATTCTTGGACGGGGGGGTCACATGATGCCTGCTACTTGAGAGGACACGGGAAGAGGAGGCTCCGCGCCTAACCACCCCAAATCTGCTATATTACGGGTTAAAACCCAACAACGAACAGCACAAAAAAACTGCCTAAATAGCGAGAAATCGCGGGCGAAAGCTGAGGGAGCTTCTGGGGCGGTATGCCCCCGAGATCACACAAGAAAGCGACGACTTCTATGAAGCACGGGCCCAGCAAGATGGCGGAACAGCGATCAGCACAGAGCGTGCCTGCCGCGGTGAGTGCGGATTGGGCGCAGGAAATCTCCCACTCGGTCTCTGCCGCTTTGGAGGACAAATTGAATAAATTGCAGTCGGCGGTGGACGAAATTAATGAAAAATTTGACTCTCATGCAGCCCGTCTCACCGCTGTGGAGAACAGGCTGTCTGTGCAGGAGGACGAGGCCCAGAGCACCGCCACACAGTTGGAGGCACTCCAAAAAGAGCTGGAGGAGATGAGGGAGAGGGTCGAGGAGCAGGAGAACCGCTCCCGACGGAACAACCTGCGGGTGATCGGACTACCCGAAGCAGTGCTGGACAAGGACCTGTATGATTTTTTCTCCAAATGGATACCTGAGCATCTGGGCCTGGAAGAGAATCAGGGCCATTATGCCTGCGACAGAGCCCACCGGATTGGGAATCGGGGAGACAATAACACCAGGCCCCGCATAGCGATCGCGCATTTTGTGAACTGGCAGGCAAAGGAAAAGATATTGAGAGCTTCCAGAGGCAAGGAGGGATTACAATATGAGGGCTGCCGCCTATTATTATTTAATGATTATTCGACACGAGTGGCACTGCTGCGGAAGGCCATGGCCCCTACCTGTACTGCACTCTACAAAAAGGGGGTGCGATTTGCCCTGATGTACCCAGCTAGGTTGAAAATCTGGGTTGATGGAAAGGCTATTATTCTCAATGATGCGGCTGCGGCAAGAGCTTACATGGATAAATGCAATCAGTCAGATGTATTGGGACCTAAGGACCCAGAATAGAATGACCAGGTGGACCTGAAAGGGCAGATGTGCTACTTGTTTGGTGTTATTTTACGCTGGGGGGTATGATCTTATTGTACCCCAGTGAGACTGGAAAGAACGGCTGGATTTGATTTCGTGCACTTCTCCATCCTTCTGCAAGACTGGATTATATGGCGGCAGGGAGAGAGGCTGCGGCGAGCACGTGCAACATGAAGCAGGGAGAGGTGAAAATACAACAGCCAAGTCATAAACTGACCAGCTTTTTCTTAGTTTTCTTTGTTGGGTATAGATTTAAGCTTGGAGTTGGGCAGTTGTAGTGGCTCTGGGACACTATGGGCTGCTGCAAATATACCTGTAATAAGTAATGTGTAATACTTGTTTTACCATACAACAGCTTTTGGAGGGGTGGGAGGAGGGGGACTTCGGATGTTTTCGGGTTGAACTGAGTAGGTGAAGGATGCGGGAAAAGAATATGACAGGGGGGTGGGAGGGACGAAGGAGGGGGGAATGGGAGGGGGGGATGTGTGAGAGTCTGAGTGAGGATGTGTTGGAAGTGTGGGGGGAAGGGAAGGAGAGGATAAGAGATGGGAGAAGGACTTTGGCGGATGAGAATGCATGGAGCATGGGATATCAGGGATATGAGGTGAATCAGGTGAACAAACTGTGGAAGCAGAAGAGATATGGGAAACCTATTTGGGATGATGGTACGATCAAAACCTTGCATGTCCGGCTGGGAGACTGGCAAGGTATAACATACAGTGAATTGGGTCATCAAGTACACCTGTTGCTGGTATGGGAAGTTTGAAAATTATTACGCTTAATGTGGATGGCCTACACTCACCCATTAAGAGAACTAAAATTCTCTCATGGTTGAAAAAAGAAAAAGCTGACATTGCATACCTTCAAGAAACCCATCTCACGGCCTCAGAACATCAAAAGCTGAAGCGGGGATGGGTTGGAGAGGTTGGGTACTCAGCATACAACTCCAGACAGAGGGGGGTGGCAATTTTAATTCATAAACAAATCCCATTTCACTGTCCTAAAGTGATTCAAGATAAAGAAGGCAGATATGTGTTAGTCATGGGTGAATTATGGGGACAGCAAATTCTCTTTTGTAACATATATGGACCCAACGTATACTCCCATAGGTTCTTTTCTGACCTTGTGGCAAGAGTGATACCTTACTCTAATTATCAGATTGTAATGGGAGGGGATTTTAATATAGTAGCAGACCCCACCAATGACTGTAAACCCATGAAAACGAGGGTGCGGAGCTGGGAAGACAGGGGGATCCCCTTTGTGACGTCTCAGCTGGGGTTGGTAGACATATGGCGGCTCTTGCACCCTCAAGATGGGGAATATACGTTTTATTCACATCCACATAAGGTATATTCGAGACTAGATTACTTATTGGTGGCACCTTCTCTGGTCCCAAAAATTGTGAAAGCAGAAATAGTGGATAGTGCACTTAGTGACCACTCGGCAGTTTTGATGGCGGTTTCTTTTGCAGCGGAGCCGGGCGAGAGGGTGTGGCGGCTTCCCCCCTACCTTTACCAGGATAAGGAGTTTAGAGAATTTCTGCACCTTAAATGGCTAGACTATCAGGCACATAACAATACACCAGAGGTTAGTGCTAGTACGTACTGGGAGGCCTCCAAAGTAGTTATGAGGGGGTACATCATTGCATATGTGGCGGGCAAGAAGAAACAAAGAGAGGCAGATTTGCTGCGGCTCTCGCAGGAGTATCATCATATAAGGAGGGCACATATGCAGAATATAAATGACACGCATAAGGTGCAGCTGACCCACCTTAAAAAACAGATTGATGATATACTACATGCAAGAGCAGAGAGGGATATATACTACCAGTGCTTTAAACTGTTTAAATGGGGCAGTAAAGTGGGTAGGCTGTTGGCAAACCTGGTGAGGCCTCCACGTAAAAGGCAATTAATCTTTTCTATAAAGAACGCCCGGGGAGAGGTATTTACTAATGAATCCCAAATTATGCAACAGTTCGTTCAATATTATAGCTCTTTATACAAGGAGCAGGAATATGATGCTGCCCAATCTGCAGCCTTCTTTCAAGGGTTACAGATACCAAAACTGACAGGGGCGCAACTGGACTCCTTAAATGGGCCCGTGATGGAGAAAGAAATACGGTCAGGTATAAAAATGCTGAAACTTACTAAGGCGCCAGGGCCTGACGGGTTTGGCCCTGAATATTATCGAATATTGAGTGACCTGGTGGCGCCACCACTGAAGGCATGGTTTAATGGAATTGTAGGAGAGGGCTTGACTATACAGCATAATGAGGCGCATGTAGTGCTGTTGCTGAAGCCCGGCAAAGATGTGGAGCAGGTGGGTTCATACCGACCAATATCTTTGCTAAACCAAGATATTAAGATTTTAGCGGCTATCTTGGCTAGGCGTTTGAATCAGGTGTTACCCGAGCTAATTCATGAAGATCAAGTGGGCTTTGTGCCAGGTCGCCATGGCTCTATGAATATCATGCGAGCTTTGATGGCCATTCACAAATTCCGGGGAGAGGGGGGGCTAGAAGTTATAGCTGGGCTTGATATGGAGAAGGCCTTTGACAGTATATCTTGGCGCTACCTATTTGAGACCTTGGGTCACTTTGGGATATCGGGCCCGGTAGTATCTTGGATTGAAGCCCTCTATAGAAGCCCCATGGCCCGACTGATGGTAAACGGGAAGCTTACTGAACGGTTTTCCCTGGGCAGGGGCACCAGACAGGGATGTCCCCTCTCCCCACTTCTCTTTCTATTGGCAATTGAGCCACTGGCCATAAGAATCCGTAGTGCAACACAGATACGGGGAATCCAAGTACGAAATAAGGAGCTTCGGCTGAACTTATTTGCCGATGATATCCTTTTATATTTGGCAAATGGCCCCAGAGATCTGCCTAGGGCCCTTGAGTTAGTCAGGGAGTTTGGAGATTTATCGGGACTGAGAGTGAATTGTGCCAAGTCGGAGTTACTCCCGTTGTCAGGAATAGAGGGAGACCCCGGGATGGAGGGATTACCTATAACACCAGTCAAGGGAGCGATGAGATACTTGGGGGTTTTTCTTAGCACAAATGCAAAACTTTTCTACAAGAAAAACGTGATTAACCAGATAGAAAACATCAGGCAACTGTGTGATAAATGGAAGGATTTACCACTTTCTCTGATGGGCAGAGTAGCCTTGGTAAAAATGATTCTTCTCCCAAAAATTCTTTACCCTTTACAGGCAGCGCCTATATGGGTGTTAAGAAAAGAAGAACGATTGTTTCGGTCAATTATTAGGAGCTTTATTTGGAGAGGAAAAGGGGCAAGGATAAGTCAAGTCAAACTTTCTTTAAGGAAGGAGAGGGGTGGATTAGGCCTTCCAGACCTCCGTATGTATAATGTAGCAGCGCTAATGCGCTTTATCTATGAGGGAATCATAGGTCAGCAGAGGTACCTACCAGAGAGGGGGATGGAGATTTGGAGTAGACCTTGGTCATTTATTAATTTAATCCACGGGGGTCCCAGTGGTGACATTAATATCACTGATAGGAGAGAACTTTGGGGGCCCATGCGGAGAGCTTGGGGGTGGTGGAGGAAGCGTCAACAGAGAACGCCAGATGTTTCACCTTTTATGAGCCTAGTGGGCAATGAAGCATTCCCACCTGGGATGGGTAGAACAGCATTCACTACTTGGAGGGACAATGGATGCAGGATTTTGGGACAATTACTGGAAAATGACACGGACACTTTTGACACATTTGACCGGGTAAAGGAAAAATGGGACTTGACGAACAAAAACTTGTTACAATACCTTCAAATCAGACATTACTGGGCTACCACAAGAACAAAGTATGGGGAAGCGTGGACATGGGGCCAATTAGACAGGATCCTCCTTAAAATCCCATATCAATTAAATAGCTTGTCGACCTGGTACAAAGTGTTAAATGAACATCGGCGGGAAGAGGAAATGAGGATATTGATAGCCAAATGGAATGAAGAACTGGGCACTAATTATACTGAGCAAACATTCCAGAAATTATTTGCAACACTCTATGACATGGTTAAGGCAGCTGAATTGCAGGAGATGCAATACAAGATCTTACACAGGGCACACATATCTAGGGCAAAAGGGGCAAAGATGGGACTATGGATTGATGATTGTTGTATTAAATGCCAAGGGGCGGAGGGGACGCTGCTGCACTCTTTTTTAGACTGCCCGGCTCTGGTGTTGTGGAATGAGGCTATACAGCTGCTTAATAATGTGGTGCAGAAAACCTTGGACTGGGATTATGCAACCCTGCTGCTTGGAGAACAATCACTCTTAATTGGGCAAGGTTTAACTCAACCATATAGGAGGCTGGTATATGTCTCCCTCTTGTTGGTTAAAAAAACAATATTACAGTTTTGGGGTGCTGCAGAGGGTGCATTAGGAGTGGTATGGAAAACAAAAATGAGGGAGGTAGGCACACATGAGAGGCAAATTTACTCCAAGGCTAGTAAACCAGAGACCCGCAGGTATGCCATGCTGTGGGAGGAATGTTTACAAATACTCACCTGAAATTGGAGGGGGCACTGGGAGAAGGAGTATGTAGGGATGAATGGGGGAGGGGGGAGGGATGGTGTGAAAGTTGAGAAGTGGAATGGAATATTTGATGGAGTGTAAGGTAGTATGGTTGGGGGGATTAAGTAATAAAATGTAATGCAGGTTGTACCAAAGACCTTTGGATAGACATAACTGTTGAATATAAATATGGAATGGTGACCTTGGACTGTACATTGAGCAGTGTTGCTTGTATTTTGCATTTACAACTTGTTATTGTGTGAATAAAAATACATATTAAAAAAAAAAAAAAGATTCTTGGACAGAGGGTATGGTCAAGTGAAGAAACTGGACCTGAGTTTGGGAGTTAGCCAGCATTAGTTTCAGAACTCCTGAATCAGAGTCACAATAGAGTTCAGGTTTTCCTTTTCCTGTGCATCAACTGCAGCAAAGCGGATTCCTAGGAATTGCAGCAGTAATTCTGAGGGGCAGCTGCTGATTCCTCCAGAGTGGCAGTGTTTCCTGGGATCCTTGTGGCAGCAGTGTTTCCTGGGATCCAGTCTCAAGCAGCAAGAGGTTACCGGATCAAAATGGGAAGGAGTGGATAAGTTATTTACCTTTATGAATTTTTGAATAATTTTCTAGAACTATTTTTTTTTTGTGTGCACACATCATTTTAACTTTGAACAGCTGAAACAGTAAAGGTACCTGTTGTTGTTTCGCCCTACCTGTGAAAGAAGATAAACAATTGGTTTTTTTTTAACCAAAGGAAAATTGCTTTTAAGGTTTAAAACAGGAGAAAAAAAGTCCTGGACTGGTAATAATGATATGCTGAGGTTTGAGTTTTACTGGGTTCCAGTCTCCAAACATTTCTGAACTTAGTTTTCAGGAATCTTGGAGCTTGGGTCCATGAAATCCAGAAAACCCTAAGAAGGGATTCCTTTGCTAGTGCACAAATAAATGCTTTATATTCTTGCATTTCTTTCAGTATAAGCATTTAAAGGTTCTGTAAGGTTCTGAAGGTTGAAAAGTGTAAACAGGAATAGAAGCTACTTTGAGCTGTTCACATAATGCTTAAGTAAATGTAACCGTTAAACAAATGTGATTTGCAGAATAAATTAAACATATTTGCTTGTTAAAGGTGGTGATACACATTTCTTTGCCAGCATGAATGGGGTTCCTCACACTCTGAAAATAATTGACTCTGTTAATAAAAATTATTTAATTTTAGTTATTTTATTCCTTAATGATTAAAAACCAGTAGCGCTGGGCGGAAGTGTGCTCCGCTTCAGGGGAAACATCTTACCCCGGTGCTGTGACCAATAGCAGATTCTGTTATTGTTGCAAAGCGGGGCAGTGCTGAAACCTAGGGGGTGCTATAGAGGGGTTTTTTTTTGTGTCAAGGACAGGATAGAGTTTTGGGGTCTCAGAGTGTGGGTATGCCTTCACGGGAGTGGGCATTAGAGTCTCAAAACAACGCTTTGTCTCCTGGTTGAGTTTGGTGTTCCTTGGAGGCAGAATGGAATACTGGGCTCCATCATTGAGAGAGGAGTGGCAAGCATATCAGGAGAGGCAGGAGGGATTCTGGAGAAGAAGAGATTTTGGAAACAGAACTGACAGTAGAGGAAGAAGACCCATATGCTATCGTTGTGGAGAAGTGGGTCATATCCAGCGTTACTGTAGAGCTGATGTGGTGTTCCAGGAAGACACATATTACAAAACGTATAACAATATATATGAAGTCCATTACAGTCAAGAGAGGTATGAGAATGGGTATGAGTACTTGGAAGATTTGCAGGCTGAAAGGCAAAGATTAGAAGAGTGGTATCAAAAGCTGCAGAGAGAAGATGAGTACCGTAAAATGGAAAAGCAGAGAGAAGAAGAGTACTGTAAAATGGAAACACAGAGAGAAGAAAGGTACCGTAAGATGGAAGAACAGAGGAAAGAAGGGGACCGCAGATTGGATGCGGCCTTTGAGAAAATGATGGTGAAGTTAACTGAAGTATGTGAGAAAAAGAGTCAAATTGCTGCTAAGGAGAAAGTAACTTCAGCTATGTTAGGTACTATAGAATCCTGTTCTTCCTCCAGCAGTAATACTCTAGTTGCGGCTGCAGATGCAGGCAATGGGAAACTGGACAATCTTACATGTTGCAATGGGAAGGAAACTCAGCCTATGGCTGAAGAGATGTTTAACCGATGGGAAGCAGGTTCTGAAAGTGGGCTTTTGGATGATCAGAACAATGAAATAGAGAAAGGAGAAGGATCAGTGTTGATATCGCAAGAATATACTGGATCATTGAAAACTGGTATAATTTTGGAAGAACTTCCTTCCAAAGAGAACAATACTTCCCCTAATTTAGCTGAGAAGGCTGAGATAATGGAACTAGAGAAACTAATGTGGACTGCTGAGGTGATGGAGATGGAACCTGAAAAGGAAAACCCAATACAAGAGGATATGGAGAAGTTGAAATACTGCCCTGTCTTCACAGGAGAATTATATAAGGCAGATGGGAAAGAATCCTTTACCCTTGAGGGACTGATCTTGGAAGAAAACTCAGGAAAGGCACCTGAAAAGGTGAAGCTCAAGGGAATGGAAGTGAAAAATGAGGAAGATAATTCCTCTTTGGGAGAAGAACTACCATACTTTTCCTCGAAAGGGGTGAAGCACAAGGAGTGTCTGTCAGAGATTAATTTGGTAAGGAATTCTGAACTGCTATTTCCTCTTGAACGCAAAGCAGGAGGATGTCTACTGGAAGTGATTGAAGATGAAGCCAACACTATAAAGATTACTGTGGACGGGGAACCAAAAGTGGATGAGGAAATTAAGATTATTGCCTCCACAAATACAGAGGAAGCAGCAATTCTCATGGACCCTGTAGTAGAAGAAAAGGAAATAAATTAAGTGGAAACTTATTCGACTGACTTAGGAACTCAGGTGGAGGAAAAATATATAATGGACATAATTGAAGTAGGAAGATTGTCTGACAGCAAGAGTAAAGAGGTCAGTACTGATAACTCTTTCGTCAGTACTGATAACTCTTTCCTTACAGAGATAGAGAAGAGAGAGAAAAGAAGTGGTAAAGGAAAAGAGGTTCGCACTCAAAGTAGCAGGTGAAATAGAGGCTTTCTTCTGGCAGGAAAAAGGAAGCGAGAAGTGAAAGGTGACAGCAAAAATGAAAATAAAAGGGATCGGAGACAGATCTGGAGGACAAACTCTGATTTATCAAGTGGCATTCTCCTGAGGAACTTAAAGAATAACCTTATGAAGACAAGAGACAAACAATATTTCAACTTCAGGAAAAAGAAGAAGCGTCTGTTCATTTGGCCTTCCAAGAGAACACTCATCTCTAAGGGGGACAGGGTGTTGTTAAGAGACAACAAATTTAGGGGCCGTAAAAAAATAAGGGATAAGTGGGAGGAAATTCCCTATGAAGTGGTACACGTATTTACACCTGAGGGAAGTACGTATAGGATTAAAGATCCTAAAGGAATGTGTAAAGTAGTGCACAGAAACAACTTAAAAGTGTTATTGGGACCTACAAAAGATGTATTTTCAGACAGTATTGATAATGTTGAAGTCAGGAAAAGGGATGGGGATTTACAAAGTGACACTGATATAGAGAGTGGTTTTTTGGAGGCAGGTGATTTAGAAACTGCCTGGTTTTTGACCTGTGATCTGGAGTCACCTCCACAAGGGGGAGATGAAAACTTTTTAGAGATGGAGAATATGCTAGATGTTCCGGACTCTGGAAGGGAAGGAAACCCGGGAGATAGTGTAATCAATACGGAAGCATTTAGTGAAAGACCAAAACGTATAACTAGAGGTTGTAGACCTAACTATTTGAAAGATTATATAGTTTATTAAAAAAGAAAAAATCCTGAGGGGTTATGAAAATGTCGGGGACGACATTTTTTACTGAAAGGACGAATTTAATATGGTTAAAAACAAAATACAAACGTTACCTTTTCCTTTTGGAGTGCTGGAGGGGTCCTCAGGGCTGCAGAGATGGGATTTTTAGGGGCAAGAGTTGTTTGTGACCAGCCCTGATGGATGGCTGGCTTTAAGTGAAGTAGAGACAGACAGGGTTGCCAGGTGGAAATTTTTTTTCCAGCCCAATCCAGCCCAAAAAACAGCCCAAAACCCGCCCAAACACAAACCCCGCCCCTGACACCCCCACCCCCGCGTCATCACCCCGCCCCCACCGTCATCAACCCCGCCCCCGCCGTCACCGGCCCCGCCTCTGACGTCATCGGCCCCGCCTCCCCGTCATCGGCCCCGCCTCCCACATCATCGGTCCCGCCTCCCACGTCACTAACCCCGCCCAAAAACGTCACTAACCCCGCCCAAAAACGTCACTAACCCCCCCCCCCCGCGGCCGAAAAAGCCGCACAAAAAACCGCCCGGAAGCCCAAAAAACAGCCCAAAAAACCGCAACCCGCCGCGGGCAAAAATTTCCCGCAGCGGGTCACGGAAAACCGCCCAATTGGGCGGTAAAACTGCCCACCTGGCAACACTGGAGACAGAGAGCATTACTGGGTGTAATGGCAGGTTCTGCACATGCTCAGTAAGGTTCTGAAGCTCTGAGTAGGCCTGAAATCGGGGCCTGGACAGGGCCTTGGGAGGATTAATTAATTAAACTTTTTTGGGGTAGTAAGGGCATTTGGGGGTCCTATTTGGGGGAATTAGGGGGATCTGGCAAAAAGAATATTGTTTTTAAGTTGTCTATAGGGAGATACGCAGTTTCAAGGGGGCTGCGCATCTTTGGGGGTGTGTTTTGGAATTTCAATGGTTATATAGGATGGAGGGGGTGTAAGGGAAATTATTAGATGGTGATCAGAGAATTTTATAAGTTATTTTATGGGTTTTTTTTAGGAAAATGCGGTGTGGTCAGGAGAAAAGGTATTTTTAAATTCTAAGGTTATCAGGGTACCAGGAGAGATGTGCTACACCTGCTCAGCGAGCGGGAGGGATGTGACATGAGCAGATGTCAAAAAATTTAGGAAAGGTTTCTTCTCAATTAAAGTCTATGGGTCTGATGGTTTTAAAATGGAGCTGACACCAGGGAAATTCAGATTCCATATTCTCAGCGCAAACTGTAGCTTAAGTGCTGGAGAGGTTGATTGGCTCAGAAGGGACCGATGATGTCATCTGATTCTGGTTACTTGGACTACGGCTTGGGGAAGTAGGGAGAAGGATAGGAGAAAGAGAACTGACAGGGAGGTTTTCTTTCTATGCTGAGAGAAAAAAAGGTTTTCTTTCTGTAGAGTCAGCTGTTAACTCAGAGGCAGTGCTGGTAAGGGAAGGGACTTTTAAGGGGACTCTCCAGTACTCCAAAAGAAAGGGGGGTTTAGCTGTATTGGGAAAAGCCAGGGTGAAAGGTTTCCATCAATAAGTATTGGAATTCAGAGAGAGCACCTTGAAGGTGATGAGCTGGGAAATTCAAGCTACCAGCAAAGTTATTATTACAAAAGGAGGAATAAGTGTTAGAGCGTTGCATATGATTCTTGGACAGTGGGTATGGTCAAGTGAAGAAACTGGACCTGAGTTTGGGAGTTAGCCAGCATTAGTTTCAGAAGTCCTGTATCAGAGTCACAATAGAGTTGAGGTTTTCCTGTTCCTGTGCATCAACTGCAGCAAAGCGGATTCCTAGGAATTGCAGCAGTAATTCTGAGGGGCAGCTGCTGATTCCTCCAGAGTGGCGGTGTTTCCTTGTGGCAGCAGTGTTTCCTGGGATCCAGTCTCAAGCAGCAAGAGGTTACCGGATCAAAACGGGAAGGAGTGGATAAGTTATTTACCTTTATGAATTTTTGAATAATTTTCTAGAACTATTTTTTTTTTGTGTGCACACATCATTTTAACTTTGAACAGCTGAAACAGTAAAGGTACCTGTTGTTGTTTCGCCCTACCTGTGAAAGAAGATAAACAATTGTTGTTTTTTTTAACCAAAGGAAAATTGCTTTTAAGGTTTAAAACAGGAGAAAAAAAGTCCTGGACTGGTAATAATGATATGCTGAGGTTTGAGTTTTACTGGGTTCCAGTCTCCAAACATTTCTGAACTTAGTTTTCAGGAATCTTGGAGCTTGGGTCCATGAAATCCAGAAAACCCTAAGAAGGGATTCCTTTGCTAGTGCACAAATAAATGCTTTGTATTCTTGCATTTCTTTCAGTATAAGCATTTAAAGGTTCTGTAAGGTTCTGAAGGTTGAAAAGTGTAAACAGGAATAGAAGCTACTTTGAGCTGTTCACATAGTGCTTAAGTAAATGTAACCGTTAAACAAATGTGATTTGCAGAATAAATTAAACATATTTGCTTGTTAAAGGTGGTGATACACATTTCTTTGCCAGCATGAATGGGGTTCCTCACACTCTGAAAATAATTGACTCTGTTAATAAAAATTATTTAATTTTAGTTATTTTATTCCTTAATGATTAAAAACCAGTAGCGCTGGACGGAAGTGTGCTCTGCTTCAGGGGAAACATCTTACCCCGGTGCTGTGACCAATAGCAGATTCTGTTATTGTTGCAAAGCGGGGCAGCGCTGAAACCTAGGGGGCGCTACAATTGCAAATTGGATGTTTGCCCAAACTATCTGCTTAAATGTGCTCCTCCCTGCTTCATTTCTGATCTGACGCAGCATCTTAACTTTATGCTCAGTAGCGGTATCTTCCCTGAAGCCTCTGGAAACATACTTCTCACCCCATCCCAAAAGACGCCAAGAAAAGTAGCAAGGAACTCACCAACTACCGGCCAATAGCATCAATCCCGTTGTTTGTGAAATTGATGGAGAGCATGGTGAATAAGCAACTCAATGAGTACCTGGAAAAGTTCCACATCTTCCATGAATCGCAGTCAGGCTTCCGCCCTCTCCATAGTACAGAAACGGTGCTCGTCACGCTACTCTCAAACTTCAGGCGGGAGATAGCTGTCGGGAAAAGCATTCTATTGTTGCAATTCGACATGTCAAGTGCCTTCGACATGGTGAACCACACTAATCTACTTCAGCTCCTTGATTATTTCAGGACCAGTGGCAATGTACTGAATTGGTTGACGGGCTTCCTGACCCCAGAACCTACCAAGTCATCTCTGGAGGAAGTTTATCACCTTCTTGGCCAGCTGTCTGTGGTGTACCACAGGGTTCACCGCTTTCTCCTTCACTGTTTAACTTAATGCTAATTCCTCAAGCCGCAGCTCTTTCTAAACTTGGTCTCCACCCGTTCATTTATGCGGATGACATCACCATCTACGTTCCTTTCAAAAAAGACTTAGCTGAAATAGCTGCCAACATCAGCATTGGGTTACAAACTGTATGTGCCTGGCGAACTCCTTTAAATTGAAGCTCAACACAGAGAAAACTCATTGCCTTCTACTTACATCACCGTACAACAAATACAATCCTGCCACCTTAACTGCACCTGGGCTTGACCTGCCCAGGAGTGGAGGAGTGGCCTAGTGGTTAGGGTAGTGGACTTTGTTCCTGGGGAACTAAGGAACTGAGTTCGATTCCCGGCACAGGCAGCTCCTTGTGACTCTGGGCAAGTCACTTAACCCTCCATTGCCTGCTACATTGAGCCTGCCATGAGTGGGAAAGAGCAGGGTACAAAAATGTAACAAAAAAAAAAAATCTGTGCATCTCTGAAAATTCTAGGAGTAATACTTGACAGAAATCTAACTCTGGTAGATCACACTAATGCAGCCGTAAAAAAAGCATTCTTCTCTCTCTGGAAATTGAAACGTATAAAACCTTTTTTCCCTAGAGAAGTATTTTGCAATTTAGTGCGGTCTCTTGTTTTGAGTCATCTTGATTACTGCAATGGTATCTATGCAGGGTGCATGGAACTACTTCTTAAAAAATTGCAGACTGCTCAAAATACCGCTGCAAGATTGATCTATGGTACATCGAAGTTCGTCAGCTCCCTGGTGCACAAAATCCTTAATGGCAAAGCTCCAGCTTATATGTATAATCTTATTCTCTTGCCACCAAGAAACTTGAGCAAATCTTCCCAATCCTACTTACATCTCTACTACCCCTCGTGCAATGGCCTCAAGTATAAAACCAGCCACGCATCTACCTTTCCCTACATCAGTGCACGTTTGCGGAATGGTCTACCCAACTCTGTAAAAGCTACCTCCAAACAACAGGCTTTCAGAATCTCCCTGAAGACCGCTTTATTCAGGAAAGTTTACACTGCAGCTCCGCACTGCCTTAATGTTTTCTGACCCATTACTGTTATGTGACCATACTGCATTCCTTACCTCCTTCTCACTTCTCTCCCTCTGTCTCTCCCCACCGACTACCTTGCCCTTAATGTGTCTGTTTGTCTATTACTTGATTGGTGTGTCTTTTTATACTGCTGTTAACCTTTTGAACTAATGTAAGCCACATTGAGCCTGCCCATGGGCGAGAAAGTGTGGGATATAAATGCCAAATAAATAAATAAATCTTTCAATAGGCGCTGCAGCAGCATATGCTGGGGCTTCAACTCTTCCCTCCCTGGGCCTCCTTAACCTCAGTTTGGCCCTGTCCTTTATACTTCCAGGTTCCGAATCCACCCTTCCCAGCTCACTTCCTCCCAGGGCAGAACGAGTGTTCTTAAGGTGGCTCAGGCTGAAGGACTATTTTGAAGGGTGAGGAGCAATGTTACTACTACTACTACTATTTAACATTTCTATAGCGCTACAAGGCATAAGCAGCGCTGCACAAACATAGAAGAAAGACAGTCCCTGCTCAAAGAGCTTACAATCTAATAGACAAAAAATAAATAAAGTAAGCAAATCAAATCAATTAATGTGAATGGGAAGGAAGAGAGGAGGGTAGGTGGAGGCGAGTGGTTACAAGTGGTTACGAGTCAAAAGCAATGTTAAAGAGGTGGGCTTTCAGTCTAGATTTAAAGGTGGCCAAGGATGGGGCAAGACGTAGGGGCTCAGGAAGTTTATTCCAGGCATAGGGTGCAGCGAGACAGAAGGCGCGAAGTCTGGAGTTAGCAGTAGTGGAGAAGGGAACAGATAAGATGGATTTATCCATGGAGCGGAGTGCACAGGAAGGGGTGTAGGGAAGGACGAGTGTGGAGAGATACTGGGGAGCAGCAGAGTGAGTACATTTATAGGTTAGTAGAAGAAGTTTGAACAGGATGCGAAAACGGATAGGGAGCCAGTGAAGGGTCTTGAGGAGAGGGGTAGTATGAGTAAAGCGACCCTGGCGGAAGACGAGACGGGCAGCAGAGTTTTGAACCGACTGGAGAGGGGAGAGGTGACTAAGTGGGAGGCCAGCAAGAAGCAGATTGCAGTAGTCTAAACGAGAGGTGACAAGGGTGTGGATGAGGGTTTAGGTAGAGTGCTCGGAAAGAAAGGGGCGGATTTTATGGATGTTGTAAAGAAAGAAACGACAGGTCTTGGCAATCTGCTGGATATGAGCAGAGAAGGAGAGAGAAGAGTCAAAGATGACCCCAAGGTTTCGAGCTGAGGAGACAGGGAGAATGAGAGAGCCATCAACAGAAATAGAAAACGGGGGGAGCGGGGAGGTGGGTTTGGGGGGGAAAATGAGAAGCTCGGTTTTGGTCATATTTAATTTCAGGTGGCGTTGAGACATCCAGACAGCAATGTGAGACAAGCACGCTGAAACTTTGGTTTGGATGCAAGGTGAGATATCAGGGGTAGAAAGGTAGATTTGGGAGTCATCAGCATAGAGATGGTAGGAAAAGCCATGGGATGAGATTAATTAACCAAGGGAAGAAGTGTAGATAGAAAAGAGGAGGGGACCAAGATCAGAACCCTGAGGTATGCCGACAGGCAGAGGGATAGAAGTAGAAGAGGATCCACCAGAGTGAACACTAAAGGTGCGGAGGGAGAGGTAGGAAGAGAACCAGGAAAGGACAGAGCCCTGGAATCCAAGTGAGGACAGGGTATCGAGAAGTAAGCTGTGATCGACAGTGTCAAAAGCAGCGGAAACATCAAGAAGAATGAGGATGGAATATTGACCTCTGGATTTAGCCAGTAATAGGTCATTGGAGACTTTAGTAAGCGCAGTTTCGGTTGAGTGGAGAGGGCGAAAACCAGATTGTAGTGAGTCAAGTATAGCATGTGAGGACAGAAAATCAAGGCAGCAGCGGTGAACAGCACGTTCAAGTAATTTGGAGAGAAAAGGAAGGAGGGAGATGGGTCGGTAATTAGAGGGACAAGTAGGGTCGAGTGAAGGCTTCTTAAGGAGAGGTGTGACCACAGCATGTTTAAAGGCAGCAGGGACAGTTGCAGTGGAAAGTGAGAGGTTGAGAATATGACAGATAAAAGGAATAAGAGCAGGAGAGATGGCATTAAGAAGGTGGGTGGGAATGGGATCAGAGGAACAGGTAGTACATTTTGAGGAAGAAAGGAGAAGTGTAGTTTCCTCAATAGTAACTTCAGGAAAGGAAGAAAGAGAATGAGGGGAAGGAGAGAGAGGGGAACGGACTAGTGGAGGGAGAGGTGGTGAGGTAGAGAAAGCAAGGTTTATATTTTGAACTTTGTTGTGAAAGAATTCAGCAAGGGTCTGAGGAGATAATGAAGGGGGAGTTGGGGGAGGGGGCACCTTGAGGAGAGAGTTCAATGTGGTGAAGAGAAGTCGAGGATTAGAGCCCAGAGAGTTGGTCAGTTGGATATAATAATCCTGTTTGGCACATAAAAGAGCAGATTGGAAGGAGGTCAGCATGAACTTAAAGTGTAAGAAATCAGCAAGGGCCCGAGATTTCCGCCAGAGGCGTTCGGCGGAGCGGGTACAGGAACAAAGGTAGCGGATATTAGAAGTCAGCCAAGGTTGGGGTTTTGTACGCCTTACAGAGCGGATCATCAAAGGTGCAAGAGTGTCTAAGGCAGAGGATAGAGTATTGTTGTAAGAAGAAACAGCCTCATTGACAGACGTGGATGGTGCCACAGTAGAGAGGAGGTTTGAAACATGGGAGGATAGAGATGAAGGGTCAATATCGTGAAGAATCCTAGATAAATTAGATAAGATAGGACGGGTCTGGGAGGGAGGAGATTTAAGTGTGAAAGTTATAAGATGGTGATCAGAGGAGGGAAGATCAGAGGCAAGGAAACTAGAGGGTGAACAGTTGGAGGAGAAGATGAGATCAAGACAGTGACCATTTTGATGAGTGGGGGAGGTGGAGCATAGTTGGAGATTAAAGGAGGACGTTAAAGCGAGTAACTTGGAAATATAAGAGTTGGAAGGATCATTAGCAGGAATATTAAAGTCACCAAGGATGAGAGAGGGGGAGGAAGGATCATGGCAAGCCAGGCGTCAAAGTCACTGAGAAAGGATGAAAGGGACTTATCAGGGGGACGATAAATGACCGCTATTCGAAGAGGCAGAGGAGAGAAAAGGCGGATAGAGTGGACTTCAAAGGAGGAAAAACAGTGAGATTGAGGTGGAAGAAGGGGTTGAAATCTGGAGGAGGGAGAGAGAAGTAGTCCAACACCGCCCCCACGGCCAGCAGGACGAGGAGTATGTGAAAATAGATAACCGCCTTGGCACAGGGCTGCGACTGAAGCAGAGTCATCAGGGCAGAGCCAGGTTTCTGTTAGGGCGAGCAGATGGAGGTGACGCGAGATAAAGAGGTCCTGGATATAGGCGAGTTTGTTACAGATAGAGCGGGCATTCCATAGGGCGCAAGAGAAGGGCAGAGAAGAGGAGGGGAATAGAGAAATAGAGATGAGGTTAGAGAGGTCGCGGTGAGATCTGTAGAATTGGGATAATAGTTGGTGAGGGGGCCAGGATTGGGATTGATGTCACCGGCTGAGAGTAAGAGAAGGAGTAAAAGAGAGCGGAGGAGAGTAGGAGAGGTGTGGCCACGAAGGCGTCGAAGGCGAGAGGTATTTAGGTGGAATGGGGAAGGCAAAATGGACGGAAGAAAGAGGTGGAGATTAAAAGCCAAGAGGGAGGAAGAGGGTAGGAGAGAAGGTGAGGTGATGAAGTCGATGGATGGGCAGTGAGTTCCTGTAGCGGAGAGAGGTAGGGGGTGAGGGAAAAGATTAGGAAGGGACAGGGCTAGGAAGAGAATGTGAATAGGGGCCATAAATGACTGAGGTACTTTAGCAACTGGGAAGAAGATTAGATGTAAAGAGAAAAATGCCCATGTAGAACTAAAGTAGATGTGCTATACCACTCTGGTGCCTATAGGAATTTTGGCTGTCTGCTCATGGGACTGACAGTCTAATTCACAGCTGTCCCCTGAGGCACAAAATTCTTTAAAAGAGGAGAGAGATCCTCAGGGAGATCTGAGCCTGATCTTCAAAGGAGAAAAACTGAGTGAAGTTGCTGCCAAAATGCAATCTAGGGGGCAGAGATTTAAATTCTGGGTGCAATGGAGCTGGTGAGCGCTAATACCTTAAAGAGACAGGAGGAAAGGCCCAACTCTTGGGGTTTTGATCAAGGAGCACTGGGGAACACGGAGACACAAGGGAGTGAGAAAGTGGAAATAAGTATGATTGGCGCACAGGCAATTTATCTGCTTATCGAGAGAGAGTGAGAGGACTAAAGGACAGAGCTTAACACATGCTGAAAAAGATAGTGTATTTGATGCTTATTGTTTTTAAAATATTGAACGGGATAACACTGATCTAATGCCCTTATTTTAAAAATCTTTTTATGTTCCCAAACATTATTTGTGGTTAAAGGTAGGTATTTGTCTTCAATTATGACCTCCAAAAGATGTTTATTTAAGTGAAACCAGGAAAAAGACCATTTGAAGACAGGGCCCAATAATTTGGAATTTTTTTTACCGCTGGAGGTTCAACAGCAGACTTTCAACAGAAAAAGATTGAAAACATGGTTGTTATTTTAGGATAGAGCTGCAGTGTAATATATAGTTGGGAGAACTGGAAGGCAGGGTTAGGGTGGATTTATTTATTTAGTTATCAAACTTTGTAATTTTGTAAAACCACGATGATAATGAATGTTGTCATCTGCTTTGAGCTTTAGAGTTAAAACAGAATATAAATCCTCAAATTAAATTAAAATGTGAAAGTGATAAAGAAGAGACATTGGCCGCTGACTGATTTAATGGAGATTAAAGGCACCTTATTGTAATGAGAGAAAAGAAATTAACAAATATATCAGCTGTAGACTCCAGGAGCAGGCCGGAGAGTTTTGGGTGTCCAGGGCTGCAGGCATAGGCACCAGCTCTGTGGGTGCTTGGGTAATCCTGATATTTTTCTTATACATTTTATTAACTTTGGAGCCAAAATCTGCATGCTGCAGGGTAGGAAAGAAGTGTTTCTCTATCCTAGTTACTAGGTTACATCTTCCTCCCCCTGTAGCTTATTGGTTGGAATATCTGATAGATGGCTACAGGACAAGAGAGAGAGAGAGAGAAAAATGTTCCAGCCTATTGGTTGACTGTGTCTGACTGATGGGCTTCAGGGGAAGGGAGCTACTATAAATCTTAGTTTCTTACCTGTAACGGTAGTTTTCCGTGGACAAAGGATCTTCTAGCCACACCTCTGAATATACGCCACGATGACGTGTGTGACCCAGCTATCCAATAGAGAATGCTTTAAAAGTCAAAGTAACAAAGTTAGCGCATTCCCGCCCATATATCCATAATAAATACCGAATGACATCACAGATAAGTCAGTTTAATAAATATAGCTACGACAACTTTAGGGAGGGTCGGGAGGGATTTTGTGGCTAGAAGATCCTTTGTCCACGGAAAACTACCATTACAGGTAAGAAACTAAGATTTTTTCATGGACAGGATCTTCTAGCCACACCTCTGAAGACTGCCAAGCAAACACAGGTAACAAAACATATCATATAACAATGCACCAGCAATCAAAAGAAACATGATTGAGAAAATTGTTACCTGTGATAGGAGGAGGAGGAAAGTTGTCGTTTACATTGCCTCCTGAAGAATCGATAGTCCAAAATTAGAATCTGCACATGATGCCACATCAAGACAGTAATGCTTTGAAAAAGTATGTAGGGATGACCATGTAGCTGCCCTACAAATATCCATAAGAGGTGCCCTATGCAAATATGCAGTTGAGGCCGCCATAGCACGCAGCTTATGTGCTGTGACATGAGGCGGTGAAGCATGATGGTGAATAGATGATGATGAATAGCAGAAATTGATACAATGAGTAACATATGAAGAAAGAGTACGTTTAGAGATTGGTTGTCAATTTTTCATAGTGTAGGAAAGGAACAACTGCAAAGGTCTATGAAACCTTGACGTACGTTGTAAGTAGATTGATAATGCTCTAGTACAGTCCAACGTATGCAATCTACTTTGTTGAGGAGTCTGATGTGGAGGTGGATAAAACACTGGCAAAATAATAGATTGGTTCATATGAAATGAAGACACTACTTTAGGTAAAAACTTTGGATGAGGTCGTAGTATCGCTTTATCATGCAAAATTTGAGTATATGGAGCATAATATACCAGCGCATGAAGCTCTCCAATTCTTCAAGCTGAAGTAATAGAGATAAGGAATAGCGTCTTCCAAGTAAGAAATTAGAGAGTAGCCAACTGAAGCGGCTCAAATGGAGGCTCCATAAGCTTTTCCAGAACAAAATTCAAATCCCATACCATTGGAGGTAGCTGAACAGGAAGTTTAAAATTCAGTAAGCCTTTCAAAAACCGCTTAGTTATAGGATGTCTCATTACTGTGGAATCATCAATCGGGTCATGAAAAACCGATATAGCTGCAATGTGCACCTTAACTGAAGAAGCAGCTAACCCTGAATTAGACAGGTAAAGAAAAGATTCTAATAATGGAGAAATTGAGCAAGAAATTGGATTAATATGATGTACTTTACACCATAACAGAAATCTCCTCCACTTAGAAGCATAAACTTGCCTAGTTGACTGTTTCCTAGAAGCCAGCAACACATGAAGAGCTGGTTGTGAAAAAACTGAAGTATCTAATGAGTTACTTGAAGATACCAAGGGGTGAGACGAAGTTTCTTGAGGTTTGGATGCAGAAGTTGACCTTTGTTCTGAGATATGAGGTCTGGAATCAAAGGAAGAAACTGTGGCTGGAGGACAGCTAATTGTTTTAGTATGGGAAACCAAGTTTGTCTTGGCCAATATGGTGTTATTAGAATTATAGACGATCCATCTTGGATGATCTTCTGTAATACTCTTGGAATGAGAGGAATTGGAGGAAAAGCATAAAGAAGAGCATTTGTCCAAAGGATAGTGAACACATATGTGGCTATCCTGTTCTGCGAAGGCCACTTGGAGCAATATTTGTGACACTTGTTGTTCTGTGGGGATGCAAATAGATCTACCTGAGGCATACCCCAAAGACGAAAAAGGTTTTGAATAACTGTGGTCGTCAGAGACCACTCGTGAGTGTTGCGTTCTCGAGGGCCTTGGCATTCTGTCAGGTCCTCGAGGCAGGACTGGAGTTCGTGAGCCCTTGGGCCACTGCCGAGGAGCGGCAGTGGCAGGCAAGACCACCTCGGGACTGGAAACACAGAAGAGCAGTACTGGAACTCTGGACTGGAGTAGTACAAGGCAGGCAGCTAGAACAGATGAGACAGGAACAGCTTCACCTGCACCTAGCCACCGTTTTTCCGGAGTTGAGCTCCGAAGTGCAGGCGGCCGGCAGGACTTGCAGGATAAGGCAGGAACTGAAGATCCAGAGGACCCACCCTGGGTCTGGGATACACGAGGGCGACAGGGCACGGAACTAGACTCAGACAGTGTGCTGCTGCACAGCCACTAGCAAGACCCAGAAGACAGACCAATGGATCCTCAGGAGCTTAGTCAGGATCGGGAGGCGGGGCTGGTGGTTGGGAGGCGGGGATAGTGCTGGACAGACTTGTACGGTCTGTGCCAGGGCCAGTGGTGGGCAGCGGGACTGGTGGTTGGGAGGCGGGGATAGTGCTGGACAGACTTGTACGGTCTGTGCCGGAGCCGGGGTTGGGAGGCGGGGCTGGTGGTTGGGAGGTGGGGATGGTGCTGGGCAGACTTATACGGTCTGTGCCCTGAAGAGCACAGGTACAAATCAAAGTAGGGTATACACAAAAAGCAGCAAATATGAGTTATCTTGTTGGGCAGACTAGATGGACCGTGCAGATCTTTTTCTGCCGTCATCTACTATGTTACTATGTTACAAGGCGTACAGAAGCTAGCAGGAGCAAGGACTAGGGCAGCAACACACTAGGCAGAACGGGGATCGGGGAATACCCACAGGGTAAACCCTCTAGCTAGGTGGAGACAGGATACAGGAATAATCACCCAGGAAAACACACTAGCCAGACAGATACAAGATTCAGGATATACCCTCAGGATATACAAGCAGGGTAGGCACACAGGCTAGGCAAGGCAGGGTTCAGGGTAAAGAGAGCAAACCAGGAATAACAGGCCAAGGGTCTTGGGCAGGTAGCACAGCAAACAGAGTAATCAGGAAGAATAGGCCAAGGGTCTGAAGCCACAGCCATTCCACACACTGACTGGGGAACCCACAAAGGCTGAGGCTTTGCATACAGACAGAGAACAAACCCGGACAAAGGCTTCACCCCAACCCAGGGTAAGCCAGGAACAGAGGCATCACCCCAAACACAGGGTAAGCCAAGAACAGAGGCTTCACTCCAAACACAGGGTAAGCCAGGAAGGACCCGCAGTCCACAGACAGACAGACAGTGGCAGGGAAGACCCCCCACGGAAGGACAACAGAGACACAGACACAGAAAGAAACTGGGCTGGAACCCAGAGAGAGGCTAAGCAGTAGTGCAGCAGACACTTACTAACCTGACCTGGCCTAAGAGCATAACACTTATGCAAAGGCCCTGACTGCAAGCACAGCCCTTCCTTATGAAGGCTCTCACTGATGAGACCAGCAGCAGGACAGAAGCAGGAAGTACACTGACCCCAAAGAGAGGCTTGACACACATAGGAAGTGAGCCCACAGGAAAGATAGGCAGGAGCCTTCTAGGAAGCTGGCACAGAGCCAGTGGCAGCCATCTTAGATGCTGGCTCCCCAGAGAGGCATAGCACACACAGGTGAGGTCTAGTGAAGTAATCAGCACACAGAGCCAGAGACAAGACTAACACAAAGACAGACAGAAGCCAGCAGAGCTGCTGGCCCCCAGAAATGAAGCAAGTCTGAGGTTGGTCACGGCCACAGATGAGACAGTGAGGTTGAAGTTTCCTGCTTAATACATCCGCTATGCGTTTGTCTCGGCCTGGTAGATAAATCGCTTGAATAACAGAGTGCAGAGATAGAACTAGAGTCCATAGTCTGACAGCCTTGCGACACAAGCAATGTGAGCCCATACCTCCCTGCTTGTTTATATAAAACATTGCTACCTGGTTGTCTGTACATACTTGAATCACTTGAAAGTGAAGGAAATGTTAAAAAGTTTGAATAGCCAATCTGACTGCTCGCAATTCTAGGAGAATGATGGAGTAGAATCTCTCTTGAAGTGTCCAGTGACCTTATGTTGACAATTTCTCCATATGTGCTCCCCAACCCAGTTTGGATGCATCCGTTGTAATGACTTTGGTTGGTGGAGGCGACTGAAAAGGAGCTCCCACCAAGAGATTGTCTTGATGCGTCCACCACAAGAGCAAGTTTGAGATGATTGGACAGAAGAATTTCTGTAGAGAGAGGATGTAAATACTGAATTCACCTTTTCCTTAAGTACCATTGTAGAGGACACATGTGGAGTCGTGCTAGCGGAAGAACAGCAACTGTTGAAGCCATATGTCCCAAAAGGGTTAGAATAGTGTGAGCAGTAGTCTTGTTCACTCATTGAAGATGTTGAACTAATTGTATCAACAACTGAGCTCGAGAGTGTGGTAACTTTGCTAGAGAATCCCGAGAAATGAGATCTGCACTGATGAATGTTCATCTCTGCATCGGGATCAAATGTGACGTCCTGTAGTTTATCACTAAACCTAACCTTTCGAGAAGTTGAATGGTACTCCGTAAGGCTTGAAGATTTTCTTGTGGAGAATGAGCTACGATCAACCAATCGTCGAGATATGGAAATAGCATGATCCCTTGTTGATGTAAGTGAGCTACTGGTGCTATAATGCACTTCGAGAAAACTCTGGGGGCTCCAAATGGAGGATTCCACTCACCCTCCTTGCTCAGAAAAATCACAGAGTCTGTGTCATGATAAAGACAGCGTACTTGTAATGCATCAAGAAGCTTCTACAGCTAGAGGTGGGCGGGCGCAGTTGTAAAAGAAGCCATGAAGATATTAGTGTTACCCAGTAGTGCACAAAGCTCCTTCATGCATTTCCAGGTGATGCAAGCCATGTCATCATCTATAAGATTGCACAATGACACAGCGTGGGTGACCTATCAGATATTTTTTAATTTTATTGACAAAAGTGTATAGGCTGATAAAATCATAACAGTGTATTTTCTTACCCTGTTTAGCCTGATAGTACAGACAAACAACATTCGTTCTACCTCCAAAATGGGCGTCCTGAGGAATTAACAGTTCTGGTAGAGCGGCTCTTCTCAGAAAGGCCGCATGATTCCTATCTGTTTTTTTTTTTTGAAGGTATATTTATTCATTTCAATATTTAAACAAGCATAAACTTGTTTATGAAACACAGCAATAATATATCAAATAGAATATACAAATAATTATCAAAATAAATGTCATGCTTCCTTAGACCACAAATATACACTTGAGGGGGGCTGAATGAATAGAGAAGATTACATAATCATAAATAGTTTTCTTGAATAGGCTGCATGTCTCTCATTTACTTCTCAACTCTTCAGTTGTTTCATCTCTATGAATGATTTGAGCTGTTCCGGAGAATAAAATACATATTTTGTCATTCCCAGTTTTACAATGCATTTGCATGGGTACGCTAGAAAAAAGTAACCCCCCCCCCCCCCCCCCCCCCCCCACTTCCAGTGTCCCTTTTTTCAAAGCCAAGAATGCTTTTCTTTTCATCTGGGTCTGTTTTGTAACATCAGGGTAAATCCATACTCTCTCCCCTCCAAAGGGGGATTTTGCATTTTTAAAGTACAGTCTCATTACAGAGTTCAAATCCTGTTCAAACACAAATGATACTAATAAAGTAGTTCTTTGAGTTACATTTTCCAGAGATTGTTCAAGTAAAAGCGAGATGTTATTCAAATCTATTTGGCCTTCAGCCTCGTTTCCAGGCCTTCCCACTTCCCCTTTGGAGATTTCAATATAGTAAATTTTATTTATTAAAGGCATAGCTTCTATAGGAAATTTCAAATTTTCTTTAAGATATCT
Organism: Microcaecilia unicolor; assembly: GCF_901765095.1. NCBI lineage: Eukaryota > Metazoa > Chordata > Amphibia > Gymnophiona > Siphonopidae > Microcaecilia > Microcaecilia unicolor. The sequence goes on from NC_044033.1 coordinate 301,475,989, forward strand.
CTTAAATAAATCTAATGGGGGAATTCCCGGGGATTTAGGAAAGTTCAAGACCCGAAGATTTAGGTGTCTATTATAGTTCTCAATAAATTCTATTTTCTGTCTCATCTCTGCAATATCTTTAATTGCTGATATTTTATAGTCTTGTAGGTGTTCCAAATCTTTTTCTACTTTAGTTATTTTCTGTGTGAACTCTTGTTTCACTGTATCCACCACGTTTTTCATTTCATCAAATTTCCCACAAAGAAACTGCAACTCACCCGATGTCTTTTGGAGAATATTTTCCATTTTATTCAACTTAGCCCAGATCATTCCGAGGTTCACCTCCGGTGTTGTTCCTTGAGGACAAGCCTTGACGTCTGGCATCTCTTTCGGCAGGCCTGGGCCCTCATTTGGCGACTTCTCTGTCTCACTTCCGATGGCAGAGTGCGCCATCTCCTTGGCTGTCTTCGACGCCGGACACGGAGGGAATGCTTGTGTTGATGGCGATAGGGAGACTTCCTCTCCCCGTGAAGTTTCCTTTTCTCCAGTCAACGCCACAAGGGGATCTCTCTCCCGCATTTCTTGAGAGACGCCGGAGAAAAAAATGCTCTATTTTCGGTTGTATTGGCGTTGAGGTAGTGGGAGGCGAGGGCAGCCGTTTCACCACTCCTTTCCGCTTAGTGTGCGGCATATTCAGGTAGGTTTAAAGAAAATTTGTCCCCGAGAATAACTGAGCGTTTCGCTATTGGTCAACATGCGGCCATCTTGAAACGCCTCCCTCTTCCTATCTGTTTTAACCATCCTGTCCCACTCATGTTCCTAAATATATGACCTTAAACCCTTTCTCTTTTAGGTAATCTGCTGCATTGTGTTTTGTAGCTAAGAAATTCAAAGGTGGTGCCCATTATCAGGTTCTTTTTTTTTTTTAGAATCATAACAGATCGTACAGCTGCGGCAAAAACACTCATTAAATTAAAAGGCTGTGCTCACCATTACGGAGGGCATAACTATTAAGAAAGTAGTCACACACATGTACTTCTCCGCCCTTTAGAGTGTGCTTGATATGTATATGTTCTTTGTCCTCAATGTACATCAACCAATAAATACTGGCGGTTGAATATCTCTTGGTCTGTTGATGATAATTGTCAGCGAACGGCAGAGCTATGGTTTTCGGTTCTAAACACATAAACCTGAACATGGCCATACACATGGAAAAGAGTGTGATGTATTGAAAAGGGTCTGTACAATTCTTTAGGGGTTACCACTCCACCTCTCAGTATTTTTTCTACTTCCATAGCCCTCTCTGTCATTTTCATAAATTTCCTCTCTGTACAGGACCCAGGCCTGTTGTAAAATGTGCACATCCTACCTGCAGTAGTAGGCCAGTTCTTTTTGTAAATCAAATGTCTTATGCTTGTTCTTGCTGTACTAGTGTGTGAAAGCCTCTCTCTCATTAGGCATCATGCTCTCAATACCATAGTATTTTCCTCAGGCATTCCCCCCACATAACTTTGATTTTCCGTGGTGTTAAAAAAAGCGAGGAAAGTACCCTTTGTTGCCTTCAAAGCCTTGGCTTGAGGGAGCTTGTTAAGTTTCATGGGCAGAAAATTTAGAGAGTCTATAAAGCGAATGCCCAGCACATCAGCCCTGATTTGTAAAAGCTTAAAACCTCATCCATCTTTTCTTGCAGCAGCTGACAACAAAATAGCCATCATACCCTTTCAAACTGTGAGCTATGAAAGTGTAGTCCTTGAGCCGTTTGTCTATAGAAGACCCAATGAACTTGGAGAGGCAGCTCAACTCCTAGAATTTCCACTCATGCTCTCAGTTAAGATCCATTGCAAAGATGTAACTGGGAATGATCCATAGCCGCCGAGTGCAGGGGTGCAGGGGTCTCTCTCTCTCTCTCTCTCCTGCTCCTGACAGGACCCGGGTGATCGTGTCCCAACAGGAGCAGGAGAGAGAAAACTCTGGCACCAGGCCCCCTTGCATTGCCTGCCTAGCAGCTGCTGGACCCTCAGACCACACATGCTCAGTTTTGAGACTGTGCATGTGCGACCTGAGGAAAGCAGCTGCAGGGGCAGGCAATGCTAGGCAGAGGAAGGAGCCGCGATGCCTGCAGCTGGCAGGGCCAGCCAAGGTACTGCGGGGGAGGGGGCAGTGGCGGCAATGACAATTCTGCCCCGGGCCCGGCTCAATCTCTCGGCGGCCCTGACCCCGTCTTCTGCATACATTCACAGTGATAAATGATATACCTTTCGGATGTTTTAGGCCTAGCCAGCTGTGTCATATAACATAAATGCTTTTCACTTTTCAGTAAAGGATCACCGTATTGAAGACATTTTTTTACTTTCAATTGTGCTTTTGTCATGGCCATTGCCGTGACTCAAGGCCTACTCACCTTCTGCTCCCAGGAGGGGAGCCGGGCTCGGGTTCCACGACCCTTGCCGGGACCTCAGGTCTTCCTCCAGTGTGTCGGGCAGCCATGCAACCTGCTTCCTTAGGCATGCACGCCGCGGCCCCAGGTTAAAGGGCCAGAAGCAGGAAGTTTGCACTGGCCTAGGCATACTTAAGGGAGGTCCAGACTCTTCTCCAGCGTATTCGCAACAGGTCACCTATCTGTGTCTAGAGCATGACTGTGTGCCAGACCTGCCTGCCTGCTTTGCCTTGTCTCCAGTCTGCCCTGCCTGTCTTGCCTCCAGCTAGACCTGCCTGCCCTGCCTCCAGTCCACCCTACCTGCCCTGCCTTCAGCCAGACTTGCCTGCCTTGCTTTCTGCCAGCCCTGCCTGCCTCGCCTGACTCCAGCCTAGCCTTGCCTGCCTCCAGGCCTTGCCTGCCTTGTCTCCAACCAGTTGTGCCTGCCTCGCTTGTCTCCAGTCCAAGCCAGCCTTGCTTAGTGCTGTGTCTAGTCCAGGTGATTCGCCAGTTGCTAGCCAGAACCTGGCAGCGCCGCGGCACAAGGGCTCACCTTCCTTGCGCCATGACATATTCTTTTTCTCCGTAAGATTCAAACTTATTGCATAATATTTTAGACAAGCATTCTGTCTTTTTTGGATGCCAGAGATGTATGCTGTTTAAACATTCCTTAGAATGGGAGTACAGCCGGCAGTTAGGGCACCTCTCTCTACCACCCTCCTGAACCATACACGTGTCAGATAAAAACAGATGACAGCATAATTTGCATGGGTGGTTATGAGTATAAGGCATTTCACAGTGTTTACAGAAATTTTTCTTACCATAGAACTGTTTGTTATTTAAGATGCCGTAAAAATGATCATGATGAAGTAATAGATATACGGTCTTGATGAACAGCTGACAGTCACCTGTTTTAAAAAGACACCAGCTATCACTGTCTATACGGGTCATATGTTTATGCCCAGATGTTGTTCAAAAACTACTACATTGCTCAACATAACTTTTTTGCTTTCTGACTATCCTAGTGTTACCACCCCTCTCGGCTGGACTGTAGTGATGTTCTCCCAGATACATGATGGTTGTAGTCGTGGCGAATATCCAGGGAACACACACTCACAGCCAAGGGAGTGGAACAAATAAACTAACCTCGTCCTTTACTCTCAAAGAATAAAGGAGGAAAAGAAGCTAAATTTAGGATTTGTTCCTGAACTGGAAGAACCTCACCTTCAGATTTGCAAATTATCTTTTTCTTTATTGAATACAAATGCAAGCAAATTTTCATTCAAATAAACTCTAATTCACAATTAGTGTGCGGCTTAATAGAACTGCACTAACATATTCAACATTCAAATGTAGAACTGCATGTATACCCTTAACTTTGTCTGTTTCACCTAAAAAGGCAGAAAATAACCTTTTCAGATAAGTATTTAAGTTGTCTTTTATCTACATCAGATATTTGTGGTTATTCTCTTTCCTGATGTAAAAATTGGTCTCTTTGTGTGCACTATTGGTGTTTTTGCAGGGATCTCATGGATTTTTAATATCTGATGGTCTGTTCCTTTGTTTTCCCTTAAAATGTTGTGAAAAAATTAATATATTCCGTTCAACACCCTTGGCAATGTCACTTAGCTGTAGTTGAATTTACTTAGATGATGTCTTTCTTGCGTCGGAGTCATCTGGAAATCCTTCAGCGGATGATCTACAGAAATCTTCTTCCTAAAACCTCACTTATAAAGAAAATAAATGGAGGCAAAGCCCTTAAAACTCCCTGCTTGTCCAGGAACAGACTCCACTCTGGTGACAATTAATCAGTTCTCAATACTGTGGCCACACTCTCTAATTGAAATAAAATAAGTTAAAGGTTTTCTCACTACAAAACCTATTTCTCACTGTTGATTCCCTGTTCTAAAATCCAGCAGGCTTCACATTGCATTCAGAGATCTCACACAGTAACCCATTCCCTATTCAAATGGTGATTCAACATTTCATCTCACAGACTTCACATATAAGCATAACATTTCCCTGCACAGCTATCAGATCAATCTGGAAAATGCAGCACTCTCATACAAAAGCAGGGCTTAATCTGCCACCTGACAAACCTTGTACTGAACTCAGAACATATGCACAAAATACACCTTCCACACAGACACAGCTTAATGGCTTCTTTTTTCCAAATATCAACTTCACTTCTCAGTCCTTCCCCTGTGTCATACTTAAAATCCTTACACACTTTTTCCTAACACCCTTATAGGCTTTCTCATGTAGTACAATTCCCACCACAAATCAAAGCCTCTCTCACTCTAAAATGGTAAATCACTTATCTCTGGAAATTCAGGGCTATATTGGAACATTCACTCACCTCAGCTCACTTTCAATATCAAAGTACCCTTTTTCAATGTCACTTGTTTCACTTTAAACTCATAAAATATACTTTTATTTCTTACATTTCACACACTCAGCATACGTTTCTCTCGCAGTCATTCCCTGCTCTGGTCTTCAGTTCACTCAGCCAGTGTTGCCAGGTACTCGGCCCCGAAACCCGCCCAAAAAGTTCACACCCCACCCCCGCCGTCATCAACTCCGCCTCCGCCATCATCGACCCCGCCTCTTCCGTCACCGGCCCCGCCTCCTCCATCACCGGCCCCGCCTCCTCTGTCACCGGCCCCGCCTCCTCTGTCACGGCCCCGCCCAAAACGTCACTAGCCCCACCCAAAACGTCACTAGCCCCGCCCAAACCAGCCCAAAATAACCGCACAAAAACCACCGAAAAAACCTCAAAACCAGCCAAAAAAACCGCGACCCGCGGCGGGCAAAAATTTCCCGCCGCGGGTCGCGGAAAACCGCCCAATTGGCAACCTTGCACTCAGCAGTCTCCCTGGCAATTCACCCCCACTAGAGGAACAGCTGACATCACTCAACCAATCAGCTTGTCAGCTAAAGACTGGGTTTTTTTTCCTCTGATCTGTTTAGAATCTTGGCTGTCCCTTCCCCCCATAAAAGTTACTGCAAAACTTCCTATATAGAGCATGTTAAAGTCAATTTTAACCTGACTTGTATCCAAAACAGCAAGGAACATTTTATAGTACAATCCCCACTTAATCATGGTTTATTGCTTGAAAAATAAAACCACATTTAAGAAACATCTCACACTTTCTTCAGCTAACTCCATTAACAATTCCCAAACTAAACTTTAAACCTTTTCCAGCCAGCACCATCCACCAAAACCCTGGAACAGCCCCCCCCAGAGCCCCAGGGAAAAAAACATTTAATATATGTTACCATATATTACACTAGCTCAGTGTGTAGTTTTTTGGCTTCTTGTAGCAATTCTTCGTCTTTTAGCTTTACAGCAGTCGTGAGTGCCTTGAGACTCCCTGCAAAGCACAAGTTATTACCCGCGTTATTTAGATGTACGAAATGTCTTCTTTGTTTCTCAATGATGTAAAACCGTATATACATCCCCAACCACCACCTCTTTGTCTGATAACTGTCACAATGAGATGCATATGCTCTGTAGCTCTTTAGAAAATCAGTTCTAAGAAATATTCCGCCTCACACTCTCCCGGTCTGTGACTTCTAGAATACTAGTAAAAAAGGCCCGTTTCTGAAGGCAAGGAAACGGGCCCTAGGCAGGCAATTCCTCCCCCCCCCCCCGCGCTATGGCCCCCTCGCCCCCCCTTCCGCGAGCCTGTCGACTCCCTCCCCGGACTGCAGAAAACCGCCTCCCGCCGCCGTTGTGGACTACCTGTGCTGATGGGGGACCCAAACCCCCGACAGCCGAAGTGTTATTGTGCCCTTCGCATTGCTTCCTCAATCATCTTCTCTTGAAGTTCCTCTGCATGGGTCTGACGTCAGACACACGCATTGAAAAGACGCTGCATCTATAGGTAAGTAACCTTGAATTAGAACCAATGTGATACAAAAAGCTGTTCTTTTTTCAAACATAAATGTTAGTTTTTTAGCATAGCGTGAGATATTTCTTTGAACATTAGGGGTGATTGACGGTCACCACATTGTTCGTATTCTGTCTTCTTTTCCCGATGTGATGGTGGAATTTGCAACTAGATTTGATGTATGGATGTGCTTATGCCAGTTGCCCTGATGTTGAAGTTTTACCAGCCAGCTCTTTTTCTTGATCTGGGGATTTAAAAAATACAAAATCATAAAGCTAACAAACACGTGCCCTTTCACTTGCAGGTTCCTGTCACCCGAGGCCGTCAAGATGGCCACCAATGACCCCCAAAGCTTTATTGTGTGAATGCCACATGGTCTCAGCTACAAGTGCTATTTTGTAAGAGCAGATGCCATGTGGCCACAGATATAACCGCTATTTTGTAAAACTATCAAGCGCTGAGAAACAAAGACACTGCATCTATAGGTAAGTAACCTCAAATTGGAACCAGCGTGATGCAAAAGCTGTTCTTTTCTAAACATAAACACTTACTTTTTTGTTGTACTAAATCCCCGTGCTGCATGAGATGTTTCATTGAGCAATAGGGGTTGTCAGAGGTCACTGTGCTGTTCATTCATTCATTTGAGTATTTACATGCCGCTTAGACATATTCTGCAATGTCAAAAAGCCAGCATACCAACACGTTAATCACCTGTACTTGACACAAGTCCCAGGGCTATAGTATCCTGTTCAGGGGGTGTTTGTGGTTAAACCTGTCTATAAAGAATATGATTGGACAAACGAGGAGAACCCCTCCTCTGTGACCCATCCCTTTCCCTCACCAATACCACACATATTTTAGGCTCACTGTCCAAAAGGTCAATTGTGGCCAGATGTTGTGGCATATAGGAAAAAAACACAAGGTCCTGAACTTGTTTTACACAGTTTCATAAGAACAAAACATGATGCTTCATTAGTTTATGATTTTTATTATTATGATATATATGATGCATCAGTTACTACTGCCTTTTCGTATGTTTTATTCAACAATTGTAGCTTGCGCATGTCACAAATTCTGAAACAGATGCAAACATATTTGAGAATTACAGTCTTTTGTAAAGGAATCAAATTTCTTTTGAGTACAATACAATGCATATAATTTATATAATCTTGCTCCTTCAAAAGGTTTGCCATACTATCTAGCTTTTCAAAAGGATTAGGCACTGTTTTTTACACTTCAGAGTAACATAGTAGATGATGGCAGATAAAGACCTGTACGGCCCATCCAGTCTGCCCAACAAGATAAACTCATATGTGCTACTTTATATGTATGCCTGATCTTGATTTATTGATATTAATTGGAGTTAATGACGAGTGATAGATTGTTTGTCACCCCAGAGGACCGTCTAGACACAGATTGGTCTCAAATACAAAAGTTACATAAAGCCATCATCAGGAATCCATTTCACGCTAAAACACTCATAGAATATTGTCACGCAATGAGGGTGCCAAGAGGGTTGAGGTTGTACAAAGAACCTAGATTCCTTGAAGATAGCAACTATGTTAAACAGTGGAATGAAATTCTATCTAGATGTTCATCAGATCTCATGTTGTTAACAGTAGACAAGATTAATAGGTTAATAGAAGATCAGCAAAGTGAATTAGCTACAGCACAATCAATAATCAAGACAGGAACATCTACAGCTGAATTTGATCAACAGCTACAGTTACAGGAGAGTCAAATGAATAAATATGCCACAGCAACCCAGGCACAAAAAGTCGCCAAATGTAAGCGTGAGGAGATTGATTACACCAGGGGATTTGTATACCCCTGGATGGATTTATCAAGAAAAACAAGACGCCCTAGACGTAATAAGCGTGTAGCGTTTAACACCTCCAGTGGGTCATCTAGGCATGAGGCTGTTTCATCAGAGGTGGAATCATCAAAAATTAACACACACGGAGGAGTACAACAATCTATCACACAAAATAGGAACCCTTTAGATCCTCCTTTAACCGAGCAAATTCCCCCCAAACTATTGTGAACCAGGAAACAAAAACAAATCAACAAACAGTAATATTTAATTTGTCCAGCAAACAGCTGTCGAAGATACAAACTCAAGTGTTATCTTTAGGATTATCCTTTGTTCCTACACAAAGATATGATTCATATCACACTAAACGGCAATTGCATAAGTTTTTTAGATTATTAAAGCTCCGCCTGTTTTTTGATAGTTCACCAGAAGAACAGGAACAAACCATGGAGGGAGACATCTCATTTATTAAAAATATCATCTTCCATCCATTTGGGTGCCACCTGGTCCACCGGACCATGTTATACAGACTTTATCATAATTAGTGTTAAAGGAAGTTGCAGAATTGGAACAACGTAGATGCAACCCAGTTAATAATTTAACATGAGCACAATGGTATGCTTTAATGGATTTTAAACGGGACACCACTCTGGTGATATCAAGAGCAGACAAAGGAGGTGCCATAGTGCTGCAGAACAAGGTGGATTATCTTAAAGAGGCACACCGCCAGTTAGCGGATACAGAATATTATCAGATTTTGCCTAAGGATCCTACCCCGAGGTATCAAATGGAATTAAGGGAAATATTGATAGTGGCTAACCAGAAAGGCACTATAACGCTCAGAGAATTTAAATATCTATACAGATCCTTTCTGGTGATCCCTAGGATCTATTTTATACCAAAGATTTACAAATCAGTACATCATCCGCCAGGGAGGCCAATTGTTTCAGACCCCCCACACAATTAGAGGAACTAGATAAAGATCTGATCGCAGATATTCAAAAATTAGGAAAGAAAAAAGAGGTTCTGTTGATGGGAGATTTCAATCTGCCGGATGTAGATTGGAAGGTTCCATCTGCCAAATCGGAAAGAAGTAGAGAGATCGTGGATGCTTTCCAAAGTGCTCTGCTCAGACAGATGGTGACGGAACCCATGAGGGAGGGAGCGATGCTGGATCTGGTGCTCACAAATGGGGATAGTGTGTCAAATGTGCGAGTGTGTGCACACCTGGGAAGCAGTGACCATCAAACGATTTGGTTTGATATAACAGCTGAAGTGGAGGGCGGCCACTCTAAACTCAAAGTCCTGGATTTCAAGCGTGCTGACTTTAGTAAAATGGGGGAATACCTGAGGAAGGAGATGATGGGCTGGGAGGACGAACATGAAGTGGAAGGGCAGTGGTCCAGGCTGAAAGAAGTAATAAATAGGGCCACCGACCTTTATGTAAGGAAAGTAAATAAAAGCAAGAGGAAAAGGAAACCGATATGGTTCTCCAAGCAAGTGGCTGAGAAAATAAAGGCTAAAGAGTTGGCGTTCCAGAAATATAGAAAATCTCAAGAAGAGGAACACGGGGAGGAATACCGGATGAAACTGAAAGAAGCCAAGAGAGAGGTACGTCTGGCGAAGGCGCAAGCGGAAGAACAAATGGCTAGAAATGTAAGGAGGGGCGACAAAAATTTCATCAGGTATATTAGTGAAAGAAGAATGACTAAAAAGGGAATTGTGAGACTAAAAGATACAGCGAACCGCTATGTAGATAATGATGAAGAAAAAGCCAATTTGCTAAATAGATACTTTTGTTCTGTTTTCACTGAAGAAAATCCTGGAGAAGGACCGCGAGGGACTGGCAAAAGTACACCTGATAATGGAATGGATATAGCACCGTTCACGGAAGAGAGTGTGTATCAACAACTTGGAAAGCTAAAGGTGGACAAAGCCATGGGACCGGACGGGATCCACCCCAGAATATTGAGGGAGCTCAGAGAGGTCCTGGCGGGTCCTCTTAAAGATTTGTTTAATAAATCCTTGGAGACGGGAGAGGTTTAGAGGGACTGGAGAACGGCGGAGGTGGTACCTCTTCACAAAAGTGGTGATAGGGAAGAAGCTGGAAACTACAGGCCGGTAAGCCTCACTTCAGTTATTGGAAAAGTAATGGAAGCCATGCTGAAGGAAAGGATAGTGAATTTCCTAGAAGCCAACAAGCTGCAAGATCCGAGACAACATGGTTTTATCAGAGGGAAATCGTGCCAAAGGAATCTCATTGAATTCTTTGATTGGGTAACTGGAGAATTGAATCATCGACGTGCTATAGACGTAATCTACTTAGATTTTAGCAAAGCTTTTGACACAGTTCCTCACAGGAGGCTCTTAAATAAACTAGATGGGCTGAAGATAGGTCCCGAAGTGGTGAACTGGATTAGGAATTGGTTGACGGACAGACGACAGAGGGTGGTGGTAAATGGAGTTCGCTCGGAGGAGGGAAAGGTGAGTAGTGGAGTGCCTCAGGGATCGGTGCTGGGGCCGATTCTGTTCAATATATTTGTGAGTGACATTGCCGAAGGGTTAGAAGGTAAAGTTTGCCTATTTGCGGGTGATACTAAGATTTGCAACAAAGTGGACACCCGGGAGGGAGTGGAAAGCATGAAAAGGGATCTGAGGAAGCTAGAAGAATGGTCTAAGGTTTGGCAATTAAAATTCAATGCGAAGAAATGCAAAGTGATGCATTTAGGGAGTAGAAACCCACGAGAGACTTATGTGTTAGGCGGTGAGAGTCTGATAGGTACTGAGGGGGAGAGGGATCTTGGGGTGATAGTATCCGAGGATCTGAAGGCGACGAAACAGTGTGACAAGACGGTGACCGTAGCGAGAAGGTTGCTAGGCTGTATAGAGAGAGGTGTGATCAGCAGAAGAAAGGAAGTGTTGATGCCCCTGTACAAGTCGTTGGTGAGGCCCCACCTGGAGTATTGTGTTCAGTTTTGGAGGCCGTACCTTGCGAAGGATGTTAAAAAAATGGAAGCGGTGCAAAGAAAAGCTACGAGAATGGTATGGGATTTGCGTTCCAAGACATATGAACAAAGACTTGCTGACCTGAACATGTATACCCTGGAGGAAAGGAGGAACAGGGGTGATATGATACAGACGTTCAAATACTTGAAAGGTATTAATCCGCAAAAAAATCTTTTCCGGAGATGGGAAGGCGGTAGAACGAGAGGACATGAAATGAGATTGAAGGGAGGCAGACTCAAAAAAGATGTCAGGAAGTATTTTTTCACGGAGAGGGTGGTGGATGCTTGGAATGCCCTCCCGCGGGAAGTGGTGGAGATGACAACAGTAACGGAATTCAAACATGCGTGGGATATGCATAAAGGAATACTGTGCAGTAGGAATGGATCTTCAGAAGCTTAGCCGAAATTGGGTGGCGGAGCAGGTGGGGGAAGAGAGGTTGGTGGTTGGGAGGCGAGGATAGTGGAGGGCAGACTTATACGGTCCGTGCCAGAGCCGGTGATGGGAGGCGGGACTGGTGGTTGGGAGGCGGGAAATACTGCTGGGCAGACTTGTACGGTCTGTGCCCTGAAAAAGGCAGGTACAAATCAAGGTAAGGTATACACATATGAGTTTATCTTGTTGGGCAGACTGGATGGACCATGCAGATCTTTTTCTGCCGTCATCTACTATGTTACTATCCTGCTTATAATCGAAAGACAAAAACGCCTATATTACGACCTAAATCGGGAGATAGACGTTAATCTCACAAAAACGAGTAAATCAATATAATAGAAAACAATGTTTCAGTGCGTCCGTGTCGCTCGTACGTTCACGTAAAAACGTCCAAATAAGAGGCGTGTCGGGGGCATGTTAGGGGCGGTGATACGACGTGGACGTGTACAACGTATAACGTATAGCGAAATGGCTCTGGTTGAGCAGGAAGATGGGCGTAATATGATGGACCCGAAATAAAAGCGACCAGAGCAAGGGGGAAAGCGTCTTTAGACCCATTAGCGATTGTGCGTAGTTGGAGAGTGGCGACATTGTTGGTGGAAGAGCTGAAGTGGTGGTTGCAGAGAGAAAGCCGAGCGTGTTGAGTACCTGTGACGGTCGTCTGTGTGCCCTGCCTCTTTTTGTGTCATACCCTTTGACCGTTCCTTACTCCTACTCCTTTGCTCCATCGCCCCCTTCCCCTCCCCCTATCCCTCCCCATTCACTCCTCCCACGTGTATACTCTATTCCCTGACCTCCGTTTGTCTCTGTGTTCCTGTACTGTTTGGCGAGTGAGTGGCCAGAGGGCGTGGTGGCTGGAAGTGACAGATCTGTGTGTGTTGCTGTTTGACTACTAGTCCTAATACTTGCACTGATGGTGGGGATATGGATGCACTTAATGCACTTGTGGCATGCATGCTACACGAAGAGGCCACCCACCGCAGGAGGTATTCACGGCCCCGAGTGTTTAGGCCCCGCACCACCTTCCTACAACTCACTGACCAGCAGTGTCTAACAAGGTTCAGGTTTGATAGGGCCACCATTCATCAGCTGTGTGAGCAGCTGAAACCCCTCCTTCAGCCCCAGACACGTAGGAATAACCCCATCCCTGCCCACCTCAAAATCACTTCCTCTCTCTCTCTGTCCTGGCCACTGGCAGTTTTCAATCCGTATTAGCTGCTAACACAGGCCTCACCCAAGCTTCTATTTCACACTGTCTCACCCAGTTCCTGGATGCCTTCATAACTCACACCTCACACTACATCACTTTCCCCACCACCCCCCAGGCCCTGCACAACAACATGGCCGCCTTCTATGCTCTTGCTAGATTCCCCTCGGTCATCGGTGTGATAGACTGCACACACGTAGCCCTCAGACCCCCCCGGGCACACGAAGCCACCTACAGAAATAGGAAGGCATTTCATTCTATGAACATGCAAGTTGTATGTGATGCCCAGGGGGAGGTATTAGACGTGTGTGCCAGGTACCCCGGCTCCACCCACGATGCCTACATCCTACAGCACTCGGGCATCTTCCGCAGGTTCGAGCGAGGGGAGTTCATTGGTGGATGGCTACTAGGTAAGTGCAACATGCATGTACCACCCATACTAGACCTCCTCCACTGGGCAACCCTCTGCCCTGGCTTCCTCCACCACAACCCACTATCCAAATCCCCCCGCCCCCCCTGTACCTGCTCCAAGCAATACACACTCATCTATCTCATTCTGCTTTTCTGCAAAGGTGACCGAGGCTACCCGCAGAGGACATGGCTCATGACCCCCCTGATCCACCCACAACCAGGGGCAGAAGAAACCTACAACAGGAGACATCGCAGCACCCGGGGGATCATTGAGCGCACCTTTGGTTTCTTGAAAAACCGCTTCCGCTGACTGGACCGGTCTGGAGGAGAGCTGCTCTACAGTCCAGAAAAGGTGGCCAAGATCTTTGTGGCGTGCTGCATGTTACACAATTTGGCCCAGCGCAGAGGACAGCCTCTCCCAGAGGAGCCACAGCCACCACCAGAAGAGGCCCCAGATGAGCTGGAAGAGGAGCCCCCTCCACCCCCAGCCCACAGAGCAGAGCTCAATGCCTACCAGCTTGGCGTAAGAGCAAGACAAAGACTCATTGAAACAAGTTTTAGGTGAAAGTAAGTGAACATTTATTTATTTACATTAAGTGCATGTGTGTGTTCAACCCCACCACCACCACCACCACCCCCCTCCCACATCCATCCCCCACACCCACCCCCCTCCCACCAACCCTCACCCTACAGCATGTCCCATCATTTTCCCCTTCCCTTCTCCCGTCCCCTCCTACCCCTCCCACGCCCTTCCTTTGCAGCTGGTGCTGCACGGGAAGTCTTTTCACCCTCTTCTGAGCTGCTGCTCCCAGTGTCCTCCTCCCTATCCCCACGGCAGCCTGCGGCTTCGGCTGCACCGTGGAAATCGGGCCACCTTGTTGGTTCTAGTGGTCTGGCCACAGGACCCAGAATGGGAGCAGATTTGGTGGGTGCTGCAGGAGTGGGTGCGGAGGCTGATGATCGCAACGCCCACCTCTTAGCTGGTGGTTGGTGGTGGTCAGTGGAGGAGGACGTTGATGGCAGGGGCTGCTCCAGCAGCAAGGGGGCTGGAGTAGGTGCTGTGCCCTGAGGGCGCAGGTGTTGGATGCTCTGCTCCAGCCGTTTCAGTTGCTGGAGCACCTCCTGGTGGCCTTCACGTTGCGCCTGGAGGAGTTCCTGGTGGGCTCGCTGCTGTGCCTCCAGTGCTTGGCGCTGCAGCTCGAGATTCTGGTGCCGGTACTCCTCCAAGCGCACGTTGTGGCGGAGTAGTTCCGTGGCCAGCCGCAGGAGTTGCCTCCTTTGGCCGGATGGCCTCTGGCGGGGAGCTGGGCCCTCCTCCTCCTCCTCACCAAAGTCCTCCGGTGCTGGAGGTGCGGCCTCTGCTGGTGGTGCATGTGCCTGTGCTGCAGGTGGTGGTGATGGCAGAGGCTGGACAGCTGGTGCAGGTGGTGGTGGTGGAGGCAGAGGCTGGACAGCTGGTGCAGGTGGTGGTGGACGCAGAGGCTGCACAGCTGGTGCAGGTGGTGGAGGCTGGACTGCTGGTGCTGCAGGGAGTGGAGGTTGAGGCTGGACTGCTGGTGTAGGGCGTTGGCCTTGCAGGCCACTAGGGCCAGCCTCCTCTGAGTCATCACCTGTATAGCACAAGAGTGAGGAATAGTGTTGGTGCAAATAACCCACTTTTGTCTTTCAGCATTCATATACATTGGCATGTCCCCCAACCTGATGACCCAGCAAAGAGATGGTGAGGAGGAATGGAATTGACACGGGTGTGAAAGAGAGAGCCCCACAGGCAGCTGGGTAGAGGTGGTGGATGAGCAGCCAAGAGAAGGACACCACTCACAACGTTGTGGACAAGCTGTTAGTTGTATAATTGTTAAATTGAACAACATTGCAGCATGTGTTGTGTTACTACTGACTTGCTAGACTGCATAGAACTGCTTTATGACCCCCATTACAGGCTCCTTCAGTTGAATGCATGTGGCCCACACTCAGTAGAGCACAGAGGTCACAGAGGGAACTAGGCACAGTTTGTTAATGGGAAAATAGGAGGGAGTAGTAGGGAAGGACGGCCCCCAAAGTTCTGCCACAGTAGTAACCTACACACCCCCATAGGAGCCAACTGGAAAGTAGTATTGGGGGTGCTAAGCCCAGTGAGCAACACTCCTCCCTGCACAGCTACATGATCTTTCCTCAATATTGGGGGTGCTCACACACACACACAGCACCCACCCTGTCTGCTTGCTCCTATAACACACATGACCAGTACCACTACTCAAATAGAGCTTACAATTCAATAAAGATGGGCACACAGGACAAGTAAGAGGAAACCCAATGACAACGGTAGGGATAGGGAGTAAGGGTACAGAGCTAGTGAGTAGGGGTTACCAGGTCACAACACCATCATAAAGGTGGCCTGTTAATGTACATAAAGACAGCCAGAGACACTCCCCCCCACCTCCCTCCTCCTGCCCCCCACTCCTCACCTCCCTCCCCCTGGCCCCAACTTCTATAACACAAGTGTACTGCAGCACAACAGATACCCCAACTGCATAATGAAACACCTACCTGAGTCCTCAGCCTGGCCCGAGGTGTCCAGGGAGCCAATCCCATGGATGCCCTCCTGGGGTAGGAGGGAGTGCACCATCAGCTCCATGGGCGTGAGGTTGGCAGTGTCATTGCCTGGGGGATTGGCCCCCGCCTTCCTCCGAACATCCCTCCTCAGCTTCCGCCACTTCCTCTTGCAATCCTCCACGTCTCTCCCAGCATGGAACACAGCATTCAGGCTGTCCCGTACTGCCTCCCATTCGCGCTGCTTTGTTGTTGCAGCCAGCCTCTGCCCTGTGGGAGCAAACAGACTCCAGTGCCGCTGTAGTATTTCCTGCACCATGAGCTCCACCTCAGCTTCAACAAAATTACCCTTCCGGGTCGGCGGCATACGTGGTGGCATTGTACCAATGGGGTTATCGAAAATACGGAGTGGGCGTTTATATAGTCGCCAAGAACGCCCATTGAGACGGGGGAATAGGCGTTTCTGATATGGGCGTTTCTTTTTCAATTATACACATAATTCCTAAGCGTGCCCAGCTCAGATAGCGATTAGGAACACATGGTTTCGATTATGAGTAGATAAGTATGGGCGTCTCCACCTGCCTTCCCTTTCTTCATTGCCATTTTACCTGCCATTTCCTGCACTGAGACCTTGCCGGTTGTTCGTAATAATCATTTACAGGGTTTTACCCTCACTTATATGAAGGTATGTATTTAGCAATGTATGCTTGGGTACACCTGTGTATTTGGGGGGGGGGGGGGAATTATTGTTGGCCCTCAGCCACCACGCCTTCCGTTTCCTCTCTTCCACATCCCCTGATGCTCCCTTCCTTTCTCCCATTCTCTCTGCCTGGTTGTAGCAGGCAGTGTGTGGGGGCCACGAATTTACTACACTCGCCCCAAATCAAGCACCCCTTGGTAAGGGTCATTTCAATCAGGGAGATGTGCAGCTAATGTTCCAGAAGATAAAAGGCGCACTACACAGACTTGAAACAGACGTTCATGGTAAGCTCTCATTTGTCTGACACCTCTTCTCTTTGTGCTCATAGTCAAGGAGTGTGCATTCACTGTATGTATGTAGTCTGGAGTCAGATCTTAGGTAGCTCTCTTTTCACCAGGTTCCTGTGCACTGTACTGTGGGGTTGGCAGGTCCTCAGTGGTGTGGGCCAGCTGTTGGACGTGCTGTATTGGTTCCCGGTAGCTTCCATCTTCCTTGTTTATGTGGTGTACCCCAGTCCCCATTTATGAAGTGGCCACCCATTCTCAAGGTCCATAGGCGGGGGAGGGAAGAATGATTAATGCAATGGATGTGTATAGCACATTATGGAACACCTTCCTAAATTCCTCCATAGGTAGTAGGGAACATGCACATTGTTTTTAATCGGTAGCCTGGACAAAATGCTCAAGGTGGCTACAGGTACTGCCACTGAGGCCTATGACATGGTGGTGAGGGAGAGGGGTGTGTGTACAGGTCCCAACCCAAAGTACCTGCTGGTGGCTAAAGCCTGGTGGCTGCTGTGGCCTAGTGGTTAGAGCACCAGCCTTATAATCATAAGGTTGTTGGTTCAAATCCCACCTAAGGCAAGTCACTTCAGGGACAAAGTTTGACACAAACCCAGAATACCTGAATGTAACACACCTTGATCAACTACTGGAGAAAGTGTGATCACAGCTGCAAATAATGAGCACCATTTTTATTTGTGCCCTTCTCTAACACAAGTATTACATTGCAACTGTGATGAAGTAACCATCCATCTATTGGGTTTCCCATTGTTTCCCCTTTTCTCCTCAGCATTATATACCATAGCTGATGTATTCAATGTGAAAATATGAGGCAGCTGTTTGTAGGTCCTTCTTGGCCCCCCCCCCCCACCAATGTGGCTTGTGGGGAAGGATATGTGTCCATCACACAGCAAACACTGTGTATGTGGTACCTGGGGTTATGTGGAAGTGTCTACTTGGCAGATCACACGTGGTACACTATTAAACTCTTATTGATGGCACTCTGTGTTGTGGGTCAGTATGGTGGAGGGGAGGGAGGGAGGGAGAGATGCTGGCTGGCCATTTGTATTCATGAACACAAATATCCATCCAGGCTCCCCGGCCCAACCCCCCTGCACATGCAGGTTGGAATGAACAGGTGGCCTTCTGTATGGCCAACATTCTCGCACATACATCACCTTCTCATTCACACAGCACATTTAATGCTATGCATATTGCTGCCTCCTTCCTCTCAACTCAACAGCACCATTTGCTGATATGTAATGCACAAGGGAGACAAACACACACACACACCCTGATAGTTATAGTGTAAGAGAAACATTTATTTCCCCCCACCCCCACCCCTACAAAATAACCCCGACCAATGCCCTCCTCCCCCCCACAACTCCCCACAGAACCCCAACAATTCCCTCCCCCCCCACAGAACCCCCAACATTTCCCTCCCCCCACACACACAACCCCAACAATTCTCTCCCCCACCCACTCCCCACACCCCCAACAGGCCCCCCCCAATTTAAATTAAGGGCGGCCACGCCCTCTGACCAAGGCCCTCTGTAGCAGGGCAATGAGCAGGCCCAGCAGTACCCTTAGTGGGCCCTGGAGCTGCTCATTGCCCTGCCGTAGGGCTCTCACCTCCTGCAGCAGCTGGTGCTGGCCAACTACAAGCTGCTGCTGGCCATCTACCAGCTGCTGCAGGAGGCGCATCATGGCCCCTGCACCTAGGGCAGGTGGAGGTGGGGCACGGGCTGGAGCAGGCCCAGGGGACGGAGCAGACCCAGGGGACGGAGCAGACCCAGGGGAACGCAGTGGGGCAGGTGATGGTGCTGCTGCTGCAGGGGATGTGGATGGCTGAGGGGAGGGAGAGGGCTCTGCTGCTGGTACAGGTGGGGAGGGGGCCTCCATATAGTCCTCATCTATGATGAGCACCCCCTCCTCCGAGCCCGATGACTCCTCCTGCGCATCCTCATCCTCCTCTTGGCGTTCCTCCTCCTCCTGCTCCTCCTCCTCCTCCTCATGCCTTTCCGCCTCCTCCTGCTCCTCCTCCTCCTCCTGGAGGTGGTGGCCCTCCTCATCTTGGCGCTCGGCTTCCTGCTGGTGGAGCCCTGTGTATGTAAAAGGAGTGTGATTGAGATCAGCGCATACAACATGGCTTGCATAGTGCAGTAGCTGGGTGGCGTGAGGCAGGGGATGGGGCAGGGTGTGGTAAGGCGTAGCCTATGCCCATGGGGAATGAGCTGCATCAGATGACATGACACAGAACCCTGGACCCTCCTCTGACACACACCACACAGGACATGTTGCCATACCAAATTCATTGCTGACCAGCATGTTTGCATTGTGAGATGCAACGAGGGGTTGATGGGCAGTTGTTGTAGGATTTATTGGGGGGGGGGGGCAGTGGGAAGGGTGTTGAGCACAAATCTTTTATGTGAGTTAGGCCATGACATGCAGTAAAAGTAGGGCCTCAGGCAGGTGTACCAAGACACACTAATCAGCCACCACAGAAAGGGGAATAGTAAAGTGAGGCATATCATCTCATTCATCTCAGGGGGATGGTCGGAAGTTGCAGGCACGCTCATGGGAGAACCCCTGCAACCTGCATCCTTGATCTGGGACAGATATGTTATTACTTACTAGTTGGCTATTAGGCACATGGGAATTGATATTGTACAACACATTTGCATTATTCAAGAAATGTATGTACTAATCTGTACAGGTGTCCTGTTTTTGAATACTTATGGCGAGCCCTGAGGTGCCTTCGCACCGCCCGGATGAGGTCGGGCCTCTCCCGCCTCACACGGCGGAACCGCCTCCTGAGGGACTCCAGGTCCCGGTGGACTCCAAAACGTCTGTAAGATATAAGTTTGTAGAGCAGGGGTCAGGGGGGATGGTCCTTTTTGTCCTTCGCACACATTCATTTGCTATTCAGATACCAGAGAGAGAGGGTCTACAGTGTTGGGGGGGGGGGACCACCTCCATTGGTACTGAATCATAGGAGCCACCTTTTTAACATTTTGGGGGGTGGAACCCCCAGTGGAGATGACCCCTCCCTCCATACATACAAGGCATTTATTTTATATTGGGGGTGGTGTGGTCAAGCACCCACAGCAGCCACCGAGTTGGTTCCTATGCAGATGATGCCAGAGAGGTGGGCATGAGGCCAGACAGTACCGTTTGTATACATTATAATGTATGCTTGTTAAACTACTTTATATGTGTTATCATGACCATGTTATAAAGTATGGTATATGTTTCATTGGTCTCATGTTTCCACTATTCGGATGCGTTGTAAGCCACATAGAGGCTGCAAAGAGGGGTTGGAAAATGTGGCCTTCACATAACTAACGAAATTGTCACATAACACTAATATAATAGTCACATAACTAACGAAATACATTCTTGTAGGGATATGGGAATGGTCGTCGTTTCAATAACATACAATTTATTAGTGATTGTGCATGTTCCTATATTACTCATGATCCTTGCATGGACACTCCAGTTACTGCTGGTAACATTGATGACGGAGCTGTTATATGTGTAGGTACAGGAGGGGAGGGGGGTTGGCCCATAACCTTACCTTTCTAGCCTGTCCCGGATGCGGGAGCAGGCTCGCATGGCCTGGAGCCTGGGGGGCAGGTGATGGTGCTGCACAAACAGCCTGTGCCGGTGCCTTAGGCACAGCCGCACCAGCAGCAGGCTCTCCTCCTGTCCAAAGTTGGGTTCTCTTCATTGTGCCATTTTTCCACGTGTTGGAAAAGAAGTGCCTTATATAGACGACCTTGCGTGAGGGACGTCGTTTCATGCACAGCTCCATATATGGATGACCATTCCATATATGGCCCCTATCAGCACGTGGACGCCCTCGTAAGCATAGACGTCTTTGATGTGCACATGCCTGCACGTGTGTGGAACGTGCCTTATATAGATGAGTATGACGCACCCCACCCGACCCTTTTCACATATACACAATATGCATATAGCTGCATGTTCAGTAGGTGTACAGTGCATGCAGATCCGGACATGCAGATGGGCACATATGATGAAAGTATGGGTGGAGCAGCATGATATGTCTGTAGACACATATACGTGTTCCTCGTATTTTCCCGTACCTGGATGGCCTGAACAACATGTACTGTACTTGCGATACACCTATGTACATTATTTTACACACCACGTGATTTGGTCGTTTGCACCTGCAATAATCGACCGTGTTAGGGCGCCCAATTTAGTCACGCTTATGCGCTCGTCATTTGATTGTTTTCTTACAGGGATAATCGATTATCGAAAAACGCCCACACTATTTTCCCATTATACATGTCTATTTTTGGGCGTTTTCGTAAGAACGTCCTAATTCGTACTTGGACGATCTTTCGATTATGCCCCTCTATATGTTACTATTATTGGAGCCACTGTCACCGTTTCTGGATCATTTTTTACAACCAGTATTGCAGAATATTCCATCATATTTAAAAGACTCTACAGACTTACTCCAGACACTGAACACTTTGGATTTAAGCACACACAGTGATTGCATACTGGTGACTATGGATATTCAATCTCTATATTCAAATATTCCACAACCAGCAGTGTTACAGATCCCTGATTTATACATTCATGAATTAGAAACATCTATGGAGAAAAAACAATTCCTAACTATCATAGCAGAATTAGTTTTAAGTCGCAATTATTTCTGTTTGGAAAAAACATTTTATCTACAGACAAAAGGAGTTGCCATGGGTGCTACAGTAGCACCCACGGTAGCTTGTTTATACATGGCTCAATTTGAAAAATCTTATGTATACAGGTCGCAATATTTTTCCAAAGTTATAATGTGGCGTTGGTATATTGACGACATTATTTTTGTCTGGAATAGTAACTTGTATAAATTGGACACATTTTTGAAAGAATTAAATGAATGTGATCCAAACATTAAGTTTACCTCCATTATAGGTCATCATGAAGCAGATTTTTTGGAAATATTTACTTCATTATACAAGAAACCAACGGATAGGAATACAATTTTGCACTATACAAGTCATCATCCCCCACCTCTAAAGAAAGGTATCCCCACCGGTCAGTTCCTCCGAGTAAAACGTTTGTGTAGTGAAAAGAAATCATTCATACATCATGCTAAACAGATGACTACCAAATTTAAACAAAGAAGTTACCTGACTAAAGTGATAAAACAAGCACGGAAAAGAGCTCAGAATGCCCACAGAGAATGGCTAATTGGCCCACGCTCTAACAACACTGTACCTGTAAAAACTGTGCAAAGTGTTTTACCGTATTCTTCAACTGATGTAGCTATATCTAAAATTATACAGAAACATTGGTCGGTTTTACAGCTATATCCACAGTTCAAAAATAGACCTTGGACAGCTTATAAAAGAGGTAGAAATATGGGGGAGTTCCTGTCCATATTTAGACAAATGGTATATATCATTACCTGAAGGTGAAAGAGGACACAGCAGCTGTCAGAACTGTATATATTGCAGATATGCGATGAATGTGGATAGTGTAATAAATCCAGCTAAGGGTAAAAGGTTTGATTTACGATCAAAAACTGATTGTGATACATCTCAAGCTATCTATGCCATCTGTTGCCCTTGTACAAAATGGTACATCGGTCAAGCCCATAGAAATGTGAAATTACGCGTAGGAGAACATCTTAGCAATATAAGAACCAATAAAGTTGAGGCTCCTTTAGTAAGACATTGGCACGCTGAGGGTCATTTAGAATCAGAATTGAAATTTGTGGTGCTTACTCGGGTACAACTACGATGGGGTGGAGACATTATGGCTGCTCTTATTCAACAAGAGCAAAGGTTCATATATACATGGGATACAGTATATCCCAAGGGACTAAATAAAGAAATAGAGTGGTTGACCCTTTAAATGAAGGGTGGGGCTCGAGATCTTGTATATCCGATTGACCAATAAAATAGTAGCAATGACGTATAAATAGAGGGAGATACATAGTTCCTGGTTCACAGTAGCAGGGAGGAGCAAGCACAGTGATCTTTCCCGGTAAGCTGACAAGAAATTTTTAAAGTAAAGCGTTTAACATTGGTTTAAGAGCATGAATAATACTATAACGATGTCATGCCTTGATGGAAGTATGTTTGTAGCTTAATTACTAGATTGGAAATATATTCCCTTGAAAAAGCGCCAACAGTGAAACGTGGACCTACGTCGGGAATATCGAAAGAAAAGTGAATTTTAAACACGGAACACTAGTCACTGGGAAATAAGGAAGATACTCAGACCGCACATCTACTCAGTAAAGATAAGTGAAGATCATCACGTTAATGATATTACTATGGACAGTTAATACAAGACAGAATATATCTAGCTGGGTCAGCACAGGATTTGTTACACTTGGAAAGTAAGGAGAGGGAGGAAGGACATGTGCTGTGATGTTGGACGGCTGAGTACCTACTCCATAATTTATGGTTAATAAAGCACTACAGCACTACTGAGCACTGCAAGATAAAAATAAAAAATAATTTACATTTAGTTTGATCAAATACAGAATATTCTGGTGTAATTGAGACTATTACAGGACCAACACCAGGTCATACTTAAATTGATCCCTAATTGACAGAGTGACTTGATTTATCCTTGCCATTTTCGGGGCATAGACCGTAGAAGTCTTCCCAGTACTTGCCTCGCCTCCCAACCACCGGTGCTGCCACCCAATCTCCGCTAAGCTTCTGAGGATCCATTCCTTCTGACAGGATTCCTTTATATTTATCCCATACATTTTTGAATTCCATTACCATTTTCATCTCCACCACCTCCCGAGGGAGGGCATTCCAAGTATCCACCACTCTCTCTGTGAAAAAATACTTCCTGACATTTTTCTTGAGTCTGCCCCCCTTCAACCTCATTTCATGTCCTCTAGTTCTACCGCCTTCCCATCTCCAGAAGAGATTTGTTTGTGGATTAATACCTTTCAAAATATTTGAACGTCTGTATCATATCACCCCTTTTTCTCCTTTCTTCCAGCATCTTCCTGGTCCTCCCTGATGGATGGAAAGTAACTGGGTTGTGTATTTAGAGTTCTGGCAACTTGGCTTTTTTTTTATTCCTGTTTGTCACATGCTATCATGTGTTGTTCTTTTACGCCTCGGCTTTTCCAGACATATCTGGAATAAGGGCTGCACATTTTAAATTGATCTAAGGAGTTACACAAGGAGCTGTCCTGTACGCATGCTCAGAGGATTGTGGGGTAATCTTCTTTGTTAAAGGAACTCCTGTACAAACTTGCCTGTGTTTTTCATGACGTGTCTCTAAAACCAGCTTTGTTCCCTTTCTGCCTGGCTGCAGAAAGGAGGAAGATTAGGGAAGGGGTAAGGGTGAGGAGGTGGGGATTTTCTCACACAAAAAAGCACATTGCTCCTTCAGCAGGGCTTGTTCTGGGGCAGTGTTTGGTTACACAGTTTAAGGACAGGGAAAAACAAACTATGCACACTCCTCCAGGACGTGGTGTCGGGGGGGGGGGGGGGGGGGGAGGGATGTGATATCACTTCCTCTCATGTGACTCATTCAAGATGGCAGCGAGTAATATGAAACAGGGATGTCCAATACTCTCCACCATCTTGAAAAAGGCATGGCTCAGGCATAGTAACATAGTAGATGACGGCAGATAAAGATTTGTATAACCCATCTAGTCTGCCCAACCTCAATTTATGTCCTCTAGTTCTACCACCTTCCCATCTCTGGAAAATGTTTGCAGATTAATACCTTTCAAATATTTGAATGTCTGTATCATATTACCTGTTTATCCTTTCCTCCAGGGTATACATGATCATGTCAGCAAGTCTCTCCTCACTCGTCTTTCTACACAAACCTCATACCATTTTCATCGCTTTTATTTGAACTGCTTCAAGTCTTTTTACATCCTTAGCAAGATATAACCTCTAAAACTGAACACAATACTCCAAGTGAGGCCTCACCAACAACTTGTACAGGGTCATCAACACCTCTTTACTTCTGCTGGTTATAATCCTCTCTATGCAGCCTAGCATCCTTCAGACCGTAGCTACCACCTTGTCGCATTGTTTTGTCACCTTGAGATTCTCGGACATCATGACTCCAAGGCCCGTCTCCTGAGCTGCGCTTGACATCTCTCCCCTCCTATCTGGTACACCTCTTTTGGATTTCTGCACCCCAAGTGGATCACCCTGCACTTCTTGACATCAAATTTTAACTGCTGCTGGTCAGCTCTTATCACGCACTCAGTTCTGAGCACTGTTTAATTTAATTTAATTTTATTTCATCTGTCTAGCCATATTGCCTTACACTATGTATAGTATGTTTGGAAATCACTATGGCTAATAACTTTACAGGTTTCTAACTTTATGTATTAGTTTAACTGTTGGAGAAACCTCATAATTTATAGGTCCCTAGATTACCTGTTTTATCAAATTTTAACTGCCAGACCCTTGACCTTTCTTCTAATGTTTGGAGATCCCTTCTCATAGTTTCTACTCACTCCAGGGTATCCACTCTATTCCATATCATCAAGCTGATCAATCCATAGACTGGTGGGTTGTGTCCATCTACCAGCAGGTGGAGATAGAGAGCAAACTTTTGCCTCCCTATATGTGGTCATGTGCTGCCGGAAACTCCTCAGTATGTTCTCTATCTCAGCAGGTGGTGGTCACACACAGCAGCAGCTCTGGCTAGGCCTCCAAGCCTAATTTTTAGGTTTTGTTGAGTGCCTGGGGTTGAGGGCTCTTTTGAGCAAGTGCAAACCTGGTGGTGCCAGGTCCCTCCTTTTCTCCCCCCTCCCGCTGGCTCCGTTAAAAAAAAAAAAAAAAAAAAAAAAAATTTTGAACGTCCTTAAAGGCGTTTATTTCGACGTTTATTTAAGCGTCTATTGCAGCTACTCACTGGGACACCAGGTCGTTACAACTCGGAGCGGACAGCAGGTAATTTTTACCTTTTTATAGCGGGCAGGGGGTTCCCCGATTCTTCTCCTCGTGGCATATGGCGTCGGAGGGCGAGGGCGCAAAGGGTCGCTCCCCGGGTCACTCGAGCGCTTCTAGAGGGGATGCGGGGGTCTTCAAGCCTGATTCGCCCTTGTTGGGTGACAGTTTCGTGACCGATGAATGTCCCGGTCCTTCCTCCGGCGTGGCGGTTTTTCCCGCCATAAACGCCCATCCCCCGCTCCTCGCCTCCGCCATCTTGGCCGGCCACGCGGCTCGGACGGCTTCTTCTTGGGCCGCCCTTGAGGTTGGAGACATTAATGCCATGAACGCCCTTAATTTGGGCGACGGCACAGAAGCGGCTAAAGTTAAGAGCCGTTCTTCCCGCGCGGCTCCTTCGCGGAGTTTCGCGCCGGACGCCATTTTGGATGCGCAGCATGTCTCTCCCCCGCTATTGCGAGCGCCGGTTGAGGGTGCGTCTAGGGCTGTTGCCCAGACTGCGGAAGTGCACAGTCTGGGGGGTTTCTCCCCCGAGTTTGTTTTGCTGCTGCATCAGGCCTTCCTCATGCACAACGCTGCCCCTGCTCCCTCGTCTGGTAAAGAGGTTGAGGTTCCCAGAGGTAAACGCCCTCGGGTTGATTCCCAGGCCTTGGAGGAATTTGTCTCCTCCGATGTAGATGAGGGCAGCGTGTCTGAGGTCTCCCAACGGTCCTTTGCGGATTCCTTGGAGGAGACGGATCCCCACTCGGATGGAGCGGATGACCCCTCTGCAGCGCGGCTTTTTAGCTCAGAGGATTTGCCCAACCTGTTGTTACAGGCCATGGACACTTTGAAGATTTCCTCTCCGGAGGACGTCTCTCCCTCAGCCCCTGTTGGCTCTGCCATTATGCTGGGGACGAAGCGCCCGCCTAGAACCTTCCACGTGCATGATGCCATGCACACCTTAATTTCGGCTCAATGGGAGGTCCCAGAAGCGAGCCTTAAAGTGGCTAGGGCTATGTCCCGCCTCTATCCTTTGGCTGTGAGTGAACGTGAGGCCTATCTGTGGCCTACCGTGGATTCTTTAATCACTGCGGTGACTAAGAAAACGGCGTTGCCGGTGGAAGGTGGCACGGCCCTAAAGGACGCCCAAGACAGAAGATTGGAGGCGGCCTTAAGGTCGTCCTTTGAGGCGGCTGCTTTAAGTTTGCAGGCCTCAGTTTGCGGCTCCTATGTGGCCAGGGCGTGCCTGACTATGGTGCAGCGGGCTTCCCCCTCGGATCATTCCTTGAGGGCTGATTGGCCGGCCCTGGAATCGGGCTTAGCCTATTTGGCAAACTTGCTGTATGATGTCTTGAGGGCCTCAGCGAAAGGCATGGCTCAGACAATCTCTGCGCGGCGGTGGCTTTGGCTGAAACATTGGTCTGCTGACCACGCCTCTAAATCCCGCCTGGCTAGGTTGCCTTTTAAAGGCAAGCTGCTCTTTGGGGTCGAGCTGGACAAAATCGTGACCGATCTCGGCACGTCTAAGGGCAAGAAATTACCAGAGGTCAGGGCTCGGGCTAGTACTCGTCCCGGTACCTCCAGAGGACGGTTGCAGGAAGCCCGTCGGTACCGCCCGGGCAAGTCGGGCTCTGCCCCCTCTTCCTTCAAGAGGAATTTCTCCCCCAAGCAGCATTCCTTTCGCAGAGACCGCCGTCCCGGAGGTGCTCCCTCCGGTCCTCCCCCAGGGTCTCGTACCCAATGACGGGGTCTTGGTCCACGCCCCAGTGCAGATTGGAGGACGGCTGTCCTCGTTTCTGGGCGAGTGGACCACAATAACTTCAGACGCGTGGGTGCTGGAAGTCATCAGAGACGGCTACAAACCAGAGTTCTGCCGACCCTTAAAAGACGGGTTTGTACTCTCTCCCTGCAAGTCTCCGGTCAAAGCTGTGGCAGTGCAGCAGACCTTGGACAATCTGATCCGCCTGGGCGCGGTCGTTCCGGTGCCAGAAAGTCAGCTTGGCAAGGGACGTTACTCCATTTACTTTGTGGTACCAAAGAAAGGAGGTTCTGTCCGGCCTATCCTCGACCTCAAAGGGGTCAATCGGGCCTTGAAAGTGCGGCACTTTCGCATGGAGACTCTCCGCTCTGTTATAGCGGCAGTGAAGGCAGGAGAGTTCCTGGCATCCTTGGACATCAAGGAAGCGTACCTGCATATTCCCATCTGGCCTCCTCATCAACGCTTTCTGCGTTTTGCAGTCCTGGGACGACACTTCCAGTTCAGAGCCCTCCCTTTCGGGTTGGCTACTGCTCCGCGGACCTTTTCCAAAGTAATGGTGGTCATCGCGGCCTTCCTACGAAAGGAAGGGGTACAAGTCCATCCTTATCTGGACGACTGGTTGATCCGAGCCCCCTCTTATGCAGAGTGCGGCAAAGCTGTGGACCGGGTAGTTGCTCTTTTGAGCTCCCTGGGATGGATCATCAACTGGGAGAAGAGCCAGCTGCGCCCGACTCAGTCCCTGGAGTACCTGGGAGTTCGATTTGACACCCAAGTGGGCAGAGTGTTCCTGCCAGACAATCGGATTGTCAAACTTCAGGCTCAGGTGGACCAGTTCCTAGTAGCCTCTCCCCTTCGGGCTTGGGACTATGTGCAGCTGTTGGGCTCTATGACGGCCACGATGGAAGTTGTGCCCTGGGCCAGGGCTCATATGAGACCGCTTCAACACTCTTTGCTGCAGCGCTGGACTCCGATGTCGGAGGATTATGCTGTGCGCCTTCCCTTGGACCCAGCAGTGCGCAAGGCGCTGAGCTGGTGGATGCAGACAGACAAGTTGTCTGCGGGAATGCCTCTGGTGACCCCAGAGTGGATTGTCATCACGACGGACGCCTCGTTGTCGGGCTGGGGAGCCCACTGCTTGGGAACGACAGCGCAGGGGCTCTGGTCTCCTGCAGAGGCAAAGTGGTCTATCAACCTCCTGGAACTCAGAGCCATTCGGTTGGCGCTTTTGGAGTTCATCCCGGTACTGGTGTTGAAGCCAGTACGGGTCCTGTCGGACAATGCCACGGCTGTGGCCTATGTCAACCGCCAGGGAGGTACCAAGAGCGCCCCCCTAGCCAAGGAGGCTATGAGGCTCATTTTCAAAGCACTTAGCCTCCCAAAGTTCCATAGAAACCTATGGAACTTAGCCTCCCAAAGTGCTTTGAAAATATGCCTCTATGAATCTTTGCCAGTGGGCGGAAGGGAACCTGGAGCAGCTTTCAGCGGCCCACATTGCCGGAGTCATGAATGTCAAGGCGGACTTTCTCAGTCGCCATACCTTGGAGCCCGGAGAGTGGCAGCTATCTGCTCAGGCGTTCTTGGACATCACGAAGCGCTGGGGCCAGCCGAGCCTAGATCTGATGGCGTCATCGGCCAATTGCCAAGTGCCGCGCTTTTTCAGCAGAGGACGGGACCCTCGATCCCTGGGAGTAGATGCTCTTCTCCAACAGTGGCCGACACAAGAGCTTCTCTATGTGTTCCCGCCCTGGCCCATGTTGGGCAGGGTGCTAGACCGGGTGGCAAAGCATCCCGGCAGGGTAATCCTGGTGGGTCCGGATTGGCCCAGGCGTCCCTGGTATGCGGACTTGATCAGGCTCTCAGTCGACAATCCTCTGCGGCTGTCAGTGGAGCAGGGCCTGTTACATCAGGGTCCCGTGATGATGGAGGATCCCTCCCCCTTTGGTCTTACGGCCTGGCTATTGAGCGGCAGCGTCTGAGGAAGAAGGGCTTCTCAGACAAGGTCATCGCCACTATGCTGAGAGCGAGGAAGCGCTCTACTTCTACTGCTTACGCCAGGGTTTGGCGTATCTTTGCAGCGTGGTGTGAAGCAGGCTCACTTTCTCCCTTCACTGCTCCAATTTCTTCAGTGTTGGCGTTCCTGCAAGAAGGTCTGGAGAAAGGCCTGTCGCTCAGTTCCCTTAAAGTCCAGGTAGTGGCTCTGGCTTGCTTCAGGGGCCGCCTGAAGGGTGCTTCCCTGGCTTCGCAGCCAGATGTGGTGCGCTTTCTCAAGGGAGTTAATCACCTGCGCCCTCCTCTGCACTCAGTGGTGCCTGCGTGGAATCAACCTGGTACTAAGAGCATTGCAGAAGCCGCCTTTTGAACCCTTGTCGAGGGCATCTCTGAAAGACCTGACGTTGAAAGCAGTCTTTTTGGTGGCTATCACTTCAGCCAGAAGAGTTTCCGAGCTCCAGGCGCTCTCATGTCGAGAGCCTTTTCTGCAGTTCACTGAGGCAGGAGTGACTATTCGCACAGTGCCTTCCTTCCTGCCCAAGATTGTTTCTCGCTTCCATGTGAATCAGCAGCTCTGTCTCCCTTCCTTTCGTAGGGAGGACTACCCAGAGGAGTACTCTGCTCTTAAGTATCTGGATGTGAGACGAGTCATCATCAGATACTTGGAAGTGACCAATGATTTCCGGAAATCGGATCATCTGTTTGTCCTGTTTGCAGGTCCTCGTAAGGGTCTGCAGGCTGCTAAGCCTACAGTGGCAAGATGGGTCAAGGAAGCCATTGCAGCGGCTTATGTGGCCGCGGGGAAGGTGCCGCCTATCCAGCTGAAGGCTCACTCCACGAGAGCTCAGGCGGCCTCGATGGCAGAGGCCGGATCCGTCTCCTTGGAAGAGATATGCAAGGCGGCAACTTGGGCTTCGGCTCATACATTCTCCAAGCATTACCGTTTGACTGTGGCTGCACGGGCGGAGGCCCGGTTTGGAGCTTCAGTGTTGAGGTCAGGGATTTCTATGTCCCGCCCTGGGTGAGTACTGCTTCGGTACATCCCACCAGTCTATGGATTGATCAGCTTGATGATATGGAAGGTAAAATTATGTATAATCATACCTGATAATTTTCTTTCCATTAATCATAGCTGATCAATCCATAGCCCCTCCCAGATATCTGTACTGTTTTTATTCTGGTTGCATTTCAGGTTCAAGTTTAGTCTTCAGTTACTTCAGAAAGACTTCGTGTTCAAGTTTTTTCACTTGGATTCTTCAAGAGTTAAGACGAGTTTGTGTTACAGTGAGCTGCTGCATTCCTCTCCCCTCCGTTATACGGGGCTGGATTGAGACTTAAAATTCTGCCGGCACTCCCTCCCGCTTCGTGCGGCTGTAGGGCAGCTTTGTACCCCTCCCGCTTCGGCGGTGTTAGGGTCAGTCAGCTCCTCCCGCGGTTGCGGTTGCAGGATAAGCCAGATCCCCCCGCATCGGCGGGTGTGGTGTCCCTCCCCCGCTCCGCGGGGATGAGCTGGACGGATTCCCCTCCCCCACTTGTGTGGGGATGAGCTGGGTTAATTCCCCTCCCCCGTTTCGGCGGTGGTGAGCTGGGCAGAGTGTCCCTTCGTGGGTGTAATTCTCTAAGTGCTGAGTCCTGCGGATGGAGCTTTGATATCGACATACTGAGGAGTTTCCGGCAGCACATGACCACATATAGGGAGGCAAAAGTTTGCTCTCTATCTCCACCTGCTGGTAGATGGACACAACCCACCAGTCTATGGATTGATCAGCTATGATTAATGGAAAGAAAATTATCAGGTATGATTATACATAATTTTACCTTGGCCATCTTTGTGTCATCCTCAAAAAGGCAAACATTTCCTTCTAACCCTTCAGCAAGGTCTCAAACAAATATATTAAACAGAACTGGCCCTAGCACCGACCCCTGAGGCACTCCATTACTCACCTTCCTTTCCTCCAAGTAGATTTCATTTACCATCACCCTCTGTCACCTGTCAGTCAACCAGTTTCCAATCCAGTTCACCACTTTGGCGCCTATGTTCAGCTCTCTAAGCTTATTCATGAGTCTTCTGTAAGGGACCGTATCAAAGGGCAAAGTTATGATGTTACTTCCTGTGATGTTACCAAAAGGGGTGGGGTTTTGGGTTGGGTTATGCAAATAAGTTGGGGTAATGGCCAGGGTTATGTAAAAAGCGATTGGGCATAGGCAAGG
Source organism: Microcaecilia unicolor (assembly GCF_901765095.1). Taxonomy (NCBI): domain Eukaryota; kingdom Metazoa; phylum Chordata; class Amphibia; order Gymnophiona; family Siphonopidae; genus Microcaecilia; species Microcaecilia unicolor. The sequence continues at coordinate 301,507,548 of NC_044033.1, forward strand.
CTATGACATCACATCTGCTGACGTCAAGAGAGGCAGGGAGTGGGAATGGCTTTGGCGGATCCTCAATTGTGATTGGTTGACACAATCAGAAGTGAGCATGGCCACCTGTCAAAAAATGCAAATTTGCTTTGATGAAAGCCAGTGAAGTATACTACTTACATACTCACATAAACATAGGGCCTACAGAACAGTAGCTTTACAGAGGCTTTTGCCTTGCGTTTTTCCATGAAAACTCATTCACATCATCAAAGTCTAACTGTTTAGTAAATTCACTTTCAATTGACATGAGTGAAAGTGAATTCAGTCATTCATGCTTTATCCTTGTATGCAGCTCATTTTTATCTGTCCCATATATGAGAATGACCACTTTCCCTCACAATTTGGACCAGTCAATAGCTGCATTAAATGTCTCTATCTGAAATGTTCTCCTGCCTTTGAGCATAAAGTTTGAATCTTCATCAGTTTCATCAGCAAAATGCTTACATTTCTTTCTCCGCTGATTGTCCTTTTGGTATGATCAACTAACATCAGGCACATCTAGAGCTTCACATTCATAACTGTTGAACAAATCTGTTTGCTCATCCAGGAAAGTCAGCGCAACTTGAGGGCTCCAAGACCCGTGGCAAGATCAACGTCGCTTTTCTGCAGTACAGCGGATGTCGCATTGAATCAAGCCTGAATGGTGTTCCAAATATTTGCCATGAAAGTCATTTCTAGGGTGGCTAGCTGTCCACAGAGTCCATCAGCTTCTCTCTGCATGTCACGCTTTTCACCTACATCTTCTGAAATAGCCTGCATTGCTGACTTTATACTGCTATAGTTATTCTAAAGGACTTTGGCAGAATCTGCCTGAGTGCTCCATTCCAAAGGTGGTGGAAATGAAAACGGTAACAAAATTCAAACACGCGTGGGATAAACATAAAGGAATCCTATTCAGAAGGAATGGATCCTAAGGAGCTTAGCCGAGATTGGGTGGCAGAGCCGGTGGCGGGAGGCGGGGCTGGTGGTTGGAAGGCGGGGATAGTGCTGGGCAGACTTACACGGTCTGTGCCCTGAAAAAGACAGGTACAAATCAAGGTAAGGTATACATAAAAAGTAGTACATATGAGTTTATCTTGTTGGGCAGACTAGATGGACCATGCAGGTCTTTTTCTGCCGTCATTTACTATGTTACTATGTTATTGTGTGGTTGACAGAGATTTTATTGTAAGAGTGACAGGCAAATTGGCATTTACAAATACTCTGTTCCAACGATAAGTGGAAGAAGATGCAAATACATAGAGAGCTTGCAACAGGTCAACGTAGTTATGAAATATCGGGTTGCATGCGTCAATACTGTTCAAACCAACTAAGTTCAATGAATGTTCAGCACAAGGGATATAATGAATTAAAAGATTCTTTCTCTTGAGGTGTGCTTGAAAGCAGTTGTAGGTTCCAGACATATTATTGGCATTTTATCATATGTCTGGCTGCAGCAGTTTTGTAGATCTATCCCCAAATCTTTTACCATCAACTCTACACAATCCACAAAACTTTCTCTGGTGTGACTGTAGATTGGTTGGAATGCTACAAATCGTTCTACTGCTTTATTGTTGCTGTTCACCATGTGTACCTGATTGTAACTCACTTGAGCTACTACTGAAATAAATACAAAAATCTGAAGATGTTAATGCAGTTTCTTTGCTGAACGTTTTGCTACTCTGTACAGAGCCAGCATAGCTGGCTAATAGAGGATATATTTTTATTTTAAACCCTATTAGTGTTACCCTTTATGTAGCCTTCAGGCGAAACATGGCCACATTGGGTCATTCTCTAACAAAGTTTTGTTGTTTGATCTCCATCTGTGATCTGTTCTGTCTTTTGGGTCACAAATCTGAAAATAAATGTTAACTGATCGTGAGTCAACGCAATTCAAGTCAGGTGTTGAGTCAATCATGGAAAATACTTTGCCTCTTACAGCTCTTCCTTTATCTTCTGCTTTATTTTTTCACCAACGAGCTCAATCAATTCTTCACAGATGGTTGATGACAGATATGAAACACTGCCATATCTGGCCATATTTCTTGATGTGCTCTTTTAAAAATGGGTCAAACTCTGCCAGTAACAATCCCCAGATAATTTCTATTCTTTGGCTCCTTATTATTTCATCATCATCCCTAAAAATCAAAAAGAGGACATGTCTGGGTAAAACTGGATGTATGGTACCCCTACATTTGTGATACAATGCCTTTTGGGACAGTCCTCCCTTGGCATCTCTGGTTTGTACCCGAGGCAATGGAAAATGAAAATGACTTGCCCTACTTTCCTGTTTCGTAACCCGCTGCTCCAGAGCTGACAAGTTACCCAGTTCCAGGAGGGAGATTTTTTACCATTACTGTTTTTGAATTGTATCCCCAGTCCAGTGTTCTGTTTGTAGCCCCTGATACTACCAATTGAAATCAACGCTTCAGGTTCCATAACGTACCAGGATAGGTTGTCAGAAATCTAGGACTGGCTCAGAATTTCCCACTTGGAACTGGGTAACTTGGTAGTTCTCTAGCTCACTCACAAACTATTACTGCTATCATACCCACAGCTAGGCTCTGCACTTTTCCCTGCAAATTCTGGAGAGGCAAAATGCATTGGTGGTGGTAGCGGGAGGGGAGGGGGGCAGTAGTGAGAAAATAAATAAATCTGAGGAGGGGCCCATGGTAAGGCTGGGTGCCCACATATATATTTGCCTAGGGCCCAATACAGTTTAATCTGTCCCTGTTATGACAAAATGTCAATGTCAATGACATAAATGACATGCATAGAGTACAAAACGTACATATCGGTAGATGGAAGAAAATATTTATTGCTTGGTCGAGTTAATGTTATAGGGTATTGACATGATCATTAACAAATGGTAAACATCAGAGTTTCTGCAGAGTTTATAAATAGATTAACCACCTCTGGACTGGACTGCTGCTTTATTAGTCTGAATGTGGACATGATTGTGATTTACAGAGTGCTGCTAGATTTTAACCCCTGAGACCCTCTTCCTGTTTAGAGTGGTCATGTGACTGCATCTGATATAAGCATGCTGGGGGTGTAGGCTATAAAACAGATACTTACTGTGGCATTTGCATGCCAATGGAGTTCACGTAGGGAGCAGGTCATGCTCCCTGGGGTGAACTTCGGGATGAGCTCATTATTTTCTACTGGAGGGCGTCCTAATTGAATCTCTGGTTTTAACTGGAACTCAGTGGCTGGTATGTTGCTATTTTCCTCTTTTATAGGGTTGTTTGTGGTTTTAAATTGGGCTTTTAATACCTAGTTTGCAGCATGCAATATCGGTGCACTGGGGTCATCGGCCACTGAGGTATTGAGCAATCTGGTAGATTTCCAACCTTGAGGAAATTGACTGCTGCAAATTTGATACCAGGAAAACATGAGTCCTCCCCCTCTACCTGTGTAGCATTGCTGAATCATTGATCATTAAAAAACAAATCTGAATTGCTTTTGGGTTTGATTCAAACCAAGGGGATTCATTTGTTATGTTTAACTGAGATCTGGTTGAAATTGGAGGAGGAATATTATTTGAATAGTGCACTCCCTCCTGGTTAATCTGACTATATGAAGTGTAGAATGACAAAGAGGGGTGGGGGATTGACCCTAGTTTTCTAATTTGTATCAGTTAGAAGATGTAGATTATTCAAACTTCCCTTATGAGGAATTGTTGGTAGTTAAGGTCGCCTCCCCTCCCCAAAGGTGTTTTATATGGCATTGTTTTATTGCCTCCTTGGGATTATTGGTTGAGTTGTGGGACAAAATATACATCTCTGTGATTATACTTGTAAAGACATCTGAATATACTTATTTTGGATGATTTTAATTTGCATTATGATGATTTTAGAACTCGCGTGCATAGTATTTTCAATCTGTTTCTGATTTGGCACTTGAGCAATGGATTAATGCCCCTACTCACTTGGGGGAGCATACATTGTATTTAGTATTGTCGCATGTGAACATAGGAGCTGGCTCGGTGGGTGCTGTGAGTGCTTGAGCACCCCTAATATTGAGCAAATTCCTTGACTGTGTCCAGGAAGAGGTAATTTCCATTCAGTTTAGCACCCCCAATAATTTTGAAAAGTTGGCTCCCCTGCATGTGAATAGTAATGTACGATTTTCAGCTTTTAAGTTTTTGTTTTGCTCTTGAACAGATCATTGTTTGATTACTTTATATTTGGATGTTTTTGGTGAAGGGAAGTCGCAGTTGATGAAGGAGGTAGTTTTTAGGAGGGACTGGCGGAGGGTGGATCCTGATAAATTTCTCTCTTTTTGCAGTGCTTTTCTGGATGACTTTTTTGATAAAACACTGAAAGATAAAGCTTAGACTTGGGATTGGGAATCATGTACTAAGACGGATGAGATAGCTCTGAAGAAAGCCCATTTAGTGAAACCTGCAGACTAAGGGATGGCGTCATGGCGGACTGAGATTGTTGAAAAGGCAGTTGAGGCATCTTAGAAGGTATTGTGTTCAAGTTAGCAAAGAAGAGTTATTATGCTGATATAATTGAGAAAAGCAAGAATAGTACAGAGCAACTTTTTCAGTTATTGGGGGCACTTACAATTGAGTCTCAAAAGTTAAATACTAAACATTACTCATTTGTGGATCAGTTGGGCATTTACTTTGTGACCAAAATAGATTCTCTTAGGTCTGCTAGTTTCTTCCCACCCTAGAAATGGATTGGAAAGTGATATGTCTGGTACTAGTGAGCAGACACAGTGGAGTTCTTTTCATATTCATTGATTACAGTTTCTAAATTGGTTTCTAGGATTAGAAGGTTGAATAAATCACTGGATCCGATACCATTAACATGGTTGAAAATGGGACAAGGAGGACTTGGAGTGGCCAAGATGGTGCTCTGTTTTACCTTTTTGCTGTTTTCTTCAATATGCCATATACTAAAAGAAAAGGGGTGGTAAAGACTCCTCCCTCCGCAGATCGAATGCTGCCCTCAGTCCAGCAGCCTATCTACCGCTTCATCAACAGAACTCCTCCGTTTTCTGGGGATGTTAGATGCAGGAGACTCATCCTCTTTGGGGCATGAAATATCTCTTTTGCCCCCAGCGTCTTTGGTTCCTCTGTGTCCAGCGTCAGCATCTGCTCGGGGTGAGGTGACACCCACTGCTGAAGTAGTTGTTGGGATTGTTGCTGTGGAGGGCACCAGAGTGGACGCTTTTGGCCCGCCTAAGGAGACATCAGGAACTATGAAGATTACACAGTTTCCCATGGAGGTTATGCTTGAGCAGATTTGGAAAATGCTGCAAAATTGGATATTGTGACTATCAAAACTTCTGGAGAGGTAAATGCTCTGGGGAGGAAGATGGAAGATTTGACTAAAGCAGTAGAACATGATTTTTCATCTCAAGTTAATCAAATGCAAGAGGATTAAAAGGTCTCAAGATTTTAAATTATCTGTTGTTAAAGATAACCTTGCTATGCATAGAAAAATTGAGAATATTGAAAATTATAATTGTAGACTGAATCTCAGGCTACTGAACTTTCCAAAGACCCCTGGAATACTTCCTCTTGATTTATTCAATTTGCTACTAAATTTGTATCAAATCTAAAACTAGTTACAACCCTAATTCTTCTATTACAAGTTTTTCCTATATATATATATATATATATAGAAAAAACTTGTAATAGTTACTTGAGATAGAAGAACCTTGATTTATTCAAGAGATATTTGATTGAAATTCTGAAATATTCCCCAGAAGCTGTTTCCCCAATAAATAAAATATATTATTTACCAACATCCTCAAAAAATTCTCAGGATGAAATGGAGGGTGATGGTAACCTGAGGCCACAGTTGGATTTAAACAATATAGCAGCTATTCTTGAAGAATCTTTATCCAAAACATCTGAAATATTTAATATTTGAACAACATCTTAATACAATTTCAAAACTGTATTTCCATCATGCATCTGAGTTATTTCATGGGAAAAAGATCTGGATCTATCCCAATGTCACAAAAACTACCCAAGAAAGAAGAAAGTTATTTCTAGTAATAAGGAAAGACTAAAGAGTTGGGTGCAACATTTTTGTTGGCATACCCATGTAAATATGTAGTTAAACTTGGAGGGACAAAATATGTCTTCTTCACCCCAGAGCAATTGAGAGCTTTTCTGAATATGAAGATCATTTGAGAAGCTTTCTGATATGACTATGATAATTTAAGGGGGAGTTCTTTTCACAGTGTGGTGCCTTTTGATATCTGTTATTTCAGATTTAAAAAAATATTTCTTCTTTTTTTTCTTTTCTCCTAATATATCTCAAGTCCACTCCTCAACCTTTTGTGGTCTAGGGAAGATTTGAGAATGTTTTCCGATAGTATGTTGGATTTCCTCTTGAACAATGTTTCTTTTCTGTTTTGATTGTGCAAGAGTAATCTTGTATTATTATTTGAAAAATTAAAAAATAGAAAAAGAAAATGGGACAAGCACGGTTTGGTTCCTTTGCTGTTGGATATGATTAATCAGAGTTTGTTCTTAGGTGTTGTTCCATCACAGTGGAACCATACTGTGGTCTGTCCGATTCTTAAGCCGACTAAAGGAGACATAAGTGATGTTTGTAGCTATAGGTCCATTTCAAATCTGTCATTTCCTGCTAAGCTGATTGAACAGGCTGTGCTGAATCAACTGGTAGAATTCATTGATGTAAAGGGTGTTCTTCACCCACAGCAAGCAGGATTTAGACAGTATCATAGAACAGAAAGGGTTTTGGCCTCTTTTTTGAATGATATTTATGGTATTTTAGAGACAGGTGATGTTATGTTGGCTATCTCGCTGGACTTATTGTCCACCTTTGATTTGGTGGACCATAGTCTACATGTTTAGAGGTTAGACTCAGTAGGGATTAAGGGTACAGTATTGGACTGGTTCTCTTCTTTTTTAGAGCAAAGGACATTTCAGGTAACTCTTCTAAATCAAATGTTTTTCTATTAACCTGTGGTTCGCCACAGGGATCAGCTTTGTCCCCTGTGTTGTTAAACATATATTTGAGTCTCTTATTTGAAATTATACAGAGTTATGGTCTTAAGTTTTATTGTTACACAGGTGACATTTTACTTGTTGAGAGGATTCAGGGTCTCTGTCCAGGTGTGACAGATTTGCAGAATTGCTTATATGCACTGACAATGGTTCGATCAGGTTAAGTTGATCTTGAATGTTGAGAAGACAAAGGTATGTTGTTTGACTGGCAAAACACATCCACCAACTGTGCAGTTATCAAGTAAAATAATGACTCTTGTTAGTAGTTTTAAATATTTATGGGTTATTATTGATACCATCTGACATTTGAAGAATAAGTCTCTGTTCATAAGGGCTTTTATGTCCTACTCTGCCTGCGAGCGGTATGGCAGTGTGTCGATGAATACAATCTACATGTACTTATCCATGCATTTGCTATTTCAACATTAAATTATGGGAACTTGGTTTATGCAGGGCTTACTCAATCTAATGTAAAGTGGCTGCAGACATTGCAGAACACTGCTATTAGGAGGTATGTTTACTAAGCTGCGCTAGCGGCTTCCGTGCGGCATTGCTGACACAACCCATTCCAAGTAAATGGGCTGTGTTGGCACTAGCACACAGCCAGCCATGCTAGCAGCTTAGTAAACCCAGCGTTAGATTCTTAGACAATTTTAAGAAGCATGAGCATATTACACCAGTGTTTAAATGTTTTCATTGGTTGTCCATTATTCAAAGAGTTAAGTTTAAGATAATGAAATGAACTAATTGTGCTTATTATAATCAACAGCCATCTTAAGTTCTTTGTGAATACATTATTTGCCTAGTCGGGCTTTATGGTCTGTACAGGATAATTGCCTTGTATCCCCTTCCCTTGATCTATTTAGGGAGGAGTGGTTTAGAAAGAGATGCTTTTTTTTGGTTATCTTCGATTGTGGAATGACTTCCAAGAATTGTTTGGGGGAGGTAGATTTTAAAAAGATATAAGTTGCTTTAAAGACTTACTTGTTTACTCAGGTTTTCACAGGCTAAAGTTCTTGGGAAGGACTGGATTTGGCAACTCTGTTTTACATAATTGTAGTGTTGATGAATCTATTAAAGAATGATTGGTCTGTCCTATCCTGAAATGGAGTTCAAAGGTGTTTTGGTATTTTATATATTATAAACTGCTTGGATTTGAATTTGTAATATGTTAAGTGGAATATCAAATCCTGCACAAAGCCTGCCTTGATAATGAGAAGGGCCCTCTAGACCTTTAAGCCCCTGGGCCTGAGCCCAGTAGGCCCGTGAAGGGATTCATCTCTGCTGCAAGAGGAAGAGGCCTGGCTCTTGCCTCCTTAACTAAAAATACACTTACTGATGCCTGGGTAGCACAGCCATCATATTTGAAAGAGAAAGAAGTAGAAAAAGAAAGCACCAGAGCCAAATCAGCTGCTGTACTTGCACCAGAAAAAAATATGGAACAGAGAACCAGGCCTCCAGCATAATCCTGCCAAGTGAGAAAAAGTAACAAGATCAAGCCTTAAAAACAGGAATAGAGAGATTCAGGAAATTCCACAAGGGTAAGGCAAACTGGAACTTAATTCCACTGGTAATGTAACCACTAGCTAAGGCAGTGTTTTTCAACGGGTGTGTGCAACTGCTGTGGGAGTTCAGGAATCCCTCATGCTGCATTTCTCCCTCCCTGCTTCCCGAGTGTGAGTCAGCAGCTCTCTTGGAGGGATAGGGACACAGAAGGAAGATAGTGGGCATGGAGGAGCATAGGGACAGAGAGGGTCATTTCTGGATAGAGAGAGGGTAGGGACACAGAGGACCAATGCTGAACTGAAGGGGGGGAGGTTAGGGACACAGAAAGGAAATACTAGACTTGGGGGAGTCTATGATCAAGGAAAAGGGTGATGTTGGACATGGAAGGATAGGGATACAGAGGGGTGATGCTGAACAAGAGGGATAGGGATACAGAATGGAGATGTTGACAGGGGAAGTGAGATGCTGAACATGGGGGCAGGATAGGGACAGGGACACAGAGGGAAGATGGATAATGGATGTGGAAGAAAAGAGGGGAGACAGGCTGCATATATAGGGAATGGAAGAGAAAAGGGGAGACAGGCTGCACATAAAGGGGAGAGAGAAGGGGAGACAGGTTGCATGTATAGGAAAGGGAGGAGAAGGAGGGAGACAGGCTGCACATGAAGGGAAGAGAAAAGGGAGACAAAATAAATTTGAGGAGGCAGAGAGATTGAAGAAAGCTGAACATGAAAGATCAGTGCCAAACAGACATAGGACAGGAGGTGAGATAACAAATTGCTAATGGAAAGGAGGCCCTGGAAACAGAGTTAAGAGCACAGACAGAGGAAAGTAGAACTAAAGACTGGGAACAAGATGATTGGAATAATAAAATCACCAGACTACAAAGGTAGGAAAAATGATTTTATAGTCAGCTTAGTGACTGAATTATGTCAGTGTTGAGAATTTGCATGTGTTGGTTTTATTTTGCACTGTACAAGACACATATTTCTTTGTTTCTCTGTTGTTGCACGACGTGCAGAATCCTGTATCTCTGCTTTCACTTTTTGTCTGCATGGTTTTTGCTGCTCTGTATTTTGCATCAGGTGAGAGCCGTGTTCTGCACCTAACTGCAGCTGAGGTGAAGGATTCTGTTGGCATGTGGCGTCTGTGTAGAAATGTGTAACGGTCCATCTTGTTCCAGTTTCCCAGTAGCAGGTATATTGGTGCTCTAATATATTTCAGTAGCATGCTTAAATGAAATAACTACTTCTGAAGGTTACAGGTACGGATGGGGATGGAATGGATCTTAGTGGGGACGGGCAGGTATGTTTTAGATTCCAGTGGTGTGCCTTGACAATGTTTGGACCTTGTAAGTGTGCCACAAGATGAAAAAGGTTGAAAATCACTGAGCTAAGGATACTGTGACTAAACTCAGAGAGCCCACCTAAATCTGATAAGGGACTTAGAGCAGTTCTCCTCAGATGTACAAGAATTTTCTCCAGGTACCTCCTGCAGCCTACATTGTTCCTAAGAAGCCTAATAGAGACTTAAGTTTCTGGAACCAGTTTTCCCACTATCTCTGCCTTTACAATTAACCATTTGTCCAAAGTTCTGCTTGCCTCATCCGAGTTTAAGTAAATGTTTTGTTCAGAACTGCCACTCAGGGCCAGTGCTAGGGTCTCTTGCAACCCCCTGCAAACTATCAGTTGACCCACCCCCTCCCCCGTCTAGCATCTCCTTTCTCTCTTGTCCCTCTCCCTTCTCCCACCCCGCCCCCTTTATCAGCCCAGTGGATTAAAAGGTGAAGAACAAAAGTTTTTTTTTTTTACTCGATAGCTTTTTAATTTATTTGAAAGCTTCTCATATGTAGATATAAATATCATGAAATAAAATATCACTAAAACTGCTTAAAAATTATTGTAGCTGGTGGAAACAGCACTAATAAAGGATGTATTTTGTGCTCCTTTTTCTACACTGATCTATACAATACAGTAATATATGGCCAAATTTCAGTGAGGATATCCTCATTACTGATGGGTTCATCTTAACTGTTGTTGTAATCTGCCTTGGGAAGCTGGTATTATAAAGATTGGAAGTAAAATTAAACTCTTCCATATCATCATGCTGATCAATCCATAGACTGGTGGGTTGTGTCCATCTACCAGCAGGTGGAGATAGAGAGCAATCCTTTTGCCTCCCTATATGTGGTCATGTGCTGCCGGAAACTCTTCAGTATGTTCTCTATCTCAGCAGGTGGTGGTCACACACAGCAGCAGCTCTGGCTAGGTCTCCAAGCCTAATTTTTAGGTTTTGTTGAGTACCTGGGGTTGAGGGCTCTTCTTGAGCAAGTGCAAACCTGGTGGTGCCAGGTCCCTCCTTTTCTCCCCCCTCCCGCTGGCTCCGTTAAAAAAAAAAATTTTGGGACGTCCTTAAGGGCGTTTATTTCAACGTTTATTTCAACGTTTATTGTAGCTACTCACTGGGACACCAGTTCGTTACAGCTCAGAGCGAGAAGCAGGTAATTTTACCTTTTTATAGCGGGCGGGGGTTCCCCGTTTGGTCTCCATGTGGCTTATGGCGTCGGAGGGCGAGGGCGTGAGGATTCGCTCCCCGGACCGCGTGGGTGCGTCTAGCGGGGATGCGGGGTTTTCAAAGCCTGAATTGCCTTTGTTAAACATCAGTTTGGAGTCCGGTCAGTGTCCCGGTTCCTCCTCCGGTGCAGCGGTTTTTCTCACCATAAGCGCCCATCCCCCGCTGCTCGCCCACTCCATGTTGGCCGGCCACTCTGCTCGGACGGCTTCTTCTTGGGCCGCCCTCGAGCTGGGAGACGTTAATCCTATGGTCGCCCTTGATTCGGGCGACGGTAAGAAAGCGGCCAAAGTTAAGCGCCGTTCTTCCCGCGCGGCTCCTTCTCGGAGTTTCGCACCGGACGCCATTTTGGATGCGCAGCACGTTTCTCCCCCGCTCTTGCGAGCGCCGGTTGTGAGTGCGGCTAGGGCCGTGGCCCAAGCTGCAGAAGTGCACAGTTCGGGAGGATTCTTCCCTGAGTTCATTTTGCTGCTGCATCAGGCTTTTCTTATGCAAAACGCTGCCCCTGCCCCCCTGTCAGATAAAGGGGTTGAGGCCTCCGGAAGCAAACACCCTCGGGTGGATTTCCAGGCCCTAGAGGACTCTGTCTCCTCTGATGTAGATGAGGGCAGCGTATCTGAGTTCTCCCAACGGTCCTTTGGGGATTCCTTGGAGGAGATGGATTCCCGCTCGGATGGAGCGGATGACCCCTCTGCAGCGCGGATCTTTCGCTCAGAGGATTTGCCCAACCTGTTAGTGCAGGCCATGAGCATTTTGAAGATTTCCTCTCCGGAGGACGTCTCTCCCTCAGCCTCTGTTGGCTCCGCCATTATGCTGGGGACGAAGTGCCCGCCTAGAACCTTCCACGTGCATGAAGCCATGCGCACCTTGATTTCGGCTCAATGGGATGTCCCAGAAGCGAGCCTCAAAGTGGCTAGGGCTATGTCCCGCCTCTATCCTCTGCCTGAAGGTGAACGGGAGGCCTTTCTTTGGCCTACCGTGGATTCTTTAATCACTGCGGTGACTAAGAAAACAGCATTGCCGGTGGAAGGGGGCACGGCCCTTAAGGACGCCCAAGACATAAGATTGGAGGCGGCCTTAAGGTCATCCTTCGAGGCGGCTGCTTTAAGTTTGCAGGCCTCAGTTTGCGGCTCCTATGTGGCCAGGGCATGCCTGACGATTGTGCAGCGGGCTTCCCCCTCGGATCCTTCCTTGAGGGCTGATTGGCCGGCCCTGGAATCGGGCTTGGCCTGCTTGGCAGACTTGCTGTATGAGCCTCAGCTAAAGGTATGGCTCAGACAGTCTCTGCGCGGCGGTGGCTTTGGCTGAAGCATTGGTCTGCGGACCACGCCTCTAAGTCTCGCCTGGCTAAGTTGCCTTTTAAAGGCAAGCTGCTTTTTGGGGTCGAGCTGGACAAAATCATGACCGATCTCGGCACGTCTAAGGGCAAGAGGTTACCAAAGGTCAGGGCTCGGGCCAGTGGTGCTCGCCCCGGGTCCTCCAAAGGACGGTTTCAGGAAGCCCGTCGGTATCGCCCGGGCAAGTCGGGCTCCTCTGCCCCCTCTTCCTTCAAGAGGAACTTCTCCCCCAAGCAGCATTCCTTTCGCAGAGACCGCCGTCCCGGAGGTGCTTCCTCCGGTCCTCCCCCAGGGTCTCGTACCCAATGACGGGGCCCTGGTCCATGGCCCAGTGCAGATTGGAGGACGCCTGTCCTCGTTTCTGGGTGAGTGGACCAGGGTAACTTCAGACGCTTGGGTCCTGGAAGTCATAAGAGACGGCTACAAGCTAGAGTTCTGCCGACCCTTAAGAGACGGGTTTCTACTCTCTCCCTGCAAGTCTCCGGTCAAAGCTGTGGCAGTGCAGCATACTTTGGACAATCTGATCTGCCTGGGGGCGGTCGTTCCGGTGCCAGAAGATCAGCTTGGCAAGGGATGTTACTCCATTTACTTTGTGGTACCAAAGAAAGGAGGTTCTGTACGGCCTATTCTCGACCTCAAAGTGGTCAACCGAGCCTTGAAAGTTCGGCACTTCCGAATGGAGACTCTCCGCTCTGTTATAGCGGCAGTGAAGGCAGGGGAGTACCTGGCATCCTTGGACATCAAGGAAGCTTACTTGCATATTCCTATCTGGCCTCCTCATCAACGCTTTCTGCGTTTTGCAGTCCTGGGCCGACACTTCCAGTTCAGAGCCCTCCCGTTCGGGTTGGCTACTGCTCCGCGGACCTTCTCCAAAGTAATGGTGGTCATCGCGGCCTTCCTACGAAAGGAAGGAGTACAAGTCCATCCTTATCTGGACGACTGGTTGATCTGAGCCCCCTCTTATACAGAGTGCGGCAAAGCTGTGGACCGTTTGATTGCTCTTTTGAGCTCCCTGGGGTGGATCATCAACTGGGAGAAAAGCCAGCTGCGCCCGACTCAGTCCCTGGAGTATCTGGGAGTTCGATTCGACACCCAAGTGGGCAGAGTGTTCCTGCCAGACAATCGGATTGTCAAGCTTCAGGCTCAGGTGGATCAGTTCCTAGTAGCCTCTCCTCTTCGGGCTTGGGACTATGTGCAGCTGTTGGGCTCTATGACGGCCACGATGGAAGTAGTGCCCTAGGCCAGGGCTCATATGAGACCACTTCAACACTCTCTGCTGCAGCGCTGGACTCCAGTGTCGGAGGATTATGCTGTGCGCCTTCCCTTGAACCCAGCGGTGCGCAAGGCGCTGAGCTGGTGGCTGAAGACAGACAAGTTGTCTGCAGGAATGCCTCTTTTGACCCCGGAGTGGATTGTCGTCACGACGGACGCCTCTTTGACGGGCTGTGGAGCCCACTGCTTGGGAAGGACAGCGCAGGGACTCTGGTCTCCTGCAGAGGTAAAGTGGTCTATCAACCTCCTGGAACTCAGAGCCATTCGGTTGGCGCTTTTGGAGTTCCTCCCAGTACTGGCGTTGAAGCTAGTACGGGTCCTGTCGGACAATGCCACGGCTGTGGCCTATGTCAACCGCCAGGGAGGTACCAAGAGCGCCCCTCTAGCCAAGGAGGCCATGAATCTATGCCAGTGGGCGGAAGCAAACCTGGAACAGCTGTCGGCGGCCCACATTGCCGGAGTCATGAATGTCAAGGCGGACTTTCTCAGTCACCATACCTTGGATCCCGGAGAGTGGCAGTTATCGGCTCAGGCGTTCTTGGTCATCACGAAGTGCTGGGGCCAGCCGAGCCTAGATCTGATGGCATCATCGGCCAATTGTTAAGTGCCGCGCTTTTTCAGCAGAGGACGGGACCCTCGATCTCTGGGAGTAGATGCTCTTCTCCATCAGTGGCCGACACAGGAGCTTCTCTATGTGTTCCCGCCCTGGCCCATGTTGGGCAGGGTGCTAGACCGGGTGGCAAAGCATCCGGGTCGGATAATCCTGGTGGGTCCGGACTGGCCCAGGCGTCCCTGGTATGCAGACTTGATCAGGCTCTCAGTGGACGACCCTCTGCGGCTGCCAGTGGAGCAGGGCCTGTTGCATCAGGGTCCCGTGGTGATGGAGGATCCCTCCCCCTTTGGTCTTACGGCCTGGCTATTGAGCGGCAGCGCCTGAGGAAGAAGGACTTCTCAGACAAGGTCATCGCCACGATGCTGAGAGCGAGGAAGCGCTCTACTTCTACTGCATCGTGGTGTGAGGCAGGCTCACTTTCTCCCTTCACTGCTCCAATTTCTTCAGTGTTGGCGTTCCTGCAAGAAGGTCTGGAGAAAGGCCTGTCGCTCAGTTCCCTTAAAGTCCAGGTAGCGGCTCTGGCTTGCTTCAGGGGCCGCCTGAAGGGTGCTTCCCTGGCTTCGCAGCCAGATGTGGTGCGTTTTCTCAAGGGAGTTAATCACCTGCGCCCTCCTCTGCACTCAGTGGTGCCTGCGTGGAATCTCAACCTGGTGCTAAGAGCCTTGCAGAAGCCGCCTTTTGAACCCTTGTTGAGGGCACCTCTGAAAGACCTGACGTTGAAAGCAGTCTTTTTGGTGGCTATCACTTCAGCCAGAAGAGTTTCCGAGCTCCAGGCGCTATCATGTCGAGAGCCTTTTCTGCAGTTCACTGAGGCAGGAGTGTCTATTCGCCTAGTGCCTTCCTTCCTGCCCAAGATTGTTTCTCGCTTCCATGTGAATCAGCAGCTCTGTCTCCCATCCTTTCGTAGGGAGGACTACCCAGAGGAGTACTCTGCTCTCAAATATCTAGATGTGAGACGAGTCATCATCAGATACTTGGAAGTGACCAATGATTTCCGGAAGTCGGATCATCTGTTTGTCCTGTTTGCAGGTCCTCGTAAGGGTCTGCAGGCTGCTAAGCCTACAGTGGCAAGATGGGTCAAGGAAGCCATTGCAGCGGCTTATGTGGCCGCGGGGAAGGTGCCGCCTATCCAGCTGAAGGCTCACTCCACTAGAGCTCAGGCGGCCTCGATGGCAGAGGCCGGGTCCGTCTCCTTGGACGAGATTTGCAAGGCGGCAACTTGGGCATCGGCCCATACCTTCTCCAGGCATTACCGCTTGACTGTGGCTGCTCGGGCGGAGGCCCGGTTTGGAGCTTCAGTGTTGCGGTCAGGGATTTCAATGTCCCGCCCTGGGTGAGTACTGCTTCGGTACATCCCACCAGTCTATGGATTGATCAGCATGATGATATGGAAGGTAAAATTATGTATCATACCTGATAATTTTCTTTCCATTAATCATAGCTGATCAATCCATAGCCCCTCCCAGATATCTGTACTGTTTATATTCTGGTTGTATTTCAGGTTCAAGTTTAGTCTTCAGTTCCTGTTCAGGAGGACTTTGTGTTCAAGTTTTTTCAATTGGATTCTTCAAGAGTTGAGACAAGTTTGTGTTACAGTGAGCTGCTGCATTCCTCTCCCCTCCGTTTTACGGGGCTGGATTGAGACCTATATTCTGCCGGCGCTCCCTCCCGCTTCGTGCGGCTGTAGGGCAGCTTTGTACCCCTCCCGCTTCGGGGGTGTTAGGGTCAGTCAGCTCCTCCCGCGGTTGCGGTTGCAGGATAAGCCAGATCCCCCCGCATCGGCGGGGTGGTGTCCCTCCCCCGCTCCGCGGGGATGAGCTGGACGGATTCCCCTCCCCCACTTGTGTGGGGATGAGCTGGGTTAATTCCCCTCCCCCGTTTCGGTGGTGGTGAGCTGGGCAGAGTGTCCCTTTGTGGGTGTAATTCTCTAAGTGCTGAGTCCTGCGGATGGAGCTTTCATATCGACATACTGAGGAGTTTCCGGCAGCACATGACCACATATAGGGAGGCAAAAGGATTGCTCTCTATCTCCACCTGCTGGTAGATGGACACAACCCACCAGTCTATGGATTGATCAGCTATGATTAATGGAAAGAAAATTATCAGGTATGATACATAATTTTACCTTCTTTCACTGGAGCACATGGAATCACATCTTTACCTCATCTCTTTTGTAGAAATGGATTATTCTGTTGGGTTTTTTTTTACAAATGGATTCTTTTGTTTTGAGCATGTTTCAGGGACAAGTAGTTTTCAGAAGTCAAAATAATAAAAATAAATATTTTCTTTCAAGCAGTTCTCTCATTTGCTTAAGCATAATTAAATGGGCTATAAGCCCCTAATGAAGTCCATTGGTTTTCTTATATTCTGTCTGTAATGACATATACTGTTCCAAGGGGATTAAGTGCACCTCCACACTTTGTGTGGTACTCCCACACCTAGTGTGTTTTTTTAATATACTTTGCCAACCCCCCCCCCCCCCCCCCACTGCTGCTGTAATGCCATCATCCCCTCCCGCATACTACAACCCTCCAAAGAAGACCTAACGATTCTTGAAGGCCGCCCTGGTGGTTTCGTGGCATTTGTGGCTGCAGGAAAGAATCCCACTCTTTCCTGCCCTCTGCTGCTCCTCCATCTCCGCTTTGCTCTTCTGTGCTGTGGGCGGCACCACCGGGTTTTCAAAATGGCTGCCGAGACCTCTGCGGCAGTCTTGTGAGACTGCCGCTGGAAGCCTTGGCAGCCATTTATAAAAAAAGTGGCAATGCTCGCGGCATAGAAGAGCAAAGCAGAAACGGAGGAGCATCAGAGGGCAGGAAAGCGTGAGATTCTTATCTGCAGCCACAAAGGCCACAAAACCACCAGGGCGGCCTTCAAGGATCAAGTTAGGTCTTCTTGGGAGGGCTGTAGTGTAGTGCAGGGTAAGCATGGCAATTTCTGGCATCCCTCGAATGTTGGCGCCTCCCCTGCCATGCATACCCTGCTTACCACATTCCGCCGGCCCTGGTGCCACCTCTGGCTTGGAATGAATTATTGGATGAAAGAACAGTGAGTGGATTACTGGGCCAATCAGCCTCCCAGTGTAAACTGGTCCCAGTCCTGACCTCCCTACAAACTCTTAAATATACTTAAAGTAACCCCCATTGATGCTCACTGGGCTAGAGTTACACAGTTATATAAAGTAAAGCTCAGTGAGTCATCAGCAACAATTCTCTATTAAGTGTTACTAAGGAAAACAGTCTACTTCAGGGCGTGGCTCTGGTATATCTCCATAAGTGTCTGCTTCCTAGAAGGCTGAAATATTCCAGGGGGATAAGTGGGCAATCAGCCCAGAATATTGCTTCTCTTCCCCAGTAGGAGAATCTTATCTATTGCATTGTTCTGTTCTGTTTTCATTTTTGTTTTTTTAACTTGAGAACAATGTTGGTATAAACTGCTATTTGGGTTTCCTGATCCCTCTTCTCGTACTGGCTAGGATTCTGAGCCCTTTCTGCAAATCATGTGGAATTCTCTCACTCTAGTTTTGGATTATTTTAACCCTGGAAAAACTTTAAGAGGAAGAGCTGTCATTCAAATATGTGAACCTCTTACTCCAACTCAGGTTTATGGGCTTAGGACTCCAGTCCCTGGCAATCCCAGTATTCAAAAGCCCTGTATCTATGTATGTAAAAGTGTGTGGGGGGGGGGGAAGGGATATATTTGATTTGGGGGAATTGCATTAACCTGTACAGTATAAGATTTAAGGGACGTGTGCTCAGAACATAAGGACCAGAATTTTACCAATAATATTTATTTACAATACAAGTAATGCAATAATGTTAGAAGGCAGTTTTTAGGGATTTTACATGAGGGAAATGTGCCACAAGATAAATATTGTTAGAAAGTCCCTAAATAAAAATAAAAATCAGACAAAAGATTGCAAATTAGTACTGTCAAGTACTAAGCATGATGTAAATAGGAGCAGCAAACACAGTTTGAAATGTCTACATGCGAATGCCAGGAGCCTAAGAAATAAGATGGGAGAGTTAGAATATATTGCACTAAATGAAAAATTAGATATAATAGGCATCTCTGAGACCTGGTGGAAGGAGGCTAACCAATGGGACACTGTCATACCGGGGTACAAATTATATCGTAGTGATAGGGTGGATCGAATTGGTGGAGGGGTAGCATTGTATATTAACGAGAGCCTTGAATCAAATAGACTGAAAATTCTGCATGAAACAAAACACTTCTTGGAATCACTGTGGATTGAAATTCCATGTGTAAAGGGGAAAAGGATGATGATAGGAGTGTACTACCGTCCGCCTGGCCAGGATGAACAGACAGATGCAGAAATGTTAAAGGAAATTAGGGATGCAAACAAACTGGGCAACACAATAATAATGGGTGATTTCAATTACCCTGATATTGACTGGGTAAATGTAACATCGGGACATGCTAGGGAGGTAAAATTCCTTGATGAAATCAAGGACAGCTTTATGGAGCAGCTGGTACAGGAACCGACGAGAGAAGGAAAAATTCTAGACCTAGTCTTTAGTGGAGCGCATGATCTGGTGCGGGAGGTAATGGTGCTGGGGGCCGCTTGATAACAGTGATCATAATATGATCAGATTTGATATTAGCTTTGAAGTAAGTATACATAGGAAATCAAATACGTTAGCGTTTAACTTTAAAAAAGGAGACTATGATAAAATGAGAAGAACGGTGAAAAGAAAACTTAGAGGAGCGACTGCGAGGGTTAAAAGTTTACATCAGGCGTGGATGCTGTTGAAAAACACCATCCTGGAAGCCCAGGCCAAATATATTCCGCATATTAAAAAAGGAGGACGGAAGACCAAACGACAGCCAGCGTGGTTAAATAGTGAGGTGAAGGAAGCTATTAGAGCTAAAAGAAAATCCTTCAGAAAATGGAAGAAGGAACCGACTGAAAATAATAAGAAACAGCATAAGGAATGTCAAGTCAAATGCAAAGCGCTGATAAGGAAAGCTAAGAGGGACTTCGAAAAAAAGATTGCGTTGGAGGCAAAAACATATAGTAAAACCTTTTTAGGTATATTAAAAGCAGGAAGCCGGCAAAAGAATCAGTTGGACCGCTAGATGACCGAGGAGTAAAATGGGCGATCAGGGAAGACAAAGCAGTAGCAGAAAGATTAAATGAATTCTTTGCTTTGGTCTTCACCGAGGAAGATTTGGGTGGGATAACAGTGCCGGAAATGGTATTCGAAGCTGACGAGTTGGAGAAACTTAATGAATTTTCTGTAAAACTTGGAGGATGTAATGGGGCAGTTCTACAAACTGAAGAGTAGGAAATCTCCTGGCCCAGATGGTATTCATCCCAGAGTACTGACAGAACTGAAAAATGAGCTTGTGGAGCTATTGTTAAAAATATGTAATTTATCCTTAAAATCGAGCGTGGTACCAGAAGATTGGAGGGTGGCCAATGTAACACCGATTTTTAAAAAAGGTTCCAGAGGAGATCCGGGAAATTATAGACCGGCGAGTCTGATGTCGGTGCCGGGCAAAATGGTACAGACTATTATTAAGAACAAAATTACAGAACATATTCAAAAGCATGGATTAATAAGACAAAGTCAACATGGATTTAGTGAAGTGAAATCTTGCCTCACCAATCTACTACATTTCTTTGAAGGGGTGAACAAACATGTAGATAAAGGGGAGCAGGTTGATATTGTGTACCTGGATTTTCAAAAGGCATTTGACAAAGTACCTCATGAAAGACTCCAGAGGAAATTGGAGATTGGGATAGGAGGTAGTGTTCTATTGTGGATTAAAAACTGGTTAAAAGATAGAAAACAGAGAGTAGGGTTAAATGGTCAGTATTCTCAATGGAGAAGGGTAGTTAGTGGAGTTCCCCAGGGCTCTGTGCTGGGACCGCTGCTTTTTAACATATTTATAAATGGCCTAGAGATGGGAGTAACTAGTGAGGTAATTAAATTTGCTGATGACACAAAGTTATTCAAAGTTGTTAAATCACGGGAGGATTGTGAAAAATTACAAGAGGACCTTACGAGACTGGGAGACTGGGCGTCTAAATGGCAGATGACGTTTAATGTGAGCAAGTGCAAAGTGATGCATGTGGGAAAGAGGAACCCGAATTATAGCTATGTCATGCAAGGTTCCACGTTAGGAGTCATGGACCAAGAAAGGGATCTAGGTGTCATCGTTGATGATATGTTGAAATCTTCTGCTCAGTGTGCTGCTGCAGCTAAGAAAGCAAATAGAATGTTAAGTATTATTAGGAAAGGAATGGAAAACAAAAATGAGGATGTTATAATGCCTTTGTATCGCTCCATGGTGTTACCGCACCTCGAATATTCTGTTCAATTCTGGTCGCCGCATCTCAAAAAAGATATAGTGAAATTAGAAAAGGTGCAGAGAAGGGGGACAAAAATGATAAAGGGGATGGGACGACTTCCCTATGAGGAAAGGCTAAAGCGGCTAGGGCTCTTCAGCTTGGAGAAAAGGCAGCTGAGGGGAGATATGATAGAGGTCTATAAAATAATATGTGGAATTGAATGGGTAGATGTGAAGCGTCTGTTCACATTTTCCAAAAATACTAGGACTAGGGGGCATGCGATGAAGCTACAATGTAGTAAATTTAAAACGAATCGAGAAAATCTTTCTTCACTCAATGTGTAATTATACTCTGGAATTTGTTGCCAGAGAATGTGGTAGAGGCGGTTAGCTTAGTGGAGTTTAAAAAAGATTTGGACAGCTTCCTAAAGGAAAAGTCCATAGACCGTTATTAAATGGGCTTGAGGAAAATCCACTATTTCTGGGATAAGCAGTATAAAATGTTTTGTACATTTTGGGGATCTTGCTGGGTATCTGTGACCTGGATTGGCCACTGTTGGAAACAGGATGCTGTGCTTGATGGACCTTTGGTCTTTCCCAGTATGGCAATACTGAACTATTAATTAGGCTGGATTAATAGTAGCTCACTTTGAGGCTCAGCTGAATTTTGTGTTGCTGGCTGGAGTGATGAAGGAGCTCTTTTCTCTGTAGTTGGATGGTCTTTGGTTGAGGTTCATGTGAATTCTTTCTGCTGCTGGTTGGAGTGGTGAAGAAGATCCTTCCTGGAAAAAAAGGTATTTCAACAGTGGCCAATCCAGATATTGTGACCTGGATTGGCCACTGTTGGAAACAGGATGCTGGGCTTGTATACTGCTATGGATTTACAGCCTGCTTCACTAACAAAGACTACTCAGTAATTACTGTGGATTCTTTTGGATTCAAATTAGGTAAATGAGACCTTTATTAGAGGTTCTAAAATCTACAATGATTAAGATATATACAATGATTAAATCATCTAATTAAGAGAAAGCTATAAGACAGATATATACATATTATACATACATCATCACTGGTCAGGAATTTCAGGCCCTTATCTCATCAGCCAGGAGGCCCATTGCAGTGAAAGCCCGAAGTCTCTTTATGACCAGGAACAGTCTTTTCTGCGCGATGCATCCACCCACAGATGAGCCTCAGATCTTTGCTGCAACAAGCCCCCCTTTTTTATTAAGCTAAAGCTTATTTTCAGAGCCAAGGAAAATTACAGAATGCTTGAGAATAGGTAAACAAGCCATACTGTGGGAATGTGGGCACGTTTCCCAGTCCAGGTGGCCAATCTGAACTCAAAAACAAGTTCCATCTTTCCCTTCACATAGCAAATTAATTAGAGCTGTGTCTTATCTTCTACATCCTAACTTATTTTCACACAATCAAAGTTAAACAATCATTTTTAAACAGAATTACTTCTAATCACAAATACAGACCCCGGGTGCACTTGTTGGTCAAGGCAGATAGAGTTGAAAAGCAATCTCTAAAATCCTTTTTATTACAACTTGATGGACCTTTGGTCTGTCCCAGTATGGCAATACTTATGTACTTATGTAAGTCTTTTTGGCAGATTTGTTGAGAATGGAACCTGGCTTGTCCCAAAGAGATTCAGTGAAGGTCCAAAGAGGTGCAGATCGTCCAGCAGGCAGGGTCTAGTGAGGAGAGAGGAGAGAAGAGAGGGTGAGGGCAGACTGTGTTCCAGGTTTTATAATTTCTTGTTGAGCCAATAGGCTGAGGTCAGGTGGGGTGTATTGGTCCAATGAAAACTCAGGGATAGCTGAAAACTAGTGCCATCTAGTTTTGAGATGGAGCATGGTGGCTGGTCACAAGTTTAAATGACAACCTAAGAGTTCCTGGCTGGCTATCTGCTGTATTACACACGCATACTTGCAGGGGTGTGCTGGTAAATTTTTAACAACAGGCTCTTTCTCCGGACGTAGCCAGCTCTGCAGTTGGAAGGGCCGGGCGGGGGGGGGGGGGGAGAACAACACTCGCCTCTCTCTCCTCCCTCCCTTCGTGCGGGCACGCTAGGCATACCTTTGCTGGCAGCCAATAAATGGACTGCCACCACTCCCAACGTCTTGCTCTGAGCAGCATGTTGGAACTTCTCTCACATGCTCGAGAAGTCCCAGCCTGCTGCCCAGAGCTGGAAACAAGGAGCGGGGAGCAGCAGCAGTCTATTTACTTTGCTGGCAGGGCTCAGCATCCCCACCAGCAAAGTAAAAGATAATTCAGCAGGGGGCCCAAGCCCACATTTTGGGAGCCAGTTGATAAAGTAGCCATGGAAGGCCCTACTTAACAACCGGCTCCCAAAATTCTTAAAATTAACAGCCTGCTCCAGCACACCACTGCATACTTGACAGGATTACAAGAGTCATTGTCTGAGAGTAGATGGGCTTTCTTTTGTCTGATTAGGTGGCTCTTGATCTGGGAGTTTCAGGTATATGGCTGTCTTTTGTTAACTCCAGTCTCTGTGATTGCTGTCAATATGCAGACTTTGTTCTTTGGAGATGTGGTGATAGTATCCACCCAGCTAGTTCTATTGTTACAGTTATCAGTGACCTTCAGGGGGATGGGACCAGTTTCTGATACTGCTCAAGTTGCCATTTATATTTAATATATATTTGTATCTGATTCCAGCAAAATCAATAACTGACAATTAAACTCATATCATGTTACATCTTAAAGGGTTTTTCTGTTCCCTAGAATCATGTGTATCTCTGCCTTTGGAGGGGATATGCAGTTCATAAAAACTATTCACAGCCACTTTTTTTAATTCCAAGATACAGTACAGATAATATAGTATCTGTAACAATTCAAAATTCCCCCCAGATTTTAAAATCTTTGCTGCAGGTATCCAGTGCATAGAAGCTGATTCAAACTGGTTAAAGAACAGACTTTCAACCATAATTTAAATTATACTGTGCTGTACTCCCCCTTCTTCTGGCTGTCTACAATGACTACATAGCCTTTTGATTAATGGAAGTCCATCACAGCAGTTTAGCACAACAGACTGTCATTGTTCTCACTTTTCAGTTTTTGTTTCTGATACCCACGGATAGTCCAGTTGAAGTAGATCACTGTAGTTTTGTTGTCTGGGGAGGATAGTAGATGGAGATCCAGCTTAAATCATGCGAGGGAAATGAGAAGTTGCTTGTAATATGCAGGGAAGACAAAGGTTGCCTTCATTCAACAAACAATTAAAATAAAGGAATAAATAAAGTAATGTAGAATAAAACTGGGGACTTGTACACCTAGGCGGCCATCAGAGAGGTAAGCTCCTTCTTGCTGCTTTTTGAGTCTCCTTGGCCTCAAACAGCACCTCTGCTACCCCTGGGAGAGGTTTCTGTATTGCTTCTTTCAGGAAACTTTGCTTACACTCCTAGAGGCAGATGCACCAAGCAAACGTTAAAAAATCTAAATCGTTAAAGTCCCTAACGATTTTCAAAAAACGAAGAATGCACCAAAACAACAAGTCACACATGCTCGGATCGGTATTGAAAAGTACAATGTATCAAAGAATCACAATACACGTCGGTAATCGGCCCCTAAATCATGCGCAGAGCAGCCAAACGTTATGTTAGCTGCTCTGCGCATGCCACAAACAGTCAAAACACAAGCACATGGCTCCCAAATCAAAACAAAAATAAAAAAAGGGTCGGGAGGGGGCAAAGGCGCTCGTTAGGAGCGTCCTGTATGGCCGTCCTTGCCCCCCCCCTGCCCGAGGTCACCTTCCCCCCCCCCCCCCCCCGCTTCCCCCTGCATTATAAATTAAAAAGCAAAACATACCATTAGCAGCCCCGGCCCCCCTCCCTTCCTCACTACTCTGTCTCCCCTCAGCTCCGCGTCCCGACATCCTCCGCCCTGTGCCCCGCCCCCTCTTGGGGTCGTCACCGCCATTCCCCCCGCCCTCTTACCGGGCCTGTGCAGCACCTCTCTCCTCTGTCCGAAGGCGCTGCATGGGCAAGAAGAAAAGCTGATGCCTGTCTTCGCACAGCTTCGGTCGTGCGTCTTTCTCCTCCTGGGCCTGCCCCCGTCTGACGTCAGTAACCTACGTCATTAATCCAGAACAGCAAAAAAGGCATTCAACGACTGACTGCACTGGCAGGAAGTAGAGTGTTCAGTCTGATAAAAAGTTCCTTCACATTAAACCAGGTTGAAAAACTACTGATGTCTTCTGACAGGGTCTGCAAGTATTGATCAAAGGAATCTCTATCTGAAACACTTGACTTTCATATAGCAAAGAATGCTTTATCATCATTATCATTTGCATTAGAAGTACTGCTGTATAACTCATCACTCAAATCTTCATCTTCATTATCATTGTCATGCTGTCCAATTACAGAGAAGGTTTCACAAAGTTGGAATTGTTGTCTGTTGTTCTAACAAATTTTTATCTGATGGCAAACTCTATTTGAATGTCTTCGAGAACTGATGCAAGAACATGAAGGACTAGATTCAGTCATTGGTGCCCAAATTTGGGAACTGAAAAAAATCCACTTGGAGCGCTATTCTATAAATGGCACTCTGATTCATACACCGTTTATAGAAAGAGGCACTTTCCACTCCAAACTTTAGGTGCAAGGAGTTACACCAACTGAAACCTGGTGTAAATTCTGGCGTGAAAGTTAGACACGGATCCCTCAAATTCTATAATACTGCGCATCTTTAGTGAATGCCTCTGATCCACCCATGCCTCTTCCATTGGCCCGCCCCCTTTTGAGTTGTGCACTAAGAGATTTGTGTGTGAATCTTTATAGAATAGCACTTAGCAAGATGTGCGCGCAAATCCTAATTGGAGCCAATTAACTGCATGAATTGGTTGTTAGCACTCAATAATTGCTAGTTAAAGGCTCATTACTCAATTAAGATATGTGTGCAAATTTGGGTGCCATATATAGAATCCAGAGTTAAATATGTGAGAACCTTTCAGTCTTCAGGCCAGACAAGCAGACTTGCTCTCTAAAGACTATCAATCCGGTGGACATTCACCCCAGTGTAAAATTTCCTGTGCAGTCTGTTGTGGTAGAGACATATGTCTGTTCACCAAGAATTGCTACCAGCTTTATCTCAGCTTTAAAGTGACCCAACTCATCACTATTCTGTTTGGCTGGAAGCCATTAACCAAGTCAACAAACACAGGCAACTCCACTATTCTCATAGGCGGTGTTCATTGAACAGAAAACTTAAGATGAGATGATCCTAGGCACCCAGTATAAGAGGCTTTGAGAGGCTAAGCCTCCCCCTGCTGCAGCAGAATGGATAAGCTGTGGAGTCCAGCTGCTCTGAGGAGATTAAATTGTTGATTTACCTCCATCCTCACAGCAAGAGCTGCAGTGAAAGCCCTCTAGCAGTTGTAGAAATCGGTTTATGGTTTGTTTACCTTACTGCTGGGAAAGCAGGGGGGGTTGGTTGGAGGTGTCCTGGGTTGCCAGGGAGATATTTAACGAGGATGACTTCCTGACCTGCACTGAGGACAGATAGCAGCAGAATGGATACTGGGCCAGCATGATCAGAAAAAGTCACCA